>NC_135237.1:447218560-449618560 GCF_051348905.1 Ranitomeya variabilis | reverse complement strand
AGTGCAAACAATCATAATCTGCAGGCTGATTTTAGAATAGACCAAGCTTCAGCCAGCACAGAGGCCTTTTAATACTGTGACAGAGTCACTGGTAATGTAATAGAGGGGAGATATGTTTCACTACGCCTAATGGCGTCAGTGATATAAAATCCTGAGTGTTACAATATTTCCTCCAGCACAGTAAGTGTTGCGAGGGTTAAGTTAACATATGTTATGGGCTGGTTTTTTGGGGGATTTTCATAGAGCGGGTGAGAGAATGTTCCGTATATCTCCACCTACAGAGCTAGCACCTCTATGTTTGGCAGGACCTTGGTGAGGTCACAGTCATGTGATCAGTCACGTGGTTGAGGAGTCACATGGTCTGAGCTTAAATGGTTGAAGGAAAGAGCTTTTTAGTGTTCAGTGGGTGCCTGGAGAAAGGAGCACTGCAGGAGAGTGCTGCATGGACTAGTGAACATGAACACTATGTGTTCTGTCAGCCGTGAGCGTGAGGAACTCTGCATACAGAAGGACTGTATTTATTCTGCCAGCATTTTATTTTGTTTCCTGTTTTGCCCAGAAGGCTGTATTTTCTTTACTACATCTTGGTTTATGCTGCCTACAATAAACCCAAGGAAGTTCTTAAAGCCGCAGTGTACCAGTGTCTATCTCCGTGTGCAGCTGAGTGAGCTGCTCTACCACAATACATATACTTGCCTTAGCTACATGTTGACAAGTTTAAGTCAGCCGCACCTACCTAATCATGCTCGTGGTTATGATCCTTCAACCAAACATGTTCACAACGGGTGAAATCAGTATACAACACATCTCCAATTTTCTAAGTAAATATATTTTCTAAAGGTGCTAATGACATTAAATTCTCACCAGATGTCAGTAACAACTCCTCCAATCCACACAGGCAAAGAAATCAAACCATAGATGTCCATAAATTAAGTTATGTGTAATAAAGAGAAATCACACAGGGAAAAAGTATTGAACATGCTTAACTGAAATTTAATTAATATTTTGTACAAAAGCCTTTGTTGGTGATTAGAGATGAACGAACTTATTCAGAAAACATTTGCCAATCTCAAATTCTGATTGAATGTAGCTCATTCGGATTCATGTTTGGATTCCCGAGCATTTTTCCTAAAAATTGGCCAGAGTTCAGTAAATGACTGAGTTCACTAAGGGCTCTTTCAGACATCAGTGTTTCTGGTAGCAGCACTGACCGCAAAACGTCTCGCACACATGAACACTGATGACACAGAGATGACATCCCACTGTTTCTCAGAGCTAGTAGCTGAAGTGAAGACAACTCACATCATGGTCCCCTGTTCATGCTGGGGACAATGTTGAGAGTTGTATTCAATTGATAACAGTGAGAGCTGAGAGTATTCTTCAGCTGGCTGCTCTATAAATAAGTAATAATTAGTGATGAGTGAATATACTCATTACTCGAGATTTACCGAGCACGCTCAGGTGGCCTCCGAGTATTTTTTAGTGCTCAGAGATTTAGTTTTCCTCACATCAGCTGAATGATTTACATCTCTTAGCCAGCTTGATTACATGTGGGGATTCCCTAGCAACCAGGCAACCCCCACATGTACTTATGCTGGCTAACAGATGTAAATCATTCTGCTGCGGTGATGAAAACTAAATCTCTGAGCACTAAAAAATACTCAGAGGTCACCCGAGCGTAATGAGTATATTCGCTCATCACTAGTAATAATACAAAAATGACGTGAGGTTCTCCTGTATGTTTGATTACCAGCCAAGCAAAACTGACAGATGCGGGCTGCAACTGTCAGCTTCAGCAAGGCTGGCTATTAAGAATAGAGGCATCTCCACACCATATTTTTTACTAATTTAAGTAGATAATTTAAAAATACAGCATGGGGTCCTCCCATTTTTGACAAGCAGCCAAGCTAATGCAGACAGTTGAGGCTGACATTCCCAGACTGGTAAGGAGCCATGGATATTGGCCCTCCCCAGCCTAAAAATAGCCACCCACAGACGTCCCAAAAAAGTCGCATCTATTTGATGCGCCAATTCTGTCCCTTTGTCTGGCTCTTCCCCCTTGCCCTGTGGTGGTGGCAAGTGAGGTTCATATTTGTGGGGTGATGTCACCTTTGTATTGTCTGGAGACATCAAGCCCATGGGTTACTAAGGGAGATGCGTCTATAAGATGCCTCTCCATTGCTAATCCTATAGTTATATTGTAAATAAACACAAAGCCAGAATAAAGTCCTTTAATTGATGACACGGACTTCTTTAATAAATCTAAATTAACCCATACTCATGTCATCACCCAGTCCACAAAAGCAATGGTCTTCTGTAACAGAATTAAAATAATAAACCACAATACTCCTTACTAGTCAGCGGAGAAGATAATAATTAATTTATCCCGTGACGGGTCTACTTCTGCTATATCTAGATGGCAGGTAGCCTTGTTGCATGATGCAACTATACAGCCTTCCATCCAGAAGAGACACTGAACAGAGTGTTCTACCGCTGCTCAGTCTCTCGTGGTGAACTCCTATGACCTGACTGATATCACCGTGAGCGTGAGAAAGTTCTCACGCTAGCGGTGCTGTCAGAAAGGCCCTGTTCACAGCCAATGAACTCAGTACAACTCACTGACATCAGCGTCAGTGCTGTGGGAAAGTTGTAACAGCACTCGCGCTGACGTCAGTGAGTTGAACTGAATTAATTGGCTGTGAACTACCAGGACCTTTCTAACGATTCCTCCTCATAGACCTGTTCACTGGTTTTGACACAGTCGACCACTCTATCCTACTATAGTTTCTCTCTTCCCTTAGTATCACAGAGATTGCCCTCTCCTGGATATCCTCATACCTCACTTGCTGCACATTTAGCATCTCCCTTTCCCATACTACCTCCTCATTCTATTCTCTCTCTGTTGGTGTCCCTCAAGACTCTGTTATGGACACTTACTCTTCTCCATGAATACCTTTGGCCTGGGATATCTCACAAAGACACATGGCTTCCAGTACCATCTCTATGCTGATGATACTCAAATCTACCAATCTGGAATAGATGCCACTTCTCTGCTGTCCATAATTCTAGAGTTTCTCTCAGCCATATCCTTCTCTTTCTCATCATGCTTTCTTAAACTCAATGTAAACAAATCCAAATGCTTTCATCATCTCCCACCTCAAATTATGCAATAGCCTTCTCGGTGGCTTCCCGGCTAAGATCATCACACCATTTCACAAAGTCATTAACTCTGCTGGCAAATTAATTCACCTCTCCCCTCGGTACTACTCGGACTCTGTCCTCTGTCAATCTCTTCACTGGCTTCAAATTCCAAAGCAAACCCAATTTAAATTAAGTTTGTTAGGTGTATATGCTATATGCAATTAAAGTAAGTGGGTAAGGTGTATATGCTTAGCATACATTTGTCCCTAATTTGTATTGCTACAGGATGGAAATATACAAATGTATTCATTCCGTCACTCTACATCCAAGTTTCAAAATAAAACAGTTTCATATCCTGTGTGTTCCTGGCTCAGAGTTGAATATCATAGATTAACATGTTCTTATTTAGAATTGAGTATTTAGTTAACAACCAAGCATTATTTAATATGCAGTGTGCTAGAGGCAGAAGTAAAC
Source organism: Ranitomeya variabilis (assembly GCF_051348905.1). Classification (NCBI taxonomy): domain Eukaryota; kingdom Metazoa; phylum Chordata; class Amphibia; order Anura; family Dendrobatidae; genus Ranitomeya; species Ranitomeya variabilis. Next base: position 449,614,945 of record NC_135237.1, on the reverse strand, counting down.
ATCTCTGCACGATAAATGTAAGTGTGAAATAAACAGAAACAAAACATAGATTACAACAAAAATCCTAATTATTCAGAAAAACTTTATCAGTTGTATATCTCTCAATTTTCCCCTTACAGTGCTTACAATTGTACTATGTCAAAGAAAAGGAAACTTCAAGAACAGGGTTCTTCTGCTTCCGTCAACAAACGAAAATCACTTTTAATGAAACCCCAGCACTATAATCCTAGTGTGGAACTTGAAGAAGACAGTGAGGACAAGCCTGAGCAGATGAGCTTTAAGTTCATGAAAAAAATTTGCACCACTACAGGTATGTAATATGACAACTACAGAAAACTATCTGGTGAGGGGTTTGTTTATACTGGACAACCATTTCTCAGCTGCTGAAGTGCCCCAGATAAATTAAAAAAAAAAACATACTCAACTTCTGAACCATTGATGTTCCAAAGCCAACATCACTGAAACGTCGCCTGTCTGGGAGGTAGGTGCTTTTTTTTCTCTAGGGCATTTTAACTGTGACATGGACAACATCTTTAAAAATATGCTTTTAGAGTGTTTTTGTTTTGTTTGTTTTGGTTTTTTTATCTGGGGCACCTCAAAAGGTAAGAAGGAACAGTCCAGTAATAGACAACCCGTTTAAATACATGCTTTCGATGTCATAGTTAAAGGTAAAAGCTTGGGAGTCCTCAGTGGCTGTAGAGGGTTTAGTGTATTTTTTATCTACTGGCTAATACAGTACAAAGACTTTTTTCCAGTGTCATGTTCACAAAAATACATGTATCTTTACTTCTGGTTTTATTGTTGCTTAGTAATCCAAGTTTTGCTTTAAAAGGGTGTTTCACTACTATAATTTGGATGACTTATCATTGATATAGGTCATCAATATCAGATCATTTGGGATCTGAAAACCAGCACCCATACCAATTAGCTACTCTCAGTTCCAGGGGAAGCCAAATCTATAAGTTTTGAAACTTTAGATCAGTCTATCTACAATATCCTGTCTCTGCCATTAAAAACATGATGCTGTGTAGCTCAGTTCCTCAGTTTACAAACAGGGATGAATTAAACACCAATCTTATATTGATGATCTATTCTGTGAATAGCTCTTCAATAACATAGTAGTGAAAAATCCCTTTAGGTTTCAGGAAGCATATCATCAGCTATTTGTTAAGTGTGAAGCAATCACTAATCAAAAATGAACAATAAGAAACAATGAAAATAATTATATGAACCAAGAAAGTAAGTCCTTTATTGCTGAATATGTACACATTGCATTATATACATACTATCAGACACTCTTCATTATACCTATTACTGCCCCCCACAATGAACAATCACACAATCATTAAAGATGCAGCCCTTACCTTAAGTATCCATGGTTACAACCACTAGCAACTAGCTATCTAACTGTGACTATATCAGCGGTCATAACCATAAATATCTAAGGTCCTGTAATACCTGCATACAGGGCCGCCATCAGGGCATTACTGCCCTTACTGGCATATGGGACACGGCAAGGAGGGTGGTCCAGCCCAGGTCCCCCGTCATCACCGCCCCACCCATGGACAGGATTCGGCCGTTCACTCAGAAACTGAACGTGCGTCCTTGGATGCATGTGCAGTTGCTATTTATTGCTGTACAGGACCCACTTCTGGCACTGCAATACGAGCTGCCAGCCAATCAGATGCCGGCAGTTGACGTCGGTGCACACGTTGTCGGTGTATGATGTCAATGTCATGTGCCATTGCATTCGCGCTTCAATGGGTCAGGAGGATACTGCTGGACCATGGCCAGGTACGGAGAAAATTTTCTTTTTTACTGAAATTCCCAATATGGGGAGACATATGAGAGGGCAGGATGGAGACATATGAGGGGGCAGGATGGACGCATGAGGATGCAGGATGGAGACATATGGGGGCAGGATGGAGACATATGGGGGCAGGATGGAGACACATGAGGGGGCAGGATGGAGACATATGAGAGGGCAGCATGGAGACATATAAGGTGACAAGATGGAGACATAGGAGGCAGAATGGAGACATATGGGGGCACGATGGAGACATATGGGGGCAGGATGGAGACATATGGGGGCAGGATGGAGACATATGGGAAGCAGGATAGAGACATATGAGGGATCAGGATGGAGACATATGAGGGAGCAGGATGGAGACATATGGGGGCAGGATGGAGACACATGAGGGGGCAGGATGGAGACATATGAGAGGGCAGCATGGAGACATATAAGGTGACAAGATGGAGACATAGGAGGCAGAATGGAGACATATGGGGGCACGATGGAGACATATAGGGGCAGGATGGAGACATATGGGGGCAGGATGGAGACATATGGGAAGCAGGATAGAGACATATGAGGGATCAGGATGGAGACATATGAGGGAGCAGGATGGAGGCATATGGGGGAGCAGGATGGAGACATATGGGGGCAGGATGGAGACACATGAGGGGGCAGGATAGAGACATATGAGAGGGCAGGATGGAGACATATAAGGTGACAGGATGGAGACATAGGAGGCAGGATGGAGACATATGGGGGGCACAATGGAGACATATGTGGGCAGGATGGAGACATATGGGGGCAGGATGGAGACATATGGGGGCAGGATGGAGACATATGGGAAGCAGGATAGAGACATATGAGGGATCAGGATGGAGACATATGAGGGAGCAGGATGGAGACATATGAGGGAGCAGGATGGAGACATATGGGGGCAGGATGGAGACACATGAGGGGGCAGGATAGAGACATATGAGAGGGCAGGATGGAGACATATAAGGTGACAGGATGGAGACATAGGAGGCAGGATGGAGACATATGGGGGGCACAATGGAGACATATGTGGGCAGGATGGAGACATATGAGGGGCATGATGGAGACATATGGGGGCAGGATGGGAGGAAATATATGAGATCAGGATGGGAGGAAATATATGAAGTCAGGATAAGAGGACATACATATATATTTTGTATTCAGTCACTATTTGGTGGTAATATATGGTCTGGTCATGTGTGGTGGTATTTTTCCCTTGTATGTGGTATTATTCAGTCACTATTTGGTGGTACTATTTGGTGTGGTCATGGTGTGGTGGTATTTTTGCCTTGTATGTAGTATTATTCAGTCACTATGTGGTGATAATATGTGGTATGGTCATGGTGTGGCGGTATTTGTTCCTTGTATGTGGTATTAGTGGGTCACTACATGGTGGTAATATTTAAGATTCCCTTACAGAAAAATGAATACAAATATACCTAAACAGATTATTGGATATTTTACCAATTGTTTAATAGTTTAGACTAGAGCAGGGCCCTGCTAAAGAGTCTATCTTGCTGTGAAAAAAACAAAATATTTTGGCCAAAACAAAAGCTAATGGCTATGTATAAGATATGGTGTTCGATGGGAAATGTTAATTGGTGTGATTGGTGAGGATGTGGTGCAGAAGTGGAGTTTTTCGAAGAGTGTGCAGTGGGACTGTGGAAAATTCACAGGGTGGAGAGGGAGCTGGGACGTAGCCTGTATGGATTCTCAAGGCAGCCATAAAATTTTGCCAGAGCCCTGACCTAAACTTAATTGAGCATCTCTAGAGAGACCTGAAAATGGCTGTCCACCAACGTTCACCATCAAACCTGATGGAACTGGAGAGGATCTGCAAGGAAGAATTGCAAATCTAAATCCAGGTGTGAAAAACTTGTTGCATCATTCCCAAGAAGACTCATATCTGTACTAGCTCAAATGGTTGCTTCTACTCAATACTGAGCAAAGGGTCTGAATACTTATGACCATGTGATATTTCAGTTTTTCTTTTTAATAAATTTGCAAAAATTACTACAGTTTTGTTTTTCTTCAGCTCCTAGAACGCATACCTGGGGCCTCGCAGGCCTGCCAGGTTACTTGTTTTCTATTTTCTGTAAAAGTACTTTATTTAGAATTTTGAAAATCTAGGTAATCCTCAGGTATATAGTTGTTAGTAATTTCCAGTTATTCATATATTTTTATGTTACAGACATTATGGTATAACAACCTTTTTTTAGGACTACCCCATATTCACGCACCTGGGGCCTTTCAGGCCTGTACTAGGTTTACATTTGATACACAGATTTGCTTATCAAGGCAAATTACGGAGGCAATGATCCGATGTGGAATACGCTTTCTGGAACATCCAGAGCAAAGAGAAAAAAAAAGAAAGCGCTGCTATATTTGTCCAGCAAAGAAGGAAAGAAAATCGGAGCGTTTCTGTTCTACTTGCGGACAAAATGTATGAAAGGAACATTCAGCCAAAAAAATAATATGCGAGAATTGTCGGGGGAATATGTAAAGTTACAAATAAATATTCCTGCACCAAGTTTGCTACAACCAAAAATGTTTTCTTAAAAAAATTGCATATAGAATGCCTATATTTGGCGTGCCCGTTTACTTACTTTTTTGTTGTTTTATGCACATAATTATGTTTTGAAATATACACATCTTAGGCTGTGTTCCCAGTAGCGCTGGGGTTCGCCAGAAGGGGATCCATAATGGATCTGACCTCCTGGTAACTCCAGGATTCCGCCAGCCTTAGCTGGGGTCACCAGGAGGTCAGATCCATTACGGATCCCCTCCTGACGGACCCCAGCGCTAGTTGGAATGCATTCTTACCTTGCAATTGTAAAATAAATTTTGAAAAGTATTTTTATTTGAGTTATTCCATGATAATTGTAAACAGGCCTAAAAAGCCCCAGGTGCGTGAATGTGTAGATTTCTATGGGTATGCGTTCTAGGGTTAAGATGGGGTGCAGAGTGTACATTAAAGTGAAAAAATTCACTTTTTTGAATTTACAAATGGCTGCAATGAAACAAAGAGTGAAAAATTCAAAGGTATCTGAATACTTTCCGTACCCACTATATGATGGACAAGTCTATTATTATTTCATGCTCAATTCCTGTAAAGTCTCATGACTTTCATTATATAATCTCTCTAAGATTAACTGCAAAGTTGAGTGTGCACAGCTATAAGACGATTTTATATCTTATTTTTAGAAGAGATTCAAATGGTCCAAGGCAAAGAGTTCCACATTGTGTGCTGGTTGGAAAAGTCATTAAATGAATGCTAGATAGTAAAAGTTGTGAGATGAGGGCAGGATGAGAAAAGTTCTGAATTGAGTTCTTGGTTGGTGAAGGTGCTGAAATGGATGCTAGATGGGTGAAGTTCTGAAATTAGCACAGGATGTAGGAAGTCCTGGATTGAGTGATGGGTGGGGAAGGTCCTGAAATGGGTGCTAAATGGGGGAAGCTCTGAAATGAGAGCCAGACATGGGAAGTTCTGAAATGAGTAATTTGTGAGGAAAGTCCTGGAATGAGTTCTTGGTTCGTGAAAGTACTGAAATGGGTGCTGGATATGAGGAATTCAGAAGTGAATGCTGGAGAAGTCAGACAATTGACAGCCATATGCCATTGGTAATGCAAAGAATATTAGCAGGGTTTTCTGGGCACAAAATCTGGCTGCTCCTATAATATGTCTCCAAAAGAATCTGTTATCTTTATCTTTCTTTTTAGCTCCCCATCAAACACCTGCCAGTTATCCTTGTGGTCTGTTAATGTTTACATTCTGAACTTCCTTCTACATCTTCATACCTCTAGACTACAAGAGGCAGTGTACTCTGGTTTCTCTGCCAGAGCTATATCCATCCCACAGATCTCACATTCTCACTCTCTGATTCTGCCCATTTCACCTACAGAGCACCATTCTGAGACTCTTATAAAGTCTCATGATGTATAAATCACTGCTCAAACAGTTTCTCCTTCCTAACATTGCTCAACCTAAAGGTACCTTCACACGAAACGACGCTGCAGCGATAGCGACAACGATGCCGATCGCTGCAGCGTCGCTGTTTGATCGCTGGAGAGCTGTCACACAGACCGCTCTGCAGCGACCAACGATGCCGAGGTCCCCGGGTAACCAGGGTAAACATCGGGTTGCTAAGCGCAGGGCCGCGCTTAGTAACCCGATGTTTACCCTGGTTACCAGCGTAAAATGTAAAAAAAACAAACAGTACATACTTACATTCGCGTCCCCCGGCGTCCGCTTCCTGCACTGACTGACTGACTGAGCGCCGGCAGTAGCAGGGCACAGCGGTGACGTCACCGCTGTGCTGTGCTTTCACTTTCACTTTGCGGCACTCAGTCAGTGTGGGAAGCAGACGGCGGGGGATGCGAATGTAAGTATGTACTGTTTGTTTTTTTTACATTTTTCACTGGTAACCAGGGTAAACATTGGGTTACTAAGCGCGGCCCTGCGCTTAGTAACCCGATGTTTACCCTGGTTACCAGTGTAAAATATCGCTGGTATTGTTGCTTTTGCTGTCAAACACAACGATACACGGCGATCGGACGACCAAATAAAGTTCTGAACTTTATTCAGCGACCAGCGACATCACAGCAGGATCCTGATCGCTGCTGCGTGTCAAACTAAACAATATCGCTAGCCAGGACGCTGCAACGTCACGGATCGCTAGCGATATCGTTACAAAGTCGTTTCGTGTGAAGGTACCTTTAACCTAGTATGTGCTTTTCTGAAGTGCTTAACTTTACAGTTAATAATGTTCCAGGAGCTGACACTGGCACCACATAGGCATAGCGTACAGTGGGGGTATAATGAGGAATATAATGAATGAATTCATTATAATGTAATCTAGAACACTGGAATGCCTAGAGTCATCAACTCTGGTCACTAGTTGACAAGTTTACTATTCTTCTCTGAGGAAAATAGAATGCACATTTGGGTTAGCAGTGTACCTGAAATCAAGACTATTAAAATGTAAAAAACAGTAAAATAAAAAAGTTTATATTTAAAAAATATAAAACTGTAACATAATTTATCCTGCACTGTGAACATCAGAACATCATACCCATAATAACTACAACTCGACCCTGCAAAAATTAAACAAAAGAAGAAAGACAAAATATGCGAAAATGCTTTCTGCATGTTTGGGTGAATTAATAAGACTATTGTCAAATATTTGTTGGTTATCTCACAATCACCTTGCTGATTGCCCTATTCTGTGTGTGGCAAAGTCTCTAAGGCTACTTTCACACTAGCGTTGTTTGCTGTATTTCGCAATGCGTCGTTTAGGAGAAAAAACGCATCCTGCAAAGTTGTCTGCAGGATGCGTTTTTTCCCCATAGATTTACATTAGCAACGCATTGCGACGTATGGCCACACGTCGCAACCGTCGTGCGATGGTTGCGTCGTGTTTTGGTTGACCGTCGGCACAAAGAAAGTTACATGTTACGTTTTTTTGCGCGTCGTGTCCGCCATTTTCAACAGCGCATGAGTGGCTGAAACTCCGCCCCCTCCTCCCCGAACCTTACAATGGGGCAGCGGAAGCGTCTAAGACTGCTTCCGCTGCCCACGTCGGACATCACTTTCACAACGCGCGTCGGCGCATTAGGCCGACGCATAGCGACGGCCCCGTGCCGACGCTAGTGTAAAAGAAGCCTTACAGGGAACCAGTCATTAGATTCATACGGCCTTAAACATGGGCAGTATGAATCAGAGCCTGGCTGTACAATTGCAGCCAGGTGTGTCCTTCTTTGAAACGATGATGCGTTTGAATATCCGGGTGGGGATTATGGATAGACCTTTCTAGTCTGTTGTGGCCCAGGACAGCTTCTCCCTTCACCGCTCCAGTTGATTGACAGGTCTCTATGTATGTACATGGAACAGACTTGTCAATGAGCTACAGCATTTCATAGAGACACATACCTTCATGGTTTTGCTTCATGCTACCCATGGTTTAGGCAGCATGAATCTAATAACAAGTTCCCTTTAATTTTCAATGAGGAAAAGAAAGCCCCATTATTTTTTTAATAGTCCCATCGTATGTTCCTTTTTACAAAAAAAATGAAGGAACATATATGGTTCCTTACATCTCGTTTCAAACAGAAGGCTGAATTTTATAGACATTCAAGTAAAAAATACACAGATGCTCACTGGGTAGCACAACACCTTGTGCCAATGGAAATATATGGGATACAAAGAGTCTAATACAAACGAGGTAACATAATGGATATTAGAATAAAAGCAAAAAAAAAGGTACGACCATGACTTATTTATAATCGTGCATTCCCAGTGTGTAGGAATCCTTAATGCTTTACAATTAAAATTCCTTTATGAGACCATATAATGCATTGTGTATTTATTAATTTGTATACCTGTAATAATTTTACACGAAAAAAAAAGAAATTTATTGCTGCAATCATTTTGGGAGCTAAGTCCATAAATACAAAAATACAGAAGAGTCTAATGATAGACCATAATTTTCTAACTGGAGAAAAAATGAAGAATTAAAAACAAATTGGACTTGTTTGCTATCCCCTATTTCATCAGCATGCCAAATTTTGTATTCAGCTTACAAGGGATGTAGAACAGCAGGGTTTCTTTAAAAGTGAGAAGTACTTGGTTGGACTAAAACCTCTTTTTGCGAAATCCAAATCATCATTCACGGTATGAATCCTATTTTCTTAAATATAATTAATAAATATTTTTCTTTTAACACATAACAAACAGTTGAACCAAACATTAGGTAAGTTGGAAACGTCCCAAAATGCTAACAGTTTGGCATCAGAAAAAGTGAAATGCATTGGGCCGCACATGTGCTTTTCTACCCCCCTGTAATCTGCACTTAATAGGAATATTTTAAACTATGTAACTAAGCAACAGAGGTAATTGTTGCTTTCTAGAGCTTTTGTTAGGCACTTTAACACAGCCCAAATATGCATAATTAGGCATAATGTCTATAAATCATTATTGTACACATGTGGGTAGTTAAGTGGATTGAGAGAATAGTTCAATGAATTGAGCATATTCACTGAAAATGCTTTTTATTTGTTTTCTCCAGTTCATAATACTTTAAAATTATCATAACCCTTTACACCATCTCTCAATAGCGAGCGGTGTTATTGAGAAAAACTTCATTTGCATTTTAGACTATGTTTAATTTATTATTTAAAACTGGAGTTTGTTGGATGTGAAATCGGGAGATGATAGGCCATTGTGCGGAATGATGTGCGGCTTTTTATGCAGCCTATTTTCTAGTATGGAAAATGTTAAATTTTTCGGGTTTAGACTGAATAGATCCAAACAAAAGAACGCCATCTATAATCAAAGTTATTAAAAGGGCTATGTTGTGACTTCTTCCAAAAATGCTTTTAGTTACTATGACAATATTTACTTGATCCTGGCAGTCCAGTGTTGATTTTAGGGGGATAATTACAAGAAAGATACATAATGTAGACTTTTTTTGTGAGTGCCCTTGTCTGTGGTGCTGTTTATAAGGATTGCAGTGGAGCATAAAAGCAGCATTGTCTACTATCATTATACCCTCTCATCCGGCTTCTACAACCTGCTGCTTTTCTCCATTTTTTTCCAGTTCATATTGTCATTTTGACAGAAACATGATAATTAACACAAATAGAGATATTTATTAAAGTTTCCTCGCTGTAGAACTTTACCAGAAATGTAATGAAAACAAAGGTTTAGGAAATTACATTGCTGAATAAAAGACTCTGCAGTAAGCGATGGGATTTTATGGCATTAATGTAGTGCCATTTCCCTCCCCAGCCGTGAAAACTACTACAAAGCTGGTCTGTTTCATAGCGTTAGGTTTACAGGAGCAGAATTTGGGTTATGCACTTTATTGTTCATTTTCACGTATCACCTAAACAAACTCATTGGGTTTAAATCAAATTAAGCCACAGGGGAAGATCCTTTATCATTGCATTTCTACTGGTGAACAGTGGGGTTTATATGTTAGGGCACAAGTAGGTGAGCTGATAATTCAGATTTAAATAATTTTATCTTCACTTATTACATAGAAATATGTTTGTTAAAAACAGGTATAAAAGAGTAGTCCTAAAAAATATTTGACCTCTGGTAAAGTGACTATAAGTTTGCTTCAAACTATTTATCAATATCAAGATATTGAATCAAAAGTAGAAAATGTTGAACATTTCTATGATTTTAAGAATTTTTGGAGGATATACCTATATATAACAGTTGATTCTGGTTGGTGATTTTTGCCTACACTTATTGCCAATGTTAGGGTAGGTGCACACGGTCAGTAAACGCTGCGGGTTGGACGCTGCGTACTTGCACAGCGTCCAACCCGCAGTGTCCAGATGTTACAGCATAGTGGATGGGATTTCAAGAAATCCAATGTCCACTATGTGTCCACAGATGCCTGTGGCTCACCCATGGAGACGGACATGCGGCGCGTCTTTCCAGACCGCAGCATGTCTATTTATCTTGCCGAGATACAAGCCTCCACAAGATAAATGTCACTCGTACAATGTATTGGGCTTGGTGATTCCACATGGTTCAATGAACACATGCGGATTCACCTGCATTCAATAGCTGGCAGCACTTTGGATGCAGCGGACATGTGCTGCGTCCAAAGAGCTGCCAATCACTGAATGTCTGCATATACCCTTAGGGTTAATATTATAGAGCTTGCTTTTATTATCATTTAAGCAATTTATATCTCAGTTTAGTTTTTTATTTTTGCTTAAGCATAACGTTAATTTTAACGACACAGTGTTTAGGTTTGCTGCTGTCATGTTGATCATATACCCTTTTATGTTGTTAACGTTATTCACTTCCTTTTGCTAAATTGGTAAAAAAAAAGGGCATGCTTACCATAGGACCCGGCAGACAGACTTTTTACACAGACAGACTCCAGTGTATGCTTTGTCTCTGACTAATCAATGCCTGGACTCTTTTTTCACCGCTGGTATACCTATGGGCTCTCCATTTTGAAAATTCTCCTGCCTCATATGTGCTTTTATAGCAATTGGTATTTTATTGCATTGTATTGTTATTTATTATTAATAAAGTTTATATGTTTTTGAACATGTGCTCTGGGATTTTGTTACTCCGGTTTCTTGTGATATAATGTATACAGTATGTTGCATGATGCTGTACTATCCTCTAGGTCACCAGACTCTGTACTATCCTCTAGGTCATCTGATGCTGTACTATCCTCTAGGTTGCCAGATGCTGTACTATCCTCTAGGTCAGTGTTCCACAATTCCGATCCTCAAGAGCCACTAACAGGTCATGTTTTCAGGATTTCATTAGTACTGCACAGATGATGGAATTATTGCCTGTGCAGGTGATGCAATTATCACCTGTGCAATACCAAGGAAATACTGAAACCATGACCTGTTGGTGGCTCTTGAGCACCGGACTTGGGGAACACTGCTCTAGGTAATCTGATGCTGTACTATCCTCTAGGTTACCAGATTCTGTACTATGCTCAAGGTTGTCTGATGTTGTGCTATAATATAGGTTGCATGATGCTGTACTATCCTCTAGGTCATCTGATGTTGTACTATCCTTTAGGTTGCCTGATGCTGTACTATCCTCTAGGTCACCAGATTCTGTACTATCCTCTAGGTCGCCAGATGCTGTACTATCCTCTAGGTCACCAGATTCTGTACTATCCTCTAGGTTACCAGATTCTGTACTATACTCTAGGTTACAAGATTCTGTACTATCCTCTAGGTCGCAAGATGCTGTACTATACTCTAGGCTGCCTGATGCTGTACTGTCCTCTAGGTCGCCTGATGCTGTACTATCCTCTAGGTCACCTGATGCTGTACTATCCTCTAGGTCACCTATTGCTGTAGTACCCTCTAGGTCACCTGATGCTATGTTATGATCTATGTTGCCTGATGCTGTTTCAATGTAACCAAGCCAGTTTTATGATAGCATTATAGATTTCCATATAGAACTCAAATAGATATTCTCAGCCTAGCATTAACAGGAAGAATTGTATGGGCTTATAATAAATATAAACAATTAACAATGGCTGCAAAAAGCCACAAATCACTGACAAGTGCATTAAATTATGACCCACATACAAAATCCTCATAAACTTGCCCAAACCTTATGTAGATTTACATGGAACTTGCTAACCATCTAAAGTAAATAGGGACCTCCTAAATTTTTGCATTATATGATGTTGGGAGAGGTATGGATTCAAACTCCCTGGAGATAAGCCACTGCCAGAAATCTATGGCAATGACTTTCCCCCTTTCCTATTGAAAAGACATTAATGCTTGTCCAAGCTTAGTTTTCATGTACATGAGGTAGTTGGGAAAGATAGCTATCAGCCAAAACGAGCATTTGGTCCATAGCTATCTATACTGTATGGACACTTCTACATAAAAGTTTTCTCAACATATGCTTCCAATGAACAAAAGTCAAAGAACTTATTGTAAGCAGCCATGATAGTGAATTTGTGAAGAATCTTGAGTTTTTGTTTTTTAATTTTCAGAACTTTTCTTCTTTCAAATGTTTTCAAATTCTAAAGCTTTGTTTGCAAGTGTTCTTGCTGGTGCCTGTGCAGAAGCAGGATGAAGATACTGCCCATAGAAGGGTGTATTAGGCACCCATAACTGCGAGAGTGCATGGCGCAAGCGTGGGATTATGGCGCCGCAACTGCACGCCACTCCCACTTTCAATAACTTTCAGCCATGCAGTAATAAATCACACTCTGATTTAGGCTTTTATAACCCTATAGGCTATAAAATTGTAAAATTTGTGCTAATTCCCCGGCCTCATCTTTTACAGTCCCTGTGATAGTATTCATTGATTAGCTGAGCTAGGCTATGTGATATGATAGCTACAAGGTATTATGGGGAAGCCCGACAACCACGCCTGACACCAAAAGCCCTTTTTCTGGCTGATGCAATCATGTCTGACATTAATTTTTGTGCTCCTCACAAATCAAATTGCAAATTGTTTGAATTCACCAGGACCAGCGAATTTCAGGAATATTCAACCCAATGATAATTTGCAGCGGCTTGAATCTTTATCTCTAATTATCACTTATCCATAGGATAGGTGATATATCTTATTGATCGGTGAAGGCCCAATCATTAAAACCCCCACTAATCAGCAGGACAGGCTACTACATCCCCATTGGTGTGGAACATCAGTGCATACATTGGACGGCTACTCTATTCATGTCGTGTAAGGCTTCCAAGCACTGTGCCCAGGGCCAGACTGGCCATCTGGCAATTCTGGCAAATGCCAGAAGGACCTGCCTGGTCATGGGCTACCTTGCCTGCCACATTGTTAACAGAATCAGTGTTCTCAAGACACCCATACTGTTAACAGTTGTGATGGAGCATAAGTCGCTAACTCCGTCACTTACCCCAGTAGCCCACGGGTATCATTAGACATATTGGTCTTGTAGAAAATCTTCCTTTTCTCTATCCAGGGAAATATTAGTAATATATCCCATCTGGTTGTTGGGGACGGGGACAACATGGGCCTATGTGATTTCAAATGCCAGGACTGAATTTCAGCCCCAGTCCGTACCTGACTCTGCCCAACTTTTTCTGGCAATACAGAATTAATGCAGCAATGGTCGGGAGATCCACCTGCTACGCCATTTTGTAACAGGGATAAAAGTTTGCTGATCTCCAGATTAGTTCAGGTCCCAGAGGTGGGTCACCCACCGATCAATGAGTTATCACCTATCCCACGAAACAATTCCTTTAAGATTTACAAATGACACTGCATTACTGTTTGGATTCCAGTTCTATTATTTTATAGTAATATAGCAGTTTCCAGGGAATCTGTCACCAGGTTTCTTTCTGCCCCATGTATGGGCGGCATGATATAAGGAAAAAGACCCTAATTTGAGCAATGTGTCACTCACTGTGCTGCTTGCTTCAGATTTAATAAAATTATTGATTTAACTGCTGAAGATATAACAGTTATCAAATGCTGAGCTGTGTATAATCCCAGCCACACCTGATTCACAGCTTTCTATATACACTGTGCATAGGCAGAATGCAGCCAATCAATGGTGGGGGCGGATTAGAAAGAGCTCATGAACATGGAGGACTACATAGCAGGCAGTGGGTTTACAAGTCCTCTAGTGATAATCTCCTGCTGATTAAACACTGATTTTATCAAACCTACAACAAACAGACCGGTAAGTTACAGATCTTTTGAATCAGGGTCTTTGTCTCTACATTATATTGCTCTCAGATTTGGTGGTAAAAACAACAAATGCTTACCTTACTATTAATCACAATGCTCTAATTTGATGTACAAGCTGTGACACACAATTTTTAGGCTGTGTAACTACAGTTTTTGTTTTCTTACAGGTACAATAATTGTTCAATCATCGGGCATGACGACACATGCAACAGAAGAAAAGTGTAGCTACGAAGACAATATCACTGACCCATTAACGGTGGGAAGGTCCGATAAAGAAACTGTTTTTCATACAGTGACAGAACACCCAACTGGGGGTGTAATTCAGTCTACAAAGACCATTAGAAATCACAGAGAAATGTACTGCATCCAGTCCTCCAAACAAAAAGTCTCACCAGCATCTTCTTCTGATGACAATAATGGTCATCCTGCAATGCCTGAAAATGGATGGGACAGTTCTTCCAGTTTTATAGATAAAACTCATTCTAAGGACCATATATCGGATAGGTCCAGTCATGCAGTTAAGCAGAAAGATGAAATGGATATCAGTGAAGGAAAAACGTTGGAAAATGACTCCATGGTAGGAACATCAGAACATGATGAAAGAAGTCCAGACCAGACTCCTGAAAGTGAGGATGATGATAAATGTTTCTCAATTATCACAGAGGAGTCAGTGGACTTGGAGAAAACTAAAGGGAATTTGAGCCTGCTGGAACAAGCAATAACTTTACAGGCAGAGCAGAGCCACATGTTCCACAGCACCTATAAGGAACTTGACATGTTTTTGATGGAACATCTAGCAAGAGACAGAAGACAAACTAAAGTAATAGATGCCGTAGGGCGGCAAATATATACCAGCAAAAGTAAGAAATAATATTACTTCTAGATGGTTTTTAGTAAGATACTCCTAAAAGAGAGTTTGAAAGCAGCTCTGACCCTTCAAAATGGCTGACATCAGTAAATAGATGAGGGTTAAATCAGTTTATGACATGGATTTTTTTCCTTCCTCTTTTCTAAAAGTCAAAACTTTTTCATTTTTCAGTCAGCTTAATCATTTAAAGGCTTTTTTTTTGGAGGAAAAGTTGTAGTTTTGAGTAATATCATTAGTTTTACCACCAATGTACTGGAAAATGGGAACAAAATTCTAAGCACGGTGATGGTGAAAAAACGCGATACCATCATGGATTTTCTTTTTATGGTGTTCATTATGCAGTAAAAATGAGCTAGCAATATAATTTTTTTGTCAATATGATTACGTTGGAACCAAGCATGAACAGATTTTTTTTTTGGTAGTACAAAAAAAAAATAATGAATTTTCTAAAAGAATTTTTTTTATCCGTTGATGGAGTTGTATGAAGGCTTATTTTGATCACAGTGAGCTGATTTTTAGTATCATTTTGGAGAACATACAGTATTTGATTGCTTTATATTGTATTTTGGGGGTGTTGTGCAACGATTAGAAAACAGCAGTACAGGTGTTTTGATTTTCCTTGCTTTACAGGATTTACTGAAAAGGTTACTTTATTTTATCCTTTTATGGACAAGGTGTTACTAAAAATGTTTATTATTTTTTATTTTTTTCAATTTTAAACTAAATCAAGGTGGGAGTGATTAACTTTTTGGTTTATTTATTATTAACCCCATTCTGACCTCGGATGGGAAGGTACGTCCGAGGTCAGAACCCCCGCTTTGATGCGGCCTCCAGCGGTGAGCCCGCATCAAAGCCGGGACATGTCAGCTGTTTTGAACAGCTGACATATGCCCGCAATAGGCGCGGGCAGAATCATCAGATCGCTGCTATGTAGCAGAGCCGATCGCGTTGTGCCAGCTTCTAGCCTCCTATGGAGGCTATTGAAGCATGGCAAAAGCAAAAAAAAGTAAGAAAAATGTGAAAAAAATATAAAAGTTGAAATCATCCCCCTTTCGCCCATTCAAAATAAATCAATTAAAAAAAAATTAAACCTACACATATTTGGAATCGCCGTGTTCAGAATCGCCCGATCCATCAATAAAAAAAAGCATTAACCTGATCGCTAACAGCGTAGCGAGAAAAAAATTAGAAACGCCAGAATTACGTTTTTTTGGTCGCCGCGACATTGCATTAAAATGCAATAACGGGCGAGCAAAAGAACTTATCTGCACCTAAATGGTATCATTAAAAACGTCAGCTCGGCATGCAAAAAATAAGCCCTCAACAGACCCCAGATCATGAAATATGGAGACGCTATGGGTATTGGAAAATGGCACAATTTAAATTTTTTTTATTTTAGCAAAGTTTGGAATTTTTTTTCTCCACTTAGATAAAAAATAACCTAGTCATGTTAGGTGTCTATGAACTCTTAATGACCTGGAGAATCATAATAGCAGGTCAGTTTTAGCATTTAGTGAACCAAGCAAAAAAGCGAAACAAAAACCAAGTGTGGGACTGCACTTTTTTTGCAATTCCACCGCACTTGGAATTTTGTTCCCGTTTTCAAGTACATGACATGCTAAAATCAATGATGTTGTTCAAAAGTACAACTTGTCCTGCCAAAAATAAGCCCTCACATGGCCATATTGACGGAAAAATAAAAAAGTTATGGCTCTGGGAAGGAGGGGAGCGAAAAACGAACACGGAAAAACGGAAAATCCCAAGGTCATGAAGGGGTTAACCTGCTCTTGCTTGATCGCTTGTTCTGTATGTTGCAATACTATATTATTGAAGTATGCTAGGAAAATGATGATGTCTTATGAAACTCGAAATATCATGACAGCGGGATTGTGTGGCTTATATATCTCTGTCAGGTTGACAGCTGCATTTAATAGGGCTAATAAAATTGAAATTGACACTAACTTCATTCACAACTGTTAAAGGTGGATGTCGGCAATATAATACCGTCGGCATCTGTCATATGTGCAGCATGCTCAGCTCCTGAGTCTGCTCCGTACTCCAGCTCCTGACGTGTGACGTACATGCACATGATACACTGGGAAGGGGTTCATATTGATGGTCATGCTACTCAAACATTCTATGATTCTACCTGCATGACATGACAAAACATATTTTAATCCCACTTGTGCAAGTGTCCCGTTGGCATTTCTTTCATGTGTAGTGTCCAGGCTTCTTTGTACTAAACACTTCCCAATCATTCACCTATGCTCTTAAAGGTGTTGTCCACTTCTCGGACAATTCCTTAGCATTCCATGTATCCCATTGTAAAATAATTACACCCATGCTCATCTCCAGTGCCCGCACCATTCCAGCGGTGTCAGCACTGACTTCACCCAGAGATCGCTGTGGCCAATCAGCGGCTGCTATTCTCTCCCCAACTCTGGATGAATAGCATACATTCGGAGGAAGTAAGAGAGGAGCAGCTCTCAGTTCCTCCAGATGTATGTGATTTTCCCACGGGAGAGGAGAGTGAAGCCAGTGCTGATTGACCTCAGAGATTGCATGACATAACATGTCACGTGATCCCCAGGAAAGTCAATGCCAACAGCACTGGAATGGCCCTGGTGAGTATAGGAGTTCTTATTTTACAAGGGGAGAAACATAGAGATTGAGAAGGGGATGTCCAAGTAGTGGAAACCTCTATTAGTGACAGCAACTAATTTGGAGAACATAAGGCACCATTACTTGAACTCAAAGGGAAAGGGTTAGAGCAAATTCAGTTCAGAAAGCTGAGGACACTTCACATAAAGAGACCACCCTACTTGTGATCACAGCACAAGGGGGTGAAAACCTATTTTGTTCATTATATATTACAAGTATCATGACCGTCAATCTGGCTATAGTCTGTTTACTCTACATTACACTTCGCCTGTCTAGCCATGTCAGCATTTCTGACAAATAGCTCATGGAGTCCCATTAAATAAGCTGCTCTTTAAGCATCGTGAGTATATTAATTCCTTAAGACAAAATTACATATTATTGCCGGAGTGCCTGTGTGTAGAGCTCTCTTTACATGTAGTAGATGCCAGTTATATTACATATTCAACATCTGCGTCTAACAACAGTGACTGGAGCTGAGCTCCGATTGCTGCTGTTAACCATTTAGATGTGGCTGTCAATTTCTGACAGTGATGTGTTAATGGGACAGCTGCCTTTCCTCGTACACCCCAGCTTCCATTGCCATCTTGGTACTGCCGTGAAGCTCAGCCACAGGCGAGATTTTCACTATGTACTGCAATAATATAGAATTGCAGTATATAGTTTAAACAATCAATCACAGGTTCAAGTTCCCTGGTACAGCTAGCAAAAATTAAAATAAAAAGAAGAAACTTAAATCTCTCCTCTTTTTTCCAAATCATATTAAAGAAATTGAAAAAAATTTTAAAAAATAAAGATATTTGTCACCGATGTGTCTGTAAAAGTCTGATCCATCAAAATATAGAATTAATTAACCCATGCATGAAAAGTCGGCATGAGAAAAAAAACTAAAGACGAGAATTGGGGTCTTTCAGTCACCATTCCTCCCTAAAATAATACAATGAAAACAATAAAAAGATCAAATGTATGAAGAGCGACAAAAAAAAACTTCTGAATGAAAGCTGTGAGAACAAAATCATGAAAAAAAAATTATGCTGGAATTGCACTTTCTTCACCATTTCATCCCACTTGGAATTACTTGTCCGTTTTCCAGAACATTGTATTAGGAAATGAAGGATGTCTTTCAAAACTAGAACTCGTCTAGCAAAACACGAGCCAATATACAGCTATGTCAATGGAAAAATAAATGGCCCTTAGAAGAAGGGGAGGAAAAATGCAAACGTGAAACAAAAATGATCTGTTTCCTTAAGAGGTTAAAGATTTTAAGACAATTAGTGATATGAAACAATATCCCTATCCATTGCCATAGTATATCTACACTGCAATATCAGTATTTCATACTAGCTCTGAACACTCCTAATCTTGGCACTATATTTTTAAAGTGATGGGAAACTGCAGCAGATAAAATACTCAAACTATTAGAAGTTGAGCTAAATGTGCCACAGATGCAATGTTTTTTTTGTCATGTGGCTGCAAGAATGAGTGTATTCTCTACTATTCAGTATATAATAAAATGTAAATCTTATTTTCTCAGACAAAAATGTCTTTATATAAACATTCCCACTTTTTCATGCAAGAAGATATCCTCCAAATGTCATCCAGGACTTGGGAGACATCTCTCACAACGGTTTTTGGCTGCATAGCTCCTCTTCTCTCCCACTGCCCTTTATGAAATGTTGTCTATGACAACATCTATGTTTGAAGATTTATCTTCACATAGGAAATCCTAGGAAATGCAAAGTTTTCCAATCATCGGCCATAGTAGGGATCCACCTTACACAGTGAATGAATAGCATTTAGAAGCATTTTCTAAGCTTCAGGATGAGACCAGAAAATAGGAAAAATTGGTGATGAATGAGTGAAAATAGTATTGCTACTTACTTTTCTTACCTATTCTGAGCTGTTGGCAAAAACTATTTATCAGCCACACAACCCCTTTAAGACAGTGATGTTATTTGATTGACAAATCCAGAAAGGAGGACATTATTTAGTGCTGGGATTGTGGTTGGCTACCCTGCATGTTCAACATTGTCCTGATAATCATAATATCCTCCTGATAAAACATTGATTGTAGTGAAACAGCAAAACAGCTCAGTTAAGCTACTTTCACACTAGCGTCGGTACGGGGCCGTCGTGCTGCGTCGGCCCCGTACCGACGCATACTGTGCAAGCGCCGCACAACGGGGGCAGCGGATGCTGTTTTTCCACGCATCCGCTGCCCCATTGTGAGGTGCGGGGAGGTGCAGGGAGGTGGGGGCGGAGTTCCGGCCATGCATGCCCGGTCGGAAATGGCGGACCGTCGGCACAAAAAAAGTTACATGTAACGTTTTTTGCGGCCGGCGGTCCGCCACAACACGACGCAACCGTCGCACGACGGTTGTGACGTGTGTCAATACGTCGCAATGCGTCGCTAATGTTAGTCTATGGGGAAAAAACGCATCCTGCAGACGACTTTGCAAGATGCGTTTTTTCCCCAAAACGACGCATTGCGACTTATGCAAAAAACGCTAGTGTGAAAGTAGCCTAAGTGACACATTGCAAAAATCTGGTGAGAGATGCCTTTTAAGGGCCCAGTTTTTGTCCCAGGACAATGACTGCAATCTATATACAAAAAATACCTATGCTAATGAAAATGACTTAGTGGAATTAGTAATAATAGGTGTTTAGTAAAGCCATTAGCCATTTCATTAAACAAAAAAACAAGGACAAACCAACGCGGAGGTCCCTTTGAGTGTGCCCACATCATATGCTGTCAATTCCTGAACAGCACTTCGATGTCAATGTTGAATGCAGCAGGATCCGGTGTGCACAGACACCAGTGAGCACCACTCCCATGGGTTTAGCACCACCTACATCATGCTGTGCATTACATGACAGCGTATGGATGTGGTCATTGACCGTGAGGGTAAGAGAAGCTACTCTATGCTACACTGGTGAGTAGGAGGCGAAGCACTGACCTACCTCAACCCTCCCACCCTTCGGTGAGTGTAGTATAAACAATTAGGTGTTGAGTCCCCCACTATTTCTTCACTTTTAGAGATGCCTTATAGTGTTGTGTGGTTGTCCAACCACATAGTTTCATAATAATTACGGTTGGATATAGATAGAGTCCATTGATTCTAACCTACAACCTGATATGTTGATCCATAGGAAGGCTAAGGCCCCTTTCACACATCAGTTTTTTGCCATCAGTCACAATCCGTCGAATTTTGAAAAAAACGACTGATGCCGCCGGATCCGTTTTTTTCTCATAGACGCATTAACGATGGATTGCGTCGGATGGCCTCACATTTCATCCGCCGTTCACCGGATCCATAGAAAATGTTTGTCCAGGGGCCTGAGACAATGCAAAAAGTAACATTTTTGTGTACGTCGAAAAAACTGACAGCGACGGATCTGTCGCCTTCCATCATTTGCTAGAATGGAAGCCTATGGGCGCCGGATCCATCAAATGACGTAATCTGGCAACGGATTCCATTTTTTTTAACTGAGCATGCTCCGATCCAATTAGCCAGATCTGCTAGTCGGATCCGTCCAAAAAAACGGATCTGGCGCATCAGTTTTTCACAACCTGTGACAGATCCGTCAATCCATTGAGGCAACGGATTGTGACTGACGGCAAAAAAGTGATGTGTGAAAGGGGCCTACTACCTCATGAGGAAAATGCGAATGGACCCATATTTTGGGAAAAAAATTCTTCCAGACTCTACTTATGGCAATCAGACTAGATGCCTAAATAAATGTCAAATCATCACATTGTGGCAGTATTTTAGATAAAGACACAGGACACACTAAGTCATATATATTAGAAGGTGGCAAACTATGCAAATAACATAGATTTGCTACAATGCTGCCAAAGATCTGTACAAGCATGAGCTAAACAAATAGCATATCATAGATAGAACTCTTTGCTATGTACATACAAAGTAGAACTCATCTTGAAAGCTTAAAAATATATATACTCTGTAGATGAAGACAAGTGCAATACTGTTTGTTCTGTTTCCTTCCAGATTCTTCACGCCTTGAGAAACGTGAGACCAAATGCCCTATACCAGGCTGTGATGGCGCAGGTCATGTTACAGGACTCTATCCACATCATCGCAGTCTGTCGGGGTGTCCTCATAAAGTTCGAGTGCCTTTAGAAAGTTAGTGACACAAAGTTTAGTGCAGATACAACTTGTGATTACCTGTCAAGTTTGTAACGAGTCTTAAATGAAGCTATAACACGATGGTAACATTGATCCGAATAGACAATTGAATGGAAAACAAAATGATGTGGATTCCTGTTTACTATTGATTTAAATGTGTCATAACCAGGTTTTCCCATCTAGTAAACTCAATTAATGTACATGTTGATCAATACTCAACAGACATAAAAAGTATTAGCCATAACGTGCGGAAAGCAGATACAATGTATAAATGAAAACTAGAGTATAATTTCTGTTTATTACAGTATTAAACAATGTGTTCATAGTAATGTATCAATGTATAAGGCTTCCTGATCTCACCACAAGCATCATTTTATTGTTTAACACAATCTGGCGGTCATGGTCATGGATATTGATAATAATACATGAAGCAAATAAACTTCATATTTCTGTGTATGAACTAGGTCACAGCAATACTCTTATCCCCACATATTTTACATTTCTAGTTAACACAGAACACAAAATATGGCTCGTAATTGTAAACAGATTTCTGTTTTCTCGTACCGTCACTCTTCTACTCCAGTGCATCATGTGTACTAGGAGACCTTCCTAGTATCAAACAGAACCAGTGAGGGGTTAAAATCTCCTGCTGTCAGAATTTTTTTTCCAGTTTCATTTTTTTTATAATCCTTAAACTCAAAAAGTCAGATTTTTCTAACTTATTAATTAATATTTGAGGGCATTTTGTGGGGCAAGTTTTACTTTTAATGAAACAATTTAATTTATCATGAATTGTATTGGAGAAAAAATCTTTGTTGGATGGAATAGAAAAGAGAACCCTATTCGTGCCAAATATATGTTTGATGATCGGTTCCGAACATATTCAGTAATTTCTACTCCCATTGACTCTAATGACATTCAGCTGTGTTAGATGAATATTGCAAAACAATATTCGATGCTGATTTTATTCGGAACCGAATCCTAACAAATTCGCTCAACTCTTAAAATAATCAGCTGTGTTACTAACATATTTATTTCAGGGATTAATTCACTTGGCTATAATTGCTGTAAAAAAGTTTCTAAATGAAACTTTATTTTTCTTTAATCAGTTTTGGCCATGCATGAAAATGTGCTGAAGTGTCCAACACCAGGATGTACGGGGAGAGGGCATGTTAACAGTAATCGCAACACACACAGAAGGTATCGTGAGCAACCGGTGGATTTACAATTGTTGAATGATTGAGCTATGATTGACGGGACAAATGACTGTTTGGATAAAGCAATAGGCTGCCGGCTACAAAGGAAGCATTTTGTAACAAATCAGGATTGAGCAGATGGTCGGCTTGCTGGGAAGCATTTTTGAATTTACTGAAGCCACAGATTTATTTAAATTAAAATAGTGATTTAAAACTGTGAAAAGACTATGTGCCGTGTTTGTAAACCAGATGATACAGAAGAGAACAGGTTTTAAATTGTGACTCCATTGAGTCATTTATAATCTTGGAGATACTCCAACATATAGATGATAAAAACAATAAACCTGAAAATTAGACCAGAGAGAAACCTCATAATCATGTACAACTATCTATCCTATAGGCATTAACATTTCAGGTCAAAAATCATAATATTGCTCAAGCTGTCATAGACACATACATTACCCCATAGTTATTCTAAACACAGTTAGCTGCCCTCACCTTTAACCTTATGTCTACTTTCAAACTTAAAATTTATGAAATAATAGTGCTTCAATATAAACATTGATATGTATAGACACTTCTTAGTCTTACAATATTCGAAGTGTCTATACATATCAATGTTTATATTGAAGCACATAGATGATTGGGATTGTTGGAGTCAATATTAGACATTAGACTTATAAAGCCATTTATAACACCTAACAGGCGCCACAAAATAAGTCAGAAAAATAAGAAACTGATACCAGCCTGGAAATTCCAGAACCATCAATTTATTATATAAAAAAGATAGGCATAGATAAAAGGAAAAAACTTCATGCAATAAAATGAATAAAACATGGTTCTAATATGCAATCTAGTTTGTCCATCACTCCATGGAATCAAAAGACGTGAGTGAGACAAAAGATGTGGACATGAAAATAAAATATCCCCACCTACATCAAAAAGAGTAATGCAGTATCAAATTAAAAAGGATAATAAAGCTAGAAAGGAGTCTCAAAAATGATAGCAAACCTTATCACTCAATAAAGGGGTTAATTTTATTATATAGCATGTGGGACTGGAGGATGTGTATTGTCGTAAAGCAGTTTGGTCAGAGGTAAGACTTAAAATATATGAAAATGTAATCCAAAAATAAGAAACTTGACAAACCCCTTTATTTGAAATGGTAGCCAAGTTTATTTAAGGTTAGATATATTGAGTTCGGCTGAGTTAAATGTTTTGACCAAATGTTTCTGTCCACATTATGGCAAAAAGAAATATTTCTAAGGCTACTCTACTACACCGAAATAAACTTATTTAATTAAAAATGCTAGTGACCTAAATTTGGCTCAGCTGAACTGCAGAAGGTCCTGGCGTTGTGGCTTTTAAATAGGTGGTAGCTGGAGGCAGCCTTACGGCTATCTAGATTAGGCTTTTGTGTTAGTTTATGGGGTTGGCATAGTAGAAAGTATTGGGAAGGCTTCTAATCATCTTAACTTTTTTGACTTAAGTCTTTCAGGTTGTCCAATCGCGGCAGCTGAGAAGCTTTCAAAAACACAAGACAACCAATTTTCCTGTAGTAGTGGGTCAAGCCTTGAATCTATTCACAGGTATTGATTTCTCAAAGCTATATGCATGAAGAACTTTGAATTTGTCTGAACTATTGCTGATTTTTTTTTGTTTTTATATGCCAGAGCAACATGTGTCAAACACCTTGAAGTTACCCAATTCAGTTATGGAAGTGCACCACTTACCACAACACGAGCAACTATAATTAAAGAGCATGATAGATTTGGGAAAGTTCCATTCGACTATGCCAGCTTTGATGCTCAAGTGTTTGGGAAACACACCATTGCAACAGTTGTTCACAGCCAAGAGACAAGCAATGGAGAAGGTACAAATATACTGTGTTTATAATCAGTTAATGTTAAATTGTCACTCTCACTTCAATAAAGTTTGAATATATCAATAGTACAAGCAAATATAAGAAAGGTTGTAATATATCTTATCAGAGAATCCTGATTCTTTCTCCAGTTATCAAACACTTCTCTTTACCCCCTGCCTCCTGAACTGACCATCTGCTCCCTGTAAAGCAGCTCACATCCATCTTCCTTAAAATAGGAGAGAGACTGCCACCACAGTGTTGTGTCAGGTTGTACTTTCCATTATACTTTATGGAGATGTGAAGGGCAAGAGGAGTCAGGATCAGAGTGAGGGAAAACGATGGGCAAATTCTGCTAAAGTCAGTGAATGATTTTGCTTATTTCACAGCTGGATTCACAGCAACACAGCTCAATATTGCTATATAAAATCCTCCATTCTGATGCTACTTATCAGCAGAGAAAAAAAGCAAAAATAAGGAGTAATCCCTCTTTTTCTGTGTACTATGTACAGGAAATACCATAGTCGCTAATCTCCAATTAGAATTAGAAGAAAAAACTGTTGAAAATGCAGGATACAAGTCATATGATGGCCAGAAATTGTGTTATTCCTCATGTACACGTGCAGCAGGTTCTACCGAAGATTGACTGAAATGATAGGTACACTTTAATGTGTGATGATTAAAAGAAACATTATCACAACTGAACATTTACTTTAAACATGTCTAAATCTTGAGATATCACAATTTTAAAGGATTTGTTCATCTAGGATTCTCTCTTTCTTAGGCTGCTGTCCTGTTTGCTATCTGTTACACAGCCTTTAAAAATAGGCAACTATGCAACAGTACAGTTGCACAGAGTGATAGAGGGAAAATGATATAGATATGTCAATAATTACCATTGATGATATATAAAAAATGATAATATCCAAAACCTCTTATGACATTTTGTACAATGTAAGCTCCAATTTACATATCCTTGTGAGTGTCACCATTCAAGAGAATTTTTTGTTATGCTTCATCCCAGTTACATCCTAGTTGCTTTCAAGTTCCATCAGTTTTTCCTTTCTTTTTTTGGTGTAAGCAGATAGACTGAACGTTTCTTATCCATTGATTCACAACAAACTAAAACTAAAGAAACTAGGATGTAACACTAAAGTACAAAGTATGACTTCCTACTTTCATCTGAGTCTCATAGATCCCCATAGACTTTAATGGCTGAGCCTAATCACAAAACAGATGAGAATAGGACACCACATTCATATATTCAGTATTTGGTCAGTATTTTACATCAGTATATATAAGCCAAGATCAGGAGAGGAACAATTAGGCCGGAGTCACACTACAGCGAGATATGGCCGAGTCTCGCAGGTTAAAACCAAGCTCTGGCACCGGCACTCCGGAGCGGAGCGTGCGGCTCCATGTATTGTTATGCGGCTGCACGCTCTGCTCTGGAGTGCCGGTGCCAGAGCTTGTTTTTAACCTGCGAGACTCGGCCGTATCTCACGCATGTGTGATCCCGGCCTTAGAGGAAAAGTATAATAGAAACAAGTCACCACTTCTGCATTTTTCACCCACTCCTGGTTTTGGCTTAACAGATACTGATTGTAAAATACTGACCAAATACTGAAAGTGTGAACGTGATTATACTATAAATTTCACATATCAGAAAAACAAAGCCATTTTTAAAACTGATGTGTGCATGGACCAATGAAACTCTACATGCCAATGTATTGTCCGAGAATAGTAAAAGGACATCACCAGTACATGCCGATGTGTGAATGTGGTCTTAGTGAATATTTCTGATGTTTTGTTTAAATTTCTAATGAATCTGTTTGGACATGGAGTTAAAACAACATAGAAAAAAACAAACTTCGATGTTCCGTATATAAATATAGAAAAAAAAATCAGATTTATGTTCAAATTTTCAATTATTCTGACATGAAGAAAATCATATGTTGCATGCGTGTAATCACATCTCTCTTTCACAGCAAAACAATTTACAAGTCCAGTGAGATCTTCCAACCGACTGCCTAGCGCCCACACACAGAGTCCCTGTCATGCCAGCTCTTACAGCTATGGTCAGTGTAGTGAAGACACCCACATAGCAGCAGCTGCTGCCATTCTCAACCTTTCCACCCGCTGCAGGGAAGCAGCAGCAGAGATCCTGTCCAACAAACCATTGGGTCTGTCTGCCAAGGTAGGAGAATCCAAAATCCTGGAGGTTGTAGTGTCTACTGAGCTGTGAATAAACAGCTTTTCACATTAGAGTTACATTCCACAAAAACAAGGGATGTGCCGTACAGTATCTACAATAGCTTTGTGTAAGGGATTTATGCAATGGAAAACACATTTCATATTTTTATATGGGGGGGATATTTTTCAGATTTAAAGGAGAATTATGAGATCAGTAGGGTGCAAGACATGCCCAATTGCTCTCTGTAGCAATTAGGGGAAGGAAAAATTGCTCCATTTTTTCCTGGGCAATGGAGCTGAATTTTTGAGCAGCAGATTCCAGATAGCTATGATTTTCTGGAGGCATATGCCTTTCTTGCTGCCATTGTTCTAGGGGATTTCATGCAGAGTCTCCTCCGTATGGATGAGCAGAGTACATGGTGAATTAGGCATGTTCTAATCTGTTTACCATGAACTGAAAGTGATAGATTAACCCTCCATTATTAAAACCCTACAGCGAGGTCGGGTATAATGATCCACTTCTTAAGGTGTATGTCCAAAAAGTCAGATTACGGTAATAATTTCCACTTGAATAGACTGGTCTGATGCTGTTTACTTCAACACAATTACACCACAACTCCTTGTTTTTCAGGAAATACATGTATACCTGAAAGATAAAAAATAGTACTTGGAAGTACCCTACATTGGGTGCACATAGTACAGTAAGTAGCTTTATTGCAAGACTACCGGTTAATAATCGCTACTAGAGGTGATCGGATCAGGCAAAGTTCGAATTCACTTGCTCGTGCATCCTCACCACCTTTTCTGATTCCCATCTGCTCAAACTGGAAGCTTCCGCCCAAGTGCAAACGTTCACGGCGTCATGACATCAAGACATGTGCCGTGACCCTCTGCATATACTGGCTGAATTCTTCCAGGCCACACAAAAGCTAGATGTACTTTTGATGACCTTGTATGGTTCAGAAAAATGGCGGGCAAGCGACCGCCATTATTAGAATTCCTCGCAGAAGCGAATTCCAAAAATAAAAAGTATTTTGGCAAATGCAAGGTTTTGTAACTTTATTTGCTTATCTCTAATTACTACCTTTTAATAAAGAGAATGTAAACCATCTGCAGGAACTTGTGAGTTTATATAGCATACACTGTTAAAATGAACCCTTTCCCCACATGTCGGGTGCGGTAGCTGAGCCTGCCATAAAAAATGCGGCTGCCATCTACTGGTATCAGCTGCATCAGCTCACATCCCCCCCAAATAATGGAATACAAAGGGATCAAAAAGTTGTATGCAAGGCAAACTGATAACAAAAATCTTGATGCTGCTCAAAAATTTTAAAAAATATATGGGTCTCAGAATATACAAATGGGGCATAAAGCAACTTTTTTTATTTTCGATTTTTAAAAGTAATTAAATATTTTAAAAATATATAAATTTGACTTAAGCATAACCGAAAACCTAAAATTAATAGTAATATTTTCCAATATGGTATATTTAAAACAAGTTCCTTATATGGCTATATCAATAAAAATATAAAATGTTATGGCTCTTGGATAGAGAGGAGGGAAACAAGCAAAAAAAAACAACTGGTACAGTAGGAAGGATTCATCACCTTCATGTCATAGCCAATTTATTTTTTTTATTTTCGTTTTTTTCCTCCCCTTCATCCAAGAGCCATAACATTTTTTATTTTTCAATCAACATAGCCATATGAGGGCTTGTTTTTTCAGGAACGAATTGTACTTTTGAATGACATAATAGTTTTATCATGTGATGCACTGTAAAGTGGAAAAAAAATCCAAATGCATTGAAATTGCCAAAAAGAGCAATTCCACAATAGTTTTTCAGGTCTTTTATTCACCATATTTCCGATATGGTAAAACTGACCTGCAACATGATTCTTTATGTCAGCGCTATTACACAAATATCAAACGTATATTTTTTTTATGTCGATTGTGAAAAAAATTCGTAAATTTATAAATTTGTTTTGTCATTTTTCGAGACCTGTAGAGTTTTCATTTTTCCAGACCTGGGGCTGTGTGATGGCTTATTTTTTGCAACCTGAGTTGATGTTTACTGATACCAGTTTGTGGTAGATACGATATTTTGATTGCCTCTTATTGCATTTTATTGCAAAGTTGTGGAGCCTTTTAATTTTTTTTCTTGTCACTTCTTTTACCAATTGGATTAATTTATTTTATATTTTGATAGATCAGACTTTTACAAACGCAGTGATATCAAATGTGTGTGTTTTTTATTTTTTTTAATGGCTTTATTTTTATTGAGGCAAAAGGGGGGGTGATTTAAACTTTTTTTACATTAATTTCCTTATTTAAAAAAAACAAAAATCCATTTTTATTATATTTGTTAGTCCACTTAGTGGACTTGAATCTGCAATCATCCGATCGCTTGTACTATACATAGCAGTTCATTAGCACTGTTGTGTATAGTGAAAATCATGGTCTCCTATGGACGCCAACTAAACGCTGGCTTTCACAGGCGCTGACAGGCTGCAGCTCCCAGACTGTCAGGGCAACACATTGGCACTCCTTGATCATGCCACGGGTGTACGGATGGGCGAGTGGAATGACGTGCCCATTGCCAGCACACATTAAATGCTGCTGTCAGACATTGGCAGGAGTGTTTAACAGTTTAACAGCACAGCTTCACCTGCGACTGTTAGGCCGGGGTCACACATGCGTGTTTTACGTACGTAAGAGCGCAGAAACTACGTACGTAAAACTCGCATTACATACGGCACAATGCTTCTCAATGGGTCTAGTCCTATAAGGCGTATATTACGGATCCGTAATTTACGGAGTTGTACGGGCGCAGAAAATCGCAGCATGCTGCATTTGTCAGCGTATCGCGCCAAAAATACGCCAATGCAAGTCTATGGGAGAGCGTATAATACGGAATGCTTACGGACCATGCGTGTGCCTTGCGCGAAATACGGATTTACTGGCAGATGTCCTGAAACATCCAAAGGCCTCAATCAGGCAGGTGAGACATGCTAATTAGCTGAAAAAGCCAGACAGTGAACCCAGAAGTCTGCTGCACGCCTCCACGGAGTGATATTCAGCATGGCAAACATTGTCAACGCGGACATGCTCATAATTTTGGTCCAAGAGAGGCCTGTCCTCTGGGACCAAAGAGACCCTAATTATGCCAACAGGGCACAAAAAGAGGCAGCATGGAGGAGCGTGTGTGTGGCCCTCTTCCCACATTATGACCAGCAGCCACGTCAGGCACAGCGACAGATAAGTAAGTACACCCATGTTTGTGAATTATCAGGCCCTTACTACTTTGAATTTCTCTTCACGAATTTAGTAAATAGTCATGAAGGAACTAGAAAGCCCACCAGTAGATACATGGTGTTGTACATGAGAAACGGATTTCATTAATGTTTAGAATAGGTGTCCCTTTTACTTACTAACAGTGTTTCCCATTATTTGTCCTTTCTGTGATAGAGGTTAGTGGACTCTGTCCTTGTGGCTTTGCTTGCTAATTG
Source organism: Ranitomeya variabilis (assembly GCF_051348905.1). Taxonomy (NCBI): domain Eukaryota; kingdom Metazoa; phylum Chordata; class Amphibia; order Anura; family Dendrobatidae; genus Ranitomeya; species Ranitomeya variabilis. Next base: position 449,584,506 of record NC_135237.1, on the reverse strand, counting down.
TGGTTTTTTGGTATATTTAAGATTAAATCTTCTCCCCAAAGGCCTATTTGGATGCTACACTTAAATCTCTGTAGTCAGTTCCACCTTTTGTGAGCTCACTGATTAATGGCCTAAAGAATGTGTGTATTTTTTGTTGTTTCAGTGGGTGATGTTACAACAAGGTGGCGGAGTATCCGCGACCAGTACAGGAGGGAGAGGCAGCAGCGGGAGAGAAGTGGAGCCGGGGCACCTCCCAAAAAAAAGAAGTACATATATTTTGACCGGCTCAACTTTCTGAATCCCAGCATGGACCTCAGGCCGTAAGTACCAATCTCAATTTTTTTTTTTTTGGTTTTTGTATTATTTGTGTACCTAAAACATTTTTTCTTTTTCAGAACTCAGTCTAACCTCACTAACAGGGAGACAGGGTCTGACTCGGAACTTGTCATTGACCCAGTTGGGGAAGTTGAAGAGGTGGCTGGTCCATCTGCTGCTCCCTCTGGCTCCATCCCTCCTGGATCCTCATCTGGTCAGGCAGCTCCATCTGCCTCCGTCCCACACCCTGAGGACCCACATTTTGCCTCTTCTGCAGCAGCCTCATCAGCAGCACCACCACCTAGCCAGGATGACCCTGGAAATAGTTGCCCTGGCTCCATCCCCACAGGCTGCAGGCAGACCACAGCGTGCACGCCGCAGAAGAGAATTGCTCCAAAGGCGCCAAAACGTGGATGCTGGGGTCCTGAGCTACTTGGCCCGTGTTCGAGACGATGATGGGGAGGAGGGATTTACCAGGAGCATGGCCCATTACTTAAGGTCCCTAGAGCGTGAGTTAAGGCTTCGTGTGAGAGGGTGTTTTCAGATCCTTGTTGACGCATGCACCCCCCCAAATAACCCATACAATCTCATGCATATGATTGAACAGTGGCAGATGTCACCTGAAAATGTTCTGCGGCCTCAGAGATTACAAGGCCTGGCAGCTCAACAAGGATCTGAAGCACCCCCTCCATGACAGCCAACACCTCAGCCCCAACCCCCATCAAACACACAATGGCCACCTCAGCAACATATGGCGGGATATCTTCAACCATCCCAATATGGCCACTTGTCCACACCCAGTGCTGGAGGCTGGTCCCAACCTGGGTATGGACAATATGGTCATTTTGGGTTGGGTTATGATTCCCGGCAATATGGTTATCACCAGCAGGGGTATCTACCAAATCCTCGCCCCACTCTTCCAAGTTCCCAGCATCATAGCTTGGCAAATGTCCCTCAGGCCACTACAACATCTGCACAGGGTGCTGGACAATTGGCCCTACAAATGCCACCTGATGCAGACAATGAGCAAGCTACTTCTCCTGCCCCAACCTACCAGGACTTGTAATTTTTTTTTTTTTTTATGTTACTTTAAACTTTTGTTATTTTGTTTTTAATATGATTTGGATACAATATTTAGGCTTGTATTGTCACTACAGAGCATGTTTTCTTGTGGTTGTTTGCGCAATTTTTGGCTAAAAAGAAAAATAGGCCTTTATAAGGCCAAAAAAAGGTTCTGAAAAAAACAGAACCTAGACAGTAAAAAAAGTTATTCAGTAAAACGTTTTATTACTACCAATCACCGTCTGTATGCGCTGGATTCATTCTTCCATCACACACACATGATATGCTGATAACCATATGTGAAATAAGAAAATACAACACACACAGTTGGAAACTTGATTAACACATACTTTATAGAGCTAATTAATTACACATGCAAAAAGGCATAGTCTTGCCAGGGAATAGCACCTTGAGGAGTCAGAAAATAATTTGTAAAGATATCACGAACTCTCAGTCCAGAAAGTGGACGACGCGGAGGAGGGACATATGGGGTAGGCCTAGGAACATTGTTCATGAGGTTATCTTCCAAATTTGGAGAGGAACAATCATGTATTCTTGTGAAATTATGTAGAATGACACAGGCTTTGATCACCTCATTGATTGTAGCCTCACTCAGCTGGATGGCAGACTGAAGAACATGCCATTTGGTCACAAGAATCCCAAAGGCACACTCAACCAGTCTCCGTGCCCTGGCAAGTCTCAAATTAAACACCCTCCGCCAGTGGTCAAGGTTGCGCCTGGGGTAAGGCCTCATGACGTGCCTCGACAGTTGGAAGGCCTCATCTCCAACCAAAACAAAAGGCACTGCTTCTGCATTGGAGCCTGGGAGTTGTTGTGGTGGTGGGAGGTTCAACTGGTTGTCACGTAGCCGCCGACCCATTATGGACGAATTGAAGACCCTAGAGTCTCCAGTTCGCCCATAGGCCCCAATGTCTACAATTACAAACCTGTAGTTACTGTCAGCAACTGCTAACAGAACTACAGAGAAAAACTGCTTGTAATTGTAGAATTGGGAACCAGAGTTCGGCGGCTTACGCACCCTGATATGTTTCCCATCCACAGCTCCAATGCAATTAGGGAAGTCACAATTATTTCTGAAACCTGTGGCGATTTTAATCCAATCGTCCTGTTTTGGCTCCGGCAACACAGCTTCATGTAGTTTCTGCCAGATTTGGGAACAGGTTGTCCTAACAATGCCTGAAATGGTCGACCGCCCAATCAGAAACTCCAGGTGTAGACCCGCATAGGACAATCCTGTCGACAGGAAGCTGCAATACAACAAAAAGGGAAAAGAACAAAACATGAGGACGACGAACAAAGGAATAAGCCAAAGTGTATATTTCATTTACTATTACATTATTTACAGTATACAAATTTACAGTTGACAAACTAAATAGACTGAAATATTGACAACATTCTTTGATATGTGCTTGTGGCTTCATGTCAAAGTGAAGTTAATTAAACCTAGTAGGACACCACACATTTGGAAAGAATCCCAAAAAACCAAACAGTATTTGAAAATGTGGAATACATACCGTAAGGTTAGGAGCAGACGCTCCTCAGCAGAGATGGCTTTTCTCATCCAGGTGTCCTGAAAGGTGAGCCCAGGATGTAAGATCTCCAACAAGATGTCAAAAGTCCGAATGGACATGCGAGTATACTGGTAAAACTTCTCTGGATGTGCCCTCAAAGCTGAATATAGTCTCTGGAAATGGCCTTCACTCTGGCGTTGGGTCAATAGAGGATGTACCCACAATCTTCGTCTCCTCCTTCGCGGATCCACATTGACCGGATATGGCTGGCCAAAGCGACAAGACAACACCCAGTGAAGCAACACCCGCTGAGTTGTGCTTAAATACACAGGGCCAGACATGTTTGTAATCTCCAAGCACCACAGCCAAAATATGCTAGAGAACATATAGGGCAGATGGGAGGGCTCCACCTGTTGTAGAGGGCTTAAATAGTGTGGTTAATGATGGTTTAAATGATTTGCAGGCCTGAAAACCGTTAAATGTCCATTTTGTGATGGTGCGTGAAAAATACGCCATACGGATCACATACGGATTACACACGCACAAGCACATGCGCAAAATACGCGACCACACCTAAGCAACGCAGGAACTACGGAAGTCGCTTATGGAGACATTTTGGCGTATTGAACGCGTAGTACGGACGTATAATACGTGGCGTATTGTCTTACGCCAAGTGTGACTCCAGCCTAAGGGTATGTGTCCACGTTCAGGATTGCATCAGGATTTGGTCAGGATTTTTCATCAGTATTTGTAAGCCAAAACCAGGAGTGGAACAATCAGAGGAAAAGTATAATAGAAACATATGCACAACTTCTGCATTTATCACCCACTCCTGGTTTTGGCTTACAAATACTGATGAAAAATCCTGACCAAATCCTGATGCAATCCTGAACGTGGATACATACCCTTAGAGGCAGATGATGGCTGAATAATTAAGCCATCATCTGCTGGTGAAGATGTGGGCATGGTTTGCAAGCCATCATCAAAGTCAGGGACCAGACATATGAAATAACTGTACGCCTTATGTTGGGAAGGGATTAAAGGAAAGCGGTCACCAGGTTTGGTGGAGAAGAAACTCTAAGTCCAGCGTTGTATCCAGTGCTATGCTGCTTACTATAGTTTTGATGAAATTATTTTTTTCTCTGCGGCAGATCTAGTTCTTTCAATGCTGAGCTCTGTATAACCCCACCCACACCACTGATCGGCTGCTTTTTTTGTACACTGTGTATAGACATAGCACTGTTAATTAGTGGTGGGCATGAGGTTACACAGAGCTCATAAATATGGAGGACTAGCTGGTATCAGGTTTACTACTCATCCAGTGATAATCTCCTGCTGATAAACAGTAAATGTATCAAAACTAAAACAGACAGCCCATTAAATGACACATCACTGGAATCGAGGTGTCTGACTCTATGTGATGCTGCTCTCAGATTAGGTGGAAAAAACTTGTAGACAGATTCCAGTTAAATTGCTTATTGTTGTGTTTGGCAGAGAGTAACCACATGGTCATATCTCCTTTTGGTGTTAAATTGCTATGGCTACAACTATATTGTGCCCCTCAGCCAAGCGGGCAAAGGTAACTAACTTTGCATACAATGTGCAATTTATGGCAAAACAAGATATCCACTATATGAGTTTTATTCAACGTAAAGCCAGTCTTTAAAAAGTCAGCCAAGTGCAATCTATGTGATCAGCAAAGTGAAGATTACCTCTTCTAATCCCTGACCATGACCAAATCGTGTGGATGGGAGCCTAGATTCTGATTTGCTCTGATTCTCTGACACAAATAAAAGCTGGAATCAGACAAAAATTGCTCTAAAAGATTAGACTTTTTTGTTTGTTTGTACAAAGTTAATTTGCAAAAAAACCCACATTTTTAGAAGCAAGCAGAATGATAATAACCCTGAGATTTCTACCTTAAAACCTCTAGTATGAATATGAAATATTGATCACTGTTCATGCTTAGAAATCTGCTATACCTTTAAACAAAACGATAATACATTTCCTTATGAGGGTTTTTCTATGATTATTTTTTGAGTCAGTACACTTCATAAGAAAAGGAGCATACATAATTTCATTGTATCATTATAAAGATTTAATTTCTTATAACTAAAGACCCTCATAGACTTTGGATGGCTGTCCCTTGAGCAATGGTACGGTCGCCCGCTAACCTCGCCCGACTAAGGCTAGTTTCACATTTGCGTTAGAATCCGCAGTGTTTAATCCGCATGCGCAAGTGCAGGAAAAAACGCATAGAAACACGTCCAAATGCGGCGTTTTTTAGACGCATGCGTTGTCGCATGCGGTTAAAAAAACACAACATTTGCATGCTTTTCTATGCGTTTTTTCCTGCGTTTGCGTTTTTGGTGCGCATGGTGACAAATTTTACAGGAGAAAAATCTAGATAACCAGACACCGCCAATGGGATTACAGAGGGCGTGTATTATGGGATCTCTATATATAGACCCTAGGGCTGCTGAAATCTTAACAGTGTGCTACTGTATCCTGTGTCATGATGGATCTTTGCATGGAGAGCTTTTATTTCAACCTGGATTTAAGCATCAAGCTGTTTCTTGCCTGTGTGTTTGCTTGGGAGCGAGACAGAAATCGCGAAAGATGGAGAAGGAGACGTCGTAGGTGTTTTTGGAGACACCCCATTATTGAATTACGTGAGAGCCGTGGAGCCTATCACACGCTGTATGGCGAGCTTAATGACAACCCAGACAAATTCCTGGAATATACAAGGATGTCGCAAGACTCGTTCTGGGATTTGCTTGCTCGTGTCCAAGGAGCCATACGGAGACAGCTCCGTAGAGCGATTCCACCAGAGGAACGTCTGCTGGTTACATTAAGGTACATAACAAATCTAAACCAATGGCAGTGCTAATTTTGGGTGTTCTGACATGTTTTTTTTTTGTATTTTCCTTTATGTCTTTAGCATAACAGCATCATAAATAGAATTGATAGTAATTGTTTTTTGTTTTTTTTTCTTCCAGATTTCTGGCAACCGGAGAGAGTTTATCATCCCTCCACTTCCAATACAGGCTTGGAATTTCCACCCTGTCTGGAATTGTTGCGGACACCTGCCGGGCTTTGTGGAATGTACTCCGTGATGAGTTTATTCCCCTACCCACTTTGGACATGTGGATTGAAATTGCGGAAAAATTCTGGAGTGTGTGTGATTTCCCCAACTGCTTGGGAGCGGTGGATGGAAAGCACATCCGCATTATCAAACCAGCCAGAACAGGATCGGAGTACTTCAATTACAAAAAATATTTTTCTGTTGTGCTCATGGCAATAGCCGATGTGGACTGTCGCTTTATCGCCATGGACATTGGAGCTTTTGGCCGTGGCAACGATTCCCAGACTTTTTAAGAACTCTGATATGGGCCGCTGTGTGTATGGCAAAAATTTTAATTTTCCACGGCCACGACCGCTCCCCAACACTCAAGGTCCACCAATGCCATTTGTTATGGATGGTGATGAGGCCTTTCAGATGTGTGAAAAACTACTGAAGCCCTATTCCAGTCGTGACTTGAACCACACTGAAAGGATTTTTAACTACAGACTGACCAGGGCACGAAGAACAGTAGAGTGTACCTTTGGGATTCTGGTCTCAAAATGGTGCATTCTTGCATCAGCCATTAATCTAAAAATGGACGACGAGGTGATCAAAGCCTGTGTGGTTCTGCACAATTACATAATGGCTAAGGAGCGGCCCAACATTGAACTGGATGAACCAGTTGCACACCCACTGCCCGATTACCAACATCACCCGCTGTGGTCAACAGCTGAAGTTGGCCACATGTGGGACCAATTTGCTGCCTTTTTTGATTCAGATATTGGGCATGTGTCATGGCAGGACAATGTTGTGTAAATGTCCTGTTGGGATTTTATCTGTACTAGTTATTTTCTAAAATGTTACTAATATTTCTCGTTAATAAAATTTATTTTTTGGTGTCTTGACTGTGTCTCCTATGTCCTCTACAAACCAAGGCTGTCCTCACACTAGCTGTATTTGGTCTGTATTTCATATCAGTATTTTTAATCTAAAACCAGGAGTGGGTGATAATAGCTGAGGTGCTAGATATGTTATTATTATAATTTTCCTCTTAACATTTTCCTCTAATTGTTCCAATCATTGTTTTGACTTACTGATATAAAATACTGACCACATACTCTTAATGTGATGACAGCCATGTTGTTTTAAAGGTTGTTGATGTCATTGTGTCCGGATTCTGTTCTGCAGTATCCATTGGACACAGACTGAAGAGACAATGACTGTCATACAAAACAGATCTATACTCATCAAGTCAGGTGTCAGAAATAATGAATTCATGATGCACATAACCTCATGAATTCACTATTTCTGACACATGTACAGGTGAGCATAGATAGCCGTGTATGACCGCCATTGTCCCTTCACTTTGTGTGAAATAGATTACGTATACAGAAGAGAAAATAGAGGTTATACAAGGCAGTTCTCTACTCACCAGGTCAGGTGTCCTAAGACTAATGAGTTTGTGGACACTTGACCTGTTGAGTATAGTTCTGCATTTTATTTCCCCCATTTTCTCTTCACTCTGCAATACTAGTCACAGACTAAGCAATATGAAGAGATTATGGAGATAATTCAAGTATAAATATTTTGGCCCACCTCATATCTCTATACTAAAGACACACAAAGCTGCAGTCTTTTATTTGCTAATACTACTGGAGCTATGATGTGGCCAAAAAATTAAGTGTTCGGCGGACGGTGTGTGTTGACGGCGGCGAAATACACAAGTAAACCACACATAATTGGGGGAAAAAAACAATATTATTTATCTTGTTATAGACAAAATTTTTATTTACTCCGCCTGCTTGAGGTAGAGTGATGTAAACGGGGGGTGTGAAGCAGTGAGGCCTGGCTAACCATGGACGACACAGAGGTGGCAGGAGAAGGGGCAATGAAACTTGTGGGGTCTGGAAGTTCGGGGATAGGGCTTGACACATGAGAGGCTTGAGACGCACTGGAAGGGTGAGACAAACCTGACATTACAGACACACTGGGAGGTGAAGGGGGAGGAATACTAAGAGTCCGCAGTTTTTTTTTTTGTTTGTTTGTTTCTGGGACTGCCTGGTTCTGGTAAGCCTCGGTGGGCTCATATGTCGTGGCATGGTCATGGTGGGTGACCTGTCAGGGTCTGGCTGCACTGTGTCAGAGTCCATAGTGCTCATAAAGCGTGCAGCCATGCCAGAGTCCATAGTGCTCGTAGAGCGTGCAGCCATGCCAAAGTCCATAGTGCTTGTAGAGCGTGCAGCCATGCCAGAGTCCATAGTGCTCGTAGAGCATCCAGCCATGTGAGTCCATAGTGCTCATAGAGCGTGCAGCCATGCCAAAGTCCATAGTGCTCGTAGAGCGTGCAGCCATGCCAGAGTCCATAGCGCTTGTAGAGCGGAAGGCCATGCCAGGGTCCTGCTGCATCGTGGTGGTGGCGGTATGGAAGGCCATGTCAGGGTCCTGCTGCATCATGGTAGTGGCGGTACAGAAGGCCATGCCTTGGTCCTGCTGCATCGTGGTGGTGGTGGCGGTACGGAAAGCCATGCCAGGGTCCTGCTGCATCGTGATGGTGGCGGTACAGAAGGCCATGCCAGGGTCCTGCTGCATCGTGGTGGTGGTGGTACGGAAGGCCATGCCTGGGTCCGGCTGCATCGTGGTATCAGTGGAGGAGGTTCAAGCAGGAGCAGCGGTTGTCATGGTGGTGGCGGTGGGCTGTCCAACAGCACTCAGCATGGTGGTGGTGCTGTACTGGTGTCTGGCAGTGCTAGGAATAGAGGTGGCCGTGAAGTGGTATGCAGCAGAGGTCGACATTGAGGTTAATCGTGACAGTGAAGGAACAGGTGGATATGCCACCACTGTCTGCTGAAAATACCGACTCTGCTGCATAGCCTGCTCGTAAGCAGCATTGCAGGCCGGCATGACACTAAGCTGGAGATCAGGAGTAAGGTGTTCCGACATGCCCTGCTCAATTTGGATAAAAAAATGATGTGCTGGCCTCTGGAGGTCAGCTTTTACTTGGTCAAGGCTTTTGGTGACCTCCTGGATATGTGTATTCATGTGGCTAAGGGAAATATCCATTCGGTCACCCAAAGACTTGAGTCCTTCGTGAAAAACCGAGCTCAAGTGTAAAAACTCGGGCATGAGGGACCTGTCCGATGCCCTCTGCCGCTGCTGGGAGGAGCCCCAAAAAAAGGGGCAGTGGCAGAGGACTGGGAAAGGGGAAGACCTGATGGACCAGCTTCCTGGTCTCCAGTTTGTGTGGCAGGCCCACTTGCTGCAGTGCTGCTGGATGGCTGGGACGGGTCTGTGGCTGTCTGATTAAGGACCGCTCCAGAACCTGGGCCAACAGTGCTGCTCCATGTGCTGTGAAAAACGATAAAAAAAATTAATACCACAAATTAACCAGACACCAACTCCTGTGGAATAGAAACATACAGACTATGGCAATACAACACAACCTAATGCACGGAAGAAATACTTACGTTCTCTGGGCAAGGAACGGTCTTAAAAATGCCAGAACGCGATGGTATTTGTACTTTCTGATCCTTGCTCCTGAACCACTGGGAACAGGTCCTTGTTGAAGCGGTCCTTCATCGAACGCCAACGTGTTTTGACTCTGGCCACTGTTGAAAGAACAAAACATAATGGTCAGACAATGGACTTTTGGCCATGCTCACACAACTGTGTGTGATGAGAGAAACTGAGACCAAGGTCTCTGCTGCTTCACACTGCATTGCAATACTTACCAAATGCATTTCGGACCTGAATCGGGGCATTGTCCCAGCCATCCCACATCTCTTTGGCCACCTCATTCCATAGGTGCCGGATCGTCACATTGTCCGAGTGCTGTGGAACCCGAGTGTCCCACAACGGGACTCGCTCCTGGACCAGGGAGATGAGGAGGTCATTTTCTATGAGGTCTTCATCCCATTCTGGAACCTAAAAATTAAATAAAGACATTAATGTTGGATACATTAACATAAGGAAAAGAAAGAAAACAGAGGCTGAGAAATGGCATGAATAAGGTAAGTCAAGATACAAAAGGATTCCAGAAGAAAAATGTAAAGAAATAGGAATGTAAAGAAAGGAAGATTCAAGAATACTAAAGTGAGGATACAGTAAACAGTCAGCCTTGTATACGTACATGCTGCCGCCTTGCCACCCGACCGTGACTCCGCTGCTCCTGCCCAGTTTCTGCCGCAGTAGAAGAAGTGCTCTAAAAAATGAAAAACAAAAATTGTCATATGTGTAGATGTGACAGTGAATACTTACCACTCTGAGGAGGCGAGTACTCACTTCACTGACATGTTCTACTTCAGAAGGCCCAGGACGTTGCTCCTCATCAGAAGAAGACATTCTGATTAGTGTTGAGCATTCAGATACCGCAAGTATTGGGTATCGGCCGATACTTGCCGGTATCGGAATTCCGATACCGAGATCCGATACTTTTGTTGTATCGGGAATCGGTATCGGGATTAATATCAATGTGTAAAAGAAAGAATTAAAATAAAAAATAGGGATATACTCACCTCTCCGGCGCAGCCTGGACTTTACCGCCGTAACCGGGAGCCGTTGTACCTAAGAATGCGCGCTTGAAGGGCCTTAGATGAGGTCACTGCGCTCTGATTGGTCCATAGCGGTCGCGTGACCTCTACGCGACCAATCACAAAGCAGTGACATCACCTAAGGACCTAATCTAAGGCCCTTCAAGCGCGCATTCTTAGGTACAACGGCTCCCGGTTACGGCGGTAAAGTCCAGGCTGCGTCGGAGGGTGAGTATATCCCTATTTTTTATTTTAATTCTTTCTTTTACACATTGATATGGATCCCAGGGCCTGAAGGAGAGTTTCCTCTCCTTCAGACCCTGGGAACCATACAGGATGCCGTCCGATACTTGGTGTCCCATTGACTTGTATTGGTATCGGGTATCGGTATCGGATTAGATCCGATACTTTGCTGGTATCGGCCGATACTTTCCGATACCGATACTTTCAAGTATCGGACGGTATCGCTCAACACTAATTCTGATGCATGTAGAAAGAAAGAAATGGCAGAAATTAGGGCATGTAGAGACAGAAAATAGAAAATAAAGGCATTGGCTAGGATATACTCACATTGTTCAGAGGCTTGTTTGCTCCAAGGTGCTGTGGTCTGTCTGCTCTGCTTGGCTGTCTGCTGAGTAGTGACCTGCAAATGTCCACTCCCACCCTTTATCACCTTGTATGTGGGGGGTGGCTTATCAGTGTCTAGACATGTTTTTCTCTGGTGCAACGCATGCATTCATGAACGCAAGCAAACGCATGTGCTTGTAAACGCATGCGTTCACATAGACAGCAATGCGTTTTTTTGGCGCATTACTATGCAATCGACCGCATACGTTTCTAGGCGGCAAATTGACGCCTCTAAAAATTACTACATGTAGCATTTCCGCGCCAAACCGCAGACGACGAAATGACGCATGCGTCGTCAAACGAGGCAAAAAGCAAACGATCGCAGACGCATGCGTCCCTAATGTTAAATATAGGAATACACAACGCATGCGGATATCTGCGGAAGAAATTCTGCGGACACAACCGCAAATGTGAAACCGGCCTTACTCATACACAGAGATGCTTACTCTGTCAAGTGCTCCTATGTTCCCCATAATAGAGCCCCTGCCAGACATTTCTGGCTGCAACTTACAGGTGTGTCACGATTGGACTGGCGAGTAAACTGGGACCAGGGGCACCTTTCCTGGCCCTAGCTCTAGGGGACGCCCTAACTTGCCCTGTTCCCCGGGATACCTCAGATGGCGAGGATGCCGGGGCCTCTGCCCTTGCCCTGTCTCCTGCCTGCCGCCCTCTGTCTGTCCCCCTCCCCACCCAGGGAAGAGAGGCGCTACTGTGTACAACAGTACACCAACCCAACAAACAGGGGAATGAAGACACGGGTAAAAAGAAAACTCCACTCACACAAAATATGCTCTCACAAATAACAGAGGTAACCACCAGGGTGTGAAGGATGGGGAGAGTAAATAAGGCAGGTAAGGATGAGGAATTTTCCAAGTGTACAAACCATACAACTGTCGCACAATAAATTCCTCCAGCTCTCCAAACACCAGCTCCTCACTACTCCAGGTCTATCAAGCAAGTGCTATATCAGACAAAGGTCTGACCAGAAGGCCTAGCTTTTATAGGAGAGAGGAGTGGCTAACCGAGCACAGCTGAAAGCAGAAATTTCCACATGGCCTATTAACCCCTGTCCTGCTGAAAGAAAACAAAACACCATTAATACACAGGAGAAGTGCTTCTTCTCAGAGATGAAGCAGAAGCCATCAGATGCCGTGGTCTTCTGGTACTGCTCTGTAACTTCGTGAAAAGGTGCTTCTCACAAAGTTAGAATATCAAAGTTAAGTTATTTCAGTTCTTCAATACAAAAAGTGAAACTCATATATTATATAGAGTCATTACAAACAGAGTGATCTATTTCAACTGTTTATTTCTGTTAATGTTTATGATTATGGCTTACAGCCAATGAAAACCCAAAAGTCATTATCTCGGTAAATTAGAATACTTTATAACATTAGCTTGAAAAATTATTTTAAAATCCAAAATGTTGGCCTACTGAAATATATGTTCAGTAAATGCACTCAATACTTGGTCGAGGCTCCTTTTGCATCAGTTACTGCATCAATGTGGCATGGCATGGAGGCAATCAGCCTGTGGCACTGCTGAGGTGTTATGGAAGCCCAGATTGCTTTGATATCAGCCTTCAGCTTGTCTGCATTGTTGGGTCTGCTGTCTCTTATCTTCCTCTTGACAATACCCCATAGATTCTCTATGGGGTTAAGGTCAGGTGAGTTTGCTGGCCAATCAAGAACAGTGGTACTGTGGTTTTTAAATCAGGTATTGGTACATTTGGCAGTGTGGACAGGTGCCAAGTCCTGCTGGAGAATGAAATTTCCAGCTTGTCAGCAGAGGGAAGCACGAAGAGCTTTAAAACTTCCTGGTAGATGGCTGCCCTGACTTTGGTCTTAATAAAACATATTGGACCTTTACCAGTAGATGACATGGCTCCCCAAACCATCACTGATTGTGGAAACTTCACATTAAAATTCAAGCAGCTTGGACTGTGTGCCTCTCCAGTCTTTCTCCAGAGTCTGGGACCTTGATTTCCAAATGAAATTCTAAATTTACTTTCATCTGAAAACAACACCTTGGACCACTGAGCAACAGTCCAGTTCTTTTCCTCCATGGCCCAGGTAAGGCACTTCTAGCATTGTCTATTGGTCATGATTGGCTTGACACAAGGAATGTGACACTTGTAACCCATGTCCTGGATATGTCTGTGTGTGGTGGCTCTTGTGAAGCAATGACTCCAGCAGCAGTCTACTCCTTGTGGATCTCCCCAAATTTTTGAATGGCCTTTTCTTGACAATCCTTTCACCTTTCAAGGCTGCAGTTATCCCGGTTGCTTGTGCACCTTTTTCCACCACACTTTTTCCTTCCACTCAACTTTCCATTAATATACTTGGATACAGCACTCTGAACAGCCAGCTTCATTAGCAATGACCTTTTGTGGCTTACCCTTCTTGTGGAGTGTGTCAATGACTGCCTTCTGGACATCTGTCTAGTCAGCAGTCTTCCCCTTCCCCATGATTGTGGAGCCTACTAAAACAGACTAAGGAACCTTTTTAAATGCTTAGAAAGCCTTTGCAGGTGTTTTTTTTATTAATTATTCTAATCTACTGAGATAATGACTTTTGGGTTTTCATTGGCTGTAAGACATAATCATAAACATAATAGGATTGTCAGTCCAAAATTGGATATGCAGAATACTTATCACTCCTGACATCATCTGTCTGGGAGAGTCAAGGTTCATTATACATATTAACCTGTCGGCTGAATCATTCAATACTGAAGGGTTTGGACAAAATTAGCCTATTGAGTATTGGGGCCTTAATCCCTTCATAACATCTATCACACATATACCTTGCAAGTTAAAAGCGTATGTATGGAGGAGCAGGCTCAGACGGAGAACCCGCCCCATACCCTGCAGGTCATAGCTGTGTTTAACAGCCAGGACCAGCCTCTAAAAATCATGGGTGAAGTGAAGCTCCGGCTGCTATTATTAACCTGTTAAATGCCACAGTCAATCTCTGACAGCGACATTTAAAACCCACCGACATGGGGACGCTTCATTCCATGCATCCATTGGCAAGCTCCTGACCTGATCCTGGGTCATCGATGGGTTGCTGAGACAGCAGGGGGTCTGCTGAAGACCTCTGTTCTTGGCATTATTGGCATTACAGAAATCCTTTGGATCCCTTGTGGCCAAGAATTTGGCATTGCTGTATACAGCACAAATGATCAGACGTTTGTAGCATCAAGTCCCTTAAGGGGACTATTAGAAAAAGTAAAAAATTTAAAAAAAGTTTAAAAATGTGAAAAAATTACATTAACAAAATCATAAAAGTTAAAAAGTTCAAATCACCCCCCTCCTTTTCCCTCATTAAAAATAATAAACACATTTTTAAAATGCGCATATGTGGTATCGTTGAGTTTAGAAAAGTCCGATGTATCAAAATATAAAAACAATTAACCAAATTGGTAAACACCTTAAACGAAAAAAGTTCAAGAACGTAAACATTTTTTTTTTCTGTCTGCAATATCACAAAAATGCTGTAAGCAATCAAAATGTTACATCTATCCCAAAATGGTATCAATAAAAACGTTGTTTCGCCCCGCATAAAGAGAACCATCAACAAGCTCCATCGACAAAAAAATGGAAACCTTGTGGGTTTTGGAAAATGGCAACATAACCCAAAGTCTTTTTTTTTTTTGCAAACTTCTGATTTTTCTTTTACCACTAAAATAATAAAAACAAATGGAAATGTTTGGCATTCTGGTAATCGTACTAATGAGCAGATTAATGTGTCATTACCATAAAATGTACACAATAAAAACAATTCCTCCCCAAAAATGTCAGAATTGCATTTTTTTCTAAATTTCTCACCATTTGGAAATTTGTTCCAATTTTCCGGTACACTCTGTTGTAAAATGCATGGTGTCATTCAGGAGTACACCTTGTCACTCAAAAAAAAAGCCCTCATATGTTTATCTGGACAGAAAAATAAAAGCGTTATGGCTCTGGGAAGAAGAGGAGAAAAAAACGGAGTTAAGAAAAATATGACATCCCTGTTGCATTTATTATGATGCTGTTTGATCTGCAATCATAATGTTATAGAGCAAGAGAAGCTGAACAGACTGATATTCAGGTTTGAGGAGTAAAAAATTGATATAGTTTGTACTTTATTCATGAAAACCCCTGCTTAGCAGTCAAAATGGTGGTCCTAATTGGTTATTGAGCGTTATCCCTGTATGACTTTGTATGACTAAATTACAGGTTATATTTTATCTTTTCCCACAAAACTATACATCGATCTGCTCAGATCTCCCTAATCTATAACATTCTGCCCATAGATTGTACTACACCTCTACATTGCTAGGTCTTTCTAGTGATGATGACAATTTTCTTTGGTATTAACAAAGACATTTCTTTGTTATAAAATTATTAAAAAGTTTTTCAGAGTTTTGAAAAAAGAATCTACTTTTTCTCTAGAAATAGTGATGCTCTTTTCTTTGACCCATTATTGATATTGCAGTTTAAATGAAATTCACAACTCAGACCTTTGTATTGCGACTCCATCCCAGTCAAGTGAATAGAGCTTAAAGGGGTATCCTCAAGTATGGAAGTTATTACTGTGACGGGGTGTACGGCAGAGCAGGAAGGGACAACAGGCCGAGGGACGATCCAACGAGATTTATTAAAGCAGGGAGCATACAACATCAAATATCCATAATGTCCTTCAAATCCACGAGAAGTCCACAATAAGTCCAAGTAAAGAAACAGATCTGGATGTGCTTTCCAGTAATCCCGCACCTGATAAATGAAACAATAGTCCTTCCACGAGTCCAACAGAACAGATTCGGGGGCACCTCCCGATAATCCTTGTGCCAGCTAACAAAGCAATAGTCCACACGAGTCCAAGGGATCCCAAAACAATCTCACGAATGACGAGATATGTCCTCAGCTCAAGTCTCGCCCCATTCACTTCCGCAGTCACAGATGGACGTGGGGTCTTGCCTCAGCTAAGAATCCCCACTCCTTCTCCTTTAAGGATCAACTCACATCTGATCTCAAAAATAAGAATGGATTGTCTGAGCTCCTGGGATCCGCCCATGAAGGGGGGTAGGGGTCACACTTTCTATTCAATGGTTGGGTCCACCAGAAGATTCTAGACTGGTCGGCTCCACTTAGTCTATCTAGTATGTACATTTGACTAGCCACCTGCTGTGAGGAAGAATGGCTATTCCTTCACTAGTGGTGTTGACAAAGCTAAATTACATTATAGCTTAGGGCTGCAAGTATTGGGGGAAGGAGACATATTGTTACAGGTGAACTCCCAGCACAAGAAAATACATAAATTACAGCTAATAGAAACCAGAGAACAGTTACATACATCAAATGGCATTTTATTCAAATACAGGACAGGGCAAAAGTACATATCATGACAATTACCTATCCATTGGACAGGAGATAAATTTCCTGTTGCTGAAGGTTCACTGCTGGGATCTCCGGCTGACACAAAACTGGAGCCGAAGAAAACCGGTGCTTCAGCTCCCGAAAGGCTTCCACGGCCGCAGGAGACCAATTAGCCACATCAGAACCCTTCTTGGTCAAATCCATCAAGGGTTTAACCACGCCAGAAAAATTAGCAATGAAGCGACGGTAAAAATTAGCAAAACCCAAGAATTTCTGAAGACTCTTAACAGATGTAGGCTGAGTCCAGTCATGAATAGCCTGGACCTTGACTGGGTCCATCTCAATAGTAGAAGGAGAAAAAATAAAACCCAAAAAGGAAACCTTCTGTACTCCGAAGAGACATTTTGAGCCCTTCACAAATAAGGCATTAGCACGCAGGACCTGAAATACCATCCTGACCTGCTTCACATGGGACTCCCAGTCCTCAGAAAAGACCAAAATGTCATCCAGATACACAATCATAAATTTATCCAGATATTCTCGGAAGATGTCATGCATGAAGGACTGGAACACAGAAGGAGCATTAGAGAGTCCAAAAGGCATCACCAAGTACTCAAAATGGCCTTCGGGCGTATAAAATGCTGTTTTCCATTCATCCCCCTGCTTAATACGCACAAGGTTATACGCACCACGAGGATCTATCTTGGTGAACCAACTGGACCCCTTAATCCGAGCAAACAGATCAGATAATAATGGCAAAGGATACTGAAATTTGACCGTGATTTTATTTAGAAGACGATAATCTATACAAGGTCTCAGAGAACCATCCTTCTTGGCCACAAAAAAGAATCCTGCACCAAGAGGGGAGGAGGACGGGCGAATATGTCCCTTCTCTAAAGACTCCTTTATATAACTCCGCATTGCGGCATGTTCTGGTACAGACAAATTAAAAAGTCGTCCCTTAGGGAACTTACTACCAGGAATCAAATTTATAGCACAATCACAATCCCTGTGAGGAGGCAGGGCACCGGATCTGGGCTCATCAAATACATCCTGGTAGTCCGACAAAAACTCAGGGACCTCAGAAGGAGTGGAAGAAGCAATTGACACCAAAGGAGCATCGCCATGTATCCCCTGGCAACCCCAACTTGAAACAGACATAGCTTTCCAATCCAAAACTGGATTATGAGCCTGCAGCCATGGCAGACCCAAAACGACAACATCATGCAAATTATGCAGCACAAGAAAGCGAATCACCTCCTGATGTACAGGAGTCATGCACATGGTCACTTGAGTCCATTACTGAGGCTTATTCTCAGCCAATGGTGTAGCATCAATTCCCCTCAGTGGAATAGGGAATTCCAAAGGCTCCAGGACCAAACCACAGCGCCTGGCAAACGACAAATCCATCAGGTTCAGGGCAGCACCTGAATCCGCAAAAGCCATAACCGAATAGGAAGACAAAGAACAAATTAAAGTAACAGACAAAATGAATTTAGGCTGTATAGTACCAATGGTGACAGATTTAGCAATTTTTTTTACGCGCTTAGAGCATGCTGAGATAACATGAGTTGAATCACCACAGTAAAAGCACAACCCATTTTGACGTCTATGATCTTGCCGCTCAATTCTGGTCAGAATTCGGTCACATTGCATAGACTCAGGTCTCTGTTCAGAAAACACCGCCAGATGGTGCACAGATTTGCGCTCCCGCAAACGCCGATCAATCTGAATGGCCAAAGCCATTGAGTCATTCAGACTTGCAGGCGTGGGGAACCAGACCATAACATTCTTAATGGCTTTAGAAAGACCTTCTCTGAAATTTGCAGCCAGGGCACACTCATTCCATTGAGTAAGCACTGACCATTTCCGAAATTTTTGACAATACACCTCAGCTTCATCCTGGCCCTGAGAGAGAGCCAGCAAGGCCTTTTCTGCCTGGTTCTCAAGATTAGGTTCCTCATAAAGCATCCACATTCAGCAATGCAGGATCTCCTGGCGCCAGGGAGAAAGCCCAATCTTGAGGGTCGCCACGTAACAGGGAGATAACAATTCTAACTTGCTGAGCGGAATCACCAGAGGAACGAGGTCTCAAAGAAAGAAATAATTTACAATTATTCTTAAAATTCAGAAACCTAGATCTATCTCCAGAAAACAACTCAGGAATAGGTACTTTTGGCTCAGACATAGGACTGTGAACAACAAAATCCTGAATGTTTTGCACCCTTGCAGCAAGATGATCCACACTAGAAGTCAGACTCTGAATATCCATGTCTGCAGCTGAACTCAAAGCCACCCAGAGATTAAGGGGATGAGAGAAGCTGGACAGACTGCAGCAAAGGGAGAGTAAAAAAAAAAAATTGTACTCAGGACTTCTCTTATCCCACTTCTGCGATGCATTAAACACTTTTTTGGCCTGCTGTACTGTTATGATCCTTAGTGGCTGAGGATCACAGAATGGACTAGCTAAGTTACTGAACATAGAACGAGCTCTAGGGAGGTGGTAACTGGACTGACCGCAAAACCTGATCCTAACAAACACACTAAAGGTAGCCGGTGAACGTGCCTAAATTCCTGGACGTCTCGACGCAGCCTGAGAAACTTGCTACCCCTATAGAGAAAGTAAGACCTCACTTGCCTCAGAGAAATGACCCCAAAGATATAGGAAGCCCCCAACAAATAATAACGGTGAGGTAAGGGGAAAATACAAAATGTAGAAATGAAAACAGATTCAGCAAATGAGGCCCACTAATACTAGATAGCAGAAGACAGGCAGGGAACTGTGCGGTCAGTAAAAAACCCTATACAAAATATCCACGCTGAGAATACAAGAACCCCCACACCAACTAACGGTGTGAGGGGAGAAACTCAGCCCCCTAGAGCTACCAGCAAGCAAGGAAATCACATATTAGCAAGCTGGACAAGGACAAATAAATAACCAAGAAACATATTGAACACTGATGAGCAAAAAATAACCAAACAGAAACTTAGCTTCTCTTGGCGAGACTGATAACGAAGGGATTCAGGAGAGATCAAAATAGCACTGAATACATCGACAGCAGGCAACCACTGAAAGTCCAGGTGAGCTAAATAAGAAACCAGCTAACAGATAACGAGACAGCTGAACCAGCCTCAGACCTTCAGAATGACACAAAGAGCCACCAGAGGGAGCCCAAAGACAGCACTCACACAGTACCACTTGTGACCACAAGAGGGAGCCCAAAAACAGAGTTCACAACAGAGCTGATTGTCTTCTGATAGTGGTTGCTGCCAGGTGCTGCACATCTGCCTACTATTCAAATCAATAGAAGGCGGATGTGTGGTACCCTGCAGTGGCCACTCTGCAAGTGAGGACTTCTGGCTGACCCCGATAACAGCTGATCAGCGGTGGTGCCGGGAGTCGAACCCCAACCAGACATTGATGTCCTACCCTTACTATATCATAAAAAATGTAACCTTTGGCACTCCAATAAAGTCACAAGTATAATAAATTTTCAAATAATTTGCAATTTAATGAACAGCTGACATGATAGGAAAACAGACATCAATCCATCCAACATTTCGTCACCATTGCCTTTATCAAGAAAGTCTGCATGTGAATTATGTCAAAAGAGTCCCCTATTCAGGGTGATGTGGTGAGAATCATGCCACTATCGATAGGTAGGAACTGCCACTATGCTATGCCATAAGGATGCCGGCGTGCTTCCGATGGTTACATGCAGTGAGCTATCCTTATTATAGGTCATCAATGCTAAAGTAATGGACAACCTCTTTAACACCTTTGTACAGGGCTCTTACTATGTTTATAAAGTTTAGAAACAAAATGTACCTAGTGAAATATATAACCATCATCCATATAAACTGTATAATATTTGGCCCTGGTCTTTTCCGGGATGTTACAAGGTGAGGGCTTGCTGCTTTTAAATGACACTCAGCTATTCAGCTACTTCCAAATGACATCTGGTGTTAGCAGTGAACACATAGTAAATTGTCCTGGCTGTTACAAGTTGACACGAGAAGCTGCTGAGGAACAAGGGTTGAGTATCTTGTTACAGACTGGGTGTGAAGCTTCAAATATCTGCTATGAATAAGTAGGGGTTTGATTTTATGGGTTTATAGATGTCATATCTGTTTTACAATTTACACCTTGATTTACTTATTATTTTCTTGATATTAACCCAAAACTTAGGTATATAACCTATTGCTTTTTGCTTGCACATATGTAATAATAATCCAATATATAACACATTAAATATTATATATTCCCCAAAATTATTAAAATTGGCAGCAATATTTGAGCGATGGTTTTAGAACATTTTAAAAAATATTAAATAGAACTTGTCCTTTTTCAATGGTGAGTAGAATCAGTAAATATTCAATGCAGTGGAGTCTTTGAATTGTTTGTGAGAAGATTATCATGGAATAGCCCTTGAAATGCTGCTGGGTAAATAACAGAGGAGTGAAATCATTATGCTCATCCCTCCTGAGAAAATGAATCATTAAGTGGATTATTTGTTGCCATAGTGTATTGTGAGTCCACTGTTTTTATTAAGAAAAAATAAACAATTGAAATAAGTCTATGGTGACTTTCTGCAAATGCTGTAATAAAGACGTCTGTGTGGTCTTTATATCCCTAGTCTTATAAATGTGCATTGTGAGAATAATACTGTATTTCTCAAACAGATTAGTTAGAGTCACAAAACTGGCAGCCCAGTAGCCCTAAGAGTTTAGTTATGAAATATCGTCAATATCGTTTAAAACTGCAGAAACGAATAGGAAGAAATGCATTCAATAAGCCAAACTAGAAAATGTAGAAACATTGGAAAGAAAACAAATAATACATTCTACTAATAAAAGGATTCTCCACTTCTTGGTCCCAGTGAACATGCCGGTAGCGGTGCTTTATGGCTGAGGCCGGTCACTGCCACAGCCGGTGATTAGCTGAGTAGGTGTTTTCTCTGCACAGTATAGTTTGGCTAAATGAAGACTAAACATTCATTTTAATTTAATTTTGTTCAAAGAGAACTTGTCTGTTCCCTTGACGCTTTTAAACTGCTCCTTTTAGCCCATTATTCAGGCACCCAATTAATTATTTTATTGTTTAAAAGGAAACTGTCACCTCGAGAAATGCTATTTACTTGCAGATATAAGAGTAGTAACAATTAGAACAGTTTGTAGTCGCTTTACTGGAAGTGCGGCTACATGGATAAAATGATGTTATATTCTCCCTGTAGCTGCTTGCTTCCAAACATCGGGCCGGTGCAGGGAGCAGTTATAGTCACTGCTTACTATACTTTGAGAATGGCTGTAATCACTCCTCGGAATGCTGATTTACAGCCTGCTCTACTGTGAGTAGTGAGCAGTAACAACTCCATGCATTGCCCCAATGACTGTAAGCAAGTGGCTACAGAGAGAATATCACTTAATTTTCTTCTGGTAGCCGCACTTCCAGTATATATAACACCAATGTATGCTAATGAACGTGGACTAGTCTATTGAGATGTTTACTCACTGAGACTAGTCTAGGTTTAGTAGTCACACACCCTGACCATGATGGACAGTTCCTGCAATGCTGATGTCTTCACAGCTTGAGTTCCTTCTGGCACCTCTGCTTCCCTGTGACAGATCTCTTAATGGCTGCAGTACAGAGCTGTGAGAAGGGAACAGAGTGAGAAGAGCAAACTGTGAAGGTGCTGGTAGTGCAGGGACTGTCAGCCATGGTCCATGTGTGTGACTGAAACTACTAAGCCCAATCTAGTCTCAGTAAATAAAGGCCTCACCAGGCTAGTCCTGGTTCATTATCCTCTTCCCACAGGTATGCACTGAATGTCTCCAGCTTCTCCTAGACCCTGAATGTCTGATCTTCATTTTTTTCCCTCTGGTATGCACTGAATGTCTCCAGCTTCTCCTAGACCCTGAATCTCTATCTGATCTCCATTTTTTTTCCTTTAGTATGCACTGAATGTCTCCAGCTTCTCCTAGACCCTGAATGTCTATCTGATCTCCATTTTTTTTCCTCTGGTATGCACTGCTCACCCTTAACTTTTGTTCCATAATGTACTTCACTTCACTTCTCTGGTGTCTTCCATGCATACCTCTGAGTGGTCAGTCTAATCCCTCCTCCCCTTTTATGATCTTTGTTTTACTCTGAACTTGTGTTCTGGCCACACATGCTCTCACAGCTGAAGCCACTTACCAACACTTATATTCACATGCAGGCGTCTGCTCCAGACGTAGTCTGCTCCATTAATATTTTAACTTCCATATTTTAAATTACATCTTTTTAATAACTTTGAATTAGACTGAATTGGACTGGAATTGACTGGAAAGTAACGGAATAGCAAACCTCCGCAATGTTTCGGTTTCTTTTCTCTTTCACTCCCATACTACTTTCCTTCTTACAATCTCCTGCAATCCCTCCACCTAGTAAAGAACTAGTCATTTTCCCCCCATCCTCCCCAGCCATCTCACCTTCTCCTCAGAACTGTTCCTCCACATACAATAGACACACACGGCCACATCATGTCCTATCCTACTCCCACCTTCTAACGCTCTGTCTGCTACTCCTCATCTCTGGTGATGTATCCCCCAAATCCCGGCCCTCCTCAACACATCCCCACTCATTTCTAACCCCCTGCCACGATCCTCTGCACGTTTTCCCAACCATGATAACCTCATACCCATTCAACCAGCCCCCACTCCCCCCGACCCTCTACCTGGAGAACTATGGAACGCACACTCTGTCTGCAACAAACTGCCATTTATCCATGACCTCTTCATTACCAAGAAACTCTCCTTCCTTGGCATCACTGAAACCTGGCTCATTCCCTCTGACTCAACCTCTCCGGCTGCGCTTTCATATGGCGGATACCATCTCTCTCACACCCCTTGCCCCAGCAACAAACGTGGTGGAGCAGTTAGCTTGTTCCTGTCCAACACCTGCTCCTTTACTTTAATCCTGTTACCACCCTCCGCTACTCTTCCCTCGTTTGAGGTGCACTCCGTCCATATCTATTCCCCCTCCAACCTCCAGCTGGCTGTCATCTACTGCCCCCAAGAACTAGCCATCTCCACCTTTCTCTACCACTTCATCACCTGGTTACTTCATTTCTTCTCTGCTGACATCCCTACTATCATCATGGGTGACTTCAACATCCCCATTGACACTTCCACCTCAGCTGCCTCTAAACTTTTATCACTGACTGCCTCCTTTGGCCTCACTCAATGGTCCTCTGGTACTCACAAAGATGGCCACACACTGGACCTCATCTTCACCCGCCTCTGCTCCATTACTAATCTCACTAACTCTCCCCCCCCCCTGTCTGACCACAACCTACTGACATTCTTTTCCCTCTCCTCTCCCAGTGTGCAACCCCCACTCCACAAACTCACTCACCCTCGCAGAAATCTCAAACACCTCAATTTACAATCACTCTCGGAGTCCCTTCTCCCTCTTACAGACATAGCCTCCCTTCATGACAGATGCTGCTGCCACTTTTTATAACACCACAATAACAGCAACACTCGATTCGGCCATTTTTTCGCTCATGCATAGCAAAACTCGTACACTCAACAGGCAGCCCTGGCTGACCAGCCTGACCAAAGAACTGAGACGGGACTCCAGGATCGCTGAGCGGAGATGGAAGCGATCTCGCTCTGCCAACCACTTCACTGCATGCAAGCAGTCCCTCACCAGCTTCAAGTCTATGCTCACTGCCACAAAACATACTAACTTCTCATCTCTCATATCCTCCCTGTCTCACAACCCTAAACAGCTTTTCAACACTTTCAATTCTCTACTCCTCCCCCCGCACCTCCTCCATCCCCTCTCATTCCTGCTGAAGACTTTGCCTTTTTCTTTAAACAGAAGATTGATACGATCAGAGAAAGCTTTGGCCCACTGTGCCCAATGCCCCTCTTAGCTGCTCAACCCTGTTCCCCCAAAACAAGCTTCTCCATCATGACAGAAGATCAGCTCTCCTCCTTCCTGTCAAGATCACACCTCACCACTTGCATGCTTGACCCGCTACCGTGCCACCTCATCCCTAACCTTGCCACGGTCTTCATCCCAACCTCTAACGCACCTCTTCAACCTCTCACTCAAACCAGGTGTCTTCTCCTCATCCCTCAAGCATGCCAAGATCACACCCATCATCAAAAAGCCCTCCCTCAACCCATCCTGTGTCTAGCTATCACCCGATATCTCTTCTCCCTTACGCCTCCAAATTACTGGAATAACACGTCCATCTTGAACTGTCCTCCCACCTTTCCTCCTGCTCCCTCTTTGACCAGTTACAATCTGGCATCCGACCCCATCACTCAACTGAAACTGCCCTAACTAAAGTAAAAAATGACCTACTAACTGCCAAGAGCAAGCGACACTACTCTGTCCTCCTTCTCCTAGACCTTTTTTCTGCCTTTGACACTGTGGACCACTCCCTTCTGCTACAGAACCTCTCACCTCTTGGCATCATAGACTTGGCCCTATCCTGGATCTCGTCATATTTGACAGACCGAACATTCAACATTCAGTGTCTCCCTCCCCCACACCACCTCCTCACTTCGCCCCTTGTCTGTCGGTGTTCCTCAAGGCTCTGTACTAGGACCCCTACTCTTCTCTATCTACACCTTCAGCCTGGGACAGCTCATAGAGTCCCACGGTTTGCAGTACCATCTCTACGCCGATGACCTGACCTCACCTCCTTACTTACCAAAATCCCACACTGTCTGTTTGCTATTTCGGCCTTCTTTTCTGCTCGCTTTCTAAAACTGAACATGGACAAAACAGAATTCATCATCTTTCCCCCATCTCACTCTACCCCATCTCACTCTACCCCTCTACCAGACCTATCCATTAATGTTAACGGCTGCTCACTTTCCCCTGTCCCACATGCCCGGGGCCTCGGGGTGATCCTCGACTCTGCCCTCTCTTTCAAGCCACATATCCAAGCCCTTGCCTCCTCCTGCCATCTCAAACTCAAAAATATTTCCCGGATCTGCGCATTCCTCGACACCACAAAAACACTAGTGCATGCCCTTATCATCTACTGCATTGACTACTGCAACCTCCTACTCTCTGGCCTCCCCTCTAGCACTCTGGCACCACACCAAACCATCCTGCACTCTGCTGCCTGACTAATCTACCTGTCTCCCCGCTATTCACCAGCCTCTCCCCTATGCCAAGCCCTTCGCTGGCTTCCTATTGCCCAGATACTCCAGTTCAAAACCCTTACAATGACATACAATGCCATCCACAACCTGTCTCCTCCATACATCTGTGATAGGGTTTCCAGGTACTTACGTACATGCAACCTCCGATCCTCTCAAGATCTCCTTCTCTCTCATCTCTTATTCCCATAACCACATCCAAGACTTCTCCCGTGCTTTCCCCATACTCTGGAACTCTCTACCCCAGCACATCAGACTCTCACCTACCATAGAAACCTTCAAAAAGAACCTGAAGACCCACCTCTTCCGACAAGCCTACAGCCTGCAGTGATCCTCAACCTACTGAACCACCGCACAACCAACTATACCCTCTCCTAGTATATCCTCACCCATCCCCTGTAGACTGTGAGCCCTCGCGGGCAGGGTCCTCCCTCTTTATGTACCTGTGTGCCTTGTTTTTTGCTCATGTTTAATGTATTTGTCTATATTTGCCCACTTTTCACATGTAAAGCGCCATGGAATAAATGGCGCTATAAAAATGTATAATAATAATAATAATAATAATAATAAAGCAACTTGCAATAATTACTTATTGTACTTGAATAAAACAATCACAGCATTGCTGGAATGCCTGAATAAAGAACTAAATGTTCATAATGCAGCTTAAAAGCATCTGGGGAACTGAAAAATTCCCTTTAAGAAGGTATTAGTTAAAAGGGACGTGCATTGGATCAAGTTGAGGGCAATATACCAAAAACTGGGGTACTAAGCCTTTAGACACCTTCATTAGATTGGCTAAACTACTAAACCTCAAGTGTCAGAGCAAGCAATCAATGAACATACTACTAAACACTAAGAAGTAGGTATTACAGTAAAGAGTGTCAGTTTCCTAATAATTAAAAAATAACTATGAAAGAGGCAGTAATACGAATCTTTTGTTCACACACTGCAGAAACGGCTACATTTAACATCAGCATATTTCTGAGTAAGAATAAAGCTTTTACCTTTACTGTCTATGTCGAATCATTAGATAGTTCTAATTTGACTATATTTTTTGCAAAGTCCTTTAATTTCAGGTAAGTTTGCATTTTTAAAATGCCTTAAATGGCCGATATCATTTCAACAAACTTTGGATAAACAATAGTTGAGAAGAAAATATGCAATGAATCTTGTCAGAATAATGTGCTTCCCTCTCCATCTATGAGCCATTTTCCTCCCCCTGTCTCCTGATTACATTATTCAGTCTTAAAAAATTATAAAATCCATCTTGCTTAAGACAACACAAATTGATAATTTAATGAGGAATCAGAATACAGCTGTCTATTGAAGTATAAGGAAAGTGGATGGGGGAGGTGGCCCATGCAGAGGTGAGAAGCAGAGTGAAGGAGAGAGGCATAGACTCTTGCACCTGTGGTCAGGTGTTATAGCTCAGTGCTCAATTCACAGCTACACTGCTCAGTACTGCTGCATGATGTCCCCCATTCTATAACTGCTACTTCTAAACATGCTACTGAGAGATAGCAGAATAGAAATGCCTCATGTCTGTGTACATGGTGTATAGGAAACATCATAGCAGCTAATCTCTATCCAATATCTTAAAGTAAACAAATTAGAGATAGAATCTACAGAGAGAAAGACTGGTGAAAATGAAAGATATCTCTCATGTAATAGTCACAAACAACTTATCTTAGCAGACATCTCAAAGGGAATCTGTCAGCAGGTTTTTGCTATGCATTCTGAAGTTGGTTGAAGATAGGGTCTTGAACATAGATCTCCACAATGTGTCACTTATTAGGCTGTGTGCTGTTTCATTACTTGCAAAGAAGGTTTTCTCACCAGGACATTATCCATATCTGGACTGGTGCTGTGTGAGCAATCATCCTACCACGTCCCCTCCTCTGATAAGCTGCTCACTGTCAATAGACAATGTACACAGAGAGCTGTCATGTGGACAGGTGCAGGTTTTGAGCTCTGCTTCATCTACAAACTCTAATTGTGTCACAACTGCTGCACCCAGTAAACTAAGTGATTTATCACTGGAATCAAGGTCCCTTTTCCTATATTATGCTGCTCTCAGATGAAGTGGCAAAAACCTAGTGACAGATTTGCTTTAAGTGACAGATACACTTTAAGGTTGGTACCTTATTACCAGCATCTTGCTTTGGCCATAGGTATCTAAACCTAAAGTGATGGATGTGGATATGTAGGACAATGGCAGGTGGCCTAATGAAAGTTCATGTGAGCTTGCAAATGCTAGCTGTGTAGATACAAGTTATGCATGGTGTCTATCAGATACTTTCTAACAAGAATAGGATTTTCTGGCCTTGAAAGCCTCATTATAGACTCCAAAATTAACAAAAGATGTGCTAATATACCGTTTCCAATGTTACATTTTTCTGGAATTGGATAAATTCACAAAGTGCAGATCATTATATATTTGTTTTCTCAATGAGTACATACAATGAAAAAAGAGAACACATTATTATTATTATTATTATTATTATTATTAATTTTTAAAGCGCCATTTATTCCATGGCGCTTTACAGTTGAAAAAAGGGGCAAATATAGACAAATACAACTAAACATGAGCAAAAAACAAGGCACACAGGTACATAGGGAGGGAGGACCCTGCCCTCGAGGGCTCACAGTCTGCAGGGGGTGGGTGAGGATACACCAGGAGAGGGTAGAGCTGGTTGTGCGGCGGTTCAGTAGGTTGAGGATCACTGCAGGCTGTAGGCTTGTCGGAAGAGGTGAGTCTTCAGGTTCTTTTTGAAGGTTTCGATGGTAGGCGAGAGTCTGATGTGTTGTGTTAGAGAGTTCCAGAGTATGGGGGAAGCACGGGAGAAGTCTTGTATGTGATTGTGGGAAGAGGAGATAAGAGGGGAGTAGAGAAGGAGATCTTGTGAGGATCGAAGGTTGCACTTAGGTAAGTACCGGGAGACGAGGTCACAGATGTATGGAGGAGACAGGTTGTGGATGGCTTTGTATGTCATAGTTAGGGTTTTGAACTGGAGCCTCATCAATCTGTTAAACATTTATCCCCCTTTAAGATCTACCCCTGGCATATATAACATAGAGCCAGATAATGTCGCCGATTTGGAGTTCTTTCTCCCATTCATTTTGCACTTGGGTGGTGATCCTCTGGGAAAGGGGATTCCCTAACACACAGGCAATCCCCATATGTGTTGAGGCTGTCTAACAGCCGCAAACCATGCAGCCACGGGGACTCGAACATAGCATACGAGCACGCTCAGATGCTCGGATAACACCTGAGCATGCTTGGAAAAGACATTCTACAAGCACATTCACTCATCACTAGTTTTTATGCAAAGGAAACTAATGCATATAATCTCAAGATGAATTAGAAGAAAGTAGACAAATTGTAGAGGCCAAGAGGCAGAAATCTGACACAAAATGTTGTTGATTGCAAAACAAATCCATAATATCAACAATAGGAAATCCGCTCAATATGGAGGAAACCCAGCAGGAAGACATTTAGTCTTTATTTTCAGTTGTTAAGTACTCAGTGTGCCCCGAGTTAAGCAGATCTATTATTTGGAGTAAAGGAATATTGCTCATTTGCTGCCTTAAAAGTATTTTTTTCAGTGGGAGAGTTTTTGTAACATAAAAGGATTTTAGCCTGGTTGCATGGCTTTTTATCCAAGCCATCTGTTGTGGAGGTCTGGATTTTTAGGTGAATTTTATGATTATTATGATCTTTTCTATTTGGAACAAAGCAATTATTTAACAAAAGTTACATTTTACGATAATTAAATACAATGTGTTTATCATTGCATAATAGTTGTTTTAATATGCAATCAAAGAGAATCAGATACAAAAATAATTGTAATGTCACCAGAAACTCTGGAAGCTAAAACTGTAATATACAAAAAAATAAACAGCGAAAAGCAACGTAAGATTGTAGAAAATGCATTTTAGAATTTCAGTTTTTATCCGTTGAATCTAATAAGATCATTTTACGTAAGTAGGCGTCTTACATGCAAATGTTTTATTCTAAAACCTAAAATATTTATTTTTATTATGTTATTCATAAAATACTACAAATAATAACAATGATAATTAGCATCATGGCTTACTTTCTTAATGGGGCCATGACAAGTATATTAGTTCTATTTCCAAAAAATCCTGATGAATCCTATTAGTTTATAACAGGGTCCTTCAAGTTTGCAAGTCACAGGTATAAGACTCCCACAGAATATGTTATTCTTGCTTTCAAAAATATTGGTCTGTCAATGGAACAGAAAACTGTCAGTGTGATCAATGATGGCGGTCTATAGTCGTGTGGCACAAGATCATAATCATAATAAAAATAATGTTATAATAATAATAAGTCTGATGTAACTGCTTCCACATCACAGCTAATTATAGTAAATGTGGTTACATTATGACCCACAAGTTGCCATGACTGATACCCAACATTTGGAAAAAATCCAGAATTAATTTTGCATGACCAGATTCAATACAATAGAGTGCAACAATTAGGATCTTAGGAACCTGTCACCCCCAAACTCGAAGGTAAGCTAAGCCCACCGGCATCAGGGGCTTATCTACAGCATTCTGGAATGCTGCAGATAAGCCCCCGATGTATCCTAAAAGAAGAGAAAAAGAGGTTAGATTATACTCCGGTCCGGTCCGGGGCCTCCCATCTTCTTACGATGACGTCCTCTTCTTGTCTTCACGTTGCGGCTCCGGCTCCGGCGTACTTTGTCTGCCCTGTTGAGGGCAGAGCAAAGTACTGCAGTGCGCAGGCGCCGGGAAAGGTCAGAGAGGCCCGGGGCCTGCGCACTGCAGTACTTTGCTCTGCCCTCAACAGGGCAGACAAAGTATGCCAGAGCCGGTCTGCAGTGTGAAGACAAAAAGAGGACGTCATCTGATGCAGATAGGAAGTGCCGGACAGTGACACACATCGGACCGGACCGGGACCGCCCCTGGGTGAGTATAATATAACCTCTTTTTCTCATCTTTTAGGATACATCGGGGGCTTATCTGTTGTGAATTCCGCTCTTGGGCTCCCTCCGGTGGTTGTAAGTAGCACTTTTGTGAGTTCTGCTCTTGGGCTCCCTCCGGTGGTTTTGAGTGGTATGGCTGCTTCTTGGATTTAGCATCAGCAGCTGCTTCCACTGATCGTCTTTCTGGCTCAGCTATTTTAGTCTGGCCTTATCCCTCAATCAATGCCAGTTGTCAATTGTTCCTGCTTGGAGTCACGGCTCTTTTTCGATTTCCCTGACACTCTGACCTGTTCAGCAAAGATAAGTCCTTGCTTGTCCTTTTGCAGTCCTCTTGTTGTGGACTTTATTGTTCAGCACATTCTATGTTTTGCTCATTTGTCCAGCTTATCAGTATGGATCTATTCAGCTAAGCTGGAAGCTCTGGGCAGCAGATTTTGCCCTCCACACCTTTAGTCAGCTGTGGAGATTTTTGCATTTCTCTGCGGTGGACTTTTTTTAGTTTTTATTACTGACCGCACAGTTTTCTATCCTGTACTATCTATCTAGCTAGAAGTGGCCTCCTTTGCTAAATCTTGTTTCATTCTATGTATGTCATTTCCTTCTCCACTCACAGTCATTATTTGTGGGGGGGGCTGTCTATCCTTTGGGGATTCTCTCTGAGGCAAGATAGCTTTCCTGTTTCTACCTTTAGGGGTAGCTAGTTCTCCAGCTGTGACGAGGTGTCCAGGGAGTGACAGGAACATCCCACGGCTACTTCTAGTGTTGTGTTAAGATCAGGAACTGCGGTCCGTATAGTTACCACCTGCTCAGAGCTAGTCACATGTCGTTCCTAAATCACCAGTCCATAACACTTATCTACAGCATTACAGAGTGCTGTAGATAAGCCCCTGATGCTGGTGGGCTTAGCTCACCTTCGATTTTGGGGGTGACAGGTTCCCTTTAAAGAGAATGTGTGTTCATAAAATGATATATTTTTTAAATAATTTTTTTTTGTTAAAAGGAACCTGTCAGCAGGATGGTACTGAGTAACCAAGAGACCTAGGTGCCATTTTGAGAATTTTTTTTCAGAATAAATTTATATGACTAAATAAAACAATTTAATACATATTATAGATCATGCTGCAGCGCAGGCACCAACCTGCTGAATGTGATTTTTTTTCAATATATATAATAATCAGCATGTAAAGCCATCAGTTTGAATACCTAATCAGAGCACCACATGAAGACCTCCCACAGGCTGCCCCAGGGCACGAGCATATCATTAACTCAAAACTGAAAATAAAGATTAAAGAATAACCACAAGACGAATTTCATCAACAGGTATAATTTTAATCAGTATAACGGCGCCAACCTGGAACTCTCTGTAGGTTACTCAGCACAATCCCACTGACAGGTTCCCCTTTAAATGTTGGCACAGTTCTTTTCCACATTACAATCTCTATTAAAGGGAACCTGTCACCAGAAAAAATGCTATTAACTCTCAGATATGGGGTTTATCTGCATAGTAACGAACCTGCCCGGCTGCCACACTTACCTGAAAGCCGTGGGGAGAAAATTAACTTTGTTCCCCCCGGCAGCATTTTGGTTTCTGTCACAGGGTCGGCACCAGCATGGGTTCTGTCACTGCTCTGACTACAGATCAGTGGCTATAACAGCATCCATGACCCTGACTGACACTCACTCTGCATTAGGTCTGGCTGTCGGTCAGGGCTGCAGTTTCTGAACCCACGCCGGCACCACCCCGGTGACTGCAACCGGGACCTCACAAAGGGAAACAAAGTTAATTTTCTCCCCGCATTGTTACGGTAAGTGCGGGTGTCGGGCAGGTTAATAACACTAGTAACCTTCAGATTAACCCTATATCTGCAGGTTAATAGTGTTTTGTTCTGGTGACATGTTCCCTTTAAAACATAAAGCCCATTGGGGCTAGTCTTGACTCATTCTTACTGTTTTTGAGGAAATTCCCTTGTACATACATTAACAGCAGTTAACTGACTGATGCATTTAATGAGCGTGTGTGAAGGTCATTATGAAAGGAAGGTGAGCAGAAGAATCCATGCCAGTATCTATTATGATGCCATTTTCAGTTGTGTATAGAGGTACCATCTATCATTGTAGTCCTCCCTAGTGTGAAAATTTCAAGAGTTCTATTTTTATCTATGTAGTATAAAAACATAGCTAAAAATTCTTTAAAAAATACGTATAACTCAAGAAACTGTCAAAATTAGGGACTTTTTTCATACATTCCCTTTTACTTAATTTGGTCACTGGTAGTGATGAGCAAGTAAACTCATTGCTTGGGTTTTCCCGAGCATGCTAGGGTGGTCTCCGAGTATTTGTGAGTGCTCGGAGATTTAGTTTTTGTCAACACAGCTGCATGATTCATGGCTGATAGCCAGCCTGAGTACATGTGGAGGTTGCCTGGTTGCTAGGGAATCCCCACATGTATTCATGCTGTCTATCAGCCACAAATCATGCAGCTGCGTCAACAAAAACTAAATCTCCGAGCACTCACAAATACTCGGTGATCAGCGTGCTCGGGAAAACCCAAGCAACGAGTATACTCGCTCATCACTAGTCACTGGTCATCATGTAGCCCTAGCCTAAACTATGCAAACAAGTTTACAAGCAAACAGCATCTGACAAGAATGCGTCACATATAACATTATGCTATTTCCTATACTGAAAAGGTATCAAAATATAGTATACTGTTACCTAAGGTTAATCATTATAGCGTCTACAACAAAGCAATATGGATGACATACTAGTAGTGATGAGCGGGTGTGCTTTTTCTTCGGTTTTCCGAGCATGCTCAGGTGGTCTCCGAGTATTTTGTAGTGCTCGTAGATTATGTTTGTGTCGCCGCAGCTGCATGATTTCAGGGATTGTCTGTTTGTTAGGAAATTCCCACATGTATTAAGGCTGTCTAGCAGCCGCAGTCATGCAGCTGCGGGGACACAAACACAATCTACGAGCACGCCCAAGATACTCGGAGAACACCCGAGCATGCTCGGAAAATCCAAATAATGAGCAAACTCGCTCATCACTACATACTAGGTATCCTCAAATTATTACTTACTTTTCAATTATGTCAATTTATATTTTTTATGAGCTGAAGATATTTGCTTTTTGATATATTTGTTGTCCATTCAATATTCCACTGACTTCAGTATAAAGAAAAGCAA
This sequence comes from Ranitomeya variabilis, assembly GCF_051348905.1. NCBI lineage: Eukaryota > Metazoa > Chordata > Amphibia > Anura > Dendrobatidae > Ranitomeya > Ranitomeya variabilis. The sequence continues at coordinate 449,550,725 of NC_135237.1, read as the reverse complement.
ATCTCTTTACAGTAAATATTTTTTACTTTTCATTGAAGTTAATGGAATATGGGTTGGAGAACTGGCACAAAAAATATAAAGAGTCGTCAAATATCTTCTTGATCAGACTCTATTATGGACAGCCTGGAACCTGTCATAGATTCTCTATGCAATTTCAAGTTACACCAAATTGTAAATATGTTGCAGATTTCTCATTATTTGCACAACCATATTTAGCTGAAATGTTTTAGCTTATGCAGCATTACCAAGTTTGCAATCGTTGAATTACAAGCTTTCACTTGTTCTAATGTCGTCTCAGATATGTAACTTGTGGTCATTTGGTACGGATGTAGTTAATACCTTGCATTTCTGTAACTAAGAGTTATTAATACTAATGTAAAATGCATTTGATATTATACAGATGGCACAAGATGTTGTTACTAAGTTATTATCTCGGATAAGCTGCACTGTTAAATTCAGGACTTAGAAATATCGCATCAGATTAAAATATTGCAGCAAAATGGGCAGCAAGATAAAGTTAAAGTACCTTAATATTAACCTGTTTAAATATTTTATTTACTTACTACTGCAATAGCCCAGTATGTTTCTATTTATGGAGTACATGTCGTATTGTTAGACTGCTACTCTGGTATTTTCTATTATTGTATTATATTATACCGAAAATAATGCAAGTATAAATGCAAAATATTGTAATCAAGATTATGTATATCTCTCTCTCGATACTGTTATCTTTTTGTTAATTTATTTTTTAGCATTTTTGTCATTGACATTGAATGCAAAATTATTTCTTTATGGCATGTAAAAACCATAAGTAAGATTCATATATACAGCTCTGCAAAATGTTCAGTTTGTCTGAGTTTTCTCTTTATAGGTTTATTTTAAAATGTAAATTGCTCTTTTATTCTATAAACTTCTGACATGTCTCCGAAATTCCAAGCAATGAATTTTGTATTTTTTTTTCTGAAAAAGAAAAATGGTCAAAATTAAAAACCCCAATGTTTTCAGACCTCAAATAATGCAAAGAAAACAAGTTCATAATCATTTAGAAACAACAATACTAATGTTTTAACTCAGGAAGAGTTCAGAAATCAATATTTTGTGGAATAACCATGATTTGTAATCACAGCTTTCATGCGTCTTGGCATGCTTTTCACTAGTTCTTTCACACTGCTTCTGGGGCAAAAATGTAAGCAGTTCTTCTTTGATTGCTTGTGACTATCCATCATCCTATTGATTACATTCCAGAGGTTTTCAATGGGGTTCAGGTCTGGAGATTGGGCTGCCCATGACAGGGTTTTGATGTGGTGGTCTCTTAATTTTTGCCAGAGCTGTGTGTATATATATATATATATATATATATATATATATATATGTATATATATATATATACCATGTAGGTCTATTATAAACCAAACTGTGTGATGTGTTATTTTTTATCTTTATTAGACATTATTGTTCCGAAAATCCACATGGTGATCCGAGTTTAGTTAAGTGGAGCAGTAATGTAGATATTTGTATAGATGTTAACGCTCAGGCCAAATTTTTCACATCTGATCAGTGTCACTTCATGTGGCAATAACTTAGGAATGTTTCAACATATCCCAGTGATTTTGTGATTTTTTTTTTGTGACACATTGTATATTAATGGGAAATTGAGGTTGATTTGTTTTGCATTTAACTATAAATATATCGGAAATTTTACAAAAATATAAAAAGATTAGTAATCCATCATACCACATACAATAGTTAATAAATAATATATCTTTTCTGTCTGCTTTACAACAGCACATCTGTAAAATGTTATTTTACTTTGTTAGGATGTTAGAAGGTTGAAATTGTAGCTGCAAATTTTTATTTTTTCAAGGAAATTTACAAAACTTATTTTTTTAGGGACCTATTAACGTGACTTTGGGGACTTATATATTGGAAAAACCCCAAAAGTTATATCATTTTAAACCTCAACATGTTCAAAACTTCTGTCAGGTAGTTTATTAACCCTTTAGGTGCTTTTCAGAAATTAATGCAAAGTGGCATGACAGGAATGAAAAAATTTATCTTTACCACTAGGGTTGAGCGACTTTGACTTTTTTAGGGTCGAGTCGGGTTTCGCGGAACTCGACTATCTCAAAAGTCGGGTGAAGTGAAATCAGCCGATTATCTCGTAAAGTCGGGATCGGCCAAAACACGAAACCCAATGCAAGTCAATGGGGCAGCATAGTCGGCAGTGAGTGGGGGCCAGGAAAACATCTAGAGTGCCCATTTTAATGGCAAAAACATCCATTCTTGTTAATGAAGCTTGTCAATCTTAATTTCCCTTATAATAATAGTTAGGCATTGGAAATTGGGGGTCATTTGGCTAAAGTTGTTGGGGGTAGGGCTGGTTCAACTATTTTGTGGGCCGAGGAAATCTGGACCACGTCACGGCAGTGGCGCAGGGAGAGGTAAGTATTTCAACTTTGCAAGTGCTGTGATCCTGAGCAAGCAGGGGGGGCCCACTCTTTGGCATTGGCACTGGCACAGGGCCCCTCAAAGTACGGCGGTGTGTTTACATGGCGGGGGCGCCTCCTACCGGCAGCGACACTTTTGCGTACTATGAGGGGCCCTGTGCCAGTGACATCGCCAACGAGTATGCCCCCCCACCTGATGAAGAACCTGCACTTTCATCTGCACCTTCCTCTTTGTCCCCGTGTAAGGTGGTATAGCATGCGGGAAGGGGAACCTTACTTTCAACAGGGTCAGATTCTGGCTGTGTAGAGTGCAAGGGGAATGTAGTGGTCTGGGTCAATGTACCAGCAGACTCATCTAGCAGTGGCTGGGCAATGGGCAGGATGAGGAGGAAACACAGATATAGGGCCAAAGAATAAACTAGGCTAAATGCAGTTCAAAATTGGTAACAGGACTAACCAGGCGGCATTGGTTTGTTCAGTGGAGGACAACTGTAATGAGAGGCTGACACAGTTAGTAGGCCCAAGTAATTAAGTGAGCCAAATTAAGTTCAAAATTGGTAACGGGAGTAAACAGGCGGCACTGCTTTGTTCAGTGGAGGAGAACACCAAGGAGCGGCAGACACCGTTACTAGGCCCCAACCAAAGTAGTAGGGCAACTGCAGTGTGACATTAAAAAATACTCAATGAGAGCCTGAAGGTTGAAGCTCAGCTTTTTCAGTGGAGGACAACACCAGGGAGCGGCAGACACCGTTACTAGGCCCCAACCAAAGTAGTAGGCCAACTGCAGTGTGACATTAAAAAATACTCAATGAGAGCCTGAAGGTTGAAGCTCAGACAAGGAAACCTGGAGAACACCAAGGAGCGGCAGACACCGTTACTAGGCCCCAACCAAAGTAGTAGGGCAACTGCAGTGTGACATTAAAAAATACTCAATGAGAGCTTGAAGGTTGAAGCTCAGCTTTTTCAGTGGAGGACAACACCAGGGAGCGGCAGACACCGTTACTAGGCCCCAAACAAAGTAGTAGGCCAACTGCAGTGTGACATTAAAAAATACTCAATGAGTCTGAAGGTTGAAGCTCAGCTTTTTCAGTGGAGGACAACACCAGGGAGCGGCAGACACCGTTACTAGGCCCCAACCAAAGTAGTAGGCCAACTGCAGTGTGACATTAAAAAATACTCAATGAGAGCCTGAAGGTTGAAGCTCAGACAAGGAAACCTGGAGAACACCAAGGAGCGGCAGACACCGTTACTAGGCCCCAACCAAAGTAGTAGGGCAACTGCAGTGTGACATTAAAAAATACTCAATGAGAGTCTGAAGGTTGAAGCTCAGCTTTTTCAGTGGAGGACAGCGTGATTTAGGGGCGCAGACAGACAAAGGTAGTATGTGTTAACTAAAAAAGTTGGCTCTATGCAGTTTTAAATTGGTTACAGGGGTACACAGGCAGCATTGGTGTGGTCAGCGGAGGACGATTGCAAGGAGGGACCGCAGACAGAATTACTAGGCCTAAAATAATAAAATAGGCTCTATGCAGTTTTAAATAGGTTACATGGGTACACAGGCAGCATTGTTGTGGTCAGCAGAGGACGATTGCAAGGAGGGACCGCAGACAGACTTACTAGGCCTAAAATAAAAAAGCAGGCTCTATGCAGTTTTAAATAGGTTACATGGGTACACAGGCAGCATTGGTGTGGTCAGCGGAGGACGATTGCAAGGAGGGACTGCAGACAGACTTACTAGGCCTAAAATAAAAAAGCAGGCTCTATGCAGTTTTAAATAGGTTACATGGGTACACAGGCAGCATTGGTGTGGTCAGCGGAGGACGATTGCAAGGAGGGACCGCAGACAGACTTACTAGGCCTAAAATAAAAAAGCAGGCTCTATGCAGTTTTAAATAGGTTACATGGGTACACAGGCAGCATTGTTGTGGTCAGCGGAGGACGATTGCAAGGAGGGACCGCAGACAGACTTGCTAGGCCTAAAATAAATAAAAATAGGCTCAAGGCACTTAGAGTTATCTCGCAGGGGTACACAGGCAGCATTGGTGGTCAGCGGAGGACAATTGCAAGGAGGGACCGCAGACAGACTTACTAGGCCTAAAATAATAAAATAGGCTCTATGCAGTTTTAAATAGGTTACATGGGTACACAGGCAGCATTGTTGTGGTCAGCGGAGGACGATTGCAAGGAGGGACCGCAGACAGAATTACTAGGCCTAAAATAAAAAAGTAGGCTCTATGCAGTTTTAAATAGGTTACATGGGTACACAGGCAGCATTGGTGTGGTCAGCGGAGGACGATTGGAAGGAGTGTCTGACACAGTAAGTACTCCCAAAAAATAAATAGATGTTAATGTCTCGCAAAACAACAAAACAAAAAAACAAAAGTGTGGCATACTTAGGTACAGGGGTGGGCTCCTCTGCTGAGTTTCAGACATAGTAATTTGGCACTAAGTATTTACTGGTGTCAATATAGGACACTGACCCTGACTATTTTAACTAGCATCATACAACTACAAATTGTCAGTGCCAGGCATTGAAGGATGTCAGCGCATAGACTAAACATTGTTGGAGCTGTGAGAGATAATTTTGCACGTGGTAGAGCACAGTTTGAGCTGGGGGGGGAACTCTCTTGTGGCCGGCGGTACAGGCCCAGGGCCCCTCATGTTACAATGGTGTGTCTGACGATGGTTGCGCGCCACCATCGCCAGAGACACTTTATTGTACTATGGGGGACCCAGTGGCAGTGCCGTCGACCAAAAGCGGGCACACCCACCTCTTCAGACAAACGGCACTCTAACGGGTGCTTGCGCCAAGTGGCGAGACCACGGCCCCGTGAGGGGAGTTTTCCCATTTAGGGAGGTGTAAACATGTCGTATGCTGGACAAACAGCTGCTGCAAATTAAGAGATTGGAACACTCAGTAAGACCAGTCCACAAGCAAGACCTTTTTATAGGAAAGCTAGGTGTCAGCCGGGAAAGGTGGGGCAAAATAATTTGAAATCCAGGAGTGGTTCATTTTAATGAAGGTTAGATCATCAACATTTTGGGTAGCCAGACGAGTCCTTTTTTCGGTTAATATTGAACCAGCAGCACTGAATACTCTTTCTGATAGCACACTAGCTGCTGGGCAAGCAAGCTCCTGCAATGCATATTCTGCCAATTCAGGCCAGGTGTCTAATTTGGATGCCCAGTAATCAAATGGGAATGACGGTTGAGGGAGAACATCGATAAGGGCTGAAAAATAGTTAGTAACCATACTGGACAAATGTTGTCTCCTGTCACTTTGAATAGATGCTGCAGTACCTGTCCTGTCTGCGGTCATTGCGAAATCACTCCACAAACTGGTCAGAAAACCCCTCTGTTCAACGCCACTTCTGATTTGTGCACCTCTAACACCTCTGCCCTGTAGCCCCCTGCAGCTCGTGTGAGAACCATCACCGGCGCTGTGTGCTGGGAATGCCTGAATCAAACGGTCTACAAGAGTTGCTTGTTTGGTTGCTAATATTTGTTCGAGGTTCTCATGTGGCATAATATTTTGCAATTTGCCTTTATAGCGAGGATCAAGGAGGCAGGCCAACCAGTAATCGTCATCGGTCATCATTTTAATAATGTGTGGGTCCCTTTTGAGGATACGTAAGGCATAATCCGCCATGTGGGCCAAAGTTCCAGTTGTCAAATCTGCGGTTGTGCTGGTTTGAGGGGCAGTTACAGGCAAATCTACGTCACTTGTCTACCTCAAAAAACCTGAACCCGGCCTTGCCACGACACCAATTTCCATTGGCCCCGGAGAAGCTTCCTCATTTAAAAAATACTCATCCCCATCATCCTCCTCGTCCTCCTCCTCTTTGCCCGCTACCTCGTCCTGTAGACTGCCCTGACCAGACAATGGCTGACTGTCATCAAGGCTTTCCTCTTCCTCGGCTGCAGACGCCTGCTCCTTTATGTGCGTCAAACTTTGCATCAGCAGACGCATTATGGGGATGTTCATGCTTATTATGGCGTTGTCTGCACTAACCAGCCGTGTGCATTCCTCAAAACACTGAAGGACTTGACACAGGTCTTGTACCTTCGACCACTGCACACCTGACAACTCCATGTCTGCCATCCAACTGCCTGCTCGTGTATCCTCCCACAACTACATAACAGCACGCCTCTGTTCGCAGTCTCTGAAGCATGTGCAGTGTTGAGTTCCACCTTGTTGCAACATCGATGATTAAGCGATGCTGGGGAAGGTTCAAAGACCGCTGATAGTTCTGCATACGGCTGGAGTGTACGGGCGAATGGCGGATATGCGAGCAAAGTCTGCGCACTTTGAGGAGCAGGTCGGGTAACCCCGGATAACTTTTCAGGAAGCACTGCACCACCAGGTTTAAGGTGTGAGCCAGGCAATGAATGTATTTCAGTTGGGAAAGGGCTATGGCAGCCATGAAATTCCTTCCGTTATCACTCACTACCTTGCCTGCCTCAAGATGTACAGTGCCCAGCCATGACTGAGTTTCTTTCTGCAAGAACTCGGACAGAACTTCCGCGGTGTGTCTGTTGTCACCCAAACACTTCATTGCCAATACAGCCTGCTGATGCTTGCCACTAGCTGTCCCATAATGGGACACCTGGTGTGCAGCAGTGGCAGCTGCGGATGGAGTGGTTGTGCGACTGCGGTCTGTGGACGAGCTCTCGCTTCTGCAGGAGGACGTGGAGGAGGAGGAGGGGGGGCGAACGCATACAGCCAACTGTTTCCTAGACCGTGGGCTAGGCAGAACTGTCCCAATATTGCTGTCCCCTGTGGACCCTGCATCCACCACATTCACCCAGTGGGCCGTGATGGACACGTAACGTCCCTGGCCATGCCTACTGGTCCATGCATCTGTTGTCAGGTGCACCTTTGTAGTCACAGATTGCCTGAGTGCATGGATGATGCGCTCTTTAACATGGTGGTGGAGGGCTGGGATGGCTTTTCTCAAAAAGAAGTGTCGACTGGGTAGCTCGTAGCGTGGTACAGCGTAGTCCATCAGCGCTTTGAAAGCTTTGCTTTCAACTAACCGGTAGGGCATCATCTCTAATGAGATTAGTCTCGCAATGTGGGCGTTCAAACCCTGTGTACGCGGATGCGAGGAAGAGTACTTCCTTTTCCTAACAAGAGTCTCATGCAAGGTGAGCTGGACTGGAGAGCTGGAGATCGTGGAACTAGCGGTGGTGCCGGTGGACATGGCAGACTGAGAGAGGGTTGGAGATGGTATTCTTGTCGGTGCCCTACATGCAGTGTTTCCTACTACGAACCTGGTGATTCCCCGACTGCTTTGGCCTGGCGACGAAAGCTGCACAGATACTGCAGGTGGTGCGGGAAATGGTGCGCTTACAGTGAGGGAAGGGATGTAGCGTTGCTGACTAGCTTCATTGGCTGAGGGTGCTGCAACCTTTAGGGACATTTGGTAGTTAGTCCAGGCTTGCAAATGCATGGTGGTTAAATGTCTATGCATGCAACTTGTATTTAGACTTTTAAGATTCTGACCTCTGCTTAAGGTAGTTGAAAATTTTTGACAGATGACTTTGCGCTGATCATTTGGATGTTGTTTAAAAAAATGCCAGACTGCACTCTTTCTACTATCGGATACCTTTTCAGGCATTGCAGACTGAGCTTCTTTAACCGGATGGCCACGCTGTCCTCCAACTGGTTTTGGCCAGATACGGGCCCGGCAGATGGAACCTGTTGTGATGTTGATGCCTGCTGCGGCTCCTCCTCCTCCGCTTCAGAACTACTGCCGCCTGCACCCTGTTCCCCCAATGGCTGCCAATCGGGGTCAACAACTGGGTCATCTATGACCTCCTCTTCTATCTGGTGTGCAACTTCGTCTGTGTCACCGTGTAAGCCGGTGGTATAGCGTCCGTGACGGGGCACCATAGTCTCAGCTGGGTTTGATTCTGGCTCAGTACACTGCGAGGGCAATGTTCTGGTCTGAGTCAAAGGAACAGCATAGTAATCTGGCTGTGGCTGTGCATCTGTGCATTCCATGTCTGATTCAACTTCTAATGGGCATGGCCTGTTGAGGCTACGTTCACATTTGCGGTCTGCGCCGCAGCGTCGGGCGCCGCAGCGTCGCCGCATGCGTCATGCGCCCCTATATTTAACATGGGGGCGCATGGACATGCGTCGCACTTGCGTTTTGTGCCGCATGCGTCCCTGCGGCGCCCGCGTCTGGGCGCAGAGGATGCAGCAAGTTGCATTTTTGCTGCGTCCAAAATCAATGAAAAAAAGGATGCATGCGGCGCAAAACGCAGCATTGTGCATGCGTTTTGCTGCGTTTTTGTTTGCGTTGTGCATTGCGGCGCCGACGCTGCGGCGCACAACGCAAATGTGAACGTAGCCTAACTGTTTCACTGTCTAACCCAGGAACGGTATGTGTAAAGAGCTCCATGGAGTAACCCGTTGTGTCGCCTGACGCATCCTTCTCTCTTGTTCTGGGTGAAGAAGACAAGGAAGCGACTTGTCCCTGACCGTGAACATCCACTAACGACGCGCTGCTTTTACATTTAGCACTTTCAGAAGAGGAGGCAAAAGAGCTAGAGGCTGAGTCAGCAAGGAAAGCAAAAACTTGTTCTTGCTGCTCCGGCTTTAAAAGCGGTTTTCCTACTCCCAGAAAAGGGAGCGTTCTAGGCCTTGTGTAGCCAGACGACAAACCTGGCTCAACAACTCGAGACTTAGGTGCTGTATTGCTTTTACCATGACCACCTGATGCTCCACCACCACTACCATCATTACCAGCTGACAATGACCGCCCACGGCCACGACCTCTTCCACCAGACTTCCTCATTGTTTTCAAAACGTAACCAAAGTAACGGTATTTGTTACTGTAAAACAACTTATAAGGTGAACTCAAACATCTGTAGGATTTATATATACCTTTATAGGTGGCTGACACTGAAAGGAAAATCAGGCCCAATGTTACACACTAGGTTTTCTGTGGCCCAATAATTTGAGACAGATGGCACACACAGGACCGGCACTCAAGCTGAAATGCCAATCTTAATCTCCCACAATTTTTTTTGTTTTCAGGGAGAATTTAAAAAAAAAAAAAAATTCCCAGTATGACACACTAGGTTTTCTGTGCCCCAATAATTTGAGACAGATGGCACACACAGGACCGGCACTCAAGCTGAAATGCCAATCTTAATCTCCCACAATTTTTTTGTTTTCAGGGAGAATTAAAAAAAAAAATTCACAGTATGACACACTAGGTTTTCTGTGCCCCAATAATTTGAGACAGATGGCACACACAGGACCGGCACTCAAGCAGAAATGCCAATCCTAATCTCCCACTATTTTTTTTGTTTTCAGGGAGAATTAAAAAAAAAAAAAAATTCCCAGTATGACACACTAGGTTTTCTGTGCCCCAATAATTTGAGACAGATGGCACACACAGGACCGGCACTCAAGCAGAAATGCCAATCTTAATCTCCCACTATTTTTTTTTCAGGGAGAATATAAAAAAAAATAAAAAATTTCCCAGTATGACACACTAGGTTTTCTGTGCCCCAATAATTTGAGACAGATGGCACACACAGGACCGGCACTCAAGCAGAAATGCCAATCTTAAGCTCCCACTATTTTTTTTGTTTTCAGGGAGAATTAAAAAATAAATAAATAAATTCCCAGTATGACACAATAGGTTTTCTGTGCCCCAATAATTTGAGACAGATGGCACACACAGGACCGGCACTCAAGCAGAAATGCCAATCTTAATCTCCCACTATTTTTTTTTTCAGGGAGAATTATAAAAAAAAAAAAATTCTCAGTATGACACACTAGGTTTTCTGTGCCCCAATAATTTGAGACAGATGGCACACACAGGACCGTCACTCAAGCAGAAATGCCAATCTTAATCTCCCACAATTTTTTTTGTTTTCAGGGAGAATAAAAAAAAAAAAAAAAATTCACAGCATGACACACTGTGGCTGAGAAATGGCGCTTTTAGCGTCATTGAAACGCGACTTTGGCGCGAAAGTCACGAACCGCGTGGCCGACCCCACACAGTGATCAGGTCGGGTTTCATGAAACCCGACTTTTCAAGAAGTCGACGACTTATGAAAATGACCGATCTGTTTCGCTCAACCCTATTTACCACCTAAAGGTTGGTAACTTCTGAACAGGCTGTGAATTGCATGGAAACTATCAGGACCACAGTCATGATCTCAGGATGCCAATGGGGTTAAAGAGGGAGCCCCACACTTTGCTAATCATGTACAGTTGATTTGAGTGTTGGCACTGGCAATGCCTGTTTGACCTCTTAGATGCTGCTGTCAATAGTGATTACACAATCTACAGTTGAAACTAGAAGTTTACATACATACATATTTTGTGAAGTGCATTAGTCCCTCCGGCAACAAATCAAATCCACAACACTATGCTGCCACCCCCGTGTTTCACAGTTAGGACGGTGTTCTTAGGCTTCCAAGCTTCTCCCTTTTTCCTCCAAATGTAACGATGGTCATTATACCCAAAAAGTTCAATTTTAGTTTCATCAGACCACAGGACATGTCTTCAAAAATTAATGTCTGTGTTCATGTGTACATTTGCAAACATTAATCTGGCTTTTATATGTTTCTTCTGGAGTAATGGCTTCTTCCTGGCAGAGTGACCTTTCAGCCCATGTTGATACAGTAATGGTCTTACTGTGGCTATTGACACAATCTAACCTGCTTCCACCATCATCTTCACAAGGTCTTTTGAGTTTGTCATTGGGTTGATATGCACATGTCGGACCAAAGCACGTTCATCTCTGAGACACAGAACCCATCTACTTCCTGAGCGGTATGATGGTTGGACATTCCCATCTTGTTTTTACTTATGTATAATTGTTTGTACAGATAAACGAGGCACCTTCAGTTATCTTGAAATTGTACCCAAAGATGAGCCAGACTTGTGCAAGTACGCAATTCTCTTCTTGATATGTTGGCTGATTTCTTTAGATTTTTCCATGATGCTAGCTACACAGCAGTGTGTTTCAGGTGTGCATTAAAATACAACCACAGGTATGCCTCTAATTAACTCAGATGTTGCCAGAAGCATCCAAACACATGACATCATCATATGGGCTGTTCAGAATTGTTTAAATGTATAGTAATCTTAGTGTATGTAAACTTTTAACTTTGCAGTTAGTAATAAAAATGTCTTAAAACATTCTCTCTGTCTCATTATTCTGGCATTTGGGAAATATTAATAATTATAATAATCCTAATTGACCTAAAATGGGAAAGGTTTATTCTGATTTAATGACAGATATTGAGAAAAACATGCATATGTGTCTTTTTATAGAGTGTATGTAAACTTCTGGTTTCAACTGTAGATGGTGTAGTCACTATTGACAGCAGCATCTAAGGGGTCAAACAGGCATTGCCAGAGCCAACACTGATCGTGACTGATGCAACAGTGTGTTAGCTATAGTGTACATGTGACAGCTGCTACATTTTCATCGGGGGACATTATTGTCTTATATTTCAGGTCAGTAAAAAGATATATTGATGGTCACTGATAGTTATCATGGGATAAAATACAGCAGTATTATACCAGGATGAAAATGCATTTTTGATCCAATCTGGTTGCTTACAACCACTAGCAAACAATTCTCTAAGCAATATGGATGTAAAGGGGTGACCATTAAGTATACTCAACAAGGCAACCAGATGGTATGAGTCAAAGCACCTGTTTGTAATACAAGACAAAATAGGATAAAAGAAAAAAGGGAGATTATGGCTGGATGTGCTTTCTTTAGCGTTTCTTTAGATTTGTGTTGAAATCTAACCCAAATATCGTCAAGTAGTTATGGCCATAAATATAAGTAATCCTGGATATTCTGACCCCTAGAGCAGAAATACAGTGTGCTTGCTTGACCACTGCTCCATTGAAATGGAAAACTCAAGATAGGCAACAAGTGTTAATCTCAGACTAACCCTTATGCATTATTTCATCTTAAATTGGATATAGCCCATGCTTCTCTGTTTACAGACAAAAATATAACATGCCATTTTTAATACCTTCCTGTTGGAGCCAATCTTTGTTTTTGCTCTTTTGCTGTTGCTCGCCTTCTTCGAAAAGCCATAACTTTTTTACTTTTTTGACAACATAGCTGTATGAGAACTTGCTTTTTTTGCACAAGTTGTATTATTGATTGAAACCTTTCACCCTACAATGAAATGAACTGAAAAACTAACAAAATTCAAAAATGGATGAGATATTGAAAGAAATGCTATTTTGACAATCTTTTTCAGATTAACTTTTACGATGTTCACTGTGTAAATGACCGGGGATCATTATTATGCAAATAAGTACGATTACAAAAATAGCAAACATATAGTTTTGAAAAAAAAAGGAAATTTTGTGACGTCTTGTTTTTCTTGAGTGGAGAGAAGTAGTTTTTTATATACATTATTTTGATAGCTTTTTATGGCATGTGTTCCACCGTGGCATTGACAGAAAAACTTCAGGAATGGTATTTTATTTTACTGTAAATAATTTAATATTTTGGCAAATCAGACTTTTACAGATGCGACAATACTAAATATATTTCTTTTTCATGTTTACTTTCGCAATGGGAAAAAAGTGGGAAATTTAAATTTTATATATATTTACATTTTTTTCTATTTTTTTATTAATTACTTAAATATTGCAGTGAATGGTAGAATTAAAGATCTCCTGTGAAGCTCAGCCACAGTCTGAATTTCATAGTAATATCAAGATGCCAGTAACAATGCCTTTTTCTAAGGCACATTGCTGTTATGATAACCAATCGGCATCTTGAGTGGGAGATATCTATAATAGGAACCGATAGGTCTTCCACTAAACCCAATCCAGCAGATGGACACCCAACCAGGAGTGTTCACATTTCCAAAAGAGATATATACCCCACAACTGAGCCATTTAAAGGGACTCTGTCTGGGCATGTCCAGGAACACAGCGAAATACTTCCGGGACATACTGCGGCGGCGCATGCGCACTAATGCTTTTCGGCTTTGCCCGCAGTTGGGCAAAGCATACTGCGTGTGCGCAAGGCAAGATTGCATTGCGCACGCGTGAACTACGGAGGAAACATACTCAAATTCAAGAAAATATTGCGGCCAGCAGGAAAGGAAGGGGTGAATGAAAGAAGAGGTAACACCGCCCATCGGACCGGACAGAGGGCATTTACATAGCCCGCCAAATTCAGGTGACAGAGTCCCTTTAAACAAAGGAGGGGTTAATTGCTCCAAAAAATAGTCTATGAGTCTAATGAGTTTCTAATAAAAATTTTGTACTAAATGATCTAAAATTATTAATACAAAAGTATTTAAAATATACTAAGGTATCTAGAATTACTGTATTAATTCATGCAGTAAATTCTACATTTCTCCAAAATTCATTGTACAACTAATGTATATTAAAAGTAATGATTTGTTTCAGAATTTTACAAAACCAGGCTCGTATTTCTTTTTACTTTCTCATCGTCAAGCAGCTTTTTTTCTTTATTTAAATTTCTGGTTAAATTCTGGAAGAGTCTTATTTAAATTCTGCAATAAGCTGGAAAACATGGTGAGCATTATGAGGTTACACAGAACTCTGGCAAAGAATTACACATTAACTGATGTGATGTAAATCAAAAGCTGCTTTCTAAATCAGATATTAGTTAAATAAAAGCTTGCATTTACTTTTATCCCTTAAAAGCACCACATGGCCACACTATCAAAGCCGCAAACTGTTCATCAATTTATAATATATCTTTATAATTTCCCCAGGCTACAGAGATTGAAGTAGATGAAAATGGAACTTTGGACCTCAGTATGAAGAAGAATCGACTCCACGAAAACGCTGGTACATTAGGCTCTTCCAATCCCATCCTATCAACTCCGTCAACTTCTCCTTTGAAAACTAGTAGCCTCTTGGTCAATGCTGCCTTTTACAAAGCCCTTTGTGAAAAAGAGGGATGGGATGCCCCAATCAACTACAGCAAGGTGCATGGTAAAAATGGAGAAGACAGAGAGGTACAGTATCTACATGTTTGTCATACAGTAACATATTACAGAACGTGACTCATATATCAGCTCATTTTAAAGCAACCTTATCATAAGTGAATAAAAATAACCCTTTACCGAGTAAATAACCTTCATGTAGCAACTGTCCTATATTCAGTGCCAGCAATGTGTAGTCCAGGAAACCCTCCTCCTCAGTATTGTGAAGTAACCGTGCCAAGAGATCTGTGCAGAACATAGTGAATGCAACATAATATTTCATCACAGGGCGATGATATCATCTCATGCAATGGTCAGCACAGCCTGATAGTTTCATCTATGCTTATCATTTCTTAGGGGTATGCAGAAGTCATATTTTATTTTTGGTACAATATAATGCAGCTGTAGTCATGGTCAAATCTTTAGCACCATTATGTGTACAGTAGTGTTGAGCATTCCGATACTGCAAGTATCGGGTATCGGCCGATACTTGCTGTATCGGAATTCCGATACCGAGATCCGATATTTTTGTGATATCGGGTATCGGTATCAAAACAACATTAATGTAAAAATGTGTAAAAGAGAGAATTAAAATAAAAAATATTGCTATACTCACCTCTCCGACGCAGCCTGCACCTTACCGAGGGAAGCGGCAGCGTTCTTTGTTTAAAATTCGCGCTTTTCTTTCCTTTACGTGAGTCCCGGCTTGTGATTGGTTGCGTGCCGCCCATGTGACCGGGACGCAACCAATCACAGCAAGCCGTGACGTAATTTCAGGTCCTTCAGGATTTTAAAATTACGTTCCGGCGTTGTGATTGGTTGCGTCGCAGTCACATGGGCGACACAACCAATCACAGCAAGCCGTGACGTAATTTCAGGTCCTTAAGGATTTTAAAATTACGTCCCGGCTTTGTGATTGGTTGCGTCGCAGTCACATGGGAGACGCAACCAATCACAAGCCGTGACGTCACGGGAGGCTGGACACGCGCGCATTTTAAAATGGGCGCGTGTCCAGCCTCCCGTGACGTCCCGGCTTGTGATTGGTTGCGCCGCGATCAACCAATCACAAGCCGGGAGGCTGGACACGCGCGCATTTTAAAATTTTAAAATGCGCGCGTGTCCAGCCTCCCGGCTTGTGATTGGTTGACCGCGGCGCAACCAATCACAAGCCGGGACGTCACGGGAGGCTGGACACGCGCCCATTTTAAAATTTTAAAATGCGCGCGTGTCCAGCCTCCCGGCTTGTGATTGGTTGACCGCGGCGCACAAAATGAGTGAGGATGAACTAAACCAAACAAGGGGAAACTGCCAATGTTGTCAAAACATCAATTATTGCATAATAAGTTTGGTCGAATTTGCAGGATGTGTCTCACATTCCCATGTATCACCTCTCAGCTGATGTATTATACAAGCCTCCCGGCTTGTGATTGGTTGACCGCGGCGCAACCAATCACAAGCCGGGACGTCACGGGAGGCTGGACACGCGCCCATTTTAAAAAGCGCGCGTGTCCAGCCTCCCGTGACGTCACGGCTTGTGATTGGTTAATGGCGGCCATGTTGCCGGGACGCGGACCAATCACAGCAAGCCGTGACGTAATTTCGTCACGGCTTGCTGTGATTGGTCCGCGTCCCGGCAACATGGCGCCGTGACCAATCATAAGCCGGGACGTCACTGGAGGCTGGACACGCGCGCTTTTTAAAAAGCGCGCGTGTCCAGCCTCCCGTGACGTCACGGCTTGTGATTGGTTAATGGCGGCCATGTTGCCGGGACGCGGACCAATCACAGCAAGCCGTGACGTAATTTCATCACGGCTTGCTGTGATTGGTCCGCATCCCGGCAACATGGCCGCCCTGACCAATCACAAGCCGGGACTTCACGTAACCAAGTAAAAGCGCGAATTTTAAACAAACAACGCTGCCGGTTCCCTCGCTGAGGTCCAGGCTGCGTCGGACAGGTGAGTATAGCGATATTTTTTATTTTAATTCTTTCTTTTACACATTTATATGGATCCCAGGGCCTGAAGGAGAGTTTCCTCTCCTTCAGACCCTGGGAACCATCAGGAATACCGTCCGATACTTGAGTCCCATTGACTTGTATTGGTATCGGGTATCGGTATCGGATTGGATCCGATACTTTGCCGGTATCGGCCGATACTTTCCGATACCGATACTTTCAAGTATCGGACGGTATCGCTCAACACTAGTGTACAGCAAAATAAATATTTTGTTAAAGTGAAATTTTCAGTAGGATCAACTCTTTTAAGCTATCTGTATGGGCATATCGGTCTTGGGAAGCTAAATAAAATGATTCCTTCATATCTGCGACATGTAATGGCCGCTCTCTGCTCTCCTGATCTCACTGCAGAGCTGTGTGTGGTTATACCTGACACATCTGCAGGCTCCTCTCAGCTTCAGCTTCCTTCTTGCAGGCAGACAGGATTGTAATATTGTTGCAATATAGCAGCGCTGTGAGAGCTGCAGCAGCTAACTTGTTTGTAAGAAGACAAAGTTCAGTTCTCCTGTTCTGTGTTAGTTACAGGTCTCACTCTGGTAACTCCCCCTTTCAGTTATAATAATAATCTCTGGAGGCGGATTCTCATGCAGATCAGTGTCCAACCTATAGTCCTGAACAGCTCATTTACATATAAAAAAGTGGATTTCTCTAGAATAAGACATCGAATCGCAGATATGAAGGTATCATTTTATTCAGTTTCCTACTACCTACTTGCTCTGTATAGTCAACTTACGAGGGATGATTTTTAGCTTTTTTTATAATGCCCACTAACATAGTTAATATATCTATTCATATACACCAGTATAAAGTACGTTTTTGGTTAAAGCTTGCTACCCTGGGGGTACATTTCTGCTGACTCGTTTTCAAGGATTTAAATCCCCTATCCACCATGAGATCCCAGTTGAAACAGACCTGATAAAGGAATTAGTTTGACCCGGAAACGCATAGTCTGTCAATTGCAAGAAATATTTAAAATCACTCCAAGACTGCTAGACATCAGCAACGCATTAGCAACATCCGCCACTACTCCCCTTGACATTTTGTATGTGCATAAGAAGCTGATACCCTTCCTCTGCAGGATTGGGAACAGCAGCTGGGCCTTTCATGCATTTTATGCCTTGGTAGGATTTATGCCCTCTCACAACAGATAAAGGTGACCATGCTATATCCAAAAAACTGCTTTGTGTTGTTTTTACATTATCACCCTATGAGCGCTGTCCCTCATTGGGTTTCTCCAACATGTGAAGGTAGTGATGTTTTACAAACCCATTGACTTTAAATTTTGATCCCTGACTTGGATCTAAAACAATAACTTCTACATGACATTTTTGTGGACACAAAGTTTAGCAAAAAATCACGGACATGTGAACAGCTCCATAAGAATAAGTTCCTTCATGAAAAACATATAGAATAAGTATGCGAAAAATGGATGTCTGAATGAGGCCTTATAGGAAGCTACTATATATAAAACCATTCAGATAACATACAACTACTAGTTATATCTAAAATACAAGCAAAGTAACAAGGAAAATGGTAACTGTAGTGTAATTCACTTTCATTTAGAAATAGAATAATTAATTAAAAATTCACTATACTCTTCAATTCAATGGAAAATCCACTTTGCTGTTCATATGATTTTTTTTGAAGCATTTTTCACTTCTTTGAGGCAGATTGCTCTTGGAATCCACTTGAAGCTTCACAGGTTCAAGTTAAAAGGCTGCAAAACCCTCTTCAAAACCTCTCTAGAAAATGCTTCGGGAAAAAGGAAAACCTCCAAAAATACAACTAAAAAGGAGCTTTTCATAGAGTGGATTCCTTTTGAGAAACTAGTCAAATTGTCTCAACCTCTATAAAACTTTATGAATAACTAACCTAAAAAATGTGCTTTTCTACAAGCGTTTTATCATGGGGTTTTTTAATAAATGCTTGTTTTCTTGCTTTTTTTTTTTACTATTCACAATCATATGTGAAAAGTCATGGTAAAACACTCTATCTATAGCATACTGAATTTGGAATAAAATGCCAGGGATCAACAAAAAATCCAGTGAAAAACTGTAGTGTATTTCATATTTTTCTGTTGACTTAGAGACAATCTCTTAATGCAATGCTTTTAGCAGCAATAAAAGTGGCAACAAAAAGGTCACAATAAATCATTTAAAAATCATCGTGTTTGAACCCACTCTATCCGATATGCAATAGCAGAGCTATTCTGATAGTTTAGAACTCTAAGTGACACAATCTTGTAGAGCCAGAAGCAGTGGCATAACGTGAAGCTTGTGGTCCCCAATACAAAAGCTCCAACAGGGCACCCAATTATCACAGGTTTGTAATAATAATAGGCATTTTTTATATAAACCAAAGGGATCTTTTAGGCCCTGTACATTATATCCAAGACCTAGGTGCAATCGCAACCCCTGCAGCCATTATAGTTACGTCTTTGGGCAGAAGTGAGCATAAAAAAACAAATATTCTTAAAGAAAATCTGTCATCACAAAATGCCTTTTTAAACTAAGTCCTGTCGCTCGCTTCACCATAATAGGGCCAGTCATTTAGATACACTTTTCCACCGGCTTGTTTAACCTCAAACTCTATCCCACTCTTCTTTGTGGATTTTTTAGAGCCAAAAATGGTGAAGATAGATGGAAAACAAGTAGGTGGGAAGCAGTGATGAGCGCAAGTGCTCGTTACTCGAGTTTGCCTAGGGTGTTAGGGTATGCAGGGAGTATCACGTGTGCTCGAGGGACATGTTCGTGCCCCTGCCACAGCATATTTCATGGCTGTTAGACAGCTAGAAAATGTGAGGGAATTGCCTGTGTTTGCCCGGTAATCCCCATGTTTTGTGGCTGTCTAACAGCCGCAAAACATATGGAAACGGGGACTCGAACATGTCACTCAAGCACCCGCGATACTCCATGCATACTAGAACACCCTAGGCAAGCTCGAATAACAAGAACTTGCACTCATCACTAGTGGGAAGGTGTATAGAAATGATTGGCCTTGCCATGAAGCACCGAGAGCCAGTACTTGGTTTGAACAGCCATTCTGTGCTGACAGACTCAGTTTACCCTGTGACTTTCTAGTTGCTCTGAAACTACAAACAGCAGCAATATCTGAAAAGCTAAAATTGCAGCTTGAGCTATAGAAGAACAGCTGAAGAGCAAAAAGCTGGAAACCCATGAGATAAAAAATGACATGCTGCAGATTTCAAAATCTACCCTACAGGCCAGTTTAGGACTGAAAACTTTCTTCAACATGTACAGTAGAATACTACCTAGACAGTACTGTATTATGCTGCAGATTTTACACAAACAAATTTACTTATTGAAGCAGATTTGATCCGAAATCCGATCTGAAATCTGAAACTGATAGGATATGGCCAACCAGTGTGGGCATGGTACCTCCATAACATAAATGGAGTTTTGGCCACGTACAGCCAACTGCACTGTCTCACCATATGCACACATTGGATGAGTGCTATCTGATGTTTTATCGGATAGCACTCAGACCAATGTTATTCTATTAGTTAGTGCAGATCAGCATTTTTTTCTCATGCCGATTTGGCATGAGAAAATTTGCAGTGCCGATTGGATAGCACTCACCCTTTCAAGCCAATGGGTGTGTGTAAAAACATCGGACTACAATCGGAAGACATTCGAGTGTAACAAGATTTACGTTGCCTCCGACATTGGAGAAGATGGAGAAGTTAAGTTTCTGTCCTCCTCCTTCTCCACACCTCTCATCACACTAAAGGTACCTTCACACTGAGCGACTTAACAATGATAACAATAGCGATCCGTGATGTTGCAGCGTCCTGGCTAGCGATATCGTTGTGTTTGACACGCAGCAGCGATCAGGATCCTGCTGTGACATCGCTGGTCAGAGCAGAAAAGCCAGAACTTTATTTTGTCGCTGGATCACCCGCTGACATCGCTGGATCGGTGTGTGTGACACCGATCCAGTGATGTTTTCACTGGTAACCAGGGTAAACATCGGGTTACTAAGCGCAGGGCCGCGCTTAGTAACCCGATGTTTACCCTGGTTACCATTGTAAATGTAAAAAAACACAAACAGTACATACTTACATTCCGGTGTCTGTCCCCTCGCTGTCAGCTTCCCGCACTGACTGTGAGCGCCGGCCGGCCGTAAAGCACAGCGGTGACGTCACCGCTCTGCTTTACGGCCGGCCGCTTCTGAGACAGTGCAGGGAAGCTGAGGCCGGGGGACAGACACCGGAATGTAAATATGTACTGTTTGATTTTTTTTACATTTACACTGGTAACCAGGGTAAACATCGGGTTACTAAGCGCGGACCTGCACTTAGTAACCCGATGTTTACCCTGGTTACCCGGGGACTTCGGCATCGTTGGTCGCTGGAGAGCTGTCTGTGTGACAGCTCTCCAGGGACCACACAGCGACGAAACAGCGACGCTGCAGCGATCGGCATCGTTGTCTATATCGCTGCAGCGTCGCTTTATGTGACGGTACCTTTAGTTAACACTCTGATCAAACGAGTTTGGTCAAAGTGTCATTTACATAACAGATCTGATTCTGAATCTATGCTTGAATGACCCCAGCCTAATGGAGATCAGCCTCACTGAATGGAGCTGATCTGTCTTCAGACAATGGCAGTTCAATCTACAGCACAAATCAGAAGATCAGACTTGGATTTCCGCTTGTGGATTCTAGTGCTCAAACTTTTTTTGTACAAATAAAAAAATCTATTGTGTGCACGGTGAAAAATATGATTTTTTTGTGTAATACAGAATATTCAAGTGAGGAATTTGTAACAAAAATAACTCCACAGTGACAGAGGAGTGCTTGTAATTAATGGCTTCCACAGCAGAATATTGAAACTACATTGGATGAAATTTATAAATATTTTTGTCCCTTTTAGTTTTCAAGGTTTTATACGTGGTCTTTTGTTCGTTATACTAGTTCATACACACAACAGTTGCTTAATTTGGGTGGCAATTTACAGAAAATATTGTCTATATGTCTCTGTGAAATAGCCTGTCCAGATGCCCTCTCACAAACAAAAACAAAAAAAGATGAATTTGGACATGGCTCAAAATCTCAGCAAAATCCTTGATAAATAAATAGGGCTGTTAGTTTAGTTCACACTGTCAGTTCTCCAACAATTTCAAGGCTTAAAAAAATGTTAAAAGTGCCAGATGCCATTGACTGTTATCCATTTTATCACTATGTTCTGGTCTCCCATCTGCATATTAATGGAATTTAAACTATTCCTCCCTCTCTCTCTTTCCCTTTTTGACTAACCATCAAGCATATTAACACAAACACCTACAAAATGTCACCGTCCCGAAGCTATTTAAGGGAGAAAAAAAATTGGAAGGAAAATCTTAAAATGGCTTAATATTTAGATAAATTGTTACAAAGCTCATTCACTGACACAATGCGATGTTGGGAACATGTACATAAATTGTCAGCAACATCACTTTGACAATAGTGCTAAAAGTAAAATACTAAAATAATATACATCTGTAGTGTTTGCGCTTTTGTTTTTTCCGTCCTTTGTTCCAATAAGACAAATTTCTATTATTAATATTTTTACATAACAAAGTAACAGGTAAGGGGGAAAGGATGTTTATTTCACCATATTTTAAAACTTTTAGAGACTATAAAAGCTCATCTGCAGTTCTTGCCAGTGCCCGCTGTACTTTTCATCTATGTTCAAAGTTTACATCTGGCAGCTGAAAGAGTTAATAATAGCTGATCAGTGGGGTGCTGGGTGTTGGGCTTCTACTAATCTACTAATGCTAACCTAGGCTAGGGATAGGTCACTAATATTTCATGCCCGGGCCTTGCTAAATTAATTTGGATCTTGCTAAATTAAAGGTACAAAAAATCATGATCACAATCTATCAATTACATTCTACCAGTAAATCACAGATCAAGTACATTACATATTACATGACTGGCTGCTTTCTAATTCAGCACTTTAGACAATTTCATATGGCACGCTAACCCTTTAAGAGTGCAGAGAGAAGGGCTGGACTACCACCACAAACTGCTCGAATCTTCACCCCCAAAACTTTCAGGCTCAAGTTATTCTTTTTATTGGGGCAATGTGGCAGTCACTGGCTTTGGGGGTGTGAGTGGCTATCACTAGAAGGGCTAGCGTAATCCACCATATCAGTTGGATGAGTGCTATCTGATTTTTTATTGGGTACCGCTCAGACCAATGATGTGTAATGGGGCAGTGCTGATCAACGTTTTTTCTCATACGGATTGATGCATAAATCGGACGAGTCTATGGGTACGTGGAAATATCGGACAGCACTCGAATGATATCCGAGTACAGTACGATTTCCATGGACTCCCATAATAGAGAAGATGAAGAAATGTTGTTCTACAGCTTCTCCTCACAGTGTGTTCCAATTCTATCTGAGAAAATAAGATTACACTGTGCTGACACTGATTAGAGTTTGAGCCCAGTGTCATTAGTGGTTATGTAGGCGCTATTAATGAGGACACTCATAGAAAAACTAATGGCAACATTTTAATGCTGCTATAAAGATAGAATCTAAGAATGTTAGAGTTGGAAGGGATCTCAAGGGTCATCGTATCCAACCCCCTGCTCAATGCAGGAAAAATCATCTCAGACAGATGTCTGTCCAGCCTATGTTTCAAGACTTCCACTGAGGGAGAACTCACCACCTGTTCCAGTCATTGCAAAAAAAAGAAAAGGCTGCATGACACTCCAATACTTAGGAGTGCACGAATAGGATACTACTCTGAATTTATGAAAAAATATATTTGGCACACCCAATTCTGCTCGATTCCACAAAGACTCCATTGCTCAGGTGTACCTGACCTTTCTGTGTCGTCTTCAAGAGCTGAAGATAATTTCTGATGAAGGCCTAGTTTAGGCCGAAACGTCAAACATTTTCATACAGTGGATGATCCTATATCAATAAAAGTATTTCTATTATTCTTGCATCTGAATTGGGTGTTCCACTCATTGATCACCCTCACTTTCAAAAAGTTTCTTCTAATATCTAATCTGTATCTTCTCCCTTTCAGTTTCATTCCATTGCTTCTTGTGTTTCCAAGTGCAAATGAGAATAAAGGTACCGTCACATTAAGCGACGCTGCAGCGATATAGACAACGATGCCGATGACTGCAGCGTCGCTATTTCGTCGTTGTGTGGTCGCTGGAGAGCTGTCACACAGACAGCTCTCCAGCGACCAACGATGCCGAAGTCCCGGGGTAACCAGGGTAAACATCGGGTTACTAAGCGCAGGGCCGCGCTTAGTAACCCGATGTTTACCCTGGTTACCAGTGTAAATGTAAAAAAAAAAAACACTACATACTTACATTTCGGTGTCTGTCGGGTCCCCCGGCGTCCGCTTCCCTGCACTGTGTAAGCACCGGCCCTAAAGCAGAGCAGTGACGTCACCGCTGTGCTCTGCTTTACGGCCGGCCGGCGCTGACACAGTGCAGGGAAGCGGACGCCGGGGGACCTGACAGACACCGGAATGTAAGTATGTAGTGTTTTTTTTTTTTTTACATTTACAATGGTAACCAGGGTAAATATCGGGTTACTAAGCGCGGCCCTGCGCTTAGAAACCCGATGTTTACCCTGGTTACCAGTGAAGACATCGCTGAATCCGCGTCACACACGCCGACTCAGCGATGTCAGCGGGTGATCCAGCGATGAAATAAGGTGCTTGACTTCTAGCTCCGACCAACGATGTCACAGCAGGATCCAGATCGCTGCTGCGTGTCAAACACAACGATATCGCTATCCAGGACGCTGCAACGTCACGGATCGCTATCGTTATCGTTGTTAAGTTGTTCAGTGTGAAGGTACCTTAAGGATGATCCCTCTACACTGTGGTATCCCTTCAGATATTTGTAGGCATCTATTAGGTCTCCTCTTAGCCTTCATTTTTGCAAGCTAAACATTCCCAGATCCCTTAACCGTTCCTCGTAGGACATACTGCAAATTGCAGTCCACTCACCATCCTGGTAGCTCTTCTGTGAATTTGCTCCAGTTTTAAAATATTAATATTTTTCATATTAAAGGGGTTAGCTTTTTTAGCACCCTGATGGCACCAACAATGTGGGGCAATCAGTATTATTAATGGGAGTACTCTTCTGGGATTAATAAACAAGATAAACTCAACACAAAGGGCAGTGCAAACATCTTTGTATCCTAGCAGATTCAATATTTCGATAACATTTCTATTTTTTATAATAAAGTGTTCATACTTTTTTAGTAGATTCTGAGACTATGAGGCGACCTGCTTGATAGACATTATTCACAAACCTTAACAGTTAGGTTGCAGTGGAATATAGTTAGATATGACTACAACAGCATTATTTGTTTTCATTAGTATGAAAAGGTAATATGTATTAAATGATTGAATAATAATAGTTTATGATTGATAATATAATTTGGAGTAAAAAAATGAAATAAAATTACATTTGTTTACTGTGATAGCCATCTTGTTTTTGTATTTCCCACAAGCTGTAGTCATACCATAGGTACGGAGATGAAAGTAGTGGAATAAAAATTTCTAGTAATTGCTAGCCACTTGTCATACGTTTGTACAATTAAAGATTGAGTTCTTATTTTTATAGATATATTAGAGAACAAATTTCAAGCAATTTTGTAAAATATTATTACTGGAAATGTTTTGATGTTATACAGCTTTATTTGCTTGTGCGGTCCTATAGTCATCTTTCCTGCACATTGAATGTTCTCGCATAGCAGAATACTAGCACCAGAATCTTGACAGCCCCTAGAGCTGCCCATACGCTATGAATAGCTGCCAAATAAACACTCGTCTGGTTGACAGACATTCTTCTCGATTGCCCATACACATACATGCTTGGTTTGGCCAGAGGTGCCTATGAGTGTGAAGTTCTGGGTGGCAATTTCACTGTGATCATCTGTCAGGTGTCTATTCTCAGAAAATATATGGGAATGGTATGGGGGTATAGTATAATTACTGTCAATTTAAAGCACATGATTATTATTTGAAGGGTTAAAATTGTCCTGGTACTAAGAGCGTTAATTGGAGAAAATAAGTATTTGTTACACTGCCGATTTTGCAAGTTTTCCACCTACAAAGAATGCAGAAGTCTGCAATATATATCATAGGTACACTTCAACTGTGAGAGACAGAATCTTAAAAAAGATCCAGAAAATCACTTTGTATGATTTTTACATAATTAATTTGCATTTTATTAGATGAAATAAGTATTTGATACAATAGAAAAACAGAACTTAATATTTGGGACAGAAACCTTTGTTTCCAATTACAGAGGTAGGATGTTTCCTGTAAATCTTGGTGAACATGCTGCATTTCTCATTCATTATGTGTTTTAGCATTTTTTGTGCTGGCACGACAAGTGGCGTGGCTTAGCAGGAACGAGTTGTGGCTTCATGTTAAAGATTTTATGGCCTAAGATGCGAAATTCTGCACTTAAAATTTTTATGTAAATTTCTCGTACACAGCAAGTGAACTAATAAACAGTTTAAAATGCTCTGAATGTGTCAAACACCCTGAGCCACGGCAACAAATTTTGCATCTTTTAAGCCTATCTAGTCTAAGGCCTCAATTAATCAGTTGTGGTTTTCTTAATCAATTTTTTTATAATGTCATTCTTTTTACATTGGTGAACTTTGCACAAAATGTGTGTTAGGGGTCGAGTTCCCGCCTCCGCACAGTGGGAATCTCGAACCATCTCCGCTGCGGTCTCCCATTTTTCTCCAGCCGCAGTGGAGCGTGCTCAGCGGAGACGTCAGACCCAGCGTCTAGCTCAGCCCGATGCAGTGCAGATGGTTACTGCTGCCTTTCCAGGCTCGGCCATTGTAGCAAGGACTGGTCAGCGGCGAGCAGACGTCTCTGGGACTAAGTCCTGCTTTTCCCCTTCTGAGCATGCCCAGGGTAAGTCCTCTCATTGGAGGTCGGGGGTCACATGCTCAGGTACTACAGCAGCTCCCATTGGTCCTCTAGGAAGGTCTTGAAGTGCCTCAGGTACTGTAGCAGATCCAATTGGTCCTCTAGGAAGGTCCTGTAGTTGCTGCAGCTATAAAAGGCTCGCATGGCCGCAAGCCCCTAGAATACGGCACCTCCAGTGAGGAGTTTTGCGTGTGTTATTCTGACTGCATGACCACTGTTCGCTCTATTTGGTAGATGTGTTCCTCTGTGAGGTTAACAGGGCACAGCGTTCTCTTGTCTTAAGTGACTCTGTGAAGTAACAGAGTTCACTTATACCACCATATAGTATGTCAGTTACTAGCAGCGGGTTTTACTCCTGCACGGTGGACCCCGGGTTGCGAACGCACCTATTACTCTTTAAAAACATATTTGGTGCATTCCGCCAAACCCTAACATAATACTAGCGCCAGGGTCTGGCTAGTAAATTGCGGATTAGCAACAATATTTGCCTCCCTTGACTCTTTCTCGCCTCCCGCTGCCAGAGAAATTTTCTGGACATAGTAAATCTTGCAGGGGTTTCGTGAGCCAGTGCTCTATACATCTCGAACGTCTGGCTGCACGTTTCCCCACAGAGTGGGCAAAGGTGGGATTTATAGTGTCTCTCCTGTCGGACAAGGCATTGGAGTGGGTTATGCCGCTGTGGGAGTGTGGCGATCACGTGGTGCAGAGTGCTCCGCTGTTCCTGTGCACTCTGAAATAGGTCTTTTTAGGACCTCGAGTCACCCATGATACGGCGCTCCAACTGTTGGCATTGAGTCAGGGCTCGTCCTTGGTCAGCCATTTTGCCGTCTGCTTCCATTCCCTAGCATCTGAGCTGGAGTGGTCAGATAAAGCCCCTATCCCTATATTTTGGAGGGGGCTGGCTGACCACATGAAGGATGCTCTGGCCACTAGGGAGATTCCCGCCACACTGGAGGAGTTAATAACTGTGTCCATTCATATTGACCTCCGCTTTCACGAGCGGAGGTTAGAGCGAGCCCAGTGTAGGCAGAGGTTTCGGCTGGCTCCCACCTTCGCCAAACCTTTGGAATTTTTCGGTCCTGGTCCCTGAGTCACATGAGGCCATGGAAGTGTCACGAGCGGGATCTAAGTCCCGGACTGCTTGTGCCTCATGGTCTGTGATGTTTGCCAGCAGTCAGGACATCTTGCCACCAGATGTCCCCAGTAGTCGAGGAAACGTCAGCGTCTAGTGGTAGTAGGTGGAGGTACACTTGACACGGCGACGTTTGCCTCCAAATTGTCCTTTAAGGGGACAATTTCTATAGGCTCATTCTCCCACTCGGTAGAGCTCTGCGTGGATTCTGGGGTGGAGGGCAATTTTATGTCTTCTGCCTTTGCCAAACGTCACGCAATTCCCCTGGTAATGCTAGCTCAACCAGTTACCGTACGAGTGGTGAATGGGTCGACACTGCCCTCTCAGATAACACACCAGACCATCCCTTTCACTCTGTCCATGTTGCCATCTCATCAGGAGATTATATCTCTGCTCGTCATTCCTGAGGGAATTGATGAGGTCCTGTTAGGGATACCTTGGCTACGGTACCACTCTCATCATATTGAGTGGTCCACAGGCAGAATTTTGGGATGGGGTGAATCTTGTGGGGGTAGATGTCAGAGGGAATGTGTTCAGGTTGCTACTACCGAGGTACCCGCAGATCTATCCTCTCTCCCCAAGCAATATTGGCCCCATGCTGACGTGTTCTCCAAAAGGGCTGTGGAGACACTTACGCCTCACCACCCCTCTGACTGTCCTATAGACCTCTTGCCTGGTGCTGAGCCTCCCCGAGGTCGAGTCTATCCGTTATCTCTCCCAGAGACGGAGGCAATGTCACAGTACATCCAGGAAAATTTGGCAAGGGGATTCATTAGGAAGTTAGTGTCACCTGCAGGGGCTGGGTTCTTCTTCATGCAGAAGAAAAAAGGGGAACTACAGTACGTCCATGTATAGACTACAGGGGGTCTTAACGCCATCACTGTTAAGAATAAATATCCCCTGCCCCTGATATCTGAGCTCTTTGATAGGCTTCGGGGAGCAAGGGTATTTACTAAACTAGATCTGCGAGGTGCTTACAACCTGATTCGCATCCGTGAGGGGGATGAATGGAAGATGGCTTTTAACACCAGGGATGGGCACTATGAATACCTAGTGATGCTCTTTGGGCTTTATAATGCCCCAGCTGTTTTCCAAGACTTTCTAAATGATATCTTCCGGGATATGCTTTCCACCTCGGTTGTAGTCTATCTGGATGATATTCTCATCTACTCTCCAGATATTGACTCCCACCGGAGAGATGTTTGCAAAGTCTTCGACCTCTTACGAGCTAATTCCCTCTACGCCAAGTTGGAGAAATGTGTGTTTGAGCAGGAGTCCTTACCGTTCCTGGGCTATATCATCTCCACCCAGTGATTGGCTATGGATCCTGCCAAACTACAGGCTATGATGGACTGGCAAGGACCCCATTCTCTTAAAGCAGTGCAGCGCTTTATGGGTTTCATTAACTATTATCGCCAGTTCATTCCTCATTTCTCAACTTTGGTAGCTCCCTTGGTAGCCCTCTCCAAGAAGGGAGCTAATCCCAAATTGTGGTCTGAGGAGGTCTCCAAGGCCTTCACTTCTATTAAGTCCCATTTTGCTAGCGCTCCCATCCTACATCGCACTGATGTAGATAAGCCGTTTATAATGGAGGTGGATGCCTCTTCCGTGGAGCTGGAGCAGTCCTCTTTCAAAAGGATGCTCAAGGTCGGAAGCATCCTTGCTTCTTCTTTTCCAAGACCCTCACACCAGTGGAGAGGAATTATTCCATCAGGGACAGGGAGTTGCTAGCAATGAAGTTGGCCTTCTCTGAGTGGAGACATCTTTTGGAGGGGGCTCGCTTTCCTTTCCAAGTATTCACAAACCAGAAGAATTTGGTTTACCTACAGACAGCCCAGCGGTTAATTTCTCACCAGGCCAGATGGTCCTTGTTCTTCTCCCGGTTCCATTTCACCCTCCATTTCCTTTCCGGGGAGAAGAACATTCGTGCCGACGCTCTTTCTCGCTCCATTGTATCATCTGAGGAGGAGGAAGAGGAGCCTCGACTTATTGTCCCTACCGAGAGTATGAGAACTGTGGCCCCGGTTTTGCTAGAGTCTGTGCCTCCAGGCAAGACTTTTGTACCATCCAGTCTGCGTCCGGAGGTTCTCTCTTGGGCTCACTCGTGGACATTTTCGGTCCAAAAGGACATCTGAGCTACTGGCGAGGACATACTGGTGGCCGCATATGGCCCATGACGTCGCAGACTATGCTAGAGCGTGTGTCTCCTGTGCCAAGAACAAGTCTCCTCGTCAACGGCCAGCTGGGTTGCTTTACCCCCTGCCGGAGGTGGACAGGCCCTGGGAGATGGTCGGGATGGATTTTGTGGTGGGCTTACCCAAGTCTCGTAGCTGCACCATTGTTTGGGTGATCACCGACCATTTTTCCAAAATGGTGCACTTGGTGCCTCTTCCACGGCTACCTTCTGCACGGGCGCTGGCAGCGTTATTTATCAAACACATCTTTTGCCTACACGGTATGCCAGACAAAATTGTCAGTGACCGGGGTCCCAAGTTTGCGTCTTGATTCTGGAGAGAACTTTGTCGTCTACTCAGCATTGAGTTGAATCTCTCATTGGCATATCATCCCGAGATGAATGGGTTGGTAGAGAGGGGCAACCAGACTCTGGTCACATATCTACGTCATTTTGTTTCTGCCAAGCAGGATGACTGTGCATCATTGCTACCGTAGGTGGAGTTTGTGCTTAACAACGCTGTAGCCGACTCCATCGGTCAGACTCCATTCCTCCTTAATTACGGCCAGCATCCGCATGTCCCTGTGCCAATGCCCGTGTCTTCCACCGACTCCAGGGTGGCAGACTGGGCTGTGGAGGCACGGGACATTTGGGACCACACTCAGGATGCCATTCGGGCCTCCAAGGAGAAAATGAAGTTCTCCGCCGATGCTCATCAGCGCCCCGCTCTGACCTTGGCTTCTGGCGACTTAGTGTGGCTCTTCACCCATAACATCAGGCTGTGTGTTGAGTCCACTAAGTTTGCACCTTGCTATTTGGGTCCCTTCAAGGTCCTCGAACAGGTTATCCCTGTGGTCTACCGTCTGGGCCTTCCTCCATGCCTAGGTATCACCGACAACTTTCATGTGTCCCTCTTGAAGCCCATATACATGTCCCGGTTCTCCGAGTCATCTACTGGGACATCGGGTTCGGCTACGGATAATTACGAGGTGAACGCTATTTTGGGGTGCAAGGTGGTATGTGGCAAGAAATTTTATTTGGTGGACTGGAAGGATTATGGCCAGAGGACAGGTCTTGGGAACCTGCTGAGCACACTCGAGCTCCGCAGCTCATTGCGGCCTTCGAGCGTAGCGAGGTCCAAGGAGGGGGGCCCTAGGAGGGGGGATAATGTTAGGGTTCAAGTTCCCACATCTGCACAGGGGGAATCTCGAACCATGAGCCATCTCCGCTGCGGTCTCCCATTCTTCTCCAGCTGCAGTGGAGCCTGCTCAGCGGAGACGTTGGTCCCAGCATCTTGCTCAGCCTGATACGGTGCGCATGGTTAATGCTGCCTTTCCAGGCTCAGCCATAGAAGCCAGTACTGGTCAGCGGCGAGCAGACATCTCTGGGACTAAGTCCTGCTTTTCCCCTTCTGAGCATGCCCAGGGTAAGTCCTTTCATTGGAAGTCGGAGGTCACATGCTCAGGTACTACAGCAGCTCCCATTGGTCCTCTAGGAAGGTCCTGAAGTGGCTCAGGTACTGTAGCAGCTTCCATTGGTCCTCTAGGAAGGTCCTGTAGTTGCTGCAGCTATAAAAGGTTCGCATGGCCGCACGGCTATGCGCTAGTATCAACTAAGTTGTGTGTTCTGCGCCAGTGTGGTCATGTGTATGTGGTTTCAGGTTTCGGCTGAAATAAGCCCCTAGAATATGGCGCCTCCGGTGAGGAGTTTTGTGTGAGTGGATTCAGGGCCCAGCTGAAATAAGCCCCTAGAATACCGGCACCTCCTGTTTGGAGTTTTGCGTGTGCTATTCTGACTGCATGACCACTGTTCGCTCTATTTGGTAGCTGTGTTCCTCTGTGAGGTTAACAGGGCACAGTGTTCCCTGGAGGCCCAGTACAAAGCCTGGAGGCCCAGTACATCCATTTCTGTGATGCTGTGGCCACCAAAAAATCTCATCCCAGACTAGTGCGGCAGGTTCGGTGGTGCTCTGTGATACTGGGGCTGCGCCAGCATTTTGTGAAAGCCCTGAAGCCCCGCACATCCATTGCTGTGATGCAGAGGCTTTCGGGAAAATGGCTGCTGGGGGCCATTTTCCTGGAGGCCACCGCATCACAGCAACAGATGTGTGGGGCCTCTGGGCTTTCACAAAATGCCTGCGCATCCTCCGCACCACAGAGCTCTGCCAATCCTGCCATACTAGCCTGGAGAGGGAGTGTGATCATCACCCTGCAGCGTTGGACAGCTGCAGAATCGCCACCACACTACTTGTAAGTATATTCTGACTATACGCTGCACCCACATTTTCCCCAAAAGTTTTTGGGGAAAAAGTGCATTTTATAGTCCAAAAAATATGATAACGTAAAAAAAAAGTTCAAAAATATATAATGAATAAAGCAAAGACATAAAAGTCACTGTTAGAACATTTATTGTTGATAAAAAAAAGATATAAAAGCACTAATGACCTGGTCTCTAAGTTTACACTTTATAAAAACTGGACAGTTTTGGTTAATCTACACAATTGTGTTTTTGTTAAAAGAAAGACTGAGGTACAATCAGACATTTACAAGGCGGCCAGCTTAATACGGCCATAAACCTATGGTTGCTGTCAGATTTCAACTATCTGTCTGGGCCATCACATAAACATTTGCGCTCCAACCTGCCCTTTCCAACCTGTGGCTGTCCAACTTTTGTGAATTCACAACCTTCAGCATGACCTCCCATCCGCAGGCTATACGAGCTGTGTAATTGAAGATTTTATCTGTGAGTTTCTAAAGTGTTTGTGACTTTAAACATCTGCTAACATTGTGAGTAATTCTACTTTGCCTGTACCATTATGTTATCATCTAAAATCAAAAGTTCATTCATTCACTTCAGTACATTCGTTTTCTAGCAAATGTCATCCACTGTTACGTAGTAAATATGAAATTTGGGGCCTGGCTACTCATTAACATTATGATGAATGTTCCGCACAATGATTTCCCCTAAGTAACATTTGCTTAGCATTTAATTTTCAAGTACAAAAGTTATTTATATACTATACCTTTGTTTTAATTTTAATCATTAAAAAACACCTACTCAACACACAAAACAGCAGATGGCAGACTTTACTTTTTTATTGATAAATAACCAGAAAGGTCAGTGTGGAGATAAAGGCTTGTTTTTAAGCTTATGTAGCAGGGCAATAAAGACCTGAATTTCATCTTTGGGAGAATTTTAATAGCATAAAAAATGCTGACAAATAGATGTTTCTCATTTTATTATGAGGCTAAAAAAATCTAATAATGATTTCTTCATATGTATTTGTAACAGTCGCTTTTCTGGGGTTTTTTGGTACAGAGTTCCTGGTCTCCTCCATAGACACTGTACTGTAGACTTTCTTATTAGTCAGACACCTATGCAGAGTAGAAAAAAAGTCCTCCAAACATGGTTTGCATATTAAATGAGTAATTTTAATTAGAACATACAGTTTAAAAAAGTATGTTAAAAAAGTGTTTGGAGATGAAAAAAGACCATAGAGAAAATGAAGCAAGCAAAACACTGGAACCAAACTACGGTAGATGGATAGTGTCCAAAAATGATAAAGAGAGAGTATATTGCATCGAAGATTATATAAAGTTTGTAGACTCCTGCACAGTAACCTCTAATTATAAAATGCACATATATGGAGTAACTAGCAATTGTCTTCTGAGTAAAATAGAGTGCAGAGCGCAAAAAAATTGGAGTACAATGATAGGATACAAATGGGTTAGCGAATTAGTAACTCTGAACACTGCTGGGGTTTTGTCTCTGGTGACCCCTACTGAGGCATACATAGAGTGGGTAATAATAAAATATAATACATAAATACCTCATAGTGGAAACTAGGGACAAGAAATGCACACCATGGCTCAAGGTAAAAAAAAATAATAAATCAATCATGAACATATAATAAGGAGCCAGTGAAATCCATAAATACCCAGAATTTCCGAAGGTCCCAGTGTAACCCCTTAAGGGTACCTTAAGAGTGTAACCATTCTGGGTATTTATTAATTTCCCTGGCTCCTTATTATATGTTCATGATTGATTTATTACGTATTTATTATATTTTATTTATTACCCACTCTAGATTGGTTCCACTGTTTTGATTGCTTCATTTTCTGTATGGTCTGTTTTCATCTCCAACCAATTTTTTAACATTCTTTTTTAAACTGTATGTTCTAATTAAAATTACTCATTTAATATGCAAACCATGTTTGGAGGACTTTTTTTCTGCTCTGCATAGGTGTCAGTATCACGGTCCTCCATGTTTATAATTTAGGGCATTTTTTGTTCTTGTCTTAGTCTGTGGTACACTACTAAGCTCCGTACATGCAGCGAGCATTTTATGCCTGTCTATGCAATGGATGTGGTGTTCTGTATGAAAAACTTTCCAAGTAAAAACAGTTATCAAACGAGTTATGCAACCTCTTATATAGTTCACATCTGAAGTGCCGCGATCTTCACTTACAAGCTGTAAAATTATAAAATGGGCTAACTTATGTCTACTTAATAGCTGTACGTGTATACAATAAGAGATACTTGGTCAGTATGAACTCAGTATATCTATACTTTTCTCACAATGTGGGATAGATTAGCAATTAAATATTCTTATGAAGATTATTCCCTTTTTTTACTGGTGTTGATTAGTGTTGAGCATTCCGATACTGCAAGTATCGGGTATCGGCCGATACTTGCTGTATCGGAATTCCGATACCGAGATCCGATATTTTTGTGATATCGGGTATCGGTATCGAAACAACATTAATGTAAAAATGTGTAAAAGAGAGAATTAAAATAAAAAATATTGCTATACTCACCTCTCCGACGCAGCCTGCACCTTACCGAGGGAAGCGGCAGCGTTCTTTGTTTAAAATTCGCGCTTTTCTTTCCTTTACGTGAGTCCCGGCTTGTGATTGGTTGCGTGCCGCCCATGTGACCGGCACGCAACCAATCACAGCAAGCCGTGACGTAATTTCAGGTCCTTCAGGATTTTAAAATTACGTTCCGGCGTTGTGATTGGTTGCGTCGCAGTCACATGGGAGACGCAACCAATCACAGCAAGCCGTGACGTAATTTCAGGTCCTTAAGAATTTTAAAATTACGTCCCGGCTTTGTGATTGGTTGCGTCGCAGTCACATGGGAGACGCAACCAATCACAAGCCGTGACGTCACGGGAGGCTGGACACGCGCGCATTTTAAAATGGGCGCGTGTCCAGCCTCCCGTGACGTCCCGGCTTGTGATTGGTTGCGCCGCGATCAACCAATCACAAGCCGGGAGGCTGGACACGCGCCCATTTTAAAATTTTAAAATGCGCGCGTGTCCAGCCTCCCGGCTTGTGATTGGTTGACCGCGGCGCAACCAATCACAAGCCGGGACGTCACGGGAGGCTGGACACGCGCCCATTTTAAAAAGTGCGCGTGTCCAGCCTCCCGTGACGTCACGGCTTGTGATTGGTTAATGGCGGCCATGTTGCCGGGACGCGGACCAATCACAGCAAGCCGTGACGTAATTTCGTCACGGCTTGCTGTGATTGGTCCGCGTCCCGGCAACATGGCCGCCCTGACCAATCACAAGCCGGGACTTCACGTAACCAAGTAAAAGCGCGAATTTTAAACAAACAACGCTGCCGGTTCCCTCGCTGAGGTCCAGGCTGCGTCGGAGGGTGAGTATAGCGATATTTTTTATTTTAATTCTTTCTTTTACACATTTATATGGATCCCAGGGCCTGAAGGAGAGTTTCCTCTCCTTCAGACCCTGGGAACCATCAGGAATACCGTCCGATACTTGAGTCCCATTGACTTGTATTGGTATCGGGTATCGGTATCGGATTGGATCCGATACTTTGCCGGTATCGGCCGATACTTTCCGATACCGATACTTTCAAGTATCGGACGGTATCACTCAACACTAGTGTTGATGTAATTTTGGTTAAAAAATATTTTTGAAATCCGGTTTCATTAAAAATTTTGCACTGTTTGCCTTCTATAGTCTTTGTTTGCACCGTCTATTGTTAACTACAGTGAGTAAACTGAGGATCCATCAGTCAGTCCAGTATGATTGTTTATCAGGGAGTTTGTAACTCTTTTATCTGTCTTT
Source organism: Ranitomeya variabilis (assembly GCF_051348905.1). Taxonomy (NCBI): domain Eukaryota; kingdom Metazoa; phylum Chordata; class Amphibia; order Anura; family Dendrobatidae; genus Ranitomeya; species Ranitomeya variabilis. The sequence continues at coordinate 449,514,953 of NC_135237.1, read as the reverse complement.
TTCTGAGCTTTAAAGGGGTTATTGGGACAGTTTTATTTTTTTCTCATGAGTCAAAGAATAGGCAGGTAGATAGTGCTAACTACCTGAATGTTCTGCCCGATGCCGATCTCTACCAGCTCAGAGAGGTCAAGAACCACTCCTACTGGTGATTCTGCGACTTCTGTTGACGTTATGTTGACAGAGCAGCTGCTTCTCTTCTGCTCTGCCTTGTCGAGTAGCCATAACTGCCAATGTCATGTTGCTTGAGAGCTGGCTCCCCGCTGCCTGATTGCGGGGAGCCAGCTGTCAATCAGCATGAAGTTGGCAGCAATGTCATGTTAACAGAGCAGCCTGGAGGAGCTGATCTGTTGACGTGCGATCAAATGAAGCCACAGAATTACTGACAGGAGTGGTTCATGGCTCTGATCCGGCAGAGATTGGCGCTAGGCAGAACAGGCAGGTAGTTAGCAACTACCTGCCTATCAGTTCTTAGCCCCATGTGTAAAAAATTAAATAATCTTGTATAACACTTCTAAGTAGAGAAAAATTCCAAAAGTGGACAAGCCCTTTAAAAAGTTGTATATTTTTTATTTTATATAGCAAAAAAGTTTTATTTCTTTTAAAAACTATTTAATCTCCACTGTAAATTGCTAAAATTCAACTATGAATATTTTTTCAGCTGGATTCTGGGAGCTGCTCAGAAAACACGGATGAAATCAAGTTTTCTGCAGATGTGTCAATGCCGAGTCCTAAAACCAAGTTTCAGTCAAGAGACCTGAAGAAGGAACTAATCACGTATGTGCCTTCTGTCCAGTTTCTGCTCTAACAACAGGATACATTTTGACATTAATCTATGCAGATTTCGGATGCGGATTTTGCTGTAAATCTGCAATAAAATCTGCTTGTGTTACGGATATTTTGTAATGGATTTGCCACAGATTGTCCTTTATGAAAATCCCTACAAGAATTAGAAAGTTGTAGATTTCAAAATCTGCAGCGTGCTCTAATTTATGCCTTTTTTTTACATGAGGACGGAGTTTTGAAAACCCAATTCCCTTGAATTGTTCTGTAAAACTATACATTATTTCAACTCTATTCCTTCTGTAGGAATGAGAGAAGTTCAGCGGACATCAAGCTAGATGGCGTGCACAAAGTTGGCAAGAAGTAGATGATAGCACTGTTGCCCATCACTGTCACACGTAGAGCAATATTAACACATATATGCAGAAGTGTTTCAACCAATATTAGATGTATCTTAAATAATACATAATAATGGCAATTACTAAAGGTGTTTTTGTGTGAAAGCACAATAAATAAATACTGTAGTTAAAGGGGTATTCCCATCTCCAAGATCCTATCCCAATGTGTAGTAGGGGTAATGATAATAATATTAGCAAATACTGCCAATTAGAAATGTAGTATAGTTCTTCTGCTTCACTATGTCGCTTACCTCATGTGCAGGGCATTCAGTAGCTTTTGGATCCATAGTTACAACCACTAAGAACTAACTAACTGTCACTATATCAGTGGACTCATAACTAGTGATGAGCGAGTGTACTCATTGCTCGGGTTTTCCTGAGCACGCTTGGGTGACCTCCGAGTATTTGTTATTGCTTGGAGATAAAGTTTTCATTGCCTCAGTTGCATTATTTACAGCTTCCAGATACGCTGAATACATGTGAAGAATGCCTGTTTGTTAGGGAATTCCCATATGTATTCAGCTTATCTGGAAGTCGTAAATCATGCAACTCAGGCGATGAAAACTATCTCTCCGAACACTAACAAATACTCGGAGATCACCCGAGCGTGCTCGGGAAAACCCGAGCAACGAGTATATTCGCTCATCACTACTCATAACCATATAGGTAAAAATAAATGTATATCAAATGGGAAGAGGGGGGCATATCTAAAGAAGAATAGAATGCTATTTGCAGGGACTGCAGGGCAAGCATTAGAAGAGCTAAAACCAGTAATGAAGTGAGGCTTGCAAGGGAGACCGAAAGCAGCAAAAAAGGATTTTGGGAGTATGGCAAAAGCAAAAGAAAAGTAAAGATGCTATAGGATTTTTACAGGATGAAAAGGGTGAAGTTGGCAAAAATGATGTTGAGAAGGCCAAACTTTTATATTCCTATTTTGCCTATCTGTGTTCTCTAAGAAAGCATATGTAACATCAACTGATCTTCATGGTGCCATCAAAGAAATAAAATAATCCACACTATTTATAAACAGAAAGATGGTGAGGGAACACTTAGCTAATTTAAATGGATTTGAATCTCCTGGTGCAGATATATTGCATCCTAGGGTTCTGAAAGAGCTAGCAGAGGAAATTGCAGAACCACTAGCCAGAATCTTTGAAAATCCTGGAAAACAGGAGAAGTCCCAGAAGATTGGAGAAGGGCAAATGTTCTCCCTATCATCAAAAAAGGAAAGAAGATGGAGCCGGGAAATTACAAGCCAGTGAGCCTTACTTTTATACCAAGTAAGATATTTGAACGAATAACTAAACAACATGTATGTAAGTACTTGGATAAGAATGCAGTAATTAACCAGAGCCAGCATGGGTTTGTAGCAAAAAAGGCATGCCAGACTAATGTAATTCCTCCTCTAATGGAATCACTGACTGGGTGGATCAGGAAAATGCTGTAGATGTAGTATATCTTGACTTCAGCAAAGCATTTGATAAAGTATCACATGTTATTGAAAAAATGGGATTGACAAGGCTACAGTTAGGTGGATTCATACCTGGCTCAGTGATCATACTCAACGAGTGGTAATAAATGGTTGCACATCCAATTGGAAGAGTTTTTCAAGTCGGGTATCATAAGGCTCTGTCCGGGCCCCAGTGATGTTAACATATTTATAAAATAACTAGATAAGGGAACTGAAGGTAAATTAATCAAATTTGCATACAAAGCTAGGAGGGATAGCTAACATTAGAGAATAGAGAAAGGATTCAGAAGGATCTAGATTGAACAATGTGAAGTGACTAATAGAATGGTATTTAACAGGGAGAAATGCAAGATTCTACCTATGGGCAAGAAAAACGAAAATGACATCTATAGAATGAGAGGAATAGAACTAAGCAACATCACATGTGAAAAAGACTTGGGTATACTAATAGATCACAGACTGCACGTGAGTCAACAGTGTGTGCAGCAGCAAAAAAGGCAAACACAGTTTTAGGATGTATTAAGAGAAGCATAGAGTCTAGATCACGTGAAGAAATTATCCCCCTCTACTCCTCCTTGGTCAGGCCTCATCTGGAATACTGTCTCCAGTTCTGGGCACCACATTTTAAAAAAGACATTGAAAAACTGGAGCAAGTTCATAGAAGAGCTACCAGGATGGTGAGTGGACTGCAAAGTATGTCCTACAAGGAACAGTTAAAGGATCTGGGAATGTTTAACTTGCAAAAAAGAAAGCTAAGAGGAGACTTAATTGCTGTCTACAAATATCTGAAGGGACGTCACAGTGCAGAGGGATCATGATTATTCTTATTTGCACATGGAAACATGAGAAGCAATGGAATGAAACTGAAAGGGAGAAGATACCGATTAGATATTAGAAAAAAACTTTTTGACAGTGAGGGTGATCAATGATTGGAACAGGCTGCCACGAGAGTTGGCGAGTTCTCCTTCAATAGAAGTCTTCAAACAGGTTGGACAGACATCTGTCTGAGATGGTTTAATAAATCCTGCATTGAGCCCCCTGCTGGACACGATGACCCTTGAGGTCCATTCCAACTCTAACATTCTATGTGTCTATGATTCTATGATTTCTAAGCTACTGCAATGCCCTGCACATGGGATATGTGATATAGAACTACACTACCTTTCTAATTAAAGGCATTTACTAATATTGTTACTATTATTATTATTATACCTAACATTTCTAATTGAAGGTATTTACTAATATTGTTATTATGATTATTATACCTACTACCTATTGGGATAGAATTTTGAAGATGGGAATGCTCCTTTAATAACACATTGGAGCTCTGAACTCCAGATTGCTTGGCCAACTATACATATTTTGGGGACATTTATACCATCTCACTGGGTATAATTCATAACAGCACCCTCAACCCAGTCAGGAAATTTTATATTTCCTATTGTAAATATTGTAAATATAAATTGTAAATCGTCATTTTAATGAATCAACTACTTAGCTTTTGCAATCATTCTCTTACTTTGTACTGTCACATAGTGGCTGTGCACACCTGATGTAATTCTGTAATGATTTTCCATGGAACACTCCGTATAGGGGACCACACATTTAGGTTTCTTCTGCATCTTGTCTACCTTGTTATGATGGATGAACAATTTATAAACCAACATATTCAGACAAAACTATTTCTCATTCATTACATGATTCATACTTAGTGTGTGGTGCCATCTAGTGGTAAATCCTGTAGCTGCAAGTCTGTTGTCTGCAGGTTATGTTTGCAGAAAAGAAATAAAGTTGTGCCGATGTGAAGCCTTTTAATGTATAAATTAAATATGTTAAAAATGTTAAAATATACAAATATTAATTCATGTTATTCTATATATTATGTTATTATCTCACTCTCTCTCTCTCTCTATATATATATACTGTATATCTACTGTATATATATATATATATATACATACATATAAATAAATATCTATATAAATATATATATATATATATGTAGATAGATAGATAGATAGATAGATAGATAGATAGATAGATAGATATAGCTATAGATATACATACATGCAGGTGCTTTAACAAAATTAAAACATCATCAAAAAGTTAATTTAATTCAGTTCTTCATTACAAAAAGTGAAACTCATATATTATATAGACTAATTACAAAGAGAATGATCTACTTCAAGTGTTTATTTCTGTTAATGCTGATGATTATGGCTTACAGCCAATGAAAACCCAAAAGTCATTATCTCAGTAAATTAGAATACTTTATAACACCATCTTGAAAAATGATTTTAAAATCCGAAATGTTAGCCAACTGCAATGTACAGTTGTGTTCAAAAGTTTACATTCCCCTGTAGAATTTTTGCTTTCTTGGCCTTTTTTTTTCAGAGAATATGAATGATAACACCAAAACTTTTTCTCGACTCATGGTTAGTGGTTGGGGGAAGCCATTTATTGTCAAACTACTGTGTTTTCTCTTTTTAAATCATAATGACAACCCAAAACATCCAAATGACCATGATCAAAAGTTCGCATACCATATTTCTTACTACCGTGTATTGCCCCCTCTAACATCAATGACAGCATGAAGTCTTTTGAAGATGTGGATGAGATTCTTTGTTTTTTCAGATGGTAAAGCTGTCCACTCCAGTTCCTGTACATTCCTGGGCTGTCTAACATGAACTGGGCATTTGATATCTCCCCAGAGTTGCTCAATGATATTGAGGTCAGGAGACCGAGATGGCCAGTCAAGAACCTTCACTTTGATCTGCTGTAGCCAATGACAGGTCAACTTGGCCTTGCGTTTTGGATCGTTGTCATGTTGGAACGTCCAATTATGTCCCATGCGCAGCTTCCAGGTTGATGAGTGCAAATTTGCCTTCAGTATTTGCTGATAATGTGCTGCATTCATATTTCCTTCAACTTTGACCAAGTTTCCTGTGGCTTTGTAGCTCACACATCCCCAAAACATCAGCGATCCACCTCCGTGTTTACAGTAGGAATGGTGTTCCTTTCATCATAGGCCTTGTTGACTTGTCTCCAAATGTAATATTTATGGTTGGGGCCAAAAAGTTAAATTTTGGTCTCATCACTCCAAATTACCTTGCTCCAAAAAATTTTGAGGCTTGTCTCTGTGCTGTTTTGCGTATTGTAGGCGAGATACTTTGTGGCATTGGTGCAGTGATGGCTTTCTTCTGGCGACTAGACCATGCAGTCCATTTTTCTTCAAGTGCCTCCTTATTGTGCATCTTGAAACGACCACACCTCTAGTTTTCAGAGAGTCCAGTATTTGAGCTGATGTTATTCGTAGGTTTTTCTTTGCATCCCGAACAATTTTTCTGGCAGTTGTGGATAACATTTTTGTTGATTTACCTGACCGTGGTTTTGTTTTTACAGAGCCCCTGATTTTACATATCTTTTTGTATCCCTTTCCTGTTTTATACAGTTCAACTACCTTTTCCCACAGATCTGTTGACAATTCTTTTGCTTTCCCCGTGACTCACAATCCAGAAACGTCAGTGGCTGGATGAAAGATGCAAGAGTGTGTTTGTATCCCAGAAACTCACTCAGCTTGGTGTTTATCATTCATATTTTCTGAAAAAAGGCCAAGAAAGCAAAAATTCTGTGGGGGCTTGTAAACTTTTGAGCACAAGTGTATATACAGCATTTTCACAGCATTAATATTGTAATATCCCATAAATAATAACTAAACTGAATGGCTCATTGACTACAGTAAATGCTGAGAAGTTCTTAACGTTCCTGAGAAGTTTTTAAAGGGCCAGAGAAATTTACATTCCCAGGGAAGCTGATAAAAATAATGTGAATAAATACAGATAAGAAGTAAGGATCTGATGCTTTTTTCATTATATTAGCTGCAGTCTGGTTTCGATGCTCTTCCTAATCATGTAACCTAAAAATGTACAAACTGTTTTTACTTTTCATGTATTCTTGTATTACAGTTGTCCAACTCCAGGGTGTGATGGAAGTGGTCATGTAACTGGAAATTATGCTTCTCATCGCAGGTACGTGTATAAATATATACACAGGAGTGGATGCTGTATTTAGCTAGCTACACTGTGTGCAGAATTATTAGGCAAGTTGTATTTTAGAGGATTATTTTTATTATTGATCAACAACTATGTTCTCAATCAACCCAAAAGACTCATAAATATCAAAGCTTAATATTTTTGGAAGGTGGAGTAGGTTTTTTTTAGATTTGGCTATCTTAGGAGGATATCTGTTTGTGCAGGTAACTATTACTGTGCAGAATTATTAGGCAACTTAAGAAAAACCAAATATATTCCCACCTCACTTGTTTATTTTCACCAGGTAAACCAATATAACTGCACAAAATTTAGAAATAAACATTTCTGACATGCAAAAACAAAACCCCCCCAAAAATAGTGACCAATATAGCCACCTTTCTTTATGATGACACTCAACAGCCTTCCATCCATAGATTCTGTCAGTTTCTTGATCTGTTTACGATCAACAATGCCTGCAGCAGCCACCACAGCCTCCCAGACACTGTTCCAAGAGGTGTACTGTTTTCCTTCCCTGTAGATCTCACATTTTATGAGGGACCACAGGTTCTCTATGGGGTTCAGATCAGGTGAACGAGGGGGCTATGTCATTATTTTTTCTTCTTTGAGACCTTTACTGGCCAGCCACGCTGTGGAGTAGTTGGAGGCATGTGATGGAGCATTGTCCTGCATGAAAATCATGTTTTTCTTGAACAATACCGACTTCTTCCTGTACCACTGCTTGAAGAAGTTGTCTTCCAGAAGCTGGCAGTAGGTCTGGGAGTTGAGCTTCACGCCATCCTCAACCCGAAAAGGTCCCACAAGTTCATCTTTGATAATACCAGCCCATACCAGTACCCAACCTCCACCTTGCTGGCGTCTGAGTCGGAGTGGATCTCTCTGCCCCTTACTGATCCATCCTCTAGCACATCAAGAGTCACTCTCATTTCATCAGTCCATAAAACCTTTGAAAAGTCAGTCTTAAGATATTTCTTGGCCCAGTCTTGACGTTTTATCTTATGTTTCTTGTTCAAAGGTTCTCGTTTTTCAGCCTTCCTTACCTTGGCCATGTCCCTGAGTATGGCACACCTTGTGCTTTTTGTTAATCCAGTAACTTTGCAGCTCTGAAATGTGGCAAAACTGGTGGCAAATGGCATCTTGGTGGCTTCACGCTTGATTTTCCTCAATTCATGGGCAGTTATTTTGCGCCTTTTTTGCCCAACATGCTTCTTGCAACCCTGTTGGCTATTTGCAATGAAACGGTGATCACGATTCAAAAGTTTGGCAATTTCAAGACTGCTGCATCCCTCTGCAAGACATCTCACAATTTTGGATTTTTCAGAACCCGTCAAATCTCTCTTTTGACCCATTTTGCCAAAGGAAAGGAAGTTGCCTAAGGCTATGTTCACACGGTGCGGTTTTTGCTGCGGATCCGCAGCGGAATTGCACTGCGGATCCGCAGCAGTTTTCCATGTAGGTTACAGTACAATGTAACCCAATGGAAAAAAGGACCCGCTGTGCCGACGATCCTTTTTTCCACAGGCAAATCCGCAGCGGTTTTGCCTGCAGAAAAAAGAAGTACCATGTCAATTCTTTCTGCAGATTCCGCTGCGGGTTTCCAGCAGCACCAATAAGAAACTGCATTTGGAAACCCGCAGTGGAATCCGCAGAAGAAAAAGGATCAAAAACCGCAGCTAAAATCAGCGCTGAATTTAGCTGCGGATTTTTAAAACAGGACCTGAAAAAAAAAGGATGAAAAAAAGGAACGTGTGAACGTAGCCTAATAATTAAGCACACCTTACATAGGGTTTTGATGTCATTAGACAACACCCCTCCTCATTACAGAGATACACAACACCTGATTTACTTAATTGGTAGTTGGCTCTCAAGCCTGAACAGCTTGGAGTACGACAACATGTATAAAAAGTATCATGTGATCAAAATACAACTTGCTTAATAATTCTGCACACAGTGTAATGATTTGTGTGAAAGTGTAATCAGATTTTAACCTCTTAACGACCAGGAACATTTCTGTTTTTTCCTCTCCTACTTCCCAGAGCCATATCTTTTTTATTTTTCCATCAATATGGCCATGTGAGGGCTTGATTTTTGCGGGGCGAGTTGTACTTTTGAATAACACCATTGCTTTTACCATATTGTGTACTGGAAAACAAGAAAAAAAAATTCTAAGTGTGGTGAAATTGCAATAAAAAGTGCAATTCCACATTTGTTTATTTTTTTTACCATGTTCACTAAATGCTAAAATTGACCTGCCATTATGATTCTCCAGGTCATTACGAGTTCGTAGATCTCAAACATCATGTATAGGTACTTTTTATTTAAGTGGTGCAGAAAAATCCGTTTGTAAAAAAAAAATGGCTCCATTTTTTGAGACCCTTAGAGTCTCATTTTTTCTGGATATGGGTCTGCATCAGGGCTTATTTTTTGTGTGCCGATCTGACAGTTTTATTGATACCATTTGGGGTAGATGCGATCTTTAGATCAGCTGTTACTGCATTTTATTGCCACTAATAAAACCTAAGTCTGGATTTCTTGCAGGTGCTCACTGTTTCTATTTAATTTCTTGCTACTTGGCCAAACTAGCTTTTGCTCTGTGGTGCTATTTGCCTGGTTCTGTGCTCTGTTCATTGATTAATTGCTGCCTGACTTTGGACCTGGTTCTGATTACCCACTTGCTCAACCCCTCTGCTCTTATAAACTTTTCTCCTGGTATTATGACTTTGGACCGTGACCTGACTTTGCCCTTGCCCTTTTGCTTATGATGTGCTCTCTTGGTATCTGACCCTGGAACATTTGACTATTCTGCCTTTTAGCTTGTCCGTGAATGGTAACTTTTGTTACAGAGTGCTTCTTTAAGGGCTTATACTTATCTGCGAGGAAAATGGACAAGTGCAATCTGATAAAAAAAATTGGATTGCACTCGGAGCAATGTTAATCTATGAGTCTCTGCTCATCTGTGATTTTTTTCTGAGCTGACATTGGACTGAGAAAAAAAATGCAGCACGCTGCGAGTATCCTTGTATGTTGGACGAGACTTGCCAATGTAAGTCAATGGGTGCGAGAAAAAAATTGCACGGCACTCGGACCATGCAAGTGCCATTTGATTTTAACACACTGATGTCCTTTGAAAAGCCGGCAATTCATCTGTTGTTACAGTAAAATCACAGCACGACCCGACAGAATAGAATAAATAGAATAGATATATATATACATAGAATAGATAGATAGAAAGATGTCTTTATATCTAAGCTAAGTTCACATGTTGTGCTTGTGCAGCATTTTTTTTCTGTTTTTTTTCATACATATTAAACGTTTCTGTTTACAGTACTAGCAAGAGTTATGTGATTTCAGAAATCTCATGCACATTTTTTTTCAAACTGAATTTCAGAACTGCAGTGTTTTATAAATCTGCAGAATGTCAATTCGGCTATAACTATTTTATTTTTCCGTCAATATCACCATGTGAGGGTCTGCTTTTTGTGAGACAAGTTGTTCTTTTGAAAAACACCATTGGTTTTATGATATAGCGCACTTGAAAATGGGAAAAAAATCCAAGTGCAGTGAAATTGCAAAATAAGTGCAATCCCACAATTGTCTTTTTTTAACTTGTTCCCTAAATGCTATAACTAATCAGCCATTATAATTATCCAGGTCATTATGAGTTCGAAGATACCAAACATGTATAGGTTCTTTTTCATTTAAGAGGCGAAAAAAGAATCCAAAGTTTGAGTAAAAAAAAAAAATGGTGTCTTATTCCAAGACCCATAACGTCTTCATTTTTCAAGATCTGAAACTGGGTGAGGGATTATTTTTTATTAATACCATTTTGGGGTAGATACAATGTTTTGATCGCCTCTTATTGCAATGTTGCAGCAACCAAAAGAACGTAATTCTGGCTTTTATATATTTTTTTCTCATTATACCGTTTACCAATTGGATTTATTTAGGTTATATTTCAATAGATCGGGCGTTTCTGAAAACAATGAGAGCAAATATGTGCAATTTTTTACTGTTCTATTTTGATTAGGTCAAAAGGAGGTGATTTGAACTTATATATTTTTTCATATTTTTTTAATAACATTTTTGTTTCTATTGTTTACTGGCTTCAATAGTCCCCTTAGGAGAGTTGAAGCTGTGATCATCCGATCTCTCTTGCACTAAGGCTTGAGCCCTGCTATGTGTAGCAGAAATCATCATCTCCTATGGACACCGGCCACGGGCCAGCATTCATAAGAGATCTGCAATGACAAGCACAAGGGGTCTTTTGCAGACTTTCCGCTGTCATGCCAACCCATTGGCGCCACGCGATCAAGTGCCGGGGTCGCCGATGGGCAAGGTTTGTGATGTACATCCATTTTGCACAAGTTAAATGCCGTTGTCAGAGATTGACAGTTGCATTTAACATTTTAACAGCTGTGGGTGGATCGCAATTTCTCCCTCCGCTGTTAGCGGCACATGACAACTAATAAAATCAGCTGTCATTTGCTGGGAAGATGCAAGCTCAGGCCCGAAGCCCGTATTAAAGGGAGAGACATGACCATTGACGTACCTATACATCATAGGTTGTGAAGGGATTAAAGAGCACATAATTTAGTATGCTGTAATTGATAGAATAAAATCATGAGAAACCTGTTTTGACTGGACAGAGACTTTTTCTTATATGTACTGGTTGCAATTGGACTTCCTCCCAGGACAATATACTATTGTCAATTATGAAGAAAAGAATTAGCAAATTTAATTTTTTTGTTCGTTTGGATTGTTGAAGTGAATTTGTCAGTAGGATTTACTCCCCAAACTATGTGTACGAGAAGTAGAGAGAAAAAAGCTACAGACCATAAAAAGCAGGGATCACCACAGAAACATACTAAGGCTAGGTTCCCATTGCTTTAATGGGTGAGCGCTAATGGACAGCGTTGCACGGCGAAATTAACGCCGTGCACCGCGTCCGTTAGCGCTCCCATTGCCCGCAATGTTAAAGCGCATTGCTAGCGCATGTCATTTTCGGCACGCGCTAGCGATGTGCCGGTCTTTTGTAGCGCGCCTCGGACGCTGCTTGCAGTGTTCGCGGCGCGCCCGAGGTCCGTTCCCCGCTCTCGCAGATTGGAGTTCTGCGCTAGCGGGGACGTTTGACGCGACCCTGAAAAAGACATTGCGTTTATCGCAATCCGCTAGCACTTAGCACTAAACGGATTGCCCTAACGCAATGTGACCCTAGAATTAAACATTTTATTAGGTACAAAAGAAGCAACACCAAGATAAAAACAATTAAAAGTCATAAAATGACATTGGTGCAAAACTGAATTGCCCGTAATAGGGCTACAGTCCCCCAAACGTGTGACTAAACCCACATCTCAATATACAAAATAGTATACTTATACGAAATAAGAATGCATATGGTCAGCACATAGAAGATTATAACTAGACTAAATTAAATGCCTCAAATAGACACACAACCATAATATACATAATAGACATAACAGACAGATAGAAAATGTGTGAAACATCCCTTTGTGTGAAACAATGCAATGTGAAGTGGATCAAATCAATATTCAAATGAGAAAAAATTCACACCCGGTCACATGGATAATTATGCAGAGGCAAAAGTAATCAGACAGGCAATACCAACCAGGAAATCCTAAGTGAGCATCAGATAAGAAGAGGCAAGAAATGTCCAAATGTAAAATACATGGACAAAAAAATCCCCCAAAGAAAATAGAGATGTCCAGAGTCAAGGATACCCCATCAAAATGATCAAGGGCAGGGTGATCTCACTAAAGATAGAGTCACAAGTGGAGGGCCAGAAAGATGCCCGACGTGTGTCACCACCCTAAGCGGCTTCATCAGGGGCTGGTGATTGTGCTCCCATGTACCACCTGTATATAAGTACCTAGAATTTAAATTTATGAAAGGCAGCTGTAACACTTACTAGTGAGAAGGCGGCAGGTCCAAACCGAAAGTATGCAACTACAATGCGACCCAACCATGGCAACCACACAACAATACAAGAGCGCATGCGCATAGGCAATGGTAGCACTGGAGTCTCATATTGGTTGGCATTTACAAATGCGCTCCCGCACTGATAAGTGCCGATTGCAGAAAAGCCACACTCATTGGGTTATACAAAGCATATGTGAACCGCATGCATGAAGCATAACATATGGTCAAGAGACCAGCGCATGCGCAAAGGGATGAATGACTCTAAAATCACAAAAAGATTTATTAGTGCACGCACGCCATGATGCACAAGGTATAGTGGAGTCACAGGGGTAACTGACGCAACATATATACAGGTCTACGGCGCATAGGTATATCATGGATACATAGATGAGATCCAACGGGTTTAAAGATGTCAAAATAAAAATAGAGCTATATGTGGATTTGAAGTTTGGGGAAATTATAATTAGTATTTCATTACTATTTTCTGTAATGCTTTCTCTACAGCGTCTCTGGTTGCCCACTGGCTGACAAGACCTTGAAGTCTCTTATGGCTGCAAATTCCCAAGAACTTAAGTACGTGGTAAAATATATATGTATATGATGTTATTCACTGTCCCCTATAAAATGTAAGCACATATAGATACAAGTATATATTTGTTATATCCAGTACTTTAAATAAGGTTGGTTGGTTTTGGATGCTATACAAGTGTTGCTTGAAAAGTCATGAATATCTATTAAAGGGAATCTGTCACCAGGTTTTTTCTAGCTAATCTGAGAGCAGCGAGATATAGAAACCAAGACCCTGATTCCAGGAAAGTATCTCTGGTCTGTTTAGTGTAGCTTTCATAAATCATTGTTTTATCGTCAGGACATTATCACTAGAGAAATAGTAAATCTGCTGCCAATTTGTCTAACCCCGCCCCCGTCACTGATTGGCAGCTTTCTGTCTATGCACAGTGCACAGACAAAGCTGCCAATCAGTGGTGTGGGTGGGATTATATAGAGCTCCGTAAAACTGCAGTAAATTAAGTGATACATTGTTGGAATCAGGGTCTCTTCCGTTACATCATGCTGCTCTCAGATGGGGTAGGAAAAACCTACTAATTCATTTTAATTAGAAAATGGAAGGATTTCGCTGACAAAGACATCAAATCTGAAAACCACTACCAAAAATTCAGCCATATTTACCCAAACCTGGTTACAATACTAATGTACTACATGATGTAGGAGCCCCATGATATAGGTGGAGGCAGCACAAGTGCAAAATACTGATAAAACAACCACTCACACACCTACCAATCATGGAAGGGGTGGCTGCTGAGCACTCTAAATGCAAATACTGATTGTATAGGATGGATAAGTCTTTTATAGGGCACAAGTCACTCAGATACACGTAGTACACCATGCCGGCTTACAGCTTATTGATCACACACACTAATGGGTCAGGTAGGCTGCCCAGTACTCTATAAGTGCACCATATTTATTTAAAAGATTAAAATAGACAACTACCCCCTCCATGTATGGTAGGTTGCGAGTGGTTATTTTATCAGTATTTTGCACCTGCGCTGTCTCCGCCTTTACCATGGAGCTGCTGCATTCTGCAATGCACTGTCACCAGGTATTGGTAAATGAGGCTGCTTTTATTCTGTGCTGTTCTTTGGATCATGTACTTTTCAGTCGAAATTTAAAAAAAAAAATAATGTAGGGACTCTAGGGACAATGAGGAACTTTGACACGGGTGTCCTTGTGGGGTGCACTTATACTGTAGAGTGGTGGGCAGCCTACTTACACTTATCTGTGTGACTAGCGTCCTATACAAGCCTTATCTGTCTACATTTAGAATGAAAGTTAACCACCCCCTCCATGATTGGCAGGCGTGTGAGTGGTTGTTTTATCAGTTTTTTGCCCCTACACTGCTTCTGCCTTTTATCATTAGGGGCAACAGCATCTCGTAGTGCATAAGTAATGTGACCAGGTGTTAGTAAGTTTGGCTGCTTTTTTTCTGTTATTTTTTTGTTTGAAATGACTATAATCATGTTATACAAAACTATGATCAAAAATGGTAAAAGAAAAATCAAACTTTCAATTAAAGTAGAGTAAATTATAATAAATAATGATTTAGGTGTAAAAAACTACAAATGAGATATGAAAACAAGGTCTTATGTAAGATGATTAGTTTTAGTCTGGCTTATTATGACACCAAATGTATATAAAAGTGAAGAAATTTCTGTATTACCCCAATGTTAAACTGAACAGAAAAGCCACAAAAACAGGACTAAAAATCCTCCAAAAATTATACAGCAGAAAAAGAGCAGCGATGTTTACCTGCCCCGGCCTCCAAACAAATGCAGGATGCAGCAAACCCATGTAGTAAAGATGGCGGCAACACAGGTACAAAATACTGATGAGACAACAACTCACAACCTACCGACCCATGGAGGGGGTGAGTGCTTAGTATATGATTGCACAATAGAGGCTTGTATAGGGCGCTGTTCACGTAAAGAAAATGCACAGCATCTGGTTTACAGCCTATTAGTGACACCCATACTATTAGATCAGGTGGGCTGCCCAACGCTATCTAAATGCATCCCAGATTACAAGACCAAAAATAATGGGCCTGGCCACACCGTGAAAAAATCTGTGCATTTCCTGTATGTGAACAGCGCCCTATGCAATCCTCTTTTGTGCAATCATATACTAAGCACTCACCCCCTCCATGAATTGGTAGGCTGTGATTGGTTATCTCATCAGTATTTTGCACCTATGTTGCCGCCATCTTTACTACATGGGTCTGCTGCAAACATCACTGCCCTTTTTCTGCTGTACTAATCACCCCAAACGTCCAAACGGTATGATGTTTATTCACCGGGCACACAATGTTTCAGACCATCAGCTCGTTAAAGAAAGCTGGGGATGAAATGTTGTACACCTGGTGAATAATAATAACATTTCGGATGAAATTGGAGTACTGCGGATATTCTTTCATTATTACATGGATTTGTGGATGTCCTTGGACTTGAATAACATCCTGATTTGCTAAAGTGTGTTCCTCTTCCTTCTGCTGCTTTTTGGGTCACTTCGACTCCCTGGAAAAATGGAAAAAAAAGATCAGAATGTCATCTATCCTCCAAAGGGACACCAATAAAAAAAAACTGAACAAGATGTTTGAAAGCACATTTTTACCTCCCAAAATCCAATTTTATATGGGTATCACTTTGGTGTATAGACAACTTTCTGGGTTTCTTTTTATTTACCATTTTTTGCAGAGAATTGAACGGCTGAAAAAAAGGCAATTTTGCCATTTTGATTATTTTCCATTTTTGTGTAGAAAATACTTTGATATTATAATAATTAAAACAAATACACCCATGGCATTAATATATATATATACATATACAGTACAGACCAAAAGTTTGGACACACCTTCTCATTAAAAGATTTTTCTGTATTTTAAAGACTATGAAAATTGTACATTCACACTGAAGGCATCAAAACTATGAATTAACACATGTGGAATTATATACTTAACAAAAAAGTGTGAAACAACTGAAATTATGTCTTATATTCTAGGTTCTTCAAAGTAGCCACCTTTTGCTTTGATGACTGCTTTGCACAATCTTGGCATTCTCTTGATGAGCTTCAAGAGGTAGTCACCGGGAATGGTCTTCCAACAATCTTGAAGGAGTTCCCAGAGATGCTTAGCACTTGTTGGCCCTTTTGCCTTCACTCTGCGGTCCAGCTCACCCCAAACCATCTCGATTGGGTTCCGGTCTGGTGACTGTGGAGGCCAGGTCATCTGGCGTAGCACCCCATCACTCTCCTGCTTGGTCAAATAGCCCTTACACAGCCTGGAGGTGTGTTTGGGGTCATTGTCCTGTTGAAAAATAAATAATTGTCCTACTAAACGCAAACCAGATGGAATAGCATGCCACTGCAAGATGCTGTGGTAGCCATGCTGGTTCAGTATGCCTTCAATTTTGAATAAATCCCCAACAGTGTCACCAGCAAAGCACCCCAACACCATCACACCTCATCCTCCATGCTTCACAGTGGGAACCAGGCATGTAGAGTCCATCCATTCACCTTTTCTGCGTCACACAAAGACATGGTGGTTGGAACCAAAGATCTCAAATTTGGACTCATCAGACCAAAGCACAGATTTCCACTGGTCTAATGTCCATTCCTTGGTTATTTAATGGCCCAAACCAGTCTCTTCTGCTTGTTGCCTGTACTTAGCAGTGGTTTCCTAGCAGCTATTTTACCATGAAGGCCTGCTGCACAAAGTCTCCTCTTAACAGTTGTTGTAGAGATGTGTCTGCTGCTAGAACTCTGTGTGGCATTGACCTGGTCTCTAATCTGAGCTGCTGTTAACCTGCGATTTCTGAGGCTGGAGACTCAGATAAACTTATCCTCAGAAGCAGAGGTGACTCTTGGTCTTCCTTTCCTGGGGCGGTCCTCATGTGAGCCAGTTTCTTTGTAGCTCTTGATGGTTTTTGCCACTGCACTTGGGGACACTTTCAAAGTTTTCCCAATTTTTTGGACTGACTGACCTTCATTTCTTAAAGTAATGATGGCCACTCGTTTTTCTTTACTTAGCTGCTTTTTTCTTGCCATAATACAAATTCTAACAGTCTATTCAGTAGGACTATCAGCTGTGTATCCACCAGACTTCTGCACAGCACAACTGATGGTCCCAACACCATTTATAAGGCAAGAAATCCCACTTATTAAACCTGACAGGGCACACCTATGAAGTGAAAACCATTCCCGGTGACTACCTCTTGAAGCTCATCAAGAGAATGCCAAGAGTGTGCAAAGCAGTCATCAAAGCAAAAGGTGGCTACTTTGAAGAACCTAGAATCTAAGACATATTTTCAGTTGTTTCACACTTTTTTGTTAAGTATTTAATTCCACATGTGTTAATTCATAGTTTTGATGCCTTCAGTGTGAATATTCAATTTTCATAGTCATGAAAATACAGAAAAATCTTTAAAATGAGAAGGTGTGTCCAAACTTTTGGTCTGTACTGTATATATATATATATATATATATATATATATATATATATATATATATATATACATACATATATAATGTTTTGGACTTGGCTATTTATGTTTTGTGAAAAGCGAGGAATTTACATTTTTAGATTTTTTTATTTTATATTTACATTTTTTAATGTTTATAACATTCTGTATTAGTCCTCTTAGGGGTCTTGCACCTGAGATTGATTGATTGCTTATAGTTTGTATTGCATTACTTCTTGTAGCAGGCGATTACATAATTATTAAAGGGAACCTGTCAACAGTTTTGTCATGTGTCAACTAAGGGTATGTGCACACGTTGTGGAAAGGTGTGCAGATTTTTCCACACTGATTTTGGTAAATCGGCACAAAATCCGCACTGCGGATTTACTGCGGAATTACCGTGGATTTACCACGGTTTTTCTGTGGATTCCACCTGCCGTTTTCCACCTGCGGATTCCTATTATGGAAACTATTATGTAAACCGCTGTGGAATTCGCATAAAGAATTGACATGCTGCGGAATAAATGCTACGTTTCCGCACGTTTTTTCCACAGTATGTTGTGCTGTAAACTCATGGAAAACTGCTGCAAATCCTCAGCGGCCAGTCCGCTGTGGATCCGCAGCAAAATCCGCAATGTGTGCACATACCCTAAGACTATCCTCTTATTCAGCACCTGTGCTGCATTAAATAAATAGTTAGATAACCTCGACTTCCCCCTGTTTACTACCTGAAAACCTGTTAAAGTTCTCTAGCACTGTATGTTAATCCTGCAGCTCCAATCCGAGAGGCATCCATTCTTGGCTCTCTATCCCTCCTCCCGGCTGCAACTCACAGTCCTCCTGTGTGATGCTTCCTGCATCATCTAAATAGCCAAGAGAAATACCACACCTGCGCAGAGAAATCACCTGCTCGTGGATGCACACTGTGCTCTGCCCTACTGTGGGCAGAGTCGAAAACATCAGTGCGCTTGCACACAGTAATGGCAGAAAAATAGTTCCAATTTGTGAGCCCAAAAGAAATGTGCCAATGTATGCGTGCTGATGCTTTCGTCTTTGCCCACAGTAGGGCAGAGTATGGTGCGCAGGCATGAGCTGGCGATTTCTCTGTGCAGGCTTTGGATTTTGCCCAGCTAGATGGATGACTCAGTAGGTGTCACAATGTCAATCAAAGCAGGAGGAAGGCAAGCAGCAGCTGGGAGGAGGGAGAGAGACCCCAGAATGGACCCCCCTTGGACCAGAAAAACAGGATTAACATACAGGGCAGGAGAGCATTAAAAGATTTAGGCATGGTATACAAGGGGAGTCAGGGGGTTCTATACGCAGTGGTTGAAGTCATGACTTGCGCTTGACTTGGATTAAAGTGAGGAAGAGTTGCGCAGTCATCAGCCTCACTCTCTCACCCGTACCTATCGAGCCCCAGTGGCAAGAACCAGGCGAGACAACTGGAGATATGTCAGAGTGCAGTGGATGGACAGCAATGTCCTATATGTGCCTCGCTGCGCCCTCTCAGCGCTCCACAACGCTGTACTGGGAATTGCTTGTCTGTCTGTTGAATCTTGGTTTTTCCGCATAGACTGCCATATCCAGTCTTCACATGCAAGGATAGGCAAACCCTTGAAAATCACTGAAGGTCTCAAAGAAACCCAACAGCTACCCTCACCTGGTTAGGCCCACCTGCCGAGGCGGTGTTCTGAGGTGTACCCGCTGCCGCATGCTAGCAGCTACTTGGAGGTACAGGTGAGAGTCGAGCATCAGATGAGTACCAAAGAAGGAAGAGCTGTCCAGAAAGGACACGGCAAGCCCTCCACCAGAGGTGCTACCTCTATCTAGATACCCCATATACCCCAGGGGGTTCTATAAGCATTTATGGAATGTAGCACAGACGCTAAATAAGGTGATAGTTTTAGTTGACACATGACAAAACTGGTGACTAGTTACCTGTAATAGCTTATGGCTGCAGGCTGAACTTCATAAGAGTTCAAGCATAGTAGACATGGGTGCCTTCAAGAGGCACCAACTACCATGACAAAACCATCATCACCCTGCAATTGCAGCAGTCACTCTCACGTGTCAGCTGTTTAACATAATCATAACCTGTACTGTATGAATGAGCTAAAAGACATATTAGAGGATTTCACTGATGCCAGGTTCACATGTTCAGTGTTTTGTCAGTGTTTCTAAGCTAAAATTAGGAGTGGAACAATCAGAGGAAAAGTATAATAGGAACACGTCACCCCTTCTGTATTTATCACCCACTTCTGGGTTTGGCTTATAAATACTGATGAAAAATATTGACCAAATAGTGAAAGAGTGAACGTGGCATAGAGAATTTATACACTTAAAGGGACTCTGTCACCTGAATTTGGAGGGAACAATTTTCAGCCATAGGGGCGGGGTGTTCGGGTGTTTGATTCACCCTTTCCTTACCCGCTGGCTGCATGCTGGCTGCAATATTGGATTGAAGTTCATTCTCTGTCCTCCATAGTACACGCCTGCGTAAGGCAATATTGCCTTGCGCAGGCGTGTACTCCGGAGGACAGAGAATGAACTTCAATCCAATATTGCAGCCAGCATGCAGCCAGCGGGTAAGGAAAGGGTGAATCAAACACCCGAAAACCCCGCCCCTATGGCTGAAAATTGTTCCCTCCAAATTCAGGTGACAGAGTCCCTTTAACACCACTTAGGTATATGTAAACAATTATTATGAAAGAGAAACTCCATGTTCAGAGCTGTAGTTCATAACAGAATCATACTTACAGTACTAGCCAAACGTTTTGGTGTGCTCTGCAATTTCTGACTCCTCAGTAAGATAAAATACACTCCCATTGTTGAAATTACAAAAAGCATCTCAGGCAAGAAGTTTTAAGATGAAATAAATGTGAATGGAACAAACATACAGGAATGGATAAGACATTATTGGCAGAAATCACAAACATGGTCGTCCGTCATAGTTTGATGATTTAGGGCTTATTCAGACAGGCATTTTTTTCATGCACAAGAAAAAACAGTTCTAGTTTCAGCAGTGATTTTGTTCATAGTTTTATCAGTTTTTCTTGAATGAGAAAAGAAAAGTTTTCCTAACTTCGCTAGCAGTCCATGAAAAACAAATAACAATTGAATGACATCCAAGTGCTGTTCATTATTTTCACGGACCCATAGACTTGCATTCCCAATTTTGGATCAATGTCGACATTTCTCCACAATTTTGCACAGACCACTCTGTGAAAAATAATCAGACATGTGAAATGCGCTACAGGCTATACTAAGTACAAGTTCTATCCCTAAAAAAACATGAATAGAACTAGTATGTGTAAACTCCTTCAACTATTTAAGAACGTACATTTGGCAAGTAACGCATATTTTGCTTACCAGTTCACATATTACTGAAAAATATTTCTTATTAAAATATGTTAGTGCTGGGACTACCTTCAATCTGGAGAATGGAAGGGCCTGATCACAGCAGAGAGGGTTGGCCGTATGATATTTGTGTTCAGTCTCCATTAGAATAGATAAGGATCACTAATAGTGTTGAGCATTCCGATACTGCAAGTATCGGGTATCGGCCGATACTTGCTGTATCGGAATTTCCGATACCGAGATCCGATATTTTTGTGATATCGGGTATCGGGTATCGCAACAACATTAATGTAATAATGTGTAAAAAAGAGAATTAAAATAAAAAATATCGCTATACTCACCTGTCCGACGCAGCCGGGACCTCAGCGAGGGAACCGGCAGCGTTGTTTGTTTAAATTTCGCGCTTTTACTTGGTTACGTGAAGTCCCGGCTTGTGATTGGTCAGGGCGGCCATGTTGCCGGGACGCGGACCAATCACAGCAAGCCGTGACGAAATTACGTCACGGCTTGCTGTGATTGGTCCGCGTCCCGGCAACATGGCCGCCATTAACCAATCACAAGCCGTGACGTCACGGGAGGCTGGACATGCGCGTATTTTGAAAAGCGCGCGTGTCCAGCCTCCAGTGACGTCCCGGCAACATGGCCGCCATTAACCAATCACAAGCCGGGACGTCACGGGAGGCTGGACATGCGCGTATTTTGAAAAGCGCGCGTGTCCAGCCTCCCGTGACGTCACGGCTTGTGATTGGTTAATGGCGGCCATGTTGCCGGGACGCGGACCAATCACAGCAAGCCGTGACGTAATTTCGTCACGGCTTGCTGTGATTGGTCCGCGTCCCGGCAACATGGCCGCCCTGACCAATCACAAGCCGGGACCTCACGTAACCAAGTAAAAGCGCGAATTTTAAACAAACAACGCTGCCGGTTCCCTCGCTGAGGTCCCGGCTGCGTCGGACAGGTGAGTATAGCGATATTTTTTATTTTAATTCTTTCTTTTACACATTAATATGGTTCCCAGGGCCTGAAGGAGAGTTTCCTCTCCTTCAGACCCTGGGAACCATCAGGAATACCGTCCGATACCTGAGTCCCATTGACTTGTATTGGTATCGGGTATCGGTATCGGATTGGATCCGATACTTTGCCGGTATCGGCCGATACTTTCCGATACCGATACTTTCAAGTATCGGACGGTATCGCTCAACACTAATCACTAATAATCAAAAGACCATGATTGACTGTTTGTGTACATCTCACTTCTGCACCAGAAGAGAGACCAGGCCCTACTGGTTTTGACATCTATGGAGGTCCTAAATATTGGGCCTTTCAATAATCATTTATCTGTGGGCTATATAGTTGAAGAGCTATAAACACAAAAGGAATATCCTATTTAGACATGACAAAGGATTAAAAGTATGAAAACAAATATATATATATCCTTAATGGCAAGGATCTGCATGTTTTTAGGTGCCCAACCCCTGGCTGTGATGGATCTGGACATGTCACTGGAAATTATGCTTCTCACAGAAGGTAAATTAGCTTTCTGTTCGGGCTTTGGCCAATCACAGTTATCATTGGCTACCCTAATAATCTTAATTATATCCACAGTTTATCAGGCTGTCCTCGGGCCAGAAAAAGTGGCATTAAAGCATTCCCAAGTAAAGAAGACAAAGAGGACCCAGAACTTAAGTAAGTCTGATAGCTATCTCTCAGGATATGTTCACATAGTTTTATGCGGTGTTTTCTGAACTGGTCTGTTCCAAACAATGATGGAAAAGGCGCTCATAAAATGCTCAAAAAGAATCTTCCTATTCATTTTAATGGAAAAATGACTTGCAGTTCATTTGTTCAGGCTTTTGAGCATCTTTTAAATGCTTCAGGCTTTCAAAAACGCAAAGCATTTAAGAGAGGTGACATGTCCATTTTTTAGGCAATTTCCACAAGAAGATACTCCATATTTTTCAATAGATGTCTATCGGAAGTATAAAAAGTGCTAGGAAGACGCCAATAAAAAAATGCTGAGAATATACTAGCAACAAGGAGCGATTTCTAAATTGTCTTCCACATCAAAAATGGACGTTTTGGACCACTGAAAAAAACCATAATGTAAACATACCCTAACAGTAATAAAGTAAAACACACAGAGTCATAGATACTTATATTTTACATCTTAGTTGAAATAGTACAATAAGGTTTCTATACTGACCTACAGTTCTTAGCATGAATGAGTACACCTCAACAAATTTGTCAGAAAACCTTTAATTTCCTTTCAGAATTGACATTTTCTATGGGACACCATACCACAAGATATTCATACAAAATTTGAACCATTGATTGCAAACAAGATTTGTTATTTTGCACACCCAAAAAAGTGATTTTACTAATAGATTAATTCAACAACAGATTGCAAAAATGAGTACACCCCAAAGAAAGTCTTAGGAGCTTAATTTAGACTACAAAAGTTTAGACTACAAAAATTCTAATTAACAAGCAATTAACCATAGTTAGTCTAAGTATTCATTAAACAGGTGTCCAGCAGACAGTTGACTATAAAAGGACATTGTTTAACCCCTTCACCCCGAAGCCTGTTTTCAAATTCCTGACCAGGCCAAATTTTACCATTCTCACTAGTGTCACTTTATGTGGCAATAACTCTGGAACGCTTAAAAAGATCCCACCAATTCTAAGACTGTTTTCTTGTGACATATTGTACTTCTCGATAGTGGTAACATTTGTTCCATAAGACTTGCATTTATTTGTGAAAATATCGGAAAATTGGCAAAATTTGGAAAATTTAGCAATTTTCAAACTTTTAATCTGTATACCATTAAATTAGGGAGTTATGACACACATAGTTAATAAATAACATTTACCACCTCTCTACATAATCACAATTTTTGGAATATAATTTTTTTGTTAGGAAGTTATAAGGGTTAAAAGTTGAACAGCAATTTCTAATTTTTCCAACAAAATTTCCAAACCTTTTTTAGGGACTTTGTGGGGTCTAGTCTATGAGACGGAAAATACCCAAAAGTGACTCCATTCTAAAAACTGCACCCTTCAAGGTTGTCAAAACCACATTCAAGAAGTCTATTAACCCTTCAGATTATTCACAAGAATTCATAGAATGTGAAAGGAAAAAAATATTTAACATTTCTTCACAAAAATTTTACTTTAGACCTACAGTACATTCTTTTATTTTCGCAAGGGTAACATAAAAAAGATGACTCCTAACTTTCTTGTGCAATTACACCTGAGCATTCTGATACCCCACATGAGTGGGAAAACCACTATTTGTGCACATGACAGGGCTCGGAAAAGTAGGAGTTGTTAGGTGTCGAGTTCCCGCCGCTGCACAGGGGGAATCTCAAACCACCTCCACTGCAGTCTCCCATTCTTCTCTGGCCACAGTGGAGTCTGCTCAGTGGAGACATTGGTCCCAGCGTCTGGCTCAGGCAGATACTGTGCGCTTGGTTACTGCTGATCTTCCAGACTCAGCCATTGTAGCCAGCACTTTTCTGCGGCAAGCAGATGCTCCTGTGACTAAGTCCTGCTTTTCCTCTACTGGGCATGCCCAAGGGACAGCCTCTCATTGGAGGTCGGGGGTCACATGCTCAGGTCCAGAAGCAGTTCCTATTGGACCACTAGGAAGGTCCTGGAGATCTTCCTCTATAAAAGGTATGCACGGCCGCACTGCCATGCGCTAGTATCAACTTAAGTTCATGTGTGTATGAGCTTAGCTACTTTTGCGGTTGCTGTCAGCATGTGCTCAGGGTCGGCTGTATAGCCACTAGAATTCTGGCACCTCCGGAGAGGAGTTTGTGTGTATGAGTTCAGGGCTGGCGTATAGCCACTAGAATTCCGGCACCTCCAGAGAGGAGTTGTTTGAGTGCTGTTGCTGACTGTGTGACCACTATATGCTACCTGCTCCATTAGAGAGCTGTGTCCTTCTGTGAGGTTAACAGGGCACAGTGTTATCTTTTATCCCGGCGACTCTGTGAAGCAACAGAGTTCACTCCTATACAGACTGGGTGATGGAACCCATGTCTGTTCAGGCGTAATGCCACCATATAGTGCCGCCATTTACTAGCAGCAGGTTCCACTCATGCACGGTGGACCCCGGGCTACGAACGCACCAATAATATCTCCATATTTACTCGGTGCGTTCCGCCAGCCTTAACAGGAGTGCCATTTGACTTTTTGAATGTAAAATTTGCTGAAATAATATATCCCTTTGGAAATGTATCTACAGGAGTAGTGACGATTTTGACTCCATGGGTTTTTTCCAGAAACAAGTAGCAGTGGAAGTTGCGGACTGAAAATTGCAAACTGCCATTGCAGTGCCCAGTACATTGTTGTGAGGTTCAGAAGAGAGGGGGCATTTGGATTTGGGAGCACAGAATTTACTGAATTTCTTTTGGGAGGCGAGGAGCTATAGCGCTTTTACAGAGCCTTTGTGCAACCAATAACGTGGAAGCCCCCTATATTTCCATTGACAGATGATGGACCTGATTGGGGACTTGCTTTTTTGTGGATTAAGTTGAAGCTTTTGTTGGGAACATTTTACATAACATTTGGGATCACATTTATCCAGCGCTGAGCACTTACATCGGGGTTTACTTCTAAATCTCCAAGTAATGTGATTCAGATGAAACCCCCGAGGGAGTCATTCACTATAATGAGGCAGCAGAGTTACTCTGGAGTCCGTATGACCTCTGTTCAGTGTTGTTCTTCTTTTCAGAAGTGCACAAAACTGTGACAGACGTTTTTATGCACGCCTAAAAATACTGCAGGATCACAGGCCAGAAGGCATTCACAGTGCCTTGATCTGCCTCATTATAGGGAATCTTCCACCGGGGGTACTGTTTGAATCACATATTTCAGAGATTTACTCGGAAACCCCAGTGGAAACGCTCAGTGCAGAGCGCAGGATAAATGTGAGCTAAAGGTTTACTGTGATATTTGGGAGACAGAATGAAAAAAATTAACAGCAGGTGAAGAATTGGTTTTATTTATTTTTTATGCCATTCCTCTTGTGGTATACGTGATTAGATGACTTTATTCCTCGGGTCAGTACGATTACAGCAATTTGTTATTTTTATTGGTACCATTTTTGGGCACATGACATATTTCTATTCTGATTTTTGGAAGGCAGAATGAACAAAAATCCAGCAATTGGTTTTTTTTTTCATGCTGGTAAAATTGATAAGGAAACTGTATTCTTTGGGTCAATACGATTACAGTGATATCACATTTATATCTTTTTAATGTTTTGGTGCTTTTACGCAACAAAAACTATTTTATAGATAAAATATTTATTTTGCATCGCTTTATTTTGAGAGCTATAACTTTTTTATTTTTCCGCTGACGCTTAGAGCATTTAGTAAGAAGGGTTAATTTGGTGTGCACTCAGCCTGAATACAGGTGAGGTGCTGGTGCAATGGACCGGTGGTCTCAATAGCAGAATTGTTGAAATTCACCGCACACTCATATGAATTAGTTTATGCAAGAATTCTATTAGTTTATTGGGAGCGTAACAGAATATTACAGTATATGCGATAAACAACGTTTCGGCTCAACCAGAGCCTTTGTCACGTATTCGCTGTAGAAAAAAGAAAATACGCAAAACAACACAAATAAAGTAAATAACACGAAATGGTACAACAAAAACAATAATGAGTCATCCTAGAGGTAGAGGGAAGAAGAGAAGATACGTGTCCACTAACAGACATACGAGGACGTCTGTGGAAGTGACGACCAGGGGTCGAGTATAGGTGAAGGTACACAATTGTCCTGTGCATCCTGTGGATAGGAATAATAATGAGTGCCAATAGAGTATGTACAATGCAGAGAAAAAAAGAGAATACTCCTAATAGTAGTTTACGTGCTATATATACAACCTTATATATAATCCAATCATTGTACCTGAATACACATAACTGAAAGTAACAACAAAGCATGTCTCAGAATACAGGTAGTGAGTTGCGCAGGTGATTACCTTATAAGATAATAGATTGGTGCGTAGGGAGAAAATAGTCCCAGCGGTGCAGTATAGGCGTTCTGTGGAAATAGTGAACAAAGGTAAGCTGCAGTAGTATACTAGAAAAGGTGCCCATAGAAGTTGTTAGATTACCTTGAGCACTGTATTAGGTACGTATATATCAATAGAAGTTCCCTTCTAATAGTGTGGACCTATGTAGGGCAAGAAATGCGCATATGGTACTCCCATAAATGACTAACATGAATGCAGAGACCAAGATGGGACTAGTGGCTGTTACCTGAGTAAATCCTTAGAGCATTTAGTCATGGAG
This sequence comes from Ranitomeya variabilis, assembly GCF_051348905.1. Taxonomy (NCBI): domain Eukaryota; kingdom Metazoa; phylum Chordata; class Amphibia; order Anura; family Dendrobatidae; genus Ranitomeya; species Ranitomeya variabilis. The sequence goes on along the minus strand of NC_135237.1, from coordinate 449,487,626 downwards.
CTGCTCAGCGTGAGACCGTGTGATCATGACGCAGTTTATATATGGCGATTTGTGGGAACGCAGCTCCCGCAGCACCGTATACTTGACCACAGCCTCCCAGACACTGTTCCGAGAGGTGTACTGTTTTCCCTCCCTGTAGATCTCACATTTTATGAGGGATCACATGTTCTCAATGGGGTTCAGATCAGGTGAACAAGGGGGCCATGTCATTATTTTTTCTTCTTTGAGACCTTGACTGGCCAGCCATGCTGTGGAGTAGTTGGAGGCATGTGATGGAGCATTGTCCTGCATGAAAATCATGTTTTTCTTGAACGATACCGACTTCTTCCTGTACCACTGCTTGAAGAAGTTGTCTTCCAGAAACTGGCAGTAGGTCTGGGAGTTGAGCTTAACTCCATCCTCAACCCGAAAAGGTCCCACAAGTTCATCTTTGATAATACCAGCCCATACCAGTACCCAACCTCCACCTTGCTGGCGTCTGAGTCGGAGTGGAGCTCTCTTCCCTTTACTGATCCAGCCTCTGGCCCATCCATCTGGCCAATCAAGAGTCACTTTCATTTCATCAGTCCATAAAACCTTTGAAAAGTCAGTCTTAAGATATTTCTTGGCCCAGTCTTGACATTTTATCTTATGTTTCTTGTTCAAAGGTGGTTGTTTTTCAGCCTTCCTTACCTTGGCCATGTCCCTGAGTATCGCACACCTTGTGCTTTTTGTTACTCCAGTAATGCTGCAGCTCTGAAATATGGCAAAACTGGTGGCAAATGGCATCTTGGCAGCTTCACGCTTGATTTTCCTCAATTCATGGGCAGTTATTTTGCGCCTTGTTTGCCCAACACGCTTCTTGCGACCCTGTTGGCTATTTGCGATGAAGCGCTTGATTGTTCGGTGATCACGCTTCAAAAGTTTGGCAATTTCAAAACTGCTGCATCCCTCTGCAAGACATCTCACAATTTTGGACTTTTCAGAGCCCGTCAAATCTCTCTTCTGACCCATTTTGCCAAAGGAAAGGAAGTTGCCTAATAATTAAGCACACCTTACATAGGGTTTTGATGTCATTAGACAACACCCCTCCTCATTACAGAGATGCACATCACCTGATTTACATAATTGGTAGTTGGCTATCAAGCCTGAATAGCTTGGAGTAGGACAACAAAAGTATCATGTGATCAAAATACAACTTGCCTAATAATTCTGCACACAGTGTACATTGAAAACAGTATTTATCTCAGAATGAGAATTCTGATAATGACTGATCAATTTTGGCAGAGAAATAAGCAATTTTTTCTGGAAGGATATGTTACAAAGTTGCTTATTTTCATCAGTACTATTGTATTTATCGATGCTGGCCCAGCAGTCATACCTCCACCAACAATAGATTATTACCTGTCCTGTAGATAGGTAATAACTTGTTTTCACTGGACAACCCCTTTTGGCCATGTTCACATGTTCGGTATTTGATCAGTATTTCACATCAGTATTTGTAAGCCAAAATCAGGAGTAGGTAAAAATGCAGAAGTGGTGGTGACGTGTTTTTACCAACCAAGTAATGAACTTGTGAACGTAGGCTTAATCCAAAATGTGTCCAAATGCACAAAAGCTATAGCACATGAAAATTCACTTACTGGTTCATCTTCCCCATTGCTTCCCTATTAGCACTTTGGTCATCACATCAGCCTGTGCTCACTTGGCTGCAGTAGGTATGTTCCATAAACCATAGGTGATCGCAACAGCCAATCTCTTGCTTTCAAAGGATATTGCAAAAGATTAGTGATGAGCGAGTATACTCATTACTCGAGATTCCCCGAGCATGCTCGGGTGGTCTCCGAGTATTTCGGCATGTTCAGAGATTTAGTTTATGTCGATGCAGCTGCATGATTTGCTAACAAACAGGCAATCCCCACATGTATTCAAGCTGTCTAGCAGCCGCAAATCACATAATCGACATAAACTAAATCTCCGAGCATGCCGAAATACTCGGAGACCACTTGAACATGCTTGAAGAAACTCGAGTAATGAGTATACTCGCTCATCACTACAAAAGATCACTGCAGCCAAAGAAATAGAACTGGAGTGGAAGCTCTATAGTAATGGATGATTGATCAGATGAATATACATACAGTAGATCTGTTATTCTACCATTTCCTGTATTTGGCCACAGTTTGTTTAACTCTGAAAACCCCTTTAATGTCTGCATACATGAACACTTCTCTGATGGACCTTGTGCATGGATTCTTCATCATTTTCTGGAGTCAGAGACAATAAACCTGTACCTCCTTGTAAAAAAAAGCAGGATTTGTGCTTGGGTTAGCTGTCTCTTAGTGTAAGCTAATATTCTTATTGAATGACCACAAAGAAATAACTTTAAAATTATAACGAATTGAAACAAAACATATTGGAAAGGTGTAAAACTTCAGTTCAACAGCGATTAGGAATTATTTACATACAAGTAGAATACTCCTTCAATCACGGTTCACTTTTCATCTAAACTCAACTACAGGCCTGATAATTTTCTGCAGTAGTGAAATCTAACTAGAAATACATAGGTCATCAAACATAACTTGGCCATCTTGAAACTTACATTAACCCATTCGTTAACACAGTTAATTATCATTTTTGCACATTATTTTTTCTTCACCTTCTTAGAAGAGCCATAACTTTTTTTTATTTGTCCGTCTAATTTAACCATATGAGGACTTGCTTTTTTCATGACAAATTGTAGTTTTGAAAGACACCATTGTTTTAATATTCAATATACTGGAAAATTAGAAACAAAATTCCAAGTGTGGTGCAATTTTGAATAAAAAAAAGTAACTCTGTCACAGTTTCCTGAGTTTTATTTTTATTGCATACATTATGTGGTAAAATTCCCACTGCATAATGATTCTTGAAGTTAGTACAATTACGGCGATACCAACATTGTATAGATTTTTTTAGCTTGTGTGGTCGGTAACATTTATAGTTTTCATCAATTGAGCTGTGTAGGGCTTGTTTTTTTAATACAAGCTGATGGTATTAATGGCAAGAATTCAGGTTACATATAACATTTTGATCTGTTTGTATTGAATTTTGTAAGGTGATAAGGTGGCCGAAAAAACCCTATTCTAATGTTTTCATTTTTTTTACTTGCTACGGCATTTATCGATTTGGTTAGTTAATTTTATATTTTGATAGATAAGGCTATTATGAATGTGGCAATAATAAATATAATTTTGTTTATTATTTTTATTTTCATCATTATTATTATTATTATTATTATTTGTTTATATTTCCTTTTAAAGGTGATTCAAACTTTTATAATTTTTGTAAAAAATTGTTAAAACTTTTTATACATTTTTTACTTTATATTTTTTAGTCTTCACGGAGTACTTGAAGCTTCGATTATACAATTTTTTACATTATATCCTGCCATACCATAGCATTGTGGTATATAGTGAAAATTGTGGTCTCCTTTGAAGTTCAGCACATAGCTGAGTTTCAGAGGAGTATCATGATGTTAGTGATGATTGCCTTCAGCAGGTTCCTGGTTGTCATAGTAACCCATTTGTGCAAACAATCAAGTTATGGGGTGCATGAGGATGGCATTCAAATGGTTAACAGCAGTGGCCAAAGCTTAGCTGTTAGAGACAGGTGCTGGCCATTTAACCCCTTCACCCCCAAGGGTGGTTTGCACGTTAATGACCGGGCCAATTTTTACAATTCTGACCACTGTCCCTTTATGAGGCTATAACTCTGGAACGCTTTGACGGATCTTGGCGATTCTGACATTGTTTTCTCGTGACATATTGTACTTCATGTTAGTGGTAAAATTTATTCGATATAACTTGCGTTTATTTGTGAAAAAAATGGAAATTTGGCGAAAATTTTGAAAATTTTGCAATTTTCCAACTTTGAATTTTTATGCCCTTAAATCACAGACATATGTCACGCAAAATACTTAATAAGTAACATTTCCCACATGTCTACTTTACATCAGTACAATTTTGGAACCAAATTTTTTTTTTGTGACGGAGTTATAAGGGTTAAAAGTTGACCAGCAATTTCTCATTTTTACAACACCATTTTTTTTTAGGGACCACATCTCATTTGAAGTCATTTTGAGGGGTCTATATGATAGAAAATACTCAAGTGTGACACCATTCTAAAAACTGCACCCCTCAAGGTGCTCAAAACCACATTCAAGAAGTTTATTAACCCTTCAGGTGTTTCACAGGAATTTTTGGAATGTTTAAATAAAAATGAACATTTAACTTTTTTTCACACAAAATTTATTTCAGCTCCAATTTGTTTTATTTTACCAAGGGTAACAGGAGAAAATGGACCCCCACAGTTGTTGTACAATTTGTCCTGAGTACGCTGATACCCCATATGTGGGGGTAAACCACTGTTTGGGCGTATGGCAGAGCTCGGAAGGAAAGGAGCGCCATTTGACTTTTCAATGCAAAATTGACTGGAATTGAGATGGGACGCCATGTTGCGTTTGGAGAGCCCCTGATGTGCCTAAACACTGAAACCCCCTACAAGTGACACCATTTTGGAAAGTAGACCCCCTAAGAAACTTATCTTGATGTGTGGTGAGCACTTTGACCCACCAAGTGCTTCACAGAAGTTTATAATGCAGAGCCGTAAAAATAAAAAATCATATTTTTTCACAAAAATGATCTTTTCGCCCCCAATTTTTTATTTTCCCAAGGGTAAGAGAAGAAATTGGACCCCAAAAAATGTTGTGCAATTTGTCCTGAGTACGATGATACCCCATATGTGGGTGTAAACCATTGTTTGGGCGCATGGCAGAGCTTGGAAGGGAAGGAGCGCCATTTGACTTTTCAATGCAAAATTGACTGGAATTGAGATGGGACGCCATGTTGCGTTTGGAGAGCCCCTGATGTGCCTAAACATTGAAACTCCCTACAAGTGACACCATTTTGGAAAGTAGACCCCCTAAGGAACTTATCTAGATGTGTGGTGAGCACTTTGACCCACCAAGTGCTTCACAGAAGTTTATAATGCAGAGCCGTAAAAATAAAAAATCATATTTTTTCACAAAAATGATCTTTTCGCCCCCAATTTTTTATTTTCCCAAGGGTAAGAGAAGAAATTGGACCCCAAAAAATGTTGGCCAATTTGTCCTGAGTACGATGATACCCCATATGTGGGTGTAAACCATTGTTTGGGCGCATGGCAGAGCTTGGAAGGGAAGGAGCGCCATTTGACTTTTCAATGCAAAATTGACTGGAATTGAGATGGGACGCCATGTTGCGTTTGGAGAGCCCCTGATGTGCCTAAACATTGAAACTCCCTACAAGTGACACCATTTTGGAAAGTAGACCCCCTAAGGAACTTATATAGATGTGTGGTGAGCACTTTGACCCACCAAGTGCTTCACAGAAGTTTATAATGCAGAGCCGTAAAAATAAAAAATCATATTTTTTCACAAAAATGATCTTTTTGCCCCCAATTTTTTATTTTCCCAAGGGTAAGAGAAGAAATTGGACCCCAAAAAATGTTGGCCAATTTGTCCTGAGTACGCTGATACCCCATATGTGGGTGTAAACCATTGTTTGGGCGCATGGCAGAGCTTGGAAGGGAAGGAGCGCCATTTGACTTTTCAATGCAAAATTGACTGGAATTGAGATGGGACGCCATGTTGCGTTTGGAGAGCCCCTGATGTGCCTAAACATTGAAACTCCCTACAAGTGACACCATTTTGGAAAGTAGACCCCCTAAGGATCTTATCTAGATGTGTTTTGAGAGCTTTGAACCCCCAAGTGTTTCACTACAGATTATAACGCAGAGCCGTGAAAATAATTTTTATTTTTTTTCTCAAAAATGATTTTTTAGCACCCAGCTTTGTATTTTTACAAGGGTAACAGAATAAATTGGACCCCAAAATTTGTTTTCCAATTTGTCCTGAGTACGCTGATACCCCATATGTGGGGGGGAACCACTGTTTGGGCGCATGACAGAGCTCGGAATCGAAGGAGCGCCATTTGGAATGCAGACTTAAATGGATTGGTCAGCAGCCGTCACGTTGCATTTGCAGAGCCCCTGATGTACCCAAACAGTACAAACCCCCCACAAGTGACCCCATATTGGAAACTAGACCTCCCAAGGAACTTATCTAGATGTGTTTTGAGAACTTTGAACCCCCAAGTGTTTCACTAAAGTTTATAGCGCAAAGCCGTGAAAATAAAAATTCTTTTTTTTTTTCACAAAAATGATTTTTTAGCCCCCAGTTTTGTATTTTCACAAGGGTAACAGGATAAATTAGACCCCAAAAGTTGTTGTCCAATTTGTCCTGAGTACGCTGATACCCCATATGTGGGGGGGAACCACTGTTTGGGTGCATGACAGAGCTCGGAAGGGAAGGAGCGCCATTTGGAATGCAGACTTAAATGGATTGGTCAGCAGCCGTCACGTTGCATTTGCAGAGCCCCTGATGTACCCAAACAGTACAAACCCCCCACAAGTGACCCCATATTGGAAACTAGACCTCCCAAGGAACTTATCTAGATGTGTTGTGAGAACTTTGAACCCCCAAGTGTTTCACTACAGTTTATAACGCAGAGCCGTGAAAATAAAACATCTTTTTTTTTCCCACAAAAATGATTTTTAGCCCCCCAAATTTTTATTTTCCTAAGGATAACAAGAGAACTTGGACCCCAGAAGTTGTTGTTCAATTTGTCCCGAGTACGCTGATAATACATATGTTGGGGTAAACCCCTTTTTGGGCGCACGGGAGAGCTCGGAAGGGAAGGAGCACTGTTTTACTTTTTCAACGCAGAATTGGCTGGAATTGAGATTGGACGCCATGTCGCGCTTGGAGAGCCCCTGATGTGCCTGGACAGTGGAAACTCCCCAATTCTACCTGAAACCCTAACCCAAACACACCCCTAACCCTAATCCCAACGGTAACCCTAACCACACCCCTAGCCCTGACACACCCATAATTCTAATCCCAACCCTAATCCAAACGTAAATGTAATCCAAACCCTAACCCTAACTCTACCTCCAACCCTAGCCCTAACCCTAACCCTAACCCTAACCCTAAACGTGACTGAAATACGTGGCACTGAAATACGTGGCACTGAAATACGTGGCACTGAAATACGTGGCACTGAAATACGTGGCACTGAAATACGTGGCACTGAAATACGTGGCACTGAAATACGTGGCACTGAAATATGTGATACGTGGCACTGAAATACGTGGCACTGAAATACGTGGCACTGAAATACGTGGCACTGAAATATGTGATACGTGGCACTTAAATACGTGGCACTTAAATACGTGGCACTGAAATACGTGGCACTGAAATACGTGGCACTGAAATACGTGGCACTGAAATACGTGGCACTTAAATACGTGGCACTGAAATACGTGGTACTAAAATATGTGGCACTGAAATACGTGATACGTGGCACTGAAATATGTGGCACTGAAACACGTGGCACTGAAATACGTGATACGTGGCACTGAAATACGTGGCACTGAAATACGTGGCACTGAAATACGTGGCACTGAAATACGTGGCACTATGACTGTCAGAAAATATTCATTAAACGGTTAGGGGTGAGGTTAGGGGTAGAGTTAGGGTTAGGGTTTGGATCCCTTTATCACCTTGATGGTGGTGGGTGGCTTTTCAGTGTGTTTTCTGTTTTTTTTCGATAAAAATGCATGCGTTTTTAACGCAAACAAACGCATGTGCTTAAAAACGCAAGAAAATACTGCAGGTTGTATTTCTGAAAATGAACGCATACAGAAAAAAACCGCATGCGTTTGAAAACGCGACCAAACGCGTACAAAAAAAACGCATGCGTTTTCAATGTTAAATATAGGGACAAAACGCATGCGTTTTTTTGTGCAAAAAACGCTGCAGACAAAAACGCAAGTGTGAAACCAGCGACGCTTTTTATAGCAAAAAAGTTTTTGCGTCTCCACATTTTGAGACCTATAATTTTTCCACATTTTGCTCCACAGTCATGTGAGGTCTTGTTTTTTGCGGGACGAGTTGACGTTTTTATTGGTAACATTTTCGGACACGTGACCGTTTTTGATCGCTTTTTATTCCGATTTTTGTGAGGCAGAATGACCAAAAACCTGCTATTCATGAATTTCTTTTGGGAGAGGCGTTTATACCGTTCCGCGTTTGGTAAAATTGATAAAGCAGTTTTATTCGTCGGGTCAGTACGATTACAGCGATATCTCATTTATATCATTTTTTTATGTTTTGGCGCTTTTATACGATAAAAACTAAAATATAGAAAAAATAATTATTTTGGTATCGCTTTATTCTCAGGACTATAACTTTTTTATTTTTTTGCTGATGATGCTGTATGGCAGCTTGTTTTTTGCGGGACAAGATGACGTTTTCAGCGGTACCATGGATATTTATATCAGTCTTTTTGATCGTGTGTTATTCCACTTTTTGTTCGGCGGTATGGTAATAAAGCGTTGTTTTTTGCCTCGTTTTTTTTTTTTTTTTCTTACGGTGTTTACTGAAGGGGTTAACTAGTGGGGCAGTTTTATAGGTTGGGTCGTTACGGACGCGGCGATACTAAATATGTGTACTTTTATTGTTTTGTTTTTTTTATTTAGATAAAGAAATGTATTTATGGGAATAATATATTTTTTTTTATTATTATTTATTTAGGAATTTTTTTTTTTTTTTTTTACACATGTGGAAAAATTTTTTTTTTACTTTGTCCCAGGGGGGGACATCACAGATCATTGATCTGGCAGTGTGCACAGCACTCTGCCAGATCGACGATCTGCTGTGCAGGGCTGCAGGCTTACCAAGCGTCTGCCCTGAGCAGGCACTCGGTAAGCCACCTCCCTCCCTGCAGGACCCGGATGCCGCGGCCATCTTGGATCCGGGACCTGCGGCGAGGAGGGAGGTAGGAGACCCTCAGAGCAACGCGATCACATCGCGTTGCTCCGGGGGTCTCAGGGAAGCCCGCAGGGAGCCCCCTCCCTGCGCGATGCTTCCCTATACCGCCGGTACACTGCGATCATGTTTGATCGCGGTGTGCCGGGGGTTAATGTGCCGGGGGCGGTCCGTGACCGCTCCTGGCACATAGTGCCGGATGTCAGCTGCGATATGCAGCTGACACCCGGCCGCGATCGGCCGCGCTCCCCCCGTGAGCGCCGCTGATCGGTGATGACGTACTATCCCGTCGGCGGTCATACGGGCCCACCCCACCTCGACGGGATAGTACGTCAGATGTCAGAAAGGGGTTAATATAGCCGGTATTTGCTCAGCTCCTGACTCCTCTCCACACACAATCACACATACAGCATGTATGCGCTGTTGCACTAAGGGGTTGTGCACCTACATTTTTTCATAGTTTTTGAAAGTTTGGTAATTACAGCATAATAAAGGATGGTCATAATGCATGCACAGCAGTGACAGAGCAGAATACCGAAAGAGTTAAAAAGAAAAAAAAATATCTTGTGAACAGCCATATTCTAACATTCATATCATGATTATATTTTGCACAGATGTCCCGTTGTAGGCTGTGATGGTCAAGGCCACATATCTGGAAAATACACGTCTCATCGAAGTGCTTCTGGATGTCCTTTGGCTGCTAAAAGGCAAAAGGAGAGTTCACTAAATGGCTCATCGCTGTTATGGAAGCAAAATAAGCAGGAGCTGCCACACTGCCCACTTCCAGGCTGCAATGGTCTTGGCCATGTCAACAACGTTTTTGTGACGCACAGAAGGTACTTTGCAAACTTTCTATTCTGTTTTAATCTGATATCTGTAATACAAGGAAAGTCCTACAAAATTTTAGTTTTGGGTCTTACAGAGTTGGATTTAGTGAGAAAAGTTTGAACAATACATAGTGGATATTTCTTACATGTGATACATTCATTTAGGTAATTTTTTCTTTGTGTTAGCAATTACTAGCCACAAGGTTCGTGTAGATCTTATAAAAGTTGTCTGGCAGCCAACAAAAAAAATCCCCTAAAGCGAGTAAAAAATGCCTTAACTCATGAGTTTTTGTCAATTAAGTATATTTGTACTTGTATTTCTCACCAAACCCAAAAATAACAGCAACCACTGCCCTTGCCTTCCGCTTCTTATGTGAGGCACTTTATTTTTTAGCAGTTGCCAGTCTCGGGGACCCCGTTTCCCACCCACCCCCATGATTTTCCACCAGTCCCTTATATCTAATAATAAATTTCACAGCACATGAGGTGTAAGGCCTCATTCAGACGTCCGTGAATACTATACATGTTCTATCTGTGATTTTGATGTATACTGCTCGTACCCATTAAAGTCTATGGTGCTATTTACATGTCTATGTTTTTTTGAGGACTGAATATTTTCAAAAAAATCGTGGAAATATATGTCTGTTTTAGGTCAGAGTCAAGGTGGATCAAAATTATCCTTACAGTCCTTGGGTCCATGAATATCACAGACAGAGCATGGATGGCATCAGTGTGCAGTTTGTGTGCTGTCCTTGATTACCATTATAATGGATAAGAGAAGCCTTGTTATTTTACTTATTTTTCATACAAAAAAAAATCACTGATGAAACTGATGGTAAAAACTACACTGATCAAACACTGATGAATATTGGATCCAAAACGCTGATGAAACTCGAATCGTTTGTGACATACAAGAAAAATGAGTGATGTCTGAATAAGACTTAAAGCTTTTTTGGTAATTTTTGGTAATAGAGCAGTGACAAAGAGAAGGGGCTGACTTAGGAACGGAGCAATCACACTGTGGTAATTTGAATCATGATGCGCAGACCCAATCGGGAAAGACAATCTATATCTGTGTGACATTAACTGGAAGAAAAAAGTACACTAATATATACACTTAAATATATTAGAGCCTTGTTTTCTTATGATGAGATGAATTTAAAAAGTCTCTTGACAACCACTTTAAAGTCACCACAATATTATTTGCTGTTTCAAAACAAGAGAGTATCATCCAACCTTCCAAGAAAACATATAAAAGGATGGATCAGAAATTATTATAATTAAAACAATTGATTATATTTTGCCTGAGGACAAATATGTTTTTGCTAAATTCCTGTTATATTAATTTGCTTAATTAGTCCACTAAACTGAAAAAGTTGGAATAAATACTATAGAGAAACGTTTCAAGCGTAAAATGTAACATTGATGTATCGGGTACTTTATTACCGTCATAACTTGGTAACTATTAATGTAGATGCATTTGGCAATCAATGAAAAACACACATTAACCCCTTTACCCCCAAACCTATTTTCACCTTCCTGACCAGGCCAAATTTTACAATTCTGACCAGTGTCAATTTATGTGGTAATAACTCTGGAACATTTCAACATATTTTTTTTCATGACACATTTTACTTTATGTTAGTGGTAAATTTAAGTAAATTTTTTTTGTATTTATTTGTGAAAATACTGAAAGTATGGCGACAATTTTGAAAATGTCATAATTTTTAAATGTTAAATTTTTATACCCTTAAATCACACAAAATAGTTAATAAATACCATTTACCACATGTTTACTTTACATCAGCATCATTTGCTAAACATATTTTTTTTGTTAAGAAGAAGTTAGAAAAATTAAACATTTATCAGCAATATTTCATTTTTACAACAAAATTTACAAAAACTATTTTTTAGTAACTACATCACATTTGAGTGACTTTGAGGGGCCTTTGTGAAAATACCACAAATTACACCATTCTAAAAACTGCACCCTTCAAAGTGCTCAACACCATATTCAGTAAGTTTATTAACCCTCTCAGGTGCTTCACAGGAATTAAAGAAATGTGGAAGAAAAAAAATTAAATATTACTTTTTCCCATAAAAATGATGCTTTAGCCCTAAATTTTGCATTTTTACAAGTGTAACAGGAGAAAAAGGACCATAAAATTTGTTGTGCAATTTTTTCTAAGTATGCCGATACCCTACATGTGGTGGAAAACTACTGTTTGTGTGAACGGCTGGGCTAGAAAGGGAAAGACATTTGAATCTTGGAACAAAAAATTATTGGCTAGAATACATAGTGAGCACAATGTTGTGCTTGCAAAGCCCCTGTTGTACCTAAACAATGTAAAACCCCCACAAGTGACCCCATTTTGGAAACTACAGTACACCCTTTATGGAACTTATCTGTAGAGCAATAAACCCCCAGGTGCTTCATAGAGTTTGATAATGTTCCGTGAGAATAAAAAATCACATATTGCCTTCCAAAATAATAACCCCAAATTGTGCATTTTCACAGGGGTATCATGAAAAAATGGACCATACAATTGGTTGTGCATTTTTCCTGAGTACGTGAATATCCATATGTGGTGGAAAACTACTGTTAGGGTGCACGACGGGGCTCGGAAGGGAAGGAGCACCATTTGATTTCCGGAATGCAAAATTGGCTGTAATAGACAGCAGACCCCATGTTGCGTTTGGAGAGCCCATGATGTGCCTAAAGAGAGGAAACCCCACACAATTGATCACATTTTGGACACTACACCCCTCAAGTACTTATCTAGAGGTCTGGTGAGAAACTTGGACCACAATTGCTTCATAGGCTTTTATAACACTATTCAGCTGTGAAAATAAAAGATCAAATTTTTCACACAAAAATGTTGCTTTAGCCCCTATTTTTGTATTTTCATAAGGCTAACAGGAAAAATGGAAGCCATACTTACTAACACCTGGTCAAAATACTTATGCATTACAGGATGCTGTGGGCCTCAATGATAAAAGGCAGAGACAGTATAGATGAAAAATACTGACAAAACAACCAGTCACCCACCTACTAATCATGGAGGGGGTGGTTGTATATTATGCTACATGCAGACAAATAAGGCTTGTATAGGACACTAGTCACACAGGCAGCCTCAAATGTGATCACAAGGACTAAAGGCCCCGGCACACATAGCGATTTACCAACGATCACGACCAGCGATACGACCTGGCCGTGATCGTTGGTAAGTCGCTGTGTGGTCGCTGGGGAGCTGTTACACAGACAGCTCTCTCCAGCGACCAACGATCAGGGGAACGACTTCGGCATCGTTGAAACTGTCTTCAACGATGCCGAAGTCCCCCTGCAGCACCCGGGTAACCAGGGTAAACATCGGGTTACTAAGCGCAGGGCCGCGCTTAGTAACCTGATGTTTACCCTGGTTACCAAAAAAACAAACAGTACATACTCACCATCTGATGTCCGTCAGGTCCCTTGCCATCTGCTTCCTGCTCTGACTGAGTGCCGCCGTACAGTGAGAGCAGAGCGCAGCGGTGACGTCACCGCTGTGCTGTACTTTCACTTTCACTTTGTGGCGCTCAGTCAGAGCAGGAAGCAGACGGCAAGGGACCTGACGGACATCAGATGGTGAGTATGTACTGTTTGTTTTTTTTGGTAACCAGGGTAAACATCAGGTTACTAAGCGCGGCCCTGCGCTTAGTAACCCGATGTTTACCCTGGTTACCAGTGAAGACATCGCTGGATCGGTGTCACACACACCGATTCAGCGATGTCAGCGGGACCTCAACGACCAAAAAAAGGTCCAGGCCATTCCGACACGACCAGCGATCTCACAGCAGGGGCCTGATCGCTGGTACGTGTCACACATAGCGAGATCGCTACTGAGGTCGCTGTTGCGTCACAAAACTTGTGACTCAGCAGCGATCTCGCTAGCGATCTCGCTATGTGAGACGGGGCCTTATGACATAAATCTAGTAACATATATCTAACAAGACATAAAACAGCACTTTCATAAAAACAATGGACATAGCTCTTGAGATCCATCAAACTTTTGGTGACACTTGTCAGCAGGTCCAACTCAGAGTTTTGCCCACAATTTTGGCTTCTTCTGTTACAAATCCTTTTAAAATACGTTCATATGGATGAAATTCCAGGGTCTATAGCTGAATGTACATTACCTATTTGTTTGAACAAACCATAACACTTCTGCATAGCAGCCTCTTACAAAGAATTTAGTGTACATAGGCCTCACCTCAAAAACTAGTTTTTAGAGGCTGATCATCTGTACTCAAGTTAAAGCAGATATGTCACTAGATTCCACAATACAAACGTCACACGTTATTAAATAGATCTCTTAGACCTAATGTACCTGATGTGTATTTTACAGTTTATCTGGATGCCCTTTAAATGCACAAGCCATAAAGAAAGGGAAACCATCAGAGGAATTATTGAGTGTCAAAATAAAGACAAGTGGAGGTAAGGACATGCTGTGCTTCCATAGTTACAAAATTCATTTCACTCATCTGAATACTTCTCTTTGATTCACGAAAAGGTTTCAGTAAGCTAAAAAAAGCATAAAACATAAATGTATTTCATACTGCCTTTTTTCAATAAAGTTTCTGACATACGCATCTAGTTCTTTATCAGGATGCTTGAAAGCATTGCCTAAGGCTTTACACAGAATGAATCAAAATGATGCAAAGATGTAAATTCTTGGAAACTGTTCGTTATTCTTTTAAGCTTTGTGCTATGCTTCATGAGTTCTATTTCCCAATTATGTGTTCATAAGTATTTATAAGTATTTACAGTATATAGACTATCAAAATCTCAATATCTACGCTGGTTGGTTGTAAGTTTATCTTCTATTCTAAGTCTAAGGACTCATTTAGACAGTAATAACAGAGTGATGTTAGAAAATTATTAAAATACATGCAAGCCGATCCGGGGTTATTTATTGACTTGCTTAGACAGGCCAACCGCACTTTATGTATACAGAACAATCATTGATATGATCGTTCTGTACGCAAACTAAATGTTGTTATTGGCACATGTTATATTAATACAGGAAGATGTCTTACCGAGAACAATGATTTTTAAGCTTGCATAAAAGTCATCTCATACAACAAAGGATCATTTTGCTCATTCCACATTCATCAGGAGATTGTTGGCATTTTTAGACAAAACATAATCTGGAAAATACATTTCTAGAAAAGGTCATTCCTGAGTTTTGGCCTCTCTAATTGGCCCCTACGATGTCTTCCTTCAAATCCGGAAACATTGCAATGATCAGTGACCCAATAACATTGTTCTGTACTCATAACTCAAATTATAGTGCTCATCATTACCTTAGTAAAATGATAACAATAATGATCCATGCATTGCATGGACAGTTTATCAAGGGCACGTGTGGTAATTTCTCCGTGGATTGGTGTAAAAAATACAGTGAATACTTCTTGCCCTGCTACATTACAAAAAATGGCCTTCACCACTACCATCCACAGAACTGCCATTGCCACCTGCAGAGCTCAGACTCTCTGTCATAGCACTTGTTCTTTTTGCCAGACACAGAGTTTCCATAAAATGACAATCACAGAGTGGCAAGTATAGCACACAATACTGTTGTGACCTGTCAGTCAAACAGAGCTGAGAGGGAGAGAAACCACAGGGAGCCTACCCCCCTAAGACCTGTCCATTTAGTCACTTTGTTCCCGACTCCCTGTTGAAAGTATGATTAAAAATACATAGACTGTTCCTACACCAGACATATTCTAACTTAGACTGATGATTTCTGCTGCCTGAACCATGGACAGCATGAAGGAAATACAGACTGCTTCATTACAAATGTTATATCTAATCAAATGTAGCTGTAGAGTAGAGATAAAAGAATCGAGTATAAGATGCACAAATTAAGTTTGGTACCAACTTTTTGACATTTGAGATTTCAAATGCAAACAATTTTTTTTTGTTTCAAACTAATCACCGAGAATGGCTGCCATCATGTACAGATAAGAAAAGGTAAAGAAATTTGATAATATCACGTCAAGCACAACACAACGAGCGTGCTCATAATGCCTTGTAGTTGCCTGACCACATAGCACAGCTAATTATGAGGGATTATTGTCAGAGGTCACTGATAGCTCAGAGCCACTATAAAAGTCCAAGCAGGAGAGGCTGCTGCAATTTTATGGGAAAACATGGATAGACGAGCTCAGTCATAGCTTAATCCTCACAATATGTACTATGTTTATGTTCACATGTTCAGTATTTGGTCAGTATTTTACATCAGTATTTGTAAGCCGAAATCAGGAGTGGAACAATCAGAGGAAATATATAATTGAAACATGTCACCACATCTGTATTCTTACCCACTCTTGGTTTTGACTTACAAGTACTGAGGCAAAAGACTTACCAAATACTCAACATGTGCACATGGCCTAAGTGTGTGAGGAAAACAACAGATGTAATTACAAGAATTTGATAGTGAGACTGGGATAGAGGTGGAGACACTGACACTTTCTAAGGTCACATTCACATGTACAGTATTTGGTCAGTATTTTTACCTCAGTATTTGTAAGCCAAAATTAGAAGTGGAACAATCAGCGGAAAAGTACAATAGAAACACATCACAACTTCTGCATTTTTCACCCACTCCTGGATTTAGCTTACAAATACTGATATAAAATACTGAATGAGTGCCCTTTGAAGAGTAATATTGGACTGGGTAATATGGAAGGAAACACCTATGTCACATTATCTGCATCTAAGGCCTCATTCAGATGCCCATTTTTTTATGTGAGTGGAAAAATGTAACATTTTTTTTCAGTGTTTTGAATCAGATTTTCATCATTGATAGTCATTGTGACAGTTTTTACCACCAGTTTTTCATCAGTGTTTTTTACGTATGCAAAAAAATGCAGAGTTCCTCCTATATATCACAAAGTCAAAAATGGATAACACATGTATTGCACGTTATCTCATAGTCTACGGGTCGAGATTTTCATAGACCCATAGACTTGTATAAGTAATTTTAATCCACGACTCAAAAAATGGCCATAGCTCCGTGATTTTATTTTGCAAACACAGTCCACAAAAAAGATATGTAAACAACATTATATATTATACTAGTTGAAGAGCCTCGCAATATGCATTTTGTACTCCAGTTCTCCTTTGTTTTACACATTGGCAGCAAGGCCAGCCCTGCTGCATAGTCATATGCACCCCAATACACCTTGGAACCCACATACTGGATGGGCCCATGAAAATCCACTTCACAATATGCATTTTGTACTCCCATACTTCTTTGTTTTACACATTGGCTGCAATGCCAGCCCTGCTGCATAGTCAGTCATGTGCACCTCATTACGCCTTGTAACCCACATACTGGATGGGCCCATGAAAATCCACTTCACAATATTCATTTTGTACTCCCGTACTCCTATGTTTTACACATTACCAGCAAGGCCAGCCCTGCAGCATAGTCATATGCACCCCATTACGCCTTAGAACTCACATACTGGATCGGCCCATGAAAATCCACTTGTATTTTTTAATGGTATGATGGTTCCCTCTTTACAGATTTATTGACAGGAGAATTTGCCATAATTTTATTTGCCATGTTTTTAACATTAAGGTTCAGATACAGCTTTAAATAAGGCTAATACTTGCAATACAACGCAATTTTATTGCAAACTACAAAATTCAAGGAATAGTTTGATTGAATAATGTGAGTGCGTACACTTTTGTATATGTTAACATACACAGGTTAATAAGTACATATAAAGATTAAATACATATAGTGATTACGTATATACTAAGTATACTATAGTATACTTACATCATCCACAAGAGGCTTTTAAACATCATCCGTCTGGAATATCAGAGAAGCAACATCAAGACAGAGAACCCCTGGGAGATTACTTACACTGCATGGGCATCCCCAATTATGCAGGCATCAGCACACTGTACATGTACAGGTACCCCAGGTTTGGCAATCTGTCTTAGTCATGTTTCTCTGGTCTTATATAGTGATTTACACTATGTAGTAGCTCTAGTTTCACCCAGCCCTTCAATTGGCCAGCTTTCAAGGTTGTATGAAACTGAGATATCATGGAGTCATCAGACGAGGGGCCAAAAAACCCTAGAAAATAAAAGCCACAAGGATTTAGATCAAACCACCACAGGCAGAGCTTCAGTAAACTTTAATGTTTTACAATGACAAACAGAAAACATATAGATGCTTAGAACTGTTTGTGAAGTGAATAAACAAACATTTCTCAAGATTGTGTCACTATGAGCATTGTCTGTCACATCTGTAAATGTGTTACAAGAAACGCAGCTATGTGATTGTCTGAATGCATTCGGTATACAGTATTTTAATCTGGATTCCAAATGCCATTTGTATATTCGCCATTTGTGCATTTGAGGCGGCCAAAGTTATGGCTCTCAAGGAGAGAAACTAATATAGTCGACAAAGAAATATTTGTAATGAACTTCTGAGCCAAACTAACAGCATTGTTTTATCAAATTTATATGAAGTGTATTGTGTCCAATGTGAGCAACGAGGCAACACAAAAAGAAGCTTTTCAAGTGAGCTCTTTAAGGTACACAAATGTTATGAAGTCTCTGCCAACAAGGATTTAGTTTCACCAATGGGGGCTACCTTAAAAATATACTACTGCCATCACAGCCCCTCTTGCTCAAAATTCTGTGGCCTATAAAAGTACAGAACACGTTCACCCAGGTCATGTCATCGGAGATAACGAAGAGACATTGCAGGAACAGAGTTAAGAAAAAGGCCCAATGTAGGGGTGTGGGTCTCAGAAACTTGTAATGGAGGGCATGAGCTGACAAACATTTCCCCAATGTGGGGTCCTTTTTTACTAAGTAAAATAGTGCCATCACAGCCCCCTTTGTTATGATCCGGTGACCTTGGAGCCGCATGAGAGACTTTCTCAGGAGTAGGTGGTACCTGTACTGACTGCAAACCCTAAACTAACACCGCAACTAGAAGTAGCCGTGGGATGTATCTAACACGTCCTAGACACCTCGACACAGCCGGAGGACTAAATACCCCTATAGATGGAAATGGGAATTCTATCTTACCTCAGAGCAGAACCCCAGAGGATAGGCAGCCCACCACAAATATTGACTGTGAGTATAAGAGGAAAAACACACGCAGGCAGAAAAACAGGATTTAGCAAAAGAGGCACTTCTAGCTAAACAGAAAAGGATAGGACAGAATACTAAGCGGTCAGTATTAAAATCCTAAAAATATCCACAGCAGATAATACAAATAAACTACATCTAACTAAAGACATAGAAAGTAAATCTGCATCTACTGAGAATCCAGCATGACTGAAAAATCCAAACAAAGTCTAAGCTGGACAAAAACACAATGAATTGCACTGAATTGCAAAGCACACTGCATGTGTGCACAGAGACAAAAAACCAGACACTTATCTTAGCTGAATTGGCAGCAGGGCATGAGGAGCCAGAGAGAGATGAAATCCCTCCAAGTACAATGGACAACTGGCGAGGACTCATGGATCCTGCACACATAAATACCTAATAGAGCTGAAATCAGCAGAAACACTTGCCCAGGATTACAAACCCAAGACAACTGCACTACCACCAACAACCACCGGAGGGAGCCCAAAGAGCAGAATTCACAACACCCCTTGCCCAAAACTCACAGTACAGAGCACGTTCACCCTGGTCATCTAGTGGCAGTTAAAGGACACATTGCAGGAGACAGAGTTAAGAAGTAGGCCAAATGTAATGCCCAATTCCCCAATGTGGGGTCCTTTTTTACTAAATAAAATAGTGCCATCACAGCCCTCTTGCCCAAAATTCACCGTACAGAGCATATTCACCCTGGTCATATAGTGGCAGATAAAGGACACATTGCAGGAGACAGAGTTGAGAAGTAGGGAGCTGACAAACAATTCCCCAAATGGGGGACCTTTTTTAATAAATAAAATAGTGCCATCACAGCCCCCTTGCCCAAAATTCACCGGCCTATAACAGTATAGAGCACATTCACCCTGGTCATCTAGTGGTTCTGGATGAAGAGGATGAGGATAAGGAGGAGGATAAGAACAAACAGACCAAATCTGGAAGCTTATACCCATGTGTGGTTGTGAAGAGGTGCATGAGAATACACCTCCCCAAAACAGAGAATGTATTTGAGGATATGTTTCGCTGTTTTCACTTGGTGGTGTACAGAAGTCTTTCCCAATCCAGCCCTTGTTCATTTTTATAAGAGTCAGCCTGTCAGCATTTTCCATTGACAGGCTGATGCGCTTCTCTGTTATAATTCCACCAGCGGCACTAAAAACCCGCTCTGACAGAACGCTAGCAGCAGGGCAGGCCAGGATCTCCAAGGCCTAGAGAGCCAGTTCATGCTACGTGTCCAGCTTAGATACCCAATAATTAAAAGGCACAGAAGAATGACGGAGGACGTTTGTACGATCTGCAAGGTACTCCCTCACCATCTTCACAAACATTGCACTTCTTGTGACAGCACCCCTTGCCTCTGTGCCATCACGATGGGAGGGTCTGAGAAAACTGTCCCAGAACTTTGCCATTGTTCACCTGCCTGAGCTGGATTGTACTCCAGTCTCTCTCGCTTGGACGCCTTGGTTGTACAACAAACTCTGACGTCTGCTGCCAGTGTTCTCACATGGGAATTTTCTAAGTAATTTTGCTACAATGGCCCTCTGGTACTGCAACATTTTAGTACACCTCTCTGCCTCTTGCAGAAGAGATTGAAAGTTCTCCTTGTAGTGTGGGTCTAGAAGTGTCACCAACCAGTAATGAGTGTCACCCAAAATTTTTAGAATGCTAGGGTCCCATGAAATGCAGCACAACATAAAGTCAGCCATGCTTGCCAGACTGCTAACAGGCAAGACTTCCATGTCCTCACCAACAGGATGGCTGGCTATGATGTCCTCCTCTTCCTCATCCTTCTCCTCCTCCCTGTCCTCAGGCCAGCTATGCTGAACAGACGGTATAACAGCTGTGCTTGTAGTACCGTCTATAGCGCATGAAAGTAGCTCCTGTTCTTCCTCCTCCTCCTCATTTCCAACCAATCCACGTTGAGAAGACATGAGGCTGGGCTGAGTGTAATCCCCCTGTATGGTTCCTTGCTCCATGTCCTCATGCTCTGCCTGCAATGCATCCTCTTTAATTGTGAGCAGAAAGGTTTTCAGAATGCTGAGAAGCGGGATGGGGATGCTAATTATGGTGTCATAGCCGCTCACCATCTTGGTGCAGTCCTCAGAGTTTTGGAGGATGGTACATATGTCTGACATCCATGACCATTCCTGAGGTCTTATGTGTGGAGTCTGAACTGTATATCGACAGCCTTGTTGATGTTCGTAGTCAACAACTGCCCTCTTCTGCTCACAAATCCATTCCAACATATGCAGCGCAGAGTTCCAGTGTGTGGGGACATCACACACCAGTCATTGAGCTGGAAGCTGCAAACGCTGAAGCACGGCAAGGGCGGCTGACGCTGTAGCTTACTTTCTAAAATGGTCATACAGATGTAGTACTTTCACTAGCAGATCTGGCAGCTCTGGGTAGCTTGTCAGAAAACATTGAACCACGAGGTTAAACACATGGGCCAGGCAAGGTATGTGTGTGAGCTCACCTTGCCTGAGAGCTGCCACCAGGTTACGGCCATTGTCACACATGACCATGCCTGGCTGTAGGTTCAGCGGTGTCATCCAAATATCTCACTGCTCCATCACCGCTGTCCAGAACTCTTCTGTATTGTGCGGTTTGTCACCTATACAGATTAGCTTCAGCACAGCCTGTTGCCGCTTGGCTGAGGCAGTGCTGTAGTGCTTCCAGCTTCTGAATGATGTGTTGATTTCAGAGATGGAGGATGAAGAGGAGGAGGAGGTGCAGGAGCTGTAGACTGTGGGGGCAACCCTGATTGATGTAGGGCCAGCAATCCTTGGTGTGGGGAGGATGTGTTCCATCCCAAGGTCCGACTGGGTCCCAGCTTCCATTATGTTAACCCAGTGTGCCATCAGTGAGATGTACCGTCCCTGCCCACAACCACTTGTCCACATGTCCATGGTTAGGTGGACTTTCCCTGTAACAGCATTGCTGTGGGCACGGGTAATGTTGTGGGACACATGCTGGTGTAATGCTGGTACGGCACACTGGGAGAAATAGTGGCGACTGGGGACCGAGTACCTTGGGACAGCTGCCGCCATCAGGTTGCAGAAAGCTTCTGTCTCAAAGAGCCTAAAAGGCAACATTTTGAGCACAAGCAGAAGAGAAATGTTAGAATTTAGCACTGTGGCCTGTGGGGCGTTGGCTGGGTATTTCTGCTTGCGTTCCAAAGACTGGGGTATAGACAGCTGAAGGCTGTGTTGGGACAAGGATGTGGACGGGCTTGATGATGGTGCTGCTTGACTGTGGGCAACAACAGATGCAGGGCTAGAGGCATCTTCACATGCACAGTGTACTGGGGATTGGCTTCTACGCAAAACAGTGGAAGAAGCAGTGGTGTGACCTGCAGACAGTGGTCCTGGAGCCTGGGGTTTGGCCCACAAAGTCGTGTGCTTTACTGCCATGTGCCTGATGATGCTAGTGGTGGTCAGGCTGGTTGTATTGCTACCCCTGCTGATGCGAGCATGGCAGGTGCTGCAAATGGCCTGTATGGGGTTATCGGCAGAGTCTTTAAAAAATAACCAGACTCCGGAAGATCTAACAGTTGGAATGGCAACTTCCCTCATGTTGGTGTTACTGGGAACGGATGCACACCTTCTGTCTGTGGCCACCACACTGCTTCTTTCTGCCTGTTGGGGTGATATGCCTCCTTCTCCATGTGTGCTGCTGCCCTCGCTCTGCATGTCCTCCTGCCAAGTAGGGTCAGTCACATGGTCATCCACCACCTTGTCTTCCACATCCGCACCCTGCTCCTCCTGACTTTCTGGCAATTGTGTCTCATCATTGTCCACCTCTTCTGACACTTTCCCACCATCACCTTCATGTGACCGGGGCTGGTCAAAGCTTTGGGCATCTCTACATGCGATCTCAGCTGTCACCACTTCAAGTTGACCGGCCGAGAGTTCGGAATCTTGGAATGGAAAACTGAACAGCTCTTCAGAGTGTCCAAGTGTGGGATCAGTTGTCTCAGGGAACGCGGCATGGTGGAAGGAAGAAGGATCAGGGTGAGAAATATCCAGGCCACACTCACGGCTACTCAGACTTGACCGTGTGGAAGACATGGTGGTGGTGGCTAAGTGACTGGAAGCATTATCCACTATCCAACCAACAAACGTTTCACACTGCTCTGGCTTCAATAGTGGTGTGCTGTGGTCCCCTAGAAACTGGGACAAGAAGGTCGAGCAAGAAGATGTGGGTCTTTGTTGTGGCCCACTTTCACCTTGGCCACGGCCTCATCCTCTGCATGCATCACATCCACTTCCCCATCCCTTGCCTTACCCATTTTAAATGGACTACTGCATTATTTCAAAAGCTAAACACAAATGTATTTATTAGGAGCGATATCTGATCAGTATGCCTGCAAATCTACGATTTCTCAAACACAAACACCAGGCAGGCCTCAGCCTGACATAACAGGCTGTATGCTATTTTTTGGGTTTTTTGTGAATTTAATTTATGCAAAATAGTGCTGTATATAATTAGAATAACAGACAGGAAAAAAGAGGGAAACCAGCCTACAATGCCCAAACTTGGAGCATGCAGAAATATGAGGCCTGTCATGGAAATACCACACTGCCAAATATGTGGCCTGTATTTTTTAAAGGGAACCTGTCACCCCCAAAATCGAGGGTGAGCTAAACCCACCAGCATCAGGGGCTTATCTACAGCATTCTGTAATGCTGTAGATAAGCCCCCGATGTATCCTAAAAGATAAGAAAGAGGTTAGATTATACTCACCCAGGGGAAGTCCCGGTCCCGGGTCCCCGTCCGATGGGTGTTGCGGTCTGGCGCCTCCCATCTTCATCAGATGACGTCCTCTTCTGGCCTTCATGCTGTGGCTCCAGCGGCCAAGCAAATCACTGCATGACCACAACAAAGATGGCTGCGGCATTTCATGGCCTGGCTGACAATCCCTGCAGCATGATTGGGTCTCTAAAGTCTGCCAAAAATGCTGGGTGGAGACACCAGTCACCGACGAATAATCTTGGAAATGCTCGGTGCTCGGCAAGTACACCGAGTACATTGATACCCGGGCGAGTAACGAGTAGTGGCGAGCACTTTCACTCATCACTAATAATGTCACTTTGAGGTAATAAGTCTGGGATGCTTCAATGTGTCCCAGTGTTTCTTCATGACATACTGCACTTCATGATAGTGGTAAATTTAGGTCTGTATTTTTTTGTGTTTATTTGTGAAAATTTAAAAATTTTGATGAAACTTTCACAATTTTAATATTTTTTATTTTTACTCCCTGAAACCAGCTAATTATACCACACAAAACAGTTAATAAATAACATTTACCACACGTCTACTTTACATCAGCATCATTTTTTAAACATAATTTAGAAGATTTAAACATTTATTGGGTCCTGATGTTGTTGCTGGTCAGAGCTATCACTCTGTACCGGGATCCCAGTGCTTGCAGGACTCTGTGGGTCCTGAATGCTGCAGACCACTGACCATAGAAAAAACGTCGGCGCTGCACAAAGCACAGCAAGGGCTTACATTTATTTACGTCTGGCTGTCATGAAGGGTTTAAGAAAGGATTGTAATTCTTCATGACTAGAGGAGGAAATATTTTCCTTCAAGAAGTCAGATCTAATATTTCTTACTTATAATGTGTCAGTACGATGCAAACGAGTTTATTAAAAGTTCACGCTGAGGCAGAACAGAAGCAACGATTATTGGCTGACCATGTCACTTTCCGTACCTTTAATTGTAAGCAGCCCAGGGAAGAATTCACCATTAATGCATTATTATTACTAATATTATTATTTATACTATTAGTATTTAAAAAAAAATCAGACAACTAACTGAGTAAAAAATATCAATTAGGCATCACGGACATTTTGTGCTGAATTGGGTCACTTCATGAACCATATGCATCTAGGCCACACAGAAGGGAATGTGTCACAATTAGAAAACAGCTTTATTTTAAATGACATCCTGAACTCAACCACTCAAGTATTTTAAAGGGAACCTATCACCCCGTTTTTTTCGGTATGAGATAAAAATACTGTTAAATATGGCCTGAGCTGTGCATTACAATAGTGTAGTTTGTGGACCCCGATTCCCCACCTATGCTGCCGAAATACGTTACCAAAGTAGTCGTTTTCGCCTGTCAATCAGGCTGGTCAGGTCAGATGGGCGTGGTGTCTTCCCCCAGATATTGCGTAGTTTTCCGTTGGTGGCGTAGTGGTGTGCGCATGTCCAAGGTCCCGAATCCTGCACAGGGGTGTGAAAATAGCAGCGATGTCCGTTATTCCATTGGTGGTCGGTGGGCGCGGCCATCTTGCTTTGACCGCGCGTGCGCAGAAGCGGCGCTCTGCTGGCCGCGGCTTCAGGAAAATGGCCGCGGGCATCCGCGCGTGCGCAGATGGCTATCGCGGTGGCCATTTTCGTGAAGCCGCGGCCAGCAGAGCGCCGCTTCTGCGCACGCGCGGCCAAAGCAAGATGGCCGCGCCCACCGACCACCAATGGAATAACGGACATCGCTGCTATTTTCACACCCCTGTGCAGGATTCGGGACCTTGGACATGCGCACACCACTACGCCACCAACGGAAAACTACGCAATATCTGGGGGAAGACACCACGCCCATCTGACCTGACCAGCCTGATTGACAGGCGAAAACGACTACTTTGGTAACGTATTTCGGCAGCATAGGTGGGGAATCGGGGTCCACAAACTACACTATTGTAATGCACAGCTCAGGCCCTATTTAACAGTATTTTTATCTCATACCGAAAAAACGGGGTGATAGGTTCCCTTTAAGGCTGTGTGCAAGAGCAAATGAACATTCTGAATATTACTTACACCTCATGTCTCATTCACATCATGTTCTGTAATAGCAGATATTCCATTTACACCTCACACACATCACCTTTCGTAATAATAAGAATAAAGGATTTGAAAATAACTGTTCATAAAATATAAATATTTTAATGTACCAGCAGGCATAGAGAATGGGGATGATATCAGGAATTTAGATGAAGAGATCAAAGAATTGAATGAATCAAATTTGAAGATAGAAGCTGACATGATGAAACTTCAAACCCAGGTTAGAATACACTTCTAGTAATTCTGTCTAAATAAACTTGGAAACCTGTGGTTTAATAAAAAAACAAAAAAGAAAAAAAGACATGCTAAAAAATATGCACTTTACAATTGTGTACCCAGGATACACTAAGCATTCTATATCATTATATATACAGTGATGTACCGTATTTTTCAGATTATAAAATGCACTTATAAGGGTGCGGATATACCTTACCGACCGTGGTGGAGCAGGGTCCCAGGGTCGCCAGTGGAGGAGGCAAGAGTGGAGCGTTGCTGCAGGCCGCAGGATGATGAGGAGGGGGTGTTTGGATGTGTGGTGCGGCGCACCGCTGCGGGTGTTCATCTCCCGAGATCTTGGTGCCGAGATCTCCATCTGTGCATGCGCTGTCCCCTGCCGGCAGCCATTTTCCCATAATACAGACACCGCATAGGAACCAATGTAACTGTGGGAGCTCTGGGCTTTCACAAGATGTCAGCAGAGCCCCTGCAGCACTGAACACCCACAGCACTGAACACCCGCAGCACAACATCGCACATCTGAACACCCCCTCATCCCAGCCTGCAGCAACGCTCCACTCTTGCCTCCTCCAGCGGCGACCCTGGGACCCCGCTTTACTGCAGTTTTCACCCCGGGTAAGCAATAAGATGCATGGATTATAAGAAGCACCATCATTTTATAAAAAAAAAAGATTTCTTTCCTATTTTTCTCCTCAAAATCTGGGGTGCGTCTTATAATCCGATGCGTTTTATGATCCACAAAATACGGTAATTGCAGCTTCAGGATTCCTGATGATGCTTAAAAACAAATGTAAAAGATAAGTTTAATAATTAAAAAAATATTCACACTAAAAAATAGAAAACATTTTCTAAAGTAAAAATAGTAAACCATAAAATATACACATGTTATTACCATGACTATACCAACCTGATGTCTATAAATTATTCTTCACCATAATAACCAAAGTTTCATGTCAAAGAAAGGTCACAGGTTTTTTTTTAAATAATGCAAAAATTAAAGTCATCAAACAATGTTATGTACCCTAAAACGGAGACAATAAAAACTGAACACAATTGTAAAAATGAGCAGGTCCAAATACAGTTAATAAGTAAATTACATATAACTCAAAATAGTGCCTTTGAAAAATACAAATCTATTGGATAAAGTCAAGTCCTTACAAGTGCATCTCAATAAATTAGAATATCATCAAAAAGTTAATTTATTTAAATTCTTCAATACAAAAAGTTAAACTCATATATTATATAGAGTCATTGCAAACAGAGTGATTTTTTTAAGTTAATGTTGATGATTATGGCTTACAGCCAATGAAAACCCAAAAGTCATTATCTCAGAAAATTAGGATAATTAACAAAAAACACCTGCAAAGGCTTCCTAAGTGTTTCAAAAGGCCCTTAGTCTGTTTCAGTAGGCTCCACAATCATGGGGAAGACTGCTGACTTGCCAGATGTCCAGAAGGCAGTCATTGACACATTTAACAAGTAGGGTAAGCCACAAAAGGTCATTGCTAAAGAAGCTGGCAATTCAGAGTGTTGTAACCAAGCATATAAATGGAAAGTTCAGTGGAAGGATAAAGGGTGGTAGAAAAAGGTGGACAAGCAACCGGGATAACCACAGCCTTGAAAGGATTGTTTTAAAAAGGCCATTTAAAAATATGGGGGAGATTCTCGAGAAGGGGACTGCTGCTAGAGTCATTGCTTCAAGAGCAACCACACACAGACATATCCAGGACATGGGCTAGAAGTGTCGCATTCCTTGTGTCAAGCCACTCATGACCAATAGACAACGCCAGAAGCATCTTACCTGGGCTAAGAATAAAAAGAATTGGACTGTTGCTCAGAGGCCTAAGGTGTTGTTTTAAGATGAAAGTAAATTTAGCATTTCAATTGGAAATCAAGGTCGCAGAGTCTGGAGGAAGAGTGGAGAGGCCACAATCCAAGCTGCTTGAGGTCTAGTGTGAAGTTTCCACAATCAGTGATGTTATCTGCTGGTATAGATCCACTGTGTTTTTTCAAGACCAAAGTAAGCTCAGCTGTCTACCAGGAAATTTTAGAGCACCTTATGCTTCCCTCTGCCGACAAGCTTTTTGGAGATGGAAAAGTCATTCTCCAGCAGGACTTGGCACCTGTCCACATTGCCAAAAGTACCAATACCTGGTTTAAAAACAACAGTATCACTCTGTTTGACTGGCCAGCAAACCCGCCTGACCTTAACCCCATAGAGAACCTATGGGGTATTGTCAAGAGGGAGATGAGAGACACCAGACCCAACAATGCAGATGAGCTGAAGGATGATATCAGAGCAACCTGGGCTTCCATAACACTTCAGCAGTGCCACAGGCTGATCGCCTCCATGCCATGCTGCATTGATGCAGTAATTGATGCAAAAGGAGAGCCAACCAAGTATTGAGTGCATTTACTGAACATACATTTCAGTAGGCCAATATTTGGGATTTTCAAATCATTTTTCAAGCTGATGTTATGAAGTATTCTAAATTAATTAATGAGATAATGACATTACGGTTTTCATTGGCTGTAAGCCATAATCCTCAACATTAACAGAAATAAACACTTGAAATAGATCACTCTGTTTGGGTTTAATAGGACCTTTCCTTAAAGGGGATCTGTGACTAAATTTGAAAATACAAACTCCATACATTAGTAAATACACCTATTAGACCATCTATTAGATCCAAATGCAATGTTAACCTCTTTCTGACCTTGGACGGGATAGTACGTCTGAGGTCACAAACCGTGCTTTGATGCAGGGCTCCGGCGGTAAGCCGGCATCAAAGCCGGGACATGTCAGCTGTTGTGAACAGCTGACATGTGCCCGCAATAGCGGCGGGTGAAATCGTGATTCACCCGCCGCTATTAACTAGTTAAATGCCGCTGTCAAACGCAGACAGTGGCATTTAACAGGCGCTTCCGGCCGGGCAGCCAGAAATGAGCGCATCGCCGACCCCGTCACATGATCGGGGGTCAGCGATGCTTCTGCAGAGTAACCATAGAGGTCCTTGAGACCTCTATGGTTATTGATCGCCGGTAGGTCTGAGCGCCACCCTGTGGTCGGCGCTCACAGCACACCTGCATTTCTGCTGCATAGCAGCGATCTGATGATCGCTGCTATGTAGCAGAGCCGATCGTGTTGTGCCAGCTTCTAGCCTCCTATTAAAAAAATGTGAAAAAAATAAAAAAAATATAAAAGTTTAAATCACCCCCCTTTCCCCCCATTCAAAATAAATCAATAAAAAAAAAATCAAACCTACACATATTTGGTATCGCTGCATTCAGAATCGCCCGATCTATCAATAAAAAAAGGATTAACCTGATCGCTACACGGTGTAGCGAGAAAAAAATTTGAAATGCCAGAATAACTTTTTTTGGTCGCCGCGACATTGCATTAAAATGCAATAATGGGCGATCAAAAGAACCTATCTGCACTGAAATGGTATCATTAAAAACGCTAGCTCAACACACAAAAAATAAGCCCTCACCTGACCCCAGATCATGAAAAATGGAGACCCTACAGGTATCGGAAAATGGCACAATTTTTTTTTTTTTTTTTTAGCAAAGTTTGGATTTTTTTTTCACCACTTAGTGTCTATGAACTCGTAATGACCTGGAGAATCAAAATGGCAGGTCAGTTTTAGCATTTAGTGAACCTAGCAAAAAAGCCAAGCAAAAAACAAGTGTGGGATTGCACTTTTTTGCAATTTCACTGCACTTGGAATTTTTTTCCCGATTTCTAGTACATGACATGGTAAAACCAATGATGTTTTTCAAAAGTACAACTCGTCCCGCAAAAAATAAGCCCTCACATGGTCATATTAATGGAAAAATAAAAAAGTTATGGCTCTGGGAAGGAGGGGAGCGAAAAACGAACACGGAAAAATGGAAAATCCCAAGGTCATGAAGGGGTTAAAGAGATGATTGACTACTACAAATTCCCACAAGTAAAATAAAAAAACCTTATAGTCACCTCCCGCACCAGTGCCATTCCAGTGATGTTAGTGACAGGTCTGCCAGGACTCGAGTCACATTGTTATGACCCATCAGCGCTGCAGCCAATCAGGTGCCACTGATCGGCTGCTTTGCTCACATTTCTCTCAGATGAAACTTAGATGTCAAATGAAAATGTGATCACAGGTGTTTGGCTGCAGTGCTCACATGGCATAACAATGTTGTAATGAATGGAAACGGAGGCACAGGTAGTGAAGTGCACATTCGTTTATTGAACTTATTGTGAAACCACGGGACCACTACTCGGGGGGACTCCGAAGGGGGTGTGACTGAGCGAGCCCCAGACTCCCATAGTAAGACCCTTCAAACAGGGCCAGAGTGGAAAGTTTGGGAGACGTAAGGTGCTACGTTCAGTTATACCCCGGGTACGTGGAAGCTGACTCGGCCGGACTGGCGAGCAGGCAGGTACTGCAAGTAGCGGAGAACCAGACAGGAGACAGGCAGCTCAAATGGGTAGCGGGCAACAGCTGGCACGGAGAGAAGCAGGTGGTGCAGGCATAGCACCAGAAGGCAAGAGAGGCACAGAGGGTACACTGAGGAGACAAACCAGAATTAGCGAGGTACAAGCTGAGCATTTCACACAAGAGCCAGGAACCTGAGAACTAACAACAGGAAACACTTGCTGCTCAGGCACCTCCCTAAGGGGAGAGATGCCTAAAATAGTACGAGACACTTAGCCATTGGCTGAAACCTATTTTATAAATGGCGCTGTCTCTTTAAGAGACTGGGAGTGCACACATGTGCACCCTTAGTGGTGTGCCAGGAGACCTGCGGGACGCGCGCAGCGTCCAGGCAGTGTGGGACGTGGAACGGAAGCCCCAGGAGACCGGCACCCCTGCCGGGCACTGCGCTGAAGTGGCAGCCCCAATGACGCAGGTGCAGACCAGGGAGCGGACCGGGACAGAGGCGTTACAAATGTCATGCAAGAGCTGGGACACCCAGCAATGATATCTTGTGGGATATCAGTAAAAGGTTTTTTTTATCTTTTAAGACAAGGTTGTCCGTAAAGTGGACAACCCCTTCAACTATAAAAGAAACTCCATTAGAGAAAAATGATGGAATAAACAGTGGTAGAACAATATCAGGAAAGTCATGTTTATTCATGTATATATCAAACCTGCCCATAGACTTACGTAGGACAGTCTGTCTCAATAAAAGTAGATTATATATATATATATATATATATATATATATATATATATATATAAAATGGGAGTCACTTGCATTCACATATAACTGTAATGCCTTATAGCTTTATATGCCTGTCATCACTTTTCATACTTGGATGCCGATTGTACCGCTCAAACATAACTAACCAGAGCCTTATCCCATTATTACTTGTGTTGGGCAATGTTGAGTAAAAATAATATATTATACAGACTTACCTACTGATCCCCATCACTGTTCTAGTACTGCTGCCAGTGTCCTAGGCCAGCCTCCTTTCTTCCTGGTTTCATCTGTCATATATCATCAATGCCACAATGTGTTGACTTTATGCACTGCTGGAATTTTTTTTTTAAATACATGGAGAAGTGAACAGAAAGTCTTACATTATGAATGAAATACCCATGCCCGAAAATTGAAAGACCTCCCTAAGGCTTTTATCAAAATTTTGAAAATACATTATTATATATTGAAAAAAGTACAAACTACATATTAAAACCGTGAGTCAATATACATAAGAATAGACATTGCATTGCCTGAATACCTCTCATAGTACTGTCAGAGACAATATATATTAGTAAAGTACAAAGTAAGCACACCTCATGCTCACATCAACTGACACATCTGCTAATACTAAGTATGCTATCCAACAGCTTGATACAAACATAGAATTGACATAAAAACAGTCTGTCTTCAAGGTACCCTCCATATCGCAATACCCCTCTTGTACAAAAGATCCGTAGGGCAGAAAATCCCAAAATGTACCAACATAAGTCATAGATGTAGAGGTAAATACATATAAAAGTTATTTTACCAACCACTCAGATGCCAACCATCCTGAAGCATGTTTCGCAATGGTTTCTTCAGGGGCTATGAATAAAGCTTACATAGTTACATAGTTATTAAGGTTGAAGGAAGACTTTAAGTCCATCTAGTTCAACCCATAGCCTAACCTAACATGCCCTAACATGTTGATCCAGCTGTCCTGTAAAGTTAGGCATTGAATAGTACTGAGATCCTTTCTGTTTCTTTGCTTCAAATCCCAGTTATAGATGCCCATACACTTTATATGCAGTTCATTTGACTAACACCTATTCTTTCCAACTCCCGAATATGCAGGCACTCTGCTCAGTTGAGTCTGCATTTCTTTTCAGCACAAAGATTCATTTGGAAACAGCATATTTTTCTGGGAGAAAATGACTGGGCATGTTGAAATCTAACATGCCTGATTCTTTTTTCCACTGACATCCACTATTGGGGGAATGTTCATATGTAATTGGCCAGTCCAGAAAATATCATCCATTGGCCAGTCAAGAAAAAAATCAGTTCAACCAACTTTCCTCTGTGTATAGGCACCTTCAATACCGCTCAATAATAGTTCTACATTCAAAATACGACATAGGGCTGCAAAATGTTTATTATTTGTTTTTTTCATTCCAACTATAATCACCGAGTTTCCTTGTAACCAATGAAATTTTCTGATTTAGATCTCTTCAATGGAGACAAATCTGAAAACAATAGAGGAGGAGAACAAACTCATAGAGCAGAACAATGAAAGTCTTTTGAAAGAGCTGGCTGGTCTAAGCCAAGCCCTTATTTCAAGTCTTGCTGATATCCAGCTTCCACAAATGGTAAGACCATATAAGTTCCCATGATGAGGACTAGAAATGGAACTGCATCTACCTGAAAATGTGCTACATATAGGGCCTATCAAGCATTTTCTTCTCCTCCCTTCAACCTCTTGCTTTTTTCTGGACTTTCTACTGAAGGAGCACAATGACTTGTAGACATTCCTGCCCTGTAAGCTGCATGTATATGCTAGATAATTGTGAATGAGCATTCTCAAAAATGCTCCTTTCACAATTACTTTGCCGTGTAAACAGCCTGCTGATCACCTGATGAATGAACGTTTTGAAATGATCATCGTCCTCGGCAATGCATTGTTCCTGTGTAAATAGAACTATTAAAATTATGGCAGCCTATGTGCACTGTGCGATCTAGTATAGATCACTCAGGGTATGTGCACACGTTGTAGATTTCCTGCAGATCTGCAGCGTTTTCTTCCTCGCAGAAACGCTGCAGATCTGCAAGTGATTTACAGTACAATGTAAATCAATGGCAAAAAAAAATTCTGTGCTAATGGTGCGGAAAAATCGGCATCGAAAACGCGGCAGATTCAAAAAAAGGAGCATGTCAATTCTTTTTGCAGATCTGCTGCGTTTCTGCACCCATTCCATAATAGAAATCTGCAGGGGTAAAAAAAAAGGAAGAAATCCGCACAAAAATCTGCATCGTGTGCACATACCAAAAAAAGGTGCAGATTCTGACCTGCGTTTTCTGCCAAGAAATGCAGAATCTGCACAGAAAATTCCTCAGTCAAATCTGTAACGTGTGCACATAGCCTCAGTGAGCATCATTTAGGCTATGTGCACATGTTGCGGATTAGCCTTAGGAATTTCCGTGTGGATCCGCAGTGTTTTTTGTGCGTTTTTGCTGCATTTTTTCTGCTTTTTTTGCGGATTTGCTGCGTTTTTTACCCCTGCGGATTTCTATAATGGAATGGGTACAAAAACGCTGCAGATTCGCAAAAAAAGAAGTGACATGCTACTTCTTTTAAACCGCAGCGTTTCCGCAGCGGATTTTCCGCAAAGTGTGCACAGCTTTTTTTTTTCTCATTGATTTACATTGTACTGTAGTAAATGCACCGCAAAAAACGCTGCGGATCCGCAGAGAATCGGCAATGTGTGCACATAGCCTTAGTTTAATGTAAGCAGGAATTTAAATGACCGCTGATCAGCAAGTTTATCAATTGGCTGTCGTATTGTGGCATCGATCGTACTTGTTAATAGAGCCTTACTCTCAGAAACTGTAATAGAGTTTTGTGAACAAGGATAATCAGCAATTGTTTGTCATACATAAGTTAATAAGATTCTTTACTTTTTGATTAAACGTGGAAGCATGTAACTTCTTAAAGGGAACCTGTCACCAGGAAAGATTTTATTCCTCCCAGCAGCATTCAGATTTCAGTCACGGGGGGCGGCACTGATGCACTGTCAGTCAGGGCCGGGGGCATGGTTACAGACACTGCTCTCCATACACAGAGTGGTGATTGAACCAGCGCTGGAGCCGCGCCAGTGACTGAAACCCGAATGCTGCTGCGGGAATAAAGTTCATTTTCTCCCTGCAGCGTCTGGCTAAGTACGGGCATCGGGCAGGCTCATAACTATCAACCTGCAAATGAATCTCATATCTGCAGGTTAATAGTGTGTTTTCTGGTGACTGGTTCCCTTTAATAATTATAAGACTAGTTGGTTGAACCTAAGTATTATCAGGGGCTGCTATGTCATCATGAATCTGGATAGTTGTGGTTAAGAACATTATCAATAAGCAATGTCTGATTAAACAAAACGTTTGACTATTTTTAATAATCTTAAAGGTAATCTGTCAGCAGGATTTCATCCCCAAACAATAAACACATGTAGCAAAGACAAATCCAGCAATTTTTTAACTTAGAAAGTCTATTCCTTCGTTACTGAGAAATCGTCATTTGATTCAATATGAAAAAAATGCTCAAATGCTTTACGTACTGTACCTGCAAGTTTTTCTCAAGCCTTTTCCACACCGACTCTATTTCCTGCCTGCATTACTGCCTGCTCCTGCTTGTCTGACAGATTCTTTGTTGTGTGATTTCAAGCCGTCCGTCAAGCAGGACAAGGCAGCGCTGAGCAGGGAACAGAGGTTTGAGAACAGCTTCCAGGGTCCAACGCACTTCAACTTCATTTATATATCCATTCAAAAGATTTCTCAGTAGCGTAGGAACAGACTGACTAGCTAACGGTATGGCAGCACTTCTATTTACAAGACCTAAATGTGCATATAAATAATATGTGGGTAGAGATGGGTGAAATCCTGCTGACAGAGTCCTTTTTAATAAACTACAATTTGGAAACCTTTAGCCCTTCCTGCCATGAGCTTAAAACCTGCAATAATGCTTTAATGCTTCTTACAAATACATTCATGATATAATGGCTCTTGGGGCGGCAAAAGTGTGGGATCCTCTACTAATGGCCATGATTGTAGAAAACTCTGATCAGGGCTATTTAACACTTGAGATGCCACCATCAGTTTGGAGATTGCAATTACTGGGGCTGATTGGTTAAAAAGGGAAAGAACTATGCTAAAAGGGGTGGTCCACATAAAAAAATATAAGAAAACATATTCTTGGTGTAATGATATATAACTTACTAATGCAATTGTTTTAGAAACACTGCACTGAGGTCCCTCTTTCAGCAATGCTTCTGGTAGCTCTATCTATTCCCCTTTTCTATACATGGATGCCCATACATCATCAGAGTTGTGTATGAAGGGGGCTTGTTGATTCTATATATGGTAGCTAAGCCAGCCCCCTCTCTAACTTTGTATATGCTATGGTCAATAAATGCCATAGATTAGCTACTGAAATTAGCAGTCATCTAGCCTCATTCATATACTGCGCTGATAATGTGCCAATACAGCAACATTTTTCCTGTGTCAAGTATAGTAGCAGACGTGGAGCTGCCCGGACCTTGGAGCATCAGTGAAACATTTAGCAATATTTTTTACAGTGACAAGTCCTTCATAAATAATCCACCAGGCTGAATATAGGCATTTCAATGCATTCTAAAAATATATAATACTTAAAAGCATGGGCCTTTAATGGGCCAAAAAGTTTAATATAGTTAAAAAAAATTACTTAAAAAAAACCAATAAAACATATTTGGTAGCCTCATAAACACAATTTACTTGTACTATGCGAAACACGCGTCGGGGCGCATGGAATGGATCCCACATTACACACAACATGGGTAAGCAGTAACTACATCCTTGATAGCACTTTATTTTAGTGCACCTTTGGCGCTCATTTGTAGGTTGAAGTATTGAGTTAATCCACTTCACAGATTTGGTTTCTATATTGATGGGGGAGAGTTATATAGTTATGTCCCAAGCTGAAAGATATAGACACCATATGAATTTCTATGAAACAAAACATTATCTTTAGTCTGTATTATTTAAAGACACTAAGGATTTAAATACATTTTATTGGATGTTTCATCATTGAAAATAACTCTGTAGAGGAGATAATATCTTGACAAATATCCTGGTGCTCCTTCACCCCTGAAAAGGGGGATTCAGATATATTAATGTACAGTCCATACTCAGATCACAATACACAGTCTGACCATGGGTCTTATAATCTGACCTAGCTGCCTCATCGATATACAGGAAAGTATTCGTACCCCTTTAAATTTTTCAATCATTGCTTCATTGCAGCCATTTGGTAAATTCAAAAAAGTTCATTTTTTCTCATTAATGTACACTCTGCATCCCATCTTGACTAAAAAAAAAATGTAGTAATTTTTTGCTAATTTATTAAGAAAGAAAAACTGAAATATCACATGGTCATAAGTATTCAGACCCTTTGCTCAGTATTGAGTAGAAGCACCCTTTTGATCTAGTACAACCATGAGTCTTCTTGGGAATGATGCATCAAGTTTATCACACCTGAATTTGGGGATCCCCTGCCATTCTTCCTTGCATATCCTCTCCAATTCCATCAGGTTGGATGGTGAACATTGGTGGACAGCCATTTTTAGGTCTCTCCAGATATGCTCAGTTAGGTTTAGGTCAGGGCTCTAGCTGGGCCAGTCAATAATGGTCACAGAGTTCGGCCAAGTCTGAGGTCCAGAGTACTCTGGAAGAGGTATTCATCCAGGATATCTCTGTACTTGGCCGCATTCATGTTTCATTCAATGACAACCAGTTGTCCTGTCTCTGCAGCTGAAAAACACCCCCATAGCATGATGATGCCACCACCATGTTTCACTGTTGGGATTGTAGTGGGTAGGTGATGGGCAGTGCCTGGTTTTCTCCACACATACCACTTAGAATTATCACCAAAAAGGTCTATCTTCGTCTTATCAGACCAGAGAATCTTATTTCTCATAGTCTGGGAGTCCTTCATGTGTTTTTTAGCAAACTCTATGTGGGCATTCATATGTCTTGCACTGAGGAGAGGCTTCGTTGGACCAATCTTCCATAAAGGCCTGAGTGGTGGAGGGCTGCAGTGATAGTTGACTTTGTGGAACTTTCTTGCATCTCCCTACTGCATCTCTGGAGCTCAGCCACAGTGATCTTGGGGTTCTTCTTTACCTCTCTCACCAATGCTCTTCTCCCACATTTGCTCAGTTTGGCTGGACGGCCAGGTCTAGGAAGACTTCTGGTGGTCCCAAACCTCTTCCATTTAAGGATTATGGAAGCCACTGTGCTCTTAGAAATCTTGAGTACTGCAAAAATTCTGTTTTAACCTTGACCAGATCTGTGCCTTGAAGCAATTCTGTCTCTGAGCTCCTTTGCCAGTTCCTTTGACCTCTTTTGGTCTGACATGCACTGTGAGCTGTGAGGCTTCCGTTGGGCTACTCTGCCATAAAGGCCCGGTCTGCAGTGATAGTTGACTTTGTGGAACTTTCTTTCATCTCCCTATTGCATCTCTGGAGTGCAGCCACACTGATCTTGGGGTTTTTCTTTACCTCTATCACCAAGGCTCTTCTCCCATGATTGTTCAGTTTGGCTGGACGTCCAGGTCAGCGAAGACTTCTGGTGGTCTCAAACTTCTTCCATTTAAGGATTACGGAGGCCACTGTGCCCTTAGGAACCTTGAGTACTGCAGAAATTCTTTTGAAACCTTGGCCAGATCTGAGCCTTGCCACAATTCTGTCTGAGCTCCTTGGCCAGTTCATTTGACCTCATGATTCTAATTTGGTCTGACATGCACTGTGAGGTCTTATATAGACAGGTGTGTGCCTTTCCAAATCAAGTCATATCAGTTTAATTAAATACAGCTGGACTCCAATGAAGGAGTAGAACAATCTCAAGGAGGATCACAAGGAAATGGACAGCATATGACTTAAATATGAGTGTCTGAGCAAAGGGTCTGAATACTTATGACCATGTGATATTTCAGTTTTTCTTTTTTATTAAATTTGCAAAAATTTCTACATTTCTGTTTTTTTTTCAGTCAAGATGGGGCGCAGAGTGTACATTAATTTGAAAAAATTAACTTTTTTTTAATTTACAAATGGCTGCAATGAAACAAAGAGTGAAAAATGTAAAGGGGTCTGAATACTTTCCGTACCCACTGTATATACACAAAGAATACATAGATATATAGAAGTCAGTGACACACACACATACATATATATATATATATATACACTCACCGGCCACTTTATTAGGTACACCATGCTAGTAACGGGTTGGACCCCTTTTGCCTTCAGAACTGCCTCAATTCTTCGTGGCATAGATTCAACAAGGTGCTGGAAGCATTCCTCAGAGATTTTGGTCCATATTGACATGATGGCATCACACAGTTGCCGCAGATTTGTCGGCTGCACATCCCAAAGATGCTCCATACAAGGCAGGATGGATCCATGCTTTCATGTTGTTTACGCCAAATTCTGACCCTACCATCCGAATGTCGCAGCAGAAATCGAGACTCATCAGACCAAGCAACGTTTTTCCAATCTTCTACTGTCCAATTTCGATGAGCTTGTGCAAATTGTAGCCTCAGTTTCCTGTTCTTAGCTGAAAGGAGTGGTACCCGGTGTGGCCTCAAAGTTCGACGCACTGTGCATTCAGAGATGCTCTTAGGCCTACCTTGGTTGTAACGGGTGGCGATTTGAGTCACTGTTGCCTTTCTATCAGCTCGAACCAGTCTGCCCATTCTCCTCTGACCTCTGGCATCAACAAGGCATTTCCGCCCACAGAACTGCCGCTCACTGGATTTTTTTTCTTTTTCGGGCCATTCTCTGTAAACCCTAGAGATGGTTGTGCGTGAAAATCCCAGTAGATCAGCGGTTTCTGAAATACTCAGACCAGCCCTTCTGGCACCAACAACCATGCCACGTTCAAAGGCACTCAAATCACCTTTCTTCCCCATACTGATGCTCGGTTTGAACTGCAGGAGATTGTCTTGACCATGTCTACATGCCTAAATGCACTGAGTTGCCGCCATGTGATTGGCTGATTAGAAATTAAGTGTTAACAAGAAGTTGGACAGGTGTACCTAATAAAGTGGCCAGTGAGTGTATATATTACATAGATAGATAGATAGATAGATAGATAGATAGATAGATAGATAGATAGAAGAAAAGCCGGTAATTCATCTGCCGTGTTCTGTAAAATCACTGCAGGAGCCAACAGGATAGAAGAGATGGATTACATACAGTAAATACAAATGGAATAGGTAGATATATAGATGTCAGTGACAAATAAAATTAGTACAGTATGTGTGCAAATTACCGGACATGTATTTAATTAATAAAAGATTATTTTTCAGAAACAAATGGCGTGGGCTCCTGTGCAATTTTTTTAACTAGCAGAGGGAAAGCCAACGGCTGGGGGCAGATGTTTATAGCCTGGGAAGGAGGTAATACCCATGGAGCTTCCCAGCCTATTAATATCAGCTCACAGCTGTATATTTAGCCTTTACTGGCTATTAAAATGGGGGACCCTAAAAAAAAGATGTAGGGTCCCCCTATAATTAATAACCAGCAAAGGCTATGCAAACAGCTACAGGCTGATATTAATAGCCTAGGAAGAGTCCATGGATATTGGCCCCCCAGGCTAAAAATATCAGTTCTCAGCCATCCCAGAAAAGGTGCAGCTCTAAGATGCACCAATTCTGGCACCTGTAGCGGTGGCAAGTGGGGTGATAGTTGTGGGG
The DNA here is from genome assembly GCF_051348905.1 of Ranitomeya variabilis. Classification (NCBI taxonomy): domain Eukaryota; kingdom Metazoa; phylum Chordata; class Amphibia; order Anura; family Dendrobatidae; genus Ranitomeya; species Ranitomeya variabilis. The sequence continues at coordinate 449,447,709 of NC_135237.1, read as the reverse complement.
TTGATGCCACCATTCTATTTCCAGGTGACTTCAATCGCAGAGATTAGTAATGGAGAGGTGTCACTAAGATGCCCCCATTACTAACCCCATAGTCACATTGTAATAAAACACAGACATGCAGAAAAAAGTCCTTTAATGAAAGAATGACACAGACTCCTTTAATATTCTTAATTAAACCATAGTTACGACCTCACCCATTCCCCTGATGCCCTCATCATCAGCAAAAGAAGTAAAATAAACAAACAATAGTATTCCTCACCTTTCCGCAGAGATGCTTTTAATCCATTTGTCCCAGGATGGGTCCAGCTCTGCTACATCTAGATGGCAGATTGCATGATGCGACCATGCAGCCTGTCATCCAGCAGACAAACTGAGCACCGTGTGCTCAGTGTTTCTCTGTGAACTGCTATTCCCTGTCTGACGAGACCACGAGCGTGAGAAAGTTCTACTGCTCGTGTTGCCGTCTGACATGATATGCATATATTACATGGCTGAGGCAAAGTAACGAAGTCAGAGTGCAGAGGGCGGTAACTTTTCCCACAAAGAATGTGCTGACCGCCTGAAGTGTCACAGTGTCCCAGTTCCAGCCACGTGCTTCACAGCATTCGGTTACTAAACGCTTCATGCATGTACCTTGCCTCGCCCCATGTGATGCTGCACCATAAGGTACCCCAAAAATTAAAGAGGCTGGCAGCCAGAAAAGTGGGCTGGTGGCCCCCCAAAAGGTATCACACCGCAGCCCAGGAGGCAAATGTCCTACTGGGCAGATCAGCAGTACAGGTTTGGGCTTATGTATGTGGAAGGTGTATAGAAAGAGGTTGTCAATATCAGACAACACCTTCAAAGTGGGTTTATCAAGTCTCCTAAATCTGATACTGCCAGGAGAAGCTGTGCACAGCCGCATAAACTGTAATATGACATGAGGACCATATAATGAAATAAACTTTTTATAACAGCTTTCTTTTCTAGCGTTCACAGTATGGGTCTTAAGAGGAATCTGTCAGAAGGTTTTTGCTATGTAATCTTTAGACAGAAGGAGACAGAGGCTGAAACACAAAATTCAGGGATGTGTCACTTGTCAAAGTGCGTGTTGTTGTTTACTGTGAAAGATTTATCACGAATAGATTAAAATTGCCACTAAGCAGCTGTCTATGGACTTTGTATAATGAGAGCCTAGTGTGGGCGGGGTTAGCTTTCTCAGCTCTGCTACATTCTAAATCAAAAATTTCTGATTGTGTGATAATGGCTGCCCCCAGTAAACTAAGTGATAAATCGCTGGATTCAGCTTCTCTTTACCTACATTATGCTGCTCTCAAATGAGGTATCAAAAACCTGCTGACATATTTCTTTAAATGGGGCCACAAGTATCTCTATAATACATAGTGAAAAATGCTTGTTTTTTAACCCTTTACTGACATCGGATGGGATAGTACGTCCGAGGTCAGCTCCCCTGCTTTGATGCAGGGCTCCGCGGTGAGCCCGCATCAAAGCCGGGACATGTCAGCTGTTTTGAACAGCTGACATGTGCCCGCAATAGCGGTTGGTAAAATCGCGATTCACCCGCCGCTATAAACTAGTTAAATGCCGCTGTCAAACGCAGACAGCGGCATTTAACTACCGCATCCGTCCGGGCGGCCGGAAATGATGGCATCGCCGACCCCCGTCACATGATCGGGGTCAGCGATGCTTCTGCAGTGCAACCATAGAGGTCCTTGAGACCGCTATGGTTACTGATCGCCGGTAGCTGTGAGCGCCACCCTGTGGTCGGCGCACACAGCACACCTGATTTTCTGCTGCATAGCAGTGAACATCAGATCGCTGCTATGTAGCAGAGGCGATTGTGCTGTGCCTGCTTCTAGCCTCCCATGGAGGCTATTGAAGCATGGCAAAAGATAAAAAAGTTAAAAAAATGTGAAAAAAAATAACCTGATCGCTAAACGGCGTAATGAGAAAAAAATCGAAACGCCAGAATTACGTTTTTTTGGTCGCTGTGTCATTGCATTAAAATGCAATAACGGGCGATCAAAAGAACGTATCTGCACCGAATTGGAATCATTAAAAACGCCAGCTCGACATGCAAAAAATAAGCCCTCAACCGACCCCAGATCATGAAAAATGGAGACGCTACGAGTATCGGAAAATGGAGCAAATTTTTTTTTTTTTTTTTTAGCAAAGTGTGGAATTTTTTTTCACCACTTAGGTAAAAAATAACCTAGTCATGTTAGGTGTCTATGAACTCGTAATGACCTGGAGAATCATAATGGTCAGTTTTAGCATTTAGTGAACCTAGCAAAAAAGCCAAGCAAAAAACAAGTGTGGGATTGCACTTTTTTTGCAATTTCACCGCATTTGGATTTTTTTTCCCATTTTCTAGTACACGACATGGTAAAACCAATGATGTCATTCAAAATACAACTCGTCCCCCAAAAAATACGCCCTCACATGGCCAAATTGATGGAAAAATAAAAAAGTTATGGCTCTGGGAAGGAGGGGAGTGAAAAACGAACACGGAAAAACGAAAAATCCCAAGGTCATGAAGGGGTTAAGCAGAATTGTATAAAATAATATGTACAATGAAAGCAATGTACAAAGTAACTACTGTAAAAGAGAAATATTCGTGTCACAGTTCCACCCCTCAGTGTGTCTGGGATGCAGTTACTGACAGCTCGGCCATCTAATCTGACACAGAGTCATACTGAAGCTGTCAGTACTTTGATTGACAGCTTGGCCATCCAATCTGAGACTGGGAGGTGTTGGCTGTCTCTATGTGTTCATTTTCCCGGGTGATTGCCATGCTACTTAACTGAGCAGTTTCTCCCAGACCTCTGCCGGACCTACATTCAGCTAGTGAGGTTTGTACTCCTTGTGCCTTGAGTTCTCCATGCTTGATCTTTTGTTGCCTGACCTTGGACTTCGTGCTGACCATCCGTATTTTTAACCCCTTCTGCTCTGATCCTTTATCCTCCTGGTATTGTGACTCTGTCTATACTGTGGTCTCTCTGGACATTTTCTTAAGAAATGCTCAACTCGTCCTCAAGCTATCAAACATCGGGAGAACGACTGAGTTTGGGTGACGGCCGAGGAGGCCATCCAGACTCCCAGATACCTTTTTCTTCCTCCAATAAAGTACTGATAAATACAATGTTATCCTTTGAGAACTAGCTATTATCAACATTGGCGTTCATTGACTGTGGGTTTGCTGCTAACTTTATTGATTTGAGACTGGTTCTGAAGTTAGGGTTAGGGACAGTTAGTTTAGAAAGTCCCATTCAAGTCATCGCCCTTGACATGACACTGCTAGCTCACAATTTGTTCAAGACTGCAACAGTAGATTTCACTCTCCAAGTGGGAGCACTCCACTCTGAATCCATCTCCTGTTTTGTGTTGGATAATTTACCTGCTGGATTGGTACTGGGGATTCCATGGTTGCAGATTCACAATCCTATTACTGATTGGTTTCAGAAAGAGAAGTATTACAAGAAATGTCTAAAAAACGTACAAATATGCTCTGCTAGTCTGAAGGGCCTTTGGGGGTACTTGAAGGACTTCGGAGATGTGTTCCCAGAAAAAGAGGGGGAGATACTACCTCCCCATTGTCTCTATGATTATGCTATTGATCTTTTTCCTAGTGCCAAATTGCCAAAAGCTCTCCTTTACAATTTGTTAGGGCCTGAATGAACTGCCATGAAAGAATATGTTAAGGATCATATCTGTCCTTCCCCCTCCTCTATAGTTGCTGGATTTTTCTTTGTTAAAAAGAAAGATGGGTGTCTCCGTCCTTGCCTTGATTTCCAAGAACTAAACAAGATCATGGCTGAAAATACTTACCCAATTCCACTCATCCCTGACCTACATAATCAGCTTCTGGGTGCCAGGGTGTTTTCTATACTTGATCTTGGAGGGACTTGCAATTTGATCCGCACCCAGAAGGGTGATGAGTGGAAAATAGCGTTTTTAACGTCTGAGGGTCTCTCTGAAAACCTTGTCATGCCTTTTGGATTAAATGCACCTGCTGTGTTTCAAAATGTTATGAATGATATTTAGTCTGATTGCATTGGATGACATTTTGTGATTTACCTCAATGACATTCTAATTTTCTTGGCAGATTTGGACACACACCAGAAACATGTCCGTGTTGTGTTACAGAGATTGAGGAAGAACTGTTTGTTTTCTAAATTACAGAAATGTTTTTTTCTGATCAAGAAATCTCTTTCCTGGGGTTTATTTTGGCAGCAGAAGGGTTTAAGATGGACCGTGGGAAGGTGCAGGCCATAATTGATTGGGTTCAACCTTGTGATATTAAGGCTTTGCAGCATTTTCTGGGATTCGCCAACTATTATAGATAATGTATCAAGGGGTTTTCACAGATTGCTAATCCACTTACTGACCTTACATGTAAGGGGTGAATCTCAAGGCTTGGTCACCGGGTGCTCTCATTGCTTTCGAAAGATTAATAGAGTGTTTTATGTCTGCACCCATTCTGATCCAACTTGATCTCCAAGAACCGTTCATTGTGGAAGTGGATGCTTCAGAGATCGGAGTTAGGGCAGTCTTATCACAGAGGCCCAAAACTCTGTTTAACCTGTGTCCATGTGCTTTTTTTTCTAAAAAATTTTCACCGGCGGAAAGAAATTATATTGGGAACAGGGAGTCGCTTGCTGTCAAATTGGCCTTTGAGGAATGGAGGCATTTTTTGGATTTTTTCATCCAGGTAGGTGATCACTGATCACAAGAATTCAGCTTACATTGAATCAGCTAAAAGGTTAACTTCTAGACAGGCCAGATGGTTCTTGTTTTTCTCTCGGTTTAATTTTTCTATTACATTCAGGCCAGGGTCTAAGAATGTGAAAGCTGATGCATAATCTTATAGTCTAGATCCCATTTCTTCTCTAGCCTCCATTATTGCCCAGGGTATTGTGGTGTCTATGGTAACCTTGAAAGTGGAGATTCATAAAGTTCAGTCATTGGCTCCTTCCGCTTCCCCAATGTCCAAGTTATTTGTACCTCTCTAGCTAAGATCGTGAGTGTTACAGAAATGTCATTATTCCGTAATAAATGGTCATCCTGGGGTTACTGCTACATGGAAAGCCATTACCTAGACTTTTTTGATGGCTGTCCATGCATAATGATATTAAAGATTGTGTATCTACTTGTGAAGTCTGCACACACGCCAAAGTCAGTCACTGCTGACCGGCTGGGGAATTGGCTCCATTGCCTATTCCAGAAAGACCATGGACTGATTTGTCCATGGATTTCATTAGATTTGCCTGATGGGAAGACTGCTCTCTGGGTGGTAGTTGAGCGATTCAGTAAACAAGCTTATTTTGTTCATTTGTCAGGATTACCTAATGAAGAGACACTCTCCAGGTTGTTTATTTCTCATATTGTAAGGTTACATGGGAATCCTCACAACAATGTGTCTGATAGGGGAATACAATTTATCTTAAAATTTTGGAGAGCTTTTTGCTGTAAACTAGGGATTGACTTGTCACTTTCATCAGCTTACCACCCTGATACCAATAGTCAGACTAAGGCCGGGGTCACACTTGCGTGTGTAATGCGAGAAAACCACACGAGTCTCTCGCATCAATGCCCAGCACTGCTGCGGCCATTTCAGACCAGAGAGTTCAGCTGCATAGAAATACATGCAGCCGCACACTCCGGTCCTGAGTGCCGGTGGCAGTGCTGGGTATTGATGTGAGAGACTCATGCGAGTTTCTCGCATTACACACGCAAGTGTGACCCCGGCCTAAGAGGACAAATTAATCTTTGGAACAAATTTTAAGGTGCTTTGTGGCAGCTTGACGGGAGGACTGATCTTTGTTTTTACCTCTCATTGAGTTTGTTTTTAAGAGTCGAGTAAATCAATCTGCTGGAACTTCACCGTTCTTCTGTAATTATGGTTTTTATCCTCATTTTGGTGAATTTTCTAGGATTAGTTCTGAATGCTCTGGGATGGAGGTTGCCGTTTAAAGACTTGGGGATGTCTGGGGGAGGTTCAAAAGAATATTGGGACTGCTCAGATTCACCAAAAATGAAAGGCCAATAAAGACGTTCGGTGGGTCCTGTTTTTTAGATTGGGGATAAGGTTTGGTTGTCATCAAGGAATATTAAACTTAAAGTGCCATCAGCAAAGTTGGGTCCAAGGTTTATTGGTCCTTATGAGATCCTAGAGGTTGTCAGTCCTGTGGCATTTAGATTAAAGCTTCCTCCATCCTTTCGCATCCCTAGTGTATTCCATAAATCGCTATTAAAGGAGTATGTCCCTACTGCATTATATCCCTCATCCCTGTCTCCTCATATTTCAGTAGATGGTGACCTGGAGTATGAGGTTCAGAGGGTTGTGGATTCTCATCCACTGGAGGGGATGCAAACCAGAGAAGAGATCCTGTGTCCCTGCTCGAGATGTGAAGACCATAAAGTTAGCCAAGGCCTTCCATCTAAAATTTCCTGGGAAGCTTGGGGGTCCAGTGGCTCCCCTGGAAGAGAGAGTACTGTCACGGTTCCACCCTTCAGTGTAGTTACTGAGAGCTCAGCCATCCAATCTGGTACAGGGGCATGCTGAAGCTGTCAGTACTTTGATTGACAGCTTGGCCATCCAATCTGATACAGGGGCATTCTGAGCTGTCAGTGTATTGACTGAAAGCTCAACTATCCAATCTGAGGCTGTGAGGTGTCAGCTGTCTCCAAGTGTTCATTATCCTGGGTGATTGCCATGCTATTTAACTGAGCTCTTTCTCCCAGACCTCTGCCAGATGTACATTCAGCTAGTGAGGTTTATACTCCTTGTGCCTTGAATTCTGTATGCTTAATATTTTGTTGCCTGACCTTGGACTTCGTTCTGACCATCCGTCTGTTTAATGTCTTCTGCTCTGTTCTGTTATCCTCCTGGTATTCTGACCTCGGAACGTTAACTGACCATGCTTTTGTCTCTTCCTTCTGTTTATGACACCCTTCTAGCTTCTGACCTTGGACTCCCTGACCATTCTAAAGCAAACTCCTATGTAGAAAAGAAATTCCAGAAAAATTATTTTAAAACAATATATATGTACGGTATATCCAATGAATATCACCAAAATATATAACCCTTAAAAAATATTCATAAGACCACCATTCATGATAATATTTTATTTCCACATATTAATCACACAATACATCTCCATAAAAAATGTATGTAAAATTCATATAATATAAAAAAAAATTTTATTGAAGCTGATAATTTTTTTTAAAACAATTTATTTCCGTAGAAAATGTACAAAAAATGCAAAGATCAATAATTTGATTCAGAAACTATGTATGTGCAGGGAAGGGCATACTGAAACTGATTGGCACAAAAAATAATAATAATATAAAATAAAATTATAATTGATCTATACACCCAAAATTATGTATATAAATAAAAAAGAAAAAAGTGCAAAATAACTATTTATGTAACAAAAATAATATAAATGGCCAAAGGTGAAAGTGCAAAGTGCAAAAATAAATATGGACACTCAACTATTTCAAAATCAGTTAATCACAGTGCATAACCAATATATATACCCATAATTTATAGTGGCAGCAAAATAAATGCACTATAAACGGAAAGCGGAAAACGAAACATGCGTTGGAGTGGTGTGTGCGGGGGCAGTGGCATCCTGACACTGGTTGGTACTTGGGCATTTTTTTATCATATTTACCATATTTACTTTTCTTGCACCTGGATTTTATTTCTTTATAGTGCATTTATTTTGCTGCCACTATAAATTATGGGTATATATATTGGTTATGCACTGTGATTAACTGATTTTGACATAGTTGACTGTCCATATTTATTTTTGCACTTTGCACTTTCACCTTTGCCCATTTATATTATTTTTGTTGCATAAATAGCTATTTTGCACTTTTTTCTTTTTTTATATATATACATAATTTTGGGTGTATAGATCAATTATAATTTTATTTTATATTATTATTATTATTTTTTTGGTGCCAATCAGTTTCAGTATGCCCTGCCTTGCGCATACATAGTTTCTGAATCAAATTATTGATCTTTGCATTTTTTGTACATTTTCTACGGAAATAAATTGTTTTAAAAAAAAATTATCAGCTTCAATAAAAATTTTTTTTATATTATATCAATTTTACATAAATTTTTTATAGAGATGTATTGTGTGTAGTGTTGAGCATTCCGATACCGCAAGTATCGGGTATCGGCCGATATTTGCGGTATCGGAATTCCGATACCGAGTTCCGATATTTTTGCGATATCGGGAATTGGGATCGGGATGCATATTCATGTGTAAAATAAAGAATAAAAATAAAAAATAGGGATATACTTGATACACATGAATATGGATCTCAGGGCCTGAAGGAGAGTTTCCTCTCCTTCAGACCCTGGGAACCATCCAGGATCACTTCCGATATTTGTGTCCCATTGACTTGTATTGGTATCAGGTATCGGTATCGGCGATATCCGATATTTTTCGGATATCGTCCGATACAATCCGACACCGATACTTTCAAATATCGGAAGGTATCGCTCAACACTAATTGTGTGATTAATATGTGGAAATAAAATATTATTATCATGAATGGTGGTCCTTGACCATTCTGACTCATGGCTTATGCGTGAGAAGTGACTTGCATCACAATTCACTTTTTTAGTGAACTTTTCCACATAAAGTAATATTATTATTATTTGTACTGCACTTTAATCTTTACATGCACTGTTGATGCACAAATGAATAATGCTGAAATTCTATGGTAAACCTTGAATTATCTGACCTAAGTCTTTCTTTTCTCCATTTAGGAACCGATAGGTGAGCATAACTTTGAAGCATATGTAAATACATTAACTGAAATGTACAGCAATATGGAACGAGAATACTCCCCAGAATGTAAAGCCCTCTTGGAAAGTATAACACAAGCCGTGAAGGGAATCCATGTATAGTATATCTGCTGGACTCACAAAGTAATAGACTCCATCTATAGACTGCAAAGGAATAGACTCCTCCTATAGACTGCTGGATTGTGTATAAAAGCACAAAGAATATTGCCGATTGGTGTGCTGCATTACCAACTCCGACATTGCACTATTTACTTCCCCAGCAGTCATTAAACAAAATACAAAACATGAAAAATAAACTAACATTTATAAGACTGTTTGTACTAACAGCAACCCGCTAATGAAGTATATCTCAATGTACTTATTTTTGCTCATTTTTCTCTATTGCACTTTTCTTTTGTATAGTGAATGTATAAAGGTGTTTGCAACTATTTTTTATAAATTGTATTTATTTGGGGGTGAAGGAGGTTTTGTTCAAACCTTTTAATGATGTTTCTTTTGTTAGGCTTACCATATTTTTACAAATATCTTTTTATAAGTTATTTTCTGAGTGGATTTTAAATAGATTTAATGAAAAGTGATTCTGTAAAATAATATGATAAAAAAAATCATGGAATGAAAAGAAATGTTAGTCTTTGGTGATAAAAATGGGGGATCCTAGTTCTTCTATTTTTGGTACTAACGCCCTTTTGATTTCATTATAATTTTCCAAGTACTGTTGCTGCAACATAAGATCAGGGATTACACAAATTAGGAGATGACCACCCATATAATTTTTTTAAATTTTTTTAGGCCGATGCTAGCAATAATAATTAGTAGCATTTAGTATTGTTTCTCGTAACGTCATTACTTTGGTCACGCCGGATTTCTTGCTAGCACTTGAATAAATTCTAATTTATACCTCACAGCCTTTAGTATATAGAAAAGTTACACATTCAGTTAGATTTTGCTTTAGTGATGTGTTTTGTTATACAGATGATTCCAATCTTCTTCCACATAAGGTGGCAATCCTAGAAAGTTTAAGGAGAATTGTATTACCTAATGTTTTTTCTATGGTAGGTTGTTTATTTGTGTTACTATAGCTGTGTTTTATTACCCTACACCTCCATAGATTGGGAAGATAACTGACATGCCAAGTTCGGGAGGGGTGAATCATCTTGGTACTAGATGAACAGTTAATACGTTCATGTGTAAATACTCAATATACTCGAAACAAGGACAGTTAATTTGCTTTGAGCGTTTTTCTTGCTTTATTTATTTTCACAAACTATATTTTTGCAACGGATGATGTTAAAAACCAGCTAAACTGCCTTGTGTATGTACATCTAATGTGCATATGTGCCTCATTGTAAATGATTACGTTCATACTCCACTTTTCGTGCTTCTCAATAGGCGTGACTTACGTCCCTGTAATCCTTAACTACAGCTACAATGGTGATCTTTCTTGGAAAGATAAATTATTCATTAATACTGTACAGGTAGACTGGGTGTAGAAAAACATTTTTTAAATCTAATAATGTGCCATTGTGTAACTATTACATTAAAAAGGTTGTCAAAGAAGACAACATAGTTTCTGGAAAAACCAACAGGTAAAAAAGAACTACAGATCAATTTTTTTCCAATCTCTCACAACCTTTAAGAGCCTTTACTTTTTTTAGATATTCATTTTTGTAAGCACACTGCATCGTATAGCATGTTCTCCTGTGGGCTATCATTTTTTTTTGTTCTTTAATTATGGAAATGATAATGGTGGAAAGAGTACATTTTTCCCATATACTTTTTAGGACTCTCCTGTTCTTACCATTTTTTTTTACAAACAGAATGAATGAAAAGTGAACTTGTCGCTGGAGTTTTGGTGATAAAAATGACGCCTTGACGTTATAGAGCTTTTAATAATATTTAAAAGGGTTGTTCTGTGAACAAATTACAGACTAATCAATACAGCTTGGAACAAAATTAAGTTGCACAAATAGATGTCAAAAATTCCGAGGTGTGCGGACGGCACTAGGCTGTGTGGCTATATGTTTCCTTTATTGGCACCGAGGTTCGTTGGTCTCACACAGCAACAATGATGGCAGGCATAAACGGGGGTGCTCAACGTATAATATCAAAAATCGTCCATAAAGAATCAAGAAGAGATGTGGCACTCACCCTTCAGCACTGCTTGATTAATATCCTTTATTCATCTTTACACTAAAACACGTGTCATGTGGAGAGGCGGCTGGGATCGGGAGACAGGATAAGGAGGAAAGGAAAGGACGACAGCCGTCGTCCTTTCCTTTCCTCCTTATCCTGTCTCCCGATCCCAGCCGCCTCTCCACATGACACGTGTTTTAGTGTAAAGATGAATAAAGGATATTAATCAAGCAGTGCTGAAGGGTGAGTGCCACATCTCTTCTTGATTCTTTATGCACAAATAGATGTGTTAAAAAAAATCTTCCTGATCATATCACAGCTCCTGGGCAGGTGGCGAGGGGAGGGAAAGAGCATACAGACAGGACAGCATGGGATTGCAGATGCTGCTCTCTGTGAGATAAAACATTTTTAACTAGGCAGGGAAATGTTTTATCTCACATAAAGCAGCAGCTGTGAACCTATGCTGTTCTGTCTGTATACTCCCTATATACTCTGTACTGCATTCTCCTCTGCCCAGGAGATGTGGTATGATCAGACCATGTTCCTGCACGGTCAGACACAGCCATTACACAGTACACAGAAGGGAACATTTACAAGGTTATCTCAGCACAGGAACATATTTTAACACATCTAGTTACCAAACTTATTTTTATTCCAAGATTTGATTAAAATGCACTTTGTTTATGAGACAACCCCATTAATACACTGCTCAATGTAAATAGATCAGTTCATTAATAGGTTAAAAAAAATGTTGAAATCAGTGTGTAATTTATGTAAAAGACACTTAGAATGTCCATTCTTCACTTCCTGGATCGATGTCCCTCTGTGCTTTGATGAAGGATATCGATCAAGAAATGATGGTCAGCTAACAACTAGGACTCCGAGTCTTCACCACTACCTTCTAGATGACTCTTAGTAAGCTTTCTTACACATTGCACATGCTGATTTATAACTTCTTTTTTTCCCTCATAGTGAAACAGACAGTTTAAACAGGGACATGTTTAAAACGTTATTTAAAACTTCTAGATCATTCTAGTGACTGGTTCCCTTATTACTTGGAACCCATGGAGAAATTCACCATTAAAGCCTAGATTTTAATCTTATTAATAAATGTACAGCACAGGTGTTCTAACTCTTCATTGCAGCATTCATTTATCAATTACTCCTAATAATGTGGCTAGCAATAATGTATGATCCACAGTAAATCTACTACTAAGTGAAAACACTGCATTTAATGTAGCATTAATAGTCTAGAATATTTTAACATACAATAGTAAATTAACATATGGGATAATTTGGCTGAAGACAACAAACAGGAAACATCCATCCATAAAAGAATAAATTCCCAAGTTTTCCTTGTGTGCTTATCAGGCCATTTGCAATGGTTCAATTCACATGGTAAACAGTGGAGGTAGCTTCTCTATAGAAATGGATGGTGCATAGTTATTCTGCCCCCAGGAATAAGAGAGGACCAGTCAATTACCATAAATAGGTAATTACTTTTACCTGGTGTAAATGTCATTGTTGTTTTCCTTTTGTTCCTGCATCTCTCTGTTCCTGAGATGTACCCCCTTCTTTACATAAATCTAGCTTTTTAGGTAAAGGGAACCTGTCACCATTTTTTTCCAATATAACCTATGGCCACCACCTTTCAGCCTCATGTTAGAGCATTCTATAATTTTGTGCATATGACTCCAATTCTCCCTGCAAGGCAAAAAAAAGACTGTCTTACACTCTTTGGGCTTCGCTGATCTTGGTCCAGTGCTCTCTTGAGATCCCTGTCCACCTTCTGTGCTTCGTGTGGATGATGTGTCCTACGTCAACCACACAGTGTTCCCCTTCACGCTCCTGCGGAGGGCAGAGCAAAGTACTGCAGTGTGCATGCGCTGGGAAAGGTCAAATGAGAAGGACTATTTGGACAAAAAAACCTAGATTTATATACAGGTAAAACAAGGCGCCATTATTCAGTAACGACAAGAGGAGCAGAAAGAAAAGAAAAACAATACCAGACTTAGGAGAACAGCTGCATTTACACCAGGTCAAAAAATGTACAAATTTGTGGCAAGTGACAGGTCCTCTATAAATGATGAATGGAAAAAGGTGGCTGGCCCACTTGAAATTAACTTTAGTTTAGATGCTTCTATCTCCCAATTCCAGGTCCATATCCCTTCTGATAGGCATAAACTGGCAGCTTGGCAACTGTTCTATGTGTATGAAAATTATCAAGATATGGCATGTTTGTAAGAGAATTTAAAGGGGTATTCCCATCTCTAAGATCCTATCCCAATATGTAGTAGGTATAATAATAATAATATTAGCAAATACCTCCGATTAGAAATGTAATATAGTTTTTCTGATTCGTCTATTACCTCATGTGCAGGCATTGCAAGACCATGGTTACGACCACTGATATAGTGACAATTAGTTAGCTGGTTCCTAGTGGTCATAACTATGGATACCTAAGCTACTGCAATGCCTGCACATGAGGTAAGCAACATAGTGAATCTGAAAAACGATATCACATTTCTAGTTGGAGGTATTTGCTAATATTATTATTATTGCACCTACTACATATTGGGATAGGATCTAGGATAGGATCTTGTTACTGTTACTGTAAAAGGCAGTGCAATATTAATTATTTTTATAATTTATAACTTGAAATGATGAATTAAATGACACATGCCCAGATAGGAAGGACTAATAGATAGAAGATGTTGCTTAAGGATGAATCTGTTTAATGAATTGAGAATTAATGCATGAAGTGTTGGACAATTGTTCGTTAGGTCCAAATGTGGAAAAATCTGTTCGGGAACCATCCATAAATAAAATGATAATATTCTACAGGTAAGTAATTGGCTCCAAAGTTTGTTACAAATGTGGTTGTCTTTGGCTGGAGCATTAGGGCCCCTTGTTTTGTCAGGGACCACTGTGGTGGGTTAGCCCAACACTGCATGTATGATTGAAGCAGATAAGGTGTTCTTTCATGTTGATTTGTATGAAACTCATCTTTTTGCCTACAAACATTATGTGCTGTAGCTCCTCCTGCTTTAATGCAAATTTCGGCAAGGAAGCAAGATCAGCATTAGCGGTGCAGATTATCCAACAAACTGTTATGATAGAATAACTGCTAGAAAAAGGTAAATCTCATCTAGAAACACAACCATGGCTGTTACATGTAGAAAGGGGCATTCAGGGATGAAGCAGTAACTACTGGAATCACTGCAAATGTTAATATTTAATTTATGTTTAAATGTGTTCTATATTTAAGTTGAATATGAGGAAATCTCACGAACATATGTATTTATTGCTAAGGCTTAATTAATTTATGTCTGATGCTCCGGATGTTTGGTAGTGTATGTTGTATTTATTAATTTGCTTCCTTTGTGACTGATCTGTTCTTTTTGTAATGTGCACTGATTTTTTTTTTTTTTTCGTGTTAAATTGCATCAATGAGCAGCGCTGTAAATTAGATCTTTTGTAAGAAGCAATGTATGCAATTTTTATTTGGAGTAGTTTATATATTGTGTCTTCATAAATTAATATTTCTTACATTCAGAGCAACAAATTGTGTTTGTGCTGTAAATTTGGTGGAAGTTAGGAAATAAAATTGATTATAAAACACCAAGCAACGTTATCTTGCTTTATTTATGTTCTAGTAAGTAGGCTGTATGCCATATGCTGTAGTTTTAGGCATTTTTGTTTCTAGTAGTGTAAAATATTTTACCTTTTCCAATATTGGGGGGGGGGGGGGGCTCCCAAAAAATGATTTAAAAGCCTGAAGCTTTATTTACACATCAGCATCTTGTATCAACATTTATGACCCAAAATTATGAGTGGAATCAACAACTCACACCTCTTCATTGTTTTAGACACACTCCTGGTTTTGTATATAAACCTATCCAAAGAAGGAAGTACCCAAGAATAAAGACTATGCCAGGGTATATCAACTAGGAACAAGAAAATCTAAAATACTCAGGTGAAAAAATGAAACAATAGACCAATATTACTTAATAATCATGATTTTATTACTACATAATAAAGTATAAAGCAAAGACACGCTTTTAAATGTGGAAGGTATAGGGGATCGAGAGTTCTCCAGCTGATCGCGCAAGAAAATAAATACAATTAATAATAACAATAAATTCAAGAACCAATCCCATATTGTGTGCACACAATAAAATATGATATGATATAAAAACAACAATTTAAATACAATTGAAAAAGGTGAATCAAATATATAATTGATATCAAATTCTATATATAAAGTGCGAAAACGAGTAATAGCAATGTCTGAATATACACTACTCAAATAAATAAAGGGAACACTTAAACAACAGAATATAACTCTAAGTAAATCAAAATTCTGTGAAATCAAACTGTCCACTTAGGAAGCAACACTGTTTGACAACCAATTTCACATGCTGTTGTGCAAATGGAATAGACAACAGATGGAGATTATTGGCAATTATCAAGACACACTCAATAAAGGAGTGGTTCTGCAGGTGGGGACCACAGACCACATCTTAGTACCAATGCTTTCTGGCTGATGTTTTGGTTACTTTAGAATGTTGGTTGTGCTTTCACACTCGTGGTAGCATGAGACAGACTCTACAACCCACACAAGTGGCTCAGGTAGTGCAGCTCATCCAGGATGGCACATCAATGCGAGCTGTGGCAAGGCTTGCTGTGTCTGTCAGCGTAGTGTCCAGAGGCTGGAGGCGCTACCAGGAGACAGGCCAGTATACCAGGAGATGAGGAAGGGGCAGTAGGAGGGCAAAAACCCAGCAGCAAGACCCCTACCTTAGCCTTTGTGCAAGGAAGGACAGGAGGAGCACTGCCAGAGCCCTGCAAAATGACCTCCAGCAGGCCACAAATGTGCATGTGTCTGCACAAACGGTTAGAAACCAAAGTCCATGAGGATGGTCTGAGTGCCCGAAGCCCACAGATGGGGGTTGTGCTCACAGCCCAACACCATGCAGGACGCTTGGCATGAGCACTGAGCACATGTGACAGATGTGACAGAGTCTGGAAACGCCGTGGAAAGTGATCCGCTGCCTGCAACATCCTTCAGTTTAACTGGTTTGGCAGTGGGTCAGTAATGGTGTGAGGTGGCATATCTTTGGAGGGCCGCACAGCCCTCCATGTGCTTGCCAGAGGTAGCCTGACTGCCATTAGATACCGAGATGACATCCTTAGACCCCTTTTGAGACCATATGCTGGTGCGGTTGGCCCTGGGTTCCTCCTAATGCAGGACAATGCCAGACCTCATGTGGCTGGAGTGTGTCAGAAGTTCCTGCAAGATGAAGGCATTGAAGCTATGGACTGGCCCACCTGTTCCCCAGACCTGAATCCGATTGAACACATCTGGGACATCATGTCTCGCACCATCCACCAACATCACGTTGCACCACAGACTGTCCAGGAGTTGAAGGATGCTTTAGTCCAGGTATGGGATGAGATTCCTCAGGAGACCATCCGCTGCCTCATCAGGAGCATGACCAGGCATTGTAGGGAGGTCATACAGGCACGTGGAGGCCACACACACTACAGAGCATCATTTCCTTGCCTTGAGGCATTTCCACTGAAGTTGGATTAGCCTGTAACTTCATTTTCCACTTAGATTTTGAGCATCATTCTAACTCTAGACCTCCGTGGGATATTAATTGCGACTTACGTTGATAATTTTTAGGTTTTATTGTTCTCAACACATTCCACTATGTAATGAATAAAGATTTACAAGTGACATTTTCATTCAGTGATATCTAGGATGTGGGATTTTAGTGTTCCCTTTATTTTTTAAGCAGTGTATATATCCAATAGGCAGAGGTGTATAATACAGACCTGCATTGATAGTAAATACTGTTTGGTTTGAGTAATTAAGCTAAATATAAATGAAAAAATAAAGTTTATTAGGTGTAGGTAAAAAAAACCTTTAGTATAGACCTGTGGTCATATTGAATGGCGGCGTCCAGTTCCCCTGCACACCACTGCATGTTTCATATACCTGCTTTTGGTTCTGGCCTAAAAATACAGATTAAATATTGACCAATGTACTGATGTGTGAATAAGGCTGTAAAAGTGCATTTGAACACCCCCCCCAATTCCCTTTAAGCTGGATTTGCATATGGCTATTGTTAGATGTCTCGTGACTGGCCTATCAGACCTCTTTCTGACCCTTACATGCATAACAAAATAAAAATCTCCATGATCCAGATGCCAAGAACTGCCACATGGCCTTATAGAAAACCTATGAGCAGGATATTTGAACCCTAACGAAAGTTTTGAGTGTGAAATTCATATAATACTTATTACATTCATAGCTTTCTGGTTGAATTTCATGAAGCATTTTTGCGCAATCAAGTTTTGACATTTTATTATATGTAATAAACATTAAATGGGCTTTACCCCCATGCTTTTAGTTAGGGGTCAAATATCCATCTGACAAGTCCTCTTTAAGAGTAAATTATTATTGCTACTGCATTAGTAGAAAATAAAAAGCAGAATTTATAATAGTGGGTGATAACATGAAAAAAGCTCCTGTGTCATCCAACAATAGTCACTGTTATGGTATTACAAGCAGTTTGAAAAAAAAAAAATATATATTTTGTATATACTGTATATATATATATACTAGATTGTGGCCCGATTCGAACGCATCGGGTATTCTAGAATATGCATGTCCCCATAGTATATGGACAATGATGATTCCAGAATTCGCGGCAGACTGTGCCCGTCGCTGATTGGTCGAGGCAACCTTTATGACATCATCGTCACCATGGCAACCATTATGACATCTACGTCGATACTGTGCCCGTCGCTGATTGGTCGAGGCCTGGCGGCCTCGACCAATCAGAGACGCAGGATTTCCATTATGACATCATCGTCGCCATGCTGTGCCCGTCGCTGATTGGTCGAGGCCGCCAATCAGAGACGCGGGATTTCCAGGACAGACAGACAGACAGACAGACAGACGGAAAAACCCTTAGACAATTATATATATAGATATATATATATATATATATATATATACATATATACAGTACAGACCAAAAGTTTGGACACACCTCATTTAAAGATTTTTCTGCATTTTCATGACTATGAAAATTGTACATTCACACTGAAGGCATCAAAACTATGAATTAACACATGTGGAATTATATACTTAACAAAAAAGTGTAAAACAACTGAAAATATGTCTTAGAGTCTAGGTTCTTCAAAGTAGCCACCTGTTGCTTTGATGACTGCTTTGCACACTCTTGGCATTCTCTTCATGAGCTTCAAGATGTAGTCACCGGGAATGGTTTTCACTGCACAGGTGTGCCCTGTCAGGTTTAATAAGTGGGATTTCTTGCCTTATAAATGGGGTTGGGACCATCAGTTGTGTTGTGCAGAAGTCTGGTGGATACACGGCTGATAGTCCTACTGAATAGACTGTTAGAATTTGTATTATGGCAAGAAAAAAGCAGCTAAGTAAAGAAAAGCAGCAAGATGGTATACCTTCCCACAGGTGAAGTGTATCCCCAGGGCTTCCCAGAAGTGTGGATGGTAATGGTGGACGATGTGAGGCGCAGGGAATAACGAGGACACAAGTCTCTTTACCTTTTAGTGGAAGCTTCAGCATCCACAGTCCAGGGTACGGACCACAGGGTAGGCAGAGTCCGGCCGGTCCGAAGGCAAATCCATAGTCCCCTTATCCAGGTGGAAATCAGTAGCCTTCCTACTAGCACCTGTGTGTTGTAGTCTCTCGCTGCTGAGCAACTCGGTAAGGTCCTCACAACTTTCGTGGATGTTTCTGATGTCTTCTCTCTGTCTCCCAGATGGTATGGATAGGACAAACCCGTATGACTGGGATGGCCTGAGGCTTGTTTATAGGGACCCTAGAAACGCCCCGACCCCCACAATTTGCCGTGTCTTCTTAGGTGTTAAGGTCGGGCAGCCAATTTGGAATTGACTGTCCTGCCGGTCTCTGAAGTAATGCGTAGTGTCAATTACTCCCTCGGTGTTCCGGCCACCGGCTACGCGCCTCAGAAGGAGGCTGCCTGTCTCGGGGCAGAACTCCTCCCGGTGTTTTCTCCTTGTGCTGTGACTTCGTTTCTCACTCTCTACAACACAGTTCGCTTCGTGTCCTTTCTTTGGATACTGCCGAATGTGGGGCAGGCGCAGCTCCGTAGCTTTCTATCCCGCTAGGCCTCTGTCAGGATCCCACCCCTGACAGGGACCCTCTGTCTGCAGCTCAGATGTTCCTCCTTTCCCCCTGTCTGCCTGACAGGTGTTGCCTGGGCAAAGCCCAGCCAGCGTCTCTCTAACTTTCTATCCAAACCACCAGTTTTACCCTTCTGTGAGGAGTGCCCTACTAGATAGGAGCATGGCTCCCCCTGGTGGATTGGAGTGTGAAGTGTGTTGTGATGCTGTGATACCCGGAAAGATGGACTCCTTTATTACCTTCAGATGTAACATCACTCCCCCAGGTGGAAGAATGACATTACTGCAGCAACCAGGACTCTGGGGCGCTGCACTAAAAGGACTTAGTCCCGGAGCACCAGCTCGCCGCCGAACAGTACTGGTTATAATGGCTGAACCTGGAAGTTCAGCAGTAACCAAACGTGCAGTATCTGTCCAAGCCAGGCGCTGGGACCGACGTCTCCGCTGAGCAGGTTCCACTGTGGCTGGAGAAGAATGGGAAACCGCAGCGGACATGGTTCGAGATTCCCCCTGTGCAGCGGCAGGAACTCGACACCTAACATAAAACTACTGAAACAAAATACAAGCAGGTTTCTTAAATATAAATGAAATTGTAACTAGAATAAGTCATTTAAACATGCATCTGCCACTGCACTAAATAGCTTGTTCTCTGTCATGCTCAACAGAGGATGATGATTCTCAAAGAGAATTCAGCTATCCCAGCTCATTCAATAATTCATCTATTTCTGCTCTCTTATGTAGCTAATGATCCTCTTCCATTCCTATTCAATTCACTTTGTTGTGTTTGTGCATCTTGTCCATCTGTCACCAGACTACTGCTCTCAAGCACCTGTTACTGCATATTCCAAAGTTCATTTCAGGATCCTTCATTTTGCTCACTAGAATCAATTATCTCATTCTTTCATTTTGTTCTATAAAATAATCTTGTATCAAATGATTTACAATGGTGAAACCACAAATTAGCGTATTTCTCGCTACTATTGTGTGCTGCAGTTGAAACCAGAAGTTTACATACACTATATGAAAAGACACATATGTATGTTTTTCTCAATATCTGACATGAAATCAGAAAAAATCTTTACCGTTTTAGGTCAATTAGGATTACCATAATTATTAATATTTGCCAAATGCCAGAATAATGCTAGAGAGAGACTGTTTTAAGGCATTTTTATTACTGCAAAGTCAAAAGTTTACATACAGTAACATTTCTATGCCTTTAAACAATTCTGTACTGCCCATATGATGATGTCATGTGTTTGGAAGATTCTGTTTTTTTGGAAACATCTGAGTTAGTCTACTTTCACACTAGCGTCGTGCACTGCACATCGCTATGCGTCGTTTTGTAGAAAAAACGCATCCTGCAAAAGTGCTTGCAGGATGCGTTTTTTCTCCATAGACTTGTATTAGCGACGCAGTGCGACGCATTGCCACACGTCGCAACCGTCGTGCGACGGTTGCGTCGTGTTGCGTCGGACCGTCGCCACCAAAAAACGTTGCATGTGACGTTTTTTGGTGCGTCGTGACCGTCTTTTCCGACCGCGCATGCGCGGCTGGAACTCCACCCCCCCCCTCCCCGCACCTCACAATGGGGCAGCGGATGCGTTGGAAAACAGCATCCGCTGCCCCCGTTGTGCGGCGCTTTCACTGCTTGCGTCGGTACGTCGCAACGACGCAATTCGTCGTGCGTCGTATGACGCTAGTGTGAAAGTAGCCTTAGAGACACACTCGTGGATGCACACTTGAAACACACTGCTTCTTTGTGTAACATCATGGGGAAGTCTCAAGAAATCAGACAAGATATCAGAAAGAGAATTGTGAACTTGCACAAGTCTAGCTCATCCTTGGATACAATTTCAAGATACCTGAAGGTGCCTCATTCATTATTACAAACAATTATATGCAAATACAAACAAGATGGGAATGTCCAGCCATCATACCGCTCAGGAAGGAGACTGGTTCTGTGTACCAGATATGCACGTGCTTTGGTTCAACGTGCATATCAACCCAAGGACAAAAGCAAAAGACCTTGTGAACATGATAGCGGAAGCTGGTAAGATTGTGTCAATATACACAGTGAAACGAGTACTAAAATTACCATGGGCTGAAAGGCCACTCTGCCAGGAAGAAGCCATTAGTCCAAAAGAAACATAAAAAAGCCAAATTAATGTTTGAAAATGCACACAGGAACAAAGACCTTCATTTTTTAAGACATGTCCTGTGATCTGATTAAACTAAAATTTAACTTTTTGGGCATAATGACCATTGCTACATTTGGAGGAAAAAGGGAGAAGCTTGGAAGCTTAAGAACACCATCCCAACTGTGAAAGACGGGGATGGAAGCATCATGTTGTGGGATTGTTTTGCTGCAGGAG
Source organism: Ranitomeya variabilis (assembly GCF_051348905.1). Lineage (NCBI taxonomy): Eukaryota > Metazoa > Chordata > Amphibia > Anura > Dendrobatidae > Ranitomeya > Ranitomeya variabilis. The sequence continues at coordinate 449,426,172 of NC_135237.1, read as the reverse complement.
GGACTGGTGAACTTCACAAAATAGATAGCATCATGAGAAAAGAAGATTATGTGGCAATACCGAAGCAACACCTCAAGACATCAGCCAGGAAGTTAAAGCTTGGGCGGAAATGGGTATTCCAAATGGACAATGACCAGAAGCATACTGCCAAAATGGTAACAAAGTGGCTTAAGGATAACAAAGCCAATGTTTTGGAGTGGCCATCACAAAGCCCTGATCTCAATCTTATTGAAAATTTATGGGTAAAGCTGAACTGTCCTCCTACCTCTCCTCCTGCTCCCTCTTTGACGAGTTACAATCTGGCTTCCGATCGCATTACTCAACTGAAACTGCCCTAACTAAAGTCACCTAAAGTCAATGACCTACTAACCGCGAAGAGCAAGCGAAACTACTCTGTCCTCCTCCTCCTGAATCTGTTTTCTGCCTTTGACACTGTGGACCACTCCCTCCTGCTACAGATTCTCTCATCTCTTGGCACCACAAACTTGGCCTTATCCTGGATCTCGTCATGCCTAACAGACCGAACATTCAGTGTCTCCCTCTCCCACACCACCTCCTCACCTCGCCCCCTGTCTGACGGTGTTCCCCAAGGCTCAGTCTTAGGGCCCCTGCTCTTGTCCATCTACACCTTCAGCCTGGGACAGCTCATAGAATCCCACGGTTTGCAGTATCATCTCTACACCTATGACACGCAGCTCTATCTATCTGGACCAGACCTCACCTCCTTACTCACCAAAATCTCACAATGTCTGTTTGCTATTTTAGCTTTCTTTTCTGCTCACTTTCTAAAACTGAATATGGACAACACAGAATTCATCATCTTTCCCCTTCTCACTCTACACCTCCACCAAACCTATCCATCCATGTCAATGGCTGCTCATTTTCCTCAGTCCCGCATGCTCGATGCCTCGGGGTGATCCTCGACTCTGCTCTCTCTTTCAAGCCTCTTGTCCAAGCCCTTGCCTCCTCCTGCCGACTCAAACTCAAAAATATTTCCCTGATCCGTGCATTCCTTGACCATGAAACCACAAAAACGCTGGTGCATGCCCTTATCATCTCCCGCCTCGATTACTGCAACCTCATACTCTCTGGCCTCCCCTCCAGCACCACTCAAATCCATCCTGCACTCTGCTGCCCGACTAATCCACCTATCTCCCTAAGGTTATTCCCCAGCCTCTCCTCTCTGCCAAGCCCTTCACTGGCTTCCTATTGCCCAGAGGCTCCAGTTCAAATCCCTTACTATGACAAAGCCATCCACAACCTGTCTCTTCCATACATCTGTGACATTTTCTCCTGGTACTTACCCACATGCAACCTTCGATCCTCTCAAGATCTCCTTCTCTACTACCCTCTTATCTCTTCTTCCCACAACCACATAAAAGACGTCTCCCGTGCTTCCTCCATACTCTGGAACATTCTACCCCAACACATCAGACTCTCGCCTACCACGGAAACCTTCAAAAAGAACCTGAAGACCCACCTCTTCTGACAAGCCTACAATCTGCAGTGATCCTTAGTCTGCTGAACTGCCGCACGACCAGCTCTACCCTCTCCTAGTGTATCCTCACCCTCCCCTGTAGACTGTGAGCCCTCGCGGGCAGGGACCTCTCTCCTTCTGTACTTGTGTGTGACTTGTATTGCTCATGTTTATTGTGCTTGTCTATATTTGCCCCTTTTCACATGTAAAGTGCCATGGAATAAATGGCGCTATATAAATGTATAATGATAATAATAATAATAATAAAAAAGACGAGCAAGACAACCTACAAACCTGGATCAGTTACACCAGTTTTGTCAGGAGGAATGGGCCCAAATTCTGACCAACTATTGTCAGAAGAAGCTTGTTGAAGGATATCCCAAACGTTGGACCCAAGTAATTCAATTTAATGGCAATGGTACCAAATACTAATGAAATGTATGTAAACTTTTGACTTTGCAGTACGTAATAAGAATGCCTTAAAATATTCTCTATCTCATTATTCTGGCATTTGGCAAATATTAATAATTATGGTAATCCTAATTTACCTAAAATGGGAAAGTTTTTTCTGATTTCATGTCAGATATTGAGAAAACATGCATATGTGTCTTTTTATATAGTGTATGTAAACTTCTGGTTTCAGCTGTAATTGACGCAGATCTAAAACAAATATTTTTCATGAATTGTTAAATTAAGCTTCAGCTGGCACTTTTTTTTACAATCTGTCCATCAAGGAAGCTCCACTATTCTACGTACCAAAAATTAAATCAGATAGACCCATTATAAGCCAGTTGATCTGGCACTAACAGATGGAGTTTGGGGATAAACCTCCTTTGCTCAGATCACACGATCACATAAATAGATTCTTATAAGATCAAGTAATCAAAACTAAATTAAGGGATGTCAGATGTGTTTGGCCACGTTGAGGTTGTTACAGAAATCTTAAAGGAGTTACCCAGTCTCTCAGTAAACCACTTTAACAACCCAGTCAAAGTTGGCATCCAATTTGTTTAGCACTCTTGACTGGTGATATCTCCCATCCTGGACATTGTAGCATAATTTTGGCATCTGTGGGATTAAATTGCTCTGCTTAGTGATAATCATGATCTGCCGGCTGGTGTATACTTATCAGTTTTCTGCTTTTTTTAGTGGGGGTGATGAAACATATTTTAGTATTGTTCCATTTAAATAATTGCAAAGGAGAAGCAGTACCATTCAGCGCTACAACAAAATGCCAGCTCTAGGACCTATGTCAATGACAGGTAACCAGTATATAAGTTCCAGCAACTACCTCTCTGGTTGTTTTTGGCTCATAGGAAAAAAATAATACAGTACTGGATAACACCTTTAGATCCTTCACCCCCAAGCCTGTTTTCATCTTCCTGACCAGGCCAATTTTTGCAATTCTGACCATAGTCACTTTATCTGGTAATAACTTTGGTACGCTTCAACGGATCCCACGGATTCGGAGACTGTTTTTTCATAACGCATTGTACTTTATGTAAGCGATTTTGCATTTATTTGATAAAATATCAGAATTTTGTAGAAAGCTTAGAAAATTTAGCAATTTTCAAACTTTAATTTTGTTATGCTTCTAAACCAGATAGCTATATAACACAAAATACCGTATATACTCGAGTATAAGCTGAGATTTTCAGCCCAAATTTTTGGGCTGAAAGTGCCCCTCTTGGCTTATACTCGAGTCATGATCGGCGGTGGGGTCGGCAGGTGAGGGGGAGAGAGGACTGTCATATACTCACCTAGTCCCGGCGTTCCTGGCGCTCACCCTGCCCGTCCCACAGTCTTCGGTGCCGCAGCTCATCCCCTGTTCAGCGGTCACGTGGGACCACTCATTAAAGTTATGAATATGGACTCCACTCCCAAAGGGGCGGAGCCGCATATTCATTCCACTAATCAGCGGTAACGGTGACCGCTGACAGAGGAAGAGGCTGCGGCACCCGGAGACCAGCTGTCCGGGATAAGGAGCCAGGGACGCCAGGAGCAGGTGAGTATGTCATAGTTACCCGTCCGCGTTCCACAGGCCGGGCGCCGCTCTGTCTTCCCGTCCTCTTGCTCTGACTGTTCAGGTCAGAGGGCGCGATGACGTGCTAATCTGTGCGCCGCCCTCTGCCTGAACAGTCAGTGCAGAGAGACGCCAAGACGGGACGCTGAGGAGCTGCAAGCAAGAGAGGTGAGCATGTCATTTTTTATTTTTTTTTATTGCAGCAGCAGCATTATAGATGGGGCACAGCTTTCTATGGCACATCTATGGGGCAATAATGAACGGTGCAGAGCATTGTATATGGGGCACAGCTTTCTATGACACATCTATGGGGCCATAATGAATGGTGCAGAGCATTGTATATGGCACAGCTTTCTATGAAGCATCTATGGGGCCATAATGAACGGTGCAGAGCATTATATATGGCACAGCTTTATGTGAAGCATCTATGGGGCCATACTGAACGGTGCAGAGCATTGTATATGGCACAGCTTTATGTGGAGCATCTATGGGGCCATACTGAACGGTGCAGAGCATTATATGTGGCACAGCTTTATATGGAGCATCTATGGGGCCATAATGAACGGTGCAGAGCATTATATGTGGCACTGCTTTATATGGAGCATCTATGGGGCCATAATGAACGGTGCAGAGCATTATATATGGCACAGCTTTATGTGGAGCATCTATGGTGCCATAATGAACGGTGCAGAGCATTATATGTGGCATAGCTTTATATGGAGCATCTATGGGGCCATAATGAACGGTATGGAGCATCTATTTTTATTTTTGAAATTCACCGGTAGCTGTTGCATTTTCCACCCTAGGCTTATACTCGAGTCAATAAGTTTTCCCAGTTTTTTGTGGCAAAATTAGGGGGGTCGGCTTATACTCGGGTCGGCTTATACTCGAGTATATACGGTAGTTAATAAATAACATTTGTAACATGTCTACTTTACATCAGCGTCATTTTTTAAGCAACTTTTTTGTTAGAAGGGTTACAATTTATCAGATGTTTAATTTTTCCAACAAAATTTACAAGCCCAATTTTATAGGGACCACATCACTTTTGAAGTGACTTTGAGGCCTACATGACAGAAAATACAAAAAAATGACAACAGTTTAAAAACTGCACCACTTAAGGTGCTCAAAACCACATTTAAGAGTTTTTTTTAACCCTTCAGGTGCTTCACAGGAATTAAAGCAAAGTGGAAGAAAAAATGAAAGTTTTACTTTTTCCCACAAAAATGTAGTTTTAGCCCCAAATTTTGCATTTTTACAAGGGCAACAGGAGAAAATTGATGGTATAGTTTGTTGTGCAATTTTTCCTGAGTTTGACGATACCCCATATGTGCATGAAAACTAGTGTTTGGGGGCATAAGAGGGCTGAGAACGAAAGCTGCACCATTTGAATTTTGTGAATTTTGGAAGCAAAATAGGATTAATAGATAACAGATGCCATGTTGTGTTTGCAGAACCCCTGATGTGCCTAAACAATGAAAACCCCCCACAAGTGACCTCATTTTGGAAACTACACCCCTCAAGGAACTCATCTAGAGGTGTAGGTAGCATCTTGAACCCACAGGTGCTTCACAGAATTTTATAACGTTAAGCAGTGAAAATCAAGAATTACATTTTTCAGACAAAAATATTGCTTTAGCCCCAAATTATTTTCACAAGCGTAATAGGAGAAAATGGAACACAAAATTTGATGTGCAATTTCTCCTAAGCACGCCGATATCCAACACGTGGTGGAAAACTATTTGGGCGCATGGCAGGGCTCAGAAGGAAGGAGCACCATTTAACTTTTGAAAAGCAATCATTAGTGGACGCCATATCAATTTTGCAGAGCCCCTGATGTGCTTAAACAGTGGAAACCCCCTACAAGTGACCCCATTTTAAAAACTACACAGAGTGTTACAACTTTGAGTCGCTAAAATATAAAAATACATTTTTTTCTTACAAAAATGTGTTCTTTGCCCCAAAGTTTTCATTTTCACAAAGATCACAGGAGAAAATTGGCTATACAATTTATTTTGCATTTTTTCCTGAGTACGCCGATACCCATATGTGTTGAAAAATTACTGTTTGTGAACATGGAAGGGCTCAGAACGGAAGAAGCGCCAATTGAATTCTGGAGAACAATTTTGGCTGGAATAGATTACAGATGCCATGTCATATTTCAAAAGCCTCTGACATGACAAAACAACAGAAACCCCCACTAGTCAGCCCATTGTGTGGGGCATCTTATGTGGCCATGTGCAGCATTATGTGGGGCAATTATCTGTGTGGGGCATCTTATGTGGCCATGTGCACCATTATATGGGGGCAAATATCTGTATGGGGCATCTTATGTTGCCATGTGCACCATTATATGGGGGCACATATCTGTATGGGGTATCTTATGTGGCCATGTGCACCATTATATGGGGGCACATATCTGTATGGGGCATCTTATGTGGCCATATGCACTATTATATGGGGCACATATCTGTATGGGGTATCTTATGTGGCCATGTGCACCATTATATGGGGGCACATATCTGTATGGGGCATCTTATGTGGCCATATGCACTATTATATGGGGCACATATCTGTATGGGGTATCTTATGTGGCCATGTGCACCATTATATGGGGGCACATATCTGTATGGGGCATCTTATGTGGCCATATGCACTATTATATGGGGCAAATATCTGTATGGGGCATCTTATGTGGCCATGTGCACCATTATATGGGGGCACATATCTGTATGGGGCATCTTATGTGGCCATGTGCACCATTATATGGGGCAAATATCTGTATGGAGCATCTTATGTGGCCATGTGCACCATTACATGGGGGCAAATATCTGTATGGAGCATCTTATGTGGCCATGTGCACCATTATATGGGGGCAAATATCTGTATGGGAATCTTATATGGCCATGTGCACCATTATATGGGGAAAATATCTGTATGGGGCATCTTATGTGGCCATGTGCACCATTATATGGGGGCACATATCTGTATGGGGCATCTTATGTGGCCATGTGCACCATTATATTGGGAAAATATTTGTATGGGGCATCTTATGTGGCCATGTGCACCATTATATTGGGGCAAATATATGTATGGGGCATCTTATGTGGCCATGTGCACCATTATATGGTGGCAAATATCTGTATGGGGTATGTTATATGGCCATGTGCACCATTATATGGGGGTAAATATCTGTATGGGGCATCTTATGTGGCCATGTGCAGCATTATATGGGGCAAATATCTGTATGGAGCATCTTATGGGGCCATAATCCACATTTGTGCAGCATTATATGGGGCATATTTTAATATGGAGCATCTTATGGAGCCCATCATAAACTGTATGGAGCATTATATGGGGTGTATTTTGTATGGGGCATTATATGGGGCCCATCATGAACTGTATGGAGCATTATATGGGGCTCCCGATTCAATATGGATATTCAAAAACACTTAACCTACTGATGTCTCAGTTAATTTTACTTTTATTGGTATCTATTTTTATTTTTGAAATTTACCAGTAGCTGCTGCATTTTCCACCCTAGGCTTATACTCGAGTCATTACGTTTTCCCAGTTTTTCTGTGGCAAAATTAGGGGGGTCGGCTTATACTCGGGTCGGCTTATACTCGAGTATATACGGTAGTTTACTTTCAGTTCCCTTATCTAGATCATTTATAAAAATGTAAAAAAAAAACACTGAGGGCCCGGACAGAGCCTTATGGTAAATCACATGAAACACTCTTCCAATTAAATGTGCAACTCTTTAAGTACGATCACTGAGCCAGTTATGAATCCACCTAACCACAGCCTTGTCAATCCCATAATTGGTCATTTTTTCAATAAGGATAGTATGAGATACTTTATCAAATGCTTTGCTGAAGTTGAGATATACAGGGTGGGCCATGTATATGGATACACCTAAATAAAATGGGAATGGTTGGTGATATCAACTTCCTGTTTGTGGCACATTAGTATATGGGAGGGGGAAAACTTTTCAAGATCTGAACAATGATGTTGATATCCTCATGTTAGCATCTTGCTTTATAGGGGATAACCCATCAGACACAAAAGAAAAAAAACAAAGATTGGTAAGTATGTTTTACATGTCCTCTTTGATAGAAGGAAAGAGGAAAAAACATATGTCAACTCCTCTATCAATGATACTTCCAAATTATTTCACAAGAATGACACAAAGATGGCTCATATAAAATATGTACAACAACATTGATATACATACTTTGTGGTCCAAATATATACCCAAAATACTGAAGACCAACACTTCAGACTACAACTATATATACATCATATATCAGAGAAAAAATGTGAGCCTCTGTCATTAATGTAAACAGAGGTTATAAACTTAAGACAATCCATCTCTTGGGACTGTCAAACAGGCTGTGTGGTTATTTTCAAATGTTACATGGACCATAATTGTCAACCAGGCAAGCTCAAATGAAACACCCAAAAATCAGCTTTTTATTAAGGCCATGGGGGGAGACAAAATTCATCCTAAATATCTACTGCGTCTGCAGGATGAGTTTGTCCTAGTCACCCTTCTTTAAAGGGGATCTGTCACCTAAGTTTGGCCCTATAAGCTTCGGCCACCGTCATCAGGGGCTTATCTACAGCATTCTGTAATGCGTACTGATTTGCCTTGTTGAGGGCAGGGCAAAGTACTGCAGTGCACAGGTGCCGTAAAAGGTCAGAGAGGCCCGGCGCCTGCGCACTGCAGTACTTTACGCTGCACTCAACAGGGAGCCGCAACAGAAGCAAGGAGGATGACGACATCGTATGAAGATGGAAGGCGTCGGACCCGGACCTGCGACGCCCATCGGACCGGACCGCACTGGACCGACCCCCAGGTGAGTATAATATAACCTGTTTTTCTTACCTTTCAGGTTACATCAGGGGCTTATCTACAGCATTACAGAATGCTGTAGATAAGCCCCTGATGGCAATGGCCGAAAGTTATAGGGCCAAAATTAGGTGACAGATTCCCTTTAATTACCTCCAAAACACAAAATGTCAGGTCTCCTGCCCTTCCTAGATGGTGTTCCCAAATATGGCGGGATATTGGGGTGTCCCTTTGTGTCTAATGTCACCCAAATTCTCACTTATGTATTTTCTAAACTCCCTCCTCGTATTCCCTATATAGTTCAAGGGACTGTACAGGTAGCTATATAGACCACCCCTAAAGTCTTACAGTCAATGTACTCACATTCTGCTGAATTTCCCGGCGGAGCTGGGAGATTATTACAGCTTCTCTGCTTTTGTTCCTGGCAGCACGCTTCTCATATCAAATGTATTTGCGTCTTGTTGATGGTTATAGGAAGCGATTGATTGCAGTTATTTATTCCAAAGAGTGTGTAAGCAAATATCAATTTGAGGGAGCCAACAATTTTGTTCTGGCCATTTTTGAAGTTGTGTGCAAAATTATGACCAATTTGCCTTTTATTCATTTTTTTTGTGTTTTTCCAATAAACAAAAAGGAAATAAACGTGTATAACAAAAAGTGCAATTGCAATAATTTCTGGGAGAAATACTTCATTTAATGGAACAATTTTCAGGGTGCCAACTAGTAATGAGCGAACGTGTTTGGATATTGTGTTATCCAAGCATGTTCAGGTGTTATCTGATTATTTTGGTGGCTCGAATAATATGTTTGAGTCTCTGCCTCAGCATGTTTTGTGGTTGTTAGGCAATCCCCACATGTGTTCCGGCTATCTAACAGCTAATCATGCAGCTGCGGGGATTCTAACATATTATTCGAGCACTCCCAAGATACTCGGATAACACGTCACCACTAGTGCCAACACTTTTGTCCATGACTGTAAATATATATATATACGGTTGTGCTCAAAAGTTTACATATGCCAGCAGAATTTTTGCTTTCTTGGCCTTTTATCAGAGAATATGAATGATAACACCAAAACTTTTTCTTTACTCATGGTTAGTAGTTGGGTGAAGCCGTTTATTGTCAAACTACTGTGTTTTCTCTTTTTAAATCATAATGACAACCCAAAACATCCAAATGACCCTGATCAAAAGTTCACATACCCTGGTGATTTTGGCATGATAACATGCACAGAAGTTGACACAAATGGGTTTGAATGGCTACTAAAGGTAACATCCTCACCTGTGACCTGTTTGCTTGTAATCAGTGTGTGTGCATAAAAGCTGAGTGAGTTTCTGGGATCCAGACAGACTCTTGCATCTTTCATCCAGCCGCTGACGTTTCAGGATTGTGAGCCATGGGGAAAGCAAAAGAATTGTCAACTGATCTACAGGAAAAGGTAGTTGAACTGTATAAAACAAGAAAGGGATACAAAAAGATATCCAAGGAATTGATAATGCCAGTCAGCAGCATTCAAACTGTGATTAACTAATGGAAAATCAGGAGCTCTGTAAAAACAAAACCACGGTTATTGTGCAAATGCCACAAAGTATCTTGCCTACAAAAAGCAAAACAGCACAGAGAGAAGCCTCATATATACAGTATATAAATGACCCAAGATATAGAGTTGTACCATAAGCCATACAATGAACATACGCAAGAAAAAAAGTTATGTAATAATTCTGCATGCTCAGGGGTTGTCTGAGTAGTAGACTTATCAGTCCCTATGTTCCCTGCCCCCCAAGTAAAATAACACATATACTCACCTCCAGTGTGATTCCAAAGGTGTCAGCACTGGTGCTCCCAGAACTCAAGTGACATTATGTCAAGTGATCACTGCGGCTAAACAGCGCTGGCTTCACTCTCCTGTCCTTCAGACAAATCAAGGCACTCGGAGGAAGTGACATACCAATGTCATGCAATCCCTGGGAGAACCAGTATCGCTGGAATGAGACCAGATGGGAGTATAAGGGTTATAATTTTAGCGAACGGCGGAACATAGGGGTTGTCCGAGTAGTGGACAATCTGTTTAAAATCACCACAGTGCACTCTGGTCAATCAAGCTAAAGCCTGGTTTTCAGTCTCTGTGACTTAAAAGAATGTTCAGCCCATCATATAACTGAGTCCATATGCAAAACACAAACTATAGCGGCTTGCAAAAGTATTAACACTCTTGGCTTTTTAGCTATTTTGTTACATTACAACCTTGTGTGATGTATCAGCACTAAATAGTCTAAGTTGGTGAAGTGAAAAAAATATAAGCATAAATTTATGGGATCAAATAACAACACAACTTGCATGTGCATATGTATTCACCCCTTTTACTAAGAAGCCCCTAAGATTTTCTGGCGTACAAAATGACCTTCATAAGTCACATGCTTAGTGAAAAGAAGTGCACTTTTGCGCACAAGTGTCAGTTTGTCAGTATATACACAACTTTTCTGAAAGGCCACAGAGGCTACAACACCATTAAGCAAAAGGCACCATTAACCAAGCAACACCATGAAGACCAAGGAGAGAGGCAGCACAGAGACCAAAGGTAACCCTGAATGAGCTGAATAGTTCCCAAGTAGAGACTGGAGTATCTGTCTATATGACCAACGTAAGCCACACACTCTATAGAGGTGACCTTTATGGAACAGTGGCCAGAAAAAAGCCTTTATTTACGCACAAAAATTGTAAGGCATGTTTTAAGTTTGCTAAAAGACGTGGGAGATTCCCCAAAATTATGAGGAAGGTGCTGTGGTCAGATGAGACCAAAATTTAGCTTTTTGGCCACCAAGATAAACGCTATGTTTGGTGCCAAACCAACAAATCTCATCAACCCAAGAACATTATCCCCACAGTGAAAGATAGTGATGGCAGTATCATGCTGTGGTGATGTATTTCGGCAGCAGGGCCAGGGAAAATTGTCTGAGTCAAGAGGAAGATGGATGGTGCTAAATACACAGATTTTCTTGAGCAAAACCTGATTCAGTCTGTCAGTGATTTGGGAATTTGGGACTGGGACAGAGGTTCACCTTCCAACAAGCCAATGACTCAAAGCATACTACTAAAGCAACACTATAGTTTAACCACTTCACCCTGAGGCCTATTTTTACTGTCCTGACCAGGCCAACATTTTCAATACTGGCCCGTGTCACTTTATGAGGTAATAACTACAGAACACTTGAACGGATCCCACTGATTCTGAGCGGAGAATGATTTCTCGTGACACATTGTTCTTCATGGTAGTGGTAAAAGTTATTCGATACGACTTGCGTTTACTTGTGAAAAAAATGGAAATTTGGTGAAAATTTTGAAATTTTCAAACTTTTAATTTGTATGCCCTTAAATCAGACAGTCATATCACACATAATAATTAATAAATAACATTTCCCACATGTCTACTTTACATCAGCACAATTTAGGAAACATAATTTTTTTGTTAGGAAGTTAGAAGGGTTAAAAGTTGACCAGCGATTTCTCATTTTAACAAAATTTATATGTGACAACATTTAAAAAAATGCACCCCTCAATGTGTTTAAAACCAAATTCAATAAGTTTATTAACCCTTCAGGTGTTTCACAAGAATGCAATGTGGAAGAAAAGAATGAACATTTTACTTTTTGGTCGCAAAATTGATATTTTATCCCCAAATTGTTTGATTTTTACAAGGGTAACAGGAGAAAATGGACACCAAATGTTGTTGTGCAATTTTTCCTGAGTCAGCTGATACCCCATATGTGGAGGAAAACCACTGTTTTGGCACATGGCACGGAAGGAGCATCGTTTGACTTTTTGAACGCAAATTTCAATGGAATTGAGAGTGGACACAATGCCGTGTTTGAAGAGCCCCGATGCGCCTAAACAGTGAAAACACCACACAAATTATGACATTTAGAAACTAGACCCTAACGGAACTTATCTAGATGCGTGGTGAGCACGTTCAACCCCCATGTGCTTCACAGAAGTTTATAACGTAGAGCTGTGAAAATAAAAAATCATATTTTTTACACAAAAATGAACTTTTAGCCCGCATTTTTTTATTTTCACAAAGTTAACAGGAGAAAATGGACATCAAAATTTGTTTGCACTTCATCCTGAGTATGCTTATACCGCACATGTTAGGGAAACCCACTGTTTGGCCGCATGGCAGGGCTCGGAAGGGAAGGAGCACTGACTTTTTCAATACAAAAATGCAAAATTGGCTGGAATTGAGAGAGGACACCATGCTGTGTTAGGCTGGTTTCACACTTGCGTTTTGATCTGCAGCGTTTTTTTTTTTAAAAAAACGCATGCGTTTTTTCCCCTATGTTTAACATTAAAAACGCATGCGTTTTTTTTGTACGCGTTTGGCCGCGTTTAACAACGCATGCGTTTTTTTTGCTGCATACATTCGGTCGCAGAAATGCAACATGTAGTAATTTCTAGAGGCTTTTTTTGCGGCAAAAAAATGTATTGCTGTCTATGTAAACGCATGCGTTTTTAAGCACATGCGTTTGCTTGCGTTAAAAACGCATGCGCTTTTATAGAAAAAACAAGAATACACACTGACAAGCCACCCCCCACCATCAAGGTGATAAAGGGATTCAAACCCTAACCCTAACCCTGACAAGCCACCCCCCACCATCAAGGTGATAAAGGGATCCAAACCCTAACCCTAACCTTAACCCTGACAAGCCACCCCCCACCATCAAGGTGATAAAGGGATCCAAACCCTAACCCTGACAAGCCACCCCCCACCATCAAGGTGATAAAGGGATCCAAACCCTAACCCTAACCCTGACAAGCCACCCCCCACCATCAAGGTGATAAAGGGATTCAAACCCTAACCCTAACAAGCTACCCCCCACCATCAAGGTGATAAAGGGATCCAAACCCTAACCTTAACCCTGACAAGCCACCCCCCACCATCAAGGTGATAAAGGGATCCATACCCTAACCCTAACAAGCCACCCCCCACCATCAAGGTGTTTTTAGTACTCTATAGCAATACCGTATATCTTGGGGTGTCCACATTGAACAAAGCTTTTTATTAGAAGAATGTCCTGGTCACCAGGTCAACATAATAGCCAATTCCCATGGATCCCTAGGATCCCTAGGGTTAGGGTTAGCGGTAGGGTTAGGATCCCTTTATCACCTTGATGGGGGGGTGGCTTGTCAGGGTTAGGGTTAGTATCCCTTTATCACCTTGATGGTGGGGGGTGGCTTGTCAGGGTTAGGGGTAGGGTTTGTATCCCTTTATCACCTTGATGGTGGGGGGTGGCTTGTCAGGGTTAGGGGTAGGGTTTGGATCCCTTTATCACCTTGATGGTGGGGGGTGGCTTGTCAGGGTTAGGGTTAGGATCCCTTTATCACCTTGATGGTGGGGGGTGGCTTGTCAGGGTTAGGGTTTGGATCCCTTTATCACCTTGATGGTGGGGGGTGGCTTGTCAGGGTTAGGGTTTGGATCCCTTTATCACCTTGATGGTGGGGGGTGGCTTATCAGTGACCTGGTGACCAGGACATTCTTCTAATAAAAAGCTACCCCTAACCCTAGGGATCCAAACCCTAACCCTACCCCTAACACTAACCCTAGGGATCCTAACCCTAACCCTATCCCTAACCCTAGCTATTTCTATTTATAGTGGGTTTTCTAGTTGATTTTGATGATTGGCAGCTGTCACACACTTCTCAGCATGCGTTTCAAAAACGCCAACGCATGAAAAAACGCATGTAAACGCGTCAAAACGCCACATTTTTTTTACCCAATGCAAAAACACATGCGTCTAAAAAACGCAGCGTTTAAACGCGTTTACATGCGTTTTTTCACCACCTGCGTTTTTTTTTAAAACGCTGCAAATCATAACGCAAGTGTGAAACCAGCCTTAGCAGATGTGCCTAAACAGTGGAAATACCCACACAAATATCCCTATCTTTTTGTAAACTAGACCCATCAAGGAACTTAACTGGATGTGTCTTGAGTACTTTGAACCCCCAGGTGCTTCATAGAAGTGTATAACGTAGAGCTGTGAAAATAAAAAAATCACAGTTTTTCCACAAAAATGATCTTTTAGCCACCATTTTTTTATTTTCACAAGGGTAACAGGAGAAATAGACCACAAAAGCTGATGTGGAATTTCTCCTGAGTACACTGATACCCCATGTGTGGGGGAAAACCACTGTTTGGGTGCATAGAAGGGCTCGGATGGGAAAGAGCAGAGTTTGACTTTTTTAACGCAAAATTGGCTGGAATTGAGAGAGGACAACATCTCGTGTTTGATTCCCCAGGTGCTTTACAGAAAATTACAACATTGGGTTGTGAAAATAAAAAAAAATCTAATTTTTTCCGAAAAAATAATCTTTTTAAGCCCCAATTTTTTTATTTTCATAAGGGTAACAGGAGATGTACTCCAATAGTTTCTGTGCAATTTCTCCTGAGTACACTGATACCCTATATGTGGAGGAAAACTACTGCTTGGGTGCAAGGCAGGGCTTGGAAGGAGTGACGTTTTGGAACGCAGACTTTGATGGAATCATTATGCATTTTGAGAGCCCTTGACATGCCAGAACAGTGGAAATTACCCACAAGTGGACCAATTTATAGAGTACACCCCTCAAGGAATTTATCTAGAAGCATAGTTTTATAGTTATGATTATAATACTTTTGGTTTTACTGGTACATGAATTTATAATGTGGTGGCATGTGTAAGTTGTGTGGAGTACATCAGATTATAAAAGTGTGTTGTATCAACAGGGTAAAAACAAATTGCATTAATTTGTGGACGTTTGGTACGCATTGAAGCAATACTGGCAAAGGCCAGGTTTCTCAATGGTAAATTGTGTCTTTTCGGATTCCCATACTCTGTAGGTTTTTGTGATCTTTTATTCGTTGTTTAGGGAATCTCACAATACCAATACAGGCACTATCAGTTTCAGAAGTACCGGGACCCTCACCGTCCTGAGTGCCAAACATTAGGACCATGATGACTACCTCCTGAAACTGAAGGAAGGTCGCCGTATTGCCTACAGATTGAAATAGTACAAAAGCATTGCACATTGCCATCTGTACAATGTGCACAGCCAATTTTTTGTACCATACTTTAACTTTTCAAATGGCTCTGTATGGTTTGAGGACCTGATCTGAGAGATCTACACCCCCCCATGTACTTATTACAATCCAATATACAATCTGGCTTTGGGACTTGTGTTGTGGTACCTCTGACAGTGACAAAGGAGCTGTTGTCATGGTGTATGATGGTCAAGATAAAGATATTCCTCTTTTCCTTATCCTTGACCATCAGCATGTTGCCTCTGCTTTTGCCCTTTCTCACCAGTTGTCCTATTAGCGGTTCAGGGAGGCCTCTGTGATTTTTTCTCACAGTGCCACATGCAACTGTACCCCTGACAGAGAGGGTCTTGAAGAGCGAGATGCTGGTGTAAACATTATTAATGTAGAGGTGATAATTTATAAAACAGTGGGTGGAGCAATTCCCACACAATTTTCCTACTCACTCCCAAGACAGATTGGGCATTCAGGGGGCTCAATCTGGGTGTCCTTCCCTTAGTAGACTCTAAATCAGTGGGTGTACCCTGAGGTACTCTTGCACAGCTTGTACAGTTTAATTCCGAACCTGGCCCTCTTACTGGGCAGGTATCGACGGAATTTTAGCCTCCGATGTCTCTTTGGGTTGTGCACACCCCAGCAAATTTTCTGCTTAAGTGTTTAACTACTGGACAAATTTTGTAAAGACAATCAAACTTAGGATTGTCTCGGGGAGGACACTGCGCATTATCACTATAATGCAAACATTTTTGTATCGCTTCAAATGGTGTCCTTGTCATGGCCATACGGAATACCAGTGTGCTGTAGATAGAGAATATCAGTCCTCCATTATTGCCGAATCTCTAGCTTTCTGACTATGCCCACATGCAGCATAATGCCCAAAATGTCATCTCTGCTGAATTTACAGGGGTTCATCTGGTGTGTGATAATGTGGGATTTTGGGTGACAAATTGATGGGCATACAAGTTTGACTGGGCCACCATAACATATATTATTTCCTCGCTGAAAAAGAATTTGCTGAAGTCAATTTCAGTGAGGCCTGTAACATCAAATTGGATTCCTGAGCTGCAGATGAATCAAGAATAACACGCTGATAATTTTCAGGGGTGCAGTCCATATGGGATTGATTGCTATAGGGGCTGCCTGGGTCCCAGGGATCCTTGCTTTGGGTCCTTCCTCTCCAGATGAGGAGGAATAGAGGAATGTGGGATCTTCCTCACTGGCTGAATCTATGTCGGAGGCAAGGAAAGCACAAGCCTCCTCTGGTGAATAGCATCTTCTTGACGAATCATTTTTATTTTATTTTTCAAAACACTGGGGATGTGTGTTTAAGCGGTGCTTTTACACGTGTAATGTGTGGAGCTTGTGTAAAGGAGACTATTTATTACAAAAAAATAGTAGAGAGAAAAAAGGAAAAAAAAAACACTAAGGGTATGTGCACACGTTCAGGATTTCTTGCAGAAATTTCCTGACAAAAACCGGACATTTGTGCCAGAAATCCGCATGCGTTTTTTCCCAATACATTAAATAGCGGGAAAAACGCGAAAAATGCGCAAAATTAATTTACCGGCTTTTTTTACCGCGATGCGTGTTTTTCTCAGAAAAAAACGCACCATGTGCACAAAAATTGCGGAATGCATTCTAAATGATAGGATGCATATGTATGCGTTTTTTATGCGTTTTTATCACGAAAAAAAGTGAAAGAAAAATCAGATGTAAAAAAAAAAAGCTTTTTGTGTGTGTATATATAGATAGGTAGAGTAACTTTCACTACACTAATGTCCTACCTATAAATTTTCCTGGCACTATTTTCTTTGCAAAAGAAAAACGGAGGTCACCAACACTGCGACGTACGCTCCCCTAATGCACTCACTATAAATTTACAATGCAGCGCAGAGGCCATAAATAGCGGCACTGTATATATACTTCTCTTTGCGGGAACTCAGCTCTGGCAGTGCAGTATATATATGACTCGTCAGAAAGGGGTAAAGGGGAAACGTGTAAATGTTTTGGAGTGGCCTAGTCAAATTCCAGACCTTAATCCCATTGAGTATCTGTGGTCAGACCTGAAGACTGCTGCTCACCAAAGGAAACCACCTAACGTGAAGGAGCTGGAGCAGTTTTGCCTTGAGCATTAGGCAAAAATCCCAGTGGCAAAATGTGTAAGGCTCATAGAGACTTATCCAAAGTGACTTGCAGCTGTAATTGCAGAAAAAGAGGCTCTACAAAGTACCGACTTTAGGGGGCGAATCGTTATGCACACTGTAGCTTTCAATTATTTTGTCCTATTTGCTTTTTAATAAAACGAAAACCAAATGTTCAGAGTTGTAGGCATGTTCCTTCCTTACATGAACCGATGCAAACCCTCATTAAAAAAAACAAAAACAATGGAAATTCCAGGTTGTGAGGTAGCAAACCGTGAACGATGCCAAGGGGGTGAACTCTTCTGAACACCACATGGCCAGCACACTGACCAACACAGGTCAACGTGTCACAAACGTTTAGACACAGGAACCAACGGTCTGTGTGAAATACACAGTGCTGCAGGCTGGCACAAAGAAAACCTCCCCCAACTCTCAGCAGTTTACAGGGACACTAGGCGCCCTCCGTGTGACGGAATTACAGGGACGCTCCGTGTATGTGCGCACCCGACAGCCATGACGTGTGATAGCACATAACGTCTTCCTGTTCTGCACTCTGCTCCGCAGTCACATGGCCGCGGATGGAGGGAGACACAAAGGGGAGCCGTGTCACACAGCAGGGGGCGGAGGTCACAGCTGAGACCGGCAGCAGACGCTCGGAGCGCTGCCAGCACCAGCCCCGCACAGCACCCGCCCCGCACAGCACCCCGCCTCACACACCGGCGGAGGGGCGCCAAAGCTAAACAGCACAGTCAAGCCGCTAATTACATAAGCAGTCCCCGCCCCTGTCTCTGACGTCACCACCTTCGGCCTGGAATAGTCGCGCAGTGATTGGCGCTCGCTGTAGCCGGTCACGTTGCTACACTGTTTACATCCTCTCAGCTGTTCACAGCCTAAAAGCTTCCCAGAGTGCACCGCGCACATCAAAACAAATACCGAGTCCGGGCACTCGGGCCTGTGTGTGCGCCGCAGCCCCGTGCCCGCCGCCCGCACCGCTGCCCCCACAGCCCACAGCTCCCGGGCCGCAGACGGAGCCTGCCCGCTACAGTGTACGAGCACGCCGGCTGGCCGCTCATGGTGAGTTGTGGGGCTGGCAGCCGCTCGGTGTGGAGTTGGGGAGATGTCGGTGTTACTCCTCCCTCCTGCAGCTTGTGGCGCAGTTAGCGGCTTCTCCCCCGCTCGCCGTATGACGGCATTGTGTGTGCGGGCAGCTGGCGCACGGAGATCGCGGTACCGGCGCACAGCTGTCAGGTGAAGCTGCTGATGGCGGCGGCGAAGAAAACTTTCCTCCTATTGTTGTGCAGTGGCCTTGTGCGCAGAGCACGCGCTGCTGGTGACGTCATAGCATTTACTTGGTGGTGTGACGTAATGTGTTATACGGGGCATAAGGCAGGTGACGTGATCGTGTGTAGCTGGTGCCGTGGGCGCTACGGTGGGGGATGGGGATGTGCAGGCTCGGCCATGGCAGCCAGGCGGGTCCCTGCTCTCATGCCCTTAGCAGCTGCAACATGTAAGCTGGCAGCTGATTGGTTGTTGTGCAAAAGGGATTAGGTAAACATGGCTGCCTCCCTCAGAGACAGCGCCACCCCTGTCCTGCCCACGGGCGAGGGCGCCACCCCTGTCCTGCCCACGGGCGAGGGCGCCACCCCTGTCCTGCCCACGGGCGAGGGCGCCACCCCTGCCCTGCCCACGGGCGAGGGCGCCACCCCTGCCCTGCCCACGGGCGAGGGCGCCACCCCTGCCCTGCCCACGGGCGAGGGCGCCACCCCTGCCCTGCCCACGGGCGAGGGCACCACCCCTGTCCTGCCCACGGGCGAGGGCGCCACCCCTGTCCTGCCCACGGGCGAGGGCGCCACCCCTGTTCATGGGTCATGTCTGGTATTGCAGCTCAGCAGTACTGATGCACATAGGGTAGAGGGGCAATGACACGCTGTGTACAGGTGTGGAGCAATTTTGGAAGAAAGCAGCCATGCGTTTCTAATCTCATCCATCCCTTGGTAGGTATAATGCATCATGACAATTTATAAAGTGTGTAACAATGTGACAGTGTTTCTGTCCATCATGTAGTGGACAGAAACACTGCCTGGGGCCTCATTACATCAGCAAGGATCTGTAAAGTATTAAATGGAAACATACTGTCCACGTGTGATGCAGCGGAGTGGAGTGAGGAAAGCAATAAAGCTGTCAAATTCTAGTCCGGCCACATATTTTGAATTCTGTGAAAGGCGAAAACTGTATGGACCCCATTGTGCTGATCTGAACCTATGGTGAGGTGGAACAAGTGAAGTGTAAGGGTACGTGTCCACGGTCAGGATGGCCGGCGGTATCGCCGGAGCGGCGAAGCCGCTCGGCGCTAAGCCCCGCCCCCTTTCTGGGACGCGATGATGCCGGATGTGTTAACTGTACACATCCGGGATCATCGCTCCCTCGCATAGCGCCCTGTGATATTACTTGCGGCGACGCAGCGTCGCCGCAGGTAGCACGGACATGCTGCGATCTGAAAAGACGCGCAGCATGTCCGGAGTCGCAGGGAAGTCGGATGCGTGTTTCCACGCATAGTGGACACGGGATTTCATAAAATCCCCTCCACTATGCTGGAACATCTGGACGCTGCGTGTTTGACGCTGCAGCTCTGCGCAGCGTCAAACAAGCAGCGTTTACTGACCGTGGACACATACCCTAAGAACCAGGTTTGGCCACAAAATCCACGTGTGCTACAGGCAGATTTGTGTCAGTTTTTTTCAGTTGACTGAGTAAAGCTGGGCTGTCGGGGGCGAGGAACAGTGACACCGAGCTGTCGTGGGACGAGGAGCGGTGATGCTGGGCTATCGGGGGACGAGGGGCAGTGACACCAAAGGATGGTGATGTTGGGCTGTTGTGGAACCAGGGCTAGTGACACCAGGAAATTCCACTACACTCATAAGGTGTTTTCTGAGCTCCAATCAAATAACTTTTCATTTCACTAGGCGAAGAGGGGCGCTGACCCCGGGCTTGTCGTGGGATGAGAGGTGCTGACCCCTGGCTTGTTGTGGGATGAGAGGCGCTGACCCCAGACTTGTCGCGGGACTAGGGGCGCTGAGGCCGGGCTTGCCGAGGGGCGCTGAGGCTGGGAAATTTCACAGACTCATAATTTACTGTTTTGTGGGCCCTGCAGTCTCTCTATGTACACTCTGTCATGGTTTCCCTTTATTCTCAGCACAAGTTGGCACTCTCATTACCACAATTATGCGATTCTCACAGTTGTTGTCACGTGCTGATTAGATTACTCTGTGTTTCTGTCAAAAGTACATTGAAAAAAGCGGATGAGAATCTAGTCATCAAGTTACACCAGCTGTGAGAATCACATAATTGCTGGATTGTGACCAACAACCCGCCCTGGAAATGAAAGAAGTTGTGATGGCGTTCATCGCGCTCTGTCAGGATTCAGCTCTCCTCAGTGACATGGAATGACTATAGAAATCTGTCTCCAGCCAGAAAACGCCTTTACCACCTTAGCAATGTGTTATTTTCAGTGTGTCATAATAGTGCTCTGGAGTCTCATAAACACAGGTCATTGTCCGTTTCGCGTTCCTCCGACTGTATCTCAAGGCCTTGTCTGATATGACGCGCTGTGTGCTCATTGGCACAATATAGAGCCATATACAGTAGGTCGTTGTGTAATATTCCGATACAAGGAGAACAATAGACCTGCACTTATGTGTCCACTGTATTCATGAGCACAACAGTGAGACAGGACTGCGCTCCGGACACTGGGGATTTATAGCCATGAAACTACTGTATTGGTGATACTGGAATATTAACCCCTTCAAGTCAGTCACTTTTGACAAACCATTTTTTTTTTTTTCTTCACCTTTTGTCATCCTCCAGGAGCCATAACTCTGTTATTTTGTCAGCGACTTGGTCATGGGGCTTGTTTGTTTTTCGTGATGAGTTGTATTTGGCAGTGGTATCATTTTGGGATACATATAGCTTATTACAAACCTTTTATTAACTCTTTATCAGGAAGGATGTTAACAAAATGGCAATTCTACTATTATTTGCATTTTAGATTTTACACTATTCACTGCTGCACAAAGTATTAATATTATTCTGTAGGTTAGTACAACTATGGTAATGCAAAATGTAGGTAGTTTTTTTTATTATTTTGTATAATACACTGATAAAAGGGCACTTTTTTTTGTTTTGCCACATTGTAATAGCCCTATTTTTATTTTTTTATTTTTTTTTTGTAGAACATGCAACTTTTCCTTTGTACCATTTGATAAAACATATGACTGTTTTGAATTGCAGATGATTTTAACCCAGGCTTTTATTGGCGTTGTGAGAATCACAACTCCATTAGGTGAGCAATATCTCCTCCCCTCCCCCCCCATCTTTTTTTTTTTTTTTTTTTTTACTTATGTATAGTTAGGTCCATAATATTTGGACAGTGACTAAAGTTTCGGCATTTCAGCTGTTTACGAAAACATATTCATTATATAGCTATCTTAATATATACTTACCTTGTAATGTCTTCACATCCTGTTCCGTCCAGATGTGTCCGGATCCCAGAATTCCAAGCGGCGGAAGTTCACTGACCGCCATATTGGGACACCCAAGTGATGGGTATCTCAATATGGAAACTGCTGGTGGTACCAGTCTCATGCGTGGTACCACCAGCGGAACACCGTCGCAAAACACACACACTCTGTATACGCCGTACGCCCCACACACACACACACACACACACACTGTATACACCGTATGCAGCCTTTTGTGCGGTACCACCAGCGGAACACCGTCGCGAACACGCCGCCACCGTCAGCCGAATGATTCACTGACTGCCACAATCTTCTGTGTAGAGAAGAATAATACGTTTTGGAAGTGATGATATGGCCTCTACAGAGCCCTGAATTCAACATCATCATCTTTGTCTGGGATTGCATGAAGAATCTGGAGGATTTGCTCTAGCATACATTTACGGAAGATCTGTAGTTAATTCTGCAAGATTTTTTGTACAAGCACTCTGTCAGGTTTATTCAAAAACTGAGTGCAAGTGTACCTAGGATTAATGCTCTTTTGAATGCAAAGGTCAGTCACAACACATAGAGATTTAATTTGTTTTAAATTACCGTAAATCAATATGCAAATTGCCTCTTCTGAGAAAAAGAGGACTTAACTCTAGCGCCACCTGTAAATCAATATAACAGTTTAATATTCTCAATTTCTCTTTTGTTCATTCTGTATTTTGTTAGTTGCTAAAAATAAACTTTTAATACTGATAACTTTTTAAAGCATTGTGACTGTGCAGCATTTTTTCCACATCTGCCCAAAACTTACATGGACAATAATATATATATATATATATATATATATATATATATATATATATATATATATATATATATATATATATATATATATATATATATATATATATATATTTTACATTTACAGCACCAGGAAATAACAGGCCTTACATAATGCAAATCGACTTAAGAATGCATTGAAAAGTCCCCGTTTTAAATCTGAGTCTGCAAAGGTAACTCGCCCAAAGTTCACTTCCTGCCACTGCTGGTTCACAGTATAATGCAGATAAATGAAATCACTAAATATCCAACTGGGTACAACTTTTTACAACTTGCTTGTCACATAATGCGAGCGGTACCCTAAGGGTGTTGATGTGACCTCATTCACTTGCATGACCTTGCGATTTGTGTTGTGGCCAACGTTGCCTTGCAGCCCCAGCTTATTAGTCTGCATTCAGCTGTTCTGATATTCATTTTGTGATGTAGCACAAATGCAATCTATTGTGTAACTGATTCACGGTCAGCATATTTTAAGCTTTTAGGACCAGACCAGTGTAGCTGTGTTTATTATGCATTTATTATTACTTTAGAAAGTTTTTATTTGCTGTGCTATTGATGTGACTTATTATTATTATTTTTTTTTTTTTGCCGAACTTTTTTTTTTTCTCACTCCAGTCTTGATGAGGGGGTGGGATGGAGTACGAGGCGCTGCCACCACTTGCCACAAATTTGAAGAAAGGTGGCTACTTTCTCCATTTGCAATTTTTTTTTTTTTTAACCATTTGACTTTTTATTTATTTATTTTTTTTGTGCAAAATTAATCAAAATTGCGTAAATGTCCTATACTTTTGCCTCTAACCTGCTTTGTGACTTTATGGTTCAAAAAGTCACACCATTCTCTGAAATGTTGAGAAATTTGTGTAAAAGTCCCAAATGATGAATTGGACGAAAAGATCTAGAAGGTAAACCTGGCTTCCATTGAGAACATTGGAAAAAACATGCATGTCCTTGACTGCTCCCATCCACAACATTAATATATCATAGAGTTTCCTTTCAAAGGGAGCTGCACTTTTAATATCCATCCATGTAGTTCTATAAATAAATCATTTGGTTGAGAACTGTAGATGTACTGGGGACAGCCTAATATTCACACCTTTCTGGAAAATTTCCACCATTACGTTTGCTGCATTATTTTTAACTAGCTATTGAACCCGTTCTACGCCCGGGTGGCGAGCATTTATATTGGTATATGGTCTCCATCCTGGTATGTGCTGCTTCCATCCTGTGCCCTAATCTTGTCATGTGCTGCTACTATCTTGCCCCCCATCCTGTCATATGCTGCTCCCTTCCTGTCATGTGCAGCCCAGATCCTGTGCCCTCATCCTGTTTTGTGCTCCTCCATCTTGTCATGTGCTACTCTATTCCTGTGCCCTCATCCTTTCATGCTCCCATCCTGTCATGTCCTGCTCCCATCCTGCGCCCCCATTCTGGTATGTGCTGCCCCCATTCTGTCATGGGGTGCTCTCATCCTGCGTCCCCATCCTGTCATGGGGTGCTCTCATCCTGCGTCCCCATCCTGTCATGGGGTGCTCTCGTCCTGCGTCCTCATCCTGTCATGGGGTGCTCTCATCCTGCGTCCCCATCCTGTCTTGTGGTGCTCACATCCTGCTCCCCAATTCCGTCATGTGCTGCTCCCATCCTGCGCCCCCGTTCTGTCATGTGCAGTAAAAAGTCACTGGCTTGCTGCACTGATGTATTTTCTATACATATTCAGTAGAAAGTGGCTCTATTGCTCCGCTGTCGTATTTTACAGTTATATGAAAAAGTTTGGGCACCCCTATTAATCTTAAGCTTAATGTTTTATAAAAAATGGTTTTTTTGCAACAGCTATTTCAGTTTCATATATCTAATAACTGTTGGACACAGTAATGTTTCTGCCTTGAAATGAGGTTTATTGTACTAACAGAAAATGTGCAATCTGCATTCAAACAAAATTTGACAGGTGCATACGTATGGGCACCTCACCAGAAAAGTGACATTAATATTTAGTAGATCCTCCTTTTGCAAAAATAACAGCCTCTAGTCGCTTTCTGTAGCTTTTAATGAGTTCCTGGATGAAGGTATTTTTGACCATTCCTCTTTACAAAACAATTTCAGTTCAGTTAAGTTTGATGGTCGCCGAGCATGGACAGCCCTCTTCAAATGATCCCACAGATATTCAATGATATTCAGGTCTGGGGATTGGGATGGCCATTCCAGAACAGTGTAATTGTTCCTCTGCATGAATGCCTGAGTAGATTTGGAGCGGTGTTTTGGATCATTGTCTTGCTGAAAGATCCATCCCCTGCGTAACTTCAACTTTGTCGCTGAATCATGAATATTATTGTCAAGAATCTGCTGATACTGAGAGGAATCCATGCGTCCTTCAACTTTAACAAGATTCCCGGTGCCGGCATTGGCCACACAGCCCCAAAGCATGATGGAACCTCCACCAAATTTTACTGTGGGTAGCAAGTGTTTTTCTTGGAATGCTGTGTGGTTTTGCCGCCATGCATAACGCCTTTTTGTATGACCAAACAACTCAATCTTTGCTTCATCAGTCCACAGGACCTTCTTCCAAAAAGAAATTGGCTTCTCCAAATGTGCTTTTGCATACCTTAGCTGACTCTGTTTGTGGCGTGCTTGCAGAAATGGCTTCTTTCGCATCACTTTCCCATACAGCTTCTCCTTGTGCAACGTGCGTTGTATAGTTGACCGATGCACAGTGACACCATCTGCAGCAAGTTGATGCTGCAGCTCTCTGGAGGTGGTCTGAGGATTGTCCTTGACTGATCTCACCATTCTTCTTCTCTGCCTTTCTGATGTTTTTCTTGGCCTGCCACTTCTGGCCTTAACAAGAACTGTACCTGTGTTCTTCCATTTCCTTACTATGTTCCTCACAGTGGAAATTGACAGGTTAAATCTCTGAGACAGCTTTTTGTATCCTTCCCCTGAACAACTATGTTGAATAATCTTTGTTTATTCAGTCGCCATGACAGCACAACGAGAGAGGGAATCCGCCCTTCAGGGACAGGAAACCTACAGACATAAAAGGGCAGTACCTCTCTCCCAGGTCAGTTGGTTTCATGTCCCTGACAGCGGAACCTCTTCAGACAGGCCTCGTGAAGAATGTCGAAGAAAGAAGGTCCCACTCTTGACAGACCGGTACAGGTAGCGGGGGTCCCCTACCTCGGCCTGGTCAGGAGAATGGATGCACCACACGGCAGGGGGACTGTTCGTGTTGGTGGCAGCAGGAGGAAGCAGCTCTTGGTGAATGGGCTGGCTTCTGCGGTGTCCGCGCCTGGTGAGTATTGTGTTCCCGTAGGGCTGTGTCTGCTGGAGCCTGGGGTCTGCCGCCACCTACGCTGGTGCCGGCATCGGCTGGGGGGTGCGGCCGTCCTTGTCCGGCGCGTCTGCTCCCTGCGCCGCGGCCGCGACCGGAAGGGGCGTGTCCGGATGACGCGGCGGGCGGCGCGGGTGGATGACGCGGCCGGGCATGCACGGTAGCGCTTTCTTCCCGGCTAATGGCGGCGCCCGGCGTCTTGGAGGGGGGTTGGACCTCGGGGGTCTCTGGCACTAGGGCGTTGCTCGAGCGGTGGACCGGAACCTATCGGCAGGACCGGTCAGCGGCACCTGAAGTTTTTCCCTGCTGACCCCCGTCTGGGGGCGGTACCCAGGGGGATTTAAGCCTTGCACATGGACCACAGCGTGTTCCTGACCGTCCATCCATTATGGAGTCGCCGGAAAGAACACCGCAGCTGAGCGGTGAGCAACAGCAGCCACTTGAGCAGCCTCAGGCAGAAAAGCCTTTGAGGAGCTCCCAGCGACGTTCTAATGATAGTCGCGCTGGTGGAGCTAAGGAGTCCCGATCATCAAAGTCCTCAGGCCGTAAAAGTTCGTCGGCTACGAAGGACCCCCCAAATACGGTACCACTTCTGGTGGGGTAAGTGATCTACGTGAATGTTCACTTATTGATCATTGTTCCCCTTATATTCCCTCTCTCCTTATTAGGGGAGGAAGTGTGTAACTAAGGCCAAACATAGGCAGTGTGCCGAATGTGCGGAACCGCTTCCGGATGGGCACGTAAAAAGATTGTGTAAATCCTGTGTTCAACAATTACTAGAGGAAGAGGCTCCTGATCTGACCTCTACAATAAGAAAGATGGTCAGACAAGAAGTCCAAAGTTCTGTGAGGTCCAGGTCTCGTATAACGGAAATTGGAAAGTCATCCCCTGTTTCAGAAGTGGGTTCGGACTCGGGTGAGCTCAGCTCAGGGTCCCTCCCGTCTTCTTCCTCCTCTGAGGAAGTGGAATCTAGTCGGGCCTGTTTGTCCCTTGATAGGGTTAACCATCTGGTCAAGGCAGTTAATAGTACAATGGGGATAGAGGACACCCAGTCGTAGTGCTCTATTCAGGACGTTATGTTCAGGGGTATAGAGCGAAAGTCCCGAAGGGCCTTTCCAGTGGTGGACAAAATTAAGACGTTAATCTCAAGAGTGGAAGAAACCCGAGAGGAAGGGGTCACTTCCGCCGGCATTTAAAAGAAGATATCCTTTCGAGGAGGAGGCTTCATCCTCATGGGATAAGGTTCCGAAGTTAGATGCGGCAGTTGCCAAAGCGTGCAAAAAGACATCTCTCCCCTTTGATGATTTGGGGAACCTAAAGGACCCATTAGATAGGAAAGCTGACATCTTCCTTAAAGGAGCCTGGGAGACTTCGGCTGGATCCTTGAGACCGGCTATAGCAGCCACCTGTACAGCTCGGTCCTTGATGGTGTGGTTAGGTCACCTTGAAGATCAGCTCAGGGATAAAGTTCCCAGGACTGAAATATTATCCTCTATGCCTATAATCCAGGATGCTGCAGCTTTCCTTTCGGACGCGTCAGCAGACTCGGTCAGATTGGCCGCCAGATCCTCAGCGTTATCTAATGCAGCCCGGAGAGCGCTATGGATAAAATGTTGGCCAGGGGACTTACAGGCCAGAACAAAGTTGTGTAGCATTCCCTGTGAAGGAGCTCATTTATTAGGTCCTGTCCTAGATGAGCTTTTAGAGAAAGCGGGAGATAATAAAAAACGCTTCCCCTTCCTTGGTTCTCTGGGCTCAGTTCCACACCAGAACACTACAATGGGACGTCTTACACAATTCCTGTCATCTAGGAGCTCACCTCGACAGTAAATTTTCACTTTCTGCGGAGTCTACGCATTCACTTGTTTGGTGGACACACGCTTCAAATCTTCATGGGGGGTCCCTTGGACAAATCATGTATCTAGAGTATTGACTACGGATGCTAGCCCTAAGGGATGGGGGCTCACTTAGGGGAGGATTGGGTTCAGGGGCTATGGTCTCAGTCTGAGCAGGACTCATCCTCCAATCTGAAAGAGCTATTGGCCGTAGAACACGCCTTAAATAGGTTCCTTATACCCCTACAGGGTCGACACGTCAGGCTGTTGTCGGACAACCGGGTAACCGTGGCCTACATTAATCGTCAAGGAGGTACGCGATCCAGTTCGTTAATGAAGGTCGCAAATCATATTTTTCAGATGGCCGAAGAACATCTTCTCTCTCTAACGGCTCTTCATATAAAAGGAAGTCTCAATACCAAAGCCGACTATCTAAGCCGCAACAAGCTCAAGCAGGGAGAGTGGTCGCTGAATCCAGCTATCTTCAAGCAGATCATACAAATATGGGGTTGTCCAGAAATAGACCTTTTTGCCAGCAGAGGGAACAAAAAATTACAAAAGTTCTGCTCCCTAAATCCAAAAGACAACTCATATGCAGTGGATGCTTTTCTGATATCATGGCACTTCAGTCTCGCTTATGCCTTCCCCCCTCTAAACCTAATCCCATTAGTTCTGAGGAAGATTCGGGAGGACAGAGCCCGGGTAATCTTGATAGCCCCATTTTGGCCCAAAAGATCGTGGTTCCCTTGGCTGAGGAAGATGTCTGTCTGCCAACCATGGATTCTTCCAGAATTGCCAGATCTGCTCTCCCAAGGCCCAATCCTCCATCCACGAGTAGCCAGCTTACATCTAGCGGCGTGGAATTTGAGAGGTCCTTACTAAAGAGGAAGGGATTCTCTTGAGATTTAATAAATACACTCCTTAAAAGTAGAAAACCCTCTACAACGAACATCTATGTTAGGGTGTGGAGAAAATTTCTATCACATTCAGGGGCTCGAATTGACCAGAAACCATGTATAAACCAGATTCTTGAATTTTTACAAAAGGGTCTAGAGATGGGTTTGGCCACAAGTACTCTTAGAGTCCAAGTGTCGGCTCTGGGGGCGCTATACAATTTTAACCTTGTTAAGTCCTTCTCAGTCCCTGGCTTTCTAGAGGTAGGGATCCCATAGAAATGACACGCAGCACAAAGGTTGTGTGATCATATACAGGGGAAGCCCAGGAGCGCGTCTGACCCACTGAGCTCTACCCCTCCTTTATAAAAAGAGTTAGACATTTTACAGACATGCGTACAAGCGCTCATATTTCACATCCTTAAAAAAACAGTCTATACTAGAGATAAGGTTCAGCTTGGTATTTAGGTAAGAGGTTACATCAGTCAAGAAGGAATGCGTCCATAAAAAGAAATGTCAACCTTACTTAAGTTTCCTGATAAGAAGCCAGATGTCTCAGGAGAAAAGACACAATGGATTCTTTCAGTCTGATCTCTACAATTCCCCCCTTTGACATATTCTTTTTTTATTACCATAGGGCCAAAGACAAAGCCTTTATTTTTGGTATTACACATGTACACACTTATATTATTAATAAGAGAATCAAATCTAGTATTAATTCTTCTTTCGCAAATTATTTTCTTCTTTAGCAGTATACTAAAATATAAAAACAAAAATTAGTACAGTAATATTAATTAGAATCACTAGAGGATAACATAAGAATAAAGGAAAAAAAAACTTTATACTCTTGCATCTATTACACAAAGTTTATCTGTGCATACTGAGATACCCTTGAGCACAATCTGGAATAGTACGTATATGACTACAATAATCATAACTATATGTATTATGCTCTGCATAATCCCAGCAACCCACCCACCGATTCCTCTGAACCAGTTGGCTGGGTTAAGAAAAGAAAAGGTATCTGACCACCAGTTATCCTTATTCTGGTCATTATCTTTGTCATACTGATCTCTGAGTCGTTGTACGTCCTTTAATTTAAATGTCATACTCATCAGATTCATTACAAACCAGGTTCCCCGGTTTGCTTGTACAATCACTTTCATTACCTTGAGGGAACAACTCAGAATGTTCCCATTTTCTATTATGTATGTATCTTTCCAATACTACAGGTTTGAAAGCATCAGAGGAAGGGACGGTTGTACTGAAACTGAGCTGTAGATTTTCAGTGGGGACCTGTCCTAGATCAGTTAATCCAGTCTTATTCCTAGGTACCCATTTTCCTCCCCTGAATGCTAAATATTGTAGATGTGTATTACTCCCTGAGAGATTACCCTGCCACCAAGGAAATTCTACCCATCCCACAATTGGTATGGCGATTGTAGTATTCCACAGCCTAGCATTACCAGTTTGGTTGTTGGCCAGGTTGTCTGAACAATTAGGCCAAGCGAATATTTCTTCTACTGATACGGGAACTGCTAGAAAAGGTATACTTGTGGCTGATACCGGTGAATGGGTACAGATCCAACAATCTGTCAGGGTTTGTGTATTGTTTAACAAGTCATGCACTAATTTTCTATGATGTTGTACGAATCTATTGTTCAAAGGGGCTAGAGATTTTAGTCTATCCCATGCCTCCGTTGAGATTAACATTATTAACATCAATATCATGAGTTTTGTACTGCTTTTTTGCAGTGGCTTGCATGTATCCATGATGCCTTTCCTTCTAGCTTGACTGATGTAGGTGTTGTCAACAGGACTTGGAAGGGTCCGTCAAATCTTGGTTCAAGAGCCTTTCTGGTATGTCTTTTTACATAGACTTGATCACCTGGTTCCAACTTGTGACTTCCTTCAATGTTGTCAGGATCTGGAAGGGAAGCAAAAACTTGTGCATGCACCTTAGTTAATTGTTTCTGAAGATTTTGCACATAAGAAGTCAATGACTCAATATTTAACACAAGTTGCTGTGGAAAATAACATCCTAAATTGGCAGTCCTACCAAACAAAATTTCATATGGAGACAGTTTAGTCTTACCCCTTGGGGTATTGCGTATTGAGTAAAGGGCCAGTGGAAGGCATTCTGTCCAAGGCTTTCCTGTTTCAGCCATGGCTTTCTGTATTTTTAATTTTAAAGTTCCATTCATGCGTTCCACCTTACCAGAACTTTGAGGATGGTATGGAGTGTGTAACTGACTTTCAACACCCAACATTTTCAGTACATTTTGAAATATTTCTCCAGTGAAATGAGTACCCCTATCTGACTCGATCACTTCAGGGAGACCGTAACGGGGTATCAGTTCGGCAACTAGCTTTACAGCAGTGTTTTTAGCTGAAGCCTTCCGAACTGGATAGGCCTCTGGCCACCCTGAGAACATGTCCACACACACCAACACATACTCATACCCATTACTTTTTGGCAGCTGGATAAAGTCTATTTGTAATCGCTGAAACGGATAGAGAGGTCGGACGTGGTGCTTCATAGGGGTCTTTGTCGTCTGTCCGGGATTATGTGCCAGACATATAACGCATGCAGCACAATAGTCTCTTGCGTAGTTGCCAAAACCTGGAGCCAACCAGACTTGCTTTGCCAGTAGTGTCATTGCATTTGCAGACACATGAGTAGGGTGGTGCAGTCCACCAACTACAATCGGGTACCAGGCTCTAGGTAGACATATTAGTCCATCTTTCTTCCAAATTCCTGCTTGTTCTTCTGCCCCTTCCTTTTTCCACCTGTCCCTCTCCTCTTCTCCTGCATCTTCCTGTGCTTGTCTCAGTCTATCTTCAGTATTTTCTGTGGGGTTTACAGTATGAACCTGCTGTAAGGGTTTGACCGCTGCTGCCTTGGCTGCTTTATCAGCCCTATCATTTCCCCTAGATTCCCTAGTGTCGAGTCTCACATGTGCAGCTACCTTAATTACTGCTACTTCTTTTGTTTCTTGTGCAGCCTCTAAGATCTGTTTGATCAAAGAAGCATGTTTTACAGGTTGTCCTGATGCTGTCATGTAACCTCTAGCTCTCCAGATTACTCCAAAATCAAACACAATTCCATGTGCATACCTAGAATCAGTGTATATATTAGCTGTCTGATTCTCAGCTATTTTTAGCGCTTCGATCAATGCTGTTAGTTCTGCTTCTTGTGCAGACTGTTTTGGTGGAAGTGGTTCTGCTTTGAGAGTTTCAGATTCTGACACAACTGCATACCCTGTATGGAAGTTACCTGTGTCATCTGCAAACCTACTACCATCTATAAACAGCTCTAAATCTGGATTTTGAAGTGGTGTTTCGGATACATTGGGTAAGCCTGCTGTTTCTTGTAAAATGAGCTCTGTACAATCATGTGTGTCTGTAGGGAAAAAATTTGCGTGTGAATCAGTGTCCTTATTCCCCCCTTCAGACTCGAGAGGTAGCAGTGTTGCTAAATTAAGAGTCTGAAGCCTTGCAAATGTGATAGTAGAGGGGAGCAGCAAAGAACACTGTAGCCGCAAATGTCTGGCCATGGAAATGTGTTTTGGTTGGACCTGGTTTAATATCCCATAAACATCATGTGTAGTTTGAACTGTGAGTGGATACTCTAGGACAATTTCTGATGCTTTGTCCAACAATAGTGAGACAGCAACAACTACACGTACACAGGTTGGCGCTGCTTTAGCTACTGGATCTAACCTTGCTGAAAGATATGCAATTGGTCTTTGTTTCCCTGCATGCTTCTGGGTAAGAACTCCTGTAGCATGGGAATCAACTTCTGCAGCCATAAGCTGAAATGGTTTAGTGTAGTCTGGTAGCCCTAACGCTGGAGCTGAAACAAGGGCATCTTTTAATTGTTGGAACGAAATCTGACCTTCTTTTGTCAACAAGTAAGGTTCACTTTTTACACAGTCATACAGTGGTTGCATTAGTTGACTGGCATGTATAATCCATTGTCTACAATGAGACACTATTCCTAAAAATGCTCGTAGCTGTTTATGATTTCTAGGCTCATTCATCTGTCTTATTGCTTCAGTTCTTTGAGGTGTAAGATGCTTTTTACCTTGAGAAATGCAATGACCTAGAAAGACCACTTTGATCTGACAAACTTGTAGCTTTTGTCTATTCACTTTACACCCTTCTTTTTCTAGAAAACATAGTAAACTTACAGTGGACCTTTCTGCAGTTTCTAGATCTGGGCAGCAAAGTAGTATGTCATCCACATACTGTAAAATTACTACCTGTGATTCAGGTTCAAACCTTTGAAGAACTGTTTGTAGGGCATTTGAATAAAGAGTAGGGGAGTGTATCATTCCCTGTGGAAGGCGTGTCCACGCCAACTGTTTGCCCTTAAATGTAAATGCAAACAAATGCCAACTATCTTGGTGTAAAGGAACCGAGAAAAATGCATTTGAAAGATCTATTACAGTAAACACTTGAGAACTGGCTGGTATCTGTGATAGTAACGTATGAGGATTGGGTACAACTGGGGTGATTGGATCTAGAACTTTGTTTATTTCTCTTAGATCATGTACCATACGATATTTGGGCATAGAACTCTTATCAAGAGTTCTCTTCTTGACTGGATACAGAGGAGTGTTAGCAGGTGATTGTATCTCTACCAAAACTCCTTTCTCTCTATATTCCTCTATCTGTTTTGTAATCGCTAGTTCCTGTTGGGCACTCACAGGGTATTGTCTGAGCTGTGGGAGAACAGCTCCTGGATGCACAGATAATTTTACAGGAGAAATATGCAATAATCCCACATCAGTGTCACCCTGTGCCCACAGTGTTTCTGGGACCGTTGAGAGGTCTAGATCTGTGTTGTACTCTTTTTCTTCAGTATAATCCTCAAAAGCCTGAATTCTGACATATTGTTCTAATGTTTCTGCATCATCAGGGATAGTCAGCATAACTGTGCCATCTTCCCTAAATTTGATGTTAGCTTCTAATTTCTTTAGTACATCAGTTCCTAACAGACATGTTGGGGCACCTCTGGCATACAAAAATCTGGATGCAAAACATTTAGGTCCTAATGAGACCTCTAGGGGCACAGTATATGGCAGTGTTCGAATTACCCCATCATAACCCTCAGCAAAAGTTGTTTGTTCTGAAATATCATCCGGATTCGGAAGAAAATCTTGATTCAAAATTGAGGAAGTTGCACCTGTATCTATCAAAAATGGAATCTCTCTCCCCCCCACATTCACCTGTATCATAGGTCTTCTAGCTGGTAGGGAAGTTTGTAACACATCGAGTCAATCTGAATCTGGTATGGGACCATCTATGATGGTAGATTTCTGCTGGTTGTCCGTTTGGGGAGGGTTATTTCTGGGAACAAATTTGCCTGACTTTATATCTGCCAACTTCTTCCTGCACGCTCTTTGGAAATGACCTGGCTTTTTACAGTAGTGGCAAAGAAAATTGTGTCTCACTCTTCCTCCTGTATTAGCTTGTGCTATTCTAACAGGCTTACGATTCTCTCTCATATCCATGGCTATTCCTAAACATCGTTGTTTCACAATATTTGGTTGTTCAATTGTTCTCCAATCTGGAGTAGAGGATTTAAATTTTTCTCTGATTTTCGGATCTAGCCCCTCTATTAATTGTTTTGTAAAAAGTCTCCTTACTGAAGCATCAGTCAAATCCAATCCTTCATCCCTAAAGCTATTTTCTAGTTCTTGACTATATTCTTCAATACTTTGCCCAAATTTCTGCATAATCACACCTGTAGACCCCCTTTCCCTCTGTTTTCCTCTCATGAAAATTATTAATGCCTCTGTGAACTGAGTACCTGATGCTTCTGTCTGTAAGGCACCCCCTTCTGCCACTGGTCTATTGGGCTGTAGGTGTGTCAATAATTCCTGAAAAAGTCCGGGGGACATTTTCATTCTACATAATTCTTCCCCGTCCGCCCAGACCCCAGCATGAGTCTGCATGATTTGTTGTATATACTACGCAAATCGGATAGGATATTGAGTGGGATCAGGCGCATTATGCAGGAGGGACATACCCTCAGCAGGGGACCAAGGAAAGTATTGTCTGGTCTGATGATATCTGGTGTTCATTACCCCATCAGCACCAGGTTCCCTAAAGGGTCTTGGTACTACCCTAACAGGGGCAAGTACAGCGCCATATCTAGGTGTACCACAGGCTAGGCAATCATTTCTCCAATCTGGATTTTGTTGTCCACAGTGTGAACATTCCCATCCTCCTACCCCACCAAGATTGGGATACAAGGCTGGAAATTGTTTTCCTCCTTCTGCTCTTCCAGATGGTACAAATGATTGGGCTTTTGGATCTAGGTAAGAAGGTGGAATACATCCTTTCCTTCCTATAGACCATTTGAAAGTGTCTGGATCATATCTCCAATTTTCTTCTCTTGCTGTTTTTGAGACCTCTATCATACAGTGTATGATTTCTTCCCACCCATTGTCTTTGATAATTCCACCTCGTTCTTTACTCAGTTTTTCCCATTCTGTACTGAACATAAGTGCTTCTGAAATTCCCAATTTTTCTCTTACCCTCCTAATCTGCCTTCTGACTATCTTTCCACATCTTTCCTGTATGATATCTGCTGCTTCCACTTGTCCTAAGACGGTTTTTGTCTGTTTATTTCCCATTTT
The DNA here is from genome assembly GCF_051348905.1 of Ranitomeya variabilis. Classification (NCBI taxonomy): domain Eukaryota; kingdom Metazoa; phylum Chordata; class Amphibia; order Anura; family Dendrobatidae; genus Ranitomeya; species Ranitomeya variabilis. The sequence continues at coordinate 449,390,562 of NC_135237.1, read as the reverse complement.
TCTTTTCAATATTAGCTATGACTACCCTAGGTGACGTTTGGACAACCACTTCCTCTGTTGGTGGCGTCTCGTTGCCTTCTCTCCTAAGGAGCTAAAATATTGAAGGGCTGATCTGCTCCATTCTTTCTAATGTGCAGAATAAACTTGATTCCTACAATGCACGCAAACAGGATCAGCAACACCAAACAGATCACAAAACTCTCAGTCTCAGATATCATACTTGTCCCAGGCTCATGAAACCGCGTCCTGGGCTCATTCTATCAAACCTTATCCAGAAATGAAGGAGGTTAAGCACTTAATTGAGAGTCAAGCATGGGCGGAGGTCTCCCAGAAGGACGCAACAACATGACCCAGTTAGGCTGACTTCCGTGTATAAGGCTTATACCCCAACTATTTCGGCTTATTTTTCTACGCACTTTTGCTCTTCTTTCACAACATACCACAACCTTCACACTGTTCACACACTGCCAGGGACAGGACTCATAAGTCTATACAATATGGTAACCCGAGTTTTATAGGTATCTACTCACTACTAGACTAACCCAGCGTGACACGGCTCATAGAGATCTTTCGGATAATACAGGGCAGATAAAAGAGAACTAATAATGTCTCTTACCTGGCCAGGTTTTTCAGTTCATTTGCCGTCCATTATCCCAGATCTCCGTTGTCCGTATCCGCAGGTAAATCTCGAGCAAATACTCTCACCTCAGGTCCCTGTTCAGGCGCCAGAGTAATGTTAAGTCCTTCTCAGTCCCTGGCTTTCTAGAGGTAGGGATCCCATAGAAATGACACGCAGCACAAAGGTTGTGTGATCATATACAGGGGAAGCCCAGGAGCGCGTCTGACCCACTGAGCTCTACCCCTCCTTTATAAAAAGAGTTAGACATTTTACAGACATGCGTACAAGCGCTCATATTTCACATCCTTAAAAAAACAGTCTATACTAGAGATAAGGTTCAGCTTGGTATTTAGGTAAGAGGTTACATCAGTCAAGAAGGAATGCGTCCATAAAAAGAAATGTCAACCTTACTTAAGTTTCCTGATAAGAAGCCAGATGTCTCAGGAGAAAAGACACAATGGATTCTTTCAGTCTGATCTCTACAACCTGGCCAGCAATTATTGGATATTGAGGTTTTTTAAGGCAGTCACTAGGTCCAGACCAATCATTAAAGGTTAGTTCCATGGGACCTAAATCTGGTACTCTCCGCCTTAACGCAAGCCCCATTCGAGCCTCTTGATACTATCCCTGTAAAAAACCTCTCAATCAAAACAGCCCTCTTGGTTGCGCTCACATCTGCGAGAAGGGTTAGTGATCTGCAAGCGCTTTCCAGACACCCACCATACGTGCAGTTTAGGGAGGATAGAGTGATTATGAAGGCTGATCCCCTCTATCTTCCAAAGGTTGCCTCAAAATTCCATAGACTACAAGATGTAGTCCTGCCTTCATTTTGCTCTAATCCTACTAATGATAAGGAACGTAAATTTCATTCCTTAGATGTAAGGAGATGCCTCCTTAGATATATTTCAGTTTCAGATACTTGGAAAAGAGAGAACTCTGTTTGTAGCTTATCAAGGAGTGAGGAAGGGTCTTAGAGTATCTAAAAACACTCTAGCCAGATGGATCAGGGAGGCGATCTCTCTCGCTTATACAGCAGGTGGCAACGAAGTTCCAGATGGTATAAAGGCACACTCCACGCGGGCCGTAGCATCTTCCTGGGCAGAGAGATCAGAAGTATCGATCGAAGACATATGTAAGGCGGCCACATGGTCTTCTCCATCTACCTTTCTTAGGCACTACAGATTAGATTTGGGTAGTTCCTCGGACCTCACGTTTGGGAGAAGGGTACTTGAGGCTGTTATCCCTCCCTAATCTTTCTTATTTCTCTGAAAGTCTCTCGTTGTGCTGTCATGGCGACTGAATAAATACGTATGCTACTTACCTGGTAGCAGTGTTTTTTCAGGAGCCCATGACAGCACCCTTATATTCCCTACCCTATTCTTTTCTTGGATGATGCAACACTTTTTCGTGTTTTTCCTCTTCCATGTTCACTCACATAATAAAATGTACATAATTGTATGCTGCATCTGTGTTACTAACCAAGGTGGTCCTCTCATGCTCTGGAACCAACTGACGTGGGAGAGAGGTACCGCCCTTTTATGTCTGTAGGTTTCCTGTCCCTGAAGGGCGGATTCCCTCTCTCGTTGTGCTGTCATGGGCTCCTGAAAAAACACTGCTACCAGGTAAGTAGCGTACGTATTTTCAGATCATTTGACAGTTGTTTTGAGGAGCCCATGATGCCACTCTTCAGAGGAGATTCAAACAGGATAACAACTTGCAAGTGGCCACTTTAAGTAGCTTTTTTCATGATTCCATACACCTGGCTATGAAGTTCAAAGCTCAGTGAGGTTACAAAACCAAAAAAAGTGCTTTAGTAAGTCAGTAAAAAGTAGGTAGGAGTATTTAAAACAAGAAAATGATAAGGGTGCCCATACTTATGCACCTGTCAAATTTTGTTTGAATGCAGATTGCACATTTTCTGTTAGTACAATAAACCTCATTTCAAGGCAGAAACATTACTGTGTCCAACAGTTATTAGATATATGAAACTGAAATAGCTGTTGCAAAAAAAACAATTTATATAAAACATTAAGCTTAAGATTAATAGGGGTGCGCAAACTTTTTCATATAACTGTATATATAGATTCAGTATATTAAAATGGCTCCGGAAAGCGTGGACTACGCAGGTGCCGATTCCGGCACCACAACCCTCCTGGGCCACAATCCTCATCCCCGGATGCGTAACTTACAAAATGGCGCCTGAAGTGCGCTATACGCATGCGCCATTTCTGACGGAGGATTCATGTCCTGGCCTCAGGCCCAAAGAGACCCCGTGGCAATACCGGATAGGTACCGTATATACTCGAGTTTAAGCCGAGACCTCTAATTTTGCCACAAAAAACTGGGAAAACTTATTGACTCGAGTATAAACCTAGGGTGGGAAGTGCAGCCGCTACTGGTAAATTTAAAAAATAAATACAGATACCAATAAAAGTGAAATTCACTGAGACATCAGTAGGTTATATGTTTTTGAATAACCATATTGAATCAGGAGCCCCATAAGATGCTCCATACAAAATACGCCCCATATAATGCTCCATAAAGTTCATGATGGGCCCCATTAGATGCTCCATACAAAAATATGCTCCATATAATGCTGCACAAACGTTAGTAATGGACCCCATAAGATGCTCCATATTAAAATATGCTCCATAGAATAATATGCCCCATATGCTGCTCCATAAAGATTGATGGCTCCATAAGATGCTCCATTGCATAATAAGCCCCGTATGCTGCTCCATAAAGGTTGATGGCCCCATAAGATGCTCGATTGCATAATCTGCCCCGTATGCTGCTCTTAAAGGTTGATGGCCCCTATAAGACACTCCATAGCATAATATACCCCATATAATCCTCCATAAAGGTTGATGGACCCCATAAGACGCTCCATAGCATAATGTGCCCCGTATGGTGCTCTAAAGGTTGATGGCCCCATAAGATGCTCCATTGCATATTATGCCCCATATAATGCTCCATAAAAGTTGATGGCACCATAAGATGCTCCATAGCATAATATGCCCCGTATGCTATTCCATAAAGGTTGATGGCCCCATGAGATGCTCCATAGCATAGTATGCCCCGTATGCTGCTGCTGCTGCGATAAAAAAAAAAATGACATACTCACCTCTCATCGCTGGGGGAGGGGTGCCGGGGGCCTGAGCAGGAGGTGACACCGGCACACTATGGGGGTCAGTTGTCGGTGTAACCGCTGGCTCAGGCCCCCGGCACTTGCAATATTCACCTGTCCCCGTTCCTCCACTGAGCGCCGTTGTGTCTTTCGGGTCCTCTCGCTGTGACTGTTCAGTCAGATTGTGCACTCTAACCATGGATGTCATCGTGCCCTCTGACCTGAACGTCACAGCCAGAGGACACGGAAGACACAATGCGGTGGTGGAACGGGGACTGGTGAATATAGCATGGCTCACCCTCCCCCGTCATACTCACCCCATCCTGGCACGTCCCTGCTTCTCAGTCGTCCCGGGCCAGCAGCGCCTTCCAGTGCTGAGCGGTCACATGGTACCGCTCATTAAACTAATGAATGTGTCCATATTCATTACTTTAATGAGCAGTACTACGTGACCGCTGAACACAAGAAGAGCTGCGGGCGCCGGAGAGATCGCGGTATGCGTTCGGTGCTTACGCATACCGCGATCTCCAGTTCTGCATCACTCTGTGGGGTCCAGACTGCGCAGGCACGTCGCGCTTACTCGGTCTATAAAAGCTTTCGACAGCGTGATGCTCCCAGCGTTATATTATAAATTTAACCCCTTTCTGACGTCGGACGAGATAGTACGTCAGAAGCCCCACTTTGAGGTGGGCTCCGGTGGGGAGCCCACCTCAAAGCCCCGACATGTCAGCTCAATAGGCCACCCGCGCCTATTAACTAGTTAAATGCCGCTGTCAAACTCTGACAGCGGCATTTAACAAGCTCATCGGGCTGCAAATACACGCCCTCCTGACCCCTGTCATGTGATCGGAGGTCAGCGGTGCGTCAGCATGACAACCAGAGGTTTCCTTGAGACCTCTATGATTGTTGATGCCAGATTGCTATGAGCGCCACCCTGTGGTCGGCGCTCATAGCAATCCTGTAATTCTACTACAGAGGGGTGATTTGAGCATCACCTCTATGTAGCAGAGTCGATCGAGTTGTGGCAGCTTCTAGTCTCCCATGGAGGCTATTGAAGCATGCCAAAATTTAAAAGAAAAATCTGTTTAAAAATATGAAAATAAAAACATAAGTTCAAGTCACCCCCATTTTGCCCCATTCAAAATAGAACAATAAAAATAAAATCAAACCTACACATATTTGGTATCGCTGCATTCAGAATCACCCGGTCTATCAATAATAATAATAAAAAAAAAAAAATAACCTGATCGCTAAACGTTGTAGCGAGAAAAAAAATCGAAACCCCAGAATTACGTTTTTTTAGCTGCAGTGACATTGCTTTAAAATGCAATAATGGGCAATCAAAAGATCGTATCGTATCTGCACCAAAATGGTATCATTAAAAATATCAGCTTGGCGCACAAAAATGATCCCTCACCCAACCCCAGATCCCGAAAAATGGAAACGCTACCGGTATCGGAAAATTGCAGGGTTTTTTTGTCACCACTTGGATAAAAAAAAAAAAAAAAAACTAGACATGTTTGGTGTCTATGAACTCGTAATGACCTGGAAAATCACAATGGCAGGTCCGTTTTAGCATTTAGTGAACCTAGCAAAAAAGCAAAAAAAAACTAGTGGGATTGCACTTTTTTTTGCAATTTTCGCCGCCCTTTGAATTTTTTTTCCCGTTTTCGAGTACATGACATGCTAAAACCAATGACGTTGTTCAAAAGTACAACTTGCCCACCAAAAATAAGCCCTCACATGGCCATATTGATGGAGAAATAAAAAAGTTATGGCTCTGGAAACAAGGGGAGCGAAAAACGATAATGCAAAACCATAAAAAAAAAAAAGCTTTGGTCATGAAGGATATCAAACCCCCCCCTCCCCCCCCTCCTGTAATCTGTAAAGAAATAAAGAAACAAAAATATAAAATTGGGTTGGGGCAGATCATAAAGGATACATATTGGCCTTTTTTAAAAAAGAAAAAAAAAGCTCCATTACACATGTTGGAACTTATTAAATAAAATTATGAGCCTTGGAAATAAGGGGATGCAGTACTACGGTGATATGCCTTAATGTTATAAGACGGAAGTTACTCTTGTAAGAGACTAAGAAAAAATATAGTGAGAAGCCCAGCTTTTGTCAGATGTGCTCTGAAAAATGGATGTTATCTTTTTTAATAGCCATGGGCAGCTGCTCCACAAGTAACTGCAGAAGGCTCATGAGGGAAGTACGGTACTTGTCTTACCATATTTTTTTGCGTTTCAAGGACACCGGCCCCCATTTATCAATGCCGGCATTGTTCATGCTGGTCTTGATGAGGAGCCATGCTGGAGTCAGACACTCCTGGTTGATGAAGAAGAGCAACACCTCTTAATGAATCCGGCAAGTCTGAAAAGTGTGGTGCACCTCTCCACAAATGTTGTTCCACTTGGGGACTGGATGAAGATTTGTGGTATAAGGCCGGACTCACACTACCATAGAAGACGGCTGAGTACTATGCGAGAAAACCTAGCACCCGGCCCAAGTGTTCATGTATGGCCGGCGTCACACTAGAGAGTTTTACGGACGTATGAGAAGCGCAAAAACTACGCATCGCACACGGACCAAAGATTCTCTATGGGGCAGCTCCGATCTGCTGTATATTTCTCAGCCATATTTTATGGGCTGAGAAAATCACAAGATGCTGCGTTTGTCAGCGTATTGCGCAAAAAATCCGCCAATGAAAGTCTCTATGGGGGCGAGAAAAATACGGATTACACACAGACCATCAGTGTGACTTGCGAGAAATACGCAGCGGTGTTCTATAGAAAAGCCAGCAATTCAGTGCGGTGTACAGTAAAATCACACTGACAGGTTAGAATAGAAAAGAGAAAATAAATGTCTACACATGGTGTGTATATGTATGTGTATGTATGTATGTATGTATATATATATATATATATATATATATATATATATATATATATATATATATATATATATATATATATATATATTTAATACAGCGCTAGATAGCATAAAAGCCGGTAATTCAATTGCCGGCTTTTACTATCTCCTTATCAAACCCGACAGGATATGAGACATGGATTACATACAGTAAACCATTTCATATCCCTTATTTTTTTTGCATATTCCTCACTACTAATGTTAGTAGAGTGTTTGTGCAAAATTTGGGGGCTCTAGCTGTTAAAGGGTTAATTCACGGAAAAAACTGGCGTGGGCTCCCACGCAATTTTCTCCGCCAGAGTGGAAAAGCCAGTGACTGAGGGCAGATACTAATAGCCTAGAGAGGGACCATAGTTATTGCCCCCCCCCCCCCCGGCTAAAAATATCTGCCCCCAGCCACCCCAGAAAAGGCACATCTGGAAGATGCGCCTATTCTGGCACTTAGCCTCTCTCTTCCCACTCCCCTGTAGCGGTGGGATATGGGGTAATAAAGGGTTAATGTCACCTTGCTATTGTAAGGTGACATTAAGCCAGGTTAATAATGGAGAGGCGTCGAAAAGACACCTATCCATTATTAATCCAATAGTAGTAAATGGTTAATAAAGCACACACACTAGAAAAAAAGTATTTTATTGAAATAAAGACACGGTGTTGTAATAGTTTATTATACTCTCAATCCAAATGATGACCCTCGTTCTGTAAAAGAAAAAAAAGAAAAAAGCAACAATATCCCATACCTTTCTGGCGCTCAGTCACGTCCCACGCTGTAAATCCATCTGAAGGGGTTAAAAAAAATTACAGCCAGGAGCCTGCTAATGCCGCTGTCTAACAGCAGAAAAAACCCTTCTGATGCAGCTGTGCTCCTGACTGTAAAATCTGGGGAATGAATTGAAAGCAGGGGAACGAGATCATGTTGAGCATAGCAGAGCCCAGCTGCGCTACAGGTGGTTTTCAGATCAATAAAAATGAAGTTAGTGTTTGGGAGTTTTGGGAGCTGTTTTAGGCTTGGGCTATTCGACTTTGGTTGCAACATTGGCCGCTATAAGCCACTGCTACATCACAGTGTAATGTATATGTGAATGGGGGGGACCACTAAAGTATTTTGACAAGCAAGTCGCAGAAAATGTGACTGGGTCTGACATTTTGCAAAGTGGTTATTGCAGTTCACAGTACCCCATTCACCTGTATTACGCCATGTTGTAGCAGTGGCACATAATGTTCTTTGGCAGGCCGACCTATGTTGTGACCAAGGTCTGTCAGTCCTTTATTGGCCAGAATCATTAGGTGCATCTGCTTTCCATGAATTAGACAGGGTCATTAAGACATATGAAGCGGCTCTAAGATCGATCAGTTATCTATTTCCGCTTGTCTATCATGATATTCACTCTTTTTAATGTGTGTTAAGCATTAGATATGTACAATCTCTTATTATAATCCATCGTATCTGCTATTTAATTATTTTTGTTCAGGCTTTTTAAATTGTGGTCTTAGCTGATTTACGGTTCTTGTGTTTTTGATTTTTTTTTTCCCCAATTGCTAAGCCTGTGATTAAACTTTAATTAATAAACATGTGCACTGCCTTTAAACTTGTGGTGCTCAGGTAGGTTCCAACACCATAACAATATGTAATAAAACCTGGCACTCAACTTATTTATCTGGAAATGTATTTTATTATCAGCAACAAAATGTTTCGGTCGCAAACTAGACCTTCATCAGTTACGTGCTATGCAGAATAATTAAATAAATATTCTGCATAGCACATAACTGATGAAGGTCCAGTTTGCAACCGAAACGTTTTGTTGCTGGTAATAAAATACATTTCCAGATAAAAAAAGTTGAGTGTGATTAAACTTTAGTCTCTTCTGGGAAATGTCTGTTCCTGTATTTAATTTGGAAACTTTTAGTTTAACATGGTTCTTTGGTTGTTAGAAAAGGGTCTTGTTTCTGTTATTTCACACCCATGACAGGGCCACCACGATACAGCGCTGTATTATTTATTTCCTAATATCTTTAATCCATTACACTTACTCCCACTTTCATGGTCCAAGTTTGTATGACAGCAAATAGGAAATAAAATATTTGTTGTATGATTACTGTCTTAATTCTTTTTGCCAAGATATACCTTCCTCCTTCCACCATACAACGGTATCCAACAAAAAACGTGCACTACTCAGACAAACCGTTCTCAATTGCTATGTTCCTCTTGGTAAAATAAAAACTGCTTATATTACTATCCGCTGCCAGCACTGTTCCAACAATATCGGCACCAAGGCTCATGTGATGTTGCTAGGCCACATAAGCCCTTCGGCCAATCGGCGGATGTCAGAGAGTGACTTCTGCTCTCTTTCTCCAAATGTCAATTCTGTCCAAAGGAACTGAGAGTGAAGAGGCTGTTGATTGGCTGCAGGGCTTATGTGGCAAACATTGGTGTCAGGGCTCAATAGTAATTCTATGGACATGTCTCCCTATGTGCTGCACACAGTGATGGTTGCCTCTCTATATGCTGCCACAGAGTGATAGTTGCCTCTCTATATGCTGCCACAGAGTGACAGTTGCCTCTCTATATGCTGCCACACAGTGATGGTTGCCTCTCTATATGCTGCCACACAGTGATGGTTGCCTCTCTATATGCTGCCACACAGTGATGGTTGCCTCCTGCGTGTGCTGCCACACACTGTAAGGGCTCATTTCCACTGGCGAGGAAAAGGACGAGTGCAATCCGATAAAAAATTGGATTGCACTCGGACCAATGTTATTCAATAGGTGTCTTTTCATTTGCGATTTTTTTTTCTCAACCGAAATCGGACTGAGAAAAAAATCGCAGCATGCTGCGATTTGCTGCGGGTCTCGGACGAGACTCGCCAATGCAAGTCAATGGGTGCGAGAAAAAAAACGGACGGAATACGGACCATCCGTATTCCGTCCGTTTTTTACGGATACATCACCATTCTGTGGCCTAGAACACTGTCCATGGTCCTGTAAATGACTTTATAAAAATAGTTGCAGAGAAATAAAACGGATTGCATACGGATGTCATACGGATGTAAAACGGATGGTGCGATTAAAAATCGCATTGCACTCGCATTACACTCGCATATGCTACATCCCTTTTTTCGGTCCAGATTACGGACCGATTTGTCTCTCGCCAGTGGAAATGAGCCCTAATAGTGATTTCCTCCTCATACTGCTGTGGACTGACTCACAGATCACATTAATGGCATATCCTTTGGCATATAACTTTTCTTTTCTCTAGGATACAGTGTGGCCTTTATGGATACAAAACATCAAGCTTGTATACAAATCTATATGTAATTGTTCTCACTTATAATAGACTTTGTGATATGCATTTTTAGTATTCCGTTGAACATCTATTCTGTCATTTGCTGCTGTTCTATTTTTGACTGTGAAATCCAATCCCTCTGCATTTTGTTTCTTCTCCAGGAAACTGTACAGTAGGTGCACTGATGACCTGCGAGAACTGAGCTCACACGTGGGTGATCTGCTGACACTTCCTTCTGTGCTTGGCGAATGTCTTACCAAATATAAACGCAATTGATAGAACATGGGAGGAGCAGTAAGTGCTGGGGAAGACAATGATGATTTGATTGATAACCTAAAGGAAGCACAGTATATACGCACTGAAAAAGTAGAACAAGCCTTCAGAGCAATTGACCGAGGGGAATATTATTTGGAAGGATACAGGGACAACGCCTATAAGGACTTGGCATGGAAGCATGGCAACATCCACTTGTCTGCACCTTGCATCTATTCAGAAGTTATGGAGGCATTAAAGCTACAACCAGGATTGTCTTTTCTTAATCTTGGAAGTGGAACTGGATACTTAAGTACAATGGTTGGCTTAATTTTAGGTAAACCATTTTTTTTTTTTCTGATTTTATAAATACATTACAGGAATACTGTTATAATTGCTATTTTCTCTTCAGGATACCATATACCAGGAGCGGACACAAAAGAGTTCCCTTTGCAAGAACAATATATGAGCCCTTTGCCTACCAGTGGCTCCTCATAATGTACAATTCAACCTGCCTTAACCCCTCTGTGACCTTAGACGTACTATCCCGTCGAGGTGACCTGGGCCTATCTGACCCTCGACGGGATAGTACGTCATAGCCGATCGGCCGCGCTCACGGGGGGAGCGCGGCCGATCGCGGCCGGGTGTCAGCTGCATATCGCAGCTGACATCCGGCACTATGTGCCAGGAGCGGTCACGGACCGCCCCCGACACATTAACCCCCGGCACACCGCGATCAAACATGATCGCGGTGTACCGGCGGTATAGGGAAGCATCGCGCATGGAGGGGGCTCCCTGCGTGCTTCCCTGAGACCCCCGGAGCAACGCGATGTGATCGCGTTGCTCTGAGGGTCTCCTACCTCCCTCCTCGCCGCAGGTCCCGGATCCAAGATGGCCGCGGCATCCGGGTCCTGCAGGGAGGGAGGTGGCTTACTGAGTGTCTGCTCAGAGCAGACACTTGGTAAGCCTGCAGCCCTGCACAGCAGATCTGGCAGAGTGCTGTGCACACTGCCAGATCAATGATCTGTGATGTCCCCCCCTGGGACAAAGTAAAAAAGTAAAAAAAAAATTCCCCACATGTGTGTAAAAAAAAAAATAAAAAAAATATCCTAAATAAAGAAAAAAAAAAAAAATTATTCCCATAAATACATTTCTTTAGCTAAATAAAATAAAAAAAACAATAAAAGTACACATATTTAGTATCGCCGCGTCCGTAACGACCCAACCTATAAAACTGCCCCACTAGTTAACCCCTTCAGTAAACACCGTAAGAAAAAAAAAAAAAAACGAGGCAAAAAACAACGCTTTATTACCATACCGCCGAACAAAAAGTGGAATAACACGCGATCAAAAAGACTGATATAAATAACCATGGCACCGCTGAAAACGTCATCTTGTCCCGCAAAAAACGAGCCGCCATACAGCATCATCAGCAAAAAAATAAAAAAGTTATAGTCCTGAGAATAAAGCGATACCAAAATAATTATTTTTTCTATAAAATAGTTTTTATCGTATAAAAGCGCCAAAACATAAAAAAATGATATAAATGAGATATCGCTGTAATCGTACTGACCCGACGAATAAAACTGCTTTATCAATTTTACCAAACGCGGAACGGTATAAACGCCTCCCCCAAAAGAAATTCATGAATAGCTGGTTTTTGATCACTCTGCCTCACAAAAATCGGAATAAAAAGCGATCAAAAAATGTCACGTGTCCGAAAATGTTACCAATAAAAACGTCAACGCGTCCCGCAAAAAACAAGATCTCACATAACTCTGTGGACTCAAATATGGAAAAATTACAGCTCTCAAAATGTGGTAACGCAAAAAATATTTTTTGCAATGAAAAGCGTCTTTCAGTGTGTGACAGCTGCCAATCATAAAAATCCGCTAAATAACCTGCTATAAAAGTAAATCAAACCCCCCTTCATCACCCCCTTAGTTAGGGAAAAATAAAAAAATGTATTTATTTCCATTTTCCCATTAGGGTTAGGGTTAGGGCTAGAGTTAGGACTAGAGTTAGGGTTAGGGCAAGGGTTAGGGCTAGGGTTAGGGCTAGGGTTGGGGCTAGGGTTATGGCTAGAGTTAGGACTAGAGTTAGGGCTAGGGTTAGGGCAAGGGTTAGGACTAGGGTTGGGGCTAGGGTTGGGGCTAGGGTTAGGGCTAGGGTTAGGGCTAGGGTTAGGGCTAGCGTTGGGGATAGGGTTAGGGCTAGTGTTACGGCTAGTGTTAGGGCTAGTGATAGGGCTAGGGTTATTGCTAGGGTTAGGGCTAGGGTTAGGGTTAGGGTTGGGGCTAGGGTTGGAGCTACAGTTAGGGTTGGGGCTAAAGATAGGGTTTGGATTACATTTACGGTTGGGAATAGGGTTGGGTGTGTCTGGGTTAGAGGAGTGGTTAGGGTTACCGTTGGGATTAGGGTTAGGGATGTGTTTGGATTAGGGTTTCAGTTATAATTGGGGGGTTTCCACTGTTTAGGCACATCAGGGGCTATCTGTCATGATCTCAATGGCAAGAGATCATAGCATCAGCATATATAGGAACTAGCTCTTGGAAGATGGGAACTGAGCTGACCATGAACTAAACCTAACGCACAACTAGCAGTGGCCGGGTAGCATGCCTACGTTGATTCTAGATGCCCAGCACCAGCCGGAGGACTAAATAATGCTAGCAGAGGAAAATATTAGTCCTAGCTCACCTCTAGAGAAATACCCCGAAAGGAGACAGAGGCCCCCCACATGTATTGGCGGTGAATTAAGATGAAATAACAAACGTAGTATGAAAATAGGTTTAGCAAATTTGAGGTCCACTTACTACATAGCAGAAGACAGAAAGAACACTTTCATGGTCAGCTGAAAACCCTATCAAAACACCATCCAGAAATTACTTTAAAACTCTGGCATTAACTCATAACACCAGAGTGGCAATTCCTGTTCACAAGAGCTTTCCAGACACAGTAACGAAACTACAGCTGTGAACTGGAACAAAAATGCAAAAACAAACATGGACAAGAGTCCAACTTATCTAGTAGTTGTACAGAGAGGCTTCTGATAACATTGTTGACCGGCAAGCAACTAACAGAGCAGCAAGGTTATATAGCGACTCCCACATCTTGATGGGAACAGGTGAACAGAGAAGATGAAGACACCAGTTCAATTCCACCAGTAGCCACCGGGGGAGCCCAGAATCCAAATTCACAACAGCTATCCAAACGGGACATGGCATCCGATCTGAATTCCAGCCAATTCTGCGTTGAAAAAGGAAAACAGTGCTCCTTCCCTTCAGAGCTCTCCCGTGTGCCCAAACAGGGGTTTACCCCAACATATGGGGTATCAGCGTACTCAGGACAAATTGGACATCATCTTTTGGGGTCCAATTTCTCCTGCTACCCTTGGGAAAATACAAAACTGGGGGCCAAAAAATAAGTTTTGTGGGAAAAAAAAGATTTTTTATTTTCACGGCTCTGCGTTGTAAACTGTAGTGAAACACTTGGGGGTTCAAAGTTCTCACAACACATCTAGATAAGTTCCTTGGGGGGTCTAGTTTCCGATATGGGGTCACTTGTGGGGGGTTTGTACTGTTTGGGTACATCAGGGGCTCTGCAAATGCAACGTGACGCCTGCAGACCAATCCATTTAAGTCTGCATTCCAAATGGCGCTCCTTCCCTTCCGAGCTCTGTCATGCGCCCAAACAGTGGTTCCCCCCCACATATGGGGTATCAGCGTACTCAGGACAAATTGGACAACAAAGTTTGGGGTCCAATTTATCCTGATACCCTTGTGAAAATACAAAACTGGGGGCTAAAAATCATTTTTGTGGAAAAAAAAAAAGGAATTTTTATTTTCACGGCTCTGCGTTATAAACTGTAGTGAAACACTTGGGGGTTCAAAGCTATCAAAACACATCTAGATAAGTTCCTTAGGGGGTCTACTTTCCAAAATGGTGTCACTTGTGGGGTTTTTTAATGTTTAGGCACATCAGGGGCTCTCCAAACGCAACATGGCATCCCATCTTAATTCCAGTCAATTTTGCATTGAAAAGTAAAATAGCGCTCCTTCCCTTCCGAGCTCTGCTATGCGCCCAAACAGTGGTTTACCCCCACATATGGGGTATCGTCGTACTCAGGACAAATTGCACAACAACTTTTGTGGTCTAATTTCTTCTCTTACCCTTGGGGAAATAAAAAAATGGGGGCGAAAAGATCATTTTTGTGAAAAAATATGATTTTTATTTTTACGGCTCTGCATTATAAACTTCTGTGAAGCACTTGTTGGGTCAAAGTGCTCAATACACATCTAGATAAGTTCCTTAAGGGGTCTACTTTCCAAAATGGTGTCACTTGTGGGGGGTTTCAATGTTTAGGCACATCAGGGGCTCTCCAAACGCAACATGGCGTCCCATCTCAATTCCAGTCAATTTTGCATTGAAAAGTCAAATGGCGCTCCTTCCCTTCCGAGCTCTGCCCTGCGCCCAAACAATGGTTTACACCCACATATGGGGTATCAGCGTACTGAGGATAAATTACACAACAATTTTTGGGGTCCAATTTCTTCTCTTACCCTTGGGAAAATAAAAAATTGGGGGCGAAAAGATCATTTTTGTGAAAAAATATGATTTTTTATTTTTACGGCTCTGCATTATAAACTTCTGTGAAGCACTTGTTGGGTCAAAGTGCTCACCACACATCTAGATAAGTTCCTTAAGGGTTCTACTTTCCAAAATGGTGTCACTTGTGGGGGGTTTCAATGTTTACGGACATCAGGGGCTCTCCAAATGCAACATGGCGTCCCATCTCAATTCCAGTCAATTTTGCATTGAAAAGTCAAATGGCGCTCCTTTCCTTCCGAGCTCTGCCCTGCGCCCAAACAATGGTTTACACCCACATATGGGGTATCAGCGTACTCAGGACGAATTGTACAACAAATTTTGGGGTCTATTTTCTCCTGTTACCCTTGGTAAAATAAAATAAAACAAATTGGAGCTGAAACAAATTTTGAGTGAAAAAAAGTTAAATGTTTATTTTTATTTAAACATTCCAAAAATTCCTGTGAAACACCTGAAGGGTTAATAAACTTCTTGAAAGTGGTTTTGAGTACCTTGAGGGGTGCAGTTTTTAGAATGGTGTCACACTTGGGTATTTTCTATCATATAGACCCCTCAAAATGACTTCAAATGAGATGTGGTCCCTAAAAAAAAATGGTGTTGTAAAAATGAGAAATTGCTGGTCAACTTTTAACCCTTATAACTCCGTCACCAAAAAAAATTTTGGTTCCAAAATTGTGCTGATGTAAAGTAGACATGTGGGAAATGTTACTTATTAAGTATTTTGCGTGACATATGTCTGTGATTTAAGGGCATAAAAATTCAAAGTTGGAAAATTGCGAAATTTTCAAAATTTTCGCCAAATATTCGTTTTTTTCACAAATAAACGCAAGTTATATCGAAGAAATTTTACCACTATCATGAAGTACAATATGTCACGAGAAAACAATGTCAGAATCGCCAAGATCCGTTGAAGCGTTCCAGAGTTATAACCTCATAAAGGGACAGTGGTCAGAATTGTAAAAATTGGCCCGGTCATTAACGTGCAAACCACCCTTGGGGGTGAAGGGGTTAAAGGTTGAATTGCCCCCCTTATGTCTTGGGTCCACATTTGGCTGCACAAGTTGCACCAATAGTTTGTCTTCCCTTTCTAAATACAGCTGTAACATGTCTACTACAAGCCACAAATATAATTTAACTATGGCTGCTGATGGAGGAACACGATTAAACCATCATCTTCCTCCAATTGTAAAACGCCTCACAGTGTAAAGCTGCTTTTCTATTGGAGGAGGCTGAAGGACAGGTCTGGTCACTGCTCCTCGACCAGTAGTGTGCGTATATACACTCACCGGCCACTTTATTAGGTACACCATGCTAGTAACGGGTTGGACCCCCTTTTGCCTTCAGAACTGCCTCAATTCTTCGTGGCATAGATTCAACAAGGTGCTGGAAGCATTCCTCAGAGATTTTGGTCCATATTGACATGATGGCATCACACAGTTGCCGCAGATTTGTCGGCTGCACATCCCAAAGATGCTCCATACAAGGCAGGATGGATCCATGCTTTCATGTTGTTTACGCCAAATTCTGACCCTACCATCCGAATGTCGCAGCAGAAATCGAGACTCATCAGACCAAGCAACGTTTTTCCAATCTTCTACTGTCCAATTTCGATGAGCTTGTACAAATTGTAGCCTCAGTTTCCTGTTCTTAGCTGAAAGGAGTGGTACCCGGTGTGGTCTTCTGCTGCTGTAGCCCATCTGCCTCAAAGTTCGACGCACTGTGCGTTCAGAGATGCTCTTAGGCCTACCTTGGTTGTAACGGGTGGCGATTTGAGTCACTGTTGCCTTTCTATCAGCTCGAACCAGTCTGCCCATTCTCCTCTGAC
This sequence comes from Ranitomeya variabilis, assembly GCF_051348905.1. Classification (NCBI taxonomy): domain Eukaryota; kingdom Metazoa; phylum Chordata; class Amphibia; order Anura; family Dendrobatidae; genus Ranitomeya; species Ranitomeya variabilis. The sequence goes on along the minus strand of NC_135237.1, from coordinate 449,373,923 downwards.
CTCTGGCATCAACAAGGCATTTCCGCCCACAGAACTGCCGCTCACTGGATTTTTTTTCTTTTTCGGACCATTCTCTGTAAACCCTAGAGATGGTTGTGCGTGAAAATCCCAGTAGATCAGCAGTTTCTGAAATACTCAGACCAGCCCTTCTGGCACCAACAACCATGCCACGTTCAAAGGCACTCAAATCACCTTTGTTCCCCATACTGATGCTCGGTTTGAACTGCAGGAGATTGTCTTGACCATGTCTACATGCCTAAATGCACTGAGTTGCCGCCATGTGATTGGCTGATTAGAAATTAAGTGTTAACAAGAAGTTGGACAGGTGTACCTAATAAAGTGGCCAGTGAGTGTATACTGTATATGACCAACCGCTTTAAGCCTCTATTCATACCATGTTTGCATAATGTACATTTGCTCGTGTGTGTATAGGTATTCCTTGAGCCAGTAGAATAATTAGCACAAGGCAAACTAGACACCTTCAGAGTTCTTGTGGAACTCATGTGATTTGTGGCAGGTAAGTAACAGATCCCTTAAGTCCTGTGAGTATTGTGAGGGGCTTCAAAAATCAGATGAATTAAGATCTAGGGAATTTGGAGGTCCAGTCATCACTTCAAACAATTTCTGAACAATTTATTAAAATGTGATTGTGTAATATTAGGCAGTGATGCTCTCATGCACTAGGACTTCAACAATGTATAAGTGCAGTGTGTGGTATGTGTCAAAGTAACATCCACGTGAATACTAGGATAATTTACCATCAGAACATTGCTCAGATCATCACACTGCTTTAGGCTTGCCTTCTTCACCATAGTTATACTCTAGTGCCATCTCTTCTCAAGGTAAGTGACATACAGGCACCTTGCCGTCCAGATGATGTAGTTGTGATTCTTGAGACATGGCCACCTTATTCCATTGCTCCATGATCCAGTTTTGATGCTTGTAGTTTCTTTGACAGTTTTGCTCCTTTACAACCCATATGCAGCAACGTAATCTGATGCTTTCCTACCATAGTAGGCATTACATTTGTCCGCCAACAGCTTTTCAGTGGGGTCAGAATGTCTAGCTCTTTCTAATGACTAAAGACTAGGGCACCCCAAACCTTGTTGTCCTAACTTTGGAAAACTTTTGGTATTTACTAATTGGGGCATTTGAGGAATTCTCCACAAGACCCAAAGCTGCCCCAAGCTAGTTTTCTAGCCATCACTTTTGGCCCTTGTCAGTCTTCTTCAGTTTTTTACACTTCCTCTTATACCTGCTTCCATCACAAGACCTTTTATAAACGGTTTTTATGCTGCCCACCACAATATATCTACTATATAATTGTCTAAGGGTCACTTCCGCCTGTCTGTCTGTCCCGGATATTCATTAGTCGCGGCCTCTGTCTGTCATGGAAATCCAAGTCGCTGATTGGTCGTGGCAAAACGGCCACGACCAATCAGCGACGGGCACAGTCCGGCGGCAAAATGGCCGCTCCTTACTCCCCGCAGCCAGTGCCCGGCGCCCGCTCCATTCTCCCCTCCAGTCAGCGCTCACACAGGGTTAATGGCAGCAGGAACAGACTGCGTTATGCCGCGGGTAACGCACTCCGTTACCTCTGCTATTAACCCTGTGTGTCCCCAACGTTTTACTATTGATGCTGCCTATGCACTACATACTATATACTACATGGGCAGTATTATATAATGCGTGGGCTGTGCTATATATTACGTGCCCTGTGTTATATACTGCGTGGCCTGTGTTATATACTACGTGGCTGCTATATACTGCGTGGGCTGTGTTATATAGTACTTGGGCTGTGTTATATATTGCGTGGCCTGTATTAACGCATCGGGTAGTCTAGAATATGTATGTATATAGCAGCCACATAGTATATAGCACAGGCCACGTACTATTTGTCTGCTATATACTACATGCCTCATATATACTACGTGGCCTGTGCTATATACTATGTGGCTGCTATATACATACATACATACTTACATATATATTCTAGAATACCCGATGCGTTAGAATCGGGTATTCTAGAATATGTATGTAGTTTATTTATGAAGATTTTAGAATAATACATTGAATACACAGGATTCGTCCGGCAGCGACCAATTAGCAAAGCGTGGTTCAAATCCCACGCCAATTCGTGGCCGGGCTGCGCCTGTCGCTGATTGTTCGCAGCTGGCCATGTAGTATATAGCACAGCCATGTAGTATATAGCACAGCCACGTAGTATATAGCACAGCCACGTAGTATATAGCACAGCCCACGGAGTGTATTAGAGCCCACATAGCATATAACAGCCACGTAGTTTATAACACAGCCCACGTAGTATATTGCACAGCCCACGCAGTATATAGCAATGTGGGCATCATATCCCTGTAAAAAAAAAAAAAAAAGAATTAAAATAAAAAATAGTTATATACTCACCTTCCGTTGGCCCCCGGTTCCAGGCGAAGCGTTTACTGATGCTCCTCGCTCGCTCCGGTCCCAAGAGTTCATTGCGGTCTCGCAAGATGATGACGTAGCGAGACCGCTACGTCATCATATCGCGAGACCGCAATGCATTGAGCGGTCACCGGGGCGTCACGAGGAGCGGAAAAGGCCGGTTCTGGATCCGAGGGGCCGACGGACGGTGAGTATATAACTATTTTTTATTTTTTTTAATTATTTTTAACATTAGATCTTTTTACTATTGATGCCGCAGAGGCAGCATCAATACTAAAAATTTGGTCACACAGGGTTAATAGCAGCGGTAACTGAGTGCATTACCCGCGGCATAACGCGGTCCGTTACCGCTGCCATTAACCCTCTGTGAGCGCTGACTGGAGGGGAGTATGGGGCGGGCGCCGGGCACTGACTGCGGGGAGTAAGGAGCGGCCATTTTGCCGCCGGACTGTGCCCGTCGTTGATTGGTCGCGGCAAAACGGTCACGACCAATCAGCGACTTGATTTCCATGACAGACAGAAGCCGCGACCAATGAATATCCGTGACAGACAGAAAGACAGACAGACGGAAGTGACCCTTACACAATTATATAGTAGATGAGTAAATGTTCGAGATGAGAGCATTGATTAATGTGAAAACTAGTTTGTCAGTTTTTTAGAAATTCACTGAATCCATCAAATTTCAACAATTTGCTAGTCACGAAGAGTGAAGCACCTAATTTTTTTTTACTCATTGAGAAAATTGCATCAGCAAATGAAGACTCGCCTTGGACACGGCCGGTCAGCCTCCCCATAATTCTTTGCAGCTGTTGCATTACATGGTATAGCCCAGCCAATTCTAAAGGACTAAAGCCTGTATATAAGCATGGAATGCAACCGTCATTACGTGGTAACTGGATAGTTAGAAGACATCAAAGGTTAGCATAGAGATATCTGGTGAAAGCCAAAAAAATTGAACAAGTTGGAAGATTAGTGTGTGAAGAATAAGAATGATACATTCAATACTTGGGGTGAGAGGGATAAGAGAGGTGGCAGTGATTTTTGGTATTCAAGCAGAAGCTGGCCATCAATATTGCTGTAAAAAACCCAAATATATAACTCTTTGCTTCACAAAGTGTGTGTCACAAGTTCTGATACTTGGCATACCTGGGACGGGTACACAACACTTTCATACTGAGGCTTGTTGCAACTGTTGCTTGATTGGGGCATGTCGTGTACCTTACATTTCTTGGTTGGGCCTTCTTAGGAAAGAGGAATTTGTGGTTACAAAACGGTGACAAAAGTTAATTATAGTGTATCAAAAAAAATCTATGGTAAAAGAAAAAGTGGCAATGGATGTGGTAATGTAAATGAAGACACAACCTATGCCATGTTATCTGTCAAGAAGATGGGATCAGGCACACCACCACTGGCACCAGTCATCCAGGCAGTAGTACTTCCAAACCTAGGTCACAATTTTTCTTTGTCAAAGCGTATTAGTGGGGAGGCAGTGGCAGACAATATGGACTTATATAGCATATTACTCATCTCAGTCACAGCAGGGTGATGTTACTACAATCTAACATCACTTTGTCTGTGTTCTGCACATTTGCATGTTCTGCTGCCATAATAGTTTTTTTTTTATTACAGACTTTAATTTTAGTCCATTACATAGAGTGAGAAGCTGATGTCCAGCCAAAAGATCTTAATGGAGCAGATCTGCTTCTTCGGCAGTCAACTCGGGAGCAGCAGCTGCTAGAAGTGATAGTTGTGGTGAGGCTCAACAGTGCTTGAAAGCTGTGGGGATGGCAAGTCTCAAATGTGGTTATCTCCGGCATGGGGATTCTTTTCCACGTTGATGGCCAACAGGTCTTCTACAGCGCTTCTGCACTGCAAAAGGAAAATGTGTATTGGACGTCCCAGCATAATTCTACTAGAAAATAATGTTTTCTATCACCCCATGAAACTGCATCACCTGCTCATGTGGGCTAAGTAAACTGGCTTGCAATATGATCAATACTGAAGCTGACCTCTTTATCCTAGTGCTCTTCTATGCAGTACCCGTAAGTAATACTTGTACTAGGTTGGGGTTCTTACCATCTAATGCTTGTTATACTCCAAATTCTCCTATTTCTCAGTCACACCATCAAATATACATACCGGATTGTGTGGTTCTATCTAACTATCTCTCAATGTGAGTGGTTCTTTAATGTCCTTCTCCTCTAACTGTCACTGACAGCACTCAAAAGGCCTGTCACAGATATATGTCCTTTGAGCAATTTTGATTACTATTAGTGATGAGCGAATATACTCGTTACTCGAGATTTCCCCAGCACGCTCGGGTGTCCTCCAAGTATTTTTAGTGCTCGGAAATTTAGTTTTCATTGCCTCAGCTAAATGATTTACATCTGTTAGCCAGGTTAAGTACGTGTGGGGGTTGCCTGGTTGCTAGGGAATCCCCACATGTAATCAAGCATGCTAGTAGCTGTAAATCATCAGCTGCGGCGAAAAAACCTAAATCTCCGAGCACTAAAAAATACTCGGAGGACCCCAGAGTGTGCTCGGGAAATCTCGAGTAACGAGTATATTCGCTCATCACTAATTACTATACTTGCACTAATGGGGGACACCTTTATTTCCCACAATGTTGCAAGTTCTTTCTAGCAAGTTTCTTAGTACCTATGAGGTTTTTTTTTTTTACACACTGGTCGTGGAACTTGATGAACCACATCTTCAACTCCACACCCCCTTACTCTTTCAAGCTTTTTTTTTAATTAAGATTGCAAGCACTGTTTTGAAGCTGACCATGATCACTGGAGCTCACCAATAACTCCTAATACAAATATCAAAGACTGACCGTCACTACTAGGGTTGAGCGAAACGGATCGTTCATTTTCATAAGTCGCCGACTTTTGGCAAAGTCGGCGTCTCATGAAACCCGACCCGATCCCTGTGTGGGGTCGGCCATGCGGTACGCGACTTTCGCGCCAAAGTGGCGTTTCAATGACGCTAAAAGCGCCATTTCTCAGCCAATGAAGGTGGACGCAGAGTGTGGGCAGCGTGATGACATAGATCTCAGTCCCCACCATCTTAGAGAAGGGCATTGCAGTGATTGGCTTGCTTTCTACTGCGTCACAGGGGCTATAAAGGGGCCTTCCCGCCGACCACCATCTTACTGCTGCTGATCTGAGCGTAGGGAGAGGTGCCGCTTCGTCAGAAGCAGGGATAGTGTTTTGCAGGGTACATTCACCCCCAAACCGCTTGTGGTGTAGCGATTTCCACTGTCCAACACCACCTTTTGTTTGCAGGGACAGTGGAAGCTACATTTTTTTTTCCTCAGCGCTGTAGCTCATTGGGCTGCCCTAGAAGGCTCCCTGATAGCTGCGTTGGTGTGTGTGTACGCCGCTGTGCAAACCAACTGCTTTTTTAAAAGCACAAATCCTGTTGTTCCTTCCTTTCTGCACAGCTATCTTGTTTGTTTGTCCACACTTTTGTGTGCAGCAGTCCTTTTTATAGCTGCCTGCCACACTTTTCTGAGATTACTGCAGGGAGATAAAGATTGGCAAGTCTGCCTCTGTGCCAGTGCTGTGTGTGGCATCTGTCTCTCATTGTGTGCCACCGAAAACCAGTGTGTAATACTGGGCCTTTTTTTTTTTTTTTTTTTTTTTTTTAAATTCTCCCTGAAAAAAAAAAAAAAATAGTGGGAGATTAAGATTGGCATTTCTGCTTGAGTGCCGGTCCTGTGTGTGTCATCTGTCTCAAATTATTGGGGCACAGAAAACCTAGTGTGTAACATTGGGCCTGATTTTCATTTCAGTGTCAGGCACCTATAAAGGTATATACACTCACTGGCCACTTTATTAGGTACACCTGTCCAACTTCTTGTTAACACTTAATTTCTAATCAGCCAATCACATGGCGGCAACTCAGTGCATTTAGGCATGTAGACATGGTCAAGACAATCTCCTGCAGTTCAAACCGAGCATCAGTATGGGGAACAAAGGTGATTTGAGTGCCTTTGAACGTGGCATGGTTGTTGGTGCCAGAAGGGCTGGTCTGAGTATTTCAGAAACTGCTGATCTACTGGGATTTTCACGCACAACCATCTCTAGGGTTTACAGAGAATGGTCCGAAAAAGAAAAAAAATCCAGTGAGCGGCAGTTCTGTGGGCGGAAATGCCTTGTTGATGCCAGAGGTCAGAGGAGAATGGGCAGACTGGTTCGAGCTGATAGAAAGGCAACAGTGACTCAAATCGCCACCCGTTACAACCAAGGTAGGCCTAAGAGCATCTCTGAACGCACAGTGCGTCGAACTTTGAGGCAGATGGGCTACAGCAGCAGAAGACCACACCGGGTACCACTCCTTTCAGCTAAGAACAGGAAACTGAGGCTACAATTTGTACAAGCTCATCGAAATTGGACAGTAGAAGATTGGAAAAACGTTGCTTGGTCTGATGAGTCTCGATTTCTGCTGCGACATTCGGATGGTAGGGTCAGAATTTGGAGTAAACAACATGAAAGCATGGATCCATCCTGCCTTGTATGGAGCATCTTTGGGATGTGCAGCCGACAAATCTGCGGCAACTGTGTGATGCCATCATGTCAATATGGACCAAAATCTCTGAGGAATGCTTCCAGCACCTTGTTGAATCTATGCCACGAAGAATTGACGCAGTTCTGAAGGCAAAAGGGGGTCCAACCCGTTACTAGCATGGTGTACCTAATAAAGTGGCCGGTGAGTGTATAAATCCTACAGAAGTTTGAGTTCACCTTATAAGTTGTTTTACAGTAACAAATACCATTACTTTGGTTACGTTTTGCAAACAATGAGGAAGTCTAGTGGAAGAGGTCGTGGCCGTGGGCGGTCATTGTCAGCTGGTAATGATGGTAGTGGTGGTGGAGCATCAGGTGGTCGTGGTAAAAGCAGTACAGCACCTAAGTCTCGAGTTGTTGAGCCAGGTTCGTCGTCTGGCTACACAAGGCCTCGAACGCTCCCTTTTCTGGGAGTAGGAAAACCACTTTTGAAGCCGGAGCAGGAGGAACAAGTATTGGCTTTCATTGCTGACTCTGCCTCTAGCTCTTTCGCCTCCTCCTCGGAAAGTGCCAAATGTCAGAGCAGTGCATCGTCAGTGGATGCTACCGGTCAGGAACAAGTCGCTTTCTTGTGTCCTTCACCCAGAACAACAGTGAAGGATGCATCAGTCGACACAACAGGTTACTCCATGGAGCTCTTTACACATAACTGTTTCACTGTCTAACCCAGGAACGGTAACAGGCCATGCCCATTAGAAGTTGAATCGGACATGGAGTGCACAGATGCACAGCCACAGCCAGATTACTATGCTGTTCCTTTGACTCAGACCAGAACATTGCCCTCGCAGTGTACTGAGGCAGAATCAAACCCAGCGGAGACTATGGTGCCCTGTCACGAACGCTATACCACCGGCTTACACGGTGACAGACGAAGTTGCACACGACAGAAGAGGAGGTCATAGATGACCCAGTTGTTGACCCCGATTGGCAGCCATTGGGGGAACAGGGTGCAGGCGGCAGTAGTTCTGAAGCGGAGGAGGAGGAGCCACAGCAGGCATCAACATCACAACAGGTTCCATCTGCCGGGCCCGTATCTGGCCAAAAACGCTTGGCAAAACCAAAACCAGTTGGAGGACAGCGTGGCCATCCGGTTAAAGAAGCTCAGTCTGCAATGCCTGAAAAGGTATCCGATAGTAGAAAGAGTGCAGTCTGGCATTTTTTTAAACAACATCCAAATGATCAGCGCAAAGTCATCTGTCAAAAATGTTCAACTACCTTAAGCAGAGGTCAGAATCTTAAAAGTCTAAATATAAGTTGCATGCATAGACATTTATCCACCATGCATTTGCAAGCCTGGACTAACTACCAAACGTCCCTAAAGGTTGCAGCACCCTCGGCCAATGAAGCTAGTCAGCAACGCTACATCCCTTCCCTCACTGTAACCCCACCATTTCCCGCAACACCTGCAGTATCTGTGCAGCTTTTGTCTCCAGGCCAAAGCAGTCAGGGAATCACCAGGTTCGTAGTAGGAAACACTGCATGTAGGGCACCGGCAAGAATACCATCTCCAACCCTCTCTGTCTGCCATGTCCACCGGCACCACCGCTAGTTCCACAATCTCCAGCTCTCCAGTCCAGCTCACCCTACATGAGACTCTTGTTAGGAAAAGGAAGTACTCATCCTCGCATCCGTGTACACAGGGTTTGAATGCCCACATTGCTAGACTAATCTCATTAGAGATGATGCCCTACCGGTTACTTGAAAGCGAAGCTTTCAAAGCGCTGATGGACTACGCTGTACCACGCTACGAGCTACCCAGTCGACACTTTTCTAGAAAAGCCATCCCAGCCCTCCAACAGCATGTTAAAGACCGCATTGTCCATGCACTCAGGCAGTCTGTGACTACAAAGGTGCACCTGACAACAGATGCATGGACCAGTAGGCATGGCCAGGGACGTTACGTGTCCATCACGGCACACTGGGTGAATGTGGTGGATGCAGGGGACAGCAATATTGGGACAGTTCTGCCTAGCCCACGGTCAATGAAAGAGTTGGCTGTAGGCGTTCGCCCCCCCTCCTCCTCTTCCTCGTCCTCCTGCAGAAGCGAGAGCTCTTCCACAGACCGCAGTCGCACATCCACTCCATCCGCAGCTGCCACTGTTGCACACCGGGTGTGCCATTATGGGCCAGCTACTGGCAAGCGTCAGCAGGCTGTATTGGCAATGAAGTGTTTGGGCGTCAACAGACACACCTTGGAAGTTCTGTCCGAGTTCTTGCAGAAAGAAACTCCGTCATGGCTGGGCACTGTACATCTTGAGGCAGGCAAGGTAGTGAGTGATAACGGAAGGAATTTCATGGCTGCCATAGCCCTTTCCCAACTGAAACACATTTTTTGCCTGGCTCGCACCTTAAACCTGGTGGTGCAGTGCTTCCTGAAAAGTTATCCGGGGTTACCCAACCTGCTCCTCAAAGTGCGCAGACATTGCTCGCATATCCGCCGTTCGCCCGTACACTCCAGCCGTATGCAGAACTATCAGCGGTCTTTGAACCTTCCCCAGCATCGCCTAATCATCGACGTTGCAACAAGGTGAAACTCCACACTGCACATGATTCAGAGACTGTGCGAACAGAGGCGTGCTGTTATGTATTTGTGGGAGGATACACGGGCAGGCAGTTGGATGGCAGACATGGAGTTGTCAGGTGTGCAGTGGTCGAAGCTACAAGACCTGTGTCAAGTCCTTCAGTGTTTTGAGGAATGCACACGGCTGGTTCGTGCAGACAACGCCATAATAAGCATGAGCATCCCCCTAATGCGTCTGCTGATGCAAAGTTTGACGCACATAAAGGAGCAGGCGTCTGCAGCCGAGGAAGAGGAAAGCCTTGATGACAGTCAGCCATTGTCTGGTCAGTGCCGTGTAGAGGACGCGGTAGCGGGCGAAGAGGATGAGGAGGATGATGGGGATGAGTACTTTTTTAATGAGGAAGCTTCTCCTGGGCCAACAGAAATTAGTGGTGTTGCAAGGCCGGGTTCTGTTTTTTTAAGGGAGACAAGTGACGTAGATTTGCCTGTAACTGCCCCTCAAACCAGCACAACCGCAGATTTGACAACTGGAACTTTGGCCCACATGGCGGATTATGCCTTACGTATCCTCAAAAGGGACCCACGCATTATTAAAATGATGAGTGATGACGATTACTGGTTGGCCTGCATCCTTGACCCTCGCTATAAAGGCAAATTGCAAAATATTATGCCACATGAGAACTTCGAACAAATCTTAGCAACCAAACAAGCTACTCTTGTAGACCGTTTGATTCAGGCATTCCCAGCACACAGCGCCGGTGATGGTTCTCACACGAGCTGCAGGGGGCTACAGGGCAGAGGTGTTAGAGGTGCACAAATCAGAAGTGGCGTTGGACAGAGGGGTTTTCTGACCAGGTTGTGGAGTGATTTTGCAATGACCGCAGACAGGACAGGTACTGCAGCATCTATTCAAAGTGACAGACAACATTTGTCCAGTATGGTTACTAACTATTTTTCTTCCCTTATCGATGTTCTCCCTCAACCGTCATTCCCATTTGATTACTGGGCATCATAATTAGACACCTGGCCTGAATTGGCAGAATATGCATTGCAGGAGCTTGCTTGCCCAGCAGCTAGTGTGCTATCAGAAAGAGTATTCAGTGCTGCTGGTTCAATATTAACCGAAAAAATGACTCGTCTGGCTACCCAAAATGTGGATGATCTAACCTTCATTAAAATGAACCACTCCTGGATTTCAAATTATTTTGCCCCACCTTTCCCGGCTGACACCTAGCTTTCCTATAAAAAGGTCTTGCTTGTGGACTGGTCTTACTGAGTGTTCCAATCTGTTAATTTGCAGCAGCTGTTTGTCCAGCATACGACATGTTTACACCTCCTCAATGGGAAAACTCCCCCCACGGGGCCGTGGTCTCGCCACTTGGCGCAAGCACCCGTTAGAGTGCCGTTTGTCTGAAGAGGTGGGTGTGCCCGCTTTTGGTCGACGGCACAGCCACTGGGTCCCTCATAGTACAATGTAGTGTATCTGGCGGTGGTGGCGCGCACCCAACGTCAGACACACCGTTGTAACATGAGGGGCCCTGGGACGGTACCGCCGGCCACAAGACAGTTCACCCCCCCCCCAGCTCAAACTGTGCTCTACCACGTGCAAAATTATATCTCACCGCTCCACCAATGTTTAGTCTATGCGCTGACATCATTCAATGCCTGGCACTGACAATACCAATTTGTTGACATCTATGATGCTAGTTAAAGTAGTCTGGGTCAGTGTCCTATATTGGCACCAGTAAATACTTACTGCCAAATTACTATGTCAGAAACTCAGCAGATGAGCCCACCCCTGTACCTAAGTATGCCACCCTTTTTTTTTTTTTGTGTTGTTTTGCGAGACATTAACATCTATTTATTTTTTGTGAGTACTAACTGTGTCAGACACTCCTTGCAATCGTCCTCCGCTGACCACAACAATGCTGCCTGTGTACCCCTGGAACCTATTTTAAAGTGCATAGAGCCTATTTCTTTATTTTATGTAATATTAAAAAAGCCATGATGGACTACGCTGTCCCACACTACGAGCTACCCAGTCGACACTTCTTTTGCAAGAAAAGCCATCCCAGCCCTCTACCAGCACCACCTCCATTGTCCATGCACTCTGGCAATCTGTGAGTACAAAGGTGCACCTGACAACAGACGCATGGACCTCTGGGCATGGCCACGGAAGGTTACGTGTCCATTATGGCGCAACGGGTTAATGTGGTGGATGCATGGTCCACAGGGGACAGCCTACTAAGTCTGTCTGCAGTCCCAAATTCAAATTGTCCTCCACTGTCTAAATCTGAGCTTCAACCTTCTGGCTCTCATTAAGTGCTTTTTTTAAAAAAAAATGGTGGTTAGGGCCTACTAACGGTGTCTGCCGCTCCCTGGTGTTGTCCTCAACTGTATAAATCTGAGCTTCAACCTCCTGGCTCTCATTAAGTGCTGTTTTTTAAAAAATTGGTGGTTATGGCCTACTAACGGTGTCGGCCGTCCCCTGGTGTTGTCCTCGACTGTATAAATCTGAGCTTCAACCTGGCTCTCATTAAGTGCTTTTTAAAAAAAAATTGGTGGTTACGGCCTACTAACGGTGTCTGCCGCTCCCTGGTGTTGTCCTCCACTGTATAAATCTGAGCTTCAACCTTCTGGCTCTCGTTAAGTGCTGTTTTTTAAAAAATTGGTGGTTACGGCCTACTAACGGTGTCTGCCGCTCCCTGGTGTTGTCCTCCACTGTATAAATCTGAGCTTCAACCTTCTGGCTCTCATTAAGTGCTGTTTTTTAAAAAATTGGTGGTTACGGCCTACTAACGGTGTCTGCCGCTCCCTGGTGTTGTCCTCCACTGTATAAATCTGAGCTTCAACCTTCTGGCTCTCATTAAGTGCTGTTTTTTAAAAAATTGGTGGTTACGGCCTACTAACGGTGTCTGCCGCTCCCTGGTGTTGTCCTCCACTGTATAAATCTGAGCTTCAACCTTCTGGCTCTCATTAAGTGCTTTTTTTTAAAAAAAAATTGGGGGTTAGGGCCTACTAACGGTGTCTGCCGCTCCCTGGTGTTGTCCTCCACTGTATAAAGCTGAGCTTCAGTCTTTAGGCTTTTGGCCTATAGTAGCAGATATTAAACTGCATTTGGCCTACTAGTGTGGTTGGGTCCTTAAAACAGTGTCTGCTGCTCCTCGGTTTGCTACTCCACTGAACAAAGCAATGCCGCCTGTTTAGTCCTGTTACCAATTTTGAACTGCATTTCGCCTATTTTATTCTTTGGCCCTATATCTGTTTCCTCCTCATCCTGCCCATTGCCCAGCCACTGCTAGATGAGTCTGCTGGTACATTGACCTAGACCACTACATTCCCCTTGCACTCTACACAGCCAGAATCTGACCCTGCTGAAAGTAAGGTTCCCCTTCCCGCATGTTATACCACCTTACACAGGGACAAAGAGGAAGGTGCAGATGAAAGTGCAGGTTCTTTCATCAGGTGGGGGGGCATACTCGTTGGCGACGTCACTGGCACAGGGCCCCTCAAAGTACGCAAAAGTGTCGCTGCCGGTGGGAGGCGCCCCCGCCATGCAAACACACCACCGTACTTTGAGGGGCCCTGTGCCAGTGCCAATGCGAACGAGTGGGCCTCCCTGCTTGCTCAGGATCACAGCACTTGCAAAGTTGAAATACTTACCTCTCACTGCTCCACCGCCGTGACGTAGTCCACGTTTCCTGGGCCCACTAAAACCTTGAACCAGCCCTACCCCCCACAACTTTTGCCAAATGACCCCCAATTTCCAGTGCCCAACTATTACTATAAAGTTAATTAAGATTGACAAGCTTCAGAAAACAAGAATGGATGTTTTTGGCATTAAAATGGGCACTGTAGGTGTTTTCCTGGCCTCCACTCACTGCCGACTATGCTTCCCCATTGACTTGCATTGGGTTTCGTGTTTCGGTCGATCCCCGACTTTTAGCGATAATCGGCCGACTGCACTCGACTCGACTTTGGACAAAGTCGGGTTTCGCAAAACCCGACTCGATCTTAAAAAAATGAAAGTCGCTCAACCCTAGTCACTACCAAACAGAAAACAGGTGTGAATAGTTGAGTACTAAGAGTAGCCACCTCCATATATAACTAACAAACAAATTTGCGCTCTGTAACTCTATAGCATGCAAATATGAAATTGCATTACTCCTCTACAAAATAGGAAAAACGAAGATTGTTATAAAATTAGCCACTTCATGTGTGCCCAGCAGCCAGCAACAAGGCCATTAGCTCCTATTCCTGGCCAGTTTAAACTCAATGCTTGCCATTTAGAAAACTGGTGGTCTGTCTCCTAGGCAACAAGCTGTAGACAAAAGAAAAGTTAAAATCTCAAGAACAGCTTCAAATTCTATTAAGCAGTAAATTGCAAAAGTGCTTGTTTTTACTTAGGCAATCCATCAATAATCATGTACAAAGATGGGAATAACCCATATTCCAGCTTATGGTAATCCATTTTACATCTAGCAAACCTTTATGAACCAAAACCATAACCCAGAGAGGGATAGAAGTCCCAAATAGCACTAAAATAGAGATAAATAATGAAGAACTGCAGGATTGAAAAATTAGTCAAAATAATAACTTTAATTGCAAAAAAGAATTAAAATACAATTTAGTGGTAATTATCCCAACACAGAGGACATAATTGACACAGTGGGTAAAGGGGTGGTTGGGGGTTGTGTTGCCAAGCATGCAAAAAATGTAAAAATTAATATAAATAGATCTTGGGGAACCCAGAAAATAAGTATGGCCCAAAAAGAAAGAGTTGCCAAGAGTGTATAAAAAGAGCTGTACTTACATATATCTAAATTCAAAAACAGATTACAACCAATTATTGCAAATACACTCAAAATATGATGATGATGATTATATAATAATTTTATATTAATAATAAGGTCATTGAGTAGTAAAGAGAAGATACGATGGAGTGAGCATCCGGTGATGATGATGATGATATCCCAGAGAGAGAGCGTTTTACAACAACTGTGTGGGAATAAAACCAGACTTAAAATGAAGATGAGATTAAATTTGTTAAAATTTAAAATAGTTCTCTTTTTTTTTTTTTTTTTACCGCTATCGAGAGTGTGGCAAAAAAACAGACTTGACGGATAAAGAATGTATTTTGTCTTGAAAGAATTACCATATTTTTCGGATTATAAGACGCACTTTTTTTTACCTCAAATTACGAGAGAAAATGAAGGTGCGTCTTATAATGTGAATATTCCTTACCGGCCGCTGTGTAGCAGGGTCACTGCTGGAAGGAGGCAAGAGTGGAGCATTGCCGCAGGCTAGGATGAGGGGATGTTTGGATGTGCACCGCTGCCGGTGTTCGGTGGTGCGAGAGCTCTGCCGACATTTTGTGAAAGCCAAGAGCCCCCACACTTACATGATTTCCTGAGTTCTCAATCTGCGCATGCGCCGCCCCAGGCAGCCATTTTCCCGGAGTCCACCGCATAGGAAACTATGTAAATACGGGGGCTCTTTGATTTTGCAAAATGTCAGCAGAGCCCCTGCACCACCGAACACCAGCAGCGGCGCACATCCGAACACCCCCTCATCCCAGCCTGCGGCCTGCAGCAACGCTCCACTCTTGCCTCCTCCAGCAGTGACCCTGGTAGCCCCGCTTCACTGCAGCCACCACCCCGGGTAAGCAATAAGACGCATGGATTATAAGAAGCACCACCATTTTATTAAAATGTTTTTTTCTTATACAATATACGTTATGATAAAGGAACAAAACTGGTATGTTTTCTCAATTCAAGTGGGGATTGTGTTACCAACCTATAAATCAATTTAACATCAATTTGAGTGAGACCTCACTTCCAGTTACCTCTACTTGGACCAGGTATAATTCTTCAGTTATAACTCTTCAGTTTCAGAATTCGGTCAGTTCTTCGTATTTTCAAAAGTGACTCGTCACAATCATGTACAGCCTGAAAATGATTAAGGATGTTTTTAAGGTCCTGCACTATTGCCTCTTTGGCAGTATGGATGTCAGGGACATGTTTACGGATCCTGCATCTCAGTTCCTTGTCATACCCACGTAGATCTTATTGTTGGGACAGGCTGCATAACAGATCACTCGACTAGTGCAGCATGTGATCAAATGTGTGATTTTAAAGTAGTAGTACCCTGGGAGTTTTGAAAATCATTGGCAGGTACCATATTTGGACATGCCACACATCGTCCACAAGGGGAGCTGCCCCACTTAGGATCGCAAGAGCCAAACATATGTATCGGTTTAAAGCTTTGATGGTGACTATAGGTCTTTGAGATTTTTGGATCTCCTGTTGGAAACTGAAGGATGAGTAGGTAAAGATCTGGACAATGTTGTATCATACAAAAGAATGGGCCAATATATTCAAGAATATCATACACCCTTTTGTGTCGAGATTGAAAATTACTATCAAATCTGAAATGGTTTTTGTTTTTGGAATTAAGAGATCCAGTTGCTTTATCCATAGTACGTTTAATACAGAAGATACTGTAGCACTGTTCCCGAAATCTTGCAACTAGATCAGATTCCTTTTGGGTATACCTGGAGCTGTATGGATAGATCCTACGTGCCTATAGAAATTGTCTAGTTGGTATGCACCTGATCAAATGGGAAATATATAAAGAAATGTAATGGAGCAAGGTATTAGCAACTGTTTTTCATTTTATTTTTTATTTTCATCTTTTCTTATTTTATTTATCCGTTTTACCATCTTACAAGCATACACGCCAAAAGCCATAAGGCGGACGAGTTGCTCCTCTGCATCAAGCATCAAATGTCATTTCTAGATGGCTTCTTTTCAATTACGTCTGGACACTGTAGTAATCAACAATTCCCAGAACATTGTGGCTGCCCTAAGATATGGCAAAGTTATGCCACATGCACACGTTGAGTTTTTTGTGCGTTTTTTTACCTCCTAATTTGTAAGCCAAAATCAGGAGTGGAACAGTCAAAGAGAGTATAATAGAAACATGTCACCGCTTCTACATTTTATTTTATTTTTATTTTTTTTACCCACTCCTGGTTTTGGCTTATAACTACTGACCCAAAAGCTCACCAAATACCGTGTGAATGTGACCAAATGCATGTTCCCTGCATGACACGTCCTAAATTTGATCATGCATTTGTTTTACTGAAATACATGTCGGGTTGGCCAAGGAAAATTTCTGTGAGTTTCAACTATAATTATGCAGTGTATCAAATACAATGATCTGCCTTAAAACCTTGTTTTCTTGACATTGCAATGCAATGGAATTGGAAACTGCATATGTTGGAGCATAAAGTGGTGACTGGTTATGTCATGCAGCTGACCAACTGGAGCTTGGGAAATCCATCATTGGCAGCTGATGAAAGATGCATGTCTCCTGCTGCTCTTGGGCGAATCTATTAAGTTTTGTTAGCAGTGACAATTGTTATCCCTCTCATATTTATATTGGAAAAACAACTATATAACAA
This sequence comes from Ranitomeya variabilis, assembly GCF_051348905.1. Classification (NCBI taxonomy): domain Eukaryota; kingdom Metazoa; phylum Chordata; class Amphibia; order Anura; family Dendrobatidae; genus Ranitomeya; species Ranitomeya variabilis. Next base: position 449,356,927 of record NC_135237.1, on the reverse strand, counting down.
GGGATGGAGGAATAAAATCATCAGCTACATGTTCATCGCCAGTCTGGGGGTGTTGGGGACCCTCAGGGCCAATGTGAAATGCAGCAGGATTTTGAGGAGGAGTAGCAGCATGTGGATGTAGAGGGTACATTGCGTTATTCTTAGGCATAGGCAGGGGATGAGGCTTATCATTTTAAATAGATGATGACACTGGCTACGATGCCCAATTATTGCGTTGAGGGGGGCAAAAAAGGAAGCAACTGAGACCTCTGTCCTACTGGCATGTATGACAAACTGATTGTTTGATTGTTCAGAATATTATTGGCATTAACCAAATGGATAAATATTGGAGAGCCATGCTTTTAGACCCAAGTTATAAAGGAAAAACAGGGCTTTTGAAAGGGAGTCTGAATTGTTGTATTAGCCAGATAAGCTGTGTTCCCTGCACCTTTAGTTTGTAGATCAACTTTTGGGGAAAAATTTGACAAATTCAAATATTAAATGATTCACTCATCTCTAGTAAGCATAACAATGTTTTGGTTTTCAGGCTGCTGGTCTTTTTCCTTTGGTGCTGGGGTTGTCCTAGGTCAGGTGATTGGATCACCCTTTATTACCCAGCACCTGCCTCACAGTCCTTTCTGGACAACAGTGTTAATCCTCTAGGGTTCTGGCTTGGTGCCTTGTTAACTTTCTGTGTTTGATATTGTGCAGTTCTGGGATCTCTAGTTCTGCCAGTTTTGTTTTTGGTTTTCCATTCATTTCTGCGGCTGCCTCTATTTTCCTACTAGGAGGTTACCTGTTTTTGATCCCAGTCCCTAGATCTTTCAGGGACCCCCTTCCCCCCCCCCCCCCCTACCTGTAGGTCTTTGTTTGAGTCTAGCCTAGGAAACATCGGTGGGTCTATTCACAAAGAATAGGTCGCCCACTCCATCGTAGGGTTTCAGCCTAGTCCTAGTACAGGGTCAGCTTTTTCCCTTTCTACCCTAGTTCTGAGATGCAGATCCATAACAAAATGTTTCTCTTTCAGATATATTCCTTTCTACTATTTTGTGTTCGGATTGCTGAATATTTTTCAACAAAAGTTGTTTAACATTTTATTTATTGTTAAAAGAATGTTCCAAACTCCCTGTCCATTCTTAAAAATACATGTATTCATCCTTTCACTAAAACGGTCTGCTAACCTTTTGGACTTGAATCTTTACTTGTTTTTGTTTGTTTTGAAGGGATACTGCTTACTTTGTAAGAGACATATATACATCCAACAATTCATCTAAATTACTGATATCAGTAAAAGGATTTTCCAATTGAAAGAAAAAAAAAAGTTATGCCTGTAGGTTTGCTTTGACATCACCCCTGAGCCCAATGTTTGGCTGCAGTAGTCACGTGCACTGTTGGCATGTTATCACCACTGCAATCCGTCAGAAAAGCACAGAGCAGTGCGGAAGACGAATCAGTGGACCTCAGGAGGTTGAATAGCTTTTGATTTTATAATCTTTCAATATCACATGCTAATTGGCATAAAAACTTTAAAACTTAAATCTTCTTTAAGTGTAAATGATATGTAAGGTATATACATTATGCAAGGAAGTATGTAGTCCATCAACTATAGCAATATTGCAGTTCTGATACTGGATCATGTCAGAACATGTCAACCCTTCACACTATAAAAGTCCCTGACGACCCTGTGCGAGTTCACAGACCCAGTCTCCCCAAATGACTCCAAATGTCTCATCTCCACTGACGTGCGCACATCACTGATGAGTGTGTGGGCAAAATACTAGATCCTGCCAGGATTTCTGGGCAAGATTTTTGCATTAAATAACCGGAACATTACAACATGTTTTAGATAAATGATTAATCTACATGATTTACAATTCATAACCTTTAGTTTGTACTTGTTACCATGTGATAATTAACCACTCACATGTTTATCACAAGATAAATCCCATTCTCCTGTTACCCCCTCATGACCCCCAAGCATAAGTAAACACACAGGTTCATACACTTATATTCACTCGCATGGTGTATACACACAGGCAGACAGATGTTGGTACATAGTGTATGCACCCAGAGACACGTGGGCAGTCTCGCACATGTATATAATATATACACAGGTGTATATACAAGCAGCCCAAAAAAGAATCAATATGAAAAGTGGTTTATTCACCAATAGCTCTGGGTGGAGCTACAGTTCCTGCCTGTATCAGCATGTGTAGCCAGGAGCAGAGGACATGGAGCTCGGAAGCCTCCAAATGTTTGCGGTTGGCTCAGCACTGCTCTTTTATCCTTGCCCACTCTTTCTATTCTGTTCCAATACCCGCTCTCAGCACTAGCTGCTGATGCTGTTACCACCTGGCTGCCCCCAACACACGTCAGTCACCTGGTGAAGAGCACAAGTGATCAGGTGACTCCTGAGAAATCCAGAAGAGTTGTCATGATAGACACCGAGCAGTACTGCTGCATAATGTCCTCAATGCTACTGGTTCTTCTGAACATGTGCTACAGAGACAGGAAAGCAAGACATTCATATGTCTCTGTGTGTGCAGTGAAGAGTAGACATTATAGCAGTAATTCTCCACCCACTAGCTCAGAGAGAACTGAAAATTAGAGCTTGAGCCTGCAAGAAGAGAAAGTTGGTGAAATATGCAAGATAAATAGAAAGATGTCCAGCATTGATGTTGTTCCTAATGTACACCCACAAAACTGTTTTATTTTGAAAAGTCACCTGAAACCACAGGTACACTAAGTATGGCTAATTCATTTATCTGAGACCTAAAACTTCTCAATAAAAAGGTTTTCCATAAACTCTATTTATTTTTACCCCATAATTTCCCACTGGTTCAAAATAAATGGAGCAATTATCTCCTTCCCTTGCTGCAGTGCCGTATGTTCATCATTGACCTTAGTCTTTGTTGACAAGCTGCAGCAGTGACATCACAATTACAGCGTACATGTCTGCTGCAGTCAATCTCAGGGCTCAAGGGTCTTGCCAATTATCTCCGCATGACCACTGCAGCCTGTCAACAAAGACTGGAGGCAACAGTGAAAAGCCTGCATTGGAGCAAGGGAGGAGTGAGTAAAGGTCCGTTTATTTTTTTAAGTAGTGGGAGCCTATGAGCTAAAAAATATATATAATTGAAACTCCTTTAACCCCTTCATGACCTTGCCCTTTTCCGTTTTTGCGTTCTCGTTTTTCACTCCCCTCCTTCCCAGAGGCATAACTTTTTTATTTTTCCGTCAATATGGCCATGTGAGGGCTTGTTTTTTGCGGGACAAGTTGCACTTTTCAACGACATCATTGGTTTTAGCATGTCGTGTACTAGAAAACGGGAAAAAATTCCAAGTGTGGTGAAATTGCAAAAAAAGTGCAATCCCACACTTGTTTTTTGGTTTTTTGCTAGGTTCATTAAGTGCTAAAACTGGCCTGCCATTTTGATTCTCCAGGTCATTACGAGTTCATACACACCAAACATGTCTAGGTTACGTTTTACCTAAGTAGTAAAAAAAAATTCCAAACTTTGCTAAAAAAAAAAAAAAAAATTCCGCAATTTTCTGTTACCCGTAGCGCCTCAATTTTTTGTGATCTTGGGTCAGGTGAGGGCTTAATTTTTGCTTGCCGAGCTGGCGTTTTTAATGATACAACTTTTGTGCATATACGTTCTTTTGATCGCCCGTTATTACATTTTAATGCAATGTCGCGGCGACCAAAAAAACGTAATTCTGGCGTTTTTGAATTTTTTTTCTCCCTACGCCGTTTAGCGATCAGGTTAATCCTTTCTTTTTTTATTGATAGATCGGGCGATTCTGAACGCGGCGATACCAAATATGTGTAGATTTGATTTTTATTTTTTTTTATTATTGTTTTATTTTGAATGTGGCGAAAGGGGGGTGATTTAAACTTTTATATATTTTTTTTTTTTTTTTCATATTTTTTTAAAAACATTTTTTTTTTCAACTTTTTCCATACTTCAATAGCCTCCATGGGAGGCTAGAAGCTGGCACAACTGGATCGGCTTTGCTGCATAGCAGCGATCATCAGATCGCTGCTATGTAGCTGAATTGCAGGTGTGCTATGAGCGCCGACCACAGGGTGGCACTCACAGCGGGCCGACATCAGTAACCATAGAGGACCTCTATGGTTACTATCCTGACGCATCGCCGACCCCCGATCATGTGATGGGGGTTGGCGATGCGATCATTTCCAGCCAGAAGCGCCGGTTAAATGCCGCTGTCAGCGTTTGATAGCGAGATTTAACTGGTTAATAGCAGCGGGTGAATCGCGATTTCACCCGCCGCTATTGCGGGCACATGTCAGCTGTTCAAAACAGCTGACATGTCCCGGCTTTGAGGTGGGCTCAGCGCCGGAGCCCACGTCAAAGCAGGGGACCCGACCTCCGCAGTAATAGTACAGCGGAGGTCGGGAAGGGGTTAAGAAATCCAACTTTTTCTTTTTTTTTTTTTTTCTTTTTATACTTTACTGTATTCTGTTTTTTTTTACCTGTGCTGACCTGCATTTCTTTATACCATAGGTCCATTTGGCATTAATCATGGAGTTGAACTTCATTCTGATGTGGTAGAATATGCCAAGGAAAAATTAGAGGCTTTTATCAAGTTTAGTGACAGTTTTGACAAGTGAGTATAATATATTTTATTGACCTTACAAATGTATTCCTTGAGATATTGTAACTATTAGAATGATTGAGAATGTACAGGTGCTTCTCACAAAATTAGAATATCATCAAAAAGTTAATTTATTTCAGATCTTCAATACAAAAAGTGAAACTCATATTGAGTGATTACAAACAGAGTGATTTATTTCAAGTGTTTATTTCTGTTAATGTTGATGATTATGACTTACAGCTAATGAAAACTCAAACGTCATTATTTCAGTAAATTTGCCCTGTTCACATGTAAAGCGCCATGGAATAAATGGTGCTATAAAAATGTATAATAATAATAATTCATAATAATAATAATATATTAGAACAACTAACAATTAGAATAATTAACAAAAAAACACCTGCAAAGGCTTCCTAAGTGTTTAAAAAGGTCCCTTAGTCTGTTTCAGTTGGCTCCACAATCATGGGGAAGACTGCTGACTTGACAGATGCCCAGAATGCCATCATTGACACACTTTCCAAAGAGTGTAAACCACAAAAGGTCATTGCTAAAGAAGTGTGCTGTTCACCGAGTGCTTTATCCAAGCATATTAATGGGAAGTTGAGTGGAAGAAAATCGTGTGGTAGAAAAAGGTGCACAAGCAACCAAGATAAGCTAACCGCAGCCTTGAAAGGATTAAGAAAAGGCCATTCAAAAAATTGGGGGAGATTCACAAGTAGTGGACGGCTGCTGGAGTAATTGCTTCAAGAGCCGCAACACACAGACATATCCGCGACATGGGCTACAAGTGTCGCATTCCTTGTTTCAAGCCACTCATAACCAATAGACAATGCTAGAAGCGCCTTACCTGGGCCAAGGTGAAAAAAAGCTGGACTGTTGCTCAGTGGTCCAAGGTGTTGTTTTCAGATGAAAGTAAATTTAGCATTTCATTTGGAAATCAAGGTCCCAGAGTCTGGAGGAAGAGTGGAGAGGAACAAAGTCCAAGCTGCTTGAGGTCTCCTGTGAAGTTTCCACAATCAGTTATGGTTTGGGGAGTCATGTCATCTTCTGGTGTAGCTCCTCTGTGTTTTATCAAGACTAAAGTCAGTTCAGCCGTCTACCAGGAAATTTTAGAGCACTTCATACTTCCCTCTGCTGACAAGCAATCAAAGCAAACTGGGCTTCCATAACACGTCAGCAGTACCACAGGCTGATCGCCTCCATGCCACGCTGCATGGATGCAAAAGGAGCCCCGACCAAGTATTGAGTGCACATTTGATGAACACACATTTCAGTAGGCCAACATTTTACAAGTTTATGACCACTTATAAAATGTGTTCAAAGTGCAGCCCGTTGTGTTGGATTGTCAATGCAACACTCTTCTCCGACTCTTGACACATTGATAGCAACACCGCAGAAGAAATGCTAGCACAGGCTTTCAGTATCCGTTGTTTCAGATGCTGCACACCCATCTCGTATCGTAAGGCAATTGTCTATGCTGTGAAAATGCGAGATGTGCAGCATCTGAAACAACGGATACTAGAAGCCTGTGCTAGCATTTCTTCTGTGGTGTTGCTATCAATGAGTCAAGAGTCGGAGAAGAGTGTTGCATTGACAATCCAACACAATGGGCAGCACTTTGAACACATTTTAGAAGTGGTCATAAACTTGTAAATAGCTCATGAAAGAATAAAGTTATGTTAAAACCAAGCACACCATTGTTTTTCCCTGTGAATTTTCAATAAGTTTAATGTGTCGCATGACCCTCTTCCCATTTGAAAAAATAAAGTTGGATCCAAAATGTCCGACTTCAAAATGGCCGCCATGGTTACCACCGTGTGTGTGTATGTAAAATATATATACACACACATATATACAATCATGCATACAATCATGCATGCATGCATGCATACATACATACATACATACATACATTACAGACCAAAAGTTTGGACACACCTCATTTAAAGATTTTTCTGCATTTTCATGACTATGAAAATTGTACATTCACACTGAAGGCATCAAAACTATGAATTAACACATGTGGAATTATATACGGTACTTAACAAAAAAGTGTGAAGCAACTGAAATTGTCTTATATTCTAGGTTCTTCAAAGTAGCCACTCTTTGCATTCCCTTGATGAGCTTCAAGAGGTAGTCACCAGGAATGGTCTTTCAACCATCTTGAAGGAGTTCCCAGAGATGCTGAGCACTTGTTGGCCCTTTTGCCTTCACTCTGCGGTCCAGCTCACCCCAAACCATCTCGATTGGGCGCAGGTCTGGTGACTGTGGAGGCCAGGTCATCTGCGGTAGCACCCCATCACTCTCCTTCTTGGTCAAATAGCCCTTACACAGTCTGGCGGTGTGTTTGGGGTCATTGTCCTGTTGAAAAATAAATGATGGTCTAACTAAACACAAACTGGATGGAATAGCATGCTGCTGCAAGATGCTGGGGTAGCCATGCTGGTTCAGTATGTCTTCAATTTTGAATAAATCCCCAACAGTGTCACCAGCAAAACACCCCCACACCATCACACCTCCTCCTCCATGCTTCACGGTGGGAACCAGGCATGTAGAGTCCATACGTTCACCTTTTCTGCATCGCACAAAGACACGGTGGTTGGAACCAAAGATCTCAAATTGGGATTCATCAGACCAAAGCACAGATTTCCACTGGTCTAATGTCCATTCCTTGTATTCTTTAGCCCAAGCAAGTCTCTTCTGCTTGTTGCCTGTCCTTAGCAGCAGTTTCCTAGCAGCTATTTTACCATGAAAGCCTGTTGCACAAAGTCTCCTCTTAACAGTTGTTGTAGAGATGTGTCTGTTGCTAGAATTCTGTGTGGCATTGACCTGGTCTCTAATCTGAGCTGCTGTTAACCTGCGATTTCTGAGGCTGGTGACTCAGATAAACTTATCCTCAGAAGCAGAGGTGACCCTTGGTCTTCCTTTCCTGGGGCAGTCCTCATGTGAGTCAGTTTCTTTGTAGCGCTTGATGGTTTTTGCAACTGCACTTGGGGACACTTTCAAAGTTTTCCCAATTTTTGGGACTGACTGACCTTCATTTCTTAAAGTAATGATAGCCACTCGTTTTTCTTTACTTAGCTGCTTTTTTCTTGCCATAATACAAATTCTAACAGACTATTCACTAGGACTATCAGCTGTGTATCCACTAGACTTCTGCACAACACAACTGATGGTCCCAACCCCATTTATAAGGCAATAAATCCCACTTATTAAACCTGACAGGGCACCCCTGTGAAGTGAAAACCATTTCCAGTGACTACCTCTTGAAGCTCATCAAGAGAATGCCAAGAGTGTGCAAAGCAGTCATCAAAGCAAAAGGTGGCTACTTTGAAGAACCTAGAATATAAGACATCATTTCAGTTGTTTCACACTTTTTTGTTAAGTATATAATTCCACATGTGTTAATTCATAGTTTTGATGCCTTCAGTGTGAATTTACAATTTTCATAGTCATGAAAATTCTGAAAAATCTTTAAATGAGGTGTCCAAACTTTTGCTCTGTACTGTGTGTGTATATGTGTGTATATACACACATACACACGTAATACGTGTGTATGTGTGTATATACACACGTAATACGTGTGTGTGTGTGTGTATGTATATATGTGTATATTTTAATGTATTAGTGTGTACAGTGGGGCAAAAAGGTATTTAGTCAGTCAGCAATAGTGCAAGTTCCATCACTTAAAAAGATGAGAGGCGTCTGTAATTTACATCATAGGTAGACCTCAACTATGGGAGACAAACTGAGAAAAAAAATCCAGAAAATCACATTGTCTGTTTTTTTAACATTTTATTTGCATATTATGGTGGAAAATAAGTATTTGGTCAGAAACAAAATTTCATCTCAATACTTTGTAATATATCCTTTGTTGGCAATGACAGAGGTCAAACGTTTTCTGTAAGTCTTCACAAGGTTGCCACACACTGTTGTTGGTATGTTGGCCTATTCCTCCATGCAGATCTCCTCTAGAGCAGTGATGTTTTTGGCTTTTCGCTTGGCAACAGGGACTTTCAACTCCCTCCAAAGGTTTTCTATAGGGTTGAGATCTGGAGACTGGCTAGGCCACTCCAGGACCTTGAAATGCTTCTTACGAAGCCACTTCTTTGTTGCCCTGGCGGTGTGCTTTGGATCATTGTCATGTTGAAAGACCCAGCCACGTTTCATCTTCAATGCCCTTGCTGATGGAAGGAGGTTTGCACTCAAAATCTCACGATACATGGCCCCATTCATTCTTTCATGTACCCGGATCAGTCGTCCTGGCCCCTTTGCAGAGAAACAGCCCCAAAGCATGATGTTTCCACCACCATGCTTTACAGTAGGTATGGTGTTTGATGGATGCAACTCAGTATTCTTTTTCCTCCAAACACGACAAGTTGTGTTTCTACCAAACAGTTCCAGTTTGGTTTCATCAGACCATAGGACATTCTCCCAAAACTCCTCTGGATCATCCAAATGCTCTCTAGCAAACTTCAGACGGGCCCGGACATGTACTGGCTTAAGCAGTGGGACACGTCTGGCACTGCAGGATCTGGGTCCATGGTGGCGTAGTGTGTTACTTATGGTAGGCCTTGTTACATTGGTCCCAGCTCTCTGCAGTTCATTCACTAGGTCCCCCCGCGTGGTTCTGGGATTTTTGCTCACCGTTCTTGTGATCATTCTGACCCCACGGGGTGGGATTTTGCGTGGAGCCCCAGATCGAGGGAGATTATCAGTGGTCTTGAATGTCTTCCATTTTCTAATGATTGCTCCCACTGTTGATTTCTTCACTCCAAGCTGGTTGGCTATTGCTGATTCAGTTTTCCCAGCCGGGTGCAGGGCTACAATTTTGTTTCTGGTGTCCTTTGACAGCTCTTTGGTCTTCACCATAGTGGAGTTTGGAGTCAGACTGTTTGAGGGTGTGCACAGGTGTCTTTTTATACTGATAACAAGTTTAAACAGGTGCCATTACTACAGGTAATGAGTGGAGGAAAGAGGAGACTCTTAAAGAAGAAGTTTCAGGTCTGTGAGAGCCAGAAATCTTGATTGTTTGTTTCTGACCAAATACTTATTTTCCACCATAATATGCAAATAAAATGTTAAAAAAACAGACAATGTGATTTTCTGGATTTTTTTTCTCAGTTTGTCTCCCATAGTTGAGGTCTACCTATGATGTAAATTACAGACGCCTCTCATCTTTTTAAGTGGTGGAACTTGCACTATTGCTGACTGACTAAATACTTTTTTGCCCCACTGTATATATAATAATTTGTTAGATTAGCCCCGCGTTTTCATAAATTACCACCACAATACAGACAAAAGATGATACACCTCCAAAATGAAAGGAGCGGATTTAGCTTTGACTGCTGATCCTATTCATTTAGTTTTTGAGATTTTTTTTTTTTACATTTTGTATGGAAATCCACTTCGGAGTATGTGCACACGACGACTCTTAAACTCTGGTGAATCCAATAAGTTTTACTGGCAGAAGATGCTTCAGTAAACTGCCTTTTCTTCTGTATCTTCTTTTGTGTGTGCGTGCTTTTTTTTTTTTTTTTTTTTTTTTTTTTTTTTTAATATTGTTTTCACCCCCCCGGTGTTATTTTCAAAGGGTTTTCCCACAGTTTTTAAGACTTTTTTTTTTTTTTTTTTTTTCTTTTTCTTTTTAACTGACATTTTCCGGTTGCTTTAGTCACTCCATTGAATACTGAAGAAACCTCTTGCATTTTATTTTAACCAAAAACTATGTTAAAACACTTCAAAAGAAAACTGAGAGAGCCCTGACTTGGACCAAAGCTGCATTTTACAGACAGGCCAACAAACCCAACAGAATGTTAGCACGTAAACTTAGAATGAGAGAATCACTCAACGCCATATGCTCCATAAAAGACACTACTGGACAGATATCGGCGCACTCGGATAACATTTAAAACATGTTTCACACCTATTATCAGAAACTATACTCCACTCCGCAGCCACCCCCACCACAACGCCTACAATCCTTCTTATAAGACTTGCATCTCCCCAAAATTACAGAACCCACAGCCCAACAACTTCATCTTGATATCTCTGAAGAAGAAATATTCTCAGCAATTAAAAACCTAAAAAAAGAAAAGGCCTCGGTCCTGATGGCCTTACTGCAATCTACTATAAAAAATTTAGCGCGATACTTATACCCCACAATAAGTGTTTTTGTAATTTACTCCTAAATGGATCTTAGATGACCCGTGAATTCTACGTAGCACACGTAACTGTGATCCCCAAACTTAAGAGACCATCTGCTAACAAAAAACTATAGACCCATTTCATTATTAAACATAGACCTAAAAATTTTCACATCAATCATTACCGATAGGCTTAATAAATTACTACCCTCTCTAATCCATCATGACCAAGTTGGCTTCATACCCTCGAGACAAGCGCCAAATAATATTGGGAGAAATCTAAATATCATTCATTCAGCAAACCAGCACAAAAAGCCCCTCTTGTTGCTGGCCTTAGGCATCGAGAAGGCTTTTGATTTTTTTTTTATCCTGGCCCTATCTCTTCATGGTCCTATCCAAATTTAGCATCTCTTCCAAACTCCTTTCCTGTCTTCAGCTATTATATGGGTAAAGAAAATTGGCGCGCACTCAGGATAATGGGGGAGCGAGGTGCAGGTGCAGTGGGCTGTGATAGCCCCACGTACATAGAGAATATAGTCCACCGCACACTCAGTATGTACCGTATATTGCGAATAGTGAAGAATTTATTAACAAAATTTGACTATGTGACATGAAAAGTGACCAGAGGTGATTATAATGACGTTTCGGCCCTACCAGGGCCTTAATCATACAATCGCTATGGAAAAAATAAAAAACAAAATATATAAACATACAGTATATACAATAAATAATATTCCAAATCAATGAAAATACAAATAAAGTTCCCAACCTGGATAAGAGACAAAGGAATGGGTAAAAAAGGGGGATAAAACATGGTAACAGTGACACAACATAATATGCTTTTCTAATGAAACACCACGTATGTCCACAAAGGGAAACACTAACAAAAGCATGATCACAGGGCTAGACTAAGGTTCATGAAGCCAGACCTTATGACAATATACATGGAGGATTTAATAGAAATAGTTTACCTTTAATGTGCACAGAGAAGAGGAAAGAATCCTTGTAGGTAAAGGCATACACTGTAGAGAAGATGGTAAAGGTACGTGAGACAAAGGAGGTACATAGAGGATGAAGTGTTGTTGATAAGGTGTATAATGTACCTTAAATGCCTGGTTGTCGTGCGTGTATAAACGCAAAGGAAGCCCTGTTGTGGGGTCTGTGGAAATGCAAGGCATTACGATGTCAGGGGCATATAGTTAATAAAGGCATTTGGATGATGCGGTGGTGGTGGCAAGGTCAGTGCCCAGTGAGGGAGGGCGAGTTACCTTGTTGATGGAGTTAATACGCGGCGCTCCTGCGCCCTGCTGCCAGTGTGTAGCGTGGCCGGCGCTGCTGTGTTTTGAGAGCGCGAACCGGAAGTAGGACCTGCGATACCGGAAGTGATGCGGGCGGTCCGGGAACGCTACTGCGCATGCGCATGCGCAGCTGGCGATTCAGTGTGTGCCTGGTTGCTAGGAAACCCAGGCGCTGTGTCAGCGGCTGGAGGCAAACCAGTGCGCCTATATGGGCAGCGTTAAGTAGAAGTGTGTGGTGCTAGGGTGACTCTGGAGCTGCAGAGAATAATCAGGGGGGGCCGATGTGTGCTGAGAAATGTGTGTGGCCTATGTGCCTAACTAAAGAGGTCCCTAGGGCATATGAAGTAATATAATAATGGACGGGGCAGTACATATGAAAAATGGACTGTTACAGTATGGCAGAAATAGTGTTTTAAAGATGTGGAGAAGGGTAATATTAGAATGTTATGGGGAGGATGCCTGAGTGAGGGGACCCACTGAAGGCCATATGTATGGTATAAGGAGCAAATATGAGTATGGGTAATATTATATTTCTGAAGAGACTCACCGGGTTACTCAACGGATCTGCAAGGAAAGAGGAGAATGTTAGTAGGCTAAAGTAATTAAATCAGCCAATCGATTTCCCTATTCAGGCCCCTAGGTGCAAGGGTATCTAATGTGTATATCCAATAGGTTTCCCTGGACTTCAATCGTTTAATATGATTACCGCCCCGTCTAGGATGGGGTACCTGCTCCAGGACCTGAAATTTAAGTTGGGCCACTGTGTGTCTTGCCTTCATAAAGTGGTCAGGTAGGGGGAGCCAGATTTTATTACACCTGATGGTGGACTTATGGCTTGCGATTCTATCGCGTATGTGCTGCGTGGTTTCGCCCACATACAGTAGGCCGCAGGGGCACTCAATGGTATAGACCACAAAATTTGAGTCGCACGTGTAGAATCCGCGGATAGGATAAGATTTCCCAGTCCTAGGGTAGGTCACATTGTCCGATTTTATTACATTTGAACAGGCGGCACAGTTCAAACAGGGCTTCCTTTTCGTTTATACACGCACGACAACCTGGCATTTAAGGTACATTATACACCTTATCAACAACACTTCATCCTCTATGTACCTCCTTTGTCTCACGTACCTTTACCATCTTCTCTACAGTGTATGCCTTTACCTACAAGGATTCTTTCCTCTTCTATGTGCACATTAAAGGTAAACTATTTCTATTAAATCCTCCATGTACATTGTCATAAGGTCTGGCTTCATGAACCTTAGTCTAGCCCTGTGATCATGCTTTTGATTGTGTTTCCCTTTGTGGACATACGTGGTGTTTCATTAGAAAAGCATATTATGTTGTGTCACTGTTACCATGTTTTATCCCCCTTTTTTTACCCATTCCTTTGTCTCTTTTATCCAGGTTGGGAACTTTATTTGTATTTTCATTGATTTGGAATATTATTTATTGTATATACTGTATGTTTATATATTTTGTTTTTTATTTTTTCCATAGAGATTGTATGATTAAATCCCTGGTAGGGCCGAAACGTCATAATTACCTCTGGTCGCTTTTCATGTCACATAGTCAAATTTTGTTAATAAATTCTTCACTATTCGCAATATACATACTGAATGTGCGGTGGACTATATTCTCTATATTCAGCTATTATATGACAGTCCTACAGCTTATCTAAAGCTACCATCGACACATCCAATCCCTATAATTATACAGCGAGGCACTAAACAGGGCTGCCCTTTATAACCAGCCCTTTTTGCCCTAGCCATGGAACCCCTGGCGGAAGCCATAAGAAGAAACCCTAAGGGTACTGTCACACAGTACCATTTTGATCGCTACGACGGCACGATCCGTGACGTCGCAGCGATCGTATGATTATCGCTCCAGCGTCGTAGACTGCTGTCACACGTTGCAATCACGGCGCTGGAGCGATGCCGAAGTCCCCGGTAACCAGGGTAAACATCGGGTAACTAAGCGCAGGGCCGCGCTTAGTAACCCGATGTTTACCCTGGTTACCAGCGTAAACGTTAAAAAAACAAACAGTACATACTTACATTCCGGTGTCTGTCCCCGGCGTTCTGCTTCTCTCCACTGTGTAAGCGCCATAGCCGGCAAGCACAGCGGTGACGTCAGACGTCACCGCTGTGCTCGCTTTCCGGCTGGCAGACGCTCACACAGTGGAGAGAAGCTGAGACGCCGGGGACAGACACCGGAATGTAAGTATGTAGTGTTTGTTTTTTTAACGTTTACGCTGGTAACCACGGTAAACATCGGGTTACTAAGCGCGGCCCTGCGCTTAGTTACCCGATGTTTACCCTGGTTACAAGCGAACACATCGCTGGATCGCTGTCACACACAACGATCCAGCGATGTCAGCGGGTGATCAAGCGACGAAAGAAAGTTCCACACGATCTGCTACGACGTACGATTCTCAGCAGGATCCCTGATCGCTGCTGCGTGTCAGACACTGCGATATCGTAACGATATCGCTAGAACGTCACGAATCGTACCGTCGTAGCGATCAAAATGGTACTGTGTGACAGTACCCTAACATAACAGGCCCTGATAACCTAGGAGATCATTACAAGGTCAGTCTCTTTGCAGATGACCTTCTTTTGACCTTAACCAATTTTCATATCACTCTTCCTAATCTTTTCTCCCTCCTGCATGATTTTGAATTGATCTCAGGTCTCAAAATAAATATAGAAAAATCTGAAGCATTATTCATGAATAATCCAAAAGAAGTGCAAATCAATATAATCTCCCAATTTAAGTTAACAAAAAAGGAGCATTATTTGACCTCCCTTGGTATTAACCTTTCAACCAATAAATCAACACTGTTTAAATGGAACTACACCCCACTTATACAGAACCTTCAGGCGGATTTAACTAGGTGGTCCCCCTTGACACTGTCCTGGCTGGGTAGATTACACACAGTAAAAATGGTATCATTACCTCGCTTCTTATATCTATTCCGATCCCTCCCAATTGCAATACCAACTAAAACTTTCCTTAATATACATAATATGATTTCCAAGTTTGAATGGAAGGAAGAGACCCAGAATCTCCAAAAATTTATGTTTCATCCCCGAAGATTGGGAGAATTATCCTTGCCCAACTTCGCACTATATTTCAAGTTGTCCCAAATAGCTCAGTTAACTAACATATGGACAAATATCAGCAAACCTAGATGGGTTCTCTTGGAGTCATTTCTTACAAAACCATTCTCATTACCAGGTCTCCAATGGACTACAGAAAAGCTCCCACAGGGATTAACTATTACAGCACCCTTCACAGCCCTCTCTGTAATAATCTGGAGGAAAGTAAGATTCAAATTTCAATTGCAGTCCAACCCTTCCCCGCTAATTTCATTTTTTAATAATCCAATGTTTCTGCCTGGCTTTGAGCCTCATCTCTTTTCATGGTGGAGGTTAAAAGGGATTTCCATATTAAAACTCATTTGCTCTCCATTCAATACATTACTTAACAAGCAAGAATTTATTCAGAAATATAACCCCCCCCCAAAAAAAAAAAAAAAATCAGAAGTCATGCATATAAACCAAATCCTTCACTTTGCCAAACAAATTTTTCCAAATAAGTCCCCTCTCAATGCATCAAGCCTTGAACAAAAATGTCAAAATGACCCCCTGGGAACAATATCATTAGTCTACTCAACCATTAATCCTCCACACGATAAGAAAAAAATAAAATATATGGTACAATGGGAGGAGGATTTGGGCTTCGCTATGTCGGTGGAGGACTGGCAGCGATGCTGCGATACACTATCCAGAGGTAGCCAATAAACGTCTCTTGTAGAGATTTCCCTGAAAGTTCTCCACAGAACATACCATGTCCCAGCGAAACTTCATAACATTTACCCAAATGTTTCAGGGGATGTAATTTATTAGGAGATATGAAACCTTTTTGGTGGACTTGCTCAGTAGTACCAGATTTGTGGCATGCAGTGAAACTTCTCATTGAACAAATGTTTGGTGGGACAGTCCAATTAGAACCTTCTATCTTCCTCCTGGGGACAAAACACCCTAGATTCTCCAATACCTTACACAGACAGGTAAACTTTTTATTTATGGCCACCAAAATCCACATAGCAGCAAAGTGGAGGTCCCCTTCTCTCTCTATCTCTGGTAAGACAGAGGCTGAATGCTATCATGCTATATGAGCGTATTGAAACCACCAGAGCTGACAAGTGGGACCCCTTCTTTAACCCCTTCATGCCGCGGCCCTTTTTCGTTTTTGTGTTTTCGTTTTTCGCTCCCCTCCTTCCCAGAGCCATAACTTTTTTATTTTTCCGTCAATATGGCCATGTGAGGGCTTGTTTTTTGCGGGACGAGTTGTACTTTTGAAAGTCATCATTGGTTTTACCATGTCTTGTACTAGAAAATGGGAAAAAAAGTGTGGTGAAATTGCAAAAAAAGTGCAATCGCACACTTGTTTTTTGTTTTGGCTTTTTTGCTAGGTTCACTAAATGCTAAAACTGACCTGATATTATGATTCTCCAGGTCATTACCAGTTCACAGACACCAAACATGTCTAGGTTATTTTTTATCTAAGTGGTGAAAAAAAATTCAAAACTTTGCTTAAAAAAAAAAAATGTGCCATTTTCTGATACCCATAGCGTCTCCATTTTTTGTGATCTGGGGTCAGGTGAGGGCTTATTTTTTGCGTGCCGGGCTGACGTTTTTAATGATACCACATTTGTGCAGATACGTTCTTTTGATCGCCCGTTATTGCATTTTAATGCAATTTTGCGGCGACCAAAAAAACGTAATTCTGGCGTTTCGAATTTTTTGCTCGCTACGCTGTTTAGCGATCAGGTTAATGCTTTTTTTTATTGATAGATCGGGTGATTCTGAACGCAGCGATACCAAATATGTGTAGATTTGATTTTCTTTTTGTTTTTTTTTGGATGGGGGGTGATTTAAACTTTCATATTTTTTTTATTTTTTTCATATTTTTAAAAACATTTTTTTTTTTACTTTTGCCATGCTTCAATAGCCTCCATGGGAGGCTAGAAGCTGGCACCACTCGATCGGCTCTGCTACATAGCAGCGATCTGACCACAGGGGGGCGCTCACAGCAGGCCGGCATTAGTAACCATAGATGTCTCAAGGACCTCTATGGTTACCATCCTGATGCATCGCCGACCCCCGATCATGTGACAGGGGTTGGCGATGACGGCGGAAGCGCCGGTTAAATGCCGCTGTCTGCGTTTGACAGCGGCATTTAACAGGTTAATAGCGGCGGGTGAATAGCGATTTCACCCTCCGCTATTGCGCGCACATGTCAGCTGTACAAAACAGCTGACATTTCTCAAATTTGATGTGGGCTCACCGCCGGAGCCCACATCAAAGGGGGAGACACGACATGCGCAGTAATAGTACGGCGCATGTCTTGAAAGGGTTAAGATATGGAGCTCATGAGTAGATCTAGATCCGAACCCGAACTAAACCAGGCCTTACGTCTGTCACCCTGATAAGGCAAGATCTGTAGGACTTGGAGAAGATGCTCAAACAAATTATTAAACGTTTAATCACATGTCTACGATTGAGCAGACCTTATCGTAAATCATATTCCTTCTTTCTCTACCTTAAGTTATACTTCCTGTATGACCTAATTTGAATCTGAAATTCTGACTATTTTATGTTGATAGCATTACGAGTAATAGTAGATAGTAAACTGGTGTAAAACACACTGTGGATTACCTGTTTGTCTTCCTTTTGTATTGTACCCCCCTCCTATATTCGTTTTTTTCTTAATCCCCCTATGTTAAAATTTGTATTTGTTCATTATTATTGAAATTTACACATCCCCTGCGTGGGAGAACATACACAAACTGTTGTATACTTTCAATATATTATTCCTAAATAAAATTCATTGAATCTAAAACACTCCAAAAGACGTCCAGGTGACTTTTGAGCCTTCCCATTGATTGTACAGTAAAGTACAGAGCATCTTATGAGTGGTAAATGCTAAACGAATGGGCTGTCACTTGTTTTTATTTCTAAGTATTTTTAGAAACCTAAAGTGGGTAAAAGATGTTCAAAAGCCTAAACACAGCATGTTGTTTTTCCATGGAGTTGGATTTGTTCATTCTTTTGAGCATTTCAGACTGTTTCCTTGGTGGAATCTGCCTGAAAAAGAAAATGTGTGCACTTTCTTCTTGAGTACATTCACACTTTCAAATTTTCAGCTGTGGATTTTGCAGATGAAAGATTGCAAATCTACATCAGAATTTGCATTGGGTTTTGTGTGTGTGTGTGTGTTTGCTTTTTCACAGTGTGGGTGAAATTTCTGAAAATCATATTCACCTTGCAAGACTTGTAAGACGTTGTGGATTCTCTGCCTGCCTTTTCACAAAAACGAATCCTATAACAGCATGGATAGAATGTAACTCTTTCTTGGATTGAGACTTATTAAAGGAGGAGGTTGCATCCTATTTTCTTTCAATTACATTTTTTTTGTACATTGCTACAAATTTGTGTCACCAATGCAACAAACAACATTTGATTTCTAGCCCATATTGAAAATAGTTTTTCTAATAAATTTCTAAGCATTTGTTAGTGATGGCCATACAGGAGAATTTTCTATTTCTATATAAAGTCTGTACTTAATGATTTATCACATTATGTTTTTCAGATTTGAGTTTTGTGAGCCTAATTTCGTTGTTGGAAATTGTTTGGAGATCGCATCAGACAGTCCACAATATGATCGGATTTATTGTGGAGCTGGAGTCCAGAAAGATCACGAAAACTACATGAAAATGTTATTGAAAGTTGGCGGAATTTTAGTTATGCCTATTGAAGACCAGGTAATGGCTTGATTTTTTATTTATTTTTTTCTACTTTTCATGTTCTCATATTTTTTTTTTTTTTAGTGTGCATATAGAAAAATATACCGTATTTTCCGGCGTATAAGATGACTTTTTAACCCCTGAAAATCTTCTCAAAAGTCAGGGGTTGTCTTATACGCCAGGTGTCGTGTTATCTGGCGTGTGCGGAGCTCTGCAGTCTCCGCATATGGTGCGGGAAGCGGTCCCGATGACTAGGTGCCTCACTGTGAAGGTGTAAGTGAATCCTATTACCTCCTTCTTTCACCGCCTGTGCCACTTCACCTCCATCCCCGCAAGATTTAAAAGGCCGAGAAGGGCGGGCCAGATGGGTTAAAGAGAAGGAGCGGCTTCACTTACATCCTCCAGTGACTTGAGCAGCAGAAAAGGGCGGGCCAGATTGGTGAAAGAAGGAGGCAATAGGATACAAGGGTGGGATTGATTCACTTACTACACCTTGACGGTGAGGCACCTCGTCATCGGGATCGCTCCCTGCACCATATGCGGTGACCGCAGAGCTCTGCACACGCCGTATAAGATGACCCCCGACTTTTACTGCGAGTATATCCCAAAGTCTATATTTTCAATGGAAAAGTTGGAGGTCGTCTTATACGTCCAGTCGTCTTATATGCCGTAAAATACGGTACTACTAATTTTTATTGCTGCTAGAATTCTAATCACCCTTGGGTTTGTGTGATATTTGTGCATTTCTTTCCTTTTACGGCTCAGTCAGCCTGCCATATAAATCGACCGAGATCGGAACACAATGTTCTGACTGGCCACAGCTCTCCCAACCAGAGTGTGACAAGTTCATATATTTTTATGCAGCTTTCATGCTCTGGTCAGGAGAGACATGGTCAGTCCACGCATTACATTCTGATCTCTCTCCTGTTTATATACGGCCTCCTGACTGTGCCCTTATGATGTGAGAAGATAATGAGTAGTTTCCTATGCAATTTTATTAAGGTGTAATATATATGTTTTCAACTTTACAGAAGGTTTTCATTCCTGTTTCCTTCGTGTAATCTTGCTTTTTTAGTTACTGATATAATTGATGGTTTAGTTTAAAGGGGTTACTGCGCAAATTGATAGTCATTAATATCAAAGTCACTGCCGTAATTGCACTTTGTTATTTTAACCATATCAATGCAAAAAAATGCAACTTTTCAAATTACTTTTCATCCTTTTTCTTGTTCTTCTACAATTATGGCCTCTTTTCTTCCTATGGTCACCTGCTTGTCCCATGTGATCAGAAAGCAGCAGAATTTTCAAGGAGTGCATTACAGTCAGCTTCTGCTAACTTCTTATCTCCTGTCTTCCTACACTGACTCCACCTTTCTCTCACTCTCTCCCTCTCTCACACACACACACACTCACACACACACACACACACACACACACACACACACACACACACTCTACTTGTTAAACCTACTGCACATGCTCCATTTCTCTGCTCATTGCACATGCTGTCAGCGTCTGCACGGTCATATCACTACTGACCATATCGATCAAACATTAAAAGTGGGCCAACACTTCGGTCACCAGAAAAAAAAATTTGCGGCACTATTACAGATGAAAATCTAATGAAATATCTTGCAAATACACTTATTTTTTCACACCATGATCAGGGGTTATTACGAAAATCATTCCAAATCTGTGTCGATAAAACCTATTTATAAACCTGCATTGATTTTCAGCTATTGTGGTGTCCCCTTCAGGGCTATCTTTATTCATTGCCATTGGATTCCTCCTCCAGTAGTTCTAATGCTGTCAAGCATGCTCAGATGCAACTAATGGCCCTGTCTAATCAAACATATGACAGCCTGGTTGTAGCACAGTTAAGCTATGCTATGCTGAAGATCTCACTGCCACCAGCCACATTTGCACCAAATGACCCTGTCTAGTAAATCGTCCTCGAGACTCTTACAACTTCCTCATTTTCCTAACAGCTGTGCTGTACCACAGCTAACCTTTGCTCTGCAAATACGGATTCGCATAATCGTGCTCTAAAAATATCCATGAACCACCAATGAATTGTGAAGTTTTTAAAAAGTATATTGGCCAAATATTGGGTCACAGTCGCTACATTCAAACCTATCAATGGCTATCTCGTCTATATACATAATAATTTCCCATGTTAAGATCTAACTATCTCTGTCTGGACACACAGAGGAGGGCAGATGGAGGGTCCTGCAGCACTGAAGAGAAGAAATGTGCTACTGAGAAATATAATTTTAACAGCCAAGATTAGGCGTGTCCATTCAGCTTTGTAAGGCTAGATGCACTAAGGGGCAGAAGGAGATAGAAAAACAGTTACAAGAAAAAAAACTTTGTGTTGGGCTTGTACTGTATGTGAGCAATAGTCTTGCAAAAAAAATATTGCCATGGTGGAAATACACTTTAAGTTTCAAAAGATGGTTTTCGTTTAGCAACTCCTATTAAATTTAAACGCCTCCATAATTTTGAAACAGACTATGCATACAGATAATGAAGTCAGTTGTATTATGTGTTGTGCAACAGACCTGCACTGAAGTGAACTTACCCTTCAGATGTCACAAGAATAACATGACATGAATTGTGCTGTAGCATCCAGTGAATTGCACTCTACTCCAGTATACCTTCCTGTTCAAAAGGGAACCATATGCTATTCGTAGTGCCTTCCAGTCTGATTGACCAAGAGACCGTGTGCCGTGGCCACCACTGTTTGATGCCTCTAACATACAGTACATGAAAGTTCAGTTCAGCACTCTTCGGGTGTCCCAGCGTGTTTTACAGCATCACACGATGAACATCCTATGGGAGCTCCTAAAGAAATGATGACAGCTGGGAAAAAAATGTTGCAAAAGTGATGGTCTTGCACATTTAGACATGGATACAATCATGGGAGATATTGCAATTATACGTGTTCTGTTCTACACATGTTTATTTCCTTTGGGTGTATTGGAACAGCGCACAAAAAAAAGAAAAAGGCCAATTTGGACATACCACATGAAACCCCAAAAATGGGCCAGACAAAATAGTTGGCACTCTCATCTTATATTTGATTGCACACCCTTAGGAAAAAATAACTGCAATCAATCGCTTCCTATAACCATCAACAAGCTTCTTACACCGCTCAACTGGAATTTTGGATCACTCTTCTTTTGCTAACTGCTCCAGGTCTCTCATATTTGAAGGGCGCCTTCTCCCAACAGCAATTTTAAGATCTCTCCACAGGTGTTCAATGCGATCTAGATGCGGACTCATTGCTGGCCACTTCAAGAAGCACCCAGAAATTAATGGAAATAAAGCGCTCAAGAGTTCTGAAGTATGTTTTGGGGTCAATGTCCTGCTGCAAGACCCATGACCTAGGATGCAAACCCAGCTTTCTGACACTGGGCACTACATTGTGACCCAAAATCCTTTGGCAATCTACAGATTTGATGATGCCTTACACACAGTTAAGGCACCCAGTGCCAGAGGCCGTAAAACAACCCTAAAACACTGTAGGTGCTGTGTTTTTTGTAGGCCTCATTCCGTTTTTGATAAACAGTAAAATGATGTGCTTTACCAAAAAGCTCTGTCTTGGTCTCATCTGTCCATAACATTCTTTCCCATAAGGACTTTAACTTGTGTACATTTTGGCAAACTAACTTTTTTTTGCCTCTGTCAGCAGTGGAGTTCTCCTGGGTTTCCTGCCGTAGCATTTCATTTCATTCAAATGTCGATGGATAGTTCGCGCTGACACTGATGCACCCTGAGCCTGCAGGACAGCTTCAATTTCTTTGTAACTTGATTGGGGCTGCTTATCCACCATTCGGAATATCCTGCGTTGCAATCTTTCATCAATTTTTCTCTGCTGTTCACCTCCAGGGAGATTAGCTAGAGTGCAATGGGTTGTAAACTTCTTGATTATGTTGCGCACCATGAACAAAGGAACATCAAGATCTCTGGAGATGGACTTGTAACCTTGAGATTGTTAATATTTTTCAACAATTTTGGTTCTCAAGTCCTCATACCTTTCTCTGTTTTATGTTCAACATGCTTAGTGGCGCACAGACACACAATGCAAAGATTGAGTCAACGTCTCCCTTTTCTATCTGGTTTCAGGTGTGATTCTCATATTGCCCACACCTGTTACTTGCCACAGGTGAGTTTGAACGAGCGTCACATGTCTGAAACAAAGTTGTTTACCCACAATTCTGGAAAGGTTCCAAGAACTTTCTTTTTTGCCCATTTTTGGGGTTGTGTGAAATGATGTCCAATTGATGGTGTCCTTTTTTTTTTGTTTTAATTTTTTTTTCTTCTGGTTGTTTTTGTGTTGTTCCAATGCACCAATAAATTAACATGCACAACAAAAAAATGAGTAGCTTCATTTACAACAGGTACAATTTTTTTTTTTTTAATGGCAAATGGCAGGTCTTCTATAAATAATACAGGATATTAATTAAATGGGTAATGCAGGCAGTCATTAGTCATTTATGCTCATCATTTAGCACATATACCTGCAATATGAACTCCTTGCCAGAAATGCAGGTACTGATAATGGGAATGAGCAGGAAGCAGATCAACTTGCGACCCATTGCTCTTGAAGTGGTGAGACCTCTTGTAATGTTTTCATAAAAGGCAAAAATGTAATTGTATACACATAAAAAAATTAAAAATTTTTATACAGACTTCTTCTGTATTTCATGCATTTCTATAGTGCAGAGATATGAAGAGTTACAGTATGTTCACAAGGTTGGTTGCACGGATACATTTTTTTAAACTCTCTGCCGTTGCATTCAATTTTCATGTTTGCGAGTTTTTTTCCCTTTTTCTAAGAACCATAACTTTATTTAATTTTCTGTCCGTATATCCATTTGAAGGCTTCCCTTTTTGATGGATGTGATAGTTTTGAATGATACATTACATGAAAAAGTAATAAGTATTAAAAAGTCTGGGAAACTTCCTCTTCATTTTTTTTTTTTATTTCTTTTTGGGGTGAGATAACCATAAAAAATAGCTTTATTTAACAAATGGATTAAACAACTTCAAATTTGAGATCAGTTTTTTTGTAGACTTAGACATTGTATTTTTTTATTTATTTTCAGAATGGAAATAGAAGATTTCATTTTTTTTTTCGTTTTTAGGAATTAAAAAAAAATATTTTTATAACAGAAAAAATGTACTATCACGTTTACAATGCATTACAACACTTTGTCAATTTGACATTCTACATAAATACTAATCTCCTATGAAACCTTGCCAAAACATCACTTTCAATGGGATTTTTATCCATTTGCTTTTAAAGGCGAGTTTCTTTTCCTGCCATTCACAACACCACCCATTATTTATTATTCATAGCTGTTAGGGGGCAAAAAGCGCCCTCATGATTGTTGCTACTTTAAAAATATCATTACCGTATATACTTGAGTATAAGCCGAGATTTAAAGCCCCAAAAAATGGTCTGAAAGTGCCCCTCTCGGCTTATACTCGAGTCATGGTCGGTGGGTGAGGGGGAGCGACGATGGTCACATACTCGCCTGCTCCTGACGCGGTCCCTTCATGTCCTATGGTCTCCGGCGCCGGCAGCTTCTTCCCCTGTTCAGCGGTCACACGGTATCACTCATTAAAGTAATGAATATGGACTCCACTCCCATAGGGGTGGAGCCGCATATTCATTACTGTAATGAGCGGTACCAGTGACCGCTGAACAGAGGAAGAAGCTGCAGGCGCCGGAGACCATCTGTCCGGGAGAAGCTGCCAGGGACCGCGCCGGGAGCAGGTGAGTATTTCATATTCACCTTTCCTCGTTCCACCGCCGCCCCGTCTTCCGCATCCTCTGCAGAGACTGTTCAGGTCAGAGGGCGCGATGACGTATTAGTGTGCCTGCCGCCCTCTGCCTGAACAGTCACTGCGGAGAGACGGGACGCTGAGGAGCAGTGGGCAGCGACGAGAGGTGAGCATGTCATTTTTTTTTATTTTTTTTTATTGCAGCAGCAGCATTACATGTGGCACATTGTTATATGGAGCATCTATGGGGCCATAATGAACTGTATGGAGTATTATATGGGGCATATTGTTATATGGAGCATCTATGGGGCCATAATGAACTGTATGGAGCATTATATGGGGCACAATGTTACATGGAGCATCTATGGGGCCATAAAGAACTGTATGGAGCATTATATGTGGCACATTGTTATATGAAGCATCTTATGGGGCCATAATGAAGTGAACTGTATGGAGCATTATATGGGGCGTATTTTGTATGGAGCATCTTATGGGGCCCATCATGAACTGTATGGAGCATTATATGGGGCTCCTGATTCCATATGGATATTCAAAAACACATAACCTACTGATGTCTCAATTAATTTTACTTTTATTGTTTTTTTTTTGTTTTTGTTTTTTTGGGGTTTTTTTTTTTACATTTACCGGTAGCTGCTGAATTTCCCACCCTAGGCTTATACTCGAGTCATTACGTTTTCCCAGTTTTTTGTTGCAAAATTAGGGGGGTCAGCTTATACTTGGGTCGGCTTATACTCGAGTATATATGGTAATCGCTTTGTGCCGCCCCACTGCTAAACCTGTGAATGTATTTATACAGTAGACAATAATTGGACAAATCACATTGCATTTGTTATTGTTTTTTCTCCTAGTTCCTGATCACACAGGATCTCCTCCACAACCTATTTGCAATGATCACACAGTGAACTATTGTAGCACACAATTGTCTGACTATATTAACAAGCTTGGTTTCAATTCTTTAGCTTACACAGATCCAGAGAACAGGACAGAATACATGGGAAAGTAAGAACATTTTAGCGGTTTCTTTTGCTCCTTTGGTGCAACCAAGTAAGAATGACAATCACAAATCTGAAACTGTGAAATTGCGTAAGTTTTCTTCTGCATTTAATTTTTTTTTTTTTTCACATAAGAAATGAATAATTTATATTCTGATGACACATCCACCTTTTAAAAGGAACCAGTCACTGGTTTCTCAATATAAAGTACTGCCAGCACCTTTAAGCCCTCTATTACAGCATTCTAGTACTGCATATGTTTGCCCTCAATCCCCTATGCAAGGCACAAAAAAGAGCTTTTATTATTCTTCCAGATGGAGCAGTCTGGTCCGATGGGTGTCTCTGGTCTTGATCCTGTGCCTCCTCAATTCCTATAACCGCCTTCCTCCTTCCCTGCTTCATATGGATGAACTGTCCTACGTCATCCACGCAGTGACCCTACCCTCACTGCTCTCATTTGCAGGACCATTTTTCTTTGCACTGAAGAGGGAAGATCGAAGTACTGTAGTGAGCATGCACCAGGAAATATCAAAGCTCGCCGATGACCCAAAGGTAAAACCGGCACATGCGCACTACAGTACAGTACTTTGCTCTGCCCTTAGCAAGGCAGAGAGAAGTGCGCCTGCACTTGATGCCCATTGTTCCGGATCACACCATCTGTGAGTATAATAAAGCTCTATTTTGTGCCTTGCATAGGCTGTCCTTTATATTTTGAAATCCTGGTGACAGATTCCCTTTTAAGTGTATCCTAATTTAGGAAAAATCTCAAAAGCATACTGGCTTTTCCCACAGTGAAATATTAATCTACTCCATTAGATAATGCAAAGTCTCATATTGAAAAATATTGCTTATATTAACTGGTTGGCTCAGTGGCTGGCACTGTAGCCTTGAGTCCTGGGATCAAATCCCACCAAGGACAACATCTGCAATGAGTTTGTATGTCCTCATCTTGTTTCTGTGGCATTCCACCAAATATTACAGTTTCCCCCCCACCCTCTAAAACATACTGATACAGAATTTAAATTGTGAGCCCCAAAGTGGACAATGATAATGTCTGTAAAGCGCTGCAGAATATGATGGTGCTTTATCAGCAATGCATAATAAATAAATAATTGGTGCCCCCTCGGTGTTCTTTTGATTCCCTTTCTGAACATCCCATAATATAATGATTGATAATTAAAAAAGACACTTCTATCACTCTGATTCTTACTGGGTGGCATGAGCGCTAAGAGGAAATTATTCTATTGTCCATATATAAGAAGATTCACGTGGTAGAATTGAGCAACTGGGCGTGTGTGATCACCAGTATTGGGCAAGTTAGGGGGACATTCTTAATGGGAATACAAAGAACGCCAGGGAACAATATAATTAGTCTGCAGTGCAATGATTAGACGGAGAAATGCTAAATTTAATTCTAGAACAACTTCTTTACAGCACATATTTTAGGTATCTAAGGGTACTGTCACACAGTCACATTTTGATCGCTACGACGGTACGATTCGTGACGTTCTAGCGATATCGTTACGATATCGCAGTGTCTGACACGCAGCAGCGATCAGGGATCCTGCTGAGAATCGTACGTCGTAGCAGATCGTGTGGAACTTTCTTTCGTCGCTTGATCACCCGCTGACATCGCTGGATCGTTGTGTGTGACAGCGATCCAGCGATGTGTTCGCTTGTAACCAGGGTAAACATCGGGTAACTAAGCGCAGGGCCGCGCTTAGTAACCCGATGTTTACCGTGGTTACCAGCGTAAACGTAAAAAAACAAACAGTACATACTTACATTCCGGTGTCTGTCCTCCGGCGTCTCAGCTTCTCTCCACTGTGTGAGCGTCTGCCAGCCGGAAAGCGAGCACAGCGGTGACGTCTGACGTCACCGCTGTGCTTGCCGGCTATGGCGCTTACACAGTGGAGAGAAGCAGAACGCCGGGGACAGACACCGGAATGTAAGTATGTACTGTTTGTTTTTTTATTACTTTTACGCTGGTAACCACGGTAAACATCGGGTTACTAAGCGCGGCCCTGCGCTTAGTTACCCGATGTTTACCCTGGTTACCGGGGACTTCGGCATCGCTCCAGCGCCGTGATTGCAACGTGTGACCGCAGTCTACGACGCTGGAGCGATATTCATACGATCGCTGCGACGTCACGGATCGTGCCGTCGTAGCGATCAAAATGGTACTGTGTGACAGTACCCTAAAGCACAGGCTCAGCGAGTAGTCCCCATAAGACCTTCCTAATCTTATTACTTCCAAATTCCATTTTTCATTGCCATGCTCTGCTATTGTATGCAGAGTATGTCCACAGTTGGGTCCAGAAGTATTTTAACAATGACAGAAGTTTTGTCATTTAGCATCTGTACACTAATATAAAGAATTTAGATGGTTACTGTTGCTTCAACAAGTTTTGCATAAATCAATAGTAGAGGCAAAAATATAAGCAAAGAAACCTTATAATATAAGATGCACTCTTTTTCCCCAAAATTTGGGAGGAAATTGGAGGTGTGTCTTATAGTCCAAATGGGTCAATCCATGTCAACTGAACCAATGATTTTTGCCTCTATATTTTTAATTCTTTTGAGATTTTGTTATTTGGTAGTAGTGTGTCAGAGAATGCAAAATGTGAAGAAAGAAAAATTATATATATATATATATATATATATATATATATATATATATATATATATATATATATATATATTTATTTTATTTTTATTTTTTTTGTTATTATTATTGATTTTCAAAGTTCGGAAAGTGTGAATTTCGGTGGTGCCTGCCTTTACATTTCTCCCCATAACTCAGGCTAGAAAAGAGATAGAGAAACAAAATAAACACTATTCTACTCAGAACTGTACAGGCTTTCACCAGATATGTCACAGGAGTATCTTTGATTAATATTTTACCTATGCGAACGCAAGTGCAAAACTTTAAAACGCATATCTGGAAAAAACATTTAATTAAAAAATTTCAAAAGCTGCACATGTGCCTGCTATGCTCCTAGCCACATCTGTACCAAAATACAAGCTGAGATCGTGATGGGATCATATTTTAAAAAATAAAACTATTACAGTGTCAGTTCAAAAATCTTGATCTCCGATCTGTTCAGCCTGTGGTCTAACAGTGTGGGGTCTAGATTTACCAAATAATCCATGATTGCCAGATATTACTGTATTATTTTATTATGTTACCACTTAGAAGCAGGAGAGGACAGAGGAGAAGCTTTGCTACGGCTGAGGATGACCAGGGGTAGACAGTGACTGCAGAGCAGATGACAGGCCGGCAGCTCGGGCCTCCACAGGCCATATTCACACCAAATCTTATCACCCAGGCAACTCCTCAAGTGTAGGGAGAAAAATATTCTGAACATCCAGTTCATGTATTGTACAAACCAGGACTACGAAGAGGAGGAGAGTTTGTTATAACATCGGTTACAGAAAGCAGAACCCATCAAAGGGACTCAGCAATACCGGACTGTCATCCCATGTAGTGGAAATAAAGACAGTGACGTCCATGACGTGGTAGAAGGCGGCACAAGATCGGCCATGGATGACACAACTGGCTATGTGACCTGTGAATATGATCGGCGCTGGCGGCTACTGGACTCTCCAAAGATTGTGAAAATGAAGACGTAGAAGTGACTTTTCTGCACCTTCCGGTCCAGCGCCGTCCTTTGTGTATCCAAGAAAACCAGACATTGTAAAAGTGAACAAAAATCAGATATAACTCAGGTGGAGCCGAGCACTATGACAGCCGCACATACTGACACAAAAGGAAATGGCCACTGCTAGTGAGCGCTTATGGGCAAGATCACATTTCACCCACTAGAAGGGACACATTGATGATAGAAGGCCAGTGTAAAAACCTACTATTAATTGTTTGATTAGTTCATATTTTATAGTACGAGGATTTAACTACTGTACTATTCTTCATAAACACTTCAGAAATGACATGTTTAGTGACATAGTAGAAAAAAAATTGTTCCATGTATAAATAGGTGGTTAAAATATTGGTTCTTTTAATCTTGTTTTTAACATATAATTAGGATCAGACTGTATTTAGAAAACCACACGAGGATGTGATCACCTTTTATCTTTTGGCTTGTTCAATGAATTCAGGTTGAAAATGCTGAGCAAGTTGTTATGGTGATTAAGATGTATGTATTCTGGCACTTCGGTATTTGTTTTTTGTGTTTCTTTATTGTTACATATAAATGTTAAATGCAATAAGTTGTAATTTGAAAAGAAAAAAGGAAGAAAATCACACAAACATAAAATCAGATGATTCAAGGCTTAAAAAAAATACAAATTTGATAGATCCCAAGTTGAATCCCTGTACAAATATAAACAAGGACACGAGTAACACACATGCATGTTTTCACAATTTTAAAACATACGTTTTTTTCAGAATTGCGCATCAAAATGTTTAATTTGATTTCTCCAAAACAAAATATAAAGAAACATAGTCTTGTGACATATCAAATGAAAGCCGGTACCATCCTGAGAAAAATGATGCCTCTCCCACCTCTATATCTTAATTCTAGCCCGAGATATGATAAAAAATGTAAAGCCATACCAGGCCAAAATCCGCGCTTTTTCAAAACTTTAAAAATCTGTAAAAAATTAACTGATCAAGAAAAAAATTCTAAACTTTTAATTTGTAATTAACTAAAGTTGTACTTCATAAAAACAAAAAATAAAAAAAATCTAAAGACGTCAGGTAAAAAAAAAATTCATATTTGGATCACTTGATATGGAATGACCCAAATGTAACTTACCAGGGGATGGTAAAGCAGGGCTCATGGGATGCAGGGTCCCTTCCCTGCTACAGGAAGCTGGCGACGGTAGAAGTGGGGCGATTCTGTGGGCCCTGGGCTGGAAGGAAGGGTGTCAGCGAGTAGACAGGAGCAGAGTCCCTGCTTTGTGCATTGATTTGGCCTCCAAATCTTAATCTGCGCATGTGCCGCCGCCACCGGCAGTCATGCCTCTGGAGCCCACTGCTGGGAAATCTATGCACTCCGCACTGCCTCAACGCCAACACTCCTCCTTCCAGCCAAGGATCCGCAGCCTTGCATTGCCAGGACAACCCCTCCTCCTGCCCACAGCATTGCCCCCCCTTCCTGCAGCTTGGACCCTGCCTCCTGTGACCCTGCTTCACCACCGCTGCCCCCCAGGTAAGCTACCGCAAGTCCAGAATGCTCCATTCATTATCTACTGTATGGTGCTACTAGAAAAAGCTGAATTCTGCACTCGGCAACCTTGTAGGCAGAAAATGTAACAGTGGTCTAATATATCACCATTATGATGGAAGGGCAGTGTGTATAAGTGCCCCGTTCTGCTAATTGCTGCATGTCCTAATGGACAAATCCCTGCAACAAGTTATCACCTAAACCACTAACAAAAAAGAGTACATTTTCACAAAAAAACTCCTAGCTCTAACTTGAGGAGCTTGCTACATGTACATTGAGAACTGATATGACTGTTGTGTGACCAGTGATGTAGACTTTGTATTTACAGCTAATAATGTCTGCCATTAAATATGTATATTTTTTTATTCTAGCTGCCTGTACAGTAAGAAGCCTACAAGACTTAGCTCGTATCTATATTCGTCGTACACTAAGGAACTGCATAAACGATGAGATGCAGGCCAAAGGCATTCCTCCGAAAGCACCTCCGAAACGGAAAAGGCGGCGTTGCCGTAGACGCCGCATAAACACCTATGTATTTGTAGGAAATCAGCTAATTCCTCAAGCCTTAGATAGCGATGATGATGAAAAGATTGATGAGGACAGCAAAGAAGAAGAAAAGGATCACATTGAAGCTTTGAAAGCTGAGGATCCTCCACAGAACCTTCTTCGGGAGAGAATTCTGAGCCTGCCTCTCCCTGAATCTTTAAAGGCATACTTGACCTATTACAGAGAGAAATGATGATGCACTTGAATATGAAACTTTATTGCCTGCTGATATTTCATTTTTTCTTGAAAATGTAGCATTTGTTAATAAACAATTTGGCTCTTCTATCTTTCAGCAACAGATCCAGTGGACACCGACACGGTCTTAACTCCATTCATTGATTTAGTTTTGTTTTTACAGGCTTTATATTTTTTACTACATTTTCAGAAAAATCAAAAACCACATTTTTATCTGTAATAACAAGTTACTGCTTTGTAGTATCACTTGTTCTAGGGTGAAAGCGTTCAGAAGGCCGTTATCGATTTACAGGACAAGGCAAATTTAAAAAAAAGGGTCTGATTAGTCCTAAAAGCCATTTCAATCACATAAACCCCACAAGTCACAATGGAACATTCCATTCTGATGGTTTCATATCGTTAGTTCTTCATTTTATATATGCCAGTAAAAAAAAAAAAAGAGTGAAAAGTGCAATAGTTTAGCAAAAGATAATTTATTGTGAACTCACAATTTTTGTGATTTTCTAAGGAAAAAAAATAGAAGTGTCCATTATGGAAATAATATGTCAATGAGAAAAACAATTGTTCTTTGTTACAATCTCTTTCAGAAGTAATGAAACCTAGGTGTTTTCTATATTCCTAATGTGTCTTGCGTATCCTGTGTTGACCATCTACAAAACAAACCTTGATTACAAATTCCCAACAGATTTGTTACTAAAAGACAATATTCAATGTGTCCATGGAAGCTTTGTTGTGATCATGTTTAGGGAGCGCGAAATGAATTGTACTGCAGCATGTCTACTAACTATTCCATCCAGTTCCCAAATCTGCTGTGTTGTCGACTTCTAGAAAAAGATTCCGTACTATTGCCAATCATGTAGAAACCTTCAAACTGTAATACAATGTCTTTTAAATATTTTCTTCATTTGCAATTTCTGTGTAAAATAATAAGGCGCATTCACTGATTTTTTTTTTTTGTTTTCATCATTATTTTACCTCCATGGAACATTGATTAAGTATTTTGGAGGCGGATGATGACGGTATACTATCTTGTAAGTAAAATTTCCATCACACCTTTGCAAACATTTTTTTCCTAGTGGAAATAATAATTAAACGAAAATCCTACGTGTCTCCTTCGTTACAGACTACAGTCCTATCCGAAGTCTTATCTCGAGCTTCGCTTCTTTATTCATTTTGTGCCATTTTTTTAAAGTTTGCATCCAATTCATTATTCTATTTGTGTCTTATTTATTTTACATGTGCGCACATATATATATTTTTTTTCTCCCGATATGTGGGCAAAGTTTAACAATTCCAGATATTTTCCTCTAATTCACCAATTGCAACTTTTTAAAAACGTCACAAAAGTTGGCACAACTTCACTCCAGCTCCCTACGCCTTCTATTGCATTTTTGAGTAAGGCAGTATTTTCACACAATTTTTGCACCATTTTACAAAGTGTGACACTTTTGGTGGCAAAAACCGTTCAAGATCAAAAAAAGCAGACTGAGTCAAATCCATGAATCCTGCACCAGTTTGATGACTACTGGAAGGCCAAAGAAACGCAAAATGGGGCATTATCCTGACAACCGGCCTTTTTAAATATACAGAAATTGCCCACATGGTTGTATTTTGAGAAAGCGCAACTTTTGGAAGGGCTCACAAATAAAGAATGCTGTTCTATTCATTTCTAAGTTGGATATATGTGGCGAAACGGATATGGTGCTTCTATTTGTTGAGACACCAGCAGATCCGCTTTTCCACATCTGTTCATTTTGAAAAATTTGACTCACAAATTGCAACTAATACCACAATACAAAAAAAAAAAGCACCGTGAAACAAAAAACTGGAAATGATGAATCTGGGCCATAGTCTTTTCCATCTGAACACAAATTGTTGCTAATATACTATAAATGGTATACAGTATATTAGCAATAAGTGGAGGAAAAATGAAAGGCGTTCGATTGCGGGATTAGACCACACAAGGCTGTTTGTCATCTGTAACTATGGAGACACGTAGTTGTGCACAGAAGCTGTGGTCATAAAAGTGAGGATATTTTAAAAACAAAATAGTTTAATACAAAGTGTTTTTTTTTATTTTAGATTTATTGAAACAATGAGAAATAGATGTAAAAGTAGACACATCTTTCTAACATAAAGGCACTTTGACCATAAACCGGCCTGACGGAGTTCTTTAGCATTGCTCTGTCAACAAATTTTTCTAGTTTTGTCATAAAAAGACTGGATATCGAAATCCCCTGGCAGACTGATGCCTCTTAATAATTTCCAAACTACTGTATGCTGACAGTAGCATGAGAAAGGACTGTATAAATATGCATTCATTTGATTGACGGCTGTACATAAGATCGGAAGTGTATTGTTTTGGGGGGGCACAATGTAAAACATTCCTTCTAAAATGACATCACCCGCTATCTAAAGTTGGCTCATAGATCTATATATGCGCAGAAGCAGTATAAATCAATATAGAGAATATTTTTAGAATATTATCTCAAAATCCCCTTCTTAATTTGAATGAGAAGACTGTAGATGATATCAAGAATAATTAGCTTATTTTCAGGTTATTAGAAATGTAAATACCCTTTGCGATCAACAACCTTGTTCAAACGTTGATAAAATAGCTTAAGTCCCTCTTACAATGGACAGCGAAACGTAGCTTTATTTCAAAATGACTTTTTTTCTAGTGTGTGGTGTATTCTTGATGAGGTCGACATAGCTGTCCGAACATATATTGTTTTATTTCCGCATTATGCATTTTGTCACATTGATAGGTAATGCCAGACAATTACATGTCTTTTTTTTAATTTTCTTATTTTTTTTTCTTAACCTTTTTCCAAACCATAGTGATGTTTCTAACGTGGTCAACCGGGGATAATGGACAGCTGAGGTAGTTTTTAAACTGTATATGTAAAATGCTTTTGTAGAAAGACTGACTGCACTTTCATTTGATTGTATTCCTTGCAAGCGGTTAATAAAAAAAAAAAAAATATATATATATATATATATATATATATATATATATATATATATATATATATATATATATATATATATATATATATATATATATATATATATATATATATATATATATATTTAGTGTTTTCATGACTATTTTTAAATGTTTGATTTATATATATATATGTATTTTTCATGAAAAATGCTTGTCTCATCCTTTTCACCCACTTTAAAAATGCATTAACTGAAAATAGAAAAGTAAAAAAAAAAAGTGGTTATTTGAACATTTTGCATATGCTATTGATTGGGACATTATTGCAATAAAAATAAAATAAAGAGTGTCATTTTTTTTATTACGTAACCAAAGTTAAATTGAAGCAGGCCTGCCTATCTATCCCTTGCTACCTAATGCTCAATTATTTGGCAATGTTACAGCCATTGAAATATCAAGAAAGGACTGTGCACATAATGTGCCTGTGTATCGTACTTAAAGAAGCACTCCTCTCATCAAAATTGTTATCATCTTAATATGTTGCAATCATGTCATATAGCACGGTGTACTTGCAATTTGCTAATTTTGCTTTTCTACCCAGCGAATTCTTCTGTTTTCTATTAGGTCTAGGACATCACATGATTAATAGTGGACTAGCTGAATCATGCTAAACTCTATGTAGAAACAGGAGGTAAATTTTCCCTGTAAAAGTCATGATTCACTGCAAAAGTCCCTGGCAGGAGAAGGGAGCAGCTGGGTCAGGACTTTAAAGATGGGGATGATTTTTGCAGGGACAAGAGACTTCCTATTTCTACTTAGGAAAAAGAGAAGAATTTACTAACTAAAAAAGCAAAATGAATAATTGTAAGTACACAGTGCTATATAATATGATTTCAGTAGATTAACAGGATGAAAACTTGATGGGAGAGATTCTATAATGAGTAAGGGTATGGTCACACGTTCAGCTGCGTTTGAGGACATGTGCACACGTTCAGTATTTTTCGCTATAAAAACGTGATAAAAACGCGAAAAAAATGCTAACATATGCCTCCTATTATTGACAGTGTATTCCGCATTTTTTGTGCAAATGTTGCAATTTTTTCCGCGAAAAAATCGCATCGCGGAAAAAAAAGCAACATGTTCATTAAAAATGCGGAATTGCGGGGATTCCGCACACCTAGGAGTGCATTGATCTGCTTACTTCCCGCACGGGGCTGTGCACACCATGTGGGAAGTAAGCAGATTATGTGCGGTTGGTACCCAGGGTGGAGGAGAGGAGACTCTCCTCCATGGACTGGGCACCATATAATTGGTCAAAAAAAAAGAATTAAAATAAAAAATAGTCATATACTCACCTTCGATGGCCCCCGGAGTGTTCCCGCCTCTCACTGCTGCATGCTGCCGCTTCGGTTCCTAAAGATGGTGTGGTTCAGGACCTGCGATGACGTCGCTGTCTTGTGATTGGTCGCGAGACCGGTCATGTGACCGCTCACGTGACCGCGACGTCATCGAAGGTCCTGAACCACACCATCTATTGGAACGGACGCCGCTGAGGATATCGGCTGTCTGCAGAGGGTGAGTATAACCATTTTTTATTTTTTTTTATTATTTTTAAACATTCTATCTTTTACTATAGATGCTGCATAAGCAGCATCAATAGGAAAAAGTTGGTCACACTTGTCAAACACTATGTTTGACAAGTGTGACCAACCTGTCAGTCAGTTTTCCAAGCGATGCTACAGATCGCTTGAAAAACTTTAGCATTCTGCAAGCTAATTACGCTTGCAAAATGCTAAAAAAAGCGAAAAAAACGGGGAAAAAACGCAAAAAAAAAAATGCGGATTTCTTGCAGAAAATTTCCGGTTTTCTTCAGGAAATTTCTGCAAGAAATCCTGACGTGTGCACATACCCTTACAGTACCAGCAAAGTCTGAGATTTTGGAAATCTCCTGCACACAGCTTTGTTTTTTGTCCTCACTATTGTGTGCAAAAGCTTGGGTTTTGCAGAATGGAGCATGTCAATTTTTCAGCGTTTTTTTCAGCATATTACACCCATTGAAAGCAATGGGGTGTTGCAAAAAGCGCAGCTATTAGTCTTTGCTGCCAAAACCTGATGAAGTAGAATCAGGTTTTATTTAGGCACTAAACTTTATTAGCATGCACAAGAGACAAACGTACTGTGACAAAAACACAAGGAAAAAGTGCAAAAAAGTAACAAAAACTAAGCAAAACCTGCATTTTTGCAGCAAGTTTCTTACTGCCAAAAGAGCAGGTTTTACTTGCTGAAAAAAAAAGCATCAAAAACTCAACATGTGAACATAGCCTTACTGTTTTTTTATTTTTCCCATAAATTAATAGTACACATAAAAATAAGAAACTTTATTGATTATATCAGTGAAATCTTCTTTCTTCTCCTGGACTGATCGTTCATTCTTAATTCACAGGAAAAATCTATTTTCAGTGAATAAAGATAACCCCACCACTGAGAGAAGAGATGGCAGTTGGTATTTATGAAATTTTATAGAAAATTATAATGGTCATTTCAGGAGAACTTGCAGAAGAATGTCTGTATCTGCCTCTAGCTCCTTCTCTTCCTTCCTCAATAGAATTTTAAAAGCACCTACTGCTATCTCCAATCTCAGTAATGGGAAAATGTCTTCATTGAAGACAGGTTTTACCCAGAAATTGAAAGTGAAAGATCAGTCCAGAAAGTGAAAGAAGCAGATTTCTCTGATAAGATATATTACAAAGTTACTTATTTTCATGTGTACTATTTGATATATGAAACAAGAATTAAAACGACGGTTAGTCTCTAACTTTCACAGACTCATAGACTTGTATGGGTGATTTTCTTGTTTACACAGTCCACAAAAAAGCACAGGCCTGAAAGCTCCCACATAGACTATAAAAAAAAAAAAAAAAAAATGGAAAGAGCATGTGAGTGAAAAAGAGACATCTGAATGAGGCCTTAATTGTATGAACCTACAGAATAAAGTTACCGTAGTCATTTTTACAACGCAAAGAATGCCATTTTATCACCCTAAAAATAATTTCGATTTAGAGTATATTACACAGTAATTTAAATGGTCATATCTAATACTCCAAGTTACCTCTGACTCAAGTCCTCATATGTTGACTAAAGAATAAAATGATGGCTCTTGAGAGATGTAGAAGTAGTCACCCAAAAATGACCTGGACTTTGAGCGGTTAAAAAACTTTTGCTGCTAATCTTTTATTATTCCAATGCTGGTTTGTTACTCTAATCACTGCATATTCCATGTTAAAACCTGTGTAAAAGAAAACCGCTACAGATCAATTTTTTATAGTAGGAAATCTACAATGCTGTTCATACACACGTGGTCAAAATTGTTGGTACCCCTCGTTTAATAACAGAAAAACCCACAATGGTCACAGAAATTACTTGAATCTGGCAAAAGTAATAATAAATTTAAAAAAAATCTATGAAAATGAACAAATGAAAGTCACATTGCTTCTCAATCATGCTTCCACAGAGTTTAAAAAAAAATAAATAAAACTCATGAAATAGGCCTGGAAAGAAATGATGGTACTCTTAACCCCTTAGTGACGGAGCCAATTTGCAGCTTAATGACCAGGCCAATTTTTACAATTCTGACCACTGTCCCTTTATGAGGTTATAACTCTGGAATCCTTTAACGGATCCTACTGATTCTGAGATTGTTTATTCGTGACATATTTATTGTACTTCATTTTAGTGGTAACATTTATTCTATGTTACTTGCGTTTATTTATGAAAAAAACAAATATGGTGAAAATTTTGCAATTTTCAAACTTTGAATTTTTTTGCCCTTAAATCAGAGACCTATGTCACACAAAATAGTTAATAAATAACATTTCCCACATGTCTGCTTTATATCAGCACAATTTTGTAAACAATTTTTTTTTTTTTTTTTAGGAAGTTCTAAGGGTTAAAAGTTGACCAGCGATTTCTCATTTTTACAACAACATTTACAAAACCATTTTTTTTAGGTACCGTCTCACATTTAAAGTCACATTGAAGGGTGTACAAGACAGAAAATACCCAAAAGTGACACCATTCTAAAAACTACACCCCTCAAGGTGCTCAAAACCACATTCAAGAAGTTTATTAACCCTTTACGTGCTTCACAGGAACTGAAGCAATGTGGAAGGAAAAAATTAACATTCATTTTTTTTAACTAACATTTTACTTCAGAACCAATTTTTTTTTCATTTTCACAAGTGTAAAAAGAGAAAATGAACCACAAAATTTGTTGTGCAATTTCTCCTGAATACGCCAGTACCCCAAATGTGGGGTTAAAGCGT
This sequence comes from Ranitomeya variabilis, assembly GCF_051348905.1. Classification (NCBI taxonomy): domain Eukaryota; kingdom Metazoa; phylum Chordata; class Amphibia; order Anura; family Dendrobatidae; genus Ranitomeya; species Ranitomeya variabilis. The sequence goes on along the minus strand of NC_135237.1, from coordinate 449,318,068 downwards.
GTTTGGGCGCATGGCAGAGCTCGGAAGGGAAGGAACGCCGTTTGACATTTTCAATGCAGAATTGGCTGGAATTGAGATCGGACGCCATGTCGCTTTTGGGGTGCCCCTGATGTGCCTAAACAGTAGAAACCCCCCACAAATGACACCATTTTGGAAACTAGACCCCTTAAGGAACTTATCTAGATGTGTGGTGAGCACTTTGAACCCCCAAGTGCTTCACAGAAGTTTATAACGTAGAGCCATGAAAATAAAAATAAAAAATTTCCTCAAAAGTTATATTTAGCCCGCATTTTTTTTATTTTTACAAGCGTAACAGGAGAAATTGGACCCCAAAAGTTGTTGTACAGTTTGTCCTGAGTACGCTGATACCCCATATGTGGGGGTAAACCACTGTTTGGGGGCATGGCAGAGCTTGTAAGGGAATGAGTGCCCTTTTGGAATGCAGACTTTGATGGAATGGTCTGCGGGTGTCATGTTGTGTTTGCAGAGCCCTTGATGTGCCTAAACAGTAGAAACCCCCACACGTGACCCCATTTTGGAAACTACATCTCCCAAGGAGCTTATCTAGATGTGTGGTGAGCACCTTGAACCCCCAATTGCTTCACAGAAGTTTATAATGCAGAGCCGTGAAAATAAAAAAAAATCCACAAAAATGATTTTTTAGCCCCAAATTTTTTTTATTTTCCCAAGGGTAACAGGAGAAACTGGACCCCAAAAGTTGTCCAATTTGTTCTAAGTACCCTGATGCCCCATATGTTGGTGTAAACCACTGTTTGGGTGCACGGCAGAGCTCAGAAGGGAGGGAGCACCATTTGACTTTTTGAAGGCAAAATTGTCAATGGTGGCGCCATGTCAGGTTTGGACCCCCTGATGTACATAAACAGTGGAAACCCCCCAATTCTAACTCAAATCCTAAACCCAACACACCCCTAACCCTAATCTCAACTCTATCCATAATCAACCCAACATACCCCTTAACCCTAATCACAACCCTAACCCCAAAACACTCCTAACCATAACCCTACATCACTGACTCTAATCGCAACCATAACCCTAATCCCAAAGCTAACCCTAATCTCAACCCTAATCCTAACCCAAATCCCAACTCTAACCCTAGCTTTAGCCCCAACCCTAACCTTAACTTTAGCCCAACTCTAACCCTAATTGGAAAATGGAAATAAATTAATTTTCTTTATTTTAATATTTTTTTATAACTAAGGGGGTGGTAAAGGGGGGTTTGTTTACTACTTTTATTATTTTGATCACTGTGATAGACCCTCAGTGACCAAAATGAACCAATAGGAAAAATCTTCCTATTGTTGCCGGGTGCCAGCCAGCAGATCTCTGTGGGCGCACAGCGCATGCGCCTGCCATTTTCTTCCCGGAAAAAGATGGTGGTGCCCATGGGGAGAAGCAGGAGGGCCGAGGAGCACCAGGAGACACTGGTACGTATCGGGGGGGTGATCGGGGACCCTATTTCTCTGTCCTTTGATGTGCAATCACATCGGAGGACAGAGGAATTAAATGACAGCGGACTTTTTTCTTTATTTTTTGCGACTGCCGGTATAAGGTTAATACCGGCGATCGCAACCCGGGGGTTGGTAAAAACCGACCTGGATGATGTTCATTGGGGTCTCAGCTACCCCTTGCAGCCAAGACCCCGAGATCTGCCTGATGCCGGCTGGCAGATCTCTGCAGGCTCACTGCGCATGCGCCTGACATTTTTTTGCATGGCGGCGCCCATGGGGGAAACACGAGGAGCACCGGGGGATCGGGGACCCTATTTCTCTGTCCTCTGATGTGCGATCACATCAGAGGACAGAAATTAAATGGCATAGTGGACTTTTTTTTGCGGTCGCCGGTAAACGGTTAATACCCCACTCTGTGGGGCGCTATCCACTTTTTCCACAGCGCCATTAATTAACGGCGCCGTGGCTTAAGTACCCTTAACTCCCGCAGTTAGAAGGCATATCGGCTGTCGTTAAGTGGTTAACTTAATATTTTGTTGCACAACCTTTTGAGGCAATCACTGCAATCAAACGATTCCTGTAACTGTCAATGAGACTTCTGCACCTCTCGACAGGAATTTTGGCCCACTCCTCAAGAGCAAACTGCTCCAGTTGTCTCATGTTTGAAAGTTGCCTTTTCTAGATGGCATATTTCAGCTCTTTCCAAAGATGCTCAATAGGATTAAGGTCAGGGCCCATAGAATGCCACTTAAGAATATTTAATGTTTTCCTCTTAGCCATTCTTGGGTGTTTTTAACTGTGTTTTGGGTCATAATCCTGTTGCCAGACCCATGACCTGCGACTGAGACCCAGTTTCCTGACACTGGGCATCCCATTTCTCTCTACAATGCCTTGATAGTTGTTATGCTGTAAGAATCAGGCTGCACTATGTCATCCGAGTGCAGTCCTAATGTGAGTGTGACGATTCAAAGGGAAAACGGAAAGTGGACCCTCTAGACCGCGATGATGAACCCCTCACGGACGAGCTGACCAGATAGACTGCCCCCTATACAGGGAGAGTTAGGGACAGGCCAGTGAGGGACTATCGCCATGGAAGCTGGAGGACCAGGACGGGAGAAGACCAAGAAGAGGCAGAGATAGTAGGACCACAGGATAGGTGAGTACTGCAGAGACACAGGATTGGTGGGTAAACTGCAGCAGTGCAGGGACTGGCGGAGGAACTGAGGAAACGCAGAGGCTAGCAGGATCCAGGAAAGACAGGATAAACCCGAAGTCAGAGGGAAAACGAACTTCACAGAGACTAAGAGTGGCCAGGAACACCTGAAGGAACAAATGATAACCAGGCACAGAGGGACGGCAGGAAGCAGTTTAAATACCTAAAGGCAGGGTAGCAGTTTCGGGTAACAGACCTCCAGAACCATAGAGAGGACAATAAGGAGGACCGACTTCCGGGTACTAGTCCTCCAGGACCATAGAGGAGACGCCGGCAGAAGATCATAAGTGCACACGCGCAGCACTAAACCTGGTATGCGCACGAGAAGCAGAGGGCGGGAGCGTGCGAGGAGGCGGCAGCAGCAGTATGATAATAGTCTTCAGATTTCAAGTACACAGCAGAGATTTTAGACACCCTGTGCAGATGCAGCAAAGCAGCCCCAGAACATAACATCCTCCTCCATGTTTCACAGTAGGGATAGTGTTCTTTTCTTGATACGCTTCATTTTACCATCTGTGAACATAGAGCTGATGTGCCTTGCCAAAAAGTTCAATTTTTGTCTCATCTGTCCATAGGACATTCTCCCAGAAGCTTTGTGGCTAGTCAACATGAAGTTTGGCAAATTCCAGTCTGGCTTTTTTATGATTTTTTTCTCAACAACGGTGTTCTCCTTGGTTGTCTCCCATGAAGTTCACTTTGGCTCATACAATGACAGATGTTGCGATCAGACACTGATGTTGCTTGAGCTTGAAGTTTACCTTTAATCTGTTTAGATGTTTTTCTGGGCTCTTTTGTTACCATTCGTATTATCTGTCTCTTGGATTTGTCATCAATTTTCCTCCTGTGGCCACGTCCAGAGAGGTTGGCTACAGTCCCATGGATCTTAATTTTCTGAATAAAACGTGCAACTGTAGTCATAGGAACATCAAGCTGCTTGGAGATAGTCTTATAACTTATACCTTTAACATGTTTGTCTATAGCTTTCTTTCTAATCTCCTGAAACAGCTCTTTCCTTCGCTTCCTCTGGTCCATGTTGAGTGTGATACACACCATGTCACCAAACAGCACAGTGAGTATCTGTAGCCCTATATACAGACCACTCACTGATTCCAAGATTGTAGGCACCTGTGATGCTAATTAGTAGACACCTTGATTTATCATGTTCCTGTTGTCACATTATTTTCAGGGGTACCATCATTTCTTTCCTGGTCTTTTTCACAAGTTTTATTTTTTTTAAATTCTGTGGAAGCATAGTTGAAAAACAATGTCTGACTTTCATTTGTTCCTGCTCATAGATCTTTTATTTATTATTATTTTTGTCAGATTCAAGTTATTTCTGTGAGCATTGTGAGTTTTTCTGTCATTAAATAAGGGGTACCAACAATTTTGACCACATGTGCAGGTTCTGCACCTATCGCCGAGCAGGATACTTAGCCCTTGTCAGACCCTAGCGGTAAGCCCTGCTGAGAGAAAGAAAGGGTGAACGCTGGTCAAACCCCACTAAACTAAAGACAGCTAGGATGCACAAAACAAGGGGAAACTTAGTTTGAGCAGACTCTGAGAGAAACACCATCGTCCTTCAGCTCCAAAAGGACACTTGCTGACTGCTGCAGCTCCAAACCTCAACCGAAAAGTGCAAATAGCAAATTTCACCGGCAACTCCCAACCGGAAGTTGGGAGTCATAAACACCCAGATCCAGGTGACACAATCACAGCCAGGGAGGTGGCCACTTGTCTGCAAAGCAAACTGCTGAGACCTTCTGCAGACAGATGCAGTGCAATGGTTTGCAGTCTCTGACACATCCATGACAGCAGAGTGCCAATGCATACCTTATGTTGGACCTCTGCAGGACAACGTGGGCTGATCAGGTTTGTGCAATGGGTTTACTTTTATAGTCCCAGACTGGCCCTGGTCCAAACGTGGGACAAACTATATGAAATTGTTTTCAGAGGTACATTGGGCAGGCTTCAGACATCACAATGCACTGTGTGGCTTCTCAATATCAAAACATGCATTGCCCAAGGTCTGTTCAGTGCCAAGAGTGATGTACTTTGTGAAGTCATGACATCAAAGTCCAAAGGAAGTCCAAAAGCAGAGTGAAAATGCAGAAAGAGGATGTTGCACATGGTGCCAAAAGAAAGAGGAGGCCAGAGGGAGTTGAGTTTAAGAAAAGACTACAGGCGGTGGCAGTGGGACAGTTCTGTGGAGAGGCACTATTTATTTTTTATTCACTTCTTTCCTAGCTCTCTATCAAATTTTCAAAATGGCCGTCAGCACAATGCAAATTACAACACATCCAGATTAAGGAAATTCTGAATAATTTGGAAAAATGGACACATCTATCAGACATTTGTCTTTGTTGGAATATGCCTTTAAATAATTTAAACTGTATTTAGAGATACATTATGAAAAAATATTATTAAATGAAGGCCAGATTTATAGATGGAAACAATGAAGAATAAAAGCGAGATGGATAATGCCCACAAGTCAGTTTAAAGCTACTTGATGTCAAAAGAAAGATTTATGAAGTTCAAAAGAAATCCCATAGTGTCATTATGATGGATCACGCTGTGGAAAGTAAGATACCACCTCTACAAAATCGTGCATTTAGCTGTCCAGATTGATGTATGTGGATTAATCATAGAGATTAGCTTTTATCAGTCCCGTTCTGTTGTCAGTTATCAGTTCCTTGGACAGTACTCTTTAAGGGGCTGTTAAAAAGATTTGTTTACACGGCACGATGAACAGCATTAAATGACCACTGACTGGCAGCATATTTGCTGATCTGTGCATATTTATTAATAATCCCTTTACACAGAGACCGCGCTTTTATGTTCATTGCACAATCGGTAATAGATCGTTCAGTGTACACAGGCTGCCACTATTCTGAGCAGCACAAGTCCTGTTTACACAGTGTGATGTGCTGCCGAGAACAACAATCTCCTGTAAAATAAACCAGCATTTTGCTCATTGAGGGACTGATTGAAATTAAAGAATATTTTGGATTGTCAATGTTTCAAAATGATATGTGATCCTTCAATTCGAATGGCTGAAGCCAACTGCTTTCTGGCAGACCAGTCATGTATCAGCCAAAACTGATTATATATGGCATGCCTGATTGATTACAGCAGGTTAGTCCCACATTGCTTTAGCACATTACTCTTTTTTTATGGACTTGATCTGTCAGTTATAGGAGATTTCCACTACTCACAATCCCTTCACAATCTCCATGTTTCCCTCTTGTACAAAAAAGCAACCTACAGTATACTCACCTCCTTCTGGGGCTGATGCTGTACAGTGTTGTCGGCACTGGCTCTCCCGGGGCCATGTGACATTGTCATGTCATGTGATCTCTGTGGCCAATCAGCTTCCCTCTCCCCGCTTTTGGACAAATTACTCAATTCTAATGAATGAATGTGCATGATCATTTCAGCTGTGCAACATTATGAGCACTTATCGCCAGGAATATTGGAACGGATTGTTTAATGGTGGAAAATTCTGCAACAAATCTGCAAGGGGTGAATTCCATGCTTAACCACTTCATGACCTTTGTTGTAATTGTACCTCAAAGGGCGTGTCTCTGCCTTTCACGCGGGCGCAAACACCGAGCCTGCATCTTTCCCCATACGTAACAGCTGATTTATTTAGCCATCATGTGCCTTTACCACCGTGAGTGTAGAGTACCTGTTAAATGTTGCTATCAATTTAAAGGGAACCTGTCACCCCAAAAATCAAAGATGAGCTGCGGCCACCGGCATCAGGGGCTTATCTACAGCATTCTGTAATGGTGTAGATAAGTCCCCGATGTATCCTGAAAGATGAGAAAAAGAGGTTAGATTATACTCACCCGGGGGCAGTCCCAATCCGATGGGCGTCGCGGTCCGGTCCAGCGCCTCCTATCTTCTTACGATGACATCCTCTTCTTGTCTTCCTGCCGCAGCTCCGGCGCAGGCGTACTTTGACCTGTTGAGGGCAGAGCAAAGTACTGCAATGCGCAGGTGCTGGGCCTCTCTGACCTTTCCCGGCGCCTGCGCACTGCAGTACTTTGCCCTCGGTGGCCGCAGCTCATCTTCGATTTTTGGGGTGACAGGTTTCCTTTAACACTTGTGCCCATGAAAAAGAAATCAATAAAAAAAGACACATTTAGTCTCGCTGCATACGTGAAAGTCCTAACTATCAAAATATAAATTAAATTAATCTAAAACGTCAGTTGAGGATGCAAAGAATAAGCCACACATCCTGAAAAATGTTAACGTTACTGATCTCAAAGGTGGTGTCAAAAGCAATTTATTTTTCTTGCATAGGTTTAAAAATGACTTAGGTCCATCAAGTTCAACCTTATACATTTCCAATTTTTATTCACTACTTAAATAAAAAAAGCTATATACATGCTAGGTACCAGCATAATTGTACTGACCTGGAGAATCATATTTCCTGGTGGGTTTTACCATATAGTAAACATGGTAAATAAAAAAAACAAACAAAAACGATTGTGGAAATGAATTTTTTTTCTGCAATTTAAACTTGCTTGGAATTTGTTTCCTGTTTTTCAGTGCATCACATGGTAAAGATTAGGGGTGTCACTCAAAAGTACAACTTGTACAGCCCTCAAACAGCTATGGGGACGGAAAAATTAAAAAAGTTCTGGCTCTTGGAATAAGTGGAGGAAAAAACTATAAAATTGCAAAGTTGGAAACGGTTTAATTATAAAATTACTTAGATATTTCCAGAGAAAAAAATAGAGGAATTTCACATTCCATAGTTCTATAAAATGATGTTCCATAATCGCTATTTCAACTGTTTTAAAACGGACGTATCTGAAGAGCTGACAGACTCTCTTAGAAATGGAATTTGTTGTCACAACAGTACAGCTGATTACCACTAGATGGCAGTATTGCACTATTCACTTTTTTTTATTTAGAACTATTACCCATTCTTACGTCTTTTTTTTCCTTTGGTAACAGAAAGGGCTTGTATATCATAAAGGTCAACATTTTTGTTAAAAGAATACTATTGTATGTTTAAAAAAAATCCATCCATCCATTGTTATTTTCAGTTTTGCATCTCTTTTTATTACTCTTCTCATGAAATCCTTACCTATATGTATGTTTCTAAGACTGACCAAGGCAGTAAATGTACAATAATTGGCCGTACTGTTTTTCTCTTCTACAGCTCTGAGTGACCGGGTATAATAGCACTGGGCAGCAAGGGGTTACAGAAGAACTTTGAGCTGGAAATGTTGAGCTGCGAATGGACAAAGTGTTTTTCATTGGTGAATATGAGATGAATTCACAGAGGGAGAAAGAGTTCAGATCAATTTACCATAAAATGAATTGCATAGTATAGCATAAAGTAGAAAGAAGCTAATCAGCAGTGACCCCCACATACCACGGACAGTCGGAGAGGTTTAAATAAAAATGATCTAGCGATAAACGCAATCATTGCAATTATGTGGGAGGTGGCATGAAATAAATCCCATAAATTAAAATGATAATTAAATACGGGGAACCTGTCACACGATCTATGCTCTCTGAACGATGGGCAGCGTGAATCAGAGGCTGCTCCCTCCGAAAAACATCGTCACATAGTTCATCCATCAAGTACGCTCGAGGGCTGGGAGAGGATATAGGGAAGCCGTGTGAGTTCGCCCATTTTGTGAGTACATGCATAATGCACAATCTAGTCTGCCCCAAAAGGGCAAAGCTTTCCCTCCCCATCCCAATTGTCGATCCACCGGACTAAACATTCAGAAAAGAACACATGGTTAATAAAGGGCTGATTAGTCATGGAGGTTTGTGCCCGCGGGCTTCTCCTCCCATCCATCTCCAGCCAGACTCACATCGCTCTCCCTGTACATATATACAAATAGGTTGAGACCTGTCAATCTACTAGGTTTCAGACCAAAACTTGTTAATAATGTGGGACAGGCTCATGTTTGTAACATGACAGGTTAGCGTTATATACCCAATAGGAGACAAAGCGTACCATGCAGCTTTCATCTACTTTATTATTGGATTGAAGTAGTTTTTGTGCTGCTTGTCATTCCTTTCATTACCACAAGAGGGGAGTAGTCACATCATTATTGTCTGTGCCCGACTTGCAACTGTTTCTCCTGCTTCATTGCTATTCATTGGTGCATAGGAGACTAATGGACAAATGACAAAATGAAATTTGATCAGTAAAAACATGTATTGTGCTCAAAAAAAGAGAGAAAGGACAGCACCTCCAAAAATCATACAATGCAAAAATATATATGACTGAGTTTCATGACTCCTTTCATTTGGTGCGGGTGCTGTGTGGCAGCCATTGTTGCTGCAGTTTGTGCTGGTGGGGCGGCGCGATCTGGAGTCATGGGGACTCAGTCTCACATCATGGGTGCTGTGGGGCACCAGGCCGTCTGCTCTGCCTGTGTATTGCCGCTGTGGCGGTGGTCAGCGCACCGCTCTGCTCCGTTAGGGCGGTAGGACCCACTACCAGCTTTGCCGTGACGTGGCAGTGGGCTTCATACAGTCTGATCAGAATGTTAAACTAAGAACCTCATGTTCAGTCATACAAATTTTTGCCGAAGGGCATTAGATCAATGTATGATTTTTGGAGGTGCTGTCCTTTCTCTCTTTTTTTGAGCAAAATCATGTATTAATTTAACAAGATAATATAAACTGATAAGAGTTACACTCTATAAAAAAAAAAATTTGATAAAGTTATGAATCATGGTCCTGTTGGTAGCTTTTAAAGGGAATCTGTCAGCAGGTTTTTGCTATGTAACCTGAAGACAGCAGAAGATAGAGACTGAAACACAGAATTCAGAGATGTCACTCATTTCGCTGTGTGCTGTTTACTTACAATGAAGGTTTTATCACCAGCAAATTCACTGTGAGGACTAAGTCTCATGCACCCCAACCATACCCCCTCACCTGATAAGCAGCTCACTGTCACTATACAATGTACACAGAAAGCTGTGGTGTGGCGGGGCAGCTACATCGAAGTACTCGGGCCGTATCACAACTGCTGCACCCAGTAGACTAAGTGATACATCGTTGGAATCAGGGTTTCTTTCCTACATTACGCTGCTCTCAGATGAGATAGCAAAAGCCCAGTGAAATGTTATTTTTATTTCATATTTTGGCTATACATCTCCAGTAAGTGGCTGCTTACAACCTGCACCAGACAAAGATGATAAGTAATAATTAGAGAAGAAGAGTGAATCTTTTAAAATTCTAATTTGCCTTCTTCCTCCCAAATTCAATTTGCAGTGAATAATTTGCCATGAAGTTCAATACTGGAAGGCTTGTAAAATATACATCAGGGAGGGGAGAGAGAGAACCCTGCTGACCATAAGAGCTTACACTCTACCGCAGAGAAAGACTTACCCAGTGACCATGGAAATGTAAAATGTCTCTTCTGCATAAACTGTGGACTACTAGGAACCGCTGATCTGTGACGGCCCAGGTACTGTATACAGTGTGATAATCCGCTAGATGTCATAGTTGCAGGGCATTATGGGAAGGCCCGCGTGGCAATGCAAAATGACGTTTTTTTTCTGCTCTCTAATGCTTCAGCAGTCTGGGAAATGGTGCCGGAATTAGTTGTTTTTTTTTGCTAACTGCAAATCGAATCTCAAAATGAATGAATTTGAGTAAAACCGCAAATTCCATGAAATTCGACTGTAACTTGATCCATTGACCATTGATTCGCTCAGCTCCAGTAATAATCAAAATGGTACAACATGTATTTTTTGTATCTCTGGATACACAAAGAGTTGCAATGTGTAAAAAAAGAAAAAAAATGTCTTGCTTCTTTATGAGTGAGATTGAAGACCCTTAGAAAATGTGTTCACATACTGTACCTACTGGTGGCACATAAAGCTGGAAGGTAACGTCATGTGAAGCTTGGAACTCACTTATATGGACCATTTAAGAAATAAACTCTGTTGGTGGCGATGTGTTACTTTTATTGGTTTAGGAGGCTGACATCACTCCTACATATTGCAATGAACCTAAGAAGATCAAACATTTCTATAATCCTGCAGCAGTTACATATTCTGTCCTCTTAATTTGGTACAGTGGGGGAAAAAAAGTATTTAGTCATTCAGCAATAGTGCAAGTTCCACCAGTTAAAAAGATGAGAGGCGTCTGTAATTTACATCATAGGTAGACCTCAACTATGGGAGACAAACTGAGAAAAAAAAATCCAGAAAATCACATTGTCTGTTTTTTTATCATTTTATTTGTATATTATGGTGGAAAATAAGTATTTGGTCAGAAACAAACAATCCAGATTTCTGGCTCTCCCAGACCTGTAACTTCTTCTTTAAGAGTCTCCTCTTTCCTACACTCATTACCTGTAGTAATGGCACCTGTTTAAACTTGTTATCAGTATAAAAAGACACCTGTGCACACCCTCAAACAGTCTGACTCCAAACTCCACTATGGTGAAGACCAAAGAGCTGTCAAAGGACACCAGAAACAAAATTGTAGCCCTGCACCAGGCTGGGAAGACTGAATCTGCAACAGCCAACCAGCTTGGAGTGAAGAAATCAACAGTGGGAGCAATAATTAGAAAATGGAAGACATTCAAGACCACTGATAATCTCCCTCGATCTGGGGCTCCACGCAAAATCCCACCCCGTGGGGTCAGAATGATCACAAGAACGGTGAGCAAAATTCCCAGAACCACGCGGGGGGACCTAGTGAATGAACTGCAGAGAGCTGGGACCAATGTAACAAGGCCTACCATAAGTAAAACACTACGCCACCATGGACTCAGATCCTGCAGTGCCAGACGTGTCCCACTGCTTAAGCCAGTACATGTCCGGGCCCGTCTGAAGTTTGCTACCGAGCATTTGGATGATCCAGAGGAGTTTTGGGAGAATGTCCTATGGTCTGATGAAACCAAACTGGAACTGTTTGGTAGAAACACAACTTGTAGTGTTTGGAGGAAAAAGAATACTGAGTTGCATCCATCAAACACCATACCTACTGTAAAGCATGGTGGTGGAAACATCATGCTTTGGGGCTGTTTCTCTGCAAAGGGGCCAGGTCGACTGATCCGGGTACATGAAAGAATGAATGGGGCCATGTATCGTGAGATTTTGAGTGCAAACCTCCTTCCATCAGCAAGGGCATTGAAGATGAAACGTGGCTGGGTCTTTCAACATGACAATGATCCAAAGCACACCGCCAGGGCAACGAAGGAGTGGCTTCGTAAGAAGCATTTCAAGGTCCTGGAGTGGCCTAGCCAGTCTCCAGATCTCAACCCTATAGAAAACCTTTGGAGGGAGTTGAAAGTCCGTGTTGCCAAGCGAAAAGCCAAAAACATCACTGCTCTATAGGAGATCTGCATGGAGGAATGGGCCAACATACCAACAACAGTGTGTGGCAACCTTGTGAAGACTTACAGAAAACGTTTGACCTCATTGCCAGCAAAGGATATTTTACAAAGTATTGAGATGAAATTTTGTTTCTGACCAAATACTTATTTTCCACCATAATATGCAAATAAAATGATAAAAAAACAGACAATGTGATTTTCTGGATTTTTTTTTCTCAGTTTGTCTCCCATAGTTGAGGTCTACCTATGATGTAAATTACAGACGCCTCTCATCTTTTTAAGTGGTGGAACTTGCACTATTGCTGAATGACTAAATACTTTTTTGCCCCACTGTATGTTTAAAGAGGCTTTCCTCTGCTCTGCTCTAAAAGTTATTGTCAATGGTCCAAGGATGGAGTAATGAACACAGTACATCCTATACTCACCTCCTAGGACCAAAACTGTGCCACCACACTTATTACTTTGTCACCCGCTGATCTCGAGGCATCAACATCTGAAGGATACAGATGACCACTGCTGCTGATCAGAGGGCGCTGACTAGGGCTGTGGCTTTCACGTTCTGAAGGCCCAAGAAGCTGCTCAGGCAGAATGTCATGTTGATGTTCTGAGACCTACTGGGGGCACAGTAGTAAGTGCGGAGGAGTGGTGCTGGTCTTAGAGGTGAGTATAGGCTTTTTTTTGCCCTACCCAGGATTAGAAATAACTTTTATAGGGATCTTGGCAGATAATTCATGCTGATTGAACCACGAGCAGCACAATGCAGAGTCCAGCTCTATCAATTAAGCCAGGAATGTTTTGAAAGCCTGCCATGAATAATAGGCCATTTCCTGGCAGCTTTTCCCTTTCCTGATTTCCGCAAAGAGAACTTGTCATGTGAAAAATTTCTATTAACCTGCAGATATCAGGTTAATCTATCATTGGGAAGCTGCCTGACCATCAAACTCAAAGCCTGTCTGCCAGGAGGAAATTAACTTTATTCCTCCCTGCAAGTTTCAGTCACAGAGGCATGGCCGGCGTGGCCTCAGACACAACTGAATACCTAGTGAGCAGTGGCTGTAATCATGCCTCGGCACTGACTGACAGCCAGCTCTGTAGGGTTGCACCACTGAGCCACCTGTCAGTCAGTGCCAGGGTGTGGTTACAGAAACCCTTCACTATCTACTGAGTGGTGACTGAAGCTGCACCTCTAGACTGAAAGCCAGAGGTTTTTAGGGGGAATAAAGTTAATTTCCTCCTAGCAGCAGACCTCACTGTGGAAGCACCGCACAACTTCAGTACGCTATTAACCTATAGATTCACCCCATATCTGCAGATTAATAGAATTTTTTTACATGACAGGTTCCTTTTAAGTGACAGGTCTCTCCCCATGTGTGTGTGTACGTGCGTAGAGAGATTCCTATTAGTCTAGGGGCAATGAAATCCTTATGGGAACCAGCCTTTTGGACTAGTCACATGAGACACATAGTACCTGGCCAGCTTTTAAATCCATGCCCTCTAAAATTCTGCAGCATTTCAGAGTGAAATACACCTAGCTTAAATAATGCATTTCTCACAATTCTACAGTATGTTGGCAAAAGTTTTCTGAAAGAGGACAACCCATTTAAGTACTGGTACATTAAAAAATCACCTATCATCTTAAAGAGTTCTGAACGTATGTGAATATTAGGCTTAATAAAGGCAATATGTCATCATAAAATGACTCACTGTTTAAATCAAATTTTTGTCCTAACCCTTTAGTGACGGAATTAATTTTCACCTTAATGATCAGGCCAAATTTTTAAAATCTGACCAGTGTCATTATATGTGGAAATAACTCTGAAACACTTCAACAGATCCTACTGATTTTGATTTTGTTTGTTTTTTCTGGACATATTGTACTTCATGATAGTGGTAAATTTTGGTCAATATGATTTTATCAAATATCAAAATTTGACAAACAAATTAGAACATTTTGCAATTTTCTAATTTTTAATTTTTATGCCCTTAAATCAGATAGCTATACCATACAATATAATTAATAAGCCACACTTACCACATATCAACTATACATCAATACAATTTTTGAAACTTAATTTGTTTTTGTTTCGAAGTTATATGGGTTAAAAGTTGACCAGCAATTTCTCAATTTTCCAACAAAATTAGCAAAAAAACATTTTTCTAGAGATCGCATTTGAAGTGACTTTGAGAGGTCTATATGACAGAAAATATCTAAAAGTGACATCATTCTAAAAACTACACTCCTTAAAGTCTTCAAAACCACATTCAAAAAGTGTATTAACCCTTCAGGTTCTTCCCAGGAACTCATGGACTATGGAGGGAAAATGAACATTTTATTTTTTTTCACAAAAAATTTACTTTAGCCCCAAATATGTAACTTTCAAACGGGTAACAGGAGAAAGTGGACCCAACATTTGTTGTACAATTTCTCCTGAATACGCAAAACTACTATTTGGGAACACGACAGAGGTTGGAAAGAAAAGAGCACCAACTGACTTTTTGAATGCAAAATTGGCTGGAATCGAAAACAGACGGCATGACCCTTTGGGAAACCCCATACAAGTGACTCCATTTTAAAAACCGCACCCACTGATTTTATCCATAGGTATAGTGAGAATTTTTAACTCAAAGGTGCTACACAGAATCTGATATATATTTCATATATCTTCATATAGATTTCATATCGTCATTTTTTTTTAATGTTTGAAAAACCCTAACCCAATACTATCCCTAACCCTAGCCCTAGCCTAACCTTAATCCTATCCCAACCCTAACCCTAATGGCAGGGAATAAAATAAATAAAAATTATAAGATAAAAAAAAATGGAGGCATGACATACTAAGTATTGGCTTTTGATCACTGTGCTAGCGTCTACAACAGTGATCAAAATGAACCAATAAGAAAAATCCCCGACCTCAGTGGGCACACTGCACATTTTTTCTAGGAAGTGTTGGTGGAGGGGCTGAGGGATGGAGCTTGAGGGCTGGGGAAAAGCGGAGGTAACAGGGGGGCTTGGAGACCTAACTTCTTTTTTTTCTGACATGTATACCATGTTAGGCGAGAGAAATTTTTTCACTAGTGGGCACTCTTTTTGAACACCATTTATCATTGTATAACACCGATCATGCGATAGGGGACCAGAAATACCATCCTTACTAGTGTTCTTCAGGATCTCAGTTACCCCTGGAGATCTGAAACCCCGGAGAATTTCCGAGACTGGGGGGGGGGGCGTGCTACAACATTATTGCAATCTTGTTTTAAAACAGCAATGAGAGAATAAGACCCCTTAGCGGCTGCTCTTTTAATGCATATCGGCGGTAGTTAAGGGGTTAAGTGTATTTTTTTAAATTTTGGGCAAAGTTTTTATTTTAATATCTAAATATAACAATCTACATTGTAGAAGAAAAAGAAGAGAGAAATGGGAGAAGTAGAAACCTTGTAACTTTTATACTGGCCACTGAGGATATTCTAGAATCATACTTCCAGTTTTTCAAGGAAATGCACACGTATCTTAGCAGCAATTCACATTTCCCACCACTAGATAACACTACAATATAAATTGCTATATGGTAAACCCTTTTCAAAGTGAAGTAATTTTCTAAGTGTAATTTTAAAACTGCTACCTCAGAATGTGTGCAAATGTAAAATGACCAGTCTAGCAAAACCTGAGCTCCGATAGCCACATGGTGGTCCTTTCATACTGAGCCCTGTGCCTAAGCTGCAGGTTATATCCACATGTACCGCACTATTCTACATAGGAAAACATAATGAGCACTAACATGCATATCTGTGGAATCATTTTCACTTTGCATCGTGACCTGTGGGGGCAAATTATTTAATGCACCTTTTGATATATGCATTAAAGGGTTTCCAAAATGAGATTCACCTGGCCTCAGTGATTATTTGCCAATGCTTTGTAAATCACCAAATAAGGCATCATCAAATGTACATGTGCTCTTTCACTACTAAGCCCTGTCATATACCCACTTTTAATAGTGTGTTAATTTTGCTTTAATTCCATGGAAGCACCTAAAGTGTTAAATGGAATCTGTCAGTAGGATCAACCCTCCTAAGTCATTTATATGGGTATGTAGGTTACAGAAGCTGAATAAAATGATACCTTTATAGCTGCGATACAATGTCTTAATCCAGAAAAATCCACGTTTTTCTTATACGTAAATCAGCTGTTAATATTTATGGGCTGGACACTGATCTGTGTGAGAATCTGCCTCCAGAGATTATTTTACATGAAAGGGTGAGTTGCCAGTGTGATTTGTGTTGGCCGCTCTCCTGATCTCACTGCAGAGCTGTGTGTGATTATACCTGATACATCTACAGGTTCCTCTCAATGGTTCAGCTTCCATCTCACAAGCAGCCAGTGTTGCAATATTTTTGTAATACAGCAGAGGTGTAAGAGCTGCAGCAGTTGATGAGGCAAAGTTCAGCTCTACTGTTTTGTTTTAGGTAGTTGTCTCACATTGGTAAAGCCCTCTTGCATTTACAATAATTTCTGGAGGCACATTCTCATGCTGATCATTGTCTGACACATTCAGTACACCCCTTTTTCTTAACACGCTACCACCACTCATCAAACATGTGGAGTGTTGCTGTCTGACAATCAAAAAGGTCACACACTCTCTGAAGGGCTATGGATTCTTTTAGAGCATACAAGGATCAAACTTGTTCAAGATTTTAAGTTATAATATATAAATATACAGTGCTTACAATAAAAGACATAAAAAGGTAAAAATAAAATGACACATAAATATGCAAAACAGTTATACTAAAAAGGGAGAAATAACAGAAATATCTAAATGCTTCCATCTACAGTTATCTTCTGTTTCCTTGAGGGAAGGATAAATGAATTATGGCTCATACCAGCATTCCAGGCAACCCCCACACGTGAACAACTTATTTTGTGTTACCCAGCTTTTTTTAAATCCTGACCATGGGTTCATATTTTCAGGATGGCCTGGATTAGCCCATTTAAAAGTTGCTGTATGTGACTGGACAATGAGCTAAGCGCCTTGCATTTCAAATACCATGTGCCTTCTCCACTCCTCTCTATACAGTGAATATACAGTGAATAGCAAATATTCTGCTTAGTACAAACCATTTGCTAACTCTTTTGAAGCTTGAAGTCCAGGAGCTAAGGTGCCATGTTTGAAACTTCGAGCAAAAGTCCTTTTAGGTTTGGAATACTGGTATATCCAGTTTCATCCTTTGTCAACAAAATGTAACTCTACTGCTGTTATGCTTCCCCTTATTGATTATATATTTCCTTCACATCAAGGTATAATTTTATTAAGCTTCCTATGACCTACATGCCCATGTAGATGGCTTAGGAGGGTTGATTACAAGAAATGGCTCCTTACATGGTAAAGCGTAGGTAAGTAAAAACTATGAATGAATAAACAAATAAATTATCTAGTGATGAAAACAAGTGCATCACAAAAATGTCACTGTGTATGTCCATGTTATATATATGCTTTTTTGCATGTGTGCATTATGTAGATGTGCGTAATGTGTAAATGGGCATGTGCATAATTTATTATAATATGCTTACTTTACCATGCAATCTCATGATTGCATTGGCAATACCCAGCACTCCCTTAGCAGTGCTATGTATTACACTATACTGTCAGTGCTTGCTAACATTCAGTCTATTAGTCCCATTCCTGGAGGGATTGGTTGGCTATGGTTTATGGCAATCCGGAGGTCTTTACCTCCACTGTAGAGGTACCGATGGGCTGATTGAGAGAGTGTTTTCTTTCTGGTAGTGGCATATGAGGAATTAAACTGCTAGGATCAGCAAGAATGGCGATACTAGCAATTATAGTAGGAGTGCTGCTGTGTGTAATAGTCTGGCTCCTGCAGCTGATCGCACCGGTACAGAAGCAGCATTGTGTAATCAACTTGACAGATATATCTGTCATAGAGAACTAAGAGACATAACAATATATCCGTCATTCAACATTATGGGGTTTAGCCAAATTAATGGCTCAAACTGGGTTGATCTCTATAAGGGCTCATACTCACTTGCGAGAAACTCGGATGAGTCTCGCAGGTCAATACCCAGCGCTGCTGCCGGCACTCAGGAGCAGAGCGTGCGGTTGTATGTATTGCTATGCGGCTGCACACTCCGATCTGAGTGCCAGCAGCAGCGCTGGGTATTAACATGCGAGACTCATCCGAGTTTCTCACGAGTATGAGCCCTTTATCTCAAAAAAGTATTAGATATATAAAAGCAACCCAAAGTTATTACTATATAGAATGTAACATGTCACATGTAAAACCTATGTGAGTATATCCTGGCTTCGTCTTTGAGGGGTTAAGTGTACATTAACATGATTGTTCAGTCTGATACTCAACTGTGTAAAAGACATCATAGGTGTCATGTGCACTGTGCTGGTGCACCCTGATGTATGTATTTTGGAAGTTTTGTGTTTCTTACTGTTTCCTTCTGGATTACAATAATATATTGCATCATACATCTGTGCCTTAAGAATTCCAACAAGGATCTGTGTTTTCTTGATAGAAGTTTGCAATCTCCTTTTCAAGAGACTCTATAACATCTGAGTTCAACAGCAGGGACTTAAGTCTCTACTTTAAGAGCTTCAGGTATTGTCAATAAGAGGAAAGATAATTATGAAAGTCACCTTCTTCTCTACATCATGTCTAAAAATGAGTTTTCAAGAATCATAGGGAGAGTAAGAATAGCATAGTGTGACGAAGGTGAACTGTCTCCAGGTGTCAGTGAGTTACTGTGAATGTAGAATGAAGCTGAAGAATGTGCTGTGGTCAAAAACTCCCTCTTGAAACATTAAGATGCTGCTTCCATGTAAGATTGTTCATAGGTCTCTCTCCCAAAATGAATACGTTCTTAGAAACCTGTTTTTCAGTTTACATGGATTTCTTTTCCATTTTCTTCCCACACTTCAGCACCTTAATACTAAAAGGTTAATTGGCATTCTATGAAAATGGATTAGATAAGATATTGAGCAGGTATTGGAGGCATCAGTGAGTGATGAAAATATCTGTACAGCAGTGTGAAATATATTGTGGCTTCCTAAGTGATAAAAATGAAATAAATATATTTTAGTTATTTTATATTGGTCGACTAGACATACTTTGTACAACAAAAGGTGAGACCTGCTTACCCAGCAGTAATTCAAAGTTCTCAGCTGTTCATCCTCATAAAACAGAGCACAAAGAATCTGCAGGCGAGCAGGACAGCAAGCAAATTGGATGAACTCAACCACACAATCCAGCACTTCTTCAAAATGGAAACTTCTTTATTTCATAATGATAAATATCCACAACACATAAGGAGATAAAAGCCTAAGTTGAAATCCTGCACGTTCTGAAGACCAAGGCCACTTGCACGCATTGAGTTTTTTCCCTCATTATTTGTAAGCCAAAAAGAGGAGTGGAACAATCAGAGGAAAAGTATAAAAGAAACATATCATCCCCTCCTGGTTTTAGCTTACGAATACGGAAGTAAAAAAAACTCAACATGTGCACATGGACTAATAACTCAGAATGCATAAGGTTTCAATACTGGCTTTTATTTGTTTATGTGGATATTTATCATTATGAAATAAAGAAGTTTCCATTTTAAAGAAGCGTTGGATTGTGTGTTTTGGATTGTGTGAATTTATCCAATTTACCTGACATACCGCGACTCGGACCGGGATGAACAAAAAAAATACTAGAAATGTAATAATTACTTCATGTACAATTTCCAAACAAATAAAAGAGGGAGACAAATGTGAAACGCTCCTCACTCTGCCGTATTAGTGGAGCAGCAATCAACAAGAACTGCTCCTCAAGTGCTCATCCTGCAGTCCGCCATGTGATGCCTGACATCAGCCTGATTCAGCAGCAATGCCAAAGATTTAGGAAGCGGCACTATAATCTCTCCCTGCTCTGTATGAACCTGTCTAACTTGTGACACGGGGGGGAGGAGCAGCACATAGTGACAATGTAAGTATAGTATGGAGGTACCTAATGACCTAATTGCTAGCAAAAGCTGATGAAGAGGTCATGTCAAATTTTGGTAGAGACATAATCTCGCACCGTCTAATGGTGGATCAATCACGGATTCTCTATAAGCTCTAGCTCTGACAACCCTAGTCCTTATAAGTTGTATTTATGACAACCGTTTTTCAATAAGCTCTAGTTCTGACAACTTCATTCCCCAAAAATTCGTTCTGTATTAGTTGTAGTCCAATCAATCACCAGTTCATCTCTTTGATGGACTCAAGCAGCCATAAACAGTGAAAGCAGATTTTTATGTACAATTCTCTTAAGCATCTTCTCATCTTCTTTAATTCTAATATTAGTCTATTACCTCACATAATTTCTATTCCTCTCTTCATTACCACTATTATTATTATTATTATTAACATTCTACCATAACTTACTGTTGCTTTCCCTGTCAGTCACATTAAGTCCTGCAGCCATGCATCATTGTTGTGGCTATTAATTGTAGCTTTTCTTACTACCTGTTTCTTATTATTTGCAATTGTTATAATTCTATTGCATCCTATATGGGGTTCCTACCTGTACCATCCATTGTAGGGTACGTAGCTGAATATTTCCTTATTGTATTCTTCATGTTTAAATAACATTTGTGATGTAATAGACTAAAAATAAATGTTGAACGAATCCCCTGGTTCTGGCCAATTTGAGTACCTTTATTTTCTAAATATATTCTATATAGAAGTATTGCAGTCTAAATTACATACATGCAATGGTTGCATATGTTAGCACAGTTTTCCCCAACTCCAGTTCTCAAGAGTCATCAACAGGTCATGTTTTCAGGATTTCCTTAGTATTGCCCAGATAATAAATTCATCACCTGTAAAAGGCTAAGTTTACATTAGCGTCTCTGTGCGCAGTGTATCATCTGCATGCGCAAGCGCATGCCAAAACGCATTCAATCGCATGGTTACACTGCATTTTTTATCCGCATCAGCTTACGCATGATGCCAAAAAAAGCTGCGCGTGCATGCGTTTGTGGAGCGCCCCCAGACGCAGGGCCGCGGGGTACTCGGTACCGGGCTTCTCTATCTCAGTTCTGGGGTTGTCACGGTGGCTAGACTTGGTCCGTGACCCTGCTAAGGGGTGTCCAGTGAGCGGTGTAGGTGATGCGTGGTGCAAGTCGCGATGAATAACGAGGACACAGGGTTGCAGTCTCTTTACCTCTTTACTGAAGGCTTCAGGATCCTCAATCCAGAGTACTGTTAACAGGGCTGGCTGAGACCGGCCGGTCTGAAGGCACATCCAGAGTTTCCTTTGCAGGTGGAAATCAGTGTCTACCTTCTAGCGCCTGTGTGTTGTAGTACCTCCCTGCTGAGCACCACGGGATAGTCCTCACAACTGTCGTGTATATTTGTTCTTTCTCTCTCTCTCTCTCTCTTCGTCCCCCAGATGATATGGCTAGGATGCACCCGTATGACGGGGTAGGCCTGGAGCTATTTTATAGGGACCCTAGGGACGCCCCTCTCCCACAGTTTGCCTCCGTTGTCTTCGTTAGGTGTAATGGTGAGACAGCCAACCTATAGTTAACTGCCCGGCCGTAGTTTAAAGTAATGCGTGGAGTCTCTTACTTTCTCGGCGTTCCGGCCACCGGCTACGCGCCTCAGAAGGATGTTGCTATTCTTGAGGCACGACTCCTTCTGATATTATCTCCCTTTTCTTTGCTGTATTCCCGTTTCTCACTCTTCACAATAAACCTCTCTTCTTGTCCTCTCTTAGGAGTCTGCCGCTGTAAGGCACAGGCACAACTCCGTAACGATTTGTTCCTTTCTAGGACTCTGCCAGGATCCCACCCCTGACAGGTCCTCTCTCGAGCTCTTCCCAGCTACTTTCTCCCTAACTTCCTGTCCAACCCCCAGTTTTACCAGAGTGTGAGGCGTGGCCTACTAGATAGAACCACTCCCCCTGGTGGCCGGAGTGTGAAGTGTAATGTGTGTCTGTGATACCTGGTCAGGTGAACTCCTTTAGTGCCATCAGACATAACATCACTCCCCTTAGCGGTGGAGCGACAGTACTGCAATGACCAGGACTCTGGGGCGCTGCACTCCCCCCCCAGTTAAATCCAGTACTCCCGGACTGGGAAAAGAAAAACAACAATACATGTTAACAACAAATATACCAAATTTTGAAATGCAATAAAGTAAATTTGAACAGAGCTTCCCGTTATGGGAGGTGAGAACACTTGAACGTTGCAAAAGTTTGGTCATGCACAGTTTATGACTCTCAGTCCAGTGGTTGAAACTTTAAAACAGCAGGGACCCCAGGTAAACAAAGGGGTCCCTTTTGAAAGTTTTGGAGCAATTCACTGTCCATTGCCCCGTTGTCCATTTTTAAACTTGTAACAAAGATATTTACACAAATACAATTAGCAACTTTTGTTAATACCACCAAGTTTTGTAGCGAAGGGGAGTTTGATTCTTGGTGCTACGTGTAGATCTCCGTAGTGCAGGGGTTGCTATTGGCCTAGCAGGGCTCGCTATGCTTGCTAACACTGGTGTAGTGCACTGCCTTCTAGCTACGCTTCTAGTGAGTCTGTGTAGCACTGGCATGCTGGATCTCTCAGAGCTGCTGCTACCAACAGTGGGTATGGCAGATTCGCCGATAGCAGAGGGAGGCTTCGACGGTGGGCATGGCATCGTCCGGCGGGGTCTGTGGTGATGGCGGGTCCGGGGGATCTGGCACCACATTTAGTTCAGGTGGATTCAGTTGATGAAATGTTAATACAGGTACCACGATGGCCTGATTTATTTGAGTCCACGACTGGGGAAGTCGCCAAGAACAGTGTGTATCATCTTCTCCTCTTCTACAGGTGGAGAGGTTCTTGGATCCGTTTCCTTCTCTCTCAACTTGTCAGGGCATACCTTAAGGTGGTCTCTGGATATTGCCATTGAGGTTTCCCCCCCATCTTTGCTGATGAGGCAGACTTTAGTATTGTCGAAATCGGATGGCAGGATGGTATACGGTTCCGCTTCCCATTGGTCATCAAGCTTGTGTAGCCTTCTCTTCCGCTTGAGTACTTGCTCACGAGGTGGCAAGGGAATCGCAGGAGCATGCTGGTTGTAGTCCCTTTCCTGTTTTTGCCTGGCCTGAGCGAGACTTCTTTCCACGCACTCCTGTACTTTGCGGTACCTTTGCTGCCTTTCTGTATCCCAATCGGCATCCGTCGAGGTATCTTCGGGGGTTGGAACCCCCATGTCCAGATCAACGGGCAACTTGCTAGGCCTTCCTCGCATCAGGTACGCCGGAATGCAGTTAGTAGACTTCACTGGGATGTGGTTGTACATGTCTACCAGGTCGGGCAATTTTGTAGGCCACAAGTTCTGTTCTTCTACAGGCAAGGTCTTCAGTAAGTCGATCACCACTTGGTTCATCTTTTCACACATGCCGTTGGTTTGTGGATGGTACGGTGTGGTTCTGATCTTCTTACACCCGTACAGATTGCAGAACTCCTGGAACAACTCCGCCTCAAATGCTGGTCCCTGATCGTTCAGTACCTTCTCCAGATACCCATGGGGCCTACAGAAGTACTGCTGGAAGGTTTTGCTTGCCTTCCTGGCCGTTAGATCCTTGACAGGTACAACCACCAGGAACCTGGAGTAGTGATCCACTATGGTGAGAGCATAAATATAGCCCGACTGGCTAGGCGTCAGCTTCACGTGGTCTAGCGTGACCAGTTCTAGTGGCTGTTTGGTGATGATGGGCTGCAAGGGAGCCCATTGGCTGTCACGGTCCTTCCGGCGTAGGCTGCACGGGCCACACTCCCGACACCACTGCTCAATGGCTCTTTTCATGCCAATCCAATAGAATCTCCCTCGGAGTAGTCTCTCCAACTTCCTCCACCCGAAGTGTCCTGCCCCATTGTGGTACACTCCCAGGACCATGGGCGCATCTTGCCTTGGAACCACTATCTGCCATACCAATTCATGGGTGCGGGGGTCGATACTCCTTCGGCACAGCTTACCATCATGAATAAACAGTTTGCTTCTCCCCTTCCACAGCTGTTGGGTTTCTTGTGGATCATCCGGGCCGGGATGCAAACCTGCCTGCGTCAGGAGCTCTTTCACCCGACGGACCGCAGGGTCACTATCCTGGGTCTCTGCCCACCCGTGGTGGGGCAGGGGATTCAGCGTGGCACCCTGGTTGTTTTTGTGCCTGTTCTTCACATGATGGAAGCATTGAGTGGCTTTGGGGCGATGGAAAGCGGGCAGTTCTACTTCTTCAAGTGCCTCCGGGTCCTCCCCCGTTTCTGGAAAATTGGGCATCTAGGACAAGGCATCGGCATTCGCATTCTTGCGTCCTGCCCGGTACTTGATGGTGAAATCATAATTGGACAGTCGGGCCATCCACCGCTGTTCCAAGGCCCCGAGTTTTGCTGTGTCCAAGTGCGTTAGTGGATTGTTATCCGTGAAGACGGTGAATTTTGCTGAGGCCAGGTAGTGCTTGAACCTCTCCGTCACTGACCAAATTATGGCTAGGAATTCCAGCTTGAAGGAACTGTAGTTGTCAGGGTTCCTTTCCGTGGGATGAAGTTTCCTGCTGGCGTAAGCGATTACCCTCTCCTTGCCTTTCTGGACCTGGGACAACACAGCTCCCAGTCCTACGTTGCTGGCATCCGTATACAGTACAAACGGTTGATCATACTCGGGGTAGGCCAGTACCTCATCTCCCATTAGCGCCATCTTCAAGCACGTGAATGACCCTTCCAGTCCTTCGTTCCAATCAAATGGGGTGCTCTTCCCCTTGGTCTTCTTGGATTGGCCCACCAACAGATCTTGCAATGGCGCAGCCTTCTTGGTGAAGTCCTTGATGAACCTCCTGTAATAGCCTACCAACCCGAGGAACTGCCGGACTTCATGGAGGTTGCTGGGTTTTGGCCAGTCCTTAATCACTGTAACCTTGTCGGGGTCTGGGGTCACTCCTTCAGCACTCACCACATGGCCGAGATACTGCACTTTGGGTTTCAGCAGGTGGCATTTGGATGGTTTCACCTTCAAGCCAAAGTTGGACAGGGCTTCAAACACCTCGGCCAGGTGCTTCAGATGGTCTTCATAGGTCTTGGAGAAGACAATGACATCGTCCAGATACAGCAGTACGGTTTCAAAGTTCTTGTGCCCCAGACAGCACTCCATCATCCTCTGGAACGTCCCCGGGGCATTGCACAATCCGAAGGGCATGTAGTTGAATTCACAGAGACCCATCGGCGTCGTGAAGGCCGTCTTCTCCTTGTCTGCCTCCGCTACGGGAACCTGCCAGTACCCACTGGTGAGATCCAAGGTAGAGAAGTAGTTAGCAGATTTTAACGCAGCCAGTGACTCCTCTATCCTGGGCAGTGGGTATGCATCTTTATGTGTAATGCGATTTAACTGCCTATAATCCACACACATTCTCATTGTGCCATCTTTCTTCTTAACGAGGACTAATGGAGCTGCCCAGGGGCTACAACTGTCCCTCACTACCCCAGCCTTCTTCATCTCTCGCAACATGTCCTTGGTGCACTGATAATGAGCTGGGGGTACAGGACGGTATCTCTCTTTTATGGGTCGATGATCCCCTGTGGGGATATGATGTTGGATCCCTTTCACCTGCCCAAAATCTAGGGGGTGTTTGCTAAAGACCCGTTCCTACTCATGAACCACCCTGTAGGCCCCCTGTTTCTGGTGAGGTGGGGTAGAGTCAGTGCCCACGTGTAATTCCCGACACTAGGGTTGAGCGACTTTTATTTTTATAGGATCGGGTCGGGTTTCACGAAACCCGACTTTCTCAAAAGTCGGGTCGAGTGGAATCGGCCGATCCTATAAAAAAGTCGGGGTCGGCCGAAACACAAAACCCAATGCAGTGCAATGGGATACTATGGTTCCCAGGGTCTGAAGGAGAGGAAACTCTCCTTCAGGCCCTGGGATCCATATTTAAGTGTAAAATAAAGAATTAAAATAAAAAATATTGATATGCTCACCTCTCCGACGGAGCCTGGACATCGCCGCTGGTAACCGGCATCTTCCGTTCCTAAGAATGGCGCTTGAAAGACCTTTCGATGACGTCACGGCTTGTGATTGGTCGCTGCCGCCCACGTGACCGCTCAGCGACCAATCACAAAGCCGTGACGTAATTTTCAGGTCCTAAATTCCTCATTCTAGGAATTTAGGACATGAGAATTACGTCACGGCTTTTGATTGGTCGCTGAGCGGTCACGTGGGCCGCCGCGACCAATCACAAGCCGTGACATCATCGAAAGGTCCTTCACGCGCTCATTCTTAAGAAGGAAGGCTGCCGGAAAGAAGCCGAGGGTGAGTATATTCCTATTAGGTATATACTCACCCTCGGACGAGCTCTGCTTCTTTCCGGCAGCCTTCCTTCTTAAGAATGAGCGTGTGAAGGACCTTTCGATGACGTCACGGCTTGTGATTGGTCGCGGCGGCCCACGTGACCGCTTAGCGACCAATCAAAAGCCGTGACGTAATTCTCATGTCCTAAATTCCTAGAATGAGGAATTTAGGACCTGAAAATTACGTCACGGCTTTGTGATTGGTCGCTGAGCGGTCACGTGGGCGGCCGCGACCAATCACAAGCCGTGACGTCATCGAAAGGTCTTTCAAGCGCCATTCTTAGGAACGGAAGATGCCGGTTACCAGCGGCGATGTCCAGGCTGCGTCGGAGAGGTGAGTATATCAATATTTTTTATTTTAATTCTTTATTTTACACTTAAATGTGGATTCCGATACCGATTTCCGATATCGCAAACATATCGGAACTCGGTATCGGAATTCTGATACCAGATTCAGAAGATCGCCGACCTCATGGCCAACCCCACACAGGGGTCGGGTCGGGTTTCATGAAACCCGACTTTGCCAAAAGTCGGCGACATCTGAAAATGGCCGACCCGTTTCGCTCAACCCTACCCGACACCAATCTTTTGGTTGCCCTGCAGAACCGTTGTTCTCCACCGGATTGGACGGGACCCAGGGCCCAGGTTCCTGTATCACACTACTATTAACAGTAAACAGTTTGGCAAGTGTGGCATATTTGGTTAGCTGGACTTCTTCCTCCCCACAATTGAGAACACGTACGGGCACCCTCCCCTTGCGGATGTCAACCACCCCTCTGGCTGTCAGGAGGGTAGGCCTATTATCCGAATATACAGGTTCTACCAGGGCTTGATAGTCTTTACCCCTGAGGCCTATGGCTGCCCGACACCATATTAACATTTCATTCCTGGGGGGTATCGCAATGGGGTTTGAATCACTCACTGTGACACGACCAATTTCACCACCAGTCAGCTCTACCTGCTGTCTTTGCATTAGGGCCCTGATTTCTTTTTGCAGGACACGTTGTTCACTGTAGCCAGCTGTTTCTGCGACCTGTTGCAATAGGACAATAACTTCTGCAAGACAATTTTCTATAACATTAGTACCAATGGTCATCATGGGATTACACTCACGGCGGTCAATATCAACAATTACAATCCCTTGGGCCTTCAATTCCACCCGCCCCACTTTGATGGTGACCTCTTTATACCCCACTTGTGGCAATGGCTGACCATTACTGGCTATTATGGTGAAATCGTCATCGGGGCCACGAGTAATATCGGTGTCCTCCCAATACCGTCTATAAAGCACGTAAGGCATAGTCGTCACCTGAGAACCGGTGTCCAGCAGAGTGTTCATGGGGATACCGTCGATCACAACAGGAAGAACTGGTCGCCCTCCAACGTTTTTGGCTCTCCAATGCTGTGGGCCTGATCATCCTCCTCCTGGGGGTTGGCCCTTTGCCCCAGGGGTTGCTCGTTTAAAGGACAGTACCTTGCAAGGTGGCCCACCTGGTGGCAGCGGCGGCAGATAGGTCGTCCGTCCCGATGGAAGCGATCGTCGTCCCTGCCTCTGGTCGGCGGAGTCCTCCTCTGTCGCATCCAGGGGACATCCTCTGGTCTGGAGGCCATCTGGATCTTCTCCTTGGGGGCCTCCTGTAGGGACTGCACGGTCGGGGCTAGGGCAGTGACGCTCTTGGTCAGCTCCTGCATCTGGAGGCGGAGTCCTGCGGGGGAGTCGTCCTCTAGGCTCTGGGCATCGGCCTCGGCTGCAACTGGGGCATCCGACGCCACCTCCTGGTGGTATGTGAGAGCGGGACGCCTGGAAAGGCACTGCACGGCTGGGCTGTCGCTCTTGTAGCGCCCGGATGGCTTTATCCTTGAATTGCGCAACAGTCAGGTCTGGATTCTGCATGGCCAGGAAGTGTAGTTGACCTCTTTGTTGGCTGCACAGGAGCCCCTCAATGAACCGCTCCTTCAGGAGTTTATCTTCATCTTGCATGCTGCTGGGGTCACTCTGCTTGATGGCCCGCAGCGCCTCCTGGAGGTTAAGGGCATAGTCCCGTAAGCTATCCTGCGGCCTCTGCTTGCACCCATAGAAAGTCAACTTAATTTCTGTAGCGGTGCGGGTGTCAAGGGTGGCTTTAAGCTTTGCAAAGACCTGCTGTGCAGTTCCCTTATCCGCGGCGGGCCAGGACTTCACTTCCCTCAGTGCCGCCCCAAAGAGTTGGCCTGTTATCATATGAACTTTCTGAGGCTCTGTCAAGGGATAGAACTCAAGCAGGCTGCAGATCCCCTCTTTAAAGTCAGTTAATGTATGTGACTCTCCAGAGTATCGCGGGAGCCAGGCTGCTCCAGGTAGGTACGACATGGAGAAGGGCATGATGGCTGTTGTACTGTTAACAGGGCTGGCTGAGACCGGCCGGTCTGAAGGCACATCCAGAGTTTCCTTTGCAGGTGGAAATCAGTGTCTACCTTCTAGCGCCTGTGTGTTGTAGTACCTCCCTGCTGAGCACCACGGGATAGTCCTCACAACTGTCGTGTATGTTTCTGTTCTTTCTCTCTCTCTCTTCGTCCCCCAGATGATATGGCTAGGACGCACCCGTATGACGGGGTAGGCCTGGAGCTATTTTATAGGGACCCTAGGGACACCCCTCTCCCACAGTTCGCCTCCGTTGTCTTCGTTCGGTGTAATGGTGAGATAGCCAACCTATAGTTAACTGCCCGGCCGTAGTTTAAAGTAATGCGTGGAGTCTCTTACTTTCTCGGCATTCTGGCCACCGGCTACGCGCCTCAGAAGGATGTTGCTATTCTTGAGGCACGACTCCTTCTGATATTATCTCCCTTTTCTTTACTGTATTCCTGTTTCTCACTCTTCACAATAAACCTCGCTTCTTGTCCTCTCTTAGGAGTCTGCCGCTGTAAGGCACAGGCACAACTCCGTAACGATTTGTTCCTTTCTAGGACTCTGCCAGGATCCCACCCCTGACAGGTCCTCTCTCGAGCTCTTCCCAGCTACTTTCTCCCTAACTTCCTGTCCAACCCCCAGTTTTACCAGAGTGTGAGGAGTGGCCTACTAGATAGAACTACTCCCCCTGGTGGCCGGAGTGTGAAGTGTAATGTGTGTCTGTGATACCTGGTCAGGTGAACTCCTTTAGTGCCATCAGACATACCATCACTCCCCTTAGCGGCGGAGCGACAGTACTGCAACGACCAGGACTCTGGGGCGCTGCACATTTGTATACGTTTTTGCATGTGTTTACGTTTTTTCTGAACATGCATTCGAATTTTCTATGAATTTTTTTATGAGGCAAATGCTGTTCCAGGAAAATTCCCTTGACAAAAGCCATACCCAATGGGCATGTCTCATGGGGATTCTGTATATATAGACCCTACAAAGATGAAAACATCTTTTGATGCTGTATCCAGCTGCAAGATGGATCTTGGCATGGCTACAGCTACTTGTATAGGCTCATATCTTACAATATCTTAGCCACAATGATAAAAAAGATGTGGAGGTTTCCTTTGAACATATTTTGCGGCCATATCTATGCAATTTGAGGCCATGCATGCATTAGGCAACACTTATTTTGCAGGAAGCAGCCCCCCACTCAGTGATCCACAATATTGCTTCATAGCTTTGGAGCATTGTAGTCACACGGGACACTCTGGTGCTACAAAATTTATGTCCCCCCCATCTTCGGTTCCTCCTTCTCCAGAATCTCATCACACTTTCTATTCTAGGCCAAACCCACCAATGTATGCGTCAAGCCAATTTCACAGCCCTTTTTTTTGTTGGCACACCCAGGAAAGCAATATTTATTTCACTAAACCCTGGTTCCCCTTATGCCAACCTTCACCCTCCATCCTCCCACCAATATTCATACCAGGCTTCTCAAATAGATGATTCCAATGTAATTATAGCACAAAACAACATTGAATTGAGTAAAAAAACCATAGCCTAATAGCATAAGTAATTATAAAGCAAACAAGAAAAATACAGTTATATCTGTATGGAAACTGTGGCATCCTGCTATGGCATTTTGCCTTCAGGGGTCAAAAAATAATCTGCATACAGGTTATGACCCTCAAATCTGATGATCCTAGCTTAGCTGTGGTAAATTTGGGACCTTCCATGTCTTTGTTTTATACATCTGAACAAATGTGTACAGAATTACACAGGCTCGTAGAACTGATTTTATATTTGACTTGTCAAGCTGAATCGAGCTATAAAAGATCAAAAAAAACTTTTAGAGCACAGAATACCAAAGGCGCATTTATGAAAACCTTGGGCTCTTGTGAGCCTGTAATACAAATTTGCCTCCAGTTGTACATCTCTCTGCAGGAAAAAGTAGACAAGCTGAAGGCCTCTTCAGTGACTATAACAGGGTCAGGTGGCTTCTTAAGATATCCTGGTTGTTCGAAATCTTCAGAGATGATGAATGATATATTAGAACAGAGTGTATTCATTCACACAGTCATTGTTACCTATGTGATTTGTACGTACAAACAATGCCAGATGAAAGTACTAACGTATTTAAGTGTTTGGTGACAGTCACATTTAACTGGGCTGATGGCTGTGATGGGGATTGTGCCAAAATAAAAAGACTGCTAGCCTGAAAATTTGTACTTACAGGAGAATACCCAATGCAGAGGAATTACAATGCACATTGGCATTAGAGTTAAGGGTTTTGTAAAATCCAAACAAGTTTTCAAATATTCTCAGGATATTTACAAATTTATTTTCTACAAGCAACCCTTTTAAATAAAGGACATTTTTTCTCTAAAAAATAAAATGGCTTGGATTTGGGCTTTCTAACAATGCGTCAGTCAAATGTAAACATTTATTAATCAATGCAAAATTAAAAAAATGGCACTGTGGAGACAAGCGGGTCAGTTGGTGCTCTCGTCTGCTGACCTGGCTGTCTTTAGAAAGATAACATGGACCAGTGATCATCCAACTGTATGCCCGTTCTCCTTTCCTGTGGGCAGAACACTACTCAGAAAACATGAGGTGAGGGTAACACAAAGGGGTGACACTTTATTGGATCACCAACAGTCAATAACATATAGCACAGTCCCAGCAAGTACATAAGGTTTTGCAAATGACAGAGTCTCACACCTCCGCTGGCTCCCCAGGAATTAAAACATCTTCGACTTCAGGGTTTCCAGTACCAACTACCTCAATCAGTAGAACCCTGCTTTTGTCTGGCACCCACAGAGAGGAAGTAGTGGCAAGATTAGGAGGCTGACCGAGTCCACTAAGGTATGTGGTCAGGTGACCTGATTGTCCCAACCTAGGATCTCCAAATGTTTACATGGGTTCACTGATGTGAAATGGATCAAATCTATATTCCTCAGGGTAGAGTCATGGTGCCTAGGCTGCTGTCTTCTAGAGTCTAGATGATCCCCATTTTGCAGTTCACAGCTTTTATTTAGGCATTTTTCCACAGGATTGGGGGTAACGTGGGAGTATATATCCCTTATTGTTCCAGTGTTCAATTAACCTGCATATTTTTAAGGTTTTGAAGAATAATCATCTGCAGGCAGGGTAATCAGCAGGCATACAACATATTAAACATCAATTGTTCAAATAACATGCGTTTTTGATCTCCAAGGTTTTTTAGAAGAATAAATTGATTACACTATAGATAATCAGCAGGCCTGAATATGGTAAGTACCGGGTAAGAAAAACATTAGATTCCCTCAGGGTGATGATAAGACGTTCCATTGTGGAGATGCAGCAGCTCATATTGGTGTCCTGAAATGTTAGACATGTATAAACAATGGAAGTGGCCTTTAGTAGCCCTTTGGGATGTCTCTTCAGTAGTTCGTCTTTGCTACTCTCCAAAATATTGAAGGCATGGTGTAATTATAAAGAAAAGAATGTCCAGCTTCACCGAATCCGTAAAAAAGAGTTTTCTTTATTCACATACTATTGAGCATAGAGGATGCAGACTTCAGCACAAGCCATATGGGTAAGAATCTCAACGCGTTTCTGGAGACTAAGCTCCCTTAATCATGACATGATTAAGGGAGCTTAGTCTCCAGAAACGCGTTGAGATTCTTACCCATATGGCTTGTGCTGAAGTCTGTATCCTCTATGCTCAATAGTATGTGAATAAAGAAAACTCTTTTTTACGGATTCGGTGAAGCTGGACATTCTTTTCTTTTTGGACTCTATACGCCTGAACACAGCGGGTCCGTGCTCCCAAGGATTGGTTTATGCATCACGGGTGAGCTGGTTTATATTTCTTCTTTCATGGTGTAATTATGCATTATTAAAAGCGCAGAATAACTAAAGGTTGGAAATAACACAAACCCCACAATGATAATTGCTGGATAGCATGTGCAAACACTGTGTTTGCAGTCATGTGATGGTTCTGTGTTTTTTTAATTTGTTTTATTACAAAAAGTGGGTATGTCTCTTTGTCATTGGATGTTCAAAAACAGATTGTTCATGGATATAAAACTGACAAGAAATACGGACACACGGATGGCAAACGGATGACAATGCGGATAAAAGTCAGTCAAGCTTCCTGGATGAAACTTGGATGATTTTTGATAAACCTGTCTGTCCCTTTCCATAGGGTCCTACCAGAGAGAGGTTACCTTTTTGTGACTGGTGGGCATACATGAATTGGATAATTTTTGCACTAAGTACCTTAATTTTGTAAATGTATACTTAGCGGTAATGCAAGGTAAATTTCATATATTCATTGTTTGCATACATCTTATGGCTTACAGAGTGCTGCTGTTTTCTTTTGCTTGTATATTATGCAGTCATAGCAGACTACACCTGCTCACACTTGCTTTATTATGATAAAAGGTGTCGGTCAGTTTTTTGAAACACACGGATTCTGACAGGATCAGAAGATCTTCTAATGTGTATGGAGGTCATCAGTTTTCCATAACACCTGTTTTCTAGCAGCAGCATATTTTCCTTCTCCCCATCCAAAACCTATGTACTCAGCCCAGTATAATTGTGCTTGATAAAGACAAGAGAGATAATTTTTAACCTAACAAGTGATTGGGTCAAAAAGGAAGAGCACTCAAGGTGCCTATGGCTGAATTAACTCTAAATATGGACCTTGGTATACCTCTAGTATGCTTTAACAAACTGGACTCTGAGGTATGATATTTTGTTATCCTTTTAGTTTTGTCAAGTTTATGTTTCTACTCTTTATCTTGTATCATACCATATTGTGACATACAGGTACATTAAAAAGCAGTGTTCTAATGAGAAATAATGGGGGTCAATAAAAAGAATAATATTTCCTGGAAATGGAGAAGAGTATCACAATATACCGTGTAATTTAATAATTATTCCTTCATAACAGTTCTATTAACATAACTCTTTAATTCACTTTCCAATGTTCCATCAGAATATACCGTATTTATCAATTTTATACTTTTCAACAAGAATAAAGCACTCCATCATCATTATAAATTTCTATCTTATGCTTTGCAGAATAGCTT
The DNA here is from genome assembly GCF_051348905.1 of Ranitomeya variabilis. Lineage (NCBI taxonomy): Eukaryota > Metazoa > Chordata > Amphibia > Anura > Dendrobatidae > Ranitomeya > Ranitomeya variabilis. The sequence goes on along the minus strand of NC_135237.1, from coordinate 449,284,235 downwards.
TTAAGCAGTTTGCCTCAGACTACCTTATTTAATTGATATTAATAAGTGTGATGTTAGTTGCCATTACTCTGTTTTGATTTGGACCTTTCTTTGATCTATGCAGTTTTTTTAGTATTAAAGTTAAGCCTTTATATTTCAGACTAGATGGTGGCCCAATTCTAACGCATCAGGTATTCTAGAATATGTATGTAGTTTATTTATGAAGTTTTCAGAATAATGCAATTTATACACAGGATTCGGCCGGCCGCGACCAATTAGCAAAGCGTGGCTCAAATTCCGCGCCAATTCGCGGGCGGACTGTGCTTCTCGCTGATTGGTCATGCCTGGCCATAAACAATCAGTGAAGCCAGGGCCGGTTCCAGGTTTTTGAGGGCCCCGGGTGAAAGAGTCTCAGTGGGCCCCCCTCTTTAACACATACCACGATTCATGATGCACAGATACAGCAGAGAAATATAGCACAGCCAAGAAGCATATAACACAGCCCACGTAGCATATAGCACAGCCCACACAGTATATAACACAGCCCACATAGTATATAGCACAGCCACGTAGTATATTGCCCAGCCATGTAGTATATTGCTGAGCCCACGTAGTATATTGCCCAGCCACGTAGTATATTGCCCAGCCGCGTAGTATATTGCCCAGCCCACGTAGTATATAACACAGCCCACATAGTATATAGCACAGCCACGTAGTATATTGCCCAGCCATGTAGTATATTGCTGAGCCCACGTAGTATATTGCCCAGCCACGTAGTATATTGCCCAGCCACGTAGTATATTGCCGAGCCTACGTAGTATATTGCCCAGTCCACGTAGTAAATAGCACAGACACGTAGGATATTGCCCAGCCACGTAGTATATTGCCCAGCCATGTAGTATATAGCACAAACACGTAGTATATAGCACAGACACGTAGTATATTGCCCAGCCACGTAGTATATTGCCGAGCCTACGTAGTATATTGCCCAGCCCACGTAGTAAATAGCACAGACACGTAGGATATTGCCCAGCCACGTAGTATATTGCCCAGCCATGTAGTATATAGCACAAACACGTAGTATATAGCACAGACACGTAGTATATTGCCCAGCCACGTAGTATATTCCCCAGTCAATTAGTATATTGCGCAGCCACGTAATATATTGCACAGCCACATAGTATATAGCACAGCCACATAATATATTGCACAGCCACATAGTATATAGCACAGCCACATAGTATATAGCACAGAGACGTAGTATATAGCACAGCCCACGTAGTATGTAACATTACCCATGCAGTATATAACACAGGCCACGTAGTATAGAGCACAGTGATGTAGTATATTGCCCAGCCACGTAATATATACCACAGCCACGTAGTATATAGCACAGGCCATATAGTATATAGCACAGAGATGTAGTATATAACACAGCCCACGCAGTATCTAACACAGCCCACGTAGTATATAGCAATGTGGGCACCATATCCCTGTTAAAAAAAGAATTAAAATAAAAAATAGTTATATACTCACCATCCGTCGGCCCCCCGGATCCAGCCCAGGCGTTTGCCGATGCTCCGGTCCCAAGAGTGCATTGCTGTTGTGAACTCTGTTTTCAGGCTCCCTCTTGTGGTCACTGGTGGTATGGTGTGACTTTTGCTTTGGGCTCCCCCTGGTGGCTTTGTTTGTTATCCTGCTGGTCTCTGGCTATCAGCTGGTTCGTTATCCTCTGGGAGGTTCCTATATAGCTCTGTTTTACTTCCACTTGTTGCCGGCTTTCGATGTAATCAGTGCTACTCAGATTCCTTCTGACTACCTTGCTCCCAGTCCATCCAGGACAAGCTAAGTTTTGTTTGCTCATTTTTTGATCAGCAGTGTTTATCATGTTTTCTTGTCCAGCTTGCTAAAATGTGATTCCCTCGCTTGCTGGATGCTCTAGTGGACTGAGTTTCTCCCCACACACCATTAGTTGGTGCGTGGGTTCTTGAAATCTCAGGATGGATATTTTGTAAGGGTTTTTTATTGATCGCATAGACCCCTGCTCTATTTTCTGCTTTCTAGTACTAGTGGGCCTCTTTTGCTGAATCTGATTTCATCCCTACGTATGTGCCTTCTTCTTACTTCACCGTTAATATTTGTTGGGGGCTTCTATATCTTTGGGGATTATTTCTCTGGAGGCAAGCGAGGTCTTTCTTTCTCTTTAGGGGTAGCTAGTTCCTCAAGCTGGCTCGAGACGTCTAGGAATTATTTAGGCACATTCACCGGCTACCTCTAGTTGTGTTGGATAGGTTCAGATTTGCGATCAGTCCAGTTACCATCTCCCTAGAGCTTGTCCTTAGTTTATTCACTTGCTGGTCTATTAGTGATCCTCAGCCACTAAGGATCATAGCAGTACAGCCGGCCCATAAAGTGTTAATTGCATGGCAGAAGCAGGAGAAAAGAAGCCTTGAGAATTTTTTTTTTTTTTTTTTGTTGCCGTGTGTCTAGCTGCTGTGGCTAGCTTCTCTCCTCCTCTTAATCTTGGTGTGGCTCTGAGTTCAGCTGCTGACATGGATGTCCAGAGCTTGGCTTCCAGTCTGGATCATCTTGCTGCTAGGGTTCAAAGTATTCAGGATTTTGTTGTTCACAGTCCTATGTCAGAGCCTAGAATACCTATTCCGGAGTTGTTTTCTGGAAATACATCTAGGTTCCTGAATTTTAGGAACAATTGTAAGTTGTTTCTTTCTTTGAAACCTCGTTCCTCTGGTGATGCCGTTCAGCAAGTTAAGATTATCATTTCCTTTTTGCGTGGTGACCCTCAAGATTGGGCCTTCGCATTGGTGCCAGGGGATCCTGCATTGCTTAGTGTAGATGCGTTTTTTCTAGCCCTTGGATTGCTCTATGAGGAACCTAATCTTGAGAACCAGGCTGAAAAAACGTTATTGGCCCTCTCGCAGGGGCAAGATGAAGCAGAGGTGTACTGCCAGAAATTTCGGAAATGGTCGGTGCTTACTCAGTGGAATGAGTGTGCCCTGGCTGCAAATTTCAGAGAAGGTCTTTCTGAAGCCATTAAGAATGTCATGGTGGGGTTCCCTACGCCTGCAGGTCTGAATGAGTCAATGACTCTGGCCATTCAGATTGATCGGCGTTTGCGGGAGCGCAAACCTGTGCACCATTTGGCGGTGTCTTCTGAACAGACACCTGAATCTATGCAATGTGACAGAATTCTGACCAGAAGTGAACGGCAAAATTATAGATGGCAAAATGGGTTGTGCTTTTACTGTGGTGACTCAGCTCATGTTATCTCAGCATGCTCTAAGCGCAAAAAAAAGGTTGATAAATCTGTCACCATTGGTACTTTACAGCCTAAGTTCATTTTGTCTGTTACCCTGATTTGTTCCCTGTCATCTTACCCGGTTAATGCTTTTGTAGATTCAGGTGCCGCCCTGAGTCTGATGGATTGGTCATTTGCCAGGCGCTGTGGTTTTGATTTGGAGCCTTTAAAATTCCCTATTCCACTAAGGGGAATTGATTCTACACCATTGGCTACGAATAGACCTCAGTACTGGACAGAAGTGACCATGTGCATGACTCCTGTTCATCAGGAGGTGATTCGCTTTCTTGTACTGCATAATTTGCATGATGTCGTCGTGTTGGGTCTACCATGGTTGCAGACTCATAATCTAGTCCTGGATTGGAAAGCTATGTCGGTGTCAAGTTGGGGTTGTCAGGGAATTCATGGTGACGCTCCTGTGGTGTCAATTGCTTCGTCCACTCCTTCTGAAGTCCCTACGTTTTTGTCAGACTACCAGGATGTATTTGAGGAGCCCAAACTCAATTCTCTACCTCCTCATAGGGACTGTGATTGTGCTATAAATTTGATTCCTGGTAGTAAGTTTCCTAAGGGACGACTTTTCAATTTATCTGTGCCGGAGCATGCTGCCATGCGGAGTTATATAAAGGAGTCTTTAGAGAAGGGACATATTCGCCCGTCCTCATCCCCTCTTGGTGCAGGATTCTTTTTTGTGGCTAAAAAGGATGGTTCCCTGAGACCCTGTATTGATTATCGCCTTTTGAATAAAATCACGGTCAAATTTCAGTATCCTTTGCCATTGTTAACTGATTTGTTTGCTCGCATTAGGGGGTCTAGTTGGTTCACCAAGATAGAACTTCGTGGTGCGTATAACCTTGTGCGTATAAAACAGGGTGATGAATGGAAAACTGCATTTAATATGCCTGAAGGCCATTTTGAGTACTTGGTGATGCCTTTTGGACTTTCTAATGCTCCTTCAGTCTTTCAGTCCTTTATGCATGACATCTTCCGTGAATATCTGGATAAGTTTATGATTGCGTATCTGGATGATATTCTGGTTTTTTCGGATGATTGGGAGTCTCATGTTAAGCAGGTCAGGATGGTCTTTCAGGTCCTACGTGACAATGCTTTATTTGTGAAGGGCTCAAAATGTCTTTTTGGAGTCCAGAAGATTTCTTTTTTGGGTTTCATTTTTTCTCCTTCTACTATTGAGATGGACCCAGTCAAGGTTCAGGCTATTCATGACTGGACGCAGCCTACATCTGTTAAGAGTCTTCAGAAGTTCTTGGGTTTTGCTAATTTTTACCGTCGCTTCATAGCTAATTTTTCTGGCGTTGTTAAGCCTTTGACGGATTTGACCAAGAAGGGTTCTGATGTGACTAATTGGTCTTCTGCGGCTGTGGAGGCCTTTCGGGAGCTGAAGCGTCGGTTTTCTTCGGCTCCGGTCTTATGTCAGCCAGATGTCTCACTTCCCTTCCAGGTGGAGGTTGATGCTTCCGAGATTGGAGCGGGGGCTGTTTTGTTGCAGAGAAGCCCCGATGGCTCTGTGATGAAGCCATGTGCTTTCTTTTCAAGAAAGTTTTCGCCTGCCGAGCGGAATTATGATGTCGGTAATCGGGAGCTGTTGGCTATGAAGTGGGCATTTGAGGAGTGGCGACATTGGCTCGAGGGAGCTAAACATAGTGTGGTGGTCTTGACTGATCACAAGAATTTGATTTATCTCGAGTCGGCCAAGCGGCTGAATCCCAGACAGGCTCGTTGGTCGTTGTTTTTCTCTCGTTTTGATTTCATGGTCTCGTACCTGCCGGATTCGAAGAATGTGAAGGCTGATGCTCTTTCTAGGAGTTTTGTGCCTGACTCTCCTGGAGATTCAGAGCCAGCTGGTATCCTTAGAGAAGGGGTGATTTTGTCTGCCATCTCCCCAGATTTGCGACGTGTGCTGCAAGAGTTTCAGGCGGATAGACCTGACCGCTGTCCACCGGAGAAACTGTTTGTCCCGGATAGATGGACCAACAGAGTCATCTCCGAGGTTCATTCTTCGGTGTTGGCGGGCCATCCTGGAATATTTGGTACCAGAGACTTGGTGGCCAGGTCTTTTTGGTGGCCTTCCTTGTCGCGGGATGTGCGTTCCTTTGTGCAGTCTTGTGGAATTTGTGCTCGGGCGAAGCCTTGCTGTTCTCGTGCCAGTGGTTTGCTGTTACCTTTGCCTGTCCCGAAGAGGCCTTGGACGCACATTTCCATGGATTTTATTTCAGATCTCCCTGTCTCTCAGAGAATGTCTGTCATCTGGGTGGTGTGTGATCCTTTTTCTAAGATGGTCCATTTGGTGCCCTTGCCTAAGTTGCCTTCCTCCTCCGAGTTGGTTCCACTGTTTTTTCAAAATGTGGTTCGTTTGCACGGGATTCCTGAGAACATTGTTTCTGACAGAGGATCCCAGTTTGTGTCTAGATTTTGGCGGACCTTTTGTGCTAAGTTGGGCATTGAATTGTCTTTTTCGTCGGCCTTCCATCCTCAGACGAATGGCCAAACCGAGCGAACTAATCAGACCTTGGAGAATTATTTAAGATGTTTTGTTTCTGCTGACCAGGATGACTGGGTTACTTTTTTGCCTTTGGCCGAGTTTGCCCTTAATAATCGGGCTAGTTCTGCTACTTTGGTTTCTCCTTTTTTTTGTAATTCGGGGTTTCATCCTCGTTTTTCCTCGGGTCAGGTGGAGCCTTCTGACTGTCCTGGAGTGGATGTTGTGGTGGATAGGTTGCATCAGATTTGGAATCATGTGGTGGACAATTTGAAGTTGTCACAAGAGAATGCTCAGCTCTTTGCCAACCGCCGTCGCTGTGTGGGTCCCCGACTTCGCGTTGGGGACTTGGTGTGGTTGTCTTCTCGCTTCGTTCCTATGAAGGTCTCCTCTCCTAAGTTCAAGCCTCGGTTTATCGGTCCTTATAGGATTCTGGAAGTCCTTGGCCCTGTGTCATTCCGTCTGGACCTCCCGGCATCATTTGCTATTCATAATGTGTTCCATCGCTCGTTGTTGCGGAGGTATGTGGTACCTGTGGTTCCTCCGGTTGAGCCTCCTGCCCCGGTGCTGGTTGAGGGAGAATTGGAATACGTGGTGGAGAAGATCTTGGATTCTCGTGTTTCTAGACGGAGGATAATTCTTGGGTTGTCGCCTCTGATGTTCATGCGGACGATTTGGTTCGTGCCTTCCATGTGGCTCATCCTGATCGCCCTGGGGGTTTTCATGAGGGTTCGGTGACCCCTCCTTAAGGGGGGGGTACTGTTGTGAACTCTGTTTTCAGGCTCCCTCTTGTGGTCACTGGTGGTATGGTGTGACTTTTGCTTTGGGCTCCCCCTGGTGGCTTTGTTTGTTATCCTGCTGGTCTCTGGCTATCAGCTGGTTCGTTATCCTCTGGGAGGTTCCTATATAGCTCTGTTTTACTTCCACTTGTTGCCGGCTTTCGATGTAATCAGTGCTACTCCGATTCCTTCTGACTACCTTGCTCCCAGTCCATCCAGGACAAGCTAAGTTTTGTTTGCTCATTTTTTGATCAGCAGTGTTTATCATGTTTTCTTGTCCAGCTTGCTAAAATGTGATTCCCTTGCTTGCTGGATGCTCTAGTGGACTGAGTTTCTCCCCACACACCATTAGTTGGTGCGTGGGTTCTTGAAATCTCAGGATGGATATTTTGTAAGGGTTTTTTATTGATCGCATAGACCCCTGCTCTATTTTCTGCTTTCTAGTACTAGTGGGCCTCTTTTGCTGAATCTGATTTCATCCCTACGTATGTGCCTTCTTCTTACTTCACCGTTAATATTTGTTGGGGGCTTCTATATCTTTGGGGATTATTTCTCTGGAGGCAAGCGAGGTCTTTCTTTCTCTTTAGGGGTAGCTAGTTCCTCAAGCTGGCTCGAGACGTCTAGGAATTATTTAGGCACGTTCACCGGCTACCTCTAGTTGTGTTGGATAGGTTCAGATTTGCGATCAGTCCAGTTACCATCTCCCTAGAGCTTGTCCTTAGTTTATTCACTTGCTGGTCTATTCGTGATCCTCAGCCACTAAGGATCATAACACATTGCGGTCTCACGAGATGATAACGTAACGGTCTCGCGAGACAGCAATGCATGGACCGGTCACCGGAGTGTCGCGAGGAGCGGGAAAGGCCTGGGCTGCATCCGGGGGGCCGACAGAGGGTAAGTATATAATGATTTTTTTATTTTTTTTATTATTTTTAACATTAGATATTTTTACTATTGATGCTTCACAGGCAGCATAAATAGTAAAAAGTTGGTCACACAGGGTTAATAGCAGCGTTAACAGAGTGTGTTACACCGCGGCATAAAGCGGTGTAATGCAGCCATTAACCCTGTGTGAGCGCTGACTGGAGGGGAGTATGGAGGGGACACTGACGGCAGGGGAGTAGGGAGTGGCCATTTCGCCGCCGGACTGTGCCCATCGCTGATTGGTCATGGCCGTTTTACCGCGGCCAATCTGCGACTTGGGATTTCCGTGACAGACAGAAAGACAGACAAACAGATGGAAGTACCCCTTAGACGATTATATATATAGATTAGGGAAATTAATATGAATAGTTTCCTAATATAACGTCAAAATCAGTACATTGCTAAACCTCTGAGTGGGCAATCCACCGAAAGCTGGTTGCAATAAATAACAGCTATATCATACTGATGGATCCAGCTAGACAACTTGAAGAAACTGACTTCCTTCCATTTCTGTAAGGTAATGGCTATTTCACATCACAGTATACAGTACTCACTGGTTCTAGCTTCAGAGCTGCGTTCCGCACCTTCTGTTCCCCAGATAACTGTCTCTCTGCTCCCATGCATGTCAGGTAATAATGGTAATCTCATGCGCATCTCTGATGTCACACACTATGGCTTTATGCACGGGCTCAGGCAATGATATGCCGCTTGCACCAAATTGGCAAACAGCTAGGAAGAGAAGGTCTCCAGTGGTGACTTTTGTGGATTGCCTTGCATAGAAGAGCAATTCTGGATGTGCATACTCCGGAAAGTGTGAGGGAGGTAGTTGGGGATAAATATGGTAAGCTAGTGATAGGAGGATACTATTGCTTAGAGAAATGTTGAAACTGTATGCAATATTTTGATGGGAGTGATTCATGCGAGAATTATGAATGAGTTTATGTGGGAACTCCTGTATGTAAGAATACTGCAGATAGGTGAGGTTGGCGCAAGGTTCTTTCTGAGGAATATCCTTGGCTGTCATTATACTAGTAATTTGGAACTCTGGGTGACAAGAGGGTAGATGTGCTGTATGTGGCTCATGACCATCTCTTAGAAATGATTGTGGTTCTCAAGGTAAGAAAGGTTAGGGAACACTGGTTTAGAGTATCCACCTCACTAGGTAAGCCATAACAGCTATAATGTGTCATCTTTGTTACAGTTGCAAGTCTTAAGTCTCCTGACCTAACTAAATATTATCTTATATGCCTATCATAATGTTTGTTCAGGTCATGAGACTTGTGGTTGGCCAGGAAGGTACATCCTGCAGTACTTTCTGGAAAATGCGGCCATTATATTGGATTCACTGTGTAAGGTTTAATTTGGCCAAGTGTAGTTTGGAAGCCATGAACACTATTGACATGGTGTCTTGTGATGTGGTAATGGCTACCATTCCCACTCTATCTGTACTACTCGCTTGGAGACCGATGGCAGCGGCCTGCAGTTTAGTGTGGTGAAAGCGATGAGCAAGGAAGCAGGAGAGGCCATTATAGTTAACAACAGAAAGTATTTTAATGAGAATGAGGTGAATTTTGAAAGACATGTTCAGGATTTTTCACGCTTTCTTTGCGCTTTTTCGGTGGTTTTCCGCTGCAAAAACACTTAAAATCAGCTTACATTAAGCATCCCATCATTTTAATGCATTCCGCAATATTTGTGCCCATGCTGCGTCTTTTTCCGGCAAAAAAAACGCATTGCTGAAAGAAACGCAGCATGCTCATTCATTTTGCGGAAAATCTGCGGATTTTTGTCCAGAGCTTGGCTTCCAGTCTGGATCATCTTGCTGTTAGGGTTCAAAGTATTCAGGATTTTGTTGTTCACAGTCCTATGTCAGAGCCTAGAATACCTATTCCGGAGTTGTTTTCTGGAGATACATCTAGGTTCCTGAATTTTAGGAACAATTGTAAGTTGTTTCTTTCTTTGAAACCTCGTTCCTCTGGTGATGCCGTTCAGCAAGTTAAGATTATCATTTCCTTTTTGCGTGGTGACCCTCAAGATTGGGCCTTCGCATTGGTGCCAGGGGATCCTGCATTGCTTAGTGTAGATGCGTTTTTTCTAGCCCTTGGATTGCTCTATGAGGAACCTAATCTTGAGAACCAGGCTGAAAAAACGTTATTGGCCCTCTCGCAGGGGCAAGATGAAGCAGAGGTGTACTGCCAGAAATTTCGGAAATGGTCGGTGCTTACTCAGTGGAATGAGTGTGCCCTGGCTGCAAATTTCAGAGAAGGTCTTTCTGAAGCCATTAAGAATGTCATGGTGGGGTTCCCTACGCCTGCAGGTCTGAATGAGTCAATGACTCTGGCCATTCAGATTGATCGGCGTTTGCGGGAGCGCAAACCTGTGCACCATTTGGCGGTGTCTTCTGAACAGACACCTGAATCTATGCAATGTGACAGAATTCTGACCAGAAGTGAACGGCAAAATTATAGACGGCAAAATGGGTTGTGCTTTTACTGTGGTGACTCAGCTCATGTTATCTCAGCATGCTCTAAGCGCAAAAAAAAGGTTGATAAATCTGTCACCATTGGTACTTTACAGCCTAAGTTCATTTTGTCTGTTACCCTGATTTGTTCCCTGTCATCTTACCCGGTTAATGCTTTTGTAGATTCAGGTGCCGCCCTGAGTCTGATGGATTGGTCATTTGCCAGGCGCTGTGGTTTTGATTTGGAGCCTTTAAAATTCCCTATTCCACTAAGGGGAATTGATTCTACATCATTGGCTACGAATAGACCTCAGTACTGGACAGAAGTGACCATGTGCATGACTCCTGTTCATCAGGAGGTGATTCGCTTTCTTGTACTGCATAATTTGCATGATGTCGTCGTGTTGGGTCTACCATGGTTGCAGACTCATAATCTAGTCCTAGATTGGAAAGCTATGTCGGTGTCAAGTTGGGGTTGTCAGGGAATTCATGGTGACGCTCCTGTGGTGTCAATTGCTTCGTCCACTCCTTCTGAAGTCCCTACGTTTTTGTCAGACTACCAGGATGTATTTGAGGAGCCCAAACTCAATTCTCTACCTCCTCATAGGGACTGTGATTGTGCTATAAATTTGATTCCTGGTAGTAAGTTTCCTAAGGGACGACTTTTCAATTTATCTGTGCCGGAGCATGCTGCCATGCGGAGTTATATAAAGGAGTCTTTAGAGAAGGGACATATTCGCCCGTCCTCATCCCCTCTTGGTGCAGGATTCTTTTTTGTGGCTAAAAAGGATGGTTCCTTGAGACCCTGTATTGATTATCGCCTTTTGAATAAAATCACGGTCAAATTTCAGTATCCTTTGCCATTGTTAACTGATTTGTTTGCTCGCATTAGGGGGTCTAGTTGGTTCACCAAGATAGATCTTCGTGGTGCGTATAACCTTGTGCGTATAAAACAGGGTGATGAATGGAAAACTGCATTTAATATGCCTGAAGGCCATTTTGAGTACTTGGTGATGCCTTTTGGACTTTCTAATGCTCCTTCAGTCTTTCAGTCCTTTATGCATGACATCTTCCGTGAATATCTGGATAAGTTTATGATTGTGTATCTGGATGATATTCTGGTTTTTTCGGATGATTGGGAGTCTCATGTTAAGCAGGTCAGGATGGTCTTTCAGGTCCTACGTGACAATGCTTTATTTGTGAAGGGCTCAAAATGTCTTTTTGGAGTCCAGAAGATTTCTTTTTTGGGTTTCATTTTTTCTCCTTCTACTATTGAGATGGACCCTGTCAAGGTTCAGGCTATTCATGACTGGACGCAGCCTACATCTGTTAAGAGTCTTCAGAAGTTCTTGGGTTTTGCTAATTTTTACCGTCGCTTCATAGCTAATTTTTCTGGCGTTGTTAAGCCTTTGACGGATTTGACCAAGAAGGGTTCTGATGTGACTAATTGGTCTTCTGCGGCTGTGGAGGCCTTTCGGGAGCTGAAGCGTCGGTTTTCTTCGGCTCCGGTCTTATGTCAGCCAGATGTCTCACTTCCCTTCCAGGTGGAGGTTGATGCTTCCGAGATTGGAGCGGGGGCTGTTTTGTTGCAGAGAAGCCCCGATGGCTCTGTGATGAAGCCATGTGCTTTCTTTTCAAGAAAGTTTTCGCCTGCCGAGCGGAATTATGATGTCGGTAATCGGGAGCTGTTGGCTATGAAGTGGGCATTTGAGGAGTGGCGACATTGGCTCGAGGGAGCTAAACATAGTGTGGTGGTCTTGACTGATCACAAGAATTTGATTTATCTCGAGTCGGCCAAGCGGCTGAATCCCAGACAGGCTCGTTGGTCGTTGTTTTTCTCTCGTTTTGATTTCATGGTCTCGTACCTGCCTGATTCGAAGAATGTGAAGGCTGGTGCTCTTTCTAGGAGTTTTGTGCCTGACTCTCCTGGAGATTCAGAGCCAGCTGGTATCCTTAGAGAAGGGGTGATTTTGTCTGCCATCTCCCCAGATTTGCGACGTGTGCTTCAAGAGTTTCAGGCGGATAGACCTGACCGCTGTCCACCGGAGAGACTGTTTGTCCCGGATAGATGGACCAACAGAGTCATCTCCGAGGTTCATTCTTCGGTGTTGGCGGGCCATCCTGGAATATTTGGTACCAGAGACTTGGTGGCCAGGTCTTTTTGGTGGCCTTCCTTGTCGCGGGATGTGCGTTCCTTTGTGCAGTCTTGTGGAATTTGTGCTCGGGCGAAGCCCTGCTGTTCTCGTGCCAGTGGTTTGCTGTTACCTTTGCCTGTCCCGAAGAGGCCTTGGACGCACATTTCCATGGATTTTATTTCAGATCTCCCTGTCTCTCAGAGAATGTCTGTCATCTGGGTGGTGTGTGATCCTTTTTCTAAGATGGTCCATTTGGTGCCCTTGCCTAAGTTGCCTTCCTCCTCCGAGTTGGTTCCACTGTTTTTTCAAAATGTGGTTCGTTTGCACGGGATTCCTGAGAACATTGTTTCTGACAGAGGATCCCAGTTTGTGTCTAGATTTTGGCGGACCTTTTGTGCTAAGTTGGGCATTGAATTGTCTTTTTCGTCGGCCTTCCATCCTCAGACGAATGGCCAAACCGAGCGAACTAATCAGACCTTGGAGACTTATTTAAGATGTTTTGTTTCTGCTGACCAGGATGACTGGGTTACTTTTTTGCCTTTGGCCGAGTTTGCCCTTAATAATCGGGCTAGTTCTGCTACTTTGGTTTCTCCTTTTTTTTGTAATTCGGGGTTTCATCCTCGTTTTTCCTCGGGTCAGGTGGAGCCTTCTGACTGTCCTGGAGTGGATGTTGTGGTGGATAGGTTGCATCAGATTTGGAATCATGTGGTGGACAATTTGAAGTTGTCACAAGAGAATGCTCAGCTCTTTGCCAACCGCCGTCGCTGTGTGGGTCCCCGACTTCGCGTTGGGGACTTGGTGTGGTTGTCTTCTCGCTTCGTTCCTATGAAGGTCTCCTCTCCTAAGTTCAAGCCTCGGTTTATCGGTCCTTATAAGATTCTGGAAGTCCTTGGCCCTGTGTCATTCCGTCTGGACCTCCCGGCATCATTTGCTATTCATAATGTGTTCCATCGCTCGTTGTTGCGGAGGTATGTGGTACCTGTGGTTCCTCCGGTTGAGCCTCCTGCCCCGGTGCTGGTTGAGGGAGAATTGGAATACGTGGTGGAGAAGATCTTGGATTCTCGTGTTTCTAGACGGAGGATAATTCTTGGGTTGTCGCCTCTGATGTTCATGCGGCCGATTTGGTTCGTGCCTTCCATGTGGCTCATCCTGATCGCCCTGGGGGTTTTCATGAGGGTTCGGTGACCCCTCCTTAAGGGGGGGGTACTGTTGTGAACTCTGTTTTCAGGCTCCCTCTTGTGGTCACTGGTGGTATGGTGTGACTTTTGCTTTGGGCTCCCCCTGGTGGCTTTGTTTGTTATCCTGCTGGTCTCTGGCTATCAGCTGGTTCGTTATCCTCTGGGAGGTTCCTATATAGCTCTGTTTTACTTCCACTTGTTGCCGGCTTTCGATGTAATCAGTGCTACTCCGATTCCTTCTGACTACCTTGCTCCCAGTCCATCCAGGACAAGCTAAGTTTTGTTTGCTCATTTTTTGATCAGCAGTGTTTATCATGTTTTCTTGTCCAGCTTGCTAAAATGTGATTCCCTTGCTTGCTGGATGCTCTAGTGGACTGAGTTTCTCCCCACACACCATTAGTTGGTGCGTGGGTTCTTGAAATCTCAGGATGGATATTTTGTAAGGGTTTTTTATTGATCGCATAGACCCCTGCTCTATTTTCTGCTTTCTAGTACTAGTGGGCCTCTTTTGCTGAATCTGATTTCATCCCTACGTATGTGCCTTCTTCTTACTTCACCGTTAATATTTGTTGGGGGCTTCTATATCTTTGGGGATTATTTCTCTGGAGGCAAGCGAGGTCTTTCTTTCTCTTTAGGGGTAGCTAGTTCCTCAAGCTGGCTCGAGACGTCTAGGAATTATTTAGGCACGTTCACCGGCTACCTCTAGTTGTGTTGGATAGGTTCAGATTTGCGATCAGTCCAGTTACCATCTCCCTAGAGCTTGTCCTTAGTTTATTCACTTGCTGGTCTATTCGTGATCCTCAGCCACTAAGGATCATAACACATTGCGGTCTCACGAGATGATGACATAACGGTCTCGCGAGACAGCAATGCATGGACCGGTCACCGGAGTGTCGCGAGGAGCGGGAAAGGCCTGGGCTGCATCCGGGGGGCCGACAGAGGGTAAGTATATAATGATTTTTTTATTTTTTTTATTATTTTTAACATTAGATATTTTTACTATTGATGCTTCACAGGCAGCATAAATAGTAAAAAGTTGGTCACACAGGGTTAATAGCAGCGTTAACAGAGTGTGTTACACCGCGGCATAAAGCGGTGTAATGCAGCCATTAACCCTGTGTGAGCGCTGACTGGAGGGGAGTATGGAGGGGACACTGACGGCAGGGGAGTAGGGAGTGGCCATTTCGCCGCCGGACTGTGCCCATCGCTGATTGGTCATGGCCGTTTTACCGCGGCCAATCTGCGACTTGGGATTTCCGTGACAGACAGAAAGACAGACAAACAGATGGAAGTACCCCTTAGACGATTATATATATAGATTAGGGAAATTAATATGAATAGTTTCCTAATATAACGTCAAAATCAGTACATTGCTAAACCTCTGAGTGGGCAATCCACCGAAAGCTGGTTGCAATAAATAACAGCTATATCATACTGATGGATCCAGCTAGACAACTTGAAGAAACTGACTTCCTTCCATTTCTGTAAGGTAATGGCTATTTCACATCACAGTATACAGTACTCACTGGTTCTAGCTTCAGAGCTGCGTTCCGCACCTTCTGTTCCCCAGATAACTGTCTCTCTGCTCCCATGCATGTCAGGTAATAATGGTAATCTCATGCGCATCTCTGATGTCACACACTATGGCTTTATGCACGGGCTCAGGCAGTGATATGCCGCTTGTGTATTCAGGCAGCTGATGTGCTATCGAATGTCAAATCGCTGGTCTGTGCCACTTCACTTCTACTGTGCATCACATAACAAACCCTACTCTGCTTTACACCCTGGCTCCCCTCCCTATATCCCAAAGCGAGTCTCATGACAAACTAAACACTATTCCATTGGAATCTGCCTCATACTTGGCTCTGCTGTTCCAAGGTTCAGTCTTTCATACTCAGCTCTACGTTTTTTAACCAAAATGCCATTCAGCATACCAACCTATGATGTTTCATGACCTAGATCCCATCCAGCATTTTCAGCTCTACATCTCAGTTGCCATCAAGTTTATCTAGCTGTGTTATTCCACACTGCATCAACAATTTTAGTCCCTGCTTCTCATCTCGACCTACTGTATAGTTTAGAACAGAGGTCACCAACCTGTGGCTTGTGTGCCACATGCTGTTCATGTTCCCATAATCTGTTGCTTGCTGCTGTCTGGTGTACCTTGTGTAATTGCACCAAATTGGCAAACAGCTAGGAAGAGAAGGTCTCCAGTGGTGACTTTTGTGGATTGCCTTGCATAGAAGAGCAATTCTGGATGTGCATACTCCGGAAAGTGTGAGGGAGGTAGTTGGGGATAAATATGGTAAGCTAGTGATAGGAGGATACTATTGCTTAGAGAAATGTTGAAACTGTATGCAATATTTTGATGGGAGTGATTCATGCGAGAATTATGAATGAGTTTATGTGGGAACTCCTGTATGTAAGAATACTGCAGATAGGTGAGGTTGGCGCAAGGTTCTTTCTGAGGAATATCCTTGGCTGTCATTATACTAGTAATTTGGAACTCTGGGTGACAAGAGGGTAGATGTGCTGTATGTGGCTCATGACCATCTCTTAGAAATGATTGTGGTTCTCAAAGTAAGAAAGGTTAGGGAACACTGGTTTAGAGTATCCACCTCACTAGGTAAGCCATAACAGCTATAATGTGTCATCTTTGTTACAGTTGCAAGTCTTAAGTCTCCTGACCTAACTAAATATTATCTTATATGCCTATCATAATGTTTGTTCAGGTCATGAGACTTGTGGTTGGCCAGGAAGGTACATCCTGCAGTACTTTCTGGAAAATGCGGCCATTATATTGGATTCACTGTGTAAGGTTTAATTTGGCCAAGTGTAGTTTGGAAGCCATGAACACTATTGACATGGTGTCTTGTGATGTGGTAATGGCTACCATTCCCACTCTATCTGTACTACTCGCTTGGAGACCGATGGCAGCGGCCTGCAGTTTAGTGTGGTGAAAGCGATGAGCAAGGAAGCAGGAGAGGCCATTATAGTTAACAACAGAAAGTATTTTAATGAGAATGAGGTGAATTTTGAAAGACATGTTCAGGATTTTTCACGCTTTCTTTGCGCTTTTTCGGTGGTTTTCCGCTGAAAAAACACTTAAAATCAGCTTACATTAAGCATCCCATCATTTTAATGCATTCCGCAATATTTGTGCCCATGCTGCGTTTTTTTCCGGCAAAAAAACGCATTGCTGAAAGAAACGCAGCATGCTCATTCATTTTGCGGAAAATCTGCGGATTTGCCGCTATATTATTGCATTGTGAACCTCCGGAAAAAAACTTGAAAAATCCACGAAAAAAATGAGGGAAAAGCACGAGAAAAACCATGAAAAAAAATGTGAGCGGATTTCCTACGAAAGGAGTCCGGATTTGCTCAGGAAAATTCTGCATACATTCCTAAACGTGGGCACATAGCCTTATAGTGCTTTCATATAACTGATAATATATAGCAGCAGTTTACATTTCTACATAATTACAATTTCACAATTAATTACGATTTCACAACCTGCTACATCAGCTATCTTTCCAGATGCTCCTAAGAGGCAAAACATAGAATTTTTTCTCTAAATCTTCCACACTAGGTTAAAGGTACCGTTACACTAAACGACTTACCAACGATCACGACCAGCGATACGACCTGGCCGTGATCGTTGGTAAGTCGTTGTGTCGCTGGGGAGCTGTCACACAGACAGCTCTCTCCAGCGACCAACGATCAGGGGAATGACTTCGGCATAGTTGAAACTGTCTTCAACGATGCCGAAGTCCCCCTGCAGCACCCGGGTAACCAGGGTAAACATCGGGTTACTAAGTGCAGGGCCGCACTTAGTAATCCGATATTTGCCCTGGTTACCATTGTAAAAGTAAAAAAAAAAAAAAAACACTACATACTCACATTCCGATGTCTGTCACGTCCCACGCCGTCTGCTTCCCGCACTGACTGTGTCAGCGCCGGCCGTAAAGCAGAGCACAGCGGTGACGTCACCGCTGAGCTCTTCTTTATGGCCGGCACTGACAGTCAGTGCGGGAAGCTGATGGCGGGGGACGTGACAGACATCGGAATGTGAGTATGTAGTGTTTTTTTCTTTTAACTTTTACAATGGTAACCAGGGTAAATATCAGGTTACTAAGCGCGGCCCTGCGCTTAGTAACCCGATGTTTACCCTGGTTACAAGTGAACACATCGCTGGATCGGCATCACACACGGCGATCCAGCGATGACAGCGGGTGATCAGCGACCAAAAAAGGTCCTGATCATTCCCTACGACCAACGATCTCCCAGCAGGGGCCTGATCGTTGGTCGCTGTCACACATAATGAGATCATTAGCGGGATCGTTGCTACATCACAAAAAAGCGTGACGTTGCAACGATATCGTTAACAAAATCGTTATGTGTGAAGGTACCTTTACACCTCTGAATCCACCACTGTATCAAGGTGACCTTGTCAATCTGTAAGAAGATAAACATAATCTGACCTGACAGAACCTGAAAACCCATCTCTTCAGGAAAGCCTACAGCCTGCAATAACAATTCTACCGCCTCACCAACCACCCGAGCTGCTGCCTCACCAACCTCCTGAACTGCCACTTCACCAACCACCCAAGCTGCCGCCTCACCAAACACCCAAGCTGCCGCCCCACCAACCACCTGAGCCGCTGCCGTGTCACCACCGCCAGAGCTGCCACCTCACCAACCACCCGAGCTGCCGCCTCACCTCCATGTAGAATGTAAGTCCGCAAGGGCAGCGTCCTCTCCCCTCTGTACCAGTCTGTCATTGTAAATTTGTTTACTGTTAACAATATCTATAACCCTGTATGTAACCCCTTTTCACATGTACAGCACCATGGAATTAATGGTGCTATATAAATAATAATAATAATAATAATAATAATGCCCTGCTCCCCCTTGTAGACATCAGTGCTGTGTATAATGTGATGTGTAAACTGAATAATGTCCTGTGTTTTGTGTACATATTGTGTAGTGTAAGATGTTTGCCTATTTAATGTGATAATGTAATGTTATGGACTTAGTACATAACAAAATGATTTTTGCATAGAATGTAAGTGAAAGGGTACGTTGCTCCAGCAACACACTCAGCGAGAGAGAGAGTTAATGTTGGGGCCAGCCCACAGGGTGAGGGCTCAGTGCAATGGCAAAAACTACTTCCTAAAGTTAGTCAGGGAGGAGTTAGAGTCTGAAGAAGTGACAAGTGTGTAGTGCTGCTGTTTGGGTGAACTACAGCAAAGGAGACGACGGAACAATGAGGAAGAGTGACTAGGAACTGAAAGAAGAGGCAGAGTGGCCTTCTACCTTAAAGAGGTCCTTGGATAGGATGATATGTCACAAGAAACCCTGAATAGGGTTGACTGAAACGGATTGGACAAATTAAAAAATTGCCGACTTTTGGCAAAGTCGGGTTTCATGAAACCCGACCCGATCCTAGTGTGAGATCGGCCATGAGGTCGCCGATCAGCGCGCAAAAGTCAAGTTTCATATGACGCTTTCAGCGCCATTTTTCAGCCAATGAAGGAGGATGCAGAGTGTGGGCAGCGTGATGACATAGGTCCCAGTCCCCACCATCCTAGAGAAGGGCATGACAGTGATTGGCTTGCTTTCTGCGGCGTCACAGGGGCTATAAAGGGGCGTGCACGCCGACCGCTATCTTACTTCTGCCGATCTTAGCATAGGGAGAGGTTGCTGCAGCTTCATCAGAAGAAGGGATATAGTTAGGGAGGGAAGATTAACCCCCAAACTGCTTGTGCTGTAGCGATTTCCACTGTCCAACACCACCTTTTTTTTGCAGGGACAGTGGAGGCTAGATTTTTGTGCATCAGCTCTGTAGCTTATTAGGCTGCCTTATAAGGCTCCCTGATAGCTGCATTGCTGTTTGCACGCTGCTGTGCAAACCAACTGCTTTTTTAAAAGCAAAAATCCTGTTGCTCCTTTCTACACAGTTATCTTGTTTATTTGTCCACACTTTTGTGTGCAGCAATCCTTTTTATTGCTGCCATACTTGGCCTGAGATCATTGTAGGGAGATTGAAATTGTACTACAGTCCTTGTATTTTTTCATATATCTTCCAGCCACTTTCTGCCACTTACATTGTGTTGTTTTATACACTGGGCCTGAGTTTTGGTTCAGTCTCCAAAAAAAAAAGTGAGATTCAAATTCTCACAAAGTGGATATACTTCAGTCCTGTTAGTTTGTCGTATGTCAGCCATCCCCTTTCTGCCACGTAGATTGTGTTGTTATATACACTGAGCCTGAGTTTTGGTTCGGTCTCCCCCCAAAAAAAAGCGAGATTCAAATTCTCACAAAGTGGGTATACTTCAGTCCTGTTAGTTTGTCATATATCAGCCAGCCACTTTCTGCCACTTACATTGTGTTGTTTTATGCACAAGGCCTGAGTTTTGGTTCAGTTTCCCCCCAAAAAAGGGAGATTTAAATTCTCAATAAGTTTATATACACCTTCTACCTTGTTTTACAGTACTATATAACAGTTGATATTTTGGTTAGATTTTCCAAAAAATGAGGAAGTCTGGTGGAAAAGCCCGTGGGCGGTGGTTACCAGCTGGTACTGATGGTGGTGGTGGTAGTGCATCTGGTGGTAGTGGCAAAAGCACAATAGCACCTGAGGCTGGAGGTGTTGAGCCAGCGTCATCGTCTGGCTACACAAGGCCTCGAAGCCTCCCTTTTCTGGGAGTAGGAAAACAGCTTTTAAAGCCAGAGCAGCAGGAAAAAGTATTGGCTTTCCTTGCTGACTCAGCCTCTAGCTCTTTCGCCTCCTCTTCAGAAAGCTCCAAATATAAAAGCAGCGAGTCGTCAGTGGATGCTCCCGGTCAGGAACAAGACGTTTCCTTGTGTCATTCACCCAAACCAAAAGTGAATGATGCGTCAGGTGACACTACAGGTTACTCCATGGAGCTCGTTACACATACCATGCCTGGGTTAGAAAGGGAAACTGTTAACTGCCCATTACAAGATGAATCGGACATGGAGTGCACTGATGCACAGCCACAGCTAGATTATTATGCTGTTCCATTGACTCAGATCACTACATTGCCCTCGCAGTGTACTGAGCCAGAATCTGACCCTGATGAGACTATGGGGCCCCGTCCCGAACGCTATAGCACCTTATACGGTGACACAGAGGAAGGTGCACATGACATTGAAGAGGAGGTGATAGATGACCCAGTTGTTGACCCAGATTGGCAGCCATTGGGGGAAGAGGGTGCCGCTGCCAGTAGCTCAGAAGCAGAGGAGGATGATCCGCAGCAGCCATCCACATCGCAACAGCTGTCATCTGGCAGGCCCATATCAGGCCAAAAATGTTTGTCCAAAACAAAAACAGTTTTAGGACAGCGTGGCCATCCGGTGAAAGTAGCACAGCGTGCAAAGCCTGAAAAGGTATTCCATAGTACGAAGAGTGTAGTGTGGCAATTTTTTAACCAAGATTCGAATGATCAGTCAAAAGTTATCTGTAAGAAATGCGCAAAGACCTTTAGCAGAGGGAAGAATCTTCAAAATTTAAATAAAACGTGCATGCGTAGACATTTAACCAGCATGCACTTGCAAGCCTGGACTAACTACCAAACATCCCGTACCGTTGGTGCACCTGCTCAGGATGAAGGTAGTCAGCAGCGCTACATTGCTTCCCTCACTGTAAGCCTACCGGTTAGGACACCACCAGCAGCAAATGTGGAGGTATCTTCGCAAGGCCAAAGCAGTCAGGGAATCACAAGGTTGTTGGTAGGAAACACTGTATGTAGGCAACATCAAGAATACCATCACCAACCCTCTCTCAATCCACCATGTCCACCACCACCACCGCTAGTTCCACCATATGCAGCTCTCCAGTCCAGCTCACTCTACAAGAGACTCTCGTTAGGAAAAGAAAGTACTCATCCTCTCATCCGCGTACACAGGGTTTGAATGCCCACATTGCTATGCTAATCTCATTAGAGATGATGCCCTACCGGTTGGTTGAAAGCGAAGCTATCAAAGAACTGATGGCCTACGCAGTACCACACTACAACCTACCTAGTCAGCACTTCTTTGCGAGAAAAGCCATCCCAGCCCTCCACCAGCATGTCAAAGACCACATTGTCCATGCACTGACGCAATCAGTCAGTGGAAAGGTGCACCTCACAACAGATGCATGGACCAGTAGGCATGGCCAGGGAAGTTATGTGTCCATCATGGTGCACTGGGTTAATGTGGATGCAGGGTCCACAGGGGACAGCCATCCTGGGACAGTTCTGCCTAGCCCACGGTCTAGGAAACAGTTGGCTGTAGGCATTCACCACCCCTCCTCCTCCTCCAGAAGCGAAAGCTCATCCACAGAGCGCAGTCACACCACTCCATCCGCAGCTGCCAGTGTTGCACACGAGGTGTCCCATTATCGAACAGCTAGTGGTAAGTGTCAGCAGGCTGTGTTACAAATGAAGTGTTTGGGCGACAAAAGACACACCGCGGAAGTACTGGACAAGTACTTGCAGCAACAAACTCAGTCATGGCTGGGCAGTGTATATCTTGGGGCAGGCAAGGTAGTCAGTGATAACTGAAGGAATTTTATGGCCGCCATAGCCCTTTCAGAACTGAAACACATACCTTGCCTGGCTCATACCTTGAACCTGGTGGTGCAGTGCTTCCTCAAAAATTATCCGGAGTTACCAGTCCTGCTCCTGAAGGTGCCGGTCGCCCATACACTCCAGCCATATGCTGAACCATCAGCTATCGCTGAATCTTCCCCAGCACCACCTAATAATCAACATTGCAACAAGGTGGAACTCCACACTGCACATGGTTCAGAGGCTGTGCAAACAGAGGTGTGCTGTAATAAATTTGTGGGAGGATACACATACACGGGCAGGCACTTGGATGGCAGACATGGAGTTGTCTGGTGCGCAGTGGCCGAAGCTACAAGACCTCTGTCAAGTCCTTCAGTGTTTTGAGGAATGCACACGGCTGGTAAGTGCAGACGACACCATCATAAGCATGAGCATCCCACTA
Organism: Ranitomeya variabilis; assembly: GCF_051348905.1. Taxonomy (NCBI): domain Eukaryota; kingdom Metazoa; phylum Chordata; class Amphibia; order Anura; family Dendrobatidae; genus Ranitomeya; species Ranitomeya variabilis. Next base: position 449,261,948 of record NC_135237.1, on the reverse strand, counting down.
ATGCATCTGCTGATGCAAAGTTTGATGCACATTAAGGAGCAGGCGTCTGCAGCCGAGGAGGAGGGAAGCCTTGATGGCAGTCAACCATTGTCTGCTCAGGGAACTCTCCTGGATGAGGTGGCAGACGAAGAGGAGGAGGATGATGGGGATGAATATTTAAGGGAGTAGGATGCTTCTCAGGGGGCAATAGAAACTGGTGGCCTTGCAAGGTCAGGTACAGGGTTTTTGCAGGACTCAAGTGATGTTGTTTTGCAAGAAAGTGCTCCTCAACCCAGCACAAGCAGTGAATTGACACCTGGAACATTGGCCCACATGGCTGAGTATGCCTTGCGTATCCTAAAAAGGGACCCCCGCATTATCAAAATGCTGACCGATGACGAATACTGGTTGGCCTGCCTCCTGGATCTATGATATAAAGGAAAATTACAAAATATCATGCCACATGAGAACCTTGAGCAAATATTGGCTACCAAACAAGCAACTCTTGTAGACCGTTTGGTTCTGGCATTCCCAGCACACAGCAGCTGTGATGGTTCTCACACGAGCCGTAGGGGGCAACATGGCAGAGGTTTTAGAGGTGCACAAATCCGAAGTGGTGTTAGACAGAGGGGTTTTATGACCAGGTTGTGGAGTGATTTCGCAATGACTGCTGACACGCCAGGTACTGCTGCATCGATTCAAAGTGACAGGAGACAGCATTTGTCCAGTATGGTTACAAACTACCGTATTTACTCGAGTATAAGCCGAGATTTTCAGCCCAAATTTTTGGGCTGAAAGTGCCCCTCTCGGCTTATACTCGAGTCACGGTCTGTGGCAGGGTTGGCGGGTGAGGGGAAGAGAGCGCTGAGGCATACTTACCTAGTCCCGGCGATCCTGACGCTCCCCCTGCCCGTCACACTGTCTTCGGGTGCCGCAGCTCTTCCCCTGTTCAGCGGTCACGTGGGGCCGCTCATTAGAGAAATGAATATTCATTTCTCTAATCAGCGGTGCCGGTGACCACTGATAGAGGAAGAGGCTGCGGCACCCGGAGACCAGCTGTCCGGGGGAAGGAGCGGGACGCCCGGAGCAGGTAAGTATCGCATATTTACCTCTCCACGATCCACACGCCGGGCGCCGCTCCATCTTCCCGGCGTCTATCCGCTCTGACTGATCAGTCAGTGCGGAGAGACGCCAGGACCGGACGCTGGGGAGCTGCAAGCAAGAAAGGTGAGTATGTGTTTTGTTTTTGTTTTTTTGCAGCAGCAGCGTTATATATGGCACAGATTTATGTGGAGCATCTATGGGGCCAAACTGAATGGTGCAGAGCATATATGGGGCAGCTTTATATGGAGCATCTATAGGGCCATAATGAACGGTGCAGAGCATTGTATATGGGGCACAACTTTATATGGAGCATCTATGGGGCCATAATGAACGGTGCAGAGCATTCTATATGGCACAGCTATATATGGATAATATATGGGGCAATAATCAATGGTATGGAGCATTATATATGGCACAGCTTTATATGGAGCATCTATTTTTGTTTTTGAAATTCACCGGTAGCTGCTGCATTTTCCACCCTAGGCTTATACTCGAGTCAATGAGTTTTCCCAGTTTTTTGTGGCAAAATTAGGGGGGTCGGCTTATACTCGAGTATATACGGTACTTTTCCTCCCTTATTGATGTTCTCCCTCACAGGTCATTCCCCTTTGATTACTGGGTATCTAAAATAGACACCTGGCCTGAATTGGCAGAATATGCATTACAGGAGCTCGCTTGCCCTGCTGCTAGTGTGCTATCAGAAAGAGTCTTCAGTGCTGCTGGTAGCACGTACCTTGCCTGAAAAAGGTCTTGATTTTTGCCTCCTCTTACTGACTTCTCCAATTCCTCCATTTTCAGCTGCTGAATGTCCACCATAGGCCATTTTTGTACCTCCCTAAATGGGCTGACTCCCCCCCACAGGGCCGTGGTCACCACCTGGCGCAAGCACCCGTGCGAGTGCCGTTTGCCTGGACAGGTGGGTGGGCCCACTCTTGGGCGACGGCTGTTGTGATTCGGTTCGTGGGCTCCCCCGGTGGTCTCTTGTGGTACTGGTGTCCTGCAAGCTTTGCCTTCTCAGTTCACCTGTTCCTATCAGGATGTGGGAGTATCCTATTTAACCTTGCTCCTCAGTCATTCTAATGCTGGCCATCAATGTATCCAGAGTGATTCTGTTGCATGTTCCTGCTCCCAGTTTTCTGCTCAGCTAAGTTGGACACTTTTGTCCTTAAGTCTATTTTTGTAGGTTTTGTCCAGTTTGCACTTATGTGAATCTCTGCAGCTGGAAGCTCTTGTTGGGCTGAAATTACCACTCCAGTGGCATGAGTTGTCACATGAGTTAAGGTAATTTCAGGATGGTGTTTTGAAGGGTTTTGCAGCTGACCGCGAAGTCCTCTGTTGTATCTTTCTGCTATTTAGTTAGCGGGCCTCTCTGTGCTAAATCTGCTTTCATACTATGTGTGTCTTTTCATCTGCTCTCACCGTTATTATATGTGGGGGGCTGCTATCTCCTGTGGGGACATTCTCTGGAGGCAAGCCAGGACTGTGTTTTCTTCTACCAGGGGTAGTTAGTTCTCCGGCTGGCGCGCGGCATCTAGAGACAACGCAGGAATGTCCCCTGGCTACTTCTAGTGTGGTGTGTAGGTTTAGCATCGCGGTCAGCTCTAGTTTCCATCACCCGAGAGCTTGTCCGTTTATTCTATGCTTCTGATGTTCCCTTGCCATTGGAAACCATAACAGTATGGCCAGCCCAAAAATGTTTGGGCTGAAGCAGGAGAGAAAAGGAACTGTGTGAAACTTTTTTTTTTTTTTTCCTCTGAAGTTGCACTCCAGCTCTAATTGCAGTCTCCTGTTTTCCTCTCCTCTTAACCCCTGAATGGCTCAGACTTTATCTGTTGAAATATGGATCCCCAGAGTCTGGCTACTAATTTGTATAATCTTGCCTCTAAAGTTCAGAATATACAAGATTTTTTGTTACATGCTCCTCGGTCTGAACCTAAAATTCCTATACCGGAGTTTTTTTCTGGAGATCGATCTTGTTTTCTAAATTTTAAATACAATTGTAAATTGTTTCTTTCGCTGAGATCTCATTCTGCTGGAGATCCTGCCCAGCAAGTAAAAATTGTTATTTCTTTACTGCGGGGTGACCCCCAAAATTGGGCATTTTCATTGGCACCAGGGGATCCTGCGTTGCTCAATGTGGATGCGTTTTTTCTGGCTTTGGGGTTGCTTTATGAGGAACCAAATTTGGAGATTCAGGCTGAGAAAGCCCTAATAGCCCTCTCTCAGGGGCAAGATGAAGCCGAAATATATTGCCAAAAATTTCGAAAATGGTCTATGCTTACTCAGTGGAATGAGTGCGCTCTGGCGGCAATTTTCAGAGAAGGTCTCTCTGATGCTGTAAAAGACGTCATGGTGGGGTTTCCTGCGCCTACTGGTCTGAATGAGTCCATGACAATGGCAATTCAGATTGATCAGCGTTTACGGGAACGCAAACCTGTGCACCAGTTGGCGGTGTCTTCTGAAGAGGCACCACAGAGTATGCAATGTGATAGCTTTCTGTCCAGAAGCGAACGACAGATTTATAGGCGCAAAAATCATTTGTGCTTCTATTGTGGAAATTCTACTCATGTTATATCAGCATGCTCTAAACGAACAAAGAAAGTTGATAAATCCTCTGCTATTGGCACTTTGCAGTCCAAGTTTATTTTGTCTGTAACTCTAATTTGTTCGTTATCTTCTATTGTTGCGGATGCGTATGTGGATTCTGGCGCCGCTTTGAGTCTTATGGATTGGTCCTTTGCCAGGCGCTGTGGGTTTGATCTAGAGCCTCTGGAAGTTCCTATACCTTTAAAGGGTATTGATTCTACACCATTGGCTAGTAATAAACCACAATACTGGACACAAGTGACTATGCGTATGACTCCAGACCATCAAGAGGTGATTCGCTTCCTTGTACTGTATAATCTACATGATGTGTTGGTGCTGGGATTGCCATGGTTGCAAACTCATAACCCAGTCCTTGACTGGAAAACAATGTCTGTACTAAGCTGGGGATGTCAGGGAAATCATGGGGACACATCTTTGGTCTCCATTGCTTCATCTATTCCCTCTGAAATTCCTGAGTTTTTGTCTGATTATCGTGAGGTTTTTGAGGAATCTACTCTTAATTCTCTTCCTCCTCACAGAGATTGCGATTGCGCCATAGATTTGATCCCTGGCAGTAAATTTCCTAAGGGTCGTCTATTCAATCTGTCTGTACCTGAACATGCTGCCATGCGAGAGTATATTAGGGAGTCCTTGGAAAAGGGACATATTCGTCCTTCTTCGTCTCCTCTTGGAGCGGGGTTCTTTTTCGTAGCTAAAAGCGATGGTTCTTTGAGACCTTGTATTGATTATAGACTCTTGAATAAGATCACAGTCAAGTATCAGTATCCTTTGCCATTGCTGACAGATTTATTTGCTCGCATTGAGGGGGCGAAGTGGTTCTCTAAGATTGATCTTCGTGGTGCGTATAATTTGGTGCGAATTAAGCAGGGGGATGAGTGGAAAACCGCATTTAATACGCCCGAGGGCCATTTTGAGTATTTGGTGATGCCTTTTGGTCTGTCAAATGCCCCTTCGGTCTTTCAGTCTTTTATGCACAATATTTTCCGTGATTATCTGGATAAATTTATGATTGTGTATTTGGACGATATCTTGATTTTTTCGGATGACTGGGAATCTCATGTTCAACAAGTTAGGAGGGTTTTTCAGGTTTTGCGGACCAATTCTCTGCTTGTTAAAGGTTCAAAGTGTGTTTTTGGGGTTCAGAAGATTTCTTTTTTGGGGTACATTTTTTCCCCCTCTTCTATTGAGATGGATCCTGTGAAGGTTCGGGCTATTTGTGACTGGACGCAACCGACTTCTCTTAAGGGCCTTCAGAAATTTTTGGGCTTTGCTAACTTTTATCGTCGATTCATAACTGGTTTTTCTAGCGTTGTCAGGCCTTTGACTGATTTGACTAAAAAGGGTGCTGATGTTGCAGATTGGTCTCCTGCTGCTGTGGAGGCCTTTCGGGAGCTTAAGCGCCGTTTTTCTTCTGCTCCGGTGTTTTGCCAGCCTGATGTTTCTCTTCCTTTTCAGGTGGAAGTTGATGCTTCCGAGATTGGAGCGGGGGCGGTTTTGTCGCAGAAAAGTTCAGATTGTTCAGTGATGAGACCTTGTGCGTTCTTTTCTCGAAAATTTTCGCCCGCCGAGCGAAATTATGACGTCGGTAATCGGGAGCTTTTGGCGATGAAGTGGGCATTCGAGGAGTGGCGTCATTGGCTTGAGGGTGCTAAACATCAGGTGGTGGTCTTGACTGATCACAAAAATTTGATTTATCTTGAGTCGGCCAGACGTCTGAATCCTAGACAGGCGCGCTGGTCGTTGTTTTTCTCCCGGTTTAATTTTGTGGTTTCGTATCTGCCAGGTACTAAGAATGTGAAGGCGGATGCCCTTTCTAGGAGTTTTGAACCTGATTCCCCTGGTGATTCTAAACCTACGGGTATACTTAAGGATGGGGTGATATTGTCTGCTGTCTTCCCAGACCTGCGACGTGCTTTACAAGAGTTTCAGGCGGATCGGCCTGATCGTTGTCCGCCTGGTAGATTGTGCCGGATGAGTGGACCAATAGAGTCATCTCGGAGGTTCATTCTTCTGCGTTGGCAGGTCATCCGGGAATTTTTGGTACCAGAGATTTGGTGGCTAGGTCCTTCTGGTGGCCTTCCCTGTCTCGGGACGTGCGTACTTTTGTGCAGTCTTGCGATGTTTGTGCTCGGGCCAAGCCTTGTTGTTCTCGGGCTAGTGGGTTGTTGTTGCCCTTGCCTGTTCCTAAGAGGCCTTGGACACACATCTCTATGGATTTTATTTCTGATCTCCCTGTTTCTCAGAAGATGTCCGTCATTTGGGTGGTGTGTGACCGCTTTTCTAAGATGGTTCATTTGGTGCCCTTGCCCAAGCTGCCTTCCTCATCTGAGTTGGTGCCCCTGTTTTTTCAGAATGTGGTTCGGCTGCATGGTATTCCGGAGAATATCGTTTCCGACAGGGGATCCCAGTTTGTGTCCAGATTTTGGCGGGCGTTTTGTGCCAGGATGGGCATTGATTTGTCTTTTTCGTCTGCATTTCATCCCCAGACAAATGGCCAGACGGAACGTACTAATCAGACCTTGGAGACTTATTTGAGGTGTTTCGTGTCTGCTGATCAGGATGACTGGGTCTCCTTTTTGCCGTTGGCTGAGTTTGCCCTTAATAATCGGGCCAGTTCTGCCACTTTGGTCTCCCCTTTCTTTTGCAATTCAGGGTTCCATCCTCGTTTTTCATCTGGTCAGGTGGAGTCTTCGGATTGTCCTGGAGTGGATACCATGGTGGATAGGTTGCATCGTATTTGGGGGCAGGTGGTGGACAATGTGGAGTTGTCCCAGGAGAGGACTCAACGTTTTGCTAATCGCCATCGTCGTGTTGGTCCTCGTCTTCGTGTTGGGGACTTGGTGTGGTTGTCCTCCCGTTTTGTCCCTATGAGGGTCTCTTCTCCTAAGTTTAAGCCTCGGTTCATCGGTCCTTATAAGATTTTGGAAATTCTTAACCCTGTGTCTTTTCGTTTGGACCTCCCAGCATCCTTTGCTATCCATAATGTCTTCCATCGGTCATTATTGCGGAGGTATGAGGTACCACTTGTGCCTTCTGTTGAGCCTCCTGCTCCTGTGCTGGTTGAGGGTGAATTGGAGTACGTGGTGGAGAAAATCTTGGACTCCCGTGTTTCCAGACGGAGACTTCAATATCTGGTGAAATGGAAGGGCTACGGTCAAGAGGATAATTCTTGGGTTACAGCTTCTGATGTTCATGCTTCTGATTTGGTCCGTGCCTTTCATAGGGCTCATCCAGATCGCCCTGGTGGTTCTTGTGAGGGTTCGGTGCCCCCTCCTTAAGGGGGGGGTACTGTTGTGATTCGGTTCGTGGGCTCCCCCAGTGGTCTCTTGTGGTACTGGTGTCCTGCAAGCTTTGCCTTCTCAGTTCACCTGTTCCTATCAGGATGTGGGAGTATCCTATTTAACCTTGCTCCTCAGTCATTCTAATGCTGGCCATCAATGTATCCAGAGTGATTCTGTTGCATGTTCCTGCTCCCAGTTTTCTGCTCAGCTAAGTTGGACACTTTAGTCCTTAAGTCTATTTTTGTAGGTTTTGTCCAGTTTGCACTTATGTGAATCTCTGCAGCTGGAAGCTCTTGTTGGGCTGAAATTACCACTCCAGTGGCATGAGTTGTCACATGAGTTAAGGTAATTTCAGGATGGTGTTTTGAAGGGTTTTGCAGCTGACCGCGAAGTCCTCTGTTGTATCTTTCTGCTATTTAGTTAGCGGGCCTCTCTGTGCTAAATCTGCTTTCATACTATGTGTGTCTTTTCATCTGCTCTCACCGTTATTATATGTGGGGGGCTGCTATCTCCTGTGGGGACATTCTCTGGAGGCAAGCCAGGACTGTGTTTTCTTCTACCAGGGGTAGTTAGTTCTCCGGCTGGCGCGCGGCATCTAGAGACAACACAGGAATGCCCCCTGGCTACTTCTAGTGTGGTGTGTAGGTTTAGCATCGCGGTCAGCTCTAGTTTCCATCACCCGAGAGCTTGTCCGTTTATTCTATGCTTCTGATGTTTCCTTGCCATTGGAAACCATAACAGACGGCACTGGCACAGGGTCCCTCATAGTACAATGAAGTGTCTGATGGTGGTGGTGCACAACCAACGTCAGATACACCGTCGTAATATGAGGGGCCCTGTGCTAGTACCGCCGCCCACGAGAGAGCGTTCCTCCCAGGTCGAACAGTGCTCTACCACTTGCAATACTTACCTCTCCCTGCTCCACCACGGTGTAGTCTGTGCTGTTAAATCCTTCAATGGCACTGCCAATACAAATTTGTTGAAATGATAGATGATAGTTAAAATATACAGGGGCCCTGGCCTTCATTTAGACCAGTTAATACTTTGCGCCTACTACCACTGTCTGCTACTCAGCAGAGGAGCCCACCCCTGTACCTAGCTATGCTACCTGTTTATTTATGAACAATTTTTTGGCAGACATTTAGCCCACTTTATTATTTGGGCCCACTAACTTAGTCTGCTACTCATTACAATTTTCCGACACTGAGCAAAGCAATGTCGCCTGTTTATAAACTATTTTTTGGCAGACATTTAGCTTACTTTATTATTTGGGCCTACTACTGTGTCTGACACTCATTACAGTTTTCCTCCACTGAACAAAGCAATGCCGCCTGTTTAGTCCTGTTACCACATTTGAACTGCATTTAGCCTACTTTATTATTTGGGCCTACTAACTGTGTCTGCCACTCATTACAGTTTTCGTCCACTGAACAAAGCAATGCCGCCTGTTTAGTCCTGGAAGATATATGAAAAAATACAAGGACTGTAGTACAATTTCAATCTCCCTACAATGATCTCAGAACAAGTATGGCAGCAATAAAAAGGACTGCTGCACATAAAAGTGTGGACAAATAAACAAGATAACTGTGCAGAAAGGAGCAACAGGATTTTTGCTTTTAAAAAAGCAGTTGGTTTGCACAGCAGCGTGCAAACAGCAATGCAGCTATCAGGGAGCCTTATAAGGCAGCCTAATAAGCTACAGAGCTGATGCACAAAAATCTAGCCTCCACTGTCCCTGCAAAAAAAGGTGGTGTTGGACAGTGGAAATCGCTACAGCACAAGCAGTTTGGGGGTTAATCTTCCCTCCCTAACTATATCCCTTCTTCTGATGAAGCTGCAGCAACCTCTCCCTATGCTAAGATCGGCAGAAGTAAGATGGCGGTCGGCATGCACACTGCTTTATAGCCCCTGTGACACTGCAGAAAGCAAGCCAATCATGGTCATGCCCTTCTCTAGGATGGTGGGGACCGATACCTATGTCATCACGCTGCCCACACTCTGCGTCCTCCTTCATTGGCTGAAAAATGGCGCTGAAAGCTTCATACGAAATGCGACTTTTGCACGCAGATCAGCGACTTCATGGCCGATCCCACACTAAGATCAGTTCTGGTTTCATGAAGCCCGACTTTGCCAAAAGTCGGCGATTTTTTAATTTGTCCGATCCGTTTCGCTCAACCCTAGTGACAACCCAAAAAATCCAAATGATCCTGACCAAACAGTGATTAAAGATGAACAAACCCGAACAGTAAAATTTGGCATCAGTACCGAACAACTATGGGCACCGAAAACGAACTTCACCAGGATGTCCGTGTTACTGTTCGGGTTCGACCCCCCCGAACACCAGCTGTTTGTCACACTATCATGTGCATGACCAAGTGGCAAACACCGCTTCTGATCGGCAATAAAATCATCACGTACTGTTCTGCTACCCCAACCCAAACTTTTTGTAACTGTTTGGCTGAACCCGCCGGACCCGAACAACCAGGTGTCCGTCCAACTCTAATAGTGAGGGTAATCAATGAGTAAAACAGGCTGCCACAAGAGTTCGTGAGTCCTCCTTCAATGGAAGACTTCAAACAGATGCATGACAGACATCTAGTTAAGATGGTTTAGTGAATCTTGTGATGCATTGAGCAGGGAATTGGACACGATAACTCATGAGTTCCCTTCCAACTCTAACATTCTATAATTCTATGAAGTCAGATCCACCACTCTGCACTGTTATGACCTGTCTCATTGACAAGTTAGAAATGTAAAATATTAAATATCAATGGACATCCCCTTTAACCCCTTAATCCCATATGACGTTCTATCCCGTTGAAGTGGGGTGGGCCTTAATTCCCACCGACGGGATAGTACGTCATATGCGATCGGCCGCGCTCTCAGGGGGAGCGCGGCCGATCGCGGCCGAGTGTCAGCTGACTTATCGCAGCTGACGTCCGGCACTATGTGCCAGGAGCGGTCACGGACCGCCCCCGGCACAATAACCCCCGGCACACTGCGATCAAACATGATCGCAGTGTTCCGGCAGTATAGGGAAGCATCGCGCAGAGAGGGGGCTCCCTGCGGGCTTCCCTGAGGCCCTCAGAGCAACGCGATGTGATCGCGTTGCTCCGAGCGTTTCTTACCTCCTATCCCTGCAGGCCCCGGATCCAAAATGGCCACGGGGCTGCATCCGGGTCCTGCAGGGACTACTTCCGGGTCCAGGGCAAGCGCTGGTAAGCCTGCAGCGCTGTAAGTCAGATCGCTGATCTGACAGAGTGCTGTGCAAACTGTCAGATCAGTGATCTGTGATGTCTCCCCCTGGGACAAAGTAAAAAAGTAAAAAAAAAAAATTCCACATGTGTAGAAAAAAAAAAAATTCCTAAATAAAGAAAAAAAAATATATTATTCCCATAAATACATTTCTTTATCTAAATAAAAAAAAACAATAAAAGTACACATATTTAGTATCGCCGCATCCGTAACGACTGAACCTATAAAACTGTCCCACTAGTTAACTCCTTCAGTGAACACCGTAAGAAAAAAAAAAAAAACGAGACAAAAAACAACGCTATATTATACTGCCAAACAAAAAGTGGAATAACACGCGATCAAAAAGACGGATATAAATAACCATGGTACCACTGAAAATGTCATCTTGTCCCGCAAAAAACGAGCTGCCATACAGCAACATAAGCAAAAAAATAAAAAAGTTATAGTCCTCAGAATAAAGCGATGCCATAATAATTATTTTTTCTATAAAATAGCTTTTATCGTATAAAAGCGCCAAAACATAAGAAAATGATATAAATGAGATATCTCTGTAATCATACTAACCCGAGGAATAAAACTGCTTTATCAATTTTACCAAACGTGGAATAGCATAAACGCCTCCCCCAAAAGAAATTCATGAATAGCTGGTTTTTGGTCATTCTGCCTCACAAAAAATCAGAATAAAAGCGATCAAAAACTGTCACGTGTCCGAACATGCTACCTATAAAAATGTCAACTCGTCCCGCAAAAAACAAGACCTCACATGACTCTGTGGACCAAAATATGGAAAAATTATAGGTCTCAAAATATGGAGACACAAAAACTTTTTTGCTATAAAAAGCGTCTTTTAGTGTGTGACAGCTGCCAATCATAAAAATCAGCTATAGAAAACTCTATAAAAGTAAATCAAACCCCCCTTCATCACCCCCTTAGTTAGGGAAAAATAATAAAATTTAAAAAATGTATTTATTTCCATTTTCCCATTAGGGTTAGGGCTAGGGTTAGGGTTAGGGTTAGGGCTAGGGTTAGGGCTAGGGTTAGGGTTAGGGTAGGGGCTAGGGTTGGGGCTAAAGTTAGGGTTAGGGTTGGGGCTAAAGTTAGGGTTAGGGTTGGGGCTAAAGTTAGGATTAGGGTTGAGGCTAAAGTTAGGGTTACGGTTTGGATTACATTTACGGTTGGGATTAGGGTTGGGATTAGACTTAGGGGTATGTCAGGGTTAGGGGTGTGGTTAGGGTTACCGTTGGGATTAGGGTTAGGGGTGTGTTTGGATTAGGGTTTCAGGTAGAATTGGGGAGTTTCCACTGTTCAGGCACATTAGGGGCTCTCCAAACGCGACATGGCATCTGATCTCAATTCCAGCCAATTCTGCGTTGAAAAGGTAAAACAGTGCTCCTTCCCTTCCGAGCTCTCCCGTGCGCCAAAACAGGGGTTTACCCCAACATATGGGGTATCAGCGTACTCGGGACAAATTGGACAACAACTTTCAGGGTCCAAGTTCTCTTGTTATCCTTGGGAAAATAAAAATTTGGGGGGCTAAAAATCATTTTTGTGGGAAAAAAAGATTTTTTATTTTCACGTCTCTGTGTTGTAAACTGTAGTGAAACACTTGGGGGTTCAAAGCTCTCACAACACATCTAGATAAGTTCCTTGGGAGGTCTAGTTTCCAATAAGGGGTCACTTGTTGGGGGTTTCTACTGTTTGGGTACATCAGGGGCTCTGTAAATGCAACGTGACGCCTGCAGACCAATCCATCTAAGTCTGCATTCCAAATGGCGCTCCTTCCCTTCCGAGCTCTGCCATGTGCCCAAACAGTTTTTCCCCCCCACATATGGGGTATCAACATACTCAGGACAAATTGGACAACAACTATTGGGGTCTAATTTATCCCGTTACCCTTGTGAAAATACAAAACTGGGGGCTAAAAAATCATTTTTGTGAAAAAAAAAAGGAATTTTTATTTTCACGGCTCTGCGTTATAAACTGTAGTGAAACACTTGGGGGCTCAAAGCTCTCAAAACACATCTAGATAAGTTCCTTAGGGGGTCTACTTTCCAAAATGGTGTCACTTGTGGGGGATTTCAATGTTTAGGCACATCAGGGACTCTCTAAACCCAACATGGCATCCCATCTTAATTCCAGTCAATTTTGCATTGAAAAGTAAAATGGCGCTCCTTCCCTTCCGAGCTCTGCCATGCGCCCAGTCATTTACCCCCACATATGGGGTATCAGCGTACTCAGGACAAATTGCACAACAACTTTTGCAGTCCAATTTCTTCTCTTACCCTTGGGAAAATAAAAAATTGGGGGCGAAAAGATCATTTTTGTGAAAAAATATGATTTTTTATTTTTACGGCTCTGCATTATAATCTTCTGTGAAGCACTTGTTGGGTCAAAGTGCTCACCACACATCTAGATAAGTTCCTTAAGTGGTCTACTTTCCAAAATGGTGTCACTTGTGGGGGGTTTCAATGTTTAGGCACATCAGGGGCTCTCCAAACGCAACATGGCGTCCCATCTTAATTCCAGTCAATTTTGCATTGAAAAGTAAACTGGCGCTCCTTCCCTTCCGAGCTCTGCCATGTGCCAAAACAGTGGTTTACCCCCCCACATATGGGGTATCAGCGTACTCAGGACAAATTGTACAACAACTTTTGGGGTCCATTCTCTCCTGGTACCCTTGGTAAAATAAAACAAATTGGAGCTGAAATAAATTTTGTGTGAAAAAAAGTTAAATGTTCATTTTTATTTAAACATTCCAAAAATTCCTGTGAAACACCTGAAGGGTTAATAAACTTCTTGAATGTGGTTTTGAGCACCTTGAGGGGTGCAGTTTTTAGAATGGTGTCACACTTGGGTATTTTCTATCATATAGACCCCTCAAAATGACTTCAAATGAGATGTGGTCCCTAAAACAAAAAGGGTGTTGTAAAAATGAGAAATTGCTGGTCAACTTTTAACCCTTATAACTCCCTAACAAAAAAAAATTTTGGTTCCAAAATTGTGCTGATGTAAAGTAGACATGTGGGAAATGTTACTTATTAAGTATTTTGCATGACATATCTCTGTGATTTAAGGGCATAAAAATTCAAAGTTGGAAAATTGCAAAATTTTCAAAATTTTCGCCAAATTTCCATTATTTTCACAAATAAACGCAAGTTATATCGAATAAATTTTACCACTATCATGAAGTACAATATGTCTCAAGAAAACATTGTCAGAATCGCTAAGATCTGTTGAAGCATTCCAGAGTTATAACCTCATAAAGGGACAGTGGTCAGAATTGTAAAAATTGGCCCGGTCATTAACGTGCAAACCACCCTCGGGGCTTAAGGGGTTAAAATTCCTTATTGAAAAAGGGGATAGTGTTGGTCAACCCAAAAATGCAATGGATGTATAATAAGATTAAAGAAATTACTTAAACTCAACTGCAAGTCTAGCGCTACTCTTCCCGTATTACCATCAGACTTCACAACTGTCTTCAAGTGACGACAATCCAGACATGTACACATGGCCGCTGCAACCAATAACTGTTTGTTGGGCAATCCCTGCATGTGTTGTGGCTGTCGAACAGTGGCGAGACATACAGGCACAGGGACTCAAACATATTATTCGAGCACGCCAAAGTCACTCGCTTAGCACCCGAGCCTGCTTAGATAACACATTATCCGAGCACGTCCACTCCTCACTACTATTTATTATGTAAATTGACTCCAAAGCTGAGTTTTCACTATGTTATCAGTATATATCCTCATGTAAACCAAACCAGCTGTCACTGCTAAATTTTCAGTAAATGTGATGGAATTTTTTCTGATTGAATAAACATTCTGTTCTGGGGGTGTATTTGTGACTGTACATGACAGCTTTACTTTGCTAAAAAGTGTCATGTAATACAACAGCTCCAGATGGGAACAGAATGCCTCCAGTTTCCTAGGTTGAACTATTGCACCTTGGAGAATCATATAACACTGAACTGGTGTTGGCGTCATCCAGATCAGGGTCTGATGAAGGTGACTTTATGACTGTCATTCAATGTAATCATTCCTAATGAGAGACATGCAGACCTGCTGAGTTTTCCTATACATAGCATCTGCCATTTAGATTCTCCCGTTCATCACTGTAATGGTAATGGCTTTCAAGAGACAACATATACTGATTTAATCCCGTGTCCTTCACTGCAGGGTGGTCTCATCAACATTTCAGATTTTTTTAGACAATGAAAAGAGTCTAAACTTTGAAGTGCTAATATTTTCAAGCTAAAAAAAATTATATTTTTAGAACTTTAACAATATATTTTGCAAGCCTTGTGTACATGGTTGTATTCACTTTAGTTATGAATTTTCTGCAGTCATAAAATTAGTAACAGAACGTTCAGTTCTTATTTAATAAATGCATTAAAGGGGTAGTCCATTGTGACAGAGACTGACATGTACTTGTCCCTCTAGTAGAGAGTATAATTTAGTGCTAAATTAGTAATAGATAAGAACATTAGGATAGGTAAGGCAGTGGTGTGCCTTATTAGTGTAGAGTATAGGATACAGTTAAATGTTTGGGCCCAGCCAAGCATGGAAGGGGGGATGTTCAAACTAAAAGGGAGGCACTTTTTGGTTTAGTTAAAGAAAGTGAAAGGTTTGTGTGAAGTTTAGGTTCAAGTTGCAGTGGGCTGGAGGCACTGGCAGTGCATATCATTCTGGCAGCATGAGGTTGTAGCAGATTTTCTGCGAACACTCATGTATCGTTCGGGGGGCTATGGCCTAAACTAGGCAAGGAAAAGTGTGCCTTAATCCCTTCCATAAAGAGGAAGCTGGACAACTAAATGAGTGAGGGAAATGCAATAGATCTTAGGTGTGCTGTAGTGCCTGATGGGAAATCCCTGGGGTTGACAGGAAGATCAATCATAATGATAGTCTGAGCTGAAGGTAAGCAAGAGCTTTAAAATTGATGAAAATGGAACTAGAGTGTGCTGTACCCAATGTACTTGGACTGTCCAGTAAACTTGAACTTGTTATAATAAACTGGGTTCCCCCTGATGTGTGTGGCAGATCCTGGATCTAAGGATGTGCATGCAGCAGAGGCCTCTGGCCTGCAAGTGAGTACAATGCATTGTACACAGCATGACACTAATGGACTAGGACACTGTTTTTTTGTGGTGTGCCAGGGTGTGGAGAAACAGCAAATTGCTCATGGATAACATCCTGGGCACCTTAAAAGCATGCCTGTCATGACTCTGATGTCAGATATCCCAAGGCCATGGGCTCCTTCCCTGTCCCGTGTGCTACCTATCCCTACTACCCCGGATTACTTCTAATGGTGAAGATGCCACGGTCATGTACACTGCTGAGTGCCTGAATCTGCCCTACGTCCGTTCCCTTCCCCCACCCAGGAAAGAGGGGAGTAGTGTATGGAAATACACCAACCAGACTAACAAGGGAATACATACAAGGATAAGAGAAAATAACAATCATACAAATATGCTCTCACAAACAACAGCGGGGAACACTGGGATGAGAAGAAAGAGAAAAAAACTAAGTAGGAGAAGAAGAGGATTTGCATGCAACCAAAACCAAGCATCAGTTTTTAAATAAATCCACCAAAAGCCTCCTCAAACAATAAAACTCCTCCAGATCTTGAACCATGCAGCATGAAGCTAACTCTGGCAATACTTGCTTGCCAGAGGCCAGTATATATAGGAGAGGGGAGTGGCCACACTGAACAGCTTCCAACTCAGGTAAGCTTCCAGGCATCAACACAGGTAAGCTTTTAGGAGCTCTCAACCAAACAGATTAAACCCTGCACTGCTAGAAAAACCTGCACTGTTTACTATAAAGGTAAAGTGCTTCTAATCAGGCAGGAGTAGGTGAAATCAGACAGTGCAGTCTTCTGGCTCATATCTGTTGTGGTAAATCCCTCACAGTAGCACCCTAATTTTGAAGAATAGATTGAGGGAGAAATTATGCGGCACACTATGCACGTGACCGGAGGAGATGTCAGATGGTCAGTGGCAGTGAGGGACATTCAGAAGATGCCCTAGACTCCAGGGTGTAGGACTGTCCGGCTGTATCTGAGACAGTTGGAACTAGAAAAGAGTGACTCAATTCATGGGACTCTGGTTCAGGTCAGCGGTACCTGGTGGCTGGAGTTGAGGTTGCAAATCACTTACCTTCCGGCATCACTGGTGTGGTTTTTGATTAGCCAGAGCTGGCGGGAAGTCATATGTGCATCATATTCATCTTTACTTGGGACCTATGGATTTATTTTTTGCCTATTCATTCACAGTCAGATCAGTCAGGACTTTCTTATCTATATGTTGATTCACTATATGACATCTGGCTTTTTTGTTTCTGTAAGGCCTTGCTCACACATAGTGTAAATATTGTTTTTTGTTCTTCTGCTAGAAGATGATAGTGGGGTAGTAGGGAACGACAAATTTTGTCTAAGGGTACCGTCTCACAGTGGCACTTTGGTCGCTACGACGGTACGATCCGTGACGTTCCAGCGATATCCATACGATATCGCTGTGTCTGACACGCAGCAGCGATCAGGGACCCCGCTGAGAATCGTACATCGTAGCAGATCGTTTGGAACTTTATTTCGTCGCTGGATCTCCCGCTGTCATCGCTGGATCGGTGTATGACACCGATCCAGCGATGCGTTCGCTTGTAACCAGGGTAAATATCGGGTTACTAAGCGCTTAGTAACCCGATGTTTACCCTGGTTACCATCGTAAATGTAAAAAAAAACAAACAGTACATACTCACATTCCTTTGTCCGTCAGGTCCCTCGCCATCTGCTTCCCGCACTGACTGTGAGTGCCGGCCGGAAAGCAGGGCACAGCGGTGACGTCACCGCTGTGCTCTGCTTTTACTTTATGGCCGGCACTCACAGTCAGTGTGGGAAGCAGATGGCAAGGGACCTGACGGACACCGGAATGTAAGTATGTACTGTTTTTTTTTTACATTTACGATGGTAACCAGGGTAAACATCGGGTTACTAAGCACGGCCCTGCGCTTAGTAACCCGATGTTTACCCTGGTTACCCGGGGACTTCGGCATCGTTGGTCGCTGGAGAGCTGTCTGTGTGACAGCTCCCCAGCGACCACACAACGACTTACCAGCGATCACGGCCAGGTCGTATCGCTGGTCGTGATCGTTGGTAAATCGTTTAGTGTAACGGTACCCTAAGGAGGTAGTTGATGATGAGACACAGTTGCCAATGGATCAAACTGTTGTTAAGCCACCTAGGAGGACCATTGTGCGAAGGTGGAAGACGAGGTGGTGGATGACGATGTCACTGATCCAACCTTGGTAGCTGCCTTGCAGAGTAAGGCCAGCAGCGATGATGAGGAGGGATTGGCTGCATCAAAACAGGCAGGAAGAGGCAGTGCAGTGACCAGAGGGAGAAGGCAGACAACTGTTTCGCACAGCACCAACATTTGTGAATTTCTCCATCAATGAGTTAGGTGTTCCCCAGTCTGGGACTTTTTTAAAGAGAGTTCTGAAACAAAAAAATATGGTCATTTGAGCCTAACCACCACCAACATGATCTGGCACATGTCATCTAAGCACCCGACTCAGTAGGCTGACTCCACAATTGGTGCCAGCAAGTGAGACCACTGCCTCTTCCCCTGTGCTAGGTGCTTGCCAATACCCTGTCCGTGACACTGGCACAAATGCATCCCGCCCTGCGCTTGTCCTTGCACATTCTGAGGCACCATCACTAGGAACTTCCAAAAACTTGTCCCAGCACAGCATTCAGATGTCCCTATTCTAGGCCTTGGAAAGAAATAGAAAATTCCAAGCCACTCACCCACAGGCTCACAAGTTAGTAGGGCACACTTCCAGGCTGCTTGCAGTGGAAATGTTGTTTCAGAGCTTTCTGAAAACCTACCCAGATTTGACAGAACTTTTGGTCAAGGTACGCCAGGTCAGCGGCCATTTCCGCAAGTCAGCTTCAACTGCCACCACTCTAGCAGTGCTTTAACAGCACATGCAAGTGCCTGCTCACCGACTGTTGTGCGACATGACCATGAGCTGAAATTCCACACTTCTGAGTATGCTTATACTCCATACGTGGGGCTAAGCCACTGTTTGGGCGCATGGCAGAGCTCGGAAGGGAAGGAGCGCCGTTTGACTTTTCTTTTTTTTTTAAATTCTTTATTTAGAATTTTCAGAATAACAAAAACGAATAACAAAGATGGTCTTACAGCGATAAGTCACCAATATTATGGAAACAACAAAAATGCATGTGGTGTCTTAATCTAGACAAAAACTGGTGATCAGTAGAAGTACATGGAATAAACAATGTACGCCGTTAATTTCACAACGTAGGATGTAAGTCCATTAAACTAGATAAAACAAAAGAAAAAACAGCATTCAGGCATATATAAAAGACAAAAAAAGCGTTAAGGATAATAGCTCAAGAGTTCAGAAAACTGGACCTCCTGAGTGTCTGCTAGGATGAGACAGTTAGAGCTTATAAGTAGTGTTGAGCATTCCGATGCTGCAAGTATCGGGTATCGGCCGATACTTGCTGTATCGGAATTCCGATACCGGGATTCCGATACTCTTGTGGTATCGGGTATCGGGTATCGGAACAACATTAATGTTAAAATGTGTAAAATAGAGAATTAAAATAAAAAATATCGCTATACTCACCTGTCCGACGCAGCCGGGACCTCAGCGCAGGAACCGGCAGCGTTGTTTGTTTAAAATTCCCGCTTTTACATGGTTACGCGAAGTCCCGGCTTGTGATTGGTCAGGGCGGCCATGTTGCCGGGCCACGGACCAATCACAGCAAGCCGTGACGAAAATACGTCACGGCTTGCTGTGATTGGTCCGCGTCCCGGCAACATGGCCGCCATTAACCAATCACAAGCCGTGACGTCACGGGAGGCTGGAAACGCGCTCATTTTAAAAAGGGCGCGTGTCCAGCCTCCCGTGACGTCACGGCTTGTGATTGGTTGCGTCGCGGTCAACCAATCACAAGCCGGGAGGCTGGACACGCGCCCATTTCAAAATGAGCGCGTCCAGCCTCCCGGCTTGTGATTGGTTGATCGCGGCGCAACCAATCACAAGCCGTGACGTCACGGGAGGCTGGACACGCGCCCATTTTAAAATGAGCGCGTGTCCAGCCTCCCGTGACGTCACGGCTTGTGATTGGTCAGGGCGGCCATATTGCCGGGACGCGGACCAATCACAGCAAGCCGTGACGTAATTTCGTCACGGCTTGCTGTGATTGGTCCGCGTCCCGGCAACATGGCCGACCTGACCAATCACAAGCCGGGAATTCACGTAACCAAGTAATAGCGCGAATTTTAAACAAACAACGCTGCCGGTTCCCTCGCTGAAGTCCCGGCTGCGTCGGACAGGTGAGTATAGCGATATTTTTTATTTTAATTCTTTCTTTTACACATTTATATGGTTCCCAGGGCCTGAAGGAGAGTTTCCTCTCCTTCAGACCCTGGGAACCATCAGGAATACCGTCCGATACTTGAGTCCCATTGACTTGTATTGGTATCGGGTATCGGTATCGGATTGGATTCCGATACTGTGACGGTATCGGCCGATACTTTCCGATACCGATACTTTCCGATATCGGAAAGTATCGCTCAACACTACTTATAAGTCAAAGTAGTCAGGATAAAAACAATTCAAGCAGTATAGAACATAAGTGAAACCATCTAAAGATGTAAAGCATCTTGGAGCCGGGGTGCATACAATGTGGCACTAAGGCAGTGAAAAGAGAAAACGTATAAGGACATGTTATATGGCCTGATGTGTTTGGTAGAGTCAAGGGGGAGTATGTGAAGGCCGTTGCCAGGGGAGCCATGTTTTCACGAAATTATCATGTGTACGTGAATCCCAGCTCGACTACTCCTCCATCCTACAAATGTCTTGAACTTTGTTTATCCATTCACCTAAGTTGGGGGAAAACGTTTGCTTCCAATGTAGTGAGATCAAGTGTTTTGCTGCTGCAACCAATATAGGGAGCAGATCGTGTTTTATAGGATTATAGAAGTTTGAGGGGAGCGACAGCAGTACTTCTTGGGGTGTTAGATTTCTATTAATTATCCCTGAATGTCGGAGGTCCTTGAAAATATCATCCCAGTATTTAGAGATTATTGGGCAACTAGATGGTGGCCTGATTCTAACGCATCGGGTATTCTAGAATATGTATGCATAGTGTATTACACAGCCCACGTAGTATATTGTACAGCCACACAGTACATTGCGCAGCCCACGCAGTACATTGCACAGCCCACGCAGTACGCTGCGCAGCCCACGCAGTGCATTGCGCAGCCAACGCAGTACATTGCGCAGCCAATGCAGTACATTGCGCAGCCCACATAGTACATTGCGCAGCCCACGCAGTACATTGCACAGCCAACGCAGTACATTGCGCAGCCCACGTAGTACATTGCGTAGCCAACACAGTACATTGCGCAGCCCACGCAGTACATTGCGCAGCCCACGCAGTACATTGTGCAGCCCACATAGTACATTGCACAGCCCACGTAGTACATTGCGCAGCCCACGTTGGACATTGCGCAGCCCACATAGTATATTGCGCAGCCCACGTTGTATATTGCGCAGCCCATGTTGTATATTGCGCAGCCCATGTTGTATATTGCACAGCCCACGTAGTATATTGCGCAGCCCACATAGTATATTGCGCAGCCCACGTTGTATATTGCGCAGCCCACGTTGTATATTGAGCAGCCCACATTGTATATTGCGCAGCCCACGTTGTATATTGCACAGCCCACGGGGGATTTAAGCCTGACTAGAAGTTCTAGCCAGAGCCAATCAGTGTTTCGTGTTACCGCATTCTTAAATTTTGAAATAATATGTTGTACATGATGTTTTTGTAGGAAGTTGCAAGGGTGTTTTTTAGCTTCCCATGGCCAAGCATCCTCACAGAGAACCTGGTTGGAGAGAAGATGTGAGATTGGCAGGTTAGGCAGGGCTTCCCATAAGTCAAAGACATCAACGTAATTCGGGTCTGTTAGCCAAGGGATAATAATTTTTCTCTGGCTGCTACTTTCCACCGAGAGGAATGCTACAGCATGGACTCTAACATCTCAATGGTATAGAGAGGAACTTTACAGCACGGATGCCAGCATCTGTATTTCAGAGGTAACCCTTTCATCATCTAACATATGCAGCTGTTTTAGTCAACTAACTTGCGGGACTCTATGCATCAATCGCTTCAATCTTATTTCCTCTGGAGCTAATGAACTTGAATCTTGGGACTTTTTTTTCTGCACGTATTTGATGTGGCTTTTTACTATTTGCCGATAGGCTTATTCTAATGGTTTATTGATTTTATTATAAAGTTGTTAGTTTCATTTACAAGGTATTCTTTTGCGCAAACCATGTAGTATATCTAGTTGTTTTTATCGACATTTTTTGTGGAATTGTCTGTTTTGCAGCAAATACCTGTGCATAGGATTACTCTGCGCCAAGCCATTTTTGCTTCTACTATAAATTTAGTTCTATTTTCTATGAAGATAGATATAGTGGTTTAAAGTGGGAAGGGGGAGAAATGAGGTTAGCATAAAGTTTAGAGATAAGTTTTGAGGGTGGGGATTTAAGCCTGACTAGAAGTTCTAGCCAGAGCCAATCAGTGTTTCGTGTTACCTCATTCTTAAATTTTGAAATAATATGTTGTACATGATGTTTTTGTAGGAAGTTGCGAGGGTGTTTTTTAGCTTCCCGTGGTCAAGCATCCTCACAGAGAACCTGGTTGGAGAGAAGATGAGAGATTGGCAGGTTAGGCAGGGCTTCCCATAAGTTAAATACATCAACGTAATTCAAGTCTGTTAGCCAAGGGATAATTTTTAGAGGGATGTTATCTAGAAACAGGCAATGTGGCAGTCTATTAGGGATAAGGGCTCTTTTAATGGCTAAAGTATTATTAGTTAAGGTGTCTATTGCGTGGGGTGGGGGAACAGAGGAGGACCATAAGTAGATTTCCGCTCTTTTCCCTAATAAAATAAGTTCCAAGTTAGAGGATTTTCGGTCAGACTTGGTTTTAATCAGATTCATCCAGTGTGCCAAATGAATTGCATGGTAGTAGGTCTTAAAGTTAGGGAGACCAAGGCCTCTGGCATTTTTTGGTAGGGATAGGATTTTAAAGGGGAGTCTAGCCCTCTTAGCCCTCCAGACAAAATTAGCAACTAGTCTATTTACAGTTAAGAAAAAAGACTTAGGGAGAGGAATGGGGATCAAATTCATATGACAGAAAACTTTTGGGAGTATATAAGATTTAATCATATTTATCCTACCAATACAGGAAAGATATGACAGGTCATATGATTTAATTAAAGATTGTAAATTGTCTAGCAAAGGGAGAAAATTGTGTTTGTATAAGGTTGAGGGATCCACCGTTAGGAAGACCCCCAGATATTTCAGTTTCTCAGAAGGCCAATTAACCCCTTCATGACCCAGCCTATTTTGACCTTAATGATTTACGTCGATAATTTTTGTGTTTATTTGTGAAAAAAATGGAAATTTGGTGAAAATTTTGAAACTTTCACAATTTTAAAATTTTGAATTTTTATTCTGTTAAACCAGAGAGTTATGTGACACAAAATAGTTAATAAGTAACATTACCCACATGTCTACTTTACATCAGCACAATTTTGGAAACAACATTTTTTTGCTATGAAGTTATAAGGGTTAAAATTTGACCAGCGATTTCTCATTTTTACAACAAAATTTACAAAACCATTTTTTTAGGGACCACCTCACATTTGAAGTCAGTTTGAGGGGTCTATATGGCTGAAAATACCCAAAAGTGACATCATTCTAAAAACTGCACCCCTCAAGGTGCCCAAAACCACATTCAAGAAGTTTATTAACCCTTCAGGTGTTTCACAGCAGCGGAAGCAACATGGAAGGAAAAAATTAACATTTAACTTTTTAGTCACAAAAATGATCTTTTAGCGAAATTTTTTTATTTTACCAAGGGTAAAAGGAGAAACTGGACCCCGAAAGTTATGGTCCAATGTGTTCTGAGTACACTGATACCCCATATGTGGGGGAAACCACTGTTTGGGCGCACGACAGGGCTCAGAAGGGATGGAGCGCCATTTGACTTTTTGAATGAAAAGTTGGCTCCAATCTTTAGCGGACACCATGTCGCATTTGGAGAGCCCCTGTGTGCCTAAAGATTAGAGCTCCCCCACAAGTGACCCAATTTTGAAAACTAGACCCCCAAGGAACTTATCTAGATGCATAGTGAGCAGTTTAAACCCCCAGGTGCTTTACAAATTGATCCGTAAAAATAAAAAAAAAATTTTTCACAAAAATGTTCTTTTAGCCTCAATTTTTTCATTTTCACATGGGCAACAGGGGGTAAACCACTGTTTAGGCACACGGCAGGGCTTGGAAGGGAAGGAGCGCCATTTGACTTTTTGAATGGAAAATTAGCTACAATAGTTAGCGGACACCATGTTGCGTTTGGAGAGCCCGTGTGTGCCTAAACATTGGAGATCCCCCACAAGTGACCCCATTTTGGAAACTAGACCCCCATGGAACTTAGCTAGATGTGTGTTGAGCACTTTGAACCCCCAAGTGCTTCACAGAAGTTTATAACGCAGAGCCGTAAAAATAAAAAATCATTTTTCTTTCCTCAAAAATTATTTTTTAGCCGGCAATTTTTTATTTTTACAAGGGTAACAGGGGAAATTGGACACCAAAAGTTGTTGTCCAGTTTGTCCTGATTACGCTGATATGTGGGGGTAAACCATTACTTGGGCACACTTCGGGGCTCGGAAGGGAAGTAGTGATGTTTTGAAATGAAGACTTTGATGGAATGGTCTGCAGGCACCGCCTTTCATGACGCGTACGTGGCGTCACAAGTCGGAAAAGGGTTAAAAGGGGTAAAACGTTTGAGTTCTGAGACCACCGCCTCGGGTGTCGAAACATTCAACACTTCGGACTTACTCATGTTGACCTTGAAGTTAGAGACAACTCCAAACTCATCAAGCCAATCCAGGAGAGAAAGGAAAAGCTGTTTTGGGATTTGAAATTAGAAGTAAAATATCATCAGCGAAAGCTGCAGTCTTGAATTCAAGTTGATCTACTATGCGACCCTTAATTATTATCTCCTGTCTTATTTTTTGATTCAGAGTCTCCATCACCATCACAAAAAGGGTGGGGGAGAGAGGGCAGACTTGTCTGGTGCCATTTCCAATCACGAAAGGGTCCGAAAGTATGCCATTTACTCTGACCTTGGCAGTTGGGGTTGAATATAGAATCATAATGGCATGTGTAAAAGGAGGAGGGAAGTCAAACTTGCTTAGGGTGCATACCATATAATGCCGACTATCAAAAGCCTTCTCGGCGTCGGTTGATAAAATAGTCAGGGGAATACCAGAGCGTTTCACATGAGAAATGTATTTTTGTGGCATTATCTTTCCCCTCTTGGCCTCTAACGAAGCCGACTTGATCGGGGTGGATTAAAGAGTCCAGAAGGGTATTAATTCTAGAAGCAAGGATCTTTGCCCATAACTTTATATCTGTGTTAAGCAGCGATATGGGTCTGTAGTTACTGCAAAAGCTACTATCTCTCTCCTCCTTAGGGATAACAGTTAAGTGAGCCTTCAGAGTATGCATTGATGGGTTATTTCCAGCCAGAAATTAATTAAAGAGGGACACTAGTTGAGGTAGGAGCAAGTCCTCAAATTTTTTGTAGTAACCTAAAGGGAATCCATCTGGACCTGGAGTTTTGTTAGCAGCCATATTCTGTAAGGTGTCTTTAATTTCTTGGAGAGTGATGTTAGAGAGAAGAGCTATGTGATCTTTGGGTTGGACTTTTGGAAGAGAAAGGGGGGTCATGAAACTCTGGATCCTCTCAATAGCGGCCGTTTGAACCTTCATAGGTTCAGGTAGATCTAAATTATAAAGAGATTCGTAATAAAGTCTGAAAGCCTCCGCAATCTCATCAGACCTATCCACCCTTGAGTTGTTATTCCTATGGATATGTTTTATAAATTTATTATCTTTTTGATTTTTGAGCAAACGGGAGGTGAGCTTACTGCTCTTATTCCCATGGAAGTAGAATCTATGTCTACAGTGCATAAATAACTTTGCAGATTTGACATTAAGTAAATCTTTCAACTTACTACGAAGGGAGGAAAGGTCCTGCTGAGATTTTTGCATGCCAGACTTTTTGTGGAGATGTTCTGTGGTGCCGATCTGGTGTAAAAGTGACATAATCTCTTTATCTCTCTGTTTTTTGGTAAAGGAACCAATAGAAATAAGTTCCCCCTATGTACTGCCTTATGCACTTCCCAGATATTTGGTGTAAGCCCGCCCTCTGTGATGTTTTCTTCGGAGTAGTGGGAGATGGTGGATTTTAATTTATCTAGATTTTGTGGGATATCCAGTAAGGACTCATTGAGTCTCCAAGTCGTCACAGGAAGGGGCAAGGTGCTAACAGTGATATCTATAGAAATAGGGGCATGGTTGGAAATTGTAATCATCCCTATATTGGTGGATTTAATTAATTGCAAAGACTGAGACTGAATCAGTAGGAGGTCGATTCAGTGATAGGAAGAGTGGGGGGAGAAGAATGTATAGTCCTTTGTGGTGGGGTGGAAAATACGCCAGGGATCAACAAGGTGTAGCGAATAGTGTTGAGCATTCCGATACTGCAAATATTGGGTATCGGCCGATATTTGCTGTATCGGAATTCCGATACCGAATTCCGATATTTTTGTGATATCGGAAATCGGAATCGGAAGTTCCTATAAGTTCCCAGGCGTGTGCGGTGCGTATGGTTCCCAGGGTCTGGAGGAGAGGAGACTCTCCTTCAGGCCCTGGGATCCATATTCATGTAAAAAATAAAGAATAAAAATAAAAAAATATGGATATACTCACCCCTCCGACGGACCCTGGACCTGAGCGGTGCAACCGGCAGCCTCTGTTCCTAAGAATGCAGTGAGTGTAGGACCTGCGATGACGTCGCGGCTTGTGATTGGTCGCGTGACCGCTCATGTGACCGTTCACGTGACCGTGACGTCATGGAAGGTCCTTCACTCTGCATTCTTAGGAACGGATGCAGACGCTTGCAGCGGTGACAGCCAGGGCTCGTCCGAGGGTGAGTATATCCATATTTTTTATTTTTATTCTTTATTTTTTACATGAATATGGATCCCAGGGCCTGAAGGAGAGTTTCCTCTCCTTCAGACCCTGGGAACCATCCAGGATAGCTTTCGATATTTGTGTCCCATTGACTTGTATTGGTATCGGGTATCGGTATCGGCGATATCCGATATTTTTGGGATATCAGCCGATCCAATCCGATACCGATACTTTCAAATATCAGAAGGTATCGCTCAACACTAGTAGCGAATTTAATTTATGCAAGAGTTTTCATCTAAGTCTCTGGGAAATAGATGATAAGCCATTGGATCAGTCAATTTCAGGGTTGAGAGTTAGATTGAAATCGCCTCCTACCATCAGAAGTCCCTCTTTAAAGAGTTGTAGCACTTCAAGTGTTTTTTTGAGCCATTGGACCTGGTGGTTGTTAGGTGCATATAGATTAGCTAAGGTTACCTTTGTGTTAGTTAGCATCCCTTTAACAAAAATATATTCACCCTCATGGTCACTCAAGATATCCTTAAGCAAGAATGGAAGACCTTTCCTAAATGCTACACTAACACCCTTAGAGGAGGATGTACTACAACTATTAAACCATCCGGGATAAGAGGAAAAGGAAGCATTGGGGACTCTACCAAGTTTGAAGTGGGTTTCTGGGAGAAAGACAATTTGAGAGTTTTATTTTTTTAAGAGCATGAAAATTTGGTTTCGCTTTGCGGGGGAGTTAAGCCCTTTACCTTAAAAGAAGCCACATTGATGGACCCCAAACTCACCTGACTACTCATATTCGACACGACTTATATTGAATTCTGCCTTTTGACTTTTCAAAGCAAAATTGGCTGGAATTGAGATTGGACGCCATGTCGCGTTTGGAGAGCCTCTGATGTGCCTAAACAGTGGAACCCCCCAATTCTAACTCCAACCCTAACCTGAACACACCCCTAATCCTAATTTCAACCCTAACCATAACCCTAACCACACCTCTTACCCAAACAAGCCCCTAACCCTAATCCCAACCCTAGCCACACCCCTAACCCCAACACCCCTCTAACTCCAACACACCTCTAACCCTAATTCGATCCCTAACCATAAC
The DNA here is from genome assembly GCF_051348905.1 of Ranitomeya variabilis. Lineage (NCBI taxonomy): Eukaryota > Metazoa > Chordata > Amphibia > Anura > Dendrobatidae > Ranitomeya > Ranitomeya variabilis. The sequence continues at coordinate 449,234,523 of NC_135237.1, read as the reverse complement.
CATAGCCACACCCCTACCCCTGACACATCCCTAATCCCAACCCTAATCCCAAACCTAACCCCAACCGTACACGTAATCCAAACCCTAACCCCAACTCTAGCCCCTATCCTAATCCTAACTTTAGCCCCAACCCTAGCCCTAACTTTAGCCCTAACCCTAACCCTAATGGGAAAATGGAAATAAATACATTTTTTTTATTTTATTCTTCTTCCCAAACTAAGGGGGTGCTAAAGGGGGGGTTTGTTTTACTATTTTTAGTTGGTTTTTATAGCGGGTTTTTATGTTTGGCAGCTGTCACACACTAAAAGATGCTTTTTATTGCAAAAAATAATTTTTGCATCACCACATTTTGAGAGCTAAAATTTTTCCATGTTTTGGCCTACAGAGTCATGTGAGGTCTTGTTTTTTGTGGGAGGAGTCGATGTTTTTATTGGTACAATTTTTGGGAACATGATGCTTTTTGATCACTTTTTACTACAATTTTTCAGAGGCAGAATGAACAAAAAACAGCAATTCATGAATTTCTTTTGTGTGGGGTGTTTATACCGTTCTGTGTGTTGTAAAATTGATAAAGCATTTTTATTCTTCCGATTAGTACAATTACAGCAATACCTCATTTATACATTTTTTAAGTTTTGGCGCATTTATACAATAAAAACTATTTTATATAAATAATATTTATTTTGAATCACTTTCTTCTGAGGGCCATAACTTTTTATCTTTTTGCTGATGATGCTGTATTGTGGCTCATTTTTTGCAGGACAGGATGACTTTTTCAGCGGTACCATTTTTATTTATATCTGTCTTTTTGATCACGTGTTATTCCACTTTTTGTTCGGCGGTATGATGATAAAGCATTGTTTTTGCCTCAATTTTTATTTATTTTTTACGGTGTTAACTGAAGGGGTTAATTAGTGGGACAGTTTTATAGGTCGGGTCGTTACGGACATGGCAATACTAAATATGTGTACTTTTATTGTTTTTTTATTTACATAAAGAAATGTATTTATTGGAGCAATATTTATTTATTTTTTTCATTATTTAGGAATTTAAATATATATTTTTACACAGTATATGGTGTTTTTTTTACATTGTCCCAGGGTGGGACATCACTGTATAAAGTCAGATCGCTGATCTGACACTTTGCACAGCACTGTGTTAGATCAGCGATCTGACAGGCAGTGAAGGAGGCTTCTCAGGCCCTTCTCTTAGCAGGCACTGACAAGCCACCTCCCTGCAGGACCCGGAAAGAACCCGTGGCCATCTTGCATCTGGGGATCTGCAGGCAGGGAGAACCTCAGAACAATGCAATCACTTTGCGTTGTTCTGAGGGTCTCAGGGAAGAACGCAGGGAGCCCCCTCCCTGCGTGACGCTTCTCTGTGCCACCAGAACGGTTGTGTGTGATAATGGGCGTAACCTGGTGAAGGATAGCCTATAGTTTGGCAAGCTGACACACGTACCATATTTGGCCCACATGCTTTCTGAAAAGCTACCCAGATTTGACAGGACTTCTGGTCAAGGTACACCAGGTCAGGAGCCATTTCCGCAAGTCAGCTTCAGCTGCCGCCACTCTAGCAGTGCTTCAACAGCGCATGCAAGTGCCTGCTCACTGACTGTTGTGCGACATGACCATGACCAGGAACTCCACAACCCTGAGTACGCTGATACTCCATATGTGAAGGTAAACCACTATTTCGGCGCATGGCAGAGCTCGGAAGGGAAGGAGCGCCGTTTGACTTTTCAATGAAAAATTGGCTGGAATTGAGATAGGATGACATGTCGCATTTGGAGAGCCTCTGATGTGCCTAAACAGTGAAAGCCCCCCACAAGTGACACCATTTTGTAAAGTAGATCCCATAAGGAACTTATCTAGATGTGTGTTGTTTTTTGCGGGAGGATTTGATGTTTTTATTGGTACAATTTTTGGTCACATGACGTTTTTGATCGCTTTTTATTACTATTTTTGGGCTGCAGAATGAACAAAAACCAGCAATTCATGAATTTCTTTTGGGTGGGGGGTTTATACCATTCTGCGTGTGGTAAAATTGATAAAGCATTTTTTCTTAGGATTAGTACAATTACAGCGATCATATCACATTGGTCTAAAGGTCTCAGGGAAGCACGCAGGAAGCCCCCTCACTGCGTGATACCTCTCTATGCCACCCGAACGCTGCAATCTTGTATGATCGCAGTGTTTCTGGGGTTAAAGTGCTGGGAGCGGCCCGTGACCGCTTCTGGCACTTAGTGCTGGGTGTCAGCTGTGTTAATCAGCTGACACCCGGCCGCGATCGGCCGCTCTCCCCAGTAAGTGCGGCTCATCGCTCATGGCTTACTATTCCGTCCATGGGAAGTAAGGCCCAGGTCACATGGATGGAATAGTACATCCAATGTCAGAAAGGGGTTAAATTAAGAAATAGGAAATTTCAGGTTCATTTATTAAGGAAGCAAGAGCTGCCAAAAATTAGGGAGTCAGAGGAACTCATATACACCCAGACATAAAGGAGGGCTACATACACATTCTGTTTAAATTGTCATGTATTGGAGCTCCTAGACTCATAAAGGCTATGCATTTTTGAGGGTTAAACGCCAAGGAAATGTACTGCAGACCACATAATAGTCTATGGGTAAGCAATATAATACCAATAAATTTTTGAACAAGTTTTCTAAGGGTTATATACTAAGGAAATGTACTCCAGACCATAGAATAGTCTATGGGTGAGCAATATAATACCGACACATTTTTTAACATGTTTTTTGAGGGCTACATACCACGATAATGTGCTTCAGACCACCGAATAGTCTATGGGTGAGCAATATAATACAGATAAGGGTATGTGCACATGTTCTGCATCTCTTGGCAGGAAAACTGCAGCTGCAAAAACATGTGTTTTTGGTACTTTTTTGCTTGTATTTTTGGTGCTCTTTTACCCTCTTTTTTTTGTTGATTTGAGTGACATCAAAGGTGAAACACGCAGGGTTAAAATTGTACAGATAAATAACATGTTGCAGATTATTTTCTGCACCAAATCTGCTAGTAAAAAATACTTAATGTATGTATGACACTTTGGGTTTCTCATTCACTTTGCTGTCTTCAGTTTTTATCACAAATACACGCTGAAAAAACATGACCAAAACACCCCCAGTGCAACGTGTGTATACAGTCTAAAATTTTGAACAAGTCTTTGGAGGCTCATGCAGCAACAAAATCTACCCAAGCATATGTTAAACTCTATGGATGAGCAATATAATACCGATAATTTAAGTTTTTGAGCAAGTGTTTTGAGAGTTATATACCATTGAAATGGACTCCAGACCACGGAATAGTCTATGAGTGAGCAATATAATACTGATAATTTTTTTACTAAGTTTTTGGAGGCTTTTAAAGCAATAAAATGTACTCCATACTATAGAACAGTGTATAGGTGAGCATTATAATACCGAAATCATTTTGGCCACATTTTTTTGCTTTTATAGCAAAGAAATGTACCAAAAAGATGTAGTGCCGTATGGGTGAGTAATAACACAAAAGTTGAGCTTGGTTTGAGTAGGTATACAGGCAGCACGTTTGCATGATCACATTGGCCATGCAGCATACAAAACCTACAAGAAACAAAATGTAATACCCTATAGGCGAGCAGTATGAAACTGATACATTTAAAATAAGTTTTTTGAGGGTTATATAGCAACTAAATGCATCCAAGAAGATGTAATACCTTATGGGTGAGCAATATAGCATAGATAAATTTTGAACAAATTTATTGGGGGGTTATATACCAAGGAAATATACGTCGGACCAATGAATAGTCCATTGGTGATCAGTATAATAACAATAACATTTTGAAAAAGTTTTTGGAGGGTTACATGCCAACGAAATGAACCCAAGAACACATAATACTGTGTGGCTGAGAAATGTAACCCAGCAAAATTTTTTAACTTTTTTTTGAGTCTTATCAAAAAAATGTACCCCAGAACATGGAAATGTGTATGAGTAAGAAATGTTAAGAAACAAGCAAAATTTTCAAATGCTTTTTCCTACTGTTTTTTCTATGCCAACAAAATGTGACAGAAAGCACATATCACTGTGTGGATGAGAAATCTATTCCTGAACTCTTTTTCAATGCTTTTTGTAAGTTTACATACCACCACAATGCAACAATAACCGTGTTAAACTGTATGGATGAGTCATTGAATCCATAACAAAGTTTTGAACGAAAATATTTTGAAGGTGTAGTTGATATACTTATACAGTCAAAAAGGCTTTGCAGAAAGTACACATCCAGACAGAAAATATGATGAGGGTCATCCATATACCCCTGAAAGGCTTCAACTGGCAGGTCTCAATACAATACTGAATATTACAAACACTTTATGTGCTGCTGTCATCTGGTTGTGAGGAAAAGTGTTTGCTAATCCAGTAAATATGTTCATCTATATGAGAGTGAGCCTGTCTGCATTCTCTGTTGTTGACAGGCGAAAGTGCCTGTCTGCTATGACCACCCCGGCGGCATTAAAAACCCCTCAGACAAGACCCTAATGGCAGGGCAGCACAGCACTTCCACGGCATAGTGGGACAGCTCATGGCAGGTATCCAGCTTTGAAACCCAATAGTTGAAAGTCGCATCAAAATTAGGGCGTACACTGGTTTGGTCAGCCTGGCATTGTTTGACCATATTTAAAAACTTTTCCCTCTTTATCAAAAATACTCAGTCATCAGGGCCTAGGAACTGGGCTGGTCTCATGAAATTGGCCAACCCTTTGATAGTGTACCCTTGCCTCTGCTGTGTGTCTCCCTGGCCTCTCTTCCTTGGTTGGGCAAGTTAGCTTGCTCCCTGCTTCTTGCATTGTGTGATAGGAATTTTTTCAACACATTTTCTACAATGGCCTTCTGGTATAGCAGCATTTTAGAAGACCTCTCCACCTCAGGAAGAAGAGATGCAACTTTCTCCTTGTAGCATGGGTCTAGCAGAGTGTACAGCCAGTACTCTTTTTTGCCAAGATAAATGTAACACGAGGGTAACAGGAAAGTGGTACATAAAGTCTTCCATATGTACCATGAAGATGACTCTCCATCTCCTCCGCCACCTCCCTCTCTTCCTCCTCAAAACTAATTTCAGCCCATTCATGTAGGAGAGATAGACTTAAGGTTGTGTGGCTACTAGCCTCTGCTGCGCTAGCCACCAGCTCATGTTCCTCCTCTTCTTTCCTCCTCCTTAGCGTCCAAGTCCTCATTGTTGCCCAATCCATGCCAAGCAGATGAGATGAGGCTGGGCTGGCTACAATCTCTCTATGTTATGTCTTCCTACATCCCCACCTGGTCTATATGCAAAGCTTCATGTTTAATTGTGAGCAGCAAATAATTAAGTAGGCACAGAAGCAGGATAGTTGCACTGACTATGGCATCAACACCGCTCACAATGTTTGTTGAGTCCTCAGAGTCTTGGAGAACCAAACAAATGTTAGACATCAATGCCCACTCTTCAGTTATTAGGTGTGGAGGCTAACCACAATACCGATGGGTGTGTTGGAGCTGGTACTCAACCACTGGCCTCTTCTGCTCACAAAGACTTGCTAGCATGTGCGGTATGGAGTTACAGCACGTTGTGATTTTTCACACCAATCAGTGAGCTGGCACTTGCATGTGCTGCTGCAGCACTGCTAGAGTGGTGGCAGCTTTAGCTGAGTTGCAGAAAAGGGCGCTGACCAGCAGCTCTGGCAAATCTGGGTATATTTTCAGAAACATGCGCTGTGCCATGGGGTGACTTGGACCCAGCCTTCACAATTTTCACCCAGTGTGATGTCAGGGAAATTTAGTGTCCCTGGCCAGAAGTGCTTGTTCATGTGTCAGTCATTAAGTGGACAATGCCAGTAGGTGCTTTAGTAAGGACTTAGGTGATGTTCTTGGATGAGTGCTGGTATAAGGCATGGATGCCACATTGAGGCCTCGAGATCAAGTATCGAGGGATGGGTGCCGCCATGAGTCGGCAGAAATCCTCCATGTATACCAGCCTAAGTGGCAACTTTTCCAAGGCAAGCAGCCTTGAAATATGCCTGTTTAGCATTTGGGCCTCTGAGTGGGTAGCTGAGAACTTTCTTTTTCATTTCAAATCCTGGGGTAGGGGCAGCTAAATGCTGGGCTGGGACAAGGATATGGAAGTCCCTGATGATGGTAAGTCATAATGGGCAACGCTAAGTGCAGGTCAGAAGGCATCTACGCCAGTGTTTTGGACAGGGGATTGGGAAGCACTTAGCACAGGGGAAGAGGTAGTGGTGTCTTCCGATGGCACCAATCGTGGACTTAGACATTCGGCCCACCAAATCGGGTGCTTAGTTGACATGTAACTGATCATGCTGGTGGTGGTTAGGTTCTTAGTGGTCAGGTGCTGCTGATCTTGGCAAGGCACTGGTTGCAAATGGCTATTTTATTTTTCTCAGAACTTTCTTTAAAAAAAGTCCCAGACTCGGGAACACCTAAATCTTTGATGGAGAAATTCAGGAGCGTCAATGCTTTGTGGAACAGTTGTCTTCTCCCTCTGGGTATGCCACTGCCTCTTCCTACCTGTTTTGGTGCTGCAAATCTCTCCTGCTCAGCGCTGCTGGCCTCGGTCTGTATACCAGCTTTCCAGGATGGGTCATCGTCATCCACCACATCTTCTTCCATCACTGTACCCTGGTCTTCCCAACTTTGTGACTTAACAACAAGACTGGCACTTTACCTTTAAGTGGCAGTGGCACTCCGACACTCATTTCACGTTTAGCTTTATCCAAGGAAGTGTGCGTATAAGGATGCTCTTTGGGAATGGTTTTATACCGTGTTTGTATCATTGGTGGCTTGATTGTAGCTTGATTGCGGCACTTCTGCCTGCAAGCCCTCATGACGTCACCACAGATCAGCGTCACATGATGCCCAGCTTCCTCCCTGCTCTTCTCCCTCACCCATGATCAGGCATTTCACAACTATATACACATACCTAAACATCCTTGCGGTGTGTGCTTCCTCTGACTTCCTGCTCTACCATTGCCTGGGTGACGTGGCTTGGCTGCTGCCCGTACCTCCCTCTGCTCTGACACGCCGAGCGGGGAGGAGGCTGGGCATCACGTGATGCCGATCTGTGGTGACATCAGGTGGGCCCAGCGGCGGGGCAGATGTGCCGCAATCAAGCCACTTTCACCAACAATACAAACAGAGTATAAAACCATTCCCAAAGAGCATCCTTATACGCACACTTCCCTGGATAAAGCTAAACGTGAAACGCATGTCGGGGTGCCGTGGCCACTTAAAGGTAAAGTGCCAATATACCGCTAACATCTACCTTCTTTTCCTCTGGTCCTTAACTATTGATTTTTCACTCATTTGCATTTACCTTTTGCATGACACTGATTCATGCATAGTATTTATTAATATCACCATCAGTATTTAGATTTTGGACATGAGGGTAATTATCTTGATCCTTTGAATGTGATATATGAAAATGTTTTCATTTACAATAAATAAATTAAAACAAATAATAAAATTTGATTTACTTGGCCAGGATACCTATTGCATCTCCTTTTTGCTCCATATATACTATAATATATCTAATCATCCACCTGATTTTTTTGGCCTTGTAATAACACAATTCTTTAGAATCTATTACGTATGTGACATATTATTTTGGCTCTATGTCCTTCATTGTGTTTTTTTGCATTTTCTCTCCCTGTATGACCATATTTTTTCTTTAAACTTTTAAATTATATCAATACATTTTTGTGATTTTATGACATTCCCGTTTTTCCTGATTCGTTAATTTTTTGGAAGTGCCACAAATCTAGGCATATGACATCATAGCAGACAGCTATGAGCTGTTATTAATAGGCTGGGAAGCTACATGGATATTGGCCTCTTCCCAGAATAATAACACCAGCTCATAGCTGTCTGCTTTCCCTCAGCTGGTTATTATAAATAAGGAGGACTCCATGCCATTTTTTCATTTATTTATTTAATTATTAGCTAAAAACATGTACAGAAAACTACACATGCCGACACTAATTATATATCTCACTGACATGATACAATTTTTTTTCGCAGTCCGATCCGAGTTGAGAAAAAACTTACAGATGAGCACTGAATCATTGTATAACATTGATCAGAGTGTTCTCTTGCATTGCACTCATCCAATTTATATGCCAGTATGTGCATGCCAAAAGGCTGTATTTTTATAGTAATTGCTTTGGTCACGAATGTTACATTATAACTTTGACACCAACACCACAGCAGGGCTTCATTTATAACACATTGTTCTTCCTGCAACATATATAACGATTCTATGGTGTTGCCCAAATATACAACCTGACTGTTAATTGAGCTTGAAATGTTTATCTATCACAATAAAGCTGTAATGTGTATTCTTAGCTAGATAAAAAGAATAGGAAACAATTAATGTGATGTTGGTGATGTTTGGCCTGGCATAACTAATTACTTAGATTATTCCTTAATATAATTAGAGTTTTCCTGGTAAATTTGCTGCATTCTGTCAGGTTGTGTTTATTCACCTTGATAACAATTAGGACAGAATTTTATAAATGGACTATTAGAAAATTTCACAATATTCTTTCTTAGACTTATGTGAATGGCTTTGTTTGGTTTTTTTGCGGAGAAATTAGACTAATGCCTATTTTATATTCTTTTCCTATAAAGTATCTTCAAAAATAATATGAGTGAAGCACAATAAATGTATTTAAATAACATACAGGGCTCAAATCGTTATTGCATTTTCACCTGTTTTTTTGTCAAGTTTTTATTTTTTTGATTCTTTTTTACTGTTTGCTCCATATTCATCTTTCCATTTCCATCTTTTGTAAAGTCACTTTTTTACGTGTTTAGGTGTTTTTTTTTCCCACAGTGGGTGAAGTCTAGAGTTTTTCCTCTTCCATTTAGCTTGACACTGTGGATGGAGTTTTGTGTTTTAAAAAAGTTGCAAAATTTGGTGCAAATGTATGTCAGTCCCCAGCTGGAGTGATTTTATATAAGCCTGAAACTTTGCCTGATTTTTTTGTCAAATTTTAGCAGAACATGCAATTTGTTAACCAAAAAGTAATCAAAACAAGTTAAAGACAGAATTAAAGAGCATTTTTTTATTTTACGCAAAATTCATGAACTGCGAGCCTCATTTTGAGGAAGTTGGTGCACAAAACATTATTCAATACCACAAGGCAAAAAAAAGAAAAGCAACTTAAAAAAAAATTGGAAATGATGAATCAGAGCTACAGTATATTTACCTTTATGACTCCAGTTCTCTGTTCAGTGAATTTAATGTTTAATGTTGTGTGGACACTTAAGGGGTTGTCCATCTCCAGAGTCATGGAGTAAGTCTCTCTATCTGGTATAGTGTAATCTTTAATGGTCAGTAGGGTTCTCTCTTTCCTTCTGCAGAAAATAAGCACTTATGATCAGCAGAGCCCTCTTTCTCGCTCGCTCTCCTGTAGTGTAATCTCTTATGGTCAGCAGGGTTCTCTCTTTCTCTCCTCTCCCCACATGTATTTGCTGAGCCGTTACCAGCTTTCCAGTATTGAAATTTGCATGAATGTTTTTCACCGCAAATCATCTTTTTGGCGAATGTTACACTGATGACCCATCCCAACAATAGATTCCCTCATTCAAGAGAATCAGTTCAATTATGGAAATCACTCTTTGATAAGAGTGTGATCAGACTGTGAGCATAGTGTGATCTGATTCTCTATGGATATGGAAAAGATGGAGAAAAAATGTATCCATTGTGTGAGGCCATGAAAATAAGACTGCTGTCAGATATTATCCGACTGTGTTAGGCGTTGGGATTTTCCAGCTGCGCGGGATGGATCCCAGACCATGTCAGGTGCTGTGGTCTTCCATTTGGTTCTGGCCACTGGGACTGCTGCTCAGCATAAACATCAGTCCCAGCATCTTGCTCAGGCTCATGCCACACGTTTGGTTACTACTTGCTCTCCAGTCAAGTCTATGATAACCAGTGTATTGCACGCGCCGCATTGTGTACTGGAGTCTAAGTCCATAAATCACTTTACTGAGCATATCCCTAATGTGGCACCTTCTTATTGGTGTTCAGATGTCACCTGCTCTGGTGACGTGGCAGCTCCGGTTTGGCCCGAGGGCAATGTCAGCGTGAGTGTTTTGGGTGGAGCTTCAGGTATAAAAGGCTCCCAGGACGCCCGTGGGGGGCACCAGTATCATTTATGCTTGGCTATGTGAGAGGAGACTCTACCACTCTGTAAGCACAACTCTGCAAGCACAACCCTAGTCAGGGTATTAAGCTCAGAGCATCTGTTCCATTTCTGTGTGCAAGTGACAAAACTCAGTTGCAGAGCATCTCTTTCATTTTTGTGAGCGAGTGACACAGCTCTGTTGCAGAGCATCTCTTTTGCTTCTGTGTGTGAGTGACACAGCCCTGTTGCAGAGCATCTCATTTGTTTCTGTGTGCAAGTGGCACAGCTCTGTTGAAGAGCATCTCTTTCATTTCTGTGTGCGAGTGACACCGCTCAGTTGCAGAGCAGCTCTTTCGTTTCTGTGTGTTCAAGTAATCATTTGCCATGTGTTCCGTCATTGTACGTCAGGTATGAGGTTACTGGTTACAACTTTTGTGCTGAACAGTAGCACAGGCTTAATGGTTGCATATGATGGCACATTTCTTGTAAGCAACATTTCCATTACATGTCATAGCTGATTTGAGCCCTCCATACTTTCAGACATCCTTTTTCTCTTGTGTATACAGTCCACTTTTGTGATGTACTTGTGCCTCAGGCTGTGACGTCCAGTATTCTTTTACTAACACTCCAAGGTCCATCCTACATGTTGCCTCAGCCCTAAACTTCTCCTGTGCTACCTCAGAGTCCCCACACACACACTGCCATACTTTCCTGGGCTCTCAGCTCATTACCAGTTGCAGCTGAGCTTTCCTCTCTCTCTGCTCCATTTTCTAGAACATCAGAGGTGTCCTGGCTTTGTGTGGCATTTAAGCTGACCCTAATCAGTTGCCTTCATGATACCAGTGTTTAAATCCTTGACACTCACACACTGCGGCCTAACAGCTCCACTCCGCTACATTTTCCTTTAGCTCTCAATTCCGAACTGAACTTTAACAACAACTAAGTGTTTATTTAAAACGTAAACCGCTTCCTTCCCTTTCTTTCATTTTTTATGCCTACTTAATTAATGATTAGTCAAGTCTCAAGGTCCAATAATGAGCAGAAGAAGAGGTGATTACATCAGTCTACAGTGCTATTGCATATACAGTACAATTTACACTAAACTACCAAGAAATATCGCCAAAAACTCCTTTCAACGACATGACCGGCTAGCTGTAATTCTTCTCTGGTCAGCTCCCTATTCTTCCATACTGTAACTATCACATAAAATGGATTGCAACAAACCATTCCATCAGACATTAAATCACAATACTTTACATGTGCCATGTAGTCACAGTGTAACATGCAGTAGCACAATGATAAAAGCATTATGTCATGCAGCAAATCTCTCCAGGAGGTGCCAGCTATCTTCCATTTCTTTAGAACAAGACATATTTTTTTAAGGGCAGGCAATTACTTTTTTTATGGGTGATGTAAGTAATGGGTAACATTTTTCCTCCAATGAGTAATGTTATAATGCACTTTTTTTTTTTTTTTTACAATAATGCACTTTTCTTTTCTCAGGTTATATTAGTTTTTTTTTAATTAAATTTTAGTTTAAAAAACAGAAACAATTTAGGTTAAAAATGCAGCCCTATATCTATAGGGGTGCAGAGGAAGCAGTCACAGTTATGGAGCACATTAGCATTTCAAAAACATAATTCACAGCGCTGCAGCTTCGCTATGAATCCTATCGCTAGACCAGAGGTTATTTTATGGCTGTGTGCAGTGTGGCCCATAAACAGCAGTCTGTAGTCTTTTCAAGGAATCTCAGGGTAGCCATAAAGAATTTGATATTTCTCTGGCTTTGTGCTCATCTTTTGGATCGCTTCCACTGACAGAAAGGAAAAAAAATATCTAATGTATTCTGCTTAAACTGTGCTGCACCCAGGAAGAGCTGCAACCATAGACAATCATATTTGTTTATCTTTTATGATCAATAAATCATTTTAAACATGTGAGTATATGTACAGTCATTACTTTGCAGGTGGATATCATTTCTAATCTACCTAAGCCCACATTTCACATCTATCTGCTAAATTGATGTTTTCTTAGTGTCAATCTCACATCCTTAATGTTGGTTTGCTTCTGTTTGTGCTGCTTCATGCTTTATTGTTCTTCTATATCAATGTCTTAATGCAGTCGGATGTGTCTGTGTTCATTTGTACCGACACAAAGCGCTAATCCCTCGAGCCTAATGCATATGTCACATTCACCTTCTGCACAGATTAATCAGCCATTTCTGAGAATCTGCATCCCATAGGTAAACAAGACTTCAGAAGATTGAGGCACATATGCGGTCACTGTTGATTATATATTTTATACTGTGTTCACTGCAGCAACAAAAAGTATCCTGCTGTAATTGCTGTAGCACAGCAGTGTTTAGAAACTGCTGAAATCTTTCACCACGATGAGAACATTTAATGTGAGAGTTTTGGTTATAAAATAGAAGCTTACTTGTTTTTGCTTAAAGATGAATTTCATTTTTTTTTAAATAATATACAGTATATACATATATATATATATATATATATATATATATATGTATATATGTATATATATATATATATATGTATATATGTATATATATATATATATGTACACTGTATATATATATATATATGTGTATATATATATATATATGTACACTGTATATATATATATATATATGTGTATATATATATATATATATATATGTACACTGTATATATATATATATATATATATATATATATATATATATATATATATACACTGTATATATACATGATATATTTTAACTTGCTTTTTTTTCATATAACATGTATGGGAGTGGTATTACCAATGCGTCAAATCAACGTCTTATTTCAGGTAGTATTTTTATTCTCATAATTACTGCTACTATTTATTTTTAGTAGATACCACCTTGTGGCACCAGATTTATCAAACATTTTTTGACCCTCTCCATTTGTAGAGAAAAGAAATGTGTAAAGTCAGTGGCAGCTACTGATAAGAGGACAGAATCTGTGGGTGATTCACTGTTTTGATCACATCAAAAAAGTAGCAGCTGGATGAAGACGCTTAAACGGTATCACATATACAGAGTAAGGGCGCAGACTGACGGCCATAAAAATCAAACGGAGATTGGAATGTAAAGCTCAGACAGGTCGGCGGCATGATTTTCAATAATAAAACATGCTGCAATCCTCAGCTGTCAGCTTTATCATGGCCGATTATCAAGAATAGAGGGGTCTCCATGCCTTTTTAAAAATTATTTAAATAAATAATTTAAAAAAATGGCATGGGGACCCCCCAATTAACCCCTTCTCGACCTGTGACACAGCGTATGCGTCATGAAAGTCGGTGCCAATCCGACCTGTGACGCATATGCTGTGTCACAGAATGATCGCGCTCCTGCAGGTCGGGTGAAAGGGTTAACTGTAATTTCACCCGACCTGCAGGGACAGGGGGAGTGGTACTTGAGCCCAGGGGGGTGGATTTGCCCCCCTGTGGCTACGATCGCTCTGATTGGCTGTTGAAAGTGACTGTTTCACTTTCACTTTCAATCAGAGCAATCATAATATTTCACCAATGAAAATTGGTGAAACATTACAATCCAGCCATGGCCAATGCTGCAATATCATTGGCCTGGCTGGGGACCGCAATCTGCCACCGCCACCGATCTCCTCGCCTCCATCCTCCGTCCTGTCCTCTGCTGTCCTCCGCTCCCCTTCGTCCTCCCGTTTGCTCCCCCCGCAGTCTGATCTCACCACCGTGGTCCGATCTCACCCCCCTTACCTATCGAGCTCCGGTGTCCCTCCCAGTGTCCGTCCATCTTCTCCATGGGTGCCGCCATCTTCCAAAATGGTGCACACATGTGCAGTGCGCCCGCCAAATCTGCTGGCCGGCAGATTCATTCCAGGTATATTTTGATCACTGTGATGTTCTATCACAGTGATTAAAATTAAAAAAAATAGTAAATAACCCCCCATTTATCGCCCCCATAGGTAGGGAAAATAATGAAATAAAGAAAATGTTTGCTTTTATTTGTCCACTAGGATTAGGGTTAAAACTAGGGTTAGGGTTGCAATTAGGGTTAGGGTTAGAATTAGGGTTAGGGTTGTAATTAGGGTTAGGGTTGCAATTAGGGTTAGAATTAGGGTTAGGGTTGCAATTAGGGTTAGGGTTGAAATTAGGGCTAGGGTTAAGGTTGCAATTAGGGTTAGCGTTGCAATTAGGGTTAGGGTTGCAATTAGGGTTAGGGTTAGAAGTAGGGTTAGGGTTGCAATTAGGGTTAGGGTTAGAATTAGGGTTAGGGTTAGAATTAGGCTATGTGCACACGGTGTGGATTTGGCTGCGGATCAGCAGCGGGGTGACTGCTGTGGATTCGTAACAGTTTTCCATCACGTTTACAGTACTATGTAAACCTATGGAAAACCAAATCTGCTGTGCCCATTGTGCGGAAAATACAGCGCGGAAACGCTGCATTGTATTTTCCGCAGCATGTCAATTCTTTGTGCGGATTCCGCAGCATTTTACACCTGTTCCTCAATAGGAATCCGCAGGTGAAATCCGCACAAAAAGCATTGGAAATCCGCAGTAAATCTGCGGAAAAATCCTCACACGAATTTGCAACGGGGGCACATAGCCTTAGGGTTAGGGTTGGAATTAGAGTTCGGGTTGGAATTAGGGTTAGGGTTGGAAATAGGGTTAAGATTAAGGTTAGGGGTGTGTTGGGGTTATGGTTGGGATTAGGGTTAGGGGTGTGTTGGGGTTAGGGTTAGGCTTGTGGTTAGGGTTATGGTTAGGGTTGGCATTAGGGTTAGGGGTGTGTTGGAGTTAGGGTTGTGGCTAGGGGTGTGTTGGGGTTAGGGTTGTGATTAGGGTTATGGCTAGAGTTGGGATTAGGGTAGAGGTGTGTTTGGGTTAGTGTTGCAGTTAGAATTGAGGAGTTTCCACTGTTTAGGCACATCAGGGGTCTCCAAACGCGACATGGCATCACCATTGATTCCAGCCAATCTTGCGTTCAAAAAGTCAAATGGTGCTCCCTCTCTTCCGAGCCCCAACGTGCGCCCAAACAGTGGTTTACCCAAACATATGGGGCATAAGCATACTCAGGAAAAACTGCACAACAACTTTGGGGGTCTAATTTCTCCTATTACCCATGGAAAATAAACAAACGGGGCAAAAAACTTATTATTGTGGGAAAAAAAAGATTTTTTATTTTCACGGCTCTGAGTTATAAACTTCTGTGAAGCACTTGGAGGTTCAAAGTGCTAACCAGACATCTAAATAAGTTCCTTGGGGGATTTATTTTCCAAAATGGGGTCATTTGTGGGGGGTTTTCACTGTTTCTCAGGGGCACTGCAAACGTAACATGACGTCTGCAGACCATTACATCAAAGTCTCAAAGTCTGCATTCCAAAATGTCACTACTTCCCTTCCGAGCCCTGGCTTGTGCCCAAACAGTGGCTCCTCCCCACATATGGGGTATCAGCATACTCAGGACAAACTGGAAAACAACTTTTAGGGTCCAATTTCTCTTGTTACCCTTGTGAAAATAAAAAATTGCAGGCTAAAAAATAATTTTTGAGGAAAGAAAAATTATTTTTTATTTTCAAGGCTTTGCGTTATAAACTTCTGTGAAGCACTTGGGGGTTCAAAGTGCTCACCGTATATCTAGATTAGTTCCTTGGTAGGTCTAGTTTCCAAAATGGGGTCACTTGTGGGGGAGCTCCAATGTTTAGGCACAGAGGGGCTCTCCAAAGGCGACATGGTGTCCGCTAACGATTGGAGCTAATTTGTCATTCAAAAAGTCAAATGGCGCTCCTTCCCTTCCAAACCCTGCCGTGTGCCGGAACAGTGGTTTACCCCCACATGTTAGGTATCAGTGTACTCAGGAGAAATTTCCTAACAAATTTTAGGATCCATTTTGTCCTGTTGCCCATGTGAAAAGGAAAAAATTGAGGCTAAAAATTTTTTTTGTGAAAAAAAAAAGTACTTTTTCATTTTTACGGATAAATTTGTGAAGCACTTGGTGGTTCAAAGTGCTCAATATGCATCTAGATAAGTTCCTTGGGGGGTCTGGTTTCCAAAATGGGGTCACTTGTGGGGGAGCTCCAATGTTTAGGCACACAGGGGCTCTCCATACGCGACATGGTGTCCGCTAAAGATTGGAGCCAATTTTTCATTCAAAAAGTCAAATGGCGCTCCTTCCCTTCCGAGCCCTGTTGTGCACCCAAACAGTGGTTCCCCCACATATGGGGTATCGGCGTACTCAGGACAAATTGTACAATAACTTTCAGCATCCAGTTTCTCCTTTTACCCTTGGGAAAATAAAAAAATTGTTGCTAAAATATAATTTTTGTGACTAAAAAGTTAAATGTTCATTTTTTTCCTTCCATGTTGCTTCTGCTGCTGTGAAGCATCTGAAGGGGTAATAAAACTTTTTGAATGTGGTTTTGAGCACCTTGAGGGGTGCAGTTTTTAGAATGGTGTCACTTTTGGGTATTTTCAGCCATATAGACCCCTCAAACTGACTTCAAATCTGAGGTGGTCCCTAAAAAAATGGTATTGTAAATTTTGTTGTAAAAATGAGAAATCCCTGGTCAAATTTTAACCTTCATAACTTCCTAGCAAAAAAAAATTTGTTTCCAATATTGTGCTTATGTAAAGCAGACATGTGGGAAATGTTATTTATTAACTATCTGGTTTAACAGAATCAAAATTCAAAATTTGAAAATTGCAAAATTTTCCAAATTTTCGCAAAATTTCCATTTTTTTCACAAATAAATGCAAATATTATTGATGTAAATTTACCACTAACATGAAGGCCAATATGTCTCGAAAAAACAGTCTCAGAGCCGTTAGGATCTGTTGAAGCGTTTCTGAGTTATTACCTCATAAAGGGACAATGGTCTGAATTGCAAAAAATTGCCAGTTCATTAAGGTCAAAATAGGCTGGGTCATGAAGGGGTTAAGAAAACTAGCCAAGCTAAAGAAGTCAGCTGGGGGCTGGTATGTTCAGGCTGGTAAGGAGCCATGGATATTGCCCACCCAATTCAAAGATAGCAACTCACAGCCCACCCCAGAAAAAAAGGTACTGTATCTATTAGATGTGCCAATTCTGGTGCTTTGCCTGGCTATTCCCACTTACTCTGTGGCAGTGGCAAGTGGGGTCAATATTTGTGGAATTTATGTCACCTTTGTATTGTCTGGTGACATTAAGCCCATAGGTTGGTAATGGAGAAGGGTCTATAATACACTTTTCCTTTAATAACCTCATAGACGTATTGTAAATAAAAAACACACTGAATAAAGTCCTTTATTTAAAATAAATAATCACACCCTGCTTTACAAATTTATTTAAAAATAAAAAACACAGTTATACTCACCTTACGCCAATTCCATTGAAGTCCATGTCACCTGTAACATTTTTAATTTGTGTAATGTGTGATTCTCCCATACATGTACACGTAGTGTACACACACACACACACACACACACATACACACACACACTCACACCCACACCCACACCCACACACATATATATATATATATATATATATATATATATATATATATATATATATATATATAATTTATATTTATTAGTGGAGAAAAAAGTATTTAGTCAGCCACCAATTGTGCAAGTTCTCCCACTTAAGATGAGAGAGGCCTGTAATTGACATCATGGGTAGACCACAACTATGAGAGTCAAGTTGAGAAAACAAATCCAGAAAACCACCTTGTCTGATTTGGCAAGATTTATTTTGCAAATTATGGTGGAAAATAAGTATTTGGTCATTAACAAAAGTTAATCTCAATATTTTGTTATATATCCTATGTTGGCAATGACAGTGGTCAAATGTTTTCTGTAAGTCTTCACAAGGTTGACACACACTGTTTGTGGTATGTTGGCCCATTCCTCAATGCAGACCTCCTTTAGAGCAGTGATGTTTTGGGCCTGTCGCTGGGCAACAAGGACTTTCAACTCCCTCCAAAGGTTTTCTATGGGGTTACGATCTGAAGACTGGCTAGGCCACTCCAGAACCTTCATAGGCTTCTTACGAAGCCACTACTTCATTGCCCTGGAGGTGTGCTTGGGATCATTATCATGCTAAAATACCCATCCACGTTTCATCTTCAATACCCTTGCTGATAGAAGGATTTATGCACTCAAAATCTCATGATACATGGCCCCATTCATTCTTTCATGTTCATGGGTCAGTCGTCCTTGTCCCTTTGCAGAGAAACAGCCCCAAAGCATGATGTTGCCACCCCATGCTTCACAGTAGATATGGTGTTCTTTGGATGTTGCTACCAAACAGTTCTACGCTGGTTTCATCAGACCATATGACATTCTCCCAATACTCTTCTGGATAATCCAAGTGCTCTCTAGCAAACTTCAGATGGGTCTGGACATGTACTGGCTTAAGCAGGGGGACACGTCTGGCACTGCAGGATTTGAGTCCCTGGCGGCGTAGTGTGTTACTGATGGTAGCCTTTGTTACGGTGGTCCCAGCTCTATGCAGGTCATTCATTAGTTCCCCCTTGTGGTTCTGGGATTTTTGCTCCCCAAACTTGTGATCATTTTGACCCCACAGGGTGTGATCTTGCATGGAGCTCCAGATCGAGAGAAATTATCAGTGGTCTTGTATGTCTTCCATTTTCTTATTATTGCTCCCACAGTTTATTTCATCACACCAAGCTGCTTGCCTATTGCAGATTCAGTCATCCCAGCCTTTGTCAGGGCTACAATTTTGTTTCTGGTGTCCTTCAACAGCTCTTTGGTCTTCACCATAGTGGAGTTAGGAGTGTGACTGTTTGAGGTTGAGGTCAGGTGTCTTTTATACTGATAAGAAGTTCAAACAGGTGCCATTACTACAGGTAATGAGTGGAGGACAGAGGAGTCTCTTAAAAAAGAAGTTACAGGTTTATGAGATACAGAAATCTTGCATGTTTTTAGGTGAGCAAATACTTATTTTCCAACATATTTTGCAAAATAAATGTTGCCAAATCAGACAAGGTGATTTTCTGGATTTGTTTTCTCCACTACCTTCCCTTCTATCTCTTTGTGGTAGGGCTCAGATCCCTGTAGAGGCCTGTCTCCTGTCAGAGTCTCACATACCGGTCCTTGCTGCCATCACCATCCTTTTCTGACTACTGGTGAAGACATGGAGACCTCATGACCTGATGGAGCAGCCAAACAGCCAGAATGCTTTACTCAACATGAATTAAATGATCTCATCAGAGACCTTTCATTGTCAAAAGATAAAGCTGATACAAAAAATCTAACCTCGACAAACTCCAAAAACGTGAAGTAATTTATCTTGTGCAAAAGAGAATAGTTTCCAACGTTTCGGCTCAGGCACGAGCCTTCATCAGGAAGACAATCTTATGGTAGTTATATCGTATGTAGGTCCCGGGCTCTACATATGATATAACTACCATAAGATTGTCTTCCTGATGAAGGCTCATGCCTGAGCCGAAATGTTGGAAACCATTCTCTTTTGCACAAGATAAGTAAAAAAAAACTTTGAAAGCAACAGTTCTGTCTTCACGTTTTTGGAGTGTACCGGGGTTAGATCTTTTGTATAGCGATGGGCGAAACCCCGGATGGTCGGGATCGGCGGGTTCACCTGAGTTTTTCTGTAAAGTTTGAATTTGGGGCCGGAGATGACGTGAGCTTGCATCCGAACCCACAGCTTGGACTTTACAGATATGGGAAGGGACGGGGGACTGTAAAAGAAAGCATAAAATTAATAATAAACATTTTAATAATGCTTACCTGTCCAGCGACGTGTCGTCCTGTCCCGCTGTCTCCTGGCCGCATCTGCTTCTGGGGTTATTCATTACCTTCTGGCGGTATTCACTGCACTCCGCAGTCTTCGGCTTTTTCCGGCAATGTTCGTGCAGTGACATCACGTAATGAGTGGCCCCACAAGCAGATGCGGCCAGGAGACAGCGGGATGGGAGGAAGCATCACTGGACAAGTAAGTATAATATTTAAAATGTTTGTTAATTTTATGCTTTCTTTTACAAGCCCTGGACCCGAACTAGACCCAAACTGTAACACGGGTTTCCTTGTTCGGGTATGGGTCCTGAACTTTACAGTTCAGGTTCGCCCATCCCTACTTTTGTATTGTCTTACCATTTTACCCCTGAGCGCCTAACAGTGGTCGAACCTGATTCTATCCGCTTTTATCATTATTATTAAAAGAATAAAGCTGAACTTCTTGCATCTAGGTTGAAACAGAAGAATCTTCTTCATGATGATGTCAAAGTGTGCTATTTCCGAAACAGAAGTAACACTTTAACACAATTTTTCACAGTTGATGGATCAATGCTGTACTGCAGCAATGTGAATGGCCTCTTTAAAGAACTGAATCAAGAGTATTTTATTGCAGATTGGCGATTGTTTATTGACTCATCCCAGAGAAGTTTGAAAGCAGTGTTGCTTCACAGTGGAAATATGAAACCATCAATCCCTATTGCTCACTGATGTCATCTAAAGGAAAGTTATGAAAATCTGTCAGTTGTTTTGGATACTATACAATATAAGCATCATCAATGGAATATCTGTGGAGATTTGAAGGTGATTTGGTCTGCTAATGGGAATGCAAGGAGGTTTTACAAAATAATGTTGCTTCTTGTGTTTATGGGATAGCAGAAATACATCAGAGCATTATGTTCATTGTGATTGGGGACAGAGAAACATCTATACTCCAGGTAGAGACAATGTTCAGCATAATCTGTTAGTTGCTCCAATAAAAAGGGGGTTGGTCACAGTACTCCCTTTTGCCGCACCTTACCACCGCAATCCACAACAACCATACTAGATACAAATTCCTCCTTATATAATTTTATACACAAAGAATTCCTTCTCCCTGATTCTTTTTGGTTGTGTTGTTGTATATCTATGTGTTTTTTGAAAGAAGCTGCAATAAGGGCTGATCTTTGACATTTCAGTCACTTTTATTTCATTTTGTAGTGCATGGCACTTTGCTAGCACATAATAGTGACTTTTCAAGCATTCATTCAGTCCCCCTTTAGCAAGCTATATTCCTTCAAAACACTTTTGGTTTGGTCTGTAGGTGTAATCATTTTCTATAATTTACTGTGCCCTTCCTTAATTTTTGGGAGGCTTTCTTTCCATTCTTTCCCTGTCTTTTTAACCCCATTTTTAACAATTTGTGTACTTAATAAAGATTATTTTAATCCACCCCCTTTTTCCAGTCACTTTGCACTGCCATGGCAGATTATGTGTTTATCAATATGAAGTGCAATTGGTCTACTTGAAATAGGATTATGGGTTTAAATTATCAGATTAAATAGCAAAAGTCTGCTACGAGATTCTTTTAAGGCATCAGGAGTGTCAAAGTCTCTAAGTGACTTGGAAGTTTCTAGAGGGAACCATGGTATACCGAGAGCCCAACTAACCACAAGGTCGATCCAGCTTAGCTGGATATTAGCCCAGTTATTTAGAATAAAATATAATTAACTTAATTAACTTTAATAATTAACTTTAAAAGGATTTTCCTTGCACACATTTTTAGTTCACAAGGTTGCTCTGTCTAAAAATACACACATCATCTTTACCCATTCCTTCTCCAGCTCCACCTTTCCACTGCTGTCCCTGGTCTTTGTTGACATGGCTGCAGCACATGATCGCTTCAGCCAATCACCGGGCTGAGTGTTTTCACAGTCACACACTGTAGACTGGATGTCTTAACTGCAGCGAAGTCAAGAAAGACAGGTCAGCAACAGAAATGCATTAAGTAACACTCAATTTTTTTTCAACTAGTCAGTTTGCTTACAAAAATGTAACTGTGGACTACCCCTTCAATATATTTTTACTCATAGAAGAATATTAATGTTCTTTGATAGCAAAGTTTTATAAAATAAACATTTCGCTAAAATCTTCATGTATACATAAAAACAGAATCAATTACATATTTTTACTTCTCAAGTCATTCTATTTTTTTTTATTTTCTAGCAGATATTTATTTACAAATGTAATTCCTTTTGGCTTTTCATGTGCTAGACTGTACAAATGTATGTCTGTCAGTTTTCAGCTTGTTAAGCACTTGCTAAGCACATAATGTGGTTACCTTTTTAGCACCCTAATTCACTATTTGGCAGATATCCACTCATTTCAGTATTTACAGTGCACTATCCAGTGTTTGCTAAGTAGGATAATGAAGTACCGGTACATGTTTTTGGCTGCCAGATACAGTTAACTTACTTACATTGCCATCTGCTCAACAGAAGATATAAGTTTCACAAGATTTTTACCATATGCACCATAACTTATATATATATATATATATATATATATATATATATATATATACATACATATATATATATATATATATACCTTTGACGTTAGTATATAAACATAGAAGACTGTGTGGGTGTGTCCACGCGCATTGAACTAAGATTGTACACAAAATATCAGCTAAAAGAAGGAATTGGAATGTCCACTGTACATTCATGAGTCTTTTAAGAGACATAGACAAAAAAATTCAGGATTCTGAGTACTTGGAAGGTCTCTAATAATTACTTTATTTGTCACAAAGCACAGCAATTTTCAGTCACCAATGTTAATATTGCCTGTGTTTGTTGCTGCTGTTTTTTTCAATGACATTCTTTTTTAGCAATGATGGAAGTAGTATCACAATCTCCACTTGCACATTGGCAATTTGCCATATCTGTAGGCAACAGTTAAGCAATGCAGATCCATGCATGCAAAATGTCAGTAGAAAAAAAATACTCAATTTGGGTATTTTTGATCCTAGACATATGGTTCCCCTCAGATTTCTGAAGTATGATACTGAGCGCAAATCTCCTCTTCCATGGGTATCCATTCTATTTAAAGCACATGGTACTAGTGTATAAATAAAATATTCTCTAAACGTGAATTATATAATTGGATTTTGGCACTTCTTTTGCCCTATTGGTTTATTTTTAAGTCTGTAATAACTGTAGAGACAGTCAAGCACACTGTTGGCTGGTTTGTACAATTTCATTGTCTTTAATGAGAACCTATGAGCACAATTTTGTAATGTAAACACATGGCTATAATGGTGTATGTGAATTACCTGCATCCTCTATTTAAAATCTCAACAGTGACCTGGATACTGGAGCCAGATGGACGGAGTGGGGAATCGTAGAAAGGGAGGAGAAGACCAAGGGAACAGTCCAGCTCCTGTGCACCAAAAATTATCATATTTTTCGGATTATAAGATGCTCTGGATTATAAAACGCACCCCAAATTTTGAGGAGAAACATAATTTTTTTAAATAAAATGGTGGTGCTTCTTGTAATTCATGCATCTTATTGGGTTGGTGGCTGCGGTGAAGCGGGGTCCCAGGGTCGCTGCTGGAGGCAGGAGTGGGATGATGCTGCAGGCCACAGACTGGGATAAGGTGGTCTTCAAATGTGCGCCGTGCCACTGCGGGTGTCCGGTGCTGCTGCAGATGTCTAGTGCTGCTGCAGGTTTCCGGTGCTGCGGGGGGGGGGTGGCGCTGCTGCAAGTGTCCAGCGCTGCTGTGGGTGCCTGGCGTTGTTGCTGCAGGGGTGTCTGGTGCTGCTGCGGGGGTGTCCGATGATGCTACGGGTGTCTCCAGTGCTGCGAGGTCTCTGCCGACATTTTGTGAAAGGCCAGAGTCCCCCACAGTTCCATGGTTTCCTGTGCAGTAGACTCTGGGGAAAATGGCATGGCTGCTGGAGGGACCAAGATCTCCAGAGATGAGATCTCTGCACTGAGACACCCTCTCAGCAACACCGGACACCCCCGCAGCAGCACCACTAGGCACCCACAGCAGTGGCAGACACCCCCTCATGCCAGCCTGCAGCCTGCAACAATGGTACCTGTAAGGTATATCTGCATTTTAAGATGCACCCCCAATTTCCACCCAAATTTTGGGGAAAAAGTGCGTCTTATAATCGAAAAATGCGTAAAGTAGTTAGCAGAAAACTAAAAATGGTGATTAAAGAAGAACTACAAAGCAAATTTCTTCAGCAAAGGTGAATCTATATTACAGCCAAATCTGTTCCCTGAACTGCAAAATCGTGCTCACAGGTTCACTTTATATTGAGCAGTTGTGCTGTGAGAATGAGCTCGTGATTGTGGGGGTCCTTTTTCATAGAACTAAGGAAGTTTTTTTGTTTTTGCATCCAATTTGTCCAATTTTTCTGACCTTTAGGGCTCGTACTCATCACTATGAATAAAATTGGTTCAATGTTGTTCCTGAAAATTCTGTCAAGTGTCATGCAAGTGGCATGCAATTTTCATTTAAGTACAATGCGATTTTTCTCACCTAGCATCTGTTTGACATTCAAATGTATGCAATCTGGTTTAAACGTTAGCTTTTTACATAGAGTAATTATCTATGCTGTTTTAAGATAGTTTTCAAAGTAAATATTCTTCGATAGATAGATGATAGATAAAAATGTGTGAGTGACATACTGTATATAATTAGTAAAGTGCTTGTGTAGCTTACTGTACATGTATTTAATTAATAAATGGCATGGGTTCCCCAGAAAGTTTAATAACCAGCAGTCGGAAAGCAGACTGCTCAGGGCTGATGTTTATAGCCTGGGAAGGGGGTAATACACACGGTGCTTACCAGGCTATTAATATTAGCTCACAGCTGTATACTTAGCCTTTACTGATTATTAAAATGGGAGACCCACCAAAAAAAATCTTGTAGGGTCCCCCTATAATTGATAACCAGCCAAGGCTAGGCAGACAGCTGCAGGCTGGTATTAATAGGCTATGAGGGCAATAAATACTGACCCCCTCCCAGACTAAACACATCAGCTCTCAGCCTCCCCAGAAATGATGCATCCAAAAAATGTGCCAATTCTGGTGCTTTGCCTTGCTCTACCCACTTGCCTTAATGTGTTGGCATGTGTAGTAATAGTACTGCGGTTGATGTCAGTTTGGTATTGCCATCTGACATAAAGCCCAGGCCTTAGTAATGGAGCAGCACCTATAAGACTCCCTCATTACTATCCCCATAGTCATATTGTAAATAAAAACACCCTGAATAAAGTCCTCCAATTGAAATGAAGACACCGATACCTTTATTTTAATGAAAATAATGAAAATTGAAAAAGCAAATTTATACTCACCATTACCCTTTATCCACTGAGGCCTATGCTGTCAAATGTGTATCTGTGAGATCAACAGGTAGAAGATCACTGCGTATTCATTCAGCCTGTGTATTTGGATCTCATATTAAATTCATTTGTTCTCCTGAGGTGCTGAAAAGGTAAAGGACCCTTTCTATGTTGACCAGAAACATGCAGCTCCGTGTCAGCTGCTTCTGATCTGGTCGTCAACTCTTCCTATAAAACATGGCCAGACCCCTCTGTCATGCCAGTGAAAGCTCTTAGGAGATGCTGTGCCAAATAGGAATTTAATGTTATTGTTGGTGAAAGGTCTTCCTGTGCTGTGTGCTAAAGCTAAGTAGTTTAAGTTTGGAGCTGGAGTTGTGGTGCTCTGAAGGTTGCTGTTCTGCATGTTTGTTTATCTCCTGTTCCCCTTTTCCCATTTAGTTTACTCCTCCATGTCGCTATCCTCCTCTCTATTGTTGGCTAGTGCTCTTGTATCATAGAGGTTTTCTGTTATCCCTGTTTTGTCTTTGTGTCTGATTTAACTTTCATTTGTGTCCCATGCCTCAGGGGATGGGGAGGGGACAGATTAGGGATTTTACAGGAGCATAGTAAAGTTGGAGAATCTGGCCTCTCTACCTTTCAGTGTACCCCTGGGACAGGGATAGCTATGGTCCCATCTCCAGGGACAGTTTGAAATCCCTCTTTCTTACTGAAGACTGTCACAGCATGACATTTTCAACTGTCTAAAACATTTTGCATCTTAATATGGATCCCATTGTAAATCTTGTGAAATAATTGTAGAGCCTGTTGCTTGAAGTGTCAGATGTGCAATCTAGGGTCTCACAGCAGCAGACTGTACCGGAATGTAAGGTGGCCCTCCCGAATAGATATTCTGGGGAACAGAATAAATTTATTGTGTTCTGTGAAACCTGCTAGCTGCATTTTAGGCTTTTGTCCTTATACATCTAGGAGTGTTGAACAATAGATTGGGATTGTTATTTCTCTCCTTCAAGGAGATCCTCAATCCTGGACCTATTCACTTCTGACAGACTCACTGTCTCTCCAGTTGGTTGATGGTATTTTTGAGTCCCTAGGCCTCATGCATGAAGATCTGGAGTGTGTCTTCCTTGCTGTGTCTCAGCTGCATAAGCCAGAGCAGGGAGACCAACCGGCAGAGGAATTCTGCTCATGGTTCCGTAGATGGGCTACTGACACCCGGTGGAACGATCCTGCTCTTACAAGTCAGTTTTGTCAAGGCCTATCTCAAAGACTAAAAGACACATTAGTGCTTTACGAGACTCCTGAGTCTTTGGAGGCAGCCATGGCTCTAGCCATACACAATTGATAAACGCCTCAGGGGGTAGATCTTTTACAACTCTGCTCCCCATTGGTACTCTTTAAAACAGAGGTTCTCCATGTGTGCTCAGCAGTGCCAAAGGCTGATTGCCTTCATTCCACACCACATTGATGCAGTAATTGATGCAAAAGAAGCCCCAACCAAGTATTGAGTGCATTTACTGAACATACATTTCAGCAGGCCAACATTTCAGATTTTAAAATCATTTTTCAAGCTGGTGTTATAAAGTATTTTAATTTACTGAAATAATGACTTTTGGGTTTTCAATGGCTATAATCCATAATCATCAACATTAACAGAAATAAACACTTGAAATAGATCACTCTGTTTGTAATGACTCTTTATTATATATGAGATTCATTTTTTTTATTAAATAACTGAAATAAATTAACTTTTTTATGATATTCTAATTTAGTGAGTAGCACTTGTATATATCTCCTCCCCTTGTATATCTCAGTTTTTCTTACCCACAGAAGTAATCATACAATGCGAGTTGGTCTTATCACTATTCTTCACCTTTACCTGTCAATACTGGATGAAGAACAGTTGTTAACTATAAAAAGAGGTTATATGCCTCTTTAACATGAGACAGATATTCAGCCAAGACATCCAAACATCCAAAGGACCGGAGACTCTTTACAGGACAGCAGCCAAGACATCATGGCTTCATCACGAGGGACACAGGTTTGTCATTCTACAGGATGCCAGATTAGGGGACTATGACCTGGCTGGAAGAATGCAGATCTGCTCCATTGACTTTCACAAATCCATGGACACATTTGTGGTAGTCAGGATTTGGACCCACCGGTCGCCTGAGTCCCATGGGGCAAGGAATAGGACCTGTCGGTTGCCTGGCTCCATGGAGATGTTCAGTGAAGCCAGTCAACTGGCCTTGCACTTCAATGATTGTCATCTTCCCAAGCTTGTCGTTACCTCCTCACTGTGTGCGTGCCACAGGTGTGGTAGTTGGCCCTGGAAGCTTTGAAATCACAGCTGCTCTCAGCGGAAGGGTGAGACTCTGTAATGTGCACCATCTTGGGTATTTTGCTTTGACTGTTCTATGTGTTATCTGCATGTTTTGTAGTTCAATAAAGTATTGCCACACTGTTTTATCCTCACCCTGTGTTGCCATTATGCTTAAGGTGAAAGGAGAGTGAGCGTTCAGTGGGATCATCCCTGGTCCATGCGGTTTTGGCTAGAGGACTAGGGCACCCACTGAACCCCGTGTTTCCACAGTATGAAAACTGAGAAAATATCCATCCTCTTGGATAGTGCGGCAGGAGCCAATATGGTGGATGCTCAGTTCGCACAGGATCTTGGCCTTTCCTGTAGCACTCTGGCAACGATCGTCCCTAAACTTTCAATTGACTCGGGGCCTCTAGGTCTTGTTACATCTTGGAAAGTCTCCCTATTCCTATTGTGCTGGACCTTCTCTGGTTGACTAAACATAAACCAGTCATAGACTGGCATGTCAGAGAGATTAGTAAGTGGAGTGATTTTTGCAAATATAATTTCCAGGATTGGTCTTTTATACCACTAGCTGAGTTTGCGTTAAACAATCATTGTATTGAGGCCACTGGTATGTTGCAAATTTTTGCGCATGTGGTTACCATCCACAATTCTGTTCCTTCAGTAAAGATGAGTCTTCGGGGGTTCCTGGGGAGGATAAATTGTCTTCTTCACTCTCATCTGTGTGGGAAGAGATTCAGAGTAATTTAAGAATAATGAGGGATGAATACAAATATATAGCTGATAAGAAATGATTGTCTGGTCCGGATGTAGGGGGATTGATTTAGATTGGCTATCCACCAAAAATATTAAAGGGAACCTATCACCCCGTTTTTTAAAGATTAGATAAAAATAGTGTGAAATAGGGGCAGAGCTGGGCTTTACATTAGTGCCTTTTTGGTGCCTTTACACCCCCGTTAGGCTGCCGAAATACCTTTGTGAAGTGGCCGTTTTGTCCTGTCACTCAAGTTGGTCAGGTCGGATGGGCGTGGTCACAGCGCTGTTTCTCCCCCAGATCAGGCTCATCATTACGTTGGTGGCGTAGTGGTGTGCGCATGTCCAAGGTCCCGAATCCTGCACAGGGGTGTGAAAATAGCAGCGATGTCCGTTATTTCATTGGTGGTCGGTGGGCGCGGCCATCTTGCTTTGGCCGCGCGTGCGCAGAAGCGGCGCTCTGCTGGCCGCGGCTTCAGGAAAATGGCCGCGGGCATCCGCGCGTGCGCAGATGGCTATCGCGGCGGCCATTTTCGTGAAGCAGAGTTTCACTGAAGTGAACCTAGGTCATTATCTATGAACTCCACTCACCTTTCTCACAAGACAGTGAGGCACTGATGCTGGCATAATGCAAGAGTTCAACCTGGCAACTAGATGCAGCAGAGCCAGACCCATCAAGGGACAAATAGATTATCTTCTCTTCAGACAGGTGAAGAATATGATTTTTTTTCTTTTCTAGGAGACATGGGCATTAGAGTGTGATCTTCACATCAGACAGGTGAGTATTATGCTTGTTTACAATTTCAATTCTTTTACAGAGGACATGGGCTTCAGTTGATTAAGCGTAAAGGTGTGTACTGTATAAATTAGCTTTTTAATTTTTCATTAAAATAAAGGTGTCAGTGTCTTTATTTCAATTAGAGGACTTTATTCAAGGTGTTTTTTTTATTTACAATATGACTATGGTGTTTGAAATGGGTGTGTCTTATACAGGCCAATACAAAGCTGACATCAACATCAATATTATTTCCCCAATTGCCAATGCACCAGGGCAAGTGGGAAAAGCAAGGCTAAGCACCAGAATTGACCCATCTTATGGATGTGTCATTTCTGGGACTGCTGAGAGCTGATGTTTTTAGTCTGGAAGGGGGACAATATCCATGGTCACTTCCAAGCCTATTAATATCAGACTGCAGCTGTCTGCCTAGCCTTGGCTGGTTACTAATTATAGGGGTACCCTACGTAATTTTGAGGGGAGAGTCCCCTTTTTAATAACCAGTAAAAGTATATAGCTGTGAGCTGATATTAACAGAATGTGAAGCTTTGTGTGTATTACCCCCTTCCCAGGCGATAAACATCAGCCCCCAGCTATCTGCTTTCCATCTGCTGGTTATTAAAATTTCGGGGGACTCATGCCATATTTTATTTTAGTTATCTATTTTAGCTATCTATTATACAGTATATATATATATATATATATATATATATATATATATATATATATATATATATATATATATATATATACAGTATATAAATACACTTCTCAAAAAAATAAAGGGAACACTAAAATCCCACATCCTAGATATCACTGAATGAAATATTCCAGTTGTAAATCTTCATTCATTACATAGCGGAATGTGTTGAGAACAATAAAACCTAAAAATTATCAATGTAAATCACAACTAATATCCCACGGAGGTCTGGAGTTGGAATGATGCTCAAAATCAAAGTTGAAAATGAAGTTACAGGCCGATCCAACTTCAGTGAAAATGCCTCAAGACAAGGAAATGATGCTCAGTAGTGTGTGTGGCCTCCACATGCCTGTATGACCTCCCTACAATGCTTGTTCATGCTCCTGATGAGGCGCTGGATGGTCTCCTGGGGGATCTCTTTCCAGTCCTTGACTAAAGCATCTGCCAACTCTGTGGTACAACGGGACATTGCTGGATGGTGCAAGACATGATGTCCCAGATGTGTTCAATCGGATTCAGGTTTGGGGGGATGGGCGGGCCAGTCCATAGCTTCAATGCCTTCATCTTGCAGGAACTGCTAATACACTCCAGCCACATGAGGTCTGGCATTGTCCTGCATTAGGAGGAACCCAGGGCCAACCGCACCAGCATATGGTCTAACAAGGGGTCTGAGGATCTCTTCTCGGTTCCTAATGGCAGTCAGGCTACCTCTGGTGAGCACATGGAAGGCTGAGCGGCCCTCCAAAGAATTGCCACCCCACAACATTACTGACCCACTGCCAAACTGGTCTTGCTGAAGGATGTTGCAGGCAGCAGATCGCTCTCCATGGCGTCTCTAGAATCTGTCACGTCTGTCACATGTGCTCAGTGTGAAACTGCTTTCATATGTGAAGAGCTCAGGACGCCAGTGGCAAATTTACCAATCCTGGTGTTCTGTGGCAAATGCCAAGCGTCCTGCACAGTGATGGGCTGTGAGCACAGCCCCCATCTGTGGATGTGGGACACTCAGACCATCCTCATGGAGTCGGCATTCAATTTGCACAACAGCATGTGAAATTGAGTGTCAAACAGTGTTGCTTCCTAAGTGGAGAGTTTGATTTCACAGAAGTTTGATTTACTTGGAGTTATATTCTGTTGTTTAAGTGTTCCCTTTATTTTTTGAGCAGTGTATATACCACTCTATCTATCCTATTCTGACTTGCCACTTTACTGTACTCGGCTGATGAAATGTCAGGTTTTCTAGGATGGACGGCACATGCATGGTGCAATTTATTTTCTTTTACTCATTGATTTGCCTTGGAGAGTCTTGTCCTATATACAAGGGAATCATAGAATAACATTAGGCAATTCACTTTTTTAATTTAATAGCAAATGAATATGAGCATTACACTGAAGATTATATAAAAAAAAAAATGGGGCAATCCTCAAAAGCTTAACCCCTTCACCCCGAAGCCTGTTTTCATCTAAGTGACAGGGCCAATTTTTACAATTCTGACCACTGTCACTTTATGAGGTAATAACTCTGAAACGCTTCAATGGATCCTGGTGATTCTGACATTGTTTTCTCGTGACATATTGTACTTCATGATAGTGGCAAAATTTATTTGATATTACTTGCGTTTATTTGTGAAAAAAACTGAAATTTGGTGAAAATTTTGCAATTTTCAAACTTTGAATTTTTATACCCTTGCATTAGAGACTCATATCGCACAAATTAGGTAATACATAACATTTCCCACATGTCTACTTTACATCAGCAAAATTTTGGAACCAAATTTTTTTTGTTAGGGAGTTATAAGGGTTAAAAGTTAAACAGCGATTTCTCATTTTTTCAACAACCTTTACAAAACCATTTTTTTTAGGGAGCACATCACATTTGAAGTCACTTTGAGGGGCTTATAAGATTTAAAATACCCAAAAGTGACACCATTCTAAAAACTACACCCCTCGAGGTACTCAAAACCACATTCAAGAAGTTTATTAACCCTTCAGGTGCTTCACAGGAATTAATGAAATGTGGAAGGAAAAAATTAACAGTTAACTTTTTTTCCACATAATGATCTTTTAGCAACAATTTTTTCATCTTCACAAGTATAAAAGGAGAAAATGGACCACTAAAGTTGTTGTGCAATTTATCCTGAATACACTGATACCCCATATGTGGGGGAAAACCACTGTTTGGGTGCATGGCAGGGCTCGGAAGGAAAGGAGCGCCATTTGACTTTTTGAAACCAAAATTGGCTGAAATTGAGATTGGACACCATGTTGCGTTTGGAGAGCCCCTGATGTACCTAAACAGTGGAAAACCGCCACAAGTGACCCCATTTTGGAAACTAGACCCTTCAAGGAACTTATCTAGCTATGTTGTGAGCACTTTGAACCCCCAGGTGCTTCACAGAAGTTTCGAACATAGAGGCGTGAAAATAAAAAATCACATTTTTTCCCCAAAAATGATCTTTTAGCAACAATTTTTTTATCTTCACAAGTGTAAAAGGAGAAAATGGACCACTAAAATTGTTGTGCAATTTATCCTGAATACACTGATACCCCATATGTGGGGGAAAACCACTGTTTGGGCGCATGGCAGGGCTCGGAAGGAAAGGAGCGCCATTTGACTTTTTGAAACCAAAATTGGCTGAAATTGAGATCGGACACCATGTTGCGTTTGGAGAGCCCCTGATGTGCCTAAACAGTGGAAAACCACCACAAGTGACCCCATTTTGGAAACTAGACCCTTCAAGGAACTTATCTAGCTATGTTGTGAGCACTTTGAACCCCCAGGTGCTTCACAGAAGTTTCGAACATAGAGGTGTGAAAATAAAAAATCACATTTTTTTCCCAAAAAATGATTTTTAGCAACAATTTTTTTATCTTCACAAGTGTAAAAGGAGAAAGTGGACCACTAAAGTTGTTGTGCAATTTATCCTGAATACACTGATACCCCATATGTGGGGGAAAACCACTGTTTGGGTGCATGGCAGGGCTCGGAAGGAAAAGAGCGCCATTTGACTTTTTGAAACCAAAATTGGCTGAAATTGAGATCGGACACCATGTTGCGTTTGGAGAGCCCGTGATGTACCTAAACAGTGGAAAACCGCCACAAGTGACCCCATTTTGGAAACTAGACCCTTCAAGGAACTTATCTAGCTATGTTGTGAGCACTTTGAACCCCCAGGTGCTTCACAGAAGTTTCGAACATAGAGGCGTGAAAATAAAAAATCACATTTTTTCCCCAAAAATGATCTTTTAGCAACAATTTTTTAATCTTCACAAGTGTAAAAGGAGAAAATGGACCACAATAGTTGTTGTGCAATTTATCCTGAATACACTGATACCCCATATGTGGGGGAAAACCACTGTTTGGGCGCATGGCAGGGCTCGGAAGGAAAGGAGCGCCATTTGACTTTTTGAAACCAAAATTGGCTGAAATTGAGATCGGACACCATGTTGCGTTTGGAGAGCCCCTGATGTACCTAAACAGTGGAAAACCACCACAAGTGACCCCATTTTGGAAACTAGACCCTTCAAGGAACTTATCTAGCTATGTTGTGAGCACTTTGAACCCCCAGGTGCTTCACAGAAGTTTAGAACATAGAGGCGTGAAAATAAAAAATCACATTTTTTTCCCCAAAAATGATCTTTTAGCAACAATTTTTTTATCTTCACAAGTGTAAAAGGAGAAAGTGGACCACTAACGTTGTTGTGCAATTTATCCTGAATACACTGATACCCCATATGTGGGGGAAAACCACTGTTTGGGCGCATGGCAGGGCTCGGAAGGAAAAGAGCGCCATTTGACTTTTTGAAACCAAAATTGGCTGAAATTGAGATCGGACACCATGTTGCGTTTGGAGAGCCCGTGATGTACCTAAACAGTGAAAAACTGCCACAAGTGACCCCATTTTGGAAACTAGACCCTTCAAGGAACTTATCTAGCTATGTTGTGAGCACTTTGAACCCCCAGGTGCTTCACAGAAGTTTCGAACATAGAGGCGTGAAGATAAAAAAATCACATTTTTTCCCCAAAAATGATCTTTTAGCAACAATTTTTTTCTCTTCACAAGAGTAAAAGGAGAAAATGGACTACTACAGTTGTTGTGCAATTTATCCTGAATACAATGATACCCTATATGTGGGGGAAAACCACTGTTTGGGCACACGGCAGGGCTCGGAAGGGAAGGAGCGCCATTTGACTTTTTCAAACCAAAATTGGCTGGAATTGAGATCGGACACCATGTCGCGTTTGGAGAGCCCCTGATGTACCTAAACAGTGGAAAACCACCACATGTGACCCCATTTTGGAAACTAGACTCTTCAAGGAACTTATCTAGCTATGTGATGAGCACCGTGAACCTCCAAGTGCCTCACCAAAAATTATAACGATGAGTCGTAAAAAAAAATTAAACATTTTTTCCACAAAAATGATCTTTTAGCTACGATGTTTTTTATTTTCCCAAAGGTTATAGGACAAAATAGACAGAAAAAGATGTTGTGCAATTTTTCTTGAGTACGCCGATACCCTATATGTGGGGAAAAACCACTGTTTGGGCACACGTCGGGGCTCAGAATGGAATAAGTGATGTTTTGGATTGCAGACTTTGATGGAATGGTCTGCGGGCGTCATGTTGTGTTTGCAGAGCCCCTAGTGTGCCTCAACAGTGGAAATCTCCCACAAGTGACCCCATTTTGGAAACTGGACCTCCCAAGGAATTTATTTAGCTATGTGGTGAGCACCGTAAACCTCCAAGTGCCTCACCAAAAATTATAACAATGAGTCGTGAAAAATAAACAAAACACAATTTTTCCACAAAAATGATCTTTTAGCTACGATTTTTTTATTTTCCCAAAGGTTATAGGACAAAATAGACAGAAAAAGATGTTGTGCAATTTTTCATGAGTACGCCGATACCCCATATGTGGGGAAAAACCACTGTTTGGGCACACGTCGGGGCTCGGAATGGAATGAGTGACGTTTTGGATTGCAGACTTTGATGGAATGGTCTGCGGGCGTCATGTTGTGTTTGCAGAGCCCCTAATGTGACTCAACAGTGGAAATCTCCCACAAGTGACCCCATTTTGGAAACTGGACCTCCCAAGGAATTTATTTAGATATGTGGTGAGCACCGTAAACCTCCAAGTGCCTCACCAGTGACCCCATTTTGGAAACTGGACCTCCCAAGGAATTTATTTAGATATGTGGTGAGCACCGTAAACCTCCAAGTGCCTCACCAGTGACCCCATTTTGGAAACTGGACCTCCCAAGGAATTTATTTAGATATGTGGTGAGCACCGTAAACCTCCAAGTGCCTCACCAGTGACCCCATTTTGGAAACTACACCCCTGTGTTGTGTCAACAGGGTATAAACTAATTTTATTAATTTGTGGACGTGTGGTATGCTTTGAAGCAATCCTTAATGCAAAGGCCAGGTTTCTCAGGGCAGGTTTCACAATGGTAAATTGTATCCTTTCGGATTCCCCTCTTGGAACATACTCTGCACCGTTTTTGTGATCGTCCTGTCCTCGCTGTTTGGGGAACCTCTCCTGGGAAATGTTGACCTGGGACAATACGGGCACTATCAGATTCAGAAGTACTGGGACCCTCACCTCCCTGTGTGCCAAACATTATGGCCTTGATGACTACCTCCTGAAACTGAAGGAAGGTCCCCCCCGTATTGCTTGTAGATCGGAACAGCACAAAAGCATTGTACAGTGCCATCTGTACAATGTGCACGGCCAATTTTTTGTACCATACGTAAGCTTTTCGCATGGCATTGTATGGTTGGAGGACCTGATCTGAGAGATCCACACCCCCCATGAACCGATTGTAATCCAGGATACAATCTGGCTTTGGGACTTGTGTTGTGGTCCCACGAACAGTGACAAGGGTGCTGTTGTCACGGTGTATGGTGGTCAGGATAAGGACATCCCTTTTGTCCTTATACTTGACCACCAGCATGTTGTCGCTGCATTTGGCTCTGCTTTCCCCTTTTCTCATCATTTGTCCAATTAGCGGCTTAGGGAGGCCTCGCTGATTTTTTCGCACGGTGCCACATGCAGCTGTTCCTCTGGCAGAGAGGGCCTTGAAGAGTGGGACGCTGGTGTAAAAGTTATCAATGTAGAGGTGATAACCCTTATCCAGCAGTGGGTGCAGCAATTCCCACACAATTTTCCCACTCACCCCCAGGATGGGTGGGCATTCAGGAGGGTTAATCTGGGTGTCCTTACCCTCGTAGACCCTAAATCTGTGGGTGTACCCTGAGGTACTCTCGCACAGTTTGTACAGCTTTATTCCGTACCTGGACCTCTTACTGGGCAGGTACTGTCGGAATTTTAGCCTCCCTTTGAAATGAACCAGAGATTCATCAATAGCGATGTCCCTCTGGGGTGTGTACGCCTCAGCAAATTTTCTGCTGAAGTGTTCAATCACTGGCCGAATTTTATATAGACGATCAAAGTTTGGATCGTCTCGGGGAGGACACTGCGCATTATCACTGAAATGCAAAAATGTTTGGATCCCTTCAAATCTTGTCCTTTTCATGGCCATGCGGAATACCGGTGTACTGTAGAGAATTTCAGTACTCCAGTATTGCCGAAGCTTTGGCTTTTTGATTATGC
Organism: Ranitomeya variabilis; assembly: GCF_051348905.1. Classification (NCBI taxonomy): domain Eukaryota; kingdom Metazoa; phylum Chordata; class Amphibia; order Anura; family Dendrobatidae; genus Ranitomeya; species Ranitomeya variabilis. Next base: position 449,198,088 of record NC_135237.1, on the reverse strand, counting down.
CCATATGCAGCACAATTCCCCAAAATGTCATCATCTCTGCTGCATTTACAGGGGTCCATCTGGCGTAAGATGACGTAGGATTTTGGGTGAAAAATTGCTGGGCATAAAGGTTCGTCTGGGCCACCATAAGACTTATTATTTCATCACTGAAAAAGAATTTGAAGAAGTCAATTTCAGTGAGGCCAGTGGTGTCAAACTGGATTCCTGAGCTGCTGCTGAAATCCGGAATGATGGGCTGAAAATTTTCAGGGGGTGCAATCAATACGGGATCGATTGCTGCAGGAGTTGCCTGGGTCCTTCGGCACCTTGTTGGGGGTCCTTCCTCACCAGATGAGGAGGATGATGATGATGATGATGAGGAGGAGGAGGAATAGAGGAATGTGGGATCTTCCTCACTGGCTGTATCCGTGTCGGACGCAAGGATGGCGTAAGCCTCCTCTGGTGAATAGCGCCTTGTTGACGAATGGGCCATTTTTTTTCCCCAAACCCTGGGGATGTGTGTGTAAGTGGTGCTTTTACACGTGTAATGTGTGGGGCTTTTGTATAGGGTACTCTTTATTATAACCAATCAGAGAGAAAAGTAGTGAGAAAAAATGTAGAAGAAACAAGAAAAAAAAAGATGAAAAGAAAAATCAGATGTAAAAAAATAAGTTTGTATAAAAAAAGTATAAATTTACCGTACGCAACTAAATCTTTTTTTTGCAAAAGAAAAAACGAACGCCACTAATAGTGTGACGTACGCTCCCCTAATGAACGCGCTAAAAATTAGATGACGCAAATAATTATTCTTTTTACAAAAGAAGAGCGAACGCCACTAACAGTGTGACGTACGCTCCCCTATTTTCTCCCGCTTTGATTTTGTTGTCTCGTATTTACCAGGTTCAAAGAATGTGAAGGCCGATGCTCTTTCTAGGAGCTTTGTGCCTGATGCTCCTGGAGTCGCTGATCCTGTTGGTATTCTTAAAGATGGAGTTATCTTGTCAGCTATTTCTCCGGATCTGCGACGTGTGTTGCAGAGATTTCAGGCTGATAGGCCTGAGTCTTGTCCACCTGACAGACTGTTTGTCCCGGATAAGTGGACCAGCAGAGTCATTTCCGAGGTTCATTCCTCGGTGTTGGCAGGTCACCCGGGAATTTTTGGCACCAGAGATCTGGTGGCCAGGTCCTTTTGGTGGCCTTCCTTGTCAAGGGATGTGCGGTCATTTGTGCAGTCCTGTGGGACTTGTGCTCGAGCTAAGCCTTGCTGTTCTCGTGCCAGCGGTTTGCTCTTGCCCTTGCCTGTCCCGAAGAGACCTTGGACACATATCTCCATGGATTTCATTTCTGATCTTCCGCTATCCCAGGGCATGTCCGTTATCTGGGTGATATGTGATCGCTTCTCAAAGATGGTCCATTTGGTTCCTTTGCCTAAGCTGCCTTCCTCTTCCGATCTGGTTCCTGTGTTTTTCCAGAACGTGGTTCGTTTGCACGGCATCCCTGAGAATATTGTGTCAGACAGAGGATCCCCGTTCGTTTCCAGATTCTGGCGATCCTTTTGTAGTAGGATGGGCATTGATTTGTCGTTTTCGTCTGCTTTCCATCCTCAGACTAATGGACAGACGGAGCGAACCAATCAGACTTTGGAGGCTTATTTGAGGTGTTTTGTCTCTGCTGATCAGGACGATTGGGTGACATTCTTGCCGTTGGCTGAGTTTGCCCTTAATAATCGGGCTAGTTCCGCCACCTTGGTTTCGCCTTTTTTCTGCAACTCTGGTTTCCATCCTCGCTTTTCTTCGGGTCATGTGGAGCCTTCTGACTGTCCTGGGGTGGATTCTGTGGTGGATAGGTTGCAGCGGATCTGGAATCATGTGGTGGACAACTTGAAGTTGTCACAGGAGAGGGCTCAGCGCTTTGCCAACCGCCGCCGCGGTGTGGGTCCCCGACTACGCGTTGGGGATTTGGTATGGCTTTCTTCCCGCTTTATTCCTATGAAGGTCTCCTCTCCCAAATTTAAACCTCGTTTTATTGGGCCTTACAAGATATTGGAAATCCTTAATCCTGTATCTTTTCGTCTGGATCTTCCTGTGTCGTTTGCTATTCACAATGTATTTCATAGGTCCTTGTTGCGGCGGTACATTGTGCCTATAGTTCCTTCTGCTGAGCCTCCTGCTCCGGTGTTGGTTGAGGGCGAGTTGGAGTACGTGGTGGAGAAGATCTTGGATTCTCGCCTCTCCAGGCGGAGGCTTCAGTACCTGGTCAAGTGGAAGGGCTATGGTCAGGAGGATAATTCCTGGGTGGTCGCCTCTGATGTTCATGCGGCCGATTTAGTTCGTGCCTTTCATGCCGCTCATCCTGATCGCCCTGGTGGTCGTGGTGAGGGTTCGGTGACCCCTCACTAAGGGGGGGGTACTGTTGTGAATTTACTTTTTGCTCCCTCTAGTGGTTACTAGTTTTTTGACTCTGGTTTTTCTGTCATTCCTTTTATCCGCACCTGGGTCGTTAGTTAAGGGTGTTGCTATTTAAGCTCCCTGGACCTTCAGTTCAATGCCTGGCAACGTAGTTATCAGAGCTAGTCTGCTGTGCTCTTGTCTACTGATCCTGGTTCCAGTTATATCAGCTAAGTCCGCTTTTTGCTTTTTGCTATTTTGTTTTGGTTTTGTATTTTTGTCCAGCTTGTTCCAAATATATATCCTGACCTTTGCTGGAAGCTCTAGGGGGCTGGTGTTCTCCCCCCGGACCGTTAGACGGTTCGGGGGTTCTTGAATTTCCAGTGTGGATTTTGATAGGGTTTTTGTTGACCATATAAGTTACCTTTCTTTATTCTGCTATCAGTAAGCGGGCCTCTCTGTGCTAAACCTGGTTCATTTCTGTGTTTGTCATTTCCTCTTACCTAACCGTCATTATTTGTGGGGGGCTTCTATCCAGCTTTGGGGTCCCCTTCTCTGGAGGCAAGAAAGGTCTTTTGTTTTCCTCTACTAGGGGTAGCTAGATTCTCCGGCTGGAGCGTGTCATCTAGAATCAACGTAGGAATGATCCCCGGCTACTTCTAGTGTTGGCGTTAGGAGTAGATATATGGTCAACCCAGCTACCACTGCCCTATGAGCTGGATTTTTGTATTCTGCAGACTTCCACGTTCCTCTGAGACCCTCGCCATTGGGGTCATAACACTCACCACCACTCTTATCCCATCCCTAACCCACCTCTTCAACCTATCACTAACATCTGGTACCTTCCCTTCTGCTTTCAAACATGCCACAATCACGTCTATCCTTAAAAAGCCAACCCTCGATCCAACTGCTATGTCCCGCTATCGCCCAATATCGCTGCTCCCATTTGCTTCCAAATTCCTGGAGCAGCACGTCCACGATGAACTTTCCTCTCACCTCTCATTTAACTTGCTCTTTGACAATCTACAATCTGGTTTCCGCCCCCATCACTCAACTGAGACTGCCCTGACCAAAATTACCAATTACCTACTTACAGCCAAAGCTAATGGACAATATACTCCTCCTCCTAGACCTGTCCTCTGCTTTTGACACAGTTGACCACTACCTTCTATTACAGACCCTCTCCTCCTTTGGTATCAAAGACCTTGCCATATCCTGGATCTCCTCATACATTTCCAACTGCACATTAACGTCTCCCACTTCCACTCTACCTCCTCATCCCACCCTCTCTCTTGGAGTCCCCAAGGCTCTGTTCTAGGACCCCTACTCTTCTCAATCTATACACTGGGCCTGGTACAACTCATAAAGTCTTATGGCTTCCAGTACCATCTATATGCTGATGACACTCAGATCTACCTCTCTGGCACAGACGTCACCTCTCTGCTGCCTAGAATCCCGGAGTGTCTATCAGCCATATCCTCCTTCTTCTCCTCTCGCTTCCTTAAACTCAATGTGGACAAATCTGAACTCATCATCTTTCCTCCATCTCATAGATCTTCCTTACCTGACCTATCTATCGCAATTAACAACATCACACTTTCACCGTACCGGAAGTGTGCTGCCTTGGAGTAACCCTTGACTCTGCCCTGTCCTTCACATTGCACATCCAAGCTCTTTCCACCTCCTGTCGCCCGCAGCTCAAAAATATCTCCAGAATCCGTCCTTTCCTCAACCATCAATCTACGAAAATGCTTGTGCATGCCCTCATCATCTCCTGCCTCGACTACTGCAACATCCTTTTCTGTGGCCTCCCTGCTATCACCCTTGCACCTCTCCAGTCCATCCTTAACTCTGCTGCCCAACTAATTAATCTCTCTCCTCGCTACTCCTCCACTTCCCCCTCTGCAAATCTCTTCACTGGCTCCCATTCCCTCAGTGTATCCAGTTCAAGTTACTGATATTGACCTACAAAGCCATCCATAACCTATCTCCTCCATATATCTCTGAACTAATCTCCTAATATATTCCCTCATGTAATCTCCAGTCCTCCCAAGATCTCCTTCTGTCATCCACACTTATTCGCTCCTCACCCAACCGCCTCCAAGACTTCTCCCGATTATCCCCCATCCTCTGGAATTCTTTGCCCCAACACATCCAACTATCAACCACATTTGGATCTTTCAGACGGAACCTGAAAATCCACCTTTTCAGGAAAGCTTACAGCCTGCCCTAGCTCCGCTGCCTCCTCACCACTACTGGAGCTACAGCCTCACCAACACAAGAGCTGCTGCAACCCTCAACCTATTGTCTCCTTCCCTATCATCTTGTAGAATGTAAGCTCGCAAGGGCAGGGTCCTCGCCTCTCTGTCTTAGGCTGCCGTCACACTAGCAGTATTTGGTCAGTATTTTACATCAGTATTTGTAAGCCAAAACCAGGAGTGGAACAATTAGAGGAAAAGTATAATAGAAACATATGCACCACTTCTGCATTTATCACCCACTCCTGGTTTTGGCTTACAAATACTGATGTAAAATACTGACTAAATACTGCTAGTGTGACGGCAGCCTCAGTCTGTAATTGTTAGTCTGCTTACTGTAAGTGATATCTGTAATTTGTATATAACACCTTCTCATGGAGAGCACCATGGAATCAATGGTGCTATATAAATAAATAATAATAATAGTAATAATATACAGTTTTTAATGTCAGTGTACAGATAACACACTGGCTCACCAGTGATGTCTCTAGTTGAAGTCCTTCATCTTCGCGTTTCATCTTCATCCATTGCAAACCACCATCACTTCTTCGAGCTAAGACTCGTCTCTGCAGAAAATGACACAAATATCTAGAGCTCATTCCCCAAGTTTCAACAGATAGTTTGTGCTGACACTGATGTAGGATGAGCCTGTCAGATGGCTTGAATTTCTTTGCAACTGCTTATCCACCATCCGAACTATCCTGCATTGCAACCTTTCATCGTGGACAAAGGAACATCAAGATCTCTGCAGATGGACTTGTAACCTTGAGATAGTTGATATTGTTCAACAATTCTTGTTCTCAAGTCCTCAGACAGTTTTCTTCTCCTCTTTCTCTCCTCCATGCTTAATGTGGCTAACAGAGACACACAATGCAAAATTTGCGTCAACTTCTCCCACATCTGTTACTTGCCACAGGTGAGTTTGAGTGAGCATCACATACATGAAACAAAGTTGTTTACCCATAATTTTGGAATTGTGCCAACAATTTTGTCAGGCCTATTTTTGGGGTTTTGTGTGACTTTATGTCCAATTTACCTTTCTTCTGCTTTTTGTGTTGTTCCAATACACTTAAGGAAATAAACATGTGTTGAGCAAGACACTTTTAATTGAAAACATTTTCTCTGAGAAATATTTCATTTTCTGGAACAAGTTTAAGAGTCCCAACACTTTTGGCCATGACTGTATATATATATATATATATATATATATATATATATATATATATATATATATATATATATATATTAGAAAAAAAGGGAACAGCACACTGCTATTACTTATCTCCGGGTGCAGAGCCTCCAGGCAACCTGTCCACTGGTCGTCCACATTCAATAAATATCAAAGAAGAGGCAGCACTCCATTTCTTCCAAAAAGTATAGGATTTATTCAAATCCACATGTCAGTGCGACGTTTCAGCTCTACTGAGCTTTTCTCAAGCCTGAAGAAAAGAAAAGCTTGAGAAAAGCTCAGTAGAGCTGAAACGTCGCACTGACATGTGGATTTGAATAAATCCTATACTTTTTTTGGAAGAAATGGAGTGCTGCCTCTTCTTTGATATTTATTATTTATATATATATATATATATATATATATATATATATATATATATATATATATATATATATATATATATAATTGTATAATATACTGTATGTATATATATATATATATATATAATTGTATAATATAATATTATTTATCTTACAATCTAGCAAAATGCTCATTCACTAGGTGAAATGATCTTTTGTAAATTAAATGATCATTGTTCTCAGCAGTGCATTGTCCTGTGTATGTAGGAATTGCATTACCAAAAACAGTGGCAGCCTATGTGCACTGTGTGATCTATTACAGATCGCTCCGTTTGCATTGTTTCCCATGGTCCGCTGACTGATGGTCAGGAGAGAGGTTGATCACGCTTGTCCAATTTCAGACTGACGATCACATTGTTCTTCCTGTGGCAAGTCGCACTCGGTTGAGAAACAGCTCTTGTGTATGCGAGAGTTGTCTGAGATGAGTATTGGCTGAAGCATTGTTCAGGCAACAGCCATTTAATGCTTATTTTTGGCTTAGTAACAGCAGCACCATAAGACACTTAGGCTATGTGCACACGTTGCGGATTGTATGCATTTTTCACCGCAAAATTGCAGTGAAAACGCTGTGAAAACGCATACACAACACAGCCCATTGAATTCAATGGGATTCCGCAATGCTGTGCTAATGCTGTGTATTTTTCCGCGGTGGAATCGCATTGCAGAAAAACACGCAGCATGCTCATTCTTTGTGCGGAATCGCGGCGATTCCGCACACATAGGAATGCATTGATCTGCTTACTTCCTGCAGTAAGAGTTGGTGGAAAATCTCAAAACATTTAAGAATTTTGACTGTAACAGCTCCTTAAACATTTATTTCTCACATTTGATTCTAGACTTTTTTTTCCATCAAACTGTGGAGCAGTGAGTGACTAGCACGATGAGAGATTTCACCAAGGTATTGCGGATGTGGAGAAAAGATATCAAGGAAAATAAAATCCATTAATGTTTGTAGATTAATGTTGGACAATTGTAAGAGATAATCAGATGCAGGAGTACAAGAGACAAGCAAAGCCAAATTGTCACTGAAAGAGGACCAAATTTTGTAATGCAATTTCTGTAACTGTAATTCACAATACAGTAGTGTTTAGGTATGATTTAGTTATTTGAATTGTTGCTAAGTTTCCTCTACATAAATATCAGAAAATTGTCATAACAAAATATTCAGCATTGTTATATTTGCAAAAATAATAATGTTTCAAATTCCTGAAACTTTTATGCATTGTATATTCATAGCAGTAAAAGGAAAACTCCTTGATATCGTAGAAACAGGAGCCAACTCAAAATTTTCATTGTCACATGTGAATTCAAAAGTCAAAATCATTAAGAAATGGCTCATTTCATAGCTGAACCTGGCAACTTTTGAAAATATGTAGAACAGTATTTGCAATATATAAAAATATTTTCTATAGAGAGGGTAACGCAAATCAATATGTTTTAGTAGTCCTTTGTGATTGTTAAAAAAAGTGAAGTGTGAACATGTATTTCCTATTTTAAATGACATTTTATCCCGATATCAGCCCAAAAAAAGAGCAGTATAAAAATTACAAACATTAAGCACCATGTGTCGTGAAACTTTTTTTTGAATACCTATATGGGAAAATGTTTGAGTCGTTAAAAGCACATTCACAAGAAAAAATCAGAAAATGTGCCTGGTCAGGAATGGGGAAAGGTCCAGTTAATAACTTGTTAAGCAAATGTTGTTCCTTTGTAATAATCATAAAATTGAAAGTTGAGTCTTTGTAATATAATATAAAGTGAAGCTTAGCAGTAAATTATTATAACCAATTGCAATTTGTCTCACTCTTTAACCCCTTCATGACTTGCGCTGTACCAGTACAGTGCATGTTGTGTCTCTCCCTTTGATGTGGGCCCACATCTTTTCAGGCACTTGTCAGCTGTTTTGAACAGCTGAAATGCGCCCGCAACAGCTGCGGGTGGAATCGTGAAACACCGGCGGCTGTTAACCCATTAAATTCCTCTCTCAAACTCTGACAGCGGCATTTAAATCCTGCCCATCGGTGACCTCATCACGTCATCGTGGGTCACCGATGGGTTGGCATGACAACCAGAGGTCTACAGCAGACATCTATGGCTGTCACTGCCAGATTGCTATGAGCGCCGACAACAAGTCAGCAATTCTAATACATACAGGTGATTGCCTGTATATATCAGAGCTGACTGAAGCATGCCAAAAGTTAAAAAAAAGTTTTTAAAAACATATAGAAATGTAAACATATAAAAGTTCAAGTCACCTCCCTTTCGCCCTATTAAAAATAAAACAATAAAAAATATCAAACATACACGTCGCAGTGTTCAGAATTGTCCAATCAATTTTAAAAAAATGAATTAACCTGATCACTAAATGGCGTAATGAGAAAAAAAGTAAAAACACCTGAATTATTTTTTTGGTCACTGCAACATTGCATTAAAATGCAATAACAGGCAATCAAAAGATCATATCTGCACCAAAATTGTATCAATAAAAATGTCAACTTAGCATGCAAAAAATAAGCCCTCACTCAACCCGAGATCACGATAAATGTAGAAGCTACGGGTCTCGGAAAATCGGAAAATGACACTTTTTTTTTTACAAACTGGATTTTTTTCACTACTTAAGTAAAAAAAAAAACCTAGACATGTTTGGTGTCTTTGAACTTGTAATGACCTGGAGAATCATAATGGCAGGTCAGTTTTAACATTTGGTGAACATGGTAAAAAAAATCCAAATAAGAGTTGTAGAATTGCAATTTTTTTGCAATTTCATCGCACTTGAATTTTTTTTCCCATTTTTGAGTACACGAATTGGTAAAACCAATGCTGTAGTTCAAAAGAAAAAGTTGTCTCGCAAAAAAATCAGCCCTCATATGGCCATATTGATGGAAAAATAAATAAGTTATGGCTCTGGGAAGAAGGAGAGCAAAAAACAAATGCAAAAATGAAAAAGGTCTCCATAATGAAGAGGATAATGGATAAATGGAAGCAAATCATTTCATTATTGTACAAAATACAGGAGGATCGTTGTGCACAAGTAATTAAATCATAGTCTAAATTCAGAACATTCTTGCATTTATAATCAAATGCTTTTTAGCAATTACTTATCATTCTGAATATAAATTTATCATTTCTTCAAAAATATTTCAACAATATTGTTCATTATATGTCTAATTTATACCTACAGCCTACCAAATATTCAGAACACAGCACATTGTGTCTACTAGTTTTGTTGTTCCTACTCTGAATCAAAAATGTACAGAGCAACTGTTATTTGTTCTTTGGTGAATACATTTTGATAAATAGAAAAGTAACATTTGAGCATTAGGAAAGGAAGTTGCTTTTGAAGATAATGGCCCAACACATTCTGATGTACTGTCTATGCCTCATGTGCAAGTAACTCTACACTGTTCACTTCTGATTTGTGTAACACAATACTCCATCTGGATTATAAAATGGGAAGCGCTTTCTTCCACACATACGTCATATTTTCTCTTGTGCAATTTCCTTCATTCAGCAATTTTGTCTCTAATTAAATCTATTACCTTTCAAACACTATTGTAGCCCCAGGCAAACCTCTGGCTTGTTTCTTTGCACTGGAGGGGAGCACGGTCGGAGAATGCTGATGAAAAATATTGTTTAGCAGATCACATAAATTTATCTTCAGTAATAATGTAGGAGAAATGTAGTTTATGCTTACTCCCATCTTCTAGAAATATTAGTTGAGTATTGAAAATTGAAGAGGTTTAATCGTACAGATGTGTCCACTCATAAACATTCCAAAATTAATTGTCAATTTGTCATAGTACCAATTCAATACAAACATAACAAAAAATGAGACAGAACACATGTTGGTATATGTGCAATGTCTAGATACTAGATACATGTTCACACTGTGGCCACCAAAGATAAAAACAAAATTAGATAATACCCTCTAGTAAGCAAGCAAATAGAAGTAACAGTAAATGTAAAAAGTATAGTGCACTTAGATGACACTACTTTCATCAAAAAAGTGTAAAAGCATGACAAGATCTACCCAATCGGGGTGGTCATATCTCTACTATTAAACCTCACCAAATGTCAGCAGACCTCAATATAGATGGCAGAGCAGCACCCAGGCCTCACTGCCCATGGGAAATAAATAGATAAAATGTCTGGCCCAAAATGAAGAGGACCCACTGCTCTGTTTGTACGAAGTACAAAAAAACTAAAACAAAACCAAAGAAATAACTCAGAACACATGTTGGTATAACTACAAATTCAATGCACCACTCAAAGAAAAAACTACTTGGAGGGCGGATGGATAGCTACTTCCTTCATTAAAGACATCTATTAAAATGCCTATAAGGGACAGTAAGTACATTACAAAGAAGAGTATGCAAAATAGGATCAATAGACAATGACATGATCTGTTAATAGGAATAAAAAATAAACAGATTCCAGCTTCTGATTAAATTTAAAAAAGTTATCCAAGGTTATGTAAATGTTAAATCCATGATAAAGAAATAGAAAGTAGGTAACATTTAAATAAACTTGAATAACTGTATTACAATTTAACCAGAAGCTGCAATCTCCATCTTTTTCTTCCCTGCCTGTCAGACCATTATTCCGCGCATTTTGGATTTCTTTATACAGTGAGCTGGCTATTTTCCTACAAGTTCTGTTAAAACAGAGTATTTGCTGTTGATGTACAAAATAAATACAATACCTTTATATCTAAGCACAAATGAATCCCTATTTGGTTAAGCACTAACTAGAGAACAGCTTCCCTTACAATATAGGCAGCCTCCTACTAGTACCAATCCAAAAAGGAAACAAAAAGATTGTGTGTTACTACATACCAATAATACGAAGTATCGCCTAGCAGTTCTCAGTTGCAAAATCTGTTGATCAAATATCTTTGGTCCTTTCAGTTTCATTCACCAACTAAAATGCACACATTGAACACCTTTCTAAACCCATTTTTGAGTCAGCTCAACTTGGACAGACTGAGAGCTACAGGCTAGGAAGGGAAACACAGGCTAGGAAGGGAATGACAGGCCCCATTACCAAGCTGCCTATTAGAGAAGACTGAATCTTTTTGACAGATTTGCAATTTTCTCGATTCACTCCGATTTCAAACTACTTCAAAGCCAACAAATGTCCTGAAAACTGAATATGACATTATTCTCTTTATGTCAAATACTAATCTTTCTGACTTTCTCTCCTAATCTCTGTCAGTAAGCTGTGAGCTGGGGTGTCCTCTCACTATCCAGATTCATCACAGAATGGCTGCTGAATTCTCGCCTTATGTTTTTATACATACTGTACTATGATATTTTCTCCTAATTGTCTGTGCTAGGCAAAAAGAGGAAAGCCAGCCGAAGATGATGTTATCTTTTGCAAGGTGTGAAATAGGTGGTCATTTTAGGTGATTTGCACAAAGCAAATAGCAAATTGTTCAAATTTTGTGTACAACCAATCCCATACCCCATAAAACGTATCTTTTTGTTAGAAATTGAATTAGAAGCTAGGTATATACACAACATATAGATGCAAACAATAGACTTACAGAAAAAATATATATACAGATCTGGCAAAAATTAAGAGACCACCACATGAAAACCCTGTCATGGGCAGCCCAATCTCCAGACCTGAACCCCATTGAAAACCTCTGGAATGTAATCAAGAGGATGATGGATAGTCACAAGCCATCAAACACAGAAGAACTGCTTACGTTTTTGTGCCAGAAGCAGTGTGAAAGGCTGGTTACACACTTGCGTGTGAGTACATCCTCCTTTAAGCTCTGCCTACGCTCTTCCTACTTCCACATGCGTCCTGCGTACCTATCTTTAACATTGGGTAGGCAGGGACATGCGTTGTATGGGGATACGTCCGCATGCAGCATTTTGATGTGCCCATCGACCACATGGGAACGCAGCCATATGCACACCAGCCAAATGCAGGTGTGTACATAGCCAAAGACTGGTGGAAAGCATGCCAAGACGCATGAAAGCTGTGATTAAAAATCATGGTTATTCCACAAAATATTGATTTCTGAATTCTTCCGGAGTTAAAACATTAATATTGTTGTTTCTAAATGATTATGAACTTGTTTTCTTTGCATTATTTGAGGTCTGAAAGCAGAGGGGGTTTTTTTAACCATTTTTCTTTGTCAGAAAAAAATACAAAATTTATTGCTTGGAAATACGGAGACATGTTGTCAGAAGTTTATAGAATAAAGGAACAATTTACATTGTAATCACAAATATATCTATAAAAAGAAAAATCAGACAAGCTGTATATTTTTGCAGCGGTCTCTTAATTTTTGCCAGAGCTGTATAAACGGTATGCAGAAAAATATATAAATATAAACATGGGGTCCTGAGACAGAGAGGGGAATGTGGACTAAATTCTTCCTAAATGATTTCCCTTCGTTCCTTTGCACCCTAGTGTGGTAAGATATGGTGTCCCCACTCAATGTCAGCTGTCCCTATATAACCTTATGTTACTGCTGTGTCCCGTCTATCTTAGGAATCACCGAGGAGGAAACAAACAAGTGGGAAAAAACTCCCGTGGAACCATCAATAAATAATGTTAATCAGAGAAATTACAACAACAGATTTCCAAATCCTGACCATACATAGTATGCATGAATTGGACATCAATAGTAATTCAGACCCCCTATAGGGTGTAACCAGCATAGTAGAATCTAAATTTATGCACAGAAAGAGACTCATTAAGAATTTACTTAACTTTAGGAATGAACTTCAAATCCTCCTGGCAGCAGCTCTCAGATCAGTGTCCACACGGTTTCAGAATATTAACCTGCAAATTAACCCCACATCAGCAGGCCAACAGTGTTTTTTTTTACATGACATGTTCCCTTTAAATGAATGCATCCGATAACTGCCATATAGAGGCATCACTCATCTATAAGTCATCTTTGTACTTTTTTTTACTGCATACTCTTCCCTTCTTTCCAAAACCTTTGAGATAAAGGGTTAATAAAGACAGAGTGCAAGGGTAAAGTATTATTTTGTATAATGTTTATCCAAAACCAGTTTGTCTTTTTAGGATACAGAGAGCATTTATCATTCCCAATGCAATGGTAAGAGTAGGATTTACAGTAGTTATACTATTAAATGTTATTACAGTAAAAGCTTGTAATAGTCTTACAAATCTCAAATAATAAAACATCCTTTCAGCGCAAGCTGAAGTGTTTTTTGACTGAGTTAACTGGCTCTACCATATGCCATGCTGCGAGGCAAATTGTAACCAAGCAAATAAACAGAACAAAAAGTATCATATCCAAATCCAGAAACCGTTGATTTTAAATAATTATATAATTTATAGCAGCATGTATCCACAGTCACTTACAGAAAGAATTTGTTTCATTGCAAAACATGCTGATTTTAACTTGTCTCGATAAAATAAGAATGAAGACAAAGTCAATTAACCAATATGGTGTGCGGTGTATTTACAGTGCTGACTTTTACTGTTGTTCAGATTAGTGACAGATTTTATGTGCATCATCTACCAACACATTTAGCAGTATGACATGTTACACATTCTGGGTTATTTCGACCTTGAGGCAAGAAAGTTGAGTATTTTGCCTAAAGCAGCACTTTTGTGGTGGATGTATTTATATGAAGTGTATCACAATCACTCACCCTGTGTCTGATAATGGCTTGTAATAATGATTTTGTTAATGCTAAGCTTTTTTCCTGTCACTGTCAGTTTAGTTAGAGAAGCCTAGAAGGGAAGCTCCCACGCTTTTCCAAAGCCAACTAATGAGTAGTAAGTGAACAGTCAGAACCTATATAAGTAAGAGGATAACATAAGGATAGTATCGAGTATATTATAGGATCATAGAATGTTAGAGTTGGAAGGTACCTCCAGGGTCATAATGTCCATCCCCTGCTCAAAGCAGGATTCACTTAGCCTTCTCAGGGCTAATAATATTCTTTTTGCTTTTACTTCTGCAAATTGTTCTCAGCAGGGAAAAATCATACACCATTTTTACTGCTGGAGTTGTGCATCAAAAGCATACAACCAGACCTGGTTGGATCACAATAGCATTCCTATATTGATACTGCAGTTTTTTAGGTCCATCTGAGTTGTCCAACTTTGCCTCGATTTGTAATGCTTCATTTTTATTGAGCTGTAAAATTTTATATGACATTTACAGTGCTACAGTTGAGTATCAATCCTCCCCTCCCCCAAAAAAAGTTGTTTGTTAAAAAATTGCATTGCTATATTGATACTGCACTCTTATATGTCCATCTAAAGAGGGCACATTTTGCTGGCATTGTAATACTGCATTTTTTTCTGCAGTGACACAAAGGCGTTTTGTGACATCTGCCATGCCAACATCAGCAGGGGCAGCATAACTACCAGCCTGACCACCATTAGCATGCTCAGGCACATGCAAGCAAAACAACTGGCTACTTAAGCCGAATACCAGGGTCCAGAAACAGTGTCTGTGGGCGATGCCACTGCCTCTTCCCCTGTTCTACATGCACGCCAATCCCCGTCCATGACATAGGTGAAAATGCCTCCCACTCTGCACCTATCGTTGCACACTTGCAACCACCATCGGCAACCATGTCCACGTCCTTGTCCCAGCCCAGCATTCAGTTGTCCCTAGCCAAGTTCTTGAAACACAAGTATAAATATGCAGCTACCCACCCAAACACAGGTTACAGAACTAAATGGCCACATTTCCAGACCACTTGCCCAGGAAATGTTGTCGTTTAGGTTTGTGGAGACTGAACCTTTCTGCAACCTCATGGCAGCATCCGTCCCTCAGAACTCATTCCCCAGTCACCACTATTTCTCCTGGTGTGCTGTCCCTGCCTTACACAAGCATGTGTCCCATAACATCAGCCATGCCCTGACCCAAGCTGTGACTGGGAAGGTCCACCTAACCACGTACACCTGGACAAGTGCTCTTGGCCAGGGATGTTACATTTCCCTAAGTCAATATTGTGGAAGATGGGACCCAGTCAGACCCTGGGACAGAACACATACTACTGATGCTGAGGTTTGCAGGCACTAATTCAATTAGGGTTGCTCCCACCTTGTACAGTAGTTTCTGCACCTTCTCCTTCCCATTCATCTCAGAAGCATCAATCGCAAGCTGGAAGCACTGTAGCACTGCCTTAGCCAAGCATCAACAAGCTCTGCTGAAGCTAATCTGCTTAGGTGACAAACTGCATAATGCCATGGAGTTGTTGAAAGGTGTAACAGACCAGACTGATACCTGGCTCTTGCCCCTGAACCTACAAATAGGCATGGTCACGTGTGACAATAGCTGTAACATGGTGGCAGCTCTGAAGCTTGGCCACCTCATATATGTAACATGCCTGGCCCTGTGCTCAACTAAGTGGTTTAAAACCTAATCAGATCTGCCTGAGCTACTTTTGAAAGTATGCCGCATGTGTGACCATTTATGCAAGTCAGCTACAACAGCTGCCACCCTGGCAGTGATGCAGCAGCATTTGCAACTTACAGCTCATCGACTGGTGTGCGATGTCACCACGCATTTGGACCTAAACATTACATATGTTGGCAAGGCTTTGGTAGCCGCAGAGTGTAGTTGAATGCCAGCTACACCATGCATGTCGGTATTCCTGTCAACCTCCACACATAAGAGCTGATGAGTGGGCATGGATGTCTGACATCTGTGTGGTTCTCCAAACCTTGATGATTCGACGAAGATGGGGAGCAGCAATGACGCCATTTTCAATGTCACCATCCCACTACTCTTTCTACTGAAATGCTTGTTGCTCACAATTAAAGACAAGACTTTACAGGCGGAGCAAGTTGAGATGGGGCAAGAAACTATACTGGGTGATGCTACACATCCCAGTCTCATCTCATCTTCTCAAAGCAGATTCAGTGATAATGAGGAGGAGGAGGAAGAGGAGGAGGAACAGGAGCTGATTGCCTGTGCTACAGACAGTAGTACCCACACCACCTGTTGAACATGGATGGCCTGAAGAGAAGGAAGAGAGGGAGGATGAGAAGGATGACGAGGAGGACAACAGGGACAGTCACCCTCTTGGTGGGGACAAGGAAGTTTTGGCTGTTGCAGTCTGGCACACATGGCAGAGCTTATGTTCTGCTTCTTTTCCCGTGACCCTTGCATTGCATGCATTTTAACCAACACTAGACCCAGGTTATAAGGAGAACTTTACATCTCTCCATTTAATATGTGGAACAGGAAAAACAGGCTAAATGGAAGACCTGTGATTCACAATAGGCAAATATCAACTAACCTCAGATCTCCCAGAAGGATGTGACACACTAGTGAAACCAACTGTGTATAGCAAACATCATAGCTGCTTACCTCTATTGACTAGCTCAAAGACAACTAAATATTAAAGAGCCTTCAAAGGGAAAAATGCAGGATTTAAGTCATATAATAGAGAGAAATGTCATGATTCCTCACCAATATACATGCAAACGTCAGCTGGAAAGTCACCTGAAACAACAAGTAAACTTTAACACAACTGATCTTCTAGTTCTTGATCAGAGTTTGAACAAACCTTTTTATTGCTATATCTTGGGAAATCTTTTTTTCATCCCTCTTCTCAATTGTACAGTTGAACTATTTTTACTTGCTGCTGACCCTTTATCAATACCTGCACTTTCTTCTTTCTATAAGATCCTGCAAATGCAGTACAGTCTGGATGAAATACGTAAGGGTTTCTTAAGCAATAAAAAGGTATTGACTATCAACCCCTTCACGCTCGAGCCTGGTTTCACCTTCATGATTGGGCCAAAATTTATAATTATGACCAGCGTCACTTCATGTGGTAATAACTTTAGAATGCTTTTATGGATCCAAGTGATTCTGAGACTGTCTTTTCATGATATATTGCACTTCATGATAGTGGTAAAATGTATTCATCTATTTGTGAAAAAATACAAAGTTTGCAAAACCATTTTTTTAGGGACCACATCACATTTGAAGTGACTTTAAGGGGCCTATATGACAGAAAATGCTCAAAAGTGACACCATTCTAAAAACTGCAATCCTCAAGGTGCTCAAAACCATATATAAGAAGCTTAATAACTCTTCTGGTATATCACAGGAATTTTTGGAATATGGAATGAAAAAATGAACATTTAACTTTTTGTCACAAAAATTTTATTTCGACCCCAATTTTTTTATTTTTCCAAGGGTAACAACGACAGGGTCATTTTACTTTTCAAATGTAAAATTTGCTGTATTAATTAGCGGACGCCATGTCACATTTGGAGAGCCCCTCTTGTGCCTAAAAAGTGGAAACTGCCCACAAGTGACACCATTTTGGAAACTAGACCCCTCAGGGAACTTATCTATATGTGTGGTGAGCACCTTGAACCCCCAGGTGCTTCACAGAAGTTTATAACATAGAGCAGTGAAAATAAAAAATCAAATTTTTCCCACAAAAATTATTTTTAGCCCCAAATTTTGCATTTTCACAAGAGTAACAGGAGAAATGGCAGAATAAAATTTGTTGTGAAATATTTTCTAAGTATGCCAATTTCCCATATGTAGAGGAAATCTACTGTTTGGGCACACAGCAGAGCTTGGAAGGAATGAGCCCCATTTGACTTTTTGCATGCAAAATTTGCTAAAATAATTAGGGGACACTATTTCATGTTTGGAGAGCCCCTGATGTGCCTAAACAGTGGAAACCCCCCACAAGTTACACTATTTTGGAAACTAGACCCATAAGGGAACTTACCTAGATGTGTGTTGAGAACCTAGAACCCCCAGGTGCTTCCCATAAGTTTGTAACACTGAACCTCGAAAATAGAAAAAAATCAAATTTTCCCCACAAAAATGATTTTTAGCCCCAAATTTTGCAGATACGCAGATACTCAGGAGAAAATACTGTTTAGACTTATGGCAGGGCTCAGAAAAGGAGTGAAGTTTTGGAATGCAGACTTTGATTGAATGGTCTGCTGGTGTCATGTCTCGATTTGAGACCCCTTGATATGCCTAAAAAGTGGAAAACCCCTATAAGTGACACAATTTCGGAAGCTAGACCACTCAAAGAATGAATCTAGATGTGTAGTCAGCACCTTGAACCCCAGGTGCTTCACAGAAGTTAGAGCAGAGCAGTGAAAATAAAAAATATCCAATTTTTCCCACAAAAATGTTGTTTTAGCCCCAATTTTTTATTTTCATAAGGATAGCAGGAGAAAATGGACCCCAAAATTTGCAGGGCAATTTCTCTTGAGTTCTCTGATATCCCATATGTGGTCGAAAACTACTTTTGAGGCACAGTGCAAAGTTCGGAAGGAAAGTTTACAATACATTTTGCCGGACTGGTTTGAGTGTGCCAGGATAGCAGAATCGCATATACCAGACCTCATTTTACAAACTACGCTTCTGAATGAATTCAGCTAGGGGTGCAGTGATCATATTGACACTGCAGGTGGGTCACAGAATTTTATACCATTGGGCAATGAAGAAAAAAATTACTGTATTATATTTTTACCACCACATTTTTTTTTCAGCCCAGGTATTACATTTTCAAAAAAGAAATGGGTAAAAATGGCACCAAAATTTGTCCCACAATTTTTGCTGAATGTAAAAATACCCCAAATGTGTCTGCACAGCACTGCTTAGCCATACTGAGAGACTTAGGAGGGACAGAGCGCTATTGGCATATAATGATTCTTCTCTTCCGAGTCTCGCCATATGGCTAAGCAGTACTGTTATTTTGGGAGGCATCCTGGAGTTCAGAATTTTCTAGAATAGTTTGCAGACTCTGTATACAGAGTCCCGAAGTGCTAGGAGAGGAGAATCCCCCTTCAGGTGACCCCATTTTGGAAATTATAACCTTTTGGGAATTTATCTACAGGTGTCATGACGATTTTGACTCCGTAGGTGTTTTCCAGAAACAAGCAGCAGTGGATGTTGCTGAGTGAAAATTGCAAACTGCCATTGTAGTGCTCAAGTAATTCACCTGTAAATTAGTTGGGCTGTCATCGCTTCAAAATGTCAAACATGTGGAGTAGGCACACTGTGGATCAGAAAGAAGATGGTATTTGGATTTGGTAGCACAGAATTTGCTGAATTTCTTTTGGGGGGCGAGGGCCATTTAGTTTTTCCAAAGCCTTTGTTTTAGCAGTAACATGGAAATCCGCTCTATTTTCATTAACAGATGACGGATGTGAGTGGGGACTTGTTTTTTTGTGTATTCAGTTTAAACTTTTCATAGGAACATTTTTGAATAACAATTTGGATCACATTTATTCAGCACTCTACACTGAGCAGTCACATCAGAGTTTCCTAAAGGTATCACTCCTAGAATACTTCTGTCATCATTGGGCAGAAAAGTATTCACATCCTTTAAATCTCCGAGTGACGTGATTCAGATGAAACCCTGAGGAAGTCACTCACTATAATAAGGCAGCAAAGTTACTCTGGACTTTTTTCAGAGATGCAGAAAACTGTGGCCAACGGCACTTTTATACTCTCCTAATAAAAAGACGGGAACCCCCAGAGCCTAAGGGTACTGTCACACTCTGCAACTTTCCAACGATCACGACCAGCGATACGACCTGGCCGTGATCGTTGGAAAGTCATTGTGTGGTCGCTGGGGAGCTGTCACACAGACCGCTCTCCAGCGACCAACGATGCCGAGGTCCCGGGTAACCAGGGTAAACATCGGGTTACTAAGCGCAGGGCCGCGCTTAGTAACCCGATGTTTACCCTGGTTACCATCGTAAAAGTAAAAAAAAACAAACAGTACATACTTACATTCCGGTGTCCGTCAGGGTCCCTCGCAGTCTGCTTTCCGCTCTGACTGAGTGCCGCCGTAAAGTGAAAGCAGATCACAGCAGTGACGTCACCGCTGTGATCTGCTTACTTTCCGGCCGGCAGTCAGTCAGAGCGGGAAGCAGACTGCGAGGGACCCTGACGGACACCGGAATGTAAGTATGTACTGTTTGTTTTTTTTTACTTTTACGATGGTAACCAGGGTAAACATCGGGTTACTAAGCGTGGCCCTGCGCTTAGTAACCCGATGTTTACCCTGGTTACAAGCGAACGCATCGCTGGATCGCTGTCACACACAACGATCCAGCGATGACAGCGGGAGATCCAGCAACGAAAGAAAGTTCCAAACGATCTGCTACGACGTACGATTCTCAGCAGGGTCCCTAATCGCTGCTGCGTGTCAGACACAGCGATATCGTATGGATATCGCTGGAACGTCACGGATCGTACCGTCGTAGCGACAAAAGTGCCACTGTGAGACGGTACCCTTAGTCAGATTGCATCCACAGTGCCTCCATCTGCCTTATTATAGGGAATCTTTCGCCGGGGGTTCTGTCTGAATCACGCATTTCAGAGAATTACATGAACATCCAGGTGTAAGCGCTCAGCGCAGAAATTAATATACATGTGAGCCAAGCCTGAGTGCGATCTTTGGGAGGCAGAGTGAAAAAAATCAACAGCAAGTGAAGAATTGGTTTTATTTACTTTTTACACCATTCCTCGTGTGGTATAAGTGATTAGATTACTTTATTCTTTTGATCGGTGCGATTACAGTGATACCAGATTTATATTGGATTTTCATGTTTTGGTGCTTTTACACAATACAAATAAAAACTATTATAAAAAAAATAATTATTTTTTTAACATTTTTATTTTTCGGCTTATGGAGCTGTATGGCAGCTTTCTTTTTGTGGGAAAAGATAACGTTTTCAGCTGTACCATTTTTATTTACATTTGTCTTTTTAATCGACTTTTATTCCACTTTTTGTGCGGCGGTATGGTATGATGATAATGCATAATTTTTTGGCTCTTTTTTAATCTTTTTTGCGGTCTTCACTAAAGGCGTTAACTAGTGGGACAGTTTTATAGGTCTGGTCGTTCTAGACTCAGAAATTCCAAATATGTGTACTTTATGTATTTTTTTCATAATAATATTTATTTATAGGTACAATATATTTTTTTATTTTTTTTTATATTTGTGATTTTTTTTTAAAAAAATTACACTTTTTGAAGTAGTCCCACTATGGGACTTTCAGTTTTTGCAGTCTGATCGCAGTTATAAGGTATAGCAATGCATGAGCACTGCTATACCTTAAAGCCTGTCAGCCCTGCAGACACAAGTTAGTTAGATCATGCACTGCACATGATCTAACTAACTTCCTAGTGCCTGTTGACCCAGATGTTGTCATGATGACATTGGGTCACCATGGCAACAGATGAGACCCTGCAATGATGTCACGGGGTCTCTGATCCAAGAGCAGAGGTGCTTTCTTCCCTCTGCTCCCCTCTGTCTGCTCGCTAAATGCTGCAATTGAGTTTGATTGCAGCATTTGGGGGGTTAAAGTGCCAATAGCTGTGTGGGACTGCTCCTGACACTGAGAATCGGGTGTTAGCTGTCAATATCAGTTGACATCTGGCAGAGATCACCCCCCAATGCGCGGGCGATCGCCATGATGTACATGTACTGAATCAGTCGGGAAGTCCTTCCTGATCATGACTTACATGTACTATAAATGTTGGGAAGGGGTTAATACACAATCATAAACTATACTGAAATAGGACCCAGACCTGTATACATAACATTCAGTACCACACATATTATTAACCTTCATCTGTGTGTGCCAAGTTACAAGAGTTTTATACAGGAATAGTTTGTTTAAAATACAAAACAAAACTAGCTTTATTCACCCTTCCTGTATCCAGCACTCAGACTTTGCTGCTGCCCCAGGTATTTGTTATTGTTTGCAGTGCTGATATGATATCAGCAGTGTGGCAGCCAATCAATGAGCTCAGCAGTTTTGATTGGCTCATGCCGTCTACTCTGGGAGTGTCAATGAGCTCACTGATTGGCTGCAGCAATGCCAATGCGATGTCTGTGCTGCAGGCAATAACAGATATGATGAGCAATTGTGGCGACTCGACGCTCGACCTGGGAAAGGTGAGTAAAAACCTTTAAAAACAAAAGTTTCTAAAACAAGCTATACCTGGGCACAGGAGTTTTCTGAAATGGGATAAACCCCTTTAAGTATATATTATTATCCCAAAAATTCAGGGGCATATAAACAATTAGATTTATGTTTATTCAGTTATTGGTTTTTATTGGCAAATTTTATATCTCTCTTTTACTAAGCATATTATATTATGGATAGCAGGAATTAATATATTAATTTATTGGGCAAACTAATAGCCCATAGAACGTAGCAATTTTATGTCACGATGGACACACTGGTGCTGGGCAATGAGAATATTGCTGAACAATTAAATAATGTAAAGAAAATAATTAATCAGACATATCAGCCAACAAACAATTATTAATAATGTTGCTTTTCCACATTGTTTTTATTTTCACTGCTCCATGTAAATGTTAAACACCAAAAAAAAAATTCCCTTAACCTATGGAATCAGGTAACAAATCCCAAAACTCAAAGATACAATGTGAACTTCAAAGAAACCCTTATTCGCCGTATCCAGCAAGGAGGGTCGAGGAGTATTTTTAGATGGAATAGTTAAATTTTATTACATGAATAAATACACTACATGATTAGGGAACAGAGCAACACTCACTAAGCAGGCTAAATAACAAGGGGAAATCTAAAATAATTGTTCAATTGTACACACAGAGGTCACTGTATGTGATTCAACAATCAACTGGCCACAGATCTAAGGTTACAAAATGCAGCCTACAGGACACCCCTTAAGTCAAACAGTCACCTTAAAGTAATCACCTTATGATCCCATACAGGGAAATTCCATTAAATCTTAGGTGGGGAACTGCAGAAACACATAGGCGTCAAAGGCAGTAATCAAGTAAAGTGCAAATAGTGCAGAATTTGCTTATGAGTAGTGTTGAGCGATACCGTCCGATACTTGAAAGTATCGGTATCGGAAAGTATCGGCCGATACCGGCAAAGTATCGGATCTCGCCGATACCGATACACGATACCAATACAAGTCAATGGGACTCAAGTATTGGAATGTATCCCTGATGGTTCCCAGGGTCTGAAGGAGAGGAAACTCTCCTTCAGGCCTTGGGATCCATATGAATGTGTAAAATAAAGAATTAAAATAAAAAATATTGATATACTCACCTCTCCGACGCAGCCTGGACCTTACCGCTGTGAACCAGCAGCCTTCTTTGCTTAAAATGAGCGCGTTCAGTACCTTCCATGAAGGGAATTTAGGACCTGAGGGATGACGTCGCGGCTTGTGATTGGTCGCTTGGCGGTCACATGAGCGGCACGCGACCAATCAGAAGCTGTGACGTCATGGAAGGTGCTGAACGCGCTCATTTTAAGCAAAGCAGGCTGCCAGTTACTACCAGGGTGCGTCAGAGGGTGAGTATATCCCTATTTTTTATTTTAATTCTTTATTTTTTACATGGATATGGATCCCAGGGCCTGAAGGAGAGTTTCCTCTCCTTCAGACCCTGGGAACCATACACTGGGAACTTCCGATTCCGATTCCCGATACCACAAAAGTATCGGATCTCGGTATCGGAATTCCGATACTGCAAGTATCGGACGATACCCGATACTTGCAGTATCGGAATGCTCAACACTACTTATGAGTAATCATGTGGCAACATGTAAACAGTAAACCAGTACTTACATATGGAGCGAGTAGTTTGGTCCCCCTGGCCCGCAGCCCTTATGCGCGTTTTGCCGCAAATTCGTCAGGAGGCGTTTACTAATCATGTAGTGTATTTATGTATTTATTCATGTAATAAAATGTATCTATTCTATCTAAAAACACTCCTTGACTCTCCTTCCTGGATACGGCGTATAAGAGTTTCTTTGATGTTCTATGTAAATGTGTAGAAATTATTTAGAAACTTTTCTCCATTTCAGATAGTGTTTCCTGCTGCAAGAGACGTCTAAGTACTATAAAATTAGAAAGGATTTTATGTAGTAAGGCTTCTTCTTTATTTCACCGTTTACAATAAAGTTTTCCTACTCCATGGACATTAAATTCAGTAAGTGTCTGATAACACTTAGGACAGCAGCTTGTGTTCATGCTAATCTCATCACAATAAAATCAAAATGATGGTTACCATTTTGCAGCAGTCTCAAAAATGTAATAAAAGGGTGTCGTAAAAAAGAAATAGTCATCTGTTCTTGATAGGATTAGTTTTTACCAATATCCTTAGAAAATGTGTGTGAATATTGATATTTTGGAGGTGAGGTTGCTGAGAACATTTGCGCTTCGTATTAGAAGAATATTTAATAGTTCAGGGACATTGTGACTGGAGACAATTTCTACAAATTAGTCAATGTTCTTGCAACAAATGTAATCACTTGTTGAATAATGGTTTCCCATTATTCATCCTTATGAAAGGTAATAAGTGACTCGAATGGACAGTCCATTTTTTTTATTACAATTGGGTTTTAATCACTTTTCATTGCTTTTCAGATTGTACCTAGCAGATGTATAAAGCAGAATTTAATGCATCAAAACTATGGTAAGCTGGTAACGTTGTAAAAAAGATGGAAAATCTGTGTAGCCACTCTAAATGTTCAATATACTATTTTTCTTTAACAGTTTTATTCTTGGTACTTTTATTACTATAATAATGAGTCTAACAAGAACATTAAAAAAAATGCATTTAAAGGTAAGTAGGAAGACTGCATGCACTTTCATTATGAACACAAGAGCATTTGACTTTTACAAAAAAAAATATTTATCTCCAATAATATTCACAATGGAATCATCTACCAGCACCCACTACTTTTTAAAATTTTTTTTATCAGGTGCTATGTTAAAACCAATTAGGCTATGTTCCCATGATGAGCTTTTGGTGAGTTTTTTGTTGTTGCAGGTTTTCTGCACCATTTGTGCATCTAAGTAAATTACCGTATTTTTCGGACTATAAGACGCACCGTACCATAAGTCGCACCCCAAATTTGGGGTGAAAATTGCAGAAAAAAAGATTTTTTATAAGATGGGGGTCCGTCTTATTGTCCGAATTTAAGATCTCTTACCTGAGGGCAGGCAGTGGCAGAGCAGGGTCACAGGAGGCATGGTGTCAGAAGAGGTGCGGTGATGCTGAGCCGTGGTGGGGGGTACGGCGTGCACCTAAGCAGGGTCCCTTCCTGCTTAGGTGGGCGACGCCATGGCCTGGTGTCATGGGGAGGCTGTGGTGGCGGCAGATGTGCGGTCACTTCCTCAGGTGGCGGTGGTCAGGGTCCCTTCCACATTTGAGGTGATACCACGGCGGTATTGAAGGAGAGCAGCAGAGCTGGGTTTCCCGGTGGCAGCGGTCATCTTCCTGAGGCCTCGCGTGCGCAGATTCAGTACTGTGCTTCCCAGGGCTTCAGGAAAATGGCCACGGGAGGCTGCGCGTGTGCAGATGGAGATCGCGGTGGCCATTTTCCTGAAGCCGAGATCTCAATCTGCGAACTCGGCTTCAGGAAAATGGCTGCCGCGATCTCAATCTGCGCACGCACGGCCTCCCGCAGCCATTTTCCTGAAGCCCCAGGAAGCAGAAAACTCAAACTGCGCACGCGCGGCCTCAGGAAGATGGCCGCCGCCACAGGGAACGCCGTGACTCACCCAGCTCTGCTGCTCTCCTTCAAAACCGGGCCACAGCGTCACCTCAAATGTGGAAGGGACCCTGCTCACGCCATACCGCTCACCGCGTGACATCATCCCCGCACCTCTGCCGCCGCCACACTGCCGGTAAGATTGCATTCCAACTATAAGACGCACCCCCCATTTTCCTCACAATTTTTTTGGGGAAAAAGTGCGTCTTATAGTCGGAAAAATACGGTAAGTTACTTGCGCTTTATTACATGTTTTTGAAGCTTTTTTTCTACTCTTGTTGGTATGTTTTGTTTTAAATAAAGATTCTTTGTTTTTGCTGGTTTTTGACTTTAACAAAACTTTATGAATATAGTCATGTGTGGATTATATGTGTTTCTTTGTGTTTCTGACTTGTAAATGCACTAAAAATGCTTGTATGTTTTTTTTATCTGTGGATTTTCCACATCTAATACAAGTCTATAGGGAAAATCCACATATAGAACTCAGTGTATTCACAAAAGAAATTGACAGGTTGCGGACTAGAAACATGCACCACAGGTCAGTTTGCGCTGAGGAAAATTGAAGCTGTCACAATTCTGTTGTCAGGCGTCACGGGACCAGGGGCTCCTTCCCTGTCTCTAGCGGTAGGTGCGCCCTAGATTGCCCTGTTCCCCTGATTTCTTCTGATGTGTCATTTAATATATTTGGTATATATTTATACTCCTATACCTCTAGATATTCTGCTACTGTGAGATTCTGTACATATTTCTATCTCCACACTTCTGTTCAGGATCCTAAAACATGCCTCTGTAGGACGATCTCTTGCAGTGAATGGCACTGCTACTGATCTATAGTCATAGGGTTGAGCGAAACGGGTCGGCAATTTTCAGAAGTCGCCGACTTTTGGCAAAGTCGGGTTTCATGAAACCCGACCCGACCCCTGTGTGGGGTCGGCCATGAAGTCGGCGATCTTCTGAATCTGGAATCGGAATTCCGATACCGATTCCCGATATGTTTAAGATATCGGGATTTGGTATCGGAATTCAGATTTAAGTGTAAAATAAAGAATTAAAATAAAAAATATCGCTATACTTACCCTCTGACGGGCCGTGGTACTAACCGGGAACCTTCCTTCCTTAGAATCAGCCTTCCAGGACCTTGCGGTGACGTCGCGGCTTGTGATTGGTCGCACGGCCGCCCATGTGACCGCTCGCGCGACCAATCACAAGCCGCGACGTCACCGTGACGTCACCGAAGGTCCTGGAAGGGCTGATTCTTAGGAAGGAAGGCTGCCGGAATGAAGCCGAGGGTGAGTATATTCCTATTAGGTATATACTCACCCTCGGACACGCCCTGCTTCTTTCCGGCAGCCTTCCTTCCTAAGAATCAGCCCTTCCAGGACCTTCGGTGACGTCACGGTGACGGTGACATATAAATATTGTGGAAACATATGGGCTGTATTCATGAGCATATTCAAATCCAAAAAATGGCGCCACACAGCTACTTTTCTCTCATGAATGACATCAGTTCCAGGTTGCAGTCATGTGACCAGCCGATACTGAAAGTGTTTATACAGGCTAAATGCAATACACCAGATCTAATACTAACAGCTGTGCTCCTTAGAACACCCCATAGCAGCCTGTCTGGTAGAACCTTGGACAGTACACAGTTGTGCCTTTCCCTTGCCGTTATAGGAATTTTGCATACTCTCTTCTTTGTGGTAAGCACCTGCTAGTTTAAAAAGTATTGTTTGTCAAACTCGAGCTTTATGAAAATCTTTATTCACAGTAATCATCTGCTATTTTTTCTTTCATTGCGCTGTCGCCAGCCTCACATTCTGACTATCAGCACTTTAATGTTTTGTAATTGATATGGATTTGTACCTTGCCTGTGTAAACAAATCTTTTGTATGAACATGTATCCTCATGAGGTTTCTACTGATATTATGCTGCTTTTTGTTATGTATTCTTTTGTTATATTGCTTTTTTGTCTTTTGAATGACCTTGATTTGTAATTTTGAATGAATTATGGTTGCTGATGATTTGCTATATTGTAATTGGGATTATTTTATTTTCGTAATAATAATAATAAGTATATTTCTATAGCACCGACATATTCTGCAGCACTGTATATTTTAGAGGGGACTTGTGCATACAATAGACATTACAGCATAACAATAAACACATAGATCAGCAGATACCAAGAGGAATGAGGGCCCTGTTCGCAAACCACGAGAGGTGGATGGTAACAATTGCTTTCATTGGTCAGACTGTCATGAATCCCAATGGCTAGGGATAGCAAGGGACAAGCAAAGTAATACAAAATATCGGACGAGCTCTAGGGTGATGGAACCTGGGCTGACCGCTGCCCTACGCCTGACAAACGCAACTAGAGATAGCCAGGGAGCATGCCTACGTTGGTTCTAGACGCCACGCACCAGCCTAAGAGCTAACTAGTACTGCAGAGAAAATAAGACCTCACTTGCCTCCAGAGGAATGAACCCCAAAAGGTATAGTTGCCCCCCACATGTATTGACGGTGAAATGAGAGGAAGGCACACACATAGAGATGATATATATAGGTTCAGCAAATTGAGGCCCGCTGTAAACTAGAAAGCAGAACGATACAAAAGGGGTCTGAGCGGTCAGCAAAAAACCCTAATCAAAAAACCATCCTGAGATTACAAGAACCCATGTGCCAACTCATGGCACATGGGGAGAACCTCAGTCCACTAGAGCTACCAGCTAGCATAGAGACATAATAAGCAAGCTGGACAAAAAACCAAACAACTGAAAATCAGCACTTAGCTTATCCTGAAAGATCTGGGAGCAGGTAGGCAGGAACCAAACAGAGCACATCTGAATACATTGATAGCCGGCAAGGGAATGACAGAAAGGCCAGGTAAAATAGGAAACACCCAGCCTCTGATGGACAGGTGGAAACCAAAGGCCGCAACCCACCAAAGTCACCCAGTACCAGCAGTAACCACCAGAGGGAGCCCACAAACAGAATCCACAACAGTACCCCCCCCTTGAGGAGGGGTCACCGAACCCTCACGAGAACCCCCAGGGCGATCAGAGTGAGCTCTATGGAAGGCGCGGACCAAATCAGTCGCATGAATGTCATGATCTCAATGGCAAGAGAACATAGCATAAGCATATATAGGAACTAGCTCTTGGAAGATGGGAACTGAGCTGACCATGAACTAAACCTAACGCACAACTAGCAGTGGCCGGGTAGCATGCCTACGTTGATTCTAGATGCCCAGCCCAGCCGGAGGACTAAATAAAGCTAGCAGAGGAAAATATTAGTCCTAGCTCACCTCTAGAGAAATACCCCGAAAGGAGACAGAGGCCCCCCACATGTATTGGCGGTGAGTTGAGATGAAATCACAAACGTAGTATGAAAATAGGTTTAGCAAATTTGAGGTCCACTTACTACATAGCAGAAGACAGAAAGGACACTTTCATGGTCAGCTGAAAACCCTATCAAAAAAACCCATCCAGAAATTACTTTAAAACTCTGGCATTAACTCATAACACCAGAGTGGCAATTCCCGTTCACAAGAGCTTTCCAGACACAGTAACGAAACTACAGCTGTGAACTGGAACAAAATGCAAAAACAAACATGGACAAGAGTCCAACTTATCTAGTAGTTGTCTAGGAGCAGGAACAAGCACAGAGAGGCTTCTGATAACATTGTTGACCGGCAAGCAACTAACAGAGCAGCAAGGTTATATAGCGACTCCCACATCTTGATGGGAACAGGTGAACAGAGAAGATGAAGACACCAGTTCAATTCCACCAGTAGCCACCGGGGGAGCCCAGAATCCAAATTCACAACAGTACCCCCCCCTCAAGGAGGGGGCACCGAACCCTCACCAGAACCACCAGGGCGATCAGGATGGGCCCTATGAAAGGCACGAACCAGATCGGAGGCATGAACATCAGATGCATTCACCCAAGAATTATCCTCCTGGCCGTATCCCTTCCACTTGACCAGATACTGGAGTCTCCGTCTGGAAACACGAGAGTCCAAGATTTTCTCCACAACGTACTCCAACTCACCCTCAACCAACACCGGAGCAGGAGGCTCAACGGAAGGCACAACCGGTACCTCATACCTGCGCAATAATGACCGATGAAAAACGTTATGAATAGAAAAGGATGCAGGGAGGTCCAAACGGAAGGAAACAGGGTTAAGAATCTCCAATATCTTATACGGGCCGATAAACCGAGGCTTAAACTTAGGAGAAGAGACCCTCATAGGGACAAAACGAGAAGACAACCACACCAAATCCCCAACAGAAAGCCGAGGACCAACACGACGGTGGCGGTTGGCAAAAAGCTGAGTCTTCTCCTGGGACAACCTCAAATTGTCCACCACCTGCCCCCAGATCTGATGCAATCTCTCCACCAGAGCATCCACTCCAGGACAATCCGAAGATTCCACCTGACCAGAGGAAAATCGAGGATGAAACCCCGAATTACAGAAAAACGGGGACACCAAAGTGGCAGAGCTGGCCCGATTATTGAGAGCGAACTCCGCCAATGGCAAAAAAGCAACCCAATCATCCTGGTCAGCAGACACAAAACACCTCAGATATGTCTCCAGGGTCTGATTAATCCGCTCGGTCTGGCCATTCGTCTGAGGATGGAAAGCGGACGAAAAAGATAAATCTATGCCCATCCTAGCACAGAATGCCCGCCAAAATCTAGACACGAATTGGGTCCCTCTGTCAGAAACGATATTCTCAGGAATACCATGCAAACGAACAACATTTTGAAAAAACAGAGGAACCAACTCGGAAGAAGAAGGTAACTTGGGCAGAGGAACCAAATGGACCATCTTAGAAAAACGGTCACACACCACCCAGATGACAGACATCTTCTGAGAAACAGGCAGATCTGAAATAAAATCCATCGAGATGTGCGTCCAAGGCCTCTTAGGAATAGGCAAGGGCAACAATAATCCACTAGCCCGAGAACAACAAGGCTTGGCCCGAGCACAAACGTCACAAGACTGCACAAAGCCTCGCACATCTCGTGACAGGGAAGGCCACCAGAAGGACCTTGCCACCAAATCCCTGGTACCAAAAATGCCAGGATGACCTGCCAACGCAGCAGAATGAACCTCAGAGATGACTCTACTGGTCCAATCATCAGGAACAAACAGTTTATCAGGTGGGCAACGATCAGGTCTCTCCGCCTGAAACTCCTGCAAGGCCCGCCGCAGGTCTGGAGAAACGGCTGACAATACCACTCCATCCTTAAGGATACCTGTGGGCTCAGAGTTACCAGGCGAGTCAGGCTCAAAACTCCTAGAAAGGGCATCCGCCTTAACATTCTTAGAACCCGGTAGGTATGACACCACAAAATTAAACCGAGAGAAAAATAATGACCAGCGCGCCTGTCTAGGATTCAGGCGCCTGGCGGTCTCAAGATAAATCAAATTTTTGTGGTCAGTCAATACCACCACCTGATGTCTGGCCCCCTCGAGCCAATGGCGCCACTCCTCAAAAGCCCACTTCATGGCCAAAAGCTCCCGATTCCCAACATCATAATTCCGCTCAGCGGGCGAAAATTTACGGGAAAAGAAGGCACAAGGCCTCATCACGGAGCAGTCAGAACTTTTCTGCGACAACACTGCCCCAGCTCCGATCTCAGAAGCGTCGACCTCAACCTGAAAAGGTAGAGCAACATCAGGCTGACGCAACACAGGGGCAGAGGAAAAACGGCGCTTAAGCTCCCGAAAGGCCTCCACAGCATCAGGGGACCAATCAGCAACATCAGCACCCTTCTTAGTCAAATCGGTCAATGGCTTAGCAATATCCGAAAAACCAGCAATAAATCGACGATAAAAGTTAGCAAAGCCCAAAAATTTCTGAAGACTCTTAAGAGAAGAGGGCTGCGTCCAATCACAAATAGCTTGAACCTTGACAGGATCCATTTCAATGGAAGAGGGGGAAAAAATATATCCCAAAAAGGAAATCCTCTGTACCCCAAAAACACACTTAGAACCCTTCACACACAAAGAATTAGACCGCAAAACCTGAAAAACCCTCCTGACTTGCTGGACATGAGAGTCCCAGTCATCCGAAAAAATCAGAATATCATCCAGATACACAATCATAAATTTATCCAAATAATCGCGAAAAATATCATGCATAAAGGACTGGAAAACTGACGGAGCATTAGAAAGACCAAAAGGCATCACTAAATACTCAAAGTGGCCCTCGGGCGTATTAAATGCGGTTTTCCACTCATCCCCCTGCCTGATTCGCACCAAATTATACGCCCCACGAAGGTCAATCTTAGAGAACCACTTGGCCCCCTTTATGCGAGCAAACAAATCAGTCAGCAACGGCAATGGGTATTGATATTTAACAGTGATTTTATTCAAAAGCCGATAATCAATACATGGTCTCAAAGAGCCGTCTTTTTTTGACACAAAGAAAAAGCCGGCTCCTAAGGGAGATGACGATGGACGAATATGTCCCTTTTCCAAGGACTCCTTTATATATTCTCGCATAGCAGCATGTTCAGGCACAGACAGATTAAATAAACGACCCTTTGGGTATTTACTACCCGGGATTAAATCTATGGCACAATCGCACTCTCGGTGCGGAGGTAACGAACCAAGCTTGGATTCTTCAAAGACGTCACGATAGTCAGACAGGAACTCAGGAATTTCAGAGGGAATGGATGATGAAATGGAAACCACAGGTACATCCCCATGAGCCCCCTTACATCCCCAGCTCAACACAGACATAGCTCTCCAGTCGAGGACTGGGTTGTGAGATTGCAGCCAAGGCAATCCTAGCACCAAATCATCATGTAGATTATACAGCACCAGAAAGCGAATAATCTCCTGGTGATCCGGATTAATACGCATAGTTACTTGTGTCCAGTATTGTGGTTTATTATTAGCCAATGGGGTGGAGTCAATCCCCTTCAGAGGAATAGAAGTCTCCAAAGGCTCTAAATCATACCCACAGCGTTTGGCAAAGGACCAATCCATAAGACTCAAAGCGGCGCCAGAGTCGACATAGGCGTCCGTGGTAATAGATGACAAAGAGCAAATCAGGGTCACAGATAGAATAAATTTAGACGGTAAGGTGCAAATGGAAAAAGATTTACCAAGCTTTTTAGTGCGCTTAGAGCATGCTGATATAACATGAGTAGAATCACCACAATAGAAACACAACCCATTTTTCCGTCT
This sequence comes from Ranitomeya variabilis, assembly GCF_051348905.1. Lineage (NCBI taxonomy): Eukaryota > Metazoa > Chordata > Amphibia > Anura > Dendrobatidae > Ranitomeya > Ranitomeya variabilis. The sequence goes on along the minus strand of NC_135237.1, from coordinate 449,165,155 downwards.
AAAATTCTGCCGCTCGCTTCGGGACAGAATTCTATCACACTGCATACTCTCTGGCGACTTCTCAGTGGACACCGCCAGATGGTGCACTGGTTTGCGCTCCCGCAAACGCCTATCGATCTGAATAGCCATTGTCATGGACTCATTCAGACCCGCAGGCACAGGGAACCCCACCATAACATCCTTAATGGCATCAGAGAGACCCTCTCTGAAAGTCGCCGCCAGGGCGCACTCATTCCACTGAGTAAGCACAGACCATTTACGGAATCTTTGGCAGTAAATTTCCGCTTCATCTTGACCCTGAGATAGGGACATCAAAGTTTTTTCTGCCTGAAGCTCCAAATGAGGTTCGTCATAAAGCAACCCCAAGGCCAGAAAAAACGCATCCACATTGAGCAACGCAGGATCCCCTGGTGTCAATGAAAAAGCCCAGTCTTGAGGGTCGCCCCGGAGCAAGGAAATCACAATCCTGACCTGCTGTGCAGGGTCTCCGGCAGAGCGAGATTTCAGAGACAAAAATAATTTGCAATTATTTCGAAAATTCTGAAACCCGGATCTATTCCCCGAGAAAAATTCCGGCAAAGGAATTCTCGGCTCAGATACAGGTGCATGACAAACAAAATCTTGCAAATTTTGTACCTTCGTGGCGAGATTATTCAAACCTGCAGTTACACTCTGAAGATCCATTACAAACAGGTGGACACAGAGCCATTCAAGGGTTAAGAGGAGGTAAGAAGCAGCTAGACAGCAATTAAGGGCTAGGCAGCCAAACTCTGAGGGGGAAAAAAAAAAATTTCCCTTCAACACTTCTTTTTCTCCTGCTTCAGCCCAAACAATTAACACTTTGCTGGCCGGTCAAACTGTCATGATCTCAATGGCAAGAGAACATAGCATAAGCATATATAGGAACTAGCTCTTGGAAGATGGGAACTGAGCTGACCATGAACTAAACCTAACGCACAACTAGCAGTGGCCGGGTAGCATGCCTACGTTGATTCTAGATGCCCAGCCCAGCCGGAGGACTAAATAAAGCTAGCAGAGGAAAATATTAGTCCTAGCTCACCTCTAGAGAAATACCCCGAAAGGAGACAGAGGCCCCCCACATGTATTGGCGGTGAGTTGAGATGAAATCACAAACGTAGTATGAAAATAGGTTTAGCAAATTTGAGGTCCACTTACTACATAGCAGAAGACAGAAAGGACACTTTCATGGTCAGCTGAAAACCCTATCAAAAAAACCCATCCAGAAATTACTTTAAAACTCTGGCATTAACTCATAACACCAGAGTGGCAATTCCCGTTCACAAGAGCTTTCCAGACACAGTAACGAAACTACAGCTGTGAACTGGAACAAAATGCAAAAACAAACATGGACAAGAGTCCAACTTATCTAGTAGTTGTCTAGGAGCAGGAACAAGCACAGAGAGGCTTCTGATAACATTGTTGACCGGCAAGCAACTAACAGAGCAGCAAGGTTATATAGCGACTCCCACATCTTGATGGGAACAGGTGAACAGAGAAGATGAAGACACCAGTTCAATTCCACCAGTAGCCACCGGGGGAGCCCAGAATCCAAATTCACAACACATGAACATCGGAGGCGAGCACCCAGGAATTATCCTCCTGACCATAACCCTTCCACTTAACCAAATACTGGAGTTTGCATCTGGAAACACGAGAATCCAAGATCTTCTCAACAACATACTCCAATTCTCCCTCCACCAGCACCGGAGCAGGAGGCTCAACCGAAGGAACAACGGGCACCTCATACCTCCGCAACAACGACCGATGGAACACATTATGAATAGCAAACGATGCTGGGAGATCCAAACGAAAAGATACAGGGTTAAGAATCTCCGAGATCCTATAAGGACCGATGAACCGAGGCTTGAACTTAGGAGAAGAGACCTTCATAGGGACAAAACGAGAAGACAACCACACCAAATCCCCAACAAGAAGTCGGGGACCCACGCGGCGACGGCGATTAGCAAACTGCTGAGTCTTCTCCTGAGATAACTTCAAATTGTCCACCACCTGATTCCAAATCTGATGTAGCCTGTCCACCACCACGTCCACTCCAGGACAATCCGAAGACTCCACCTGACCAGAGGAAAAACGAGGATGAAACCCCGAATTACAAAAAAAAGGAGAGACCAACGTGGCAGAACTAGCCCGATTATTAAGAGCAAATTCGGCCAGCGGCAAAAAAGCAACCCAGTCATCTTGATCAGCAGAAACAAAACACCTCAAATAAGTTTCCAAGGTCTGATTAGTTCGCTCCGTCTGGCCATTCGTCTGAGGATGGAATGCAGACGATAAAGACAAATCAATGCCCATCTTGGCACAAAACGTCCGCCAAAATCTAGACACAAACTGGGATCCCCTGTCAGAAACGATATTCTCCGGAATCCCATGCAAACGAACCACGTTCTGAAAAAATAAAGGGACCAACTCAGAGGAGGAAGGCAACTTAGGCAAGGGCACCAAATGAACCATCTTAGAAAAGCGGTCACACACCACCCAGATAACGGACATTTTCTGTGAAACCGGGAGATCAGAAATAAAATCCATGGAAATGTGCATCCAAGGCCTCTTCGGGATGGGCAAGGATAACAACAACCCACTGGCCCGAGAACAGCAAGGCTTAGCTCGAGCACATACTTCACAAGACTGCACAAAGGTACGCACATCCCTAGACAAGGAAGGCCACCAAAAAGACCTGGCCACCAAGTCTCTAGTACCAAATATTCCAGGATGACCAGCCAACACAGAAGAATGGACCTCGGAGATGACTCTACTGGTCCAATCATCCGGAACAAACAGTCTTTCTGGTGGACAACGATCCAGTTTATCCACCTGAAACTCCTGCAATGCACGTCGCAAGTCTGGGGATACGGCGGACAATATTACCCCATCCCTAAGGATACCAGTAGGCCCAGAGTCTCCAGGAGAGTCAGGCACAAAACTCCTGGAAAGAGCATCTGCCTTCACATTCTTTGAACCTGGCAGGTATGAAACCACGAAATTGAAACGAGAAAAAAACAACGACCAACGAGCCTGTCTAGGATTCAAACGCCTGGCAGACTCAAGGTAAATGAGATTCTTGTGATCAGTCAAGACCACCACACGATGTTTAGCACCCTCAAGCCAATGACGCCACTCCTCAAATGCCCACTTCATGGCCAAAAGCTCCCGATTACCCACATCATAATTGCGCTCGGCGGGCGAGAATTTTCTAGAGAAGAATGCACATGGCTTCATCACCGAGCCATTAGAACTTCTCTGTGACAAAACCGCCCCCGCTCCAATCTCGGAAGCATCAACCTCAACCTGAAAAGGAAGTGAAACATCTGGTTGACACAACACAGGAGCAGAAGAAAACCGGCGCTTAAGTTCCTGAAAGGCCTCCACGGCCGCAGGAGACCAATCAGCAACATCAGCACCCTTTTTAGTCAAATCAGTCAAAGGTTTAACAATACTGGAAAAATTAGCAATGAACCGACGATAAAAATTAGCAAACCCCAAGAACTTCTGAAGGCTCTTAACAGATGTAGGTTGTGTCCAGTCACAAATCGCCTGAACCTTGACGGGATCCATCTCAATAGTAGAAGGAGAAAAAATGTACCCCAAAAAAGAAATCTTCTGGACTCCGAAGAGACACTTTGAGCCCTTCACAAACAGAGAATTGGCCCGCAGAACCTGAAACACCTTCCTGACCTGTAAAACATGAGACTCCCAGTCATCAGAAAACACCAAAATATCATCCAAATACACAATCATAAACTTATCCAGATATTCACGGAAAATATTGTGCATAAAGGACTGAAAGACTGACGGAGCATTGGAGAGTCCAAAAGGCATTACCAAATACTCAAAATGGCCCTCAGGCGTATTAAATGCGGTTTTCCACTCGTCACCCTGTTTTATCCGCACCAGATTATACGCACCGCGAAGATCTATCTTAGTGAACCACCTAGCCCCCTTAATGCGAGCAAACAAATCAGTCAATAATGGCAGTGGATACTGATATTTGACTGTAATCTTATTCAGAAGGCGATAATCTATACAAGGCCTCAGGGAACCATCTTTTTTTGCCACGAAAAAAAAACCTGCTCCCAGAGGGGACGAAGATGGACGAATATGTCCCTTTTCCAAGGACTCCTTAATATAATTCCGCATAGCAGTATGCTCTGGCAGTGACAGATTAAATAAACGACCCTTAGGGAACTTACTGCCAGGAATCAATTCTATAGCACAGCCACAATCTCTATGAGGAGGGAGCGAATTGAGCTTAGGCTCCTCAAAAACATCCCTATAGTCAGACAAAAACGCAGGGATCTCAGAAGGAGTAGATGAAGCGATTGAAATCGGAGGTGCATAATCATGAACCCCCTGACATCCCCAGCTTAACACAGACATTGTTTTCCAGTCCAGGACAGGATTATGAGTTTGCAACCATGGCAGACCAAGCACTAGTACATCATGTAAATTATACAGTACAAGGAAGCGAATCACCTCCTGATGAACGGGAGTCATGCGCATGGTCACTTGTGTCCAATACTGCGGCTTATTCATAGCCAATGGTGTAGAGTCAATTCCCCTCAGAGGGATAGGAACCTGTTGTGAATTTGGATTCTGGGCTCCCCCGGTGGCTACTGGTGGAATTGAACTGGTGTCTTCATCTTCTCTGTTCACCTGTTCCCATCAAGATGTGGGAGTCGCTATATAACCTTGCTGCTCTGTTAGTTGCTTGCCGGTCAACAATGTTATCAGAAGCCTCTCTGTGCTTGTTCCTGCTCCTAGACAACTACTAGATAAGTTGGACTCTTGTCCATGTTTGTTTTTGCATTTTTGTTCCAGTTCACAGCTGTAGTTTCATTACTGTGTCTGGAAAGCTCTTGTGAACAGGAATTGCCACTCTAGTGTTATGAGTTAATGCCAGAGTTTTAAAGTAATTTCTGGATGGTGTTTTGATAGGGTTTTCAGCTGACCATGAAAGTGTCCTTTCTGTCTTCTGCTATGTAGTAAGTGGACCTCAAATTTGCTAAACCTATTTTCATACTACGTTTGTTATTTCATCTTAATTCACCGCCAATACATGTGGGGGGCCTCTGTCTCCTTTCGGGGTATTTCTCTAGAGGTGAGCTAGGACTAATATTTTCCTCTGCTAGCATTATTTAGTCCTCCGGCTGGTGCTGGGCATCTAGAATCAACGTAGGCATGCTACCCGGCCACTGCTAGTTGTGCGTTAGGTTTAGTTCATGGTCAGCTCAGTTCCCATCTTCCAAGAGCTAGTTCCTTTATATGCTGATGCTATGATCTCTTGCCATTGAGATCATGACAGTTTGACCGGCCCACTAAAGGGTTAAAATCCTTGGCTGAGAAAGGAGAGAAATAAGTAGTCTGCTGAATTTTTTTTTTTTTTTTTCTCTCCTAATCTTTGAATGGTTCTGTGTCCACCTGTTTGTAATGGATCTTCAGAGTGTAACTGCAGGTTTGAATAATCTTGCCACGAAGGTACAAAATTTGCAAGATTTTGTTTGTCATGCACCTGTATCTGAGCCGAGAATTCCTTTGCCGGAATTTTTCTCGGGGAATAGATCTGGGTTTCAGAATTTTCGAAATAATTGCAAATTATTTTTGTCCCTGAAATCTCGCTCTGCCGGAGACCCTGCACAGCAGGTCAGGATTGTGATTTCCTTGCTCCGGGGCGACCCTCAAGACTGGGCTTTTTCATTGACACCAGGGGATCCTGCGTTGCTCAATGTGGATGCGTTTTTTCTGGCCTTGGGGTTGCTTTATGACGAACCTCATTTGGAGCTTCAGGCAGAAAAAACTTTGATGTCCCTATCTCAGGGGCAAGATGAAGCGGAAATTTACTGCCAAAGATTCCGTAAATGGTCTGTGCTTACTCAGTGGAATGAGTGCGCCCTGGCGGCGACTTTCAGAGAGGGTCTCTCTGATGCCATTAAGGATGTTATGGTGGGGTTCCCTGTGCCTGCGGGTCTGAATGAGTCCATGACAATGGCTATTCAGATCGATAGGCGTTTGCGGGAGCGCAAACCAGTGCACCATCTGGCGGTGTCCACTGAGAAATCGCCAGAGAGTATGCAGTGTGATAGAATTCTGTCCCGAAGCGAGCGGCAGAATTTTAGACGGAAAAATGGGTTGTGTTTCTATTGTGGTGATTCTACTCATGTTATATCAGCATGCTCTAAGCGCACTAAAAAGCTTGGTAAATCTGTTTCCATTTGCACCTTACCGTCTAAGTTTATTCTATCTGTGACCCTGATTTGCTCTTTGTCATCTATTACCACGGACGCCTATGTCGACTCTGGCGCCGCGTTGAGTCTTATGGATTGGTCCTTTGCCAAACGCTGTGGGTATGATTTAGAGCCTTTGGAGACTCCTATTCCTCTGAAGGGGATTGACTCCACCCCATTGGCTAATAATAAACCACAATACTGGACACAAGTAACTATGCGTATTAATCCGGATCACCAGGAGATTATTCGCTTTCTGGTGCTGTGTAATCTACATGATGATTTGGTGCTAGGATTGCCTTGGCTGCAATCTCACAACCCAGTCCTCGACTGGAGAGCTATGTCTGTGTTGAGCTGGGGATGTAAGGGGGCTCATGGGGATGTACCTGTGGTTTCCATTTCATCATCTATTCCCTCTGAAATTCCTGAGTTCCTGTCTGACTATCGTGACGTCTTTGAAGAATCCAAGCTTGGTTCGTTACCTCCGCACCGAGAGTGCGATTGTGCCATAGATTTAATCCCGGGTAGTAAATACCCAAAGGGTTGTTTATTTAATCTGTCTGTGCCTGAACATGCTGCTATGCGAGAATATATAAAGGAGTCCTTGGAAAAGGGACATATTCGTCCATCGTCATCTCCCTTAGGAGCCGGTTTTTTCTTTGTGTCAAAAAAAGACGGCTCTTTGAGACCATGTATTGATTATCGGCTTTTGAATAAAATCACTGTTAAATATCAATACCCATTGCCGTTGCTGACTGATTTGTTTGCTCGCATAAAGGGGGCCAAGTGGTTCTCTAAGATTGACCTTCGTGGGGCGTATAATTTGGTGCGAATCAGGCAGGGGGATGAATGGAAAACCGCATTTAATACGCCCGAGGGCCATTTTGAGTATTTAGTGATGCCTTTTGGTCTTTCAAATGCTCCGTCAGTTTTCCAGTCCTTTATGCATGATATTTTTCGCGATTATTTGGATAAATTTATGATTGTGTATCTGGATGATATTCTGATTTTTTCGGATGACTGGGACTCTCATGTCCAGCAAGTCAAGAGGGTTTTTCAGGTTTTGCGGTCTAATTCTTTGTGTGTGAAGGGTTCTAAGTGTGTTTTTGGGGTACAGAGGATTTCCTTTTTGGGATATATTTTTTCCCCCTCTTCCATTGAAATGGATCCTGTCAAGGTACAAGCTATTTGTGATTGGACGCAGCCCTCTTCTCTTAAGAGTCTTCAGAAATTTTTGGGCTTTGCTAACTTTTATCGTCGATTTATTGCTGGTTTTTCGGATATTGCTAAGCCATTGACCGATTTGACTAAGAAGGGTGCTGATGTTGCCGATTGGTCCCCTGATGCTGTGGAGGCCTTTCGGGAGCTCAAGCGCCGTTTTTCCTCTGCCCCTGTGTTGCGTCAGCCTGATGTTGCTCTACCTTTTCAGGTTGAGGTCGACGCTTCTGAGATCGGAGCTGGGGCAGTGTTGTCGCAGAAAAGTTCTGACTGCTCCGTGATGAGGCCTTGTGCCTTCTTTTCCCGTAAATTTTCGCCCGCTGAGCGGAATTATGATGTTGGGAATCGGGAGCTTTTGGCCATGAAGTGGGCTTTTGAGGAGTGGCGCCATTGGCTTGAGGGGGCCAGACATCAGGTGGTGGTATTGACTGACCACAAAAATTTGATTTATCTTGAGACCGCCAGGCGCCTGAATCCTAGACAGGCGCGCTGGTCATTATTTTTCTCTCGGTTTAATTTTGTGGTGTCATACCTACCGGGTTCTAAGAATGTTAAGGCGGATGCCCTTTCTAGGAGTTTTGAGCCTGACTCGCCTGGTAACTCTGAGCCCACAGGTATCCTTAAGGATGGAGTGGTATTGTCAGCCGTTTCTCCAGACCTGCGGCGGGCCTTGCAGGAGTTTCAGGCGGATAGACCTGATCGTTGCCCACCTGATAAACTATTTGTTCCTGATGATTGGACCAGTAGAGTCATCTCTGAGGTTCATTCTTCTGCGTTGGCAGGTCATCCTGGCATTTTTGGTACCAGGGATTTGGTGGCAAGGTCCTTCTGGTGGCCTTCCCTGTCACGAGATGTGCGAGGCTTTGTGCAGTCTTGTGACGTTTGTGCTCGGGCCAAGCCTTGTTGTTCTCGGGCTAGTGGATTGTTATTGCCCTTGCCTATTCCTAAGAGGCCTTGGACGCACATCTCGATGGATTTTATTTCAGATCTGCCTGTTTCTCAGAAGATGTCTGTCATCTGGGTGGTGTGTGACCGTTTCTCTAAGATGGTCCATTTGGTTCCTCTGCCCAAGTTGCCTTCTTCTTCCGAGTTGGTTCCTCTGTTTTTTCAAAATGTTGTTCGTTTGCATGGTATTCCTGAGAATATCGTTTCTGACAGAGGGACCCAATTCGTGTCTAGATTTTGGCGGGCATTCTGTGCTAGGATGGGCATAGATTTATCTTTTTCGTCCGCTTTCCATCCTCAGACGAATGGCCAGACCGAGCGGATTAATCAGACCCTGGAGACATATCTGAGGTGTTTTGTGTCTGCTGACCAGGATGATTGGGTTGCTTTTTTGCCATTGGCGGAGTTCGCTCTCAATAATCGGGCCAGCTCTGCCACTTTGGTGTCCCCGTTTTTCTGTAATTCGGGGTTTCATCCTCTATTTTCCTCTGGTCAGGTGGAATCTTCGGATTGTCCTGGAGTGGATGCTGTGGTGGAGAGATTGCATCAGATCTGGGGGCAGGTGGTGGACAATTTGAGGTTGTCCCAGGAGAAGACTCAGCTTTTTGCCAACCGCCACCGTCGTGTTGGTCCTCGGCTTTGTGTTGGGGATTTGGTGTGGTTGTCTTCTCGTTTTGTCCCTATGAGGGTCTCTTCTCCTAAGTTTAAGCCTCGGTTCATCGGCCCGTATAAGATATTGGAGATTCTTAACCCTGTTTCCTTCCGTTTGGACCTCCCTGCATCCTTTTCTATTCATAACGTTTTTCATCGGTCATTATTGCGCAGGTATGAGGTACCGGTTGTGCCTTCCGTTGAGCCTCCTGCTCCGGTGTTGGTTGAGGGTGAGTTGGAGTACGTTGTGGAGAAAATCTTAGACTCTCGTGTTTCCAGACGGAGACTCCAGTATCTGGTCAAGTGGAAGGGATACGGCCAGGAGGATAATTCTTGGGTGAATGCATCTGATGTTCATGCCTCTGATCTGGTTCGTGCCTTTCATAGGGCCCATCCTGATCGCCCTGGTGGTTCTGGTGAGGGTTCGGTGCCCCCTCCTTGAGGGGGGGGTACTGTTGTGAATTTGGATTCTGGGCTCCCCCGGTGGCTACTGGTGGAATTGAACTGGTGTCTTCATCTTCTCTGTTCACCTGTTCCCATCAAGATGTGGGAGTCGCTATATAACCTTGCTGCTCTGTTAGTTGCTTGCCGGTCAACAATGTTATCAGAAGCCTCTCTGTGCTTGTTCCTGCTCCTAGACAACTACTAGATAAGTTGGACTCTTGTCCATGTTTGTTTTTGCATTTTTGTTCCAGTTCACAGCTGTAGTTTCGTTACTGTGTCTGGAAAGCTCTTGTGAACAGGAATTGCCACTCTGGTGTTATGAGTTAATGCCAGAGTTTTAAAGTAATTTCTGGATGGTGTTTTGATAGGGTTTTCAGCTGACCATGAAAGTGTCCTTTCTGTCTTCTGCTATGTAGTAAGTGGACCTCAAATTTGCTAAACCTATTTTCATACTACGTTTGTTATTTCATCTTAATTCACCGCCAATACATGTGGGGGGCCTCTGTCTCCTTTCGGGGTATTTCTCTAGAGGTGAGCTAGGACTAATATTTTCCTCTGCTAGCATTATTTAGTCCTCCGGCTGGTGCTGGGCATCTAGAATCAACGTAGGCATGCTACCTGGCCACTGCTAGTTGTGCGTTAGGTTTAGTTCATGGTCAGCTCAGTTCCCATCTTCCAAGAGCTAGTTCCTTTATATGCTGATGCTATGATCTCTTGCCATTGAGATCATGACAGGAACCTCCAGAGGCTCCAGACTAAAACCGCAGCGTTTAGCAAATGACCAATCCATAAGACTCAGGGCAGCGCCTGAATCCACATAGGCATCGACGGAAATGGAAGACAGTGAAAAAATCAGAGTCACAGACAAAATGAACTTAGGCTGCAGAGTACCAATGGCAAAAGATTTATCAACCCTTTTTGTGCGTTTAGAGCATGCTGATATAACATGAGCTGAATCACCACAATAAAAACACAATCCATTTTTCCGCCTATAATTTTGCCGTTCACTTCTGGACTGAATTCTATCACATTGCATAGTCTCAGGTGCCTGTTCAGAAGACACCGCCAACTGGTGCACGGGTTTGCGCTCCCGTAAACGCCGATCAATCTGAATGGCCAAAGCCATCGACTCATTCAGACCTGTAGGCGTAGGGAACCCCACCATAATATCCTTAATGGCCTCGGAAAGACCGTTTCTGAAGTTAGCAGCCAGGGCGCACTCATTCCACTGAGTAAGCACCGACCATTTCCGAAATTTTTGACAATATATTTCCGCTTCATCATGCCCCTGAGAGAGGGCTAATAAAGCCTTTTCAGCCTGAATCTCCAGGTTGGGTTCCTCATAGAGCAATCCCAATGCCAGAAAAAACGCATCCACATTGAGCAATGCAGGATCCCCTGGTGCCAATGCAAATGCCCAATTCTGAGGGTCGCCCCGCAGGAAAGATATTACAATCTTGACCTGTTGAGCAGGGTCTCCAGAGGAGCGAGATTTTAAAGAAAGAAACAATTTACAATTGTTCCTGAAATTCAGGAAGGTAGATCTATCTCCAGAAAAGAACTCTGGAATAGGAATTCTAGGTTCAGACATGGGAGTGTGAACAACAAAATCCTGTATGTTTTGAACTTTTGCCGCGAGATTACTCAGGCTGGAAGCCAAACTCTGGACATCCATGTTAAACAGCTAATATCAGAGCCATTCAAGGGTTAAGAGGAGGTAAGAAGCAGCTAGACAGCAATTAAGGGCTAGGCAGCAAAACTCTGAAGGAAAAAAAAAAAAAAATTTCCCTTAAACACTTATTTTTCTCCTGCTTCAGCCCAAACAATTAACACTTTGTGGGCCGGCTATACTGTCATGAATCCCAATGGCTAGGGATAGCAAGGGACAAGCAAAGTAATACAAAATATTAGACGAGCTCTAGGGTGATGGAACCTGGGCTGACCGCTGCCCTACGCCTGACAAACGCAACTAGAGATAGCCAGGGAGCGTGCCTACATTGGTTCTAGATGCCACGCACCAGCCTAAGAGCTAACTAGTACTGCAGAGAAAATAAGACCTCACTTGCCTCCAGAGGAATGAACCCCAAAAGGTATAGTTGCCCCCCACATGTATTGACGGTGAAATGAGAGGAAGGCACACACATATAGATGATATATATAGGTTCAGCAAATTGAGGCCCGCTGTAAACTAGAAAGCAGAACGATACAAAAGGGGTCTGAGCGGTCAGCAAAAAACCCTAATCAAAAAACCATCCTGAGATTACAAGAACCCATGTGCCAACTCATGGCACATGGGGAGAACCTCAGTCCACTAGAGCTACCAGCTAGCATAGAGACATAATAAGCAAGCTGGACAAAAAACCAAACAACTGAAAATCAGCACTTAGCTTATCCTGAAAGATCTGGGAGCAGGTAGGCAGGAACCAAACAGAGCACATCTGAATACATTGATAGCCGGCAAGGGAATGACAGAAAGGCCAGGTAAAATAGGAAACACCCAGCCTCTGATGGACAGGTGAAAACCAAAGGCCGCAACCCACCAAAGTCACCCAGTACCAGCAGTAACCACCAGAGGGAGCCCACAAACAGAATCCACAACATCAGACCAGCCATAATGCAAGAAATCAGGTGTTCATGTAATGCTGCATGAACTGGTTATCAGCCTGAATATGTAACAGTACAGACACAAAGGGCTATTAAATTCATAAAGTGTGTGAGAACATGATACGAGGAACCTGGTTATGGCAAAATATGTGAATGGGCAACACAGGGATAGTTAGATTAATGTGTTGAGGTGGTAGGCCAGTCTGAAGAAATACTTTTTTAGGGTATGCTTAAAACTGTGGGTATTGAGTATTAATCGGATTAACCTAGGTAGTGAATTCCAAAAAATTGGCACAGCACGTAAGAAGTCTTGGAGACGGGAGTGGGAGGTTCTGATTATTGAGGTTGTTAAACTCCCCTCATTAGCAGAATGGAGGGCACGGGTAGGGTGGTAGACAGAGACGAGGGAGGAAATGTAGGGTGGTGCTGAACCATGGAGTGCTTTCTGGGTTAGAGTAATAAGTTTATACTGACTTCTGGAGTGGATGGGTAACCAGTGTAATGAATGGCACAATGTAGAGGCATTGGTGTAAGGGTTGATGAGGAATATAATCCTGGCTTCAGCATTCAAGACAGATTGGAGAGGGGAGAGTTTGGTAAGAGGGAGGCCAGTTAGTAGAGAGTTACAATAGTCCAGGTGAGAATGAATAGAAGAAACCTTAGAGTTTTTGCAGAGTCGAAAGTAAGAAAAGGTCCAATTCTAGAAATGTTTTTGAGCTGCAGATAACAAGAGGGAGCCAGTGATCGGATATGGGGGGTGAATGAAAGCTCTGAATCAAGTATGACCCCAAGACTGTGGGCATGTTGCTGGGAAGTAATGGTAGAACTACGCGTAGAAATGGCAATGCTGGGCGTAGGTAGGTTTGTAGAGGGAGGAAACACAAGTAGTTCAGTTTTTGACAGGTTCAGTTTCAGATAGAGGGAGGACATGATGTTGGAGACAGCAGTAATCACTGGTGTTTTCTATTAAGGCAGGCGTGATGTCAGGAGAGGATGTTTATAATTGGGTATCATCAGCATAGAGATGGTACTGGAACCCAAATCTACTGATTGTTTGTCCAATAGAGGCGGTATACAAAAAGAAGAGGAGGGGCCTAGGACTGATCCTTGAGGAACCCCAATAGTAAGGGGAAGATGAGAGGAGGAGGAGCCAGCAAAAGATAGAGCGAAGAAGCGGTCAGAAAGATAGGAGGAGAACCAGGAGAGAACAGTGTCCTTGAGGCCAATGGAGCCGAGCATAGAATGGAGGAGCTGGTGATCCACAGGCAATTAAGGCCGAAATATTAAATTGAATACTACATCACCTGTCTTTGCACTGTTAATGGACTTACCTGTGAAATAAATTTACTGCATCTGACATCTGGAGTGCCAGATTCTCTTTCTATAGAGCAGAGATTTGTTAGCCAGGGACCAGAAAACTTTGACAGGTTATCCACTAGGTTACTGTTATATATCTGTGCCAAGCTAACATGGCTTACCACTATTTTTCATAATGCACCTGTACTTGCCATGGTTTTGCATGGCAAGTATAGTTGCAGGATGGTTTTTAGCAGCTCATCTGCAATGTTCTCTGCCACAATCTAGGGTTTCCAATAGAAAATACATACGTGCTTTTTGTTATATAATTTACCAAAACCAATTAAATCACTTATGCACTGTTAAAGGCAATCTGTTGGCAGGTTTTTACTATGTAACCTGAAGACAGCATGCTGTAGAGGTTAAAGCACAGATTCTGTGATGCCTCTTTATCAAGCTCCATGCTGTTGTATATTTGCAATGATTGTTTTAGCACTAGGAACGTATCATTGCTCAGACACTGCAGCCTGTGCCTGGTAGTCTGTCACACCCTCTTCTGTAATAGGCACCTTACTGTCTATAAACATTGTATATCGAGAGCTAGGTGAGCGTGTGGTCAGTAGGGATGAGCGAATATACTCGTTGCTCGAGTTTTCTCGAGCACGATCGGGTGACCTCCGAGTATTTGTTAGTGTTCGGAGATTTAGTTTTCTTGCCGCAGCTAAATGATTTACAGCTACTAGCCAGGCTAAGTACATGTGGGGGTTGCCTGGTTGCTAGGGAATCCCCACATGTAATCAAGCTGGCTAATAGCTGTAAACCATTCAGCTGCCGTGATGAAAACTTATTCTCCGAACACTAACAAATACTCGGAGGTCACCCGAACATGCTCGGGAAAACCCGAGCAATGAGTACACTCGCTCATCACTAGTGGTCAGCTTTCTCAGCTCTGCTGCATTGCTAATCTAAAAACTCTGTGTCAGAATGGCTGCATCCAGAAAACTAAGTGACATTTTGTTGGATTCAGGGTCTCTTTGCCTTCATCATTCTGCTTTCAGATGAGGTATCAAAAACTTGCTGACAGATTCCCTTTAAAGCATACCTATTTATTCAGCTGAAATTTCTCTCCAAAACAGAACTTCTTGTGTTTCTCCCTTCTACTAACCTCTCTCTACCCAACATCGAAATTACCCTGGAGGGTTCAACCATAACTCCCAAGCAGCATGCCCACTGTCTGGGGGTCATGTTTGACACCGAACTTTCTTTTACTCCCTATATCCGATCACTCACTCGCCCTTGTCACCTGCATCTTAAAAACATCTCCAGAATCCGACCTTTTCTCACCTTTGAAACTGCTAAGACTCTTACTGTCGCTCTTATTCATTCTCGTCTGGACTACTGCAACTCTCTTCTGATCGGTCTCCCTCTTACCAAACTTTCTCCTCTCCAATCCATCTTGAATGCGGCAGCCAGGGTCATATTTCTGTCTAACCGCTTCACCGATGCCTCCATCTTGTGCCAGTCATTACACTGGCTACCCATTCGCTACAGGGTCCAGTATAAACTCATCTCTCTCACCCACAAAGCCCTCCACAGTTCTGCACTGCCTTATATCTCCTCTCTCATCTCTGTCTATCGCCCTACACGTGCCCTCCCTTCTACAAACGACCTAAGGCTAACATCCCCTGTAATCCGAACCTCGCACCTCCGTCTACAAGACTTCTCTCGTGCTGCGCCAGCTCTCTGGAATGCACTTCCCCAGACGATCAGACTGATACCTAGCCCCGACCTATTCAAGCGCGCTCTAAAAACCCATCTCTTCAAACAAGCCTACCACATCAAGTACTCAGTAAACTAACTTTGCCCTGTTCCCTCCTTCCAAATATCACTCTGAATCTGCACCCTACTATTCATCTGTCTCCACACCCTCCATGCACATGATAACTGCACTTGATACTTGACTATTGCACTTAAACACACGGGCTGATGACCGGATCATGCAGCTTTGTATGAAAATCCCTATGTATTATAATTGCCAGACCTGAAATAACAAGCACTTTGCACCTATTGTGTCCCCCCATTTCCTTGTAGATTGTAAGCTCGCGAGCAGGGACCTCACTCCTAATGTCACTGTTTAAATTGTCTTAACTTGTATTGAATTTGTCTGTCTTAACTTGTATTGAATTTGTCTGTATAAGTCCCCGCTTAATTGTAAAGTGCTGCGGAATATGTTGGCGCTATATAAATAAAGATTATTATTATTATTATTATTATTATTATAAATTTCATCATAAGTTATTGTGTACATACATGACGGATAACAACATTTCTGGCCATTACGACTTGCATCCTGTATTTTTCCCTACCTTTCCCAACAGCTGACTCTATTAAATTTTCAGTTGTCTCTGAAGTAGTGTAAATAGATTAGTTGTTATGATGTCTCCCATAAATGTACCAAAGTGGCAGTAGCAGTATGGACATGATTACATATCAGAACAAAGCTGTGTGGCTGTGAATACAGATCAGGAATAAGTTACATTTCAAACTTAAGCAGGATCTGACTGTCTTGTCTGCCTCTGCTTGTTTTCTGACTCTGCTCCTGACTCATCCCTGAATTTGGAACCGATACTTTAGAGAACCATGTTATCAGGGCTTTTTTGGCTTACATTTTTCTTTATTGCTTGACTATCCTTATTATATCTGGTATCTGACATTTATTCTTTATGGAATATTGCCAGTATTTGCTTACAGCTTATGGTTAGGAGTAAAACGAAAAGTGTGTTATTATTAAATGATTATCATGCTGGTGTAGTAGTGCATTATATTATTTTTTGTCTGTAATACTTTGTTGTTTCTGGTAATAATAAATGCACTCGGCAACATTGAAATTGCAGCGCAAATAAGGAAAAGTTTAGGAATTATGGAAATAGATATGTCAATGATAATTTTTTTTTTAAACATCTCAATTTATTCAGTATCAAGTTTGAGCAACCTTGGCATGGTATCAATGAGGTTATTAATCAAGTTCTGCTGCTGACAGCTCTGTTTGCAATGACTTCCCAGATGTGCATGATGGAAGACAAGATATACAAGTTGCACACGGCACTCAAGGCTCCTGGGTGGTGCTTAAGTAAGGTTTACAACCCGTCAATGAATGAATAATAACTTGGCACTCAGAAGTTCTTTTTGCAAGATGAAAATAACTCTTTCGTTTATTAGTGCAACCAGTTCAATGATTAATGATTTTTAAATCATTAGAGGCTACACCGGCTCCACAGCGCTTCCTGGACCTGGACGTATCAGCGCCAGTTCTCTTCAGCGGGGCTCTCGCCTCCCCAGTGCGCCCTACCTCAGTATACCTCCCAGGATTTTCCAGGTCTACTCACCCGGTTACACTTGAGCGCAGGCCACTTGGGCCTATACATTGCGTTGCCCTGCTTCCAGTTTCATATGAGATGTTTCTGATGAAGGTCTTGTGACCAAAAACATTTAAAAATCATTAATCATTGAACTGGTTGCACTAATAAACGAAAGAGTTATTTTCATCTTGCAAAAAGAACTTCTGAGTGCCAAGTTATTATTCATTCATGATGGAAGACAAGTCCGAAGACACAGCAGGCAAGAGTAGGAAGTTTGGACATTGCAGGCTGCTCACAATAGTGGGGTCAACATGCAGCATAGTATTGCCATATTGAAAAATGACTTTGAAGAAATGGGCATACCACTCATTCTAAAGTTAATTAATTTTGTATTGCAAGTGAAATTGAACATCACAAACCAAGCCTAAAGCATTAAACAGTGTCTACACTAATGATAAGGCTATGTGCACACGTTGCGGATTTGGCTGCGGATCCGCAGCGGATTTGATGCTGCGGATTCACAGCAGTTTTCCATGCGTTGTACAGTACCATGTAAACCTATGGAAATCCAAATCCGCAGTGCACATGCTGCGGAAAATACCGCACGGAAATGCTGTGGTTTATTTTCTGCAGCATGTCAATTTTTTGTGTGGATTCCGCAGCGTTTTACTCCTGTTCCAGAACTGGAATCCGCAGGAGTGAAAACACATGTGAAATCCGCAGAAAAAACATGGTAAATCCACAGGTAATCTGAAGGTAAAACGCAGGTCATTTTACCTGCAGATTTTTCAGAATCTGTGCGGAAAAATCTGCACACGAATCCGCAACATGTGCACATACCCTTAGAATTTTTTTGCAGTACTTTGGACTACAATCAACACATCCTGCTACTTAGGTTCCATTGACCTTAAGCTATCTCTCTAAAAGGTGTAGAGCAAGAAAGGAATGGAAGTTCAAATGGAGTTATATTCTCTTCAGTGATGAATCCTACTTCTATCTTAGATTCATTGATGAAATATTTGTCTGGAGACCATATGGACAACACCATGGAGAAACCTTCATGAGGGACGATCACACCGCACTTCTCCAATAATTATGGTGTTGGCTGTTATAATGGACTGTATAGTAGCCGTAACACGCTAGTCTTGATTCCAGGTTCACCAACAGCTTGGTGTTACAATTGCCGTCAGCAGTATGGCCATTTCTCCAAATTTTAAGTTTTTCAACATGACAATGCTAGATCACATGCTGCTCGAATTACTGTGAGAAGGCTATGTGGTATAAACATGCTACCATGGCCTGCAGCATCTCCCATCAAATACATCTTGGATGTCATTGGTCTGCAATTGAAAAGGGACATGTCAGCAGTGAATCTTGATAATTTTTGTGCCCAAGTTCGTTCAGCATTGCACAATTCTTAGACAAACATTAATAACCTAACTGACAGCGTGTAAGTGTGTATGTTTCTGCCCATGGTGCTCAAACTCAATACTCATAGAATCATAGAATCTTAGAGTTGGAAGGGAAGTCCTGGGTCTTCTTGAAAAACCCCCTGCTCAATGCAGAATTCACTAAACCATCTCAGACAGATGTCTGTCCAGCCTATGTTTGACGACTTCCATTGAAGGAGAGCTCCCCACCTTTACTGACTGAATAAATCAAAATGTTTTGAAATTTTTTTTTCCATTTTTTCATAATTTTCATATCATTAACCTATCAATCCTGTGGTTTATATAAATCCATGACTGTTATTCCTTGGTGTTGAAATTTTAATGTTGAGGAGTTTAGATTTCATGATGACAAGGTCTCAGCTGTTGAAAATGGCAGAATTGTTAATCATACAGAGAACCATATAGTTCATTATTGAATCATCCTGTGTAATAGAAATATTGACTGCAGAGAAACATGTTTAAACCTTGCAGTTCATACATCATTTAGCAGCACAGTTCACTGAATTTTAATTTGCATGCACAGAATTTATTGCCAGTTCCCAATAGATAAAGTCCCTGCTGAATTTATATAATACATAGCTTGAGTTTGAAAATGTAAAAAATATGTTACTGACTACAAGAGACAAGTGTGAATTTTTACTATAGGGAGTTATATTAAGTTGTTTTACAAAAATTGAATTTATTGGACACACCAAGAAAAATTAGTGGAAATGTATGATGCATGAAAAGATTACTTTAGAAACCCTAAGAATCCCTTATGCTCAAAAACAAGATCCTAGATTCCAATTATAAAATAATATTATAATAAAAAATTATGTGACTTTATCATATGCGTATTCATACAGAAATGTATGAAAATTAAGGATGCATATTCCTGAACTTTACTTCAGTAGGTCATAAAATGCCCATAAATTCTATAAGCAAATTTTTTTTTAGATAGTCATTTTCCATTAGCACAGAAATTCGAGATATTAGGTGATTCATAACACATCCTGAAAATATTTCCAGACGTTTTTGTGTACATTATTGTTCACTGTAATTGTTGTATGCGATTTCATCATCAGTCTGAGAACTTGTGGAAGGTGAGTTTTTTTGCTTCTTTCTACAGTTCTAGCATGAATCATTGTGCATGCATGGCATAAACCATTGGCTACAGTAAGGGGCAGCATAAACTCTACATGTCCAAGGCAACAATTTCAGAATGTGGCAAACCACATCACCTTTGTTACCAAAAGCATCATGACTGTAGGATGGACAATTATTTGCTTCATTCCTCCACTATAAAAACAGCCCCTAACATTCTTCTTTTTAAACATACTCTCCATAACTCTCAGTTCAATGTCTTTAAAGTTTAATTTTGCATTTTTATTTCAACCAAGATTTCAATACTTTAGAAAACTTATAGTGTGTCAAACAGTTCACTGTGATTCTCATTCCATTTTCCAAATTTTAAATTGTAGACAATGGATGGACAATTTAATGGAATGAGAATAGAGATTCTATTCCTTTAGTAATCCAGTTATGTGTGTCATAGAAATAATTTAGGTATCCCTCTAATGAGAGGACTCTTTGTCTGGAGATCTGGATTGAGGATTAGGTGGAGTTTTAGCTGGCCAGTGGACAAAAAGTATATAACACACACTGATTCTGTACCACAAGTCAATCCCAGTCGGAGAGCAAAAGTTGAAGATCTTTATTTACATCTTTCCATTTTTCAGTCTTAAACTCATGTTACTTGAATCATCTGTTGTGTATGAAAAGCGGAAGTTGTGCATCTGTGTAATACTCATACTATGCATGACAGATTCTTGGTAAACACTTTGCATAACAAACTGTTTGATTTACAGTATCATTCTTTACTTCATCAAGTGCATAGGTTTTCTAGCTTTCTATGTTTTTCAATAAAGATGCTGTTGCTGAGATGAATGCTGTATTGGGAAGTAGCCATATCATATGTAGTGATTAGTGTTTTTGCAGTGGGTGTATAGCTTCTTCTCTGGTTTTGTGTCTAATATATCGGCATCATTTGCCTAGCCATTTTAGAGACTTCTCAACAAAAAGTCACCCAAGGTTGTGAATTCAAGTTTCAAAAGATTTGCTCATATCTAAGGGTACTGTCACACAGTGGCATTTTCATCGCTACGACGGCACGATTCGTGACGTTCTAGCGATATAGTTACGATCTCGCAGTGTCTGACACGCAGCAGCGATCAGGGACCCTGCTGAGAATCGTACGTTGTAGCAGATCGTTTGAAACTTTCTTTCGTCGCTGGATCTCCCGCTGTCATCGCTGGATCGTTGTGTGTGACAGCGATCCAGCGATGCGTTCGCTGGTAACCAGGGTAAACATCGGGTTACTAAGCGCAGGGCCGCGCTTAGTAACCCGATGTTTACCGTGGTTACCAGCGTAAAAGTAAAAAAAAACAAACCGTACATACTCACCATCTGATGTCCTTCAGGTCCCTTGCCGTCTGCTTCCCGCTCTGACTGACTGCCGGCCGGAAAGTGAGAGCAGAGCGCAGCGGTGACGTCACTGCTGTGCTGTGCTCTCACTGTACGGCGGCACTCAGTCAGAGCGGGAAGCAGACGGCAAGGGACCTGAAAGACATCAGATGGTGAGTATGTACGGTTTTTTTTTTTTACTTTTACGCTGGTAACCACGGTAAACATTGGGTTACTAAGCGCGGCCCTGCGCTTAGTAACCCGATGTTTACCCTGGTTACCAGCAAACCTCGGCATCGTTGGTCGCTGGAGAGCGGTCTGTGTGACAGCTCCCCAGCGACCACACAACGACTTACCAACGATCACGGCCAGGTCGTATTGCAGGTCGTGATCGTTGGTAAATCGTATAGTGAGACGGTACCCTTAGAGGAAGGCATGTCTTTTGTTTCTTCTAAGATTCATTTTGTTAGTCAACGAAACCTTAAAATGAAAAATACATCAATAGAATAGAGAGATGCTAGAGTTAACAGTAAAATTAAGGACACGTTGTGGAGACAATTTTGAAGCTTAAATAGATAGCAACTGGGAGAGAAGCAAACAGAACAGATGTTAGGACATTTCAGTCCATATTAAAATTAAAGGATTCTCTTCTGCATCTGTTTGTTTACATTTTTGCCTTTCCAATGTAGGGGACGGGGACCTGGCGAGCCGTACAGACGGGTGGAACCATTGTTGCCGGGAGTCGGGGTTCCGGGGGACGGATTTGAAGGGCGGATGAGAAGCCAGGCAGAGGTGACAGGAGACAGAGTGACGCAGGGAGAGGGGTGGATAAAAGAAAAAGCGCGCGAAAGCAGGGAGAGAGAAGCGCGGGAGAACTCTGAGGAGAGGGAACTGCAGCGCAGTTGTCGTGTGTGTGTAGGCCGCAGTGGGACTTGCTGGAAACAGGGGGAGAACGTGCAGCAGACGCTGCGGACAATTACCAGAGCCCCCAGAAAGCGGCGCAACCGTTGTCAGCGACCCCCAAAGCAGAGGGGTAGCGCTGATCATCTCAGGGAAAGTATTACCGCGCTCCCCGGGAGTATCTTGCCAGAAAGTGTTCCAGTCCCTCCTGGGTTTCTCGCAGCTGTCACTGATACGGATTTCTCTGCTAATTCTCCTTGAAAAGACTCCTCTTTGGACTTGGAAACTGTTACCCCGGATCAACGCCCGCCTGCAGGGGGTGACGCAGCACCGCAACAGACATTCTGGACTCGAATTTGCACCTGGGCTCGTCGACAGAGGACACCTCCTTCCCCCGCCATCAGGACTACGTCGCTGACGGAGCTTCACCATCAGGACTGCATCGCTGAAACAGCGCTGATAAGTGAACTTTGTTGACTTTTTCTTGTTAGGGGGTCACTAGTGAGGCGCTGTCGCATTCCGCGGGTATAGTTCAGGGCGCCTATATAGTAGATAGGATTACTGTGAAATTGTGATCTTGTATTTAAGTTCCCTGCGTGGAAAACTGTTGTTATCTTTGTTGGGTTGGAAGTTAAAGGAAAGTTAAAGACGTCATTTGCTTTCTGGCTCCTTTTTGTCCCTGCATCCTTCTTACCTGCGGTCTCTTCATTTGGCGTAGTCGGCAGGATGCAGGATCCAAAGAGGGAGCCAGAAGATACGGAGGATGGGGCTGGGCCGAGAGGGTCTCTCTCATTGGGGGCCATGTTAAATAATCTGCCCAAGTTTAATGGGAGCAACATGTTGTTGTGGAGCTGGACTGAAAGGATGCGGGGGCTGCTGAGAATGCATCCTATGACCCCGGCCCTGGAAGCAGAGGTGGCCATTATGGCCTTAGACGGGGAGGCCCGGGATTCAGTGATGTTGAGACCCCCCACAGAGCGGAATACTTTTACCCGGGTGTTAAATGTGTTAGAGGGGACGCACGGGGATCCCATCGACGTGGGAGAGCTGCGGGCCCGGTTGTTTAGTCGGCGACAAAAAGAGGGCGAGACTGTCACTCAGTACATGAATGCTCTGCAAGAGCTAAACATTGCAATCGTGCGGAAAGATGGTATGGGGATGGGACATGTGGACGTGACCCTGCGCGACCAGCTGGTGACGGGACTGAGAGATGAGTTGATCAAACAGGCTCTACGTGAACGAGTGCGGGTCGACCCGCGCCTGACTTTCTCCGACATAGGCAATGAGGCCCGCACCCGGGAGCAAGAGAGGGGGGTGACGGTCCCGACAGGAGAGACTCGGGTTATCCAGACCGCCGCCGCAGGAGAGGGTGAGCCGTCGTGGGTCCAAGAGATGCGGCAGGAGCTAAAACAAATCAGAGACGAACTGGCTGAAGTTAAAAAGAATGCGCGAAGCCCAAGGGAGTTACCCCGGGGGCAAGGGTCTGGGAGTCCAGCTCGTGGCGCTCGTCCAGGATATTATCCGGTCCCCGGTGTTTGCTATGGTTGCGGGGAGGCCGGACATTTCGCTCGGCAGTGCCCCCGGAGAGGGAGGGCCTCATCTCGTCGGGCGTTAAACTAGAGGGCTCCGAGCTTAGGGGACGACGCTCGGAGTCAGAGTCCCCGCGGATGGGTGGTGAAAGTCCCGGAAATTTGGTTGCCAGCTGCCCCCTGGTTTGGGCAGAGTTTGAAGGGCGGGCTGTACGTTGTCTGGTGGACACCGGGTCCCAAGTCACGACTATGCCCGAGGCTTATTTTAGAAAACACTTTCCTTTGACAGTCAGACCCCAATGGGGTCCCGTAATTCGGTTACAGGCCGCCAATCAGCTGCCCATCCCAGTGGAAGGGGTCACCTGGATGCAAATATCTTTATGTGGGAAGGACCTGGGCCGCCGGGGGGTTGTGTTAACACGGGGAGATCCCAGCCCACAACATACCGTGACCTTGGGGATGAACGTATTGAAAGATTTTGGCAGTTTTCTGTTAGGGGAGACTACGCAAGAGACACTCAATCAGTGGGGGACCAGTACACCTCAGGGCTCCGTGTTCAGACAGTTAGTGAGGGAAGTCCGGGTACAAGAGACCTGTCAGGAGGGAGACATACTAGGGAGAGTAATTACTTCCCCGACAGCAAAGGTGACGTTCCCCCCAGGACAGACTGTTATATCCATGCCCATACGAGCTCGCATCCCTCTAGAAGGAGTACAAGTACAGATTGAGCCCACCTTTACATCCCCATTGCCCACAGGACTGCTGGTGGCCCGATCTCTGGCTACTGTTAAAAATGGGGCCGTACCAGTGCGATGTGTGAATGTGGACGAACACGATGTCGTGCTACGGGTCCGAAGTGAGATGGCCAAAGTGTTACGACCTTTAGAAGTGATGCCTCCTCCAGATACTTTGCAGTTAAAGGTGGATTCCCCTGATCCCTGGATGGTCAGTGTCCGGTCTACGCAGGATCCTGAGCCGATAGCGTTTCGAAAGGGTCAAACTATTCTGGAGCACATGCGGACAGAATTATCGGGCCTGGATCCATCACAGATCTCACAAGTGCAGCGACTCCTTGGACATTATGCTAAAGTGTTCGCGCAACATGAAGATGATTTTGGCTGTACCACGGCCATCGAACATGGAATTCCGACCGGGGATACAGTGCCCATCAGGGAGCGGTACAGACAGATTCCCCCACAGATGTACCAGGAAGTAAAGACTTTGTTAAGCCAGATGCTACAAAAAGGAGTGATCCGCGAGAGTCAGAGCCCGTGGGCTGCCCCGATCGTGCTGGTGCGGAAAAAGGACGGCACGCTCCGGTTCTGTGTGGACTACCATAAGCTAAATGCATGCACCGTCCGAGACTCTTATCCACTTCCCCGTATTGAGGAGTCTCTCTCCGTGCTGGGTCGGGCCAAATATTTTTCCACCTTAGACCTAGCCAGCGGATACTGGCAGGTCCTGATGTCAGAAGCAGATCGTCCTAAGACAGCGTTTATCCTGCCCATGGGACTATTTGAGTTCAATCGAATGCCGTTTG
The DNA here is from genome assembly GCF_051348905.1 of Ranitomeya variabilis. NCBI lineage: Eukaryota > Metazoa > Chordata > Amphibia > Anura > Dendrobatidae > Ranitomeya > Ranitomeya variabilis. Next base: position 449,140,516 of record NC_135237.1, on the reverse strand, counting down.
GGCTGGCCAACGCTCCAGGCACCTTCCAACGATTAATGGAGCGGTGTCTGGGGGATTTGAACTTCGAGGCCACTCTCATTTATCTGGATGACATCATCATCTATGCCCCAACATTCGAGGAACATCTGTGCCGACTGGAGCAGGTACTAGACCGGTTACTGAAATACGGGCTTAAGGTGAAGCCCCAGAAGTGTCACTTGTTCCGGGAACAGATCGAGTACCTGGGGCATGTGGTGTCCACCGAAGGAGTCCGGCCATCACAGGAGAAGATTGCCGCAATCCAGGAGTGGCCCACACCGGAGACCGCCAAGGATGTACGGGCGTTCTTGGGCCTCGCTGGGTACTACCGGCGCTTCGTGAAGAACTTTGCTCGCCGCTCTCACGATCTACAAGTCCTGCTGAAAGGAAGCTCCCCCAAGGAATGGGGAAAGAAGATACAATGGCAGGAGCCACAAGAAGCAGCGTTCCGGGACTTGAAGACAGCTCTCATGGAGCCGCCGGTGTTGGCTTATGCGGACTTTTCGCAACCGTTCATCCTACACACCGACGGCAGCTCTCAGGGATTGGGGGCTGTGTTGTCTCAGGTTCAGGATGGGCGGGAGAGAGTGATCGCCTATGCGAGTCGGTCTCTTCATGACTCTGAGTTGAACCCGGACAATTACAGTTCTTTCAAGGTGGAGCTGCTGGCCGTGGTGTGGGCTATGACGGAGTAGTTCGCTGAGTACCTGGCCGGTTCTGAGGTGCTGATACGCACGGATAACAACCCATTGGCACATCTGGAAAATGCGAAATTGGGTGCCCTGGAACAGCGCTGGGTAGCCCGGATGGCCAAGTACAGATACCGTATCCTCTACAAGCAAGGAGCGGAGAATGTGCATGCTGACGCATTATCTCGTCTGCGGAGGAACACCCCAAGAACTAACCGAGATGAGGAGCTGGAGGGAGAAGAAATCCCCTACGCCATCGGGGGCGCTGCTCGGACGGCTGTGAGCCGGGAGCAGACTGGGAACGGAACGGCTACAGGACTGTTGGTTCAGAGTCGGGACGAATGGATACGGCTGCAACAGGAAGACCAGGAACTAGCTCCATTGCGACAGTGGGTAATGAATGGTCTATTGCCCGTGAGAACTCCTGGACAAACCCTCCCGTCAGACCTGAACCTTCTTCTGCGGCAATGGGAGCGCCTAACTCTTCAGGAAGGGCTCTTATGCCACTTAACCATGGCTCAGGCAGACTCCGGGCCGACGTGGCAGATGGTCTTACCAGGGCCCGTGGTGGCCGCAGTTGCTAAAGAAGCTCATGAGTCCGGGGCACACTTCGGAGTGAAGAGGACGTTTAAGTGGCTGCAAACTCGGTTCTATCATCCTCGGCTGCTTGCGGAAGTACAAACTGCCTGTAGGCATTGTCGACAATGTGAGTTAACCAAGTCACCGGAGGAAAGGGCGCCTGTGCAGAGCATCATGACGTCTGCCCCTTTTGAAGTATTAATGATAGACTACATTACCATTGGAGCAGCGCATCAAGGCTACGAACACTGCCTCGTTATGGTAGATCATTTTTCAAAATTCGCGGTAGTCACCCCTACCCGTGATCAGACAGCTGAGTCGGCGGCGAGCGCTATCTGTAAGAACTTTATTCAAGTTTACGGCTGTCCGAGGCGAATACATTCGGATCAAGGCGCCTGTTTCTTGGGCAAAGTCATGGATGAGCTGCATCGCCTCTACGGCATTGATAAGTCACGCACCACACCGTATCTCCCCCAGGGAAATGGGGCTTGTGAGCGGTTTAACCGGACTCTGCTTCAAATGTTGCGTATGCTAGAACAAGATCAAAAGACCCGCTGGCCGGAGTATGTGTCTGACCTAGTGTGGATCTACAACAATAGAGTTCATCAAGTCACAGGACGCACCCCGTATGAAGTGGTCTTTGGGCGCCCAGGGAAAGGCATGACAGATCTGGAACTGTCTTCGGAGGAAGAAGGCCCCCGAGCAGGGATGGCCTCGTGGGTGCGTGATCATCGACATCGGCTGCAGACCTTACACCGGATGGTGCACACTCGAATTCGGGAAGTGGAGCATCGGAGCACCCCTACAGCAAAACCCCCAGAGTTCCAGCCAGGTGATCGAGTACTAGTTCGAGAGCGAAGACCACAAAACAAGTTAGACCACCGTTGGGAAAAAACACCCTATCGGGTACTTCGCCGTTTAGACCCGCATGGACCTGTATATGAAGTGCGGTCTGAAGTCCCCGGAAGTACAGGTACTCGCATACTCCATCGCAACATGCTCCATTTGTGTCGCTCTGTTGACTCGGACACCCCAGAATCCGCAATCAGGGAAGAGCCACCTACGACTGAGTCCCCCAACAACCATTGGTGGGATGGAGAGGATGATGAAGAAGAAGAACGGTGTCAAAATACTCCCCCTATCTCGACTACTACACTACCCCTGATCAGTCGCCCCTCCGTTGACTGCATTCCCCCGACACTCCCTACACAAGGACCCGAGCTACGACGTTCTGAACGTTCTACTGCAGGTAGACCCCCAACTCGCTACAGTCCTGACTTACACGCTAGACAGACCCAAGTGTGGAACAATCCGTCAGGTGGGCAACCTGTCAGTTCGAAGGCCTCGCCCAGGGACTGGCGAGCATACAGGGTGGGGGAATGTAGGGGACGGGGACCTGGCGAGCCGTACAGACGGGTGGAACCATTGTTGCCGGGAGTCGGGGTTCCGGGGGACGGATTTGAAGGGCGGATGAGAAGCCAGGCAGAGGTGACAGGAGACAGAGTGACGCAGGGAGAGGGGTGGATAAAAGAAAAAGCGCGCGAAAGCAGGGAGAGAGAAGCGCGGGAGAACTCTGAAGAGAGGGAACTGCAGCGCAGTTGTCGTGTGTGTGTAGGCCGCAGTGGGACTTGCTGGAAACAGGGGGAGAACGTGCAGCAGATGCTGCGGACAATTACCAGAGCCCCCAGAAAGCGGCGCAACCATTGTCAGCGACCCCCAAAGCAGAGGGGTAGCGCTGATCATCTCAGGGACAGTATTACCGCGCTCCCCGGGAGTATCTTGCCAGAAAGTGTTCCGGTCCCTCCTGGGTTTCTCGCAGCTGTCACTGATACGGATTTCTCTGCTAATTCTCCTCGAAAAGACTCCTCTTTGGACTTGGAAACTGTTACCCCGGATCAACGCCCGCCTGCAGGGGGTGACGCAGCACCGCAACAGACATTCTGGACTCGAATTTGCACCTGGGCTCGTCGACAGAGGACACCTCCTTCCCCCGCCATCAGGACTACGTCGCTGACGGAGCTTCACCATCAGGACTGCATCGCTGAAACAGCGCTGATAAGTGAACTTTGTTGACTTTTTCTTGTTAGGGGGTCACTAGTGAGGCGCTGTCGCGTTCCGCGGGTATAGTTCAGGGCGCCTATATAGTAGATAGGATTACTGTGAAATTGTGATCTTGTATTTAAGTTCCCTGCGTGGAAAACTGTTGTTATCTTTGTTGGGTTGGAAGTTAAAGGAAAGTTAAAGACGTCATTTGCTTTCTGGCTCCTTTTTGTCCCTGCATCCTTCTTACCTGCGGTCTCTTCACCATAATGGATCCAAAGAGGGAAAGAACTACTGGACATAGCTGTAGAAAGTTCTTGTAGAAGCTGAATTATCCCAGAAGCATTACAGATTTGTTAATGTTACACCAATGAAACACCTCTTGTTGTCAGTATTGATAGGAGCTAATAAAAAGTAGCTTTTATATGCATAATAATCTTATGTGACCAAACTTGTCGTTTCTTCTTTCTTTTTTCTTCTTGGGATGAATCGTGTGGTTCCTGAATATAAGTAAATTCAAAAGACATTTTAGAATTATAGCCATTGGTGAATTTGAACAATTGAATGTTCCCTTTTCTCTATTGGGTAGTTATATAAGCTAGAATTAGAAAAGGGGAATACACTGGCGCTCAGATGAAAAAAGGTGAGGGGGAAGGGCGGGGGATAGAAAAATGATAGCTGCTGGTGATGGGAACGGGGTCTGTGCGTACCCTATAGACTAGAATGAGAGAAACAGTAATAAATCACCTGCGCTTATATGTGGGGGATAACAGTTCCCCTACGGATTGTGCTGCAATGTAAATAATAGGCAAATACAGGGCTTGCAGTGTTGTGTACTTACTACGTGCCAGTAAGATGGTGTGGCTGCAGGTCCTCCTGGTGCTTTAAAGTCCGGTTCACTGCTGCAAGATTTCTTGCAGCAGTGAACCGGACTTTAAAGCACCAGGAGGACCTGCAGCCACACCATCTTACTGGCACGCAGTAAGTACACAACACTGCAAGCCCTGTATTTGCCTATTATTTACATTGCAGCACAATCCGTAGGGGAACTGTTATCCCCCACATATAAGCGCAGGTGATTTATTACTGTTTCTAGTTATATAAGCTGCTAATTACATAAATATAGAGAGGGAATCCTATTTTAACAAATGGAATGCAAGAGAAAGGGTACAGCAAAAACTTTAATGTCATCAGCACTTCTAAAATTCTACATTCTTTAGTTAAAGAGGAGCACTGAAGATAAATTAGCATTGTCCAGTGTGGAGACACGAAGGTCCCTTGGTGCTCTCATCTGCTGGCCTGGCTGGCTTTAGAAAGCCTGCATGGACCAGGGCTCATTCCACTGAAAATCCATACTCCATTCCTATGGACAGAACACGACTCAGTCAGCACATAGTGAGGGGAACACAGTGCTGCAATACCTTATTGAACCACCAATAAACAATAACATATAGTACAGTCCCAGAAAGTACATAGGATGGTGCAAATGACAGAGTCTCATCTTTCCGCTGGCTTGCCGGGAATTAGAACATCTGTTACTTTGGGGCTTTCAGGGCCAATTACCCCAACCAGTAGCACCCCACTGGTGGGCAATCAAAGAGAGGAGGTAGATGCAAGCTTAGGAAGCTGACAGAGTCCATTGAGGTATGTGTCCAGGTGACCTGAATGTCCCAACTGGGGTTCTCTAAACATCTCCTTGGGTTCAGTAATGAGCAGTGAATCAAATCTGTATTCCTTTGATTGGTGCCATGTTTTCTTGGCTGCTGTTCTGTATAGTCTCTCTGTAGAAGGAGAAATTATTTTCCATGTTTGTCACACTTAAATGTTTCAGAGCACCAAAACCATTTAAATATTATACAAAAATAACAAGAAAACACAAAATGCAGATTCTAAATGAAGTTCTTTATTATTAAAGGAAAAAGAAATCCAAACCAACAGGGCCCTGTGTAAAAAGTGATTGCCCCCTAAATCTAATTACTGGTTGGGCCACCCTTAGCAGCAACAACTGCAGTCAAGCATTTGGGATAATTGGCAATGTGTCTTTTACAACTATCTGGAGGAATTTTGGCCAATTCATCTTTGCAGAATGGTTATCATTCGACCATGTTGGAGGGTTTCCGAGCATGAACCGCTTTTTTAAGGTCACGTCAAAGCATCTCAATTGGATTAAGGTCAGGACTTTGACTAAGATCTCCAAAGTCATTTAGAGCATTGCCCTGCTGCATAACCCAAATGCTCTTCGGCTTGAGGTTACGAACAAATATCCCGACTTTCACCTTCATTAATTTTTGCAAGACAGCAGAATTCATGGTTTCATTTACCACAGCAAGTCTTCCATCTTCAAATGTCAACCTACAGTGGCATGTAAAGTTTTGGTCACCTGTGGTCAAAATTACTGTGATGTTGGAGAGTTAAGCAAGTTATAAATTAAATAATCTCTAAAAGGGTGAAAGTTAAGGACAACACATTTTCTTTGCATTTTATATATTAAAAAAACAGTCATTTTTTACATTTAAAAACTACAAAAGGAAATTAGGCCAATGAAAAATTTTGGGTACCCATGGAGATTTGTGTGTTCAGACTTTGACCAAGGTTTTAGACCTTAATTAGCCTAGTAAGGTTATAGTTTGTTCACTATCATCATTAGGAAAGGCCAGGTGATTCAAATTTCCCAGCTTTATAAAACCCTAAACTCCTCTAAACTTGTACCAAAAAAACAGGCATGGGTTCTTAAACGCAGCTGCCTAGCACTCTGAAAATGCTCTAGAAAATTGGAAAAATTGTGAATACTTAGCGCATAAATTGGCCAATTCATGTGTACCCGACAGCCAATTGTCTAGAGCAGTAAATGCAATTCAATTTTCATATATTTCATGTTTGCATTCTACAGCACTAGAGAGTGCTACTTTATTTGTTGATTATATATGGTGATGGCAACTTTTAGTAAGCACCTGTTTTCTGTTTAAGAAGTGAAAGTCACTCTTTTGATATTTATATACATAGGTTTTCTGACTGAGCACTCCACCCCTCAGCCTCAGGCGTTTTTAACCCCTTCACCACCAAGGGTGGTTTGCACGTTAATGACCGGGCCAATTTTTACAATTCTGACCACTGTCCCTTTATGAGGTTATAACTCTGGAACGCTTCAACGGATATTGGCGATTCTGACATTGTTTTCTCGTGACATATTGTACTTCATGTTAGTGGTAAAATTTCTTCGATATAACTTGCGTTTATTTGTGAAAAAAACGAATATTTGGCGAAAATTTTGAAAATTTCGCAATTTTCCAACTTTGAATTTTTATGCCCTTAAATCACAGACATATGTCACACAAAATACTTAATAAATAACATTTCCCACATGTCTACTTTACATCTGCACAATTTTGGAACCAAAATTTTTTTTGTGACGGAGTTATAAGGGTTAAAAGTTGACCAGCAATTTCTCATTTTTACAACACCATTTTTTTTTAGGGACCACATCTCATTTGAAGTCATTTTGACGGGTCTATATGATAGAAAATACCCAAGTGTGACACCATTCTAAAAACTGCACCCCTCAAGGTACTCAAAACCACTTTCAAGAAGTTTATTAACCCTTCAGGTGTTTCACAGGAATTTTTGGAATGTTTAAATAAAAATGAACATTTAACTTTTTTTCACACAAAATTTATTTCAGCTCCAATTTGTTTTATTTTACCAAGGGTAACAGGAGAAAATAGACCCCAAAAGTTGTTGTACAATTTGTCCTGAGTTCGCTGATACCCCATATGTGGGGGTAAACCACAGTTTGGGCGCATGGCAGAGCTTGGAAGCAAAGGAGCGCCATTTGACTTTTCAATGAAAAATTGACTGGAATTGAGATGGGACGCCATGTTGCATTTGGAGAGCCCCTGATGTGCCTAAACATTGAAACCCCTAACAAGTGACACCATTTTGGAAAGTAGACCCCCTAAGGAACTTATCTAGATGTGTGGTGAGCACTTTGACCCAACAAGTGCTTTACAGAAGTTTATAATGCAGAGCCGTAAAAATAAAAAATCATATTTTTTCACAAAAATGATCTTTTCACCCCCAATTTTTTAATTTTCCCAAGGGTGAGAGAAGAATTTGGACCCCAAAAATTGTTGTGCAATTTGTCCTGAGTATGCTGATACCCCAAATGTGGGGGTAAACCACTGTTTGGGCGCATGGTAGAGCTCGGAAGGGAAGGAGCGCCATTTGACTTTTCAATGCAAAATTGACTGGAATTGAGATGGGACGCCATGTTGCATTTAGAGAGCCCTTGATGTGCCTAAACATTGAAACCCCTAACAAGTGACACCATTTTGGAAAGTAGACCCCCTAAGGAACTTATCTAGATGTGTGGTGAGCACTTTGACCCACCAAGTGCTTCACAGAAGTTTATAATGCAGAGCCGTAAAAATAAAAAATCATATTTTTTCACAAAAATGATCTTTTCACCCCCAATTTTTTATTTTCCCAAGGGTAAGAGAAGAAATTGGACCCCAAAAATTGTTGTGCAATTTGTCCTGAGTACACTGATACCCCATATGTGGGTGTAAACCATTGTTTGGGCGCAGGGCAGAGCTCAGAAGGGAAGGAGCGCCATTTGACTTTTCAATGCAAAATTGACTGGAATTGAGATGGGACGCCATGTTGCGTTTGGAGAGCCCCTAATGTGCCTAAACATTGAAACCCCCCACTAGTGACACCATTTTGGAAACTAGACCCCTTAAGGAACTTATCTAGATGTGTGTTGAGCACTTTGACCCAACAAGTGCTTCACAGAAGTTTATAATGCAGAGCCGTAAAAATAAAAAATCATATTTTTTCACAAAAATGATCTTTTAACCCCCATTTTTTTATTTCCCCAAGGGTAAGAGAAGAAATTAGACCACAAAAGTTGTTGTGCAATTTGTCCTGAGTACGACGATACCCCATATGTGGGTGTAAACCATTGTTTGGGCGCATAGCAGAGCTCAGAAGGGAAGAAGCGCTATTTTACTTTTCAATGCAAAATTGACTGGAATTAAGATGGGATGCCATGTTGCGTTTGGAGAGCCCCTGATGTGCCTAAACATTAAACCCCCCCACAAGTGACACCATTTTGGAAAGTAGACCCCCTAAGGAACTTATCTAGATGTGTGTTGAGAGCTTTGAACCCCCAAGTGTTTCACTACAGTTTATAACGCAGAGCCGTGAAAATAAAAATTATTATTTTTTTCACAAAAATGATTTTTTAGCCCCCAGTTTTGTATTTTCACAAGGGTATCAGGATAAATTGGACCTCAAAAGTTGTTGTCCAATTTGTCTGGAGTACGCTGATACCCCATTTGTGGGGGGGGACCACTGTTTGGGCGCATGACAGAGCTCGGAAGGGAAGGAGCGCCATTTGGAATGCAGACTTAAATGGATTGGTCTGCAGGCGTCACGTTGCATTTGCAGAGCCCCTGATGTACCCAAACAGTACAAACCCCCCACAAGTGACCCCATATTGGAAACTAGACCCCCCAAGGAACTTATCTAGATGTGTTGTGAGAACTTTGAACCCCCAAGTGTTTCACTACAGTTTATAACGCAGAGCCGTGAAAATAAAATTTTATTTTTTTTTTTCACAAAAATGATTTTTTAGCCCCCAGTTTTGTATTTTTACAAGGGTATCAGGATAAATTGGACCCTAAACGTTGTTGTCCAATTTGTCCTGAGTACGCTGATACCCCCTATGTGGGGGGGAACCACTGTTTGGGCGCATGACAGAGCTCGGAAGGGAAGGAGCGCCATTTGGAATGCAGACTTAAATGGATTGGTCTGCAGGCGTCACATTGCATTTGCAGAGCCCCTGATGTACCCAAATAGTACAAACCCCCCACAAGTGACCCCATATTGGAAACTAGACCTCCCAAGGAACTTATCTAGATGTGTTGTGAGAACTTTGAACCCCCAAGTGTTTCACTACAGTTTACAACGCAGAGCCGTGAAAATAAAACATATTTTTTTTCCCACAAAAATGATTTTTAGCCCCCCAAATTTTTATTTTCCCAAGGATAACAAGAGAACTTGGACCCCAGAAGTTGTTGTTCAATTTGTCCCTAGTACGCAGATACCCCATATGTTGGGGTAAACCCCTTTTTGGACGCACGGGAGAGCTCGGAAGGGAAGGAGCACTGTTTTACTTTTTCAACGCAGAATTGGCTGGAATTGAGATTGGACGCCATGTCGCGTTTGGAGAGCCCCTGATGTGCCTGAACAGTGGAATCTCCCCAATTCTACCTGAAACCCTACCCCTAACCTCACCCCTAACCGTTTACTGAACATTTTCTGACAGTCATAAGTGCCACGTATATAAGTGCCACATATATAAGTGCCACGTATTTAAGAGCCACGTATTTAAGTGCCACGTATTTCAGTGCCACGTATTTCAGTGCCACGTATTTCAGTGCCTCGATATTTCAGTGCCACGATATTTCAGTGCCACGTATTTCAGTGCCACGTATTTCAGGCACTGAAAAATACGTGGCACGTAAATACGTGGCACGTAAATACGTGGCACTGAAATACGTGGCACTTAAATACGTGGCACTTAAATACGTGGCACTTCAATATCGTGGCACTTATATACGTATATACGTATATAAACGTATATTTCAGTGCCACGTATTTCAGTGCCACGTATTTCAGGTTAGGGGTAGGGTTAGGGGTAGGGTTAGGGTTTTTTGTTTTTTTCTTGTTTTCTTGTGTTTTTCTATAAAAACGCATGCGTTTTACCGCGTTTACATGCATTTTTTCACACATGTGGTTTTTTTAAAAAACGCATGCAGATAAAAACGCAAGTGTGAAACCAGACTAAAAGACGCTTTTTATAGCAAAAAAGTTTTTGCGTCTCCACATTTTGAGACCTATAATTTTTCCACATTTTGGTCCACAGAGTCATGTGAGGTTTTTTTTTTTTTGCGGGACGAGTTGACGTTTTTATTGGTAACATTTTCGGACACGTGACCATTTTTTATCACTTTTTATTCCGATTTTTGTGAGGCAGAATAACCAAAAACCAGCTATTCATGAATTTCTTTTGGGAGAGGCGTTTATACCATTCTGCGCTTGGTAAAATTGATAAAGCAGTTTTATTCGTCGGGTCAGTACGATTACAGCGATACCTCATTTATATCATTTTTTTATGTTTTGACGCTTTTATACGATAAAAACTATTTTATAGAAAAAATAATTATTTTGGCATCGCTTTATTCTGAGGACTATAACTTTTTTATTTTTTTGCTGATGATGCTGTATGGCAGCTCGTTTTTTGCGGGACAAGATGACGTTTTCAGCGGTAACATGGTTATTTATATCCGTCTTTTTGATCGCGTGTTATTCCACTTTTTGTTCGGCGGTATGGTAATAAAGCGTTGTTTTTTGCCTCGTCTTTTTTTTTTTTTTCTTACGGTGTTTACTGAAGGGGTTAACTAGTGGGCCAGTTTTATAGGTTGGGTCGTTACGGACGCGGCGATACTAAATATGTGTACTTTTATTGTTTTTGTTTGTTTTTTTTAGATAAAGAAATGTATTTATGGGAATAATATTTTTTTTTTTATTATTATTTATTTAGGAATTTTTTTTTTTTTTTTTTACACATGTGGAATTTTTTTTTTTTACTTTTTTACTTTGTCCCAGGGGGGGACATCACAGATCGCAGATCTGATAGTGTGCACAGCACTCTATCAGATCCGCGATCATACTTTCATCGGAGCAGGCTGCAGCTTTCATCTGCAGCCTGCTCCGACCCGGAAGTGCTCCCTGCAGGACCCGGATACAGCCCCTCGGCCATTTTGGATCCGGGGCCTGCAGGGAGAAGATGTTCGGTACGAGGTGAGTACATCACCTTGTACCGATCGTCTCAGGGAAGCACGCAGGGAGCCCCCTCCCTGCGCGATGCTTCCCTGTACCGCCGGTACACCGCGATCATGTTTGATCGCGGTGTGCCGGGGGTTAATGTGCCGGGGGCAGTCCGTGACCGCTCCTGGCACATAGTGCCGGATGTCAGCTGCGATATGCAGCCGACACCCGGCCGCGATCGGCCGCGCTCCCCCCGTGAGCGCGGCCGATCGCGTATGACGTACTATCCCGTCGGCGGTCATGGGGGCCCACCCCACCTCGACGGGATAGTACGTCAAATGTCGGGAAGGGGTTAATTACAGCAGGGGCCTACCTTCCCCTATAAATGTAGGCTTCAGCCTAAAGAGAGGATTCATATTAGGCAGGTTCCACAGCAATGAGAATTGCTTTATGGTGGTTGCCAGATACAAATGAATTGTCCAATTTATGCCCTAAATATTCAGTTTGGGTCCAGGTACTGTTCACAACTGAACCCGGACCCCATTCACTTGAATGGGGACTCGAACATCCAGTGTTTGCCACGTTGTCATGTATGTGACAGCCCACACCTGTCAGACACCTTTCCCTAAATGAGCAATTGCTATTTATTTTCTTAGGTAGTGTGCATGAACAACACTCTTATACATAACAATTTTGATGAGCAAATGGGACCTCTTGAATCCTCACTACACAACAAGTTTTATCCCAAACTATTTGTATTAGCAAATAAGACCTCCTGGCTTAACTCAAATATTAGGATTAATGATTTTGAAGAGCAAATGGGGCATCCCGATTCCTCACTGCAACACAGTTTTATCACAAATGATTTGGATTAGCAAATAGGGCCTCCTAGCTGAACCCCAATATTAGACCTAACAATTTTTAAGAGCAAATAGGGCCTACTGATGCTTCCCTGCAATGCAGTTTTATTTCAAACACTTTGGATAAGCAAATAGGGCCTCCTGGCTGAACCGCAATGTTAGGCCTAATGATTATGATGTGCAAATGGGGTCTTCTGATTCCTCACTGCAACACAGTTTTTGCGCAAATGATTTCAATTAGCAAATGGGGTCTCTTGATTGCAGCACAATCTAGATCGATTTCACACAGGACAGGATCCTATCTAACTAACTGACAATTTTACTTTCAGAAGCAGGAGCAGGAGTGGCCTCTCAGTGCTGTAACACTGAGAAAATGGTGCCAGCAAAACAAGATGTCCTCTTTTTATATGGACAGGGACACTTGACTTCTGCAGCCAATCACAGAAGACCTTGTGTCATGACATTGTGGATGGCTTTTGCACCCTGATTGGATGCTGGAGTGTACACACATTACGTTATTACAGAACAAAAGCAAAATGAAAAAAAAAAAAACACTCTATGGCTTCTCTGACCTAGACACAACCCCTCCCTTCATAAAATACAACCCCCGCTCATCATACAGCACCACTATCCTAAACAATCAAGTTCGCTTATCTCTAGTTTTGAGGACATTAAGAGGTGCAGTTTTTCAAATTGTCACTTTTGGGTATTTTCTGTCATATATGCCCCTCAAAGTCTCTTCAAATATGATGTAGTCGCTAAAGAAATAGTTTGGTAAATTTTGATGGAAAAATGATCAACTTTTAACCCTTCTAACATCCTAACAAAGAAGATTATGTTTCAGAAATGATGCAGATATAAAGTAGACTTGTGATAAGTGTTATTAACTACTTTGTGTGACATAATGTCTGGTTTAGGGGCATAAGAATTAAAAGTTTGAAAATTGCTAAATATTCTCTAAATTTCTGATATTTTCACAAATAAACCTAAGTTATATCAAACAGATTTTAAAACAATTTGTTTACAAAAACAATCTCAGAATCACTGGTGTCTGTTGAAGAGTTCCAGAGTTATTACCTCATAAATTGACAATGGTCAGATTTTATGCATTTGGCCTTGTCATTTAAGTTAAAATTGGCCCTGTCACTAAGAGGTTAAGAAAGGGCAGTTAAAATGAACATTGGAGGTCAAGATAAGGTCTGGAAGACCAAACAAAATTTCAGTGAGAGCTGCTCATAAGATTGCAAGAGAGGCAAATCAGAATCCCAGCATGACTGCAAAAGACCTTCAGAAAGATTTATCAGACTCTGGAGTTGAGCAGATTACTGACACATACTGACAGTGCCACTGTCAGAGGTAACATCATTCTGCTGTGACAGAGACAAGTGATGTGCCATATACTGCATAATGTCCTCTGCTTCTTCCTCACCAATTTTGATCTACTTTTTATAATAGTACTGCTCAGACAAATGGTTGCAGTGGTGTTTCAGCATGATAATGGCTCCAACATTCTTAGCTGTGATAACAGCTTTTTTTCTTTGTACTACACAATCCAATGCCGTTGTCAAATGTTTTTTCTTTTGCTGTACATTTTTAACAACACTATTATTAATTTTGACAATCTTTTCAACCCCAAACATTTAACCCTTGATAAAAATGAATGTATGAAGAACTGTTAAGTAGACAATTACATGTATAGAAAACAAAATGTGGCAGCAGGTTACAGTATAGGTGTGGAGTGTACAGTTGGCAAATTTTGCTAGTGAAACAGGTGTACAAAAACAGACATGCACAGCTAATTATCTATTTTTTTTTCATTTAAAAAAGTCAATACCCTTCCCAAGAATGACATTATAAGTAGTGATGGGTCCGACCGAACATTTAACCCCTGCATTCCCTGCTTCTCATCTTATACAGGCTACTAGATGGTTGCCCGAATCTAACGCATTGGGTATTCTAGAATATGCATGTCCACGTAGTATATTGCCCAGCCACGTAGTATATTGGCCAGTCACGTAGTATATTGCCCAGCCACGTAGTATATTGCCCAGCCACATAGTATATTGGCCAGCCATGTAGTATATTGCCCAGTCACGTAGTATATTGCCCAGTCACGTAGTGTATTGCCCAGCCACGTAGCATATTGACCAGCCACATAGTATATTGCCCAGTCACATAGTATATTGCCCAGCCACGTAGTATATTGCCCAGCCACGTAGTATATTGCCCAGTCATGTAGTATATTGCCCAGCCACATAGTATATTGCCCAGTCACATAGTATATTGTCCAGCCATGTAGTATATTGCCCAGTCATGTAGTATATTGCCCAGCCACGTAGAATATTGGCCAGCCACGTAGTATATTGCCCAGTCACGTAGTATATTGCCCAGCCACGTAGTATATCGCCCAGTCACGTAGTATATTGCCCAGCTACATAGTATATTGCCCAATCACGTAGTATATTGCCCAGCCACGTAGTATATTGCCCAGTCACGTATATTGCCCAGCCATGTAGTATATTGCCCAGTCATGTAGTATATTGCCCAGCTACGTAGTATATTGCCCAGTCACGTAGTATATTGCCCAGCCACATAGTATATTGCCCAGCCACGTAGTATATTGCACATTGACAGAATTTACAGCACAGAGCCACGCAGTATACAGACTTAAAATAAAAAATAAACATATACTCACCTTCTGAAGGCCCATTGAAGTCCTGGCCCTGTGTGCGGTGTACACGGCAGCTTCCGGTCCCAGGGTTGTATGAGCACAGGACCTGTGATGATGTCACGGTCACATGACCGTGACATCATGGCAGGTCCTTCTCGCATGACCTGTGATGACATCACGGTCACATGACAGTGACATCATGGCAGGTCCTTCTCGCATACCATCCTTGGCACCGGAACCTGCTGCTTGCATGGAGCAGTCACCGGAGCGTCGCGAGGAGCGGGAAAGGTGGCAGAAGGTGAGTATATAATGATTTTTTTTTTTTTATTTTTTTTTTTAACATTAGATCTCTTTACTATTGATGCTGCATAGGCAGCATCAACAGTAAAAATTTGGTCACACAGGGTTAATAGCAGCGTTAATGGAGTGCGTTACACCGTGGCATAACGCGGTCCATTAGCGCTGCCATTAACCCTGTGTGAGCGCTGACAGGAGGGGATTATGGAGCGGGCACTGACTGCGCAGAGGAAGGAATGGCCATTTTGCCCGTCGCTGATTGGTCGTGGCTGTTTTGCCGCGACCAATCAGCGAGTTGGATTTCCGTGACAGACACAGGCCGCGACTAATGAATATCCGTGACAGACAGAAAGACAGACGGACAGAAAGACAGAAGTACCCCTTAGACAATTATATAGTAGATGTTAGTCCCCACTGACTGGCTGTGCGAAAGTGATGCAATAGTTGCAAGACATTATGTTGAAGCCCACCCAGCTGCTCCAAAGGTCATAAGTGCCTTTTTCTGACCGATTTAATCTTTTTCAATGTGTAAATTGGCAATTCGAGTGAAGCAAACAACAATTTCCTGGGTTCAGCATATTCATAATAATTTGAGACAAATTCAATGTTCAATAAATCGATTCGCTCATCTCTCATAACTATGGATAACCCTTCAACATTTTACTTGTTAGAACAACTAAAACCTAAGACGTTCCAATTATTTTGGGCAGGTAAAGCAAAATGGAAATGATTTACCAAGCATATGCACTTAACTGCTCACAGTTTAAAACAAATAATTGTTTAAAAGTTTCATATTTTTAGATTGAAGGTTACACATGTGTCCAATGAACTGACTTTCTAACCTAACTTTTTGATCCAGAGGATGGCAAAATCTCCATGAGACAGAAGATAATTTCCTCATATTTGGGAAAAAAAATGCTTCCCTTTGCCACACACACTGCAATCAGACTAGTTCCCTCAATCAAAATCCCATAACAAAATGTAAGACCTATAACCTATTTTCTCAAGAAAGGCATCCAGGCCCTTCTTGACTTTTTTAATGACTCCACCATTATATCATCATGTGAGAAAGAGTTCCATGGTGTCAATGCTTTTTTAGTAAATAATCTCTTTATATGATGATTATTCTTTATTTCTTCTAGATGTAGATGGTGCGCTTGGAGCACAAACTTGCGTGCAGTATGTCTGCACTAGTGACTTGTTTAGAGGCAAAACTAAGTTCCAGTCCTGAGTATATATTTTTCTTTTAATGCATCCCATTATTTTATGTGGAAGCCTATGCTTGGCACTGGTCACTAAAGTAGATTTTTTTTTTGTTTACCCATTTGCCCTTCAGTGACAGTTTTACCCAGTGTATTTCCATTTAGTACATTCTTAAACATTTTTTCTCTGTCCAGGTGCATGACATTACATTTATCTAAATTAAAATTAAATTAAAGGTAACCTGTTAGCAGGATTGTGCTGAGTAACCCAAGTTAAGTATAAACACTGTCAGGTTGGCGCAGCTATACTGATTAAAATGATACCTGGGTTGACGAAATCCATCTTGTGGGTGTTGTTCAATCTCTATTTTCAGTTTTAACTTAATGATTAGTAATGAGCGAACGTTCTCGCCACTACTCGGTACTCACCCGAGTATCACTGTGCTCGGTGTACCTCGGCAAGCACTGAGTATTTCAGGGATTATTCGGCAGGAGCTCGGGTCTCTGCCCTGCAATTCTGTTGCTCTTTATAGCGCCAATGACAATGCAGGGATTGGCTGCCGTTTCGCCGTAATGGCTTCCTCAACAGGGGGCATGTTGAGGAAGCCATTACGGCGAAACGGCGCTGTCAAGGTATTTGAGGGTGCAGACACGGGGACTAATACTTATATAAGTAGTATGATTTAGTTGATACATGGGCAGGAGCTTTTACTAATGCACCTATCTGCACTAGGCACTTTACATCTCACATTATATTACCATGTGGTCACCACAATAAGGATTCACTGAACTGAGCATTTTTTATCAAGTGTTGTTGGCAGATTTTTTAAATTGATTAGGTGTTTTATGGCATTAATCATATATGTCCCATTGTTCATAATTCCTGGTCTTTGTATGACCCTCAATAATTTTGTGACATTCCCTTGTTTTATTTTTAGTACTTATATGTGAAATACTGTAAATTATTGAATTTTAAATAGTACGTCATTTTGTTTTTTCCTCTGTTTTCTCCATTATACATATGGGGGATTTGATTAGTTACAGTCTGTTTTCTCAGGCTGAGGCCTGGTGTATTTGTGGTTGAAAAATATTTTATTGGCAGGCATACGTCACATAGTTCTGTCTGCTAGCCTTGTTCCACTCATTTTTTATTGTTTTAAAAAATTAACAACCAACATAAAAAAATTAATACAGTCTGTTATGTCAGGTGGAGGCCTGGGGTATCTGTGGTGAAAAAAATATTTTATTGGCAGGCATACATTGCATAGTTCTGTCTGCTAGCCTTGTCCTACTCCTACTTTGTAGGTTTGCTATGTTTACAGCTGAAACATTCTGCTTTGTTCTGCACAAGTAGATACATTTTGTTAATTAATTAGTTAGTAGATCACATGGTCCTAAGCTCTCAGATAACACAAGGTAGAGATCCTATTGGCCAGCACTTTCTTTTCAACATCTTTAAATGAACCCCTTATATCTTGTTATTTCTAAGGGTTCAGGGGGATCCAAAATATGAGAAAAAAAAGCCTGGCATGTCTACAAGTCTGTTGGATTTTATGCTGGAACAAAAGCAGTATTTTTATAAACAGCAGCTTCTTGATTTAATGTTTCTCTACAAATTTATGTGCTGCTCTGTATTCCAAATACACACAGGTGAGCTGGACTATTACTTATTGTCCCAGTTTTTTCTTATGTTATGTCTGTAGAGGGCTTTGTAGATAAGGTTACTGATTTCCAGGCTTCATCATGTTTTGACAGGGAAGGTTACAGTTGAAACATTTTGAGAAATGTAATGTAATGTAAAAAATCATCTACTTCTTGTTGCTTATTCTTCCTAACTATTTTTACTGATGCCATCAGTTCGGCTTAAAGATCATGGTATACACTTTACACCCCTGGACAGGTATTAGAGTCATGAAAGTGTCAATATTTTAACTTTACATTGTTATAGCTAATCTGTGTATATTTCACAAGCATTTTATTAATAAGCATTTATCATTTTATAATTGAAATATCCATTGGAACTTCGATATTTCTCAATACAGTGGGGGAAAAAGTATTTGATACACTGCCGATTGTGAAAGTTTTACCAACTACAAAGAATGCAAAGGTCTGTAATTTTTATCATAGGTGCGCTTCAAATATGAGAGACAGAATCTAAAGATAAGAACCAGAAAATCACATTGTATGATTTTTAAATAATTAAATTGCATTTTATTGTATGAAATAAGTATGTGATCACATACCAACCAGCAAGAATTCTGTCTCACAGACCTGTTAGTTTTTGTTTAATAAGTCCTCCTACTCTGCATTCATTACCTGTATTAACTGCACCTGTTTGAACTCGTTACCTGTATAAAAGGCAGCTCTCCATACACTCAATCACTCTCCAGCTTTTCCCCCATGACCAAGTCAAAAGAGCTGTCTAAGGACACCAGAGACAACATTATAGACCTGCACAAAGCTGGGATGGGCTACAGGACAATAGGCAAACAGCTTGGTGAGAAGGCAACAACTGTTGGCAAAATTATTGGAAAATGAAAGAAACACAATATGACTGTTAATCTTCCTCTGTCTGGGGATCCATGCAAGTTCTCGCCTCGTGGGGTAAGGATGATTCTGAGAAAGGTCAAGAATCAGCCCAGAACTAAATGGGAGGACCTTTTCAATGACCTGAAGAGAACTGGGACCACAGTTTCAAACATTACCATTAGTAACACACTATGTCATCAGGGATTTAAATACTGCAGGGAAAAAAATGTTCCCCTGCTCACTCAAGCACATGTCCTGGCCTGTTTGAAGCTTGCGAATGACTATCTGGATGAATACAAGGGAGGCATGGGAGAAGGTCATGTGATCAGTTGAGACCAAAACATAATTTTTTGGCATCAACTCCACTCGTCGTGCTTGGAGGAAGAAGTAGGATGAGTATAATCTCAAGAACTCTGTCCAAACCATGAAGCATGGTGGGAGAACTTTGGGGGTGATTTTCTGCAAAGGGGACAGGACAACTGCACCGTATTGAAGGGAGAATGGATGGGGTCATCTATTGTGAATTTCCGACCAACAACTTTCTTCCCTCAGTAAGAGCATTAAAGATGAGTTGTGACTAGGTCTTCCAGCATGACAATGACCCAAAACACACAGCCAAGGCAACTAAGTAGTGGCTCCGTAAGAAGCATTTCAAGGTTCTGGAGTGGCCTAGGTAGTCTCCAGACCTAAACCCAGTAGAAAATCTTTGGACAAAGATGAAACTCAAAGTTGACTAGCGACAGCCCCGAAACCTGAAAGATCTGGAGAATATCTGTATGGAGGAGTGAGCTAAAATCTCTGCTGCAGTTTGTCCAAACTTGGTCAAGAACTACACGAAACATCTGACCTCTGTAATTGCAGACAAAGGTTGTTGTACCAAATATTAAGTTCTGTTTTTCTATTGTATCAAATAAATAATGCAATAAAATGCAAACTAATTATGCAAAAGTCCCACAATGTGATTTTTGGGATTTTTTTTTAAGATTCTGCCTCTCACAGTTGAAGGGTGCCTACAATAAATATTACAGATCCTTCAATTCTTTCTAGGAAGGAAAACTTGCAAAATCAGCAGTGCATCAAATACTTATTTTTCTCACTATAAGTGTGATGTACATAAAGGGCTTGTCCATTAATAGGACAGCCCCATCTCAATTGGCATGTTTGCAGCAGTAAAATAACATTTATACTCCCCTCCAGTGTCGGTACAATTCCAGCATTGTCAGCACTGGCTTTTCTGCAACATTGTTATGTCACACGATCCCTATGGCCCAAAAGTGCTGGCTTCACTTTCCCCATTTTCGAACAAATCAAGCATCAACAATTAGTGAGCAGCCAACTGCAGCTTTAATTTCCTCTTCACGTCTGAATTGTCTGAAGGCAGGGAGAGTGAAGCCAGTGCTGATTATTAGTAGGGCTCATGTGACACAACAATGTCTCATGAGCCCTTAAAGAGTGAGTACCAACACTGCTGTTATGAAACTGACACCAGAGGCGTGTATAAGTGTTGTTATTTTACTGGTGCAAATATGCAAATATGTTGATTGAGAAGGGGTTGTCGAGTAGTGGACAACCTCTTTAAAGCACCATCCCTGTTTTTTTTTATTTTACCGCTGGAAGAGTGCCACTAATGTCCCAGTCCCAAGTATTATACTACCATCCGTCATCTTCTTCTATTCTCAGCTCTCCTCTGGTCATCTTCTGCAGTTTGTGACCTGCCGGTAGCTCAAATATTTGCTGGGCAAACCAGAGGTTATTTCTCAATGGAAGTCTATGAGAGCCAGAACAAGGTCAGAGCGCTAAGCCTAAAAGATTTACTTTGAGGGTTTGTGACCTTTACCTCTGACTTTCGGTAAGTGAGAAGCTGGAGTCACAAGATGGCAGATCAGGACTGTAGCAGCAACGGTAATAGCTGAAGATGGTGGCTGGTAAATATATTACTAGACTGAGGCAACTTACATTAGTGGAACTACTCCAGCGCTGAAATATAAAAAAAAACTGCAGTGGTGTCTTAAAGGTATGTGACCGTACTGTAAGAAACGTACCATCACAATTTGCTACTTGTCAAAGTTGCTAAAATCCTTACATTTATTTAGTTTTCCTGCTTCCAACGAATCAACTTCAGGAACTGACTATTAACTTTCTACATAGTGTATCCTAACCCTTGACAGATGTTACTGTCACAAAATTACCAATGTTAATTATGTTATTTCTCAGTGGTTTTAATATTATGGCTGTTCTATATATATTTCACATTCTAAATATCAATGAGTATATTAATCATTTTATAATTTCACTAACTACTGAAAAAACATCCATATTTCTCAATTACCGTGATATACTCAAAGGTATGTGAACTTAATATAATGGTATTTCATCTCCCCAATTAAAAGATAAATAAATCTAGTTTAGCAGGTAATAAAGCATTTCCCCATCATTTACAAAGGCTTATATTGTGCTGTCAATTATTGAAAAGTTGACATTTTGATGTGTGAACTATATAAAACTACCATAGCACTGAAAATGTGAATGGCAATAAAAAAGCTGTAACGCTATTTAATTGTTCTTAATGTCTGTTCTCTATGAAATATTTTAGACTACAAATAAATTACAGATTTCTATTAGCATATAAAAGTTCCTAATTAAATTGTAATTTTACTTTTAAAGTTGAATATATAATCAGAGAAAGATCTATTGTTTCAATTACATTTTTATTCAAACATACTTTAACCAGTTCAGGACCAAACCATTTACATTATCCTGATAAGGCACATTTTTGTTTTTTTCGTACATGCAATTTAAAAAGCTGTAAATGTTTGTCTCAGTTGTTTATTAAAGTAATTTTTGGGTTTTTTGTTTTTCATTTTATTTGTCAGTTATTTTAAACATTGTGCCCCTCATTAGGTCATATAAGACACCTTATGGGAATGGGCATTTAAATATTGAAACATTTTAAATTTCATCTTATTGCCCTTGTAACTGGGTCTGGTATATTACAAAAGAAATGCAGCCTCCTAGGTACATAGCAGATCTGGATATCTTATGATTAAGAAGCTCCTACTCCCTCCCTATACACAGCGATCACATGACTATTGTGCAGGGCCAGTCTGGTCATCGGGCAAATATGGCCAAATGGTTTCTACACTGTTAACAGTATCAGCGCCCTCAGGCTGTCGATACTCTTAACAGTTCTGACATAACACAGAACCACCTGCTCTGTGCTCCATCACTTACTTCGGGAGGATAAGGATTATTTTCTGTTGTGGCCTGCTGGGGGTCAGTGCCATGCTTGGAATATTGGTGGTGTGATGACATCCCTGTATTGAGCCCCCAGCATCCAATTGATGAGATGATGGAGAATGTGGAGGACGAGGAGTCTGGATGAGGTGACTATAATTTTTTTTTTTTTTTTGTGGGCTGTGGTGGACCATAATATTATATAGGGTTGCTTAGGAGGGAGACAAATATGCTATGGGAGGTGACCATCATACTTTATAGGGGCTATGTGTGTGTGGAAGGGAACAATCATACTATATGACTGAGGGGGCAATGTACTTTGTACAATGTGAGTAGGGCGGTGGGAGTATCATACTGAGTTGGGATTGTGGGATATGTTACCAAGTGTGGGCCATCATACTTAGTAGAGACAGTTGGAACACCATACTGAGTGGCCATTATACTGTGTGGAGGGTTGTGAGGCCACCATATTATAGGGCATCACACTGTGCCGGGGCAATTATACTGTGTATGGGAGAATTATGGGAGCATAATACTGTGAGAAGGCACTGTTAGGGTGTCATTCTCTTGGGGCATTATATTGTGTTGGAGGCAACATGGGGTTGTTATAACTTTCTGGAGGCACTGTGGAATCATCAAATTGTATGTGTAGGGACAGTGGAGTTAAACTGTGGGGATACCATACTCTGTGTGTGCAGCATTGATCACTTTCTCACAAAGTGAGCGGTGCCATAAGTGAGTTCATTGGGGTTCATCAGCTGTGAACTCAGGTGACTTTTCTCATGGGAACTCAGTGCTACACGCTGCAAGAGCGTGATTATGCTCCTGTGTCAGTATGAGCTGGTTGGCGTGGATAGAGGTCGCTGATCTTCGTGGGAGAGAAATAGATTTCCTTCACAGTATCGAATGCTGCGGAGAGATCCAAGAGAATTAGCATGGAGTAGTGACCATAAGATTTAACTGTTAGTAGATCATTAGACACTTTAGTGAGGGCAGTTTCAGTAGAGTGTAAAGAGTGGAAACCAGATTGAAGAGGGTGGAGAAGAGAGTTATCTGAGAGATAGAGGATGAGGCGTTCGAGTAGTTTTGAGATGAAGGGAAGATTAGAGACCGTTCTATAACTTGCGGCACAGTTTTGATCGAGGGATGGTTTTTTAAGTAATTGATGTATGATGGCATGCTTAAATGAGGAGCGAAAAATACCAGAAGATAAAGAGAGGTTGATTATTTTTGTTAGGTGAGAGGTGACAGCAGGGGAAAGGGACTGGAGGAGATGTGACGGAATGGGGTCACTAGTGCAAGTGGTCGGGCAAGAAGATGCAAGGAGCCTGATTACTTCTTCATCTGTAACTGGTTCAAAGTCAGAGAGTGAGCAAGATGCAGTGGGGAAGGAGGACAGTGCATGTTATGAAGGGGTCAGGAGATAATTTCCTGTCGGATGTGGTCAATTTTTTCTTTGAAGTAATTGGCCAGATCGTCAGCACAGAGATCCGATGTTGGGGCCTGCACTCTTGGGTTGAAGTAGGGAATGGAAAGTGTCAGAGACGTTTAGGGTTATTGGACAGTGAGGTGATGAGGGTGTTAAAATAGATTTGTTTGGAGAGGTGAAGGGCAGAGTTGTATGTTTTAAGCATGAACTTATAATGGATGAAATCTTTGGTTAGATTAGATTTTCTCCAAAGACGTTCGACGCACTTAGAGCACCGCTGCAGGAAACGTGTTTGCAGCGTGTGCCACGGTTGTCACCATCTGTGCCGAGTTGTTCTATGTGAAGGAGGTGCAATTTCATCCAGGGCACATTGCAGTGTTTCATTATAGTGCTTCAGTGCAGAATCAGGACATGAGATGGAGGAGATAGGGGCCAATGAGGACTGCAAGTTCTTCATAAGTTTCTGGGTGTTAATGGCCTGTATATTTCTATATGTCTGGAAAGTGGGGGTGACCTGAGCGGGATGGCAGTTCTTGATAGAGAATGAAAGAAGGTTGAGGTCAGAGAGCAGGGGAGGGGAGTTTGTGAAATCGTCCACTGAGCAAATCTGGGAGAAGACCAAGTCGAGGGAGTTTCCATCTTCATGTGTTGGAGAGTTAGAATGCTACGAGAGGCCAAAAGAGGAGGTTAGAGATAAAAGGTGAGAAGCAGATGGGGAGAAGGGAAAAGCAATTGGGATGTTGAAATCACCCATGATGAGGGTGGGGATCTCACAGGAGAGAAAGTGTGGAAGCCATGTGGCAAAGTGATCCAGGAACTGATGAGAGGGGCCGGGAGGACGATACACCACTGATAACTCGCATGGAGAAGGAGATGTAGAGTCTGACAGCGTGGACTTCAAAGGAAGGGAAGAAAAGTACTTGTGGGATAAATTGGAAGGTACATTTAGTTGATAGGAGCAGACCAACTCCTCCACCTGCTCTGTTGTCTGATCTTGGGGTATGAGAAAAGTGTAGTCCACCATATGAAAGAGCAGCAGCAGTGGTGGTGTCTGACTACTGGATCCAAGTTTCAGTAAGAGCCAGGAAGTTAAGAGAATTAGAAAGGAAGAAGTCATGGATGAAAGGGAGTTTATTACACACAGAGCGAGAATTCCAAAGGGCACAGTTGAAAGAGGCAGAAGGCATGCATGGAATATTAACCCCTTTCTGCCAGCTGATGGAATAGTATGTCAGCTGGCAGAACCCCCGCTTTGAGGTGGGCTCCGGCGGTGAGCCCACCTCAAAGCCATGACATGTCAGCTGTTTTGTATAGCTGACATGTGCGCGCAATGAGAGCGAGCGGAATCGCGATCTGGCCATGCCCATTAACTAGTTAAATGCCGCTGTCAAACGCTGACAGCGGCATTTAACTAGTGCTCCCAGCCAGCGCGGCCGGGAGTGCTCGCACCGCTGACCCCCATCACATGATCGGGGGTCATCGGTGCATTGTCATAACAACCAGAGGTCTCCTTGAGACCTCTATGGTTGTTGATGGCCAATTGCTTTGAGCGCTACCCTGTGGTCGGCGTTCAAAGCAACCCTGCATTTCTGCTACATAGAGGTGATCTGTGCTTCACCTCTATGTAGCAGAGGTGATCGTGTAGTGCATGCTTCTAGCCCACTATGGAGGCTATTGAAGCATGCCAACATTTTTTTAAAAAAGTGTTTAAAAATATTAAAAAAATTAAAAAAATATAAAAGTTCAAATCACCCCCCTTTTGCCTCAATCAAAATAAAACAATAAAAAAAAAAATCAAACCTAGACATATTTGGTATCACTGCGTTAAGAATCGCCCAATCTATCAATAAAAACAAAGGATTAACCTGATCGCTAAATGGCGTAGCGAGAAAAAAAATCAAAACTCCAAAATTACGTTTTTTTGGTCGCCGAAACATTGCATTAAATGCAATAACGGCCGATCAAAAGAACATATCTGCACCAAAATGGTATCATTAAAATCACCAGCTCGGCACGTAAAAAATAAGCCCTCACCCGACCTCAGATCACGAAAATTGGAGACGCTACATGTATCAGAAAATGGCACAATTTTTTTTTTTTAGCAAATTTTGGATTTTTTTTCACCACTTAGATAGAAGGGAACCTAGACTTGTTTGGTGTCAATGAACTCGCAATGACCTGGAGAATCATAATGGCAGGTTCGTTTCAGCATTTGGTGAACCTAGCAAAAAAGCCAAACAAAAAACAAGTGTGAGATTGCACTTTTTTTGCAATTTCATCGCACTTGGAATTTTTTTCCCGTTTTCTTTTACAAGGCATGGTAAAACCAATGATATCATTCAAAAGTACATCTTATCCCGCAAAAAATAAGCCCTCACATAGCCATATTGATGGAAAAATAAAAAAGTTATGGCTCTGGGAAGGAAGGGAGCGAAAAATGAAAACGAAAAAATGAAAAAAGCTCCGGGGGTGAAGGGTTTAATAAGGTTAGAGGGGTTTCTGAGTGTAGCAGTTTGGAGGTTAGACTTGCTATAACATGGGGGGCCGGGGTTGGGAGAGATGTTACCTGCGACTAGGAGAAGGAGGATAGAAAGAGTGAGCAGATGGTTAAAGGGAACCTGTCACCTGAATTTGGCGGGACCAGTTTTGGGTCATATGGGCGGGGTTTTTGGGTGTTGGATTCACCCTTTCCTTACCCGCTGGCTGCATGCTGGCCGCAATATTGGATTGAAGTTCATTCTCTGTCCTCCGGAGTACACGCCAGCGCAAGGCAATATTGCCTTGCGCTGGCATGTACACTGGAGGACAGAGAATGAACTTCAATCCAATATTGCGGCCAGCATGCAGCCAGCGGGTAAGGAAAGGGTGAATCAAACTCCCGAAAACCCCGCCCATATGACCCAAAACTGGTCCCGCCAAATTCAGGTGACAGGTTCCCTTTAAGTGATTTGTGAGAGCGTCTCTTGTGTTGGATCGTTTGACTGAATGGATCTGCGCTGTTAAGCAATGTGAACAGAGCGTGAGTGCTATACATAGGAGAGGCACGGACAGAGGGGCCGATATGGATGGAATGTAAAAAGTTAGTGCAAAGACGGTGAATGTGAGTGAATGCATCAGCCAGGATATATATTTTACAAATACATATGGTGAATATTTGTTCTGTTCCAAATGAACAGGGAATAGAAATCTTAATTAGTCTTACCTGTCTACTGCCCTGTCTAACTGCCATGATTTAACTGCCAGTACTTTGAAAACTGTACTTCAAATAAATGTGCACGAATAATAGTGCACGAATGCACCCCTGCACGAATGCGTCCCCAAACTGTCTACATTTATAGAAGGCTAGCTCTTAGATCTCACTTTTTTTTTCTCGTTCGCTATCTAACTCACAATCTAATCTAACAAAAAAAGCTTTATTTTTCACAAGTACCCTTACAAAGGTCTTATGTACAAATTCACTGTATCTAGCAGTGTGTGGCTTTTTTTTGGAGATTGCAGCTTGATTATACACAGCAACAACAGACTGACGTAAATTGCAGGTAAATAGTCATGTTTGCAAACCTCACACAACTGCTAAATAAAGGAACACTATTTGTTAAACCAATATAAAATTATGATTTTTTTAAAGATCACCTTGCTGACACACTCTAAATGCAAAGTAATGAAGATTTTTGCCATTGCTAAATTGTCACTTAAGATTATCTCTACCCGGATTGCGCCAGTCGCACAACTGCTAGACACGGTATTTTAAGAAATGGACAAGGAATATTATTTAGCAATTAGATTTTAAAATGGATGTTACTATATTCTGCCACTGAGGAATATTATTTTGTGGTAAAAAATATATATAGGCTGCTACAAAGGAATATTATGTAGCTCCCAAAAATGGTTTAGTATATGCTGTTACTACCTATTATTATTTCCCTCTACAAATAGCTGATTTTTATATTTTGGTAGTGGATGAGACCCTCCCTATTTCACCCTAATCAGACAGTCTGTTCCTAAGACTAACTACTATAAAACACAGGGGAAAATATCAGAGCTCTGCAGCATGTACTTGCAATGATGAGAACACCCAGGTGCCCACCTTTCACCATACTTCCTATTAAATCTCTCCCTACTTAAACCCCCACCTAACAAACAAGTAAACTATTCACAATCTTCAGTTCTTAAAAGAGCATTTTGTCATAAATAACGCTCATTATAACCTCCTATCACTCTCCCTATGCTCCTTTCACTCTCCCTATGAAGAAACTATGCACTCCCTATGCTGTTTCCGGCTGCAATGTGCACAAGATGGTGCCAGCAGCCTTTAAATAGTTCCTATGATGCTGGAAGGCCATCCAATCACAGTAACGCCACACCAACGATGGCGCCGGCATTACTGTGATTGGCAAGCTAGCACTGCATTTTCAATGGCTGCAAATAAAGCAGCAAACATGCTGGGCGTGTCACCCGAATATACAGAGGTGAACACCTAATTATTCGCCTAGTAATGAATAGCCTGAATACCTCACTCTTTGTGCGAGTAATGAATAGTGCCAAATGTATTTGCTCATCACTAGTCATCTGACATTACAAAGATGACAATAACCCCACAACTATTACTCCACTTGCCATCATACCAGGGCAAGTGGAAAGAGCGAAGATAATTGCCAGATTTAGCACATCTAAGGCCTCTTTCACACTTCTGTTTTTTGCCATTCATCTCAATCCATTGTTTTGGTAAAAAAACAGATCCTGCAAATGTGCCCGCAGGATGCGTTTTTTTGCCATAGACTTTTATTGATGACGGATTGCGACGGATGGCCACACGTCGCATCTGTCGTGCAACAGATGCGTTGTTTTTGTGGTCCATCGTGAAGAAAAAACGTTCAATGTAACGTTTTTTTGGCCCTCAGATCTGCCCCCCCCTCCCCGGACTTCATAATGGGCAGTGGATGCGTCGGAAAACTGCATCCGCTGCCCACGTTGTGCACAATTTTGCACAACGTCCGTCGGTACGTCAGGTCAATGGTTTGCGACAGCCCCGTACTGACGGAAATGTGAAAGAGGCCTAAAGGATGCTCCATTTCTGAGGCAGCTGAGAGCTGATGTTTTTAGTTTGAGAGCAGGGCCAATAACCATGACTAGTGTTGAGTGATACCTTCCGATATCCAGAAGTATCAGTATCGGATTGGATTGGCCGATATTCAAAAAAATAGCAGGATACGGATGGAAAGCCACTAATATAATATATTTGAAAAAATGTGCAGCAGGCTGCACTAATTGAAAAAAAGGACAATGGAACAGTATGAGCAGTGACGCACCCTGAGCTGACTACAACCAGCGGTGGCTGCAGACCAGACTACAGAGTGAGCTGCACTCACACAGACACCTTGCAGACAGCCGTGAACAGCCCTGCAAGGCAAAAACAAGGTTCTCACACAGCGGTTGCTAAATTAGCCTGGATAAAGCACAATGAAGCAAATCACTATCTCAAAGCTGGCCCTCAGTCAGAACACAGTGTCCTGTCCCTAACTGAATTGACAGCAGTGTGAACCCAAAATGGCGGCGGCGACTTTTATAGTGCATCATGACATCATTTCAGCAGCCAATCACAGCCATGCCAGTAGTTACATGCCTAACATGTAGAACAGGATGTGCCCACACTTCTAATGATTCCTCATTGGCTGAATTCTGGCTCTTTGAATTATGGGAACTTCCGATTCCGGTATCCGATATACTGAAAGTATCGGAACTCGGTATCGGAACTCCGATGCCGCGAATATCGGCCAATACCCGATACTTGCGGTATTGGAATGCTCAATACTAACCATGACCCCTTCCTAGGCTACTAATATCAGCCTGCAGCTGTCTGTTTAGCCTTTCCTGGTTATTTATTATAGGGGTCTCACCTAATTTTTTGGTGGGAGTCTCACCTATATTAACCAGTAAAGGCTTAAAAAACAGCCATGAGCTATATATTAACAGTCTGGGAACATTTATGGATATTGGCCTGTTGCCATAATATTAACATCAGCCCCCAGCCATTGGTTTTCCCACTGTTTATGAAAATCACAGGGGACCGCACACTATTTTTTTCATTTATTTCTTACTAATATAAATAAATGGAAAATATAATTGGAGTCCACCTATTTTTAACAACCAGCTGAAGGAAAGTCGACAACTGAGGGCTGATGTTGATATGCTGGGAACGGGCCAATAGCCCTAAAGTTTCCCAGACTATTAAAATGACAGATAACAGCATGGGAAACAGCCAAAGTTTGGGCTGCTGAACCTGAACAGTAACACAGACTTCCTGGAAGAAGTCTGTGTTCGGGGTTCATGCACGGTCACTAGATGTTCGGTATGGACCCGGAATTTTACTGTTCGGGTTCACCTATCACTATAATTGAACAACTGGACAATTAGGGATTACCTTCCCCCACCTTTCTCCAATATGGTGGGAGAATGCCCTGAATGAGAGTTGTTGAACATAAAAAGGCCTGTCTCTGTGTCTGGAGAGACTCTACAGGATATCAGCCCAAGGAGCCATGGCTCCACTAGGTGAAATACAGACCTGCTCCACTGCCCATCACTGAACCCACAAAGATGTTTGGAGAACCCAGGTTAAGAAAATCAGGTTGAGAAATACAAAGAAAGGCGTTTAGTGAAAGGGAAAAGACACTAATGTGAAACATGCATAATAATCACTTTATTCAGAATGACATAAGAACAGCACAAACGAAAGGACATATTAAAAAGCATGTATATAAAAAAACAACCTATGAGGGAGAGAGATATGCTCAAGATAAAATAGTTCAGGCCTTTCCAATTGAGTATACATCAGAATAAACTGAATGCATCAATAATTACACAGGTCTGCAAAAAAATTTTTTTCAAGAGCTGTTTTGGTTATTCCACGTAATCTTTATGTTTTTAAGTGCGCTGAATCTGAAAATGACCTCCGTTTTGTCATATGTTATAACTATGTTAAATAAGACAATACCTCAAAATAAATGAAAATAGACTCATAAAATTAATTTTTTATTACAAATGTTTCATGAAAATCATTTTTTAACTGCAATGAGCTCACTAGCACACACTAAAATCGATTCTTCTTCCCTGTGAGGCTTCTCTTGGTACATTTACGCTTGTGAGTAGCATCTGGAATGTCTCTCTGAAGCGTCCAACAGTAGTCTGCCATCATTGTAATGCTCCATCTTCCCTGATATCTTCTTTCCATCTCTTTAATGTCCTGGTGGAATCATTCACCTTGCTCTTCACTCACAGCTCCCAAATTTTCAGGAAAGTTGTCAAGGTGGGAATGGAGGAAATGCACTTTCAAACTCATCAGGCAACCTAAAGCTTGAAATGTTTTCAGCATTCGTCCGATGATTTTTTTGTAGTCAGGGTCTTTGTTATTGCCTACAAATTTCTCTATGACCTCTTTAAATGCAAACCACCCTTCTTTTTGAGGATGCGTCATGGTATTGATAAACTCTTGATCAGCTATAAGCCTTCTAATGTCTGGTCCGACGAACACACCTTCCTTCAATTTTGCCTCCGAGAGGCCTGGAAACTTGGTGACCAAGTATTTGAAGCATTCTCCATCTTTTGGAAGTGATTTTACGAATTGCTTCATCAATCCCAATTTTATGTGGAGAGGTGGTAGAACTTTATTTTTTTCACCAACTGTGAGCACCCTCAGCTGTCAATTCTTCTTGGTCCAGTGATTTTGTCAGTCTCGACTGTCCCATAGACACAGAAAACAAGGGTATTTGGTATACCCAGCTTGTTGCCCGAGCAGCATGCACAAGACTTTCAAATCCCCGCACACTTGCCAACCGTGGTCTTCATATTTAAGTTTACGAAGAACCAATTCCAAGTTCTCGTAGGTTTCCTTGAGGTGCACAGAATGACCTACAGGGATGGAATCATAAAAACCGCCGTTGTGGAGTAAAACTACTTTGAGACTTCTTTTTGAAGAATCTGTAAATAGACACCATTGCACTAAATCATATTGGATTTTGAATTGACCCATCAAACCTTCGACATCGATGCAATAAACCAATTTATCTTCCTGGGCAAAGTAAGGAACAAACTTGTTTTCACAATGTCTGAACCATGAAAAAGACACTCCTGGCAACAATAAATTCTTGCTTTTGAGCCTTGATCCCAGTAACTCAGCGGCATCTTTGGAAAAATTCATGTCTCTTACCAAATCATTTATCTCCTCCTGGGAAAACTATTTTGCTCTTGTATCATCTTCAAAGTCAGAACTTGATTCATCATCTAGTTCTGGTATGACTCCACCTTCATCGGAGCTAGTTATCTCTTCCAAGGTAGCAGGGGCCTTGGGTACTGGTATATCTGTGCCATGGGGGATGGGACGAATTGCTGAGTGAATATTGGGGTATGAAATGGAATGCTTCCATTTTGAATTATACCTTTTCACATCGCATGAACAAAAGTAACAATCGTCACTATGGTTCTTTTGCTCTCTCCATACCATAGGAATCCTATAACGAAAAGCTTTTTTCTTACTCTTGAACCAATTTCGGAGGTCCTCAACACTCCGTTTGCACACTTTATGAGGCGCCCAAGCTTTATCTTGATCTCCAAGCTTTAGTCCGAAATAAGCGAAGTATATTTTTTCACAAAGCTTGTAATATTCAGCTGTTGCTTCAACACTGTATATTCACCACAAATGTAACAGAAACTGTCAGGCGAATTAATACACTTCCGCTGAGCCATAATGCTAATTTTGGGAAACACGATTGAATATGACGAGCTAACACGAACTGAGATGAAAAAGTGTAAACAGACGAGAACCAAGATAAAACAATTGAATCAAGCCCCAGCATGTCAGAGCCTGCTCGTTCAGCTTGCAACATGTTGATGCTGGTTTCATTAGCTCACTATGAAAGTTCTTTTCTGTGAAAGTTATATTTTTTTGGCATTGTATATCTTCACTGCATTGATGTGAATTAATTAATAGTAATTTTGACTTTCAAAACCCTAAGATAAAAAAAATACCAAAAATTGAGAAAAATACACTAAACTTGAAGAGAATTTTGCATTTTGTGGCAAATCCTGACGTCCAGGATTTTTTTCAATATTTTTTTCTTTTCAGCACACCAAAATACATGGAAATTAGATGAAAATAATCAAACAGCTTTTTAGTCGCAGACCTGTGTTATCTATTCTCATTTATACCACAAATTTCATGTAGCTATAATACTTGTACAATGACAATATATTACATGATTACAATAATTAGCTTCAATATAATATACAATTTATCTAATGGATATAAATAATTATAATTATCCACTTGGTATATAAACTGAGTCCTGGCTAGCAATCATTGTCAGAGTAGCTTATGCTGCATGGCTGGAGGTTGTTGGTGGTGGTTATTGGAGAAAGCAGAATGGTGGGTTTATCTGTGACTGTTGCTAGGTTTTGAGTTTGTGATTATGCCATTTCTTCTCCTACTTTGTTTTAATCCCATCCTCCACTCCCCAGTGCATACCTCTGTTGTTTATGTGTGTATATTTGTATATTTGCTGTTGTTCATTACCCCTGTTAGTTTTACCTTGTTTGTCTGGTTGGTGTATTACGGTACTGTCAAAATTCATTTTTGGATTCTTGGCAGCTCTGATTCTGCTATCATTTAAATGTTACTTTTTTCCTTTTGGTGCCAGCAAGGATTAATGTCAGTATCCTTGCTGGCAGCTGCTTTTTGGCTGGTCAGCTTATGTGTGTGGTGACCACTCCCACCATCTTTTAAATAGTCTCATGACTCATCAGCTGACTGTCAGTAATAGAGTAATTCTTTGCAGACCAGCCTGGAGTTAGGAGCTCTCTGGGTCAGTGGTGTAGCTGCTGCTGTGGATTTTTTTATTCCTGGTGCCGTGTCCTCTGCTGTTTGGAGCTTCGCAGCAGAGCAAGTTGCTAAGTATCATTTAACTTATCTTTAACTGTCCTGTGTTTGTTACTTTCCCTCTTTTGTTATCATCTACAGTGGTGAAGCTACAGTTTTTGCCAGCCAGTACACTAGCCAGGGTATATTGAGATGACAATCAGGGACTAGGCATGTAATGGTGGCCGGGGGAAGGTCCTGCATTAGGTATTGGGGAAGATTAAGGATAGGCACAGGGTGGAGTCATGAGGTGCCTTTTTCCATCCCATTGTTGGTGTATGTTGTATCGTCCGCCAGACTTACCTGTGTTGGAGCATGACAGGGACACTACTCCTCCCCTCTTCACTGGGTGGGGGAAGGGTACAGACTGAGGGCGGATTCAGTAGCTAAGGCCAGGTCCATGGTCCCAGGATCTTCACCATTAGAAGTAACCTGGGGAACAGGGTGACCTCTAATGTTAGGGACAGGGAAGGAGCACCTGGTCTAGGACACCCAACAACAGAATTGTGACAAAAATCCTAACTAATTTTAAAGGCCCTTATCTCTGGTACTGTTTGTTAGGGCTGGTGGAACGCACCGAGTAAATAGAGAGATGTTATTTGGTGCATTCGCAGCCTGGGGTCCACCGTGCAGGAGAGAACCTGCTGCTGGCAAATGGTGGCCCTATATGGCGGTAGAAGAGTACTCTGTTACTTCACAGAGTCGCCTAAAGAAAGCACTGTGTCCTGTTAAACTCACAGGAGTACACAGCAACTGCCGATCAGAAAGCAGTTTGTGGTTACGCAATCATACAATCTCCTCACCGGAGGAGCCGGTATTCTAGGGGCTTATTTCAGCCGGGGCCCTGAATCCATGCACACAATCTCCTCACCGGAGGATGTCGGTATTCTAGGGGCTTATTTCAGCCAGGTCCCTGAACACATAAACACGTAACCACACTGGCGCAAAGCACATAACTTAGATTTGATAATAGCGCATGGCCGTGCGGCTATATGAACCTTTTATAGCTGCAGCAAGTACAGGACCTTCCTAAAAGGACCAATGAGAGGCTGCCACAGAGCCTGAGCAACTTCAGGACCTTCCTGAAGAACCAATGGGTTTTGCTGCAGGATCTAAGCATGTGACCCTCAATCTCCAATGAGAGATCTTACCCTGGGCATGCTCAGAAGGGGAAAAGCAGGACTTAGACCCAAAAGCGTCTGCTCGCCGCTGCCCTGCACTGGCTTCAATGGCAGAAGCTGGAAAAGCAGCAGTAACCCTTTGCACAGAGTCAGACTGAGCGAGACGCTGGGACCGATGTCTCCGCTGAGCAGGCTCCACTGTGGCAGGAGAAGAATGGCAGACCGCAGCGGAGATGGCCCGAGATTCCCCCTGTGCAGAGGTGGGAATTTGACCCCTAACATTACCCCCCCTAGGCCCCCCCCAGGCCCCCCCCCGAACCTCACCATGCTCGAAGGCAGTAATGAGCTGCGGAGCCCGAATATACTCATCAGGCTCCTAGGACCTGACCTCAGGACCATAACCCTTCCAGTCCACCAAATAAAATAATAACATTTTTTGCCACGTACCACATTGCACCCCAAAATAGCGTTCACCTCGTAATTGTCTGTAGACAAACCCGATGTCCCGGCAGATTACTCGGAAAACCTGGACTTGTATACAGGCTTCAAGAGGGACACATGAAAGGTGTCGGTGATACCCAGGCGTGGTGGAAGGGCTAAACGGTAGACCACTGGGTTAACCTGTTCAAGGACCTTAAAACGGCCCAAGTAGCAACGTGCAAACTTAAAACTTAGTGGACTCAACTCACAGCCTGATGTTACGGGCGGAGAGCCACACTAAATCGCCGGGAGCAAAGTTCAGAGCAGGGCGCCGATGTGCATTGGCGGAGTACCTTATTCTCTCCTTGGATGCCTGAATGGCATCCTGAGTGCGGTCCCAAATATCCCGTGCCTCCACAGCCCAGTCTGCCACCTCGGAGTCGGCGGAAGACACGGGCATAGGCACATGTACCCGTGTATGCTGACCATTGTTGTGGAGGAATGGGGTTTATCCAGTGGAGTCGGCTATGGCGTTGTTCAGTGCAAACTCCGCCCACAATAGTAAGGATGCCCAGTCATCCTGCCTGGCTGAGACAAAATGTCGCAGATATGTGACCAAGGTCTGGTTGGCCCTCTCTACCAACCCATTCGTCTCGGGATGATATGCAGAAGAGAGATTCAACTCAATGCTGAGAAGATGACAAAGCTCTCTCCAGAATCGAGACGCAAACTGGGGACCCCGGTCACTGACAATTTTGTCCGGCATACCGTGTACGCGGAAGATGTGTTTTATGAATAATGCTGCCAAGGCCCGTGCAGAAGGTAGCCGTGGAAGCAGCACCAAATGCACCATTTTAGAAAAATGATCGGTGATAACCCAAATGATGGTACAGCCACGAGACTTGGGCAAACCCACCACAAAGTCCATCCCGACCATCTCCCAGGGCCTGTCTGCCACCGGCAAGGGATAGAGTAACCCAGCTGGCCGTTGTCGAGGAGACTTATTTTTGGTGCAGGAGACACACGCCCGAATATAATCTCCAACATCATGGACCATATGTGACCACCAGTACGTCCTCGCCAGCAGCTCAGATGTCCTCTTTGTCCCAAAGTGTCCACCCACCCTGGAAAAATGAACCCAAGAGAGAACCTCCGGTCACAAATTAATTGGTACAAAAGTCTTGCCCGGAGGCACAGACTCTAGCGATACCGGAGCTACGGTTCTCAGGCTCTCAGAAGGGACAATAAGCCGAGGTTCCCTTCTTCCTCAGATGACACAACGGAGCGAGAGATGGCATCAGCACGAATGTTCTTCTCCCCAGCGAGATAATGGAGGGGGAAGTGGAACCGGGAGAAGAACAAGGACCATCTGGCCTGACGAGAATTTAGCCGCTGGGCTGTTTGTAAATAAACCTAATTTTTGTTGTCCGTGAAGATTTGAAAGGGAAAGCGAGTCCCCTCCAAAAGATGTCTCCACTCCGAGAAAGCCAACTTCATTGCTAGCAACTCCCTGTCCCCGATGGAATAATTCCTCTCTGCTGGTGTGAAGGTCTTGGAGAAGAAGAAGCAAGGATGCTTCTGACCTTGAGCATCCTTTTGGAAGAGGACTGCTCCTGCACCAGTGGATGAGGCATCCACCTCCATTATAAACGGCTCATCAACATCGGGACGATGTAGGATGGGAGCGCTAGCAAAATGAGACTTAATAGAAGAGAAGGCCCTGGAGACCTCTTCAGACCACAATTTGGGATTTGCTCCGAGTAAAGAGAGAGATTTTATTTGGTGCGTTCACAGCCTGGGGTCCACCGTGCAGGAGAGAACCTGCTGCTGGCAAATGGCGGCCCTATATGGCAGTAGAAGCAAATTCTGTTACTTCATAAAGTCGCCTAAAGAAATCACTGTGTCCTGTTAAACTCACAGGAGTACACAGCAACTGCCGAGCAGAAAGCAGTTTGTGGTTACGCAATCATACAATCTCCTCACCGGAGGAACCGGTATTCTAGGGGCTTATTTCAGCCGGGGCCCTGAACACATACACACGTAACCACACAGGCGCAAAGCACATAACTTAGATTTGATACTAGCGCATGGCAGTGCAGCCATGCAAACCTTTTATAGCTGCAGCAAGTACAGGACCTTCCTAGAAGGACCAATGAGAGGCTGCCACAGAGCCTGAACAACTTCAGGACCTTCCTGGAGAACCAATGGGTTTTGCTGCAGGATCAAAGCATGTGACCCTCGATCTCCAATGAGAGATCTTACCCTAGGCATGCTCAGAAGGGGAAAAGCAGGACTTAGTCCCAAAAGCATCTGCTCGCTGCTGCCCAGCACTGGCTTCAATGGCAGAAGCTGGAAAAGCAGCAGTAACCCTTTGCACAGAGTCAGACTGAGCGAGACACTGGGACCAATGTCTCTGCTGAGCAGGCTCCACTGCGGCAGGAGAAGAATGGGAGACCGCAGCGGAGATGGCCTGAGATTCCCACCGTGCAGAGGTGGGAACTCAACTCCTAACACTGTTTATCATAACAAAAACTGTATAATCAGGGGAGCAGAGAAAAACTGTAAACATTTGATCTGGTGACAGGACTTCTTTAAGTCATTAAAAACAGCAATCAAAACATGCTGTAACTGCTGCTGTTATAGGCAGGGGTTGAGTGAATAACATAGGCGGAACCCTCTATGCAAGCACTACTGTCATCCACTGGGGTTTAAGATTAGACACATCTTCCTACAACCCCTTTGTTCCTAATTGGACCTTTTTCCTTCATAGATACCTTTCTTCTGGTGAATTAGGGCCCCTTCACAGTACATTCAAAACTCTGCCATACAAGATCAATTAGTATTGAGGAGATTTGGCTAATTTCTCCCTTCAGAGTCCTTGACACCTGCAATATTGTGCTCATTCTACCATGGGGACCTTGGAACTTGGTTCATTGTGCTTCCTATTTTATGTATTTTAAGTTCCTTGGTAATACTACGCCAATATGCACTGAATAGGCCACAAATACCTGAATGTTGGCATCTGACTATACAAAAAC
The DNA here is from genome assembly GCF_051348905.1 of Ranitomeya variabilis. Classification (NCBI taxonomy): domain Eukaryota; kingdom Metazoa; phylum Chordata; class Amphibia; order Anura; family Dendrobatidae; genus Ranitomeya; species Ranitomeya variabilis. Next base: position 449,102,649 of record NC_135237.1, on the reverse strand, counting down.
AAACTGATACTGGGGTAGAATCCATTGTGGGCTTTCATTCAATGGGGTTCTTCTTCCTAAGTATCAGTGCAGCCCACTGCAGTTTTACTCCTATATGCTATTGTGTTGATAGGCTAGAAGACTTGCTTAACTATTACCCTTTCATATTTTTTTTACATCTTTCAGGGTTTTTTTGTCTAAAGTAACACATATACAAACAAGGCTTACATATGACTAAAAATATAAAAGTAATTTTTTTAGAGTATTGTACTATACTTATTATGTTTATGATATTTGCACATGGACCTGATAAATTTAAAAGAAAAAATGCAAATAACAAAGTTTATGTGGCTGTTTGGGATGAGAAATCTTTCATGAAGGCCATGGAACATAGCAACTATCTTCACAAGCTATCACTATCCCCATGATGCTGCTTATCTCTGGATAATAGACTATATCAGAATATGTTTATGCTACTTAATATGTATCATCTTTAAATCTATTAAAGGACCTCAATTCCTTAATGTATAATGCATTAGAAGCTGATTATTTAGATTTGTTTGACAACTATTGATACTAAAAGGAAAATATAACTTTGTCCATATTTATCACAATAGCAAAATAACAAAGATGCCAAAGCACATGAATTTCAGCCTCACTGTTGTATGTGGTTAAACTTTACTACCCATATTAATTATCTATGGGGACTTTGACAGTGTTATTAGTATTTTTTAAGATAAGAATAAACCAATTTAAGAAAATGACAGGCTACCACCCATATCTGGATATTCTTTGTAAATTCCTATTGAATTAATATTTATAGCTGCCACTATGTTTATAACGCTTCAGATATTAAGTATTTATATTGTTTATTCTTCCTAGATATAATCACTTTCAAAGCTCTTGCAAGAAAGGTTTTTCTATAAGGATTGTCTTTGTTTACTGCAATTTGTTGTTGACCTTCACTGTTTTGTGTTTTCTATAATTATTTTTAATATTTGAACGTGGCTTTTCTTACAAACATTCAGGTTTTATGTCCTTATATTTGATTTTGTGCTTTTATCAGTTTAATGGATTTTAATTTTCCTCTTTGTCTTTGTCAGTGTCTAATAGGCTTGGTTTACTTTTCTATTTATGCTTTCATTTCCTTTTCGACTACCTTCTGTAGAGTAAAGTTTGAGTAATATACCTACACAAATAACAAGACAAAGAATAAGAAAATAAATGCAGAAAAACTGTAGTAAAAAAGTTTACATTTTTAACCCTCCGTCAGGCAGAGTTGATATGAAGGGTACAGCTCAATTAGTTTTGTTTCTTTCGTCTCCAAATTATCAGAAAATCTCGCTACTCAAAGTTATTTCCTGTTTTTACTTGAAACCTGATCTCACAGTGTTACAGTACACCTTTTGGAGAGCAGATCTAAGCTTTGTGGCTTCTCAGGCTCAGAACTCATCTCAAATTTGAAGGTTAGTGTTTTCTCTTTTTATTCATCAAAATTGTTTATTTATTTTGTTTCCTGAATGAATATTGCGATATTTGTGGAAATAAATAGAGTTTTCTTAGAAAAAATAAGGTGGCCTCTACGGCACATTGAGCTCTAACATGTACTCTCTTTCTTGCTTCAAATTCTCTCCTGAAATGGCCACTAAAATGTATGATTTATCTAACCCCCTTCATGTTAAAGAAATGAAGAATTTTCTGTTAAATGATGAGGGAGACCCCAAACTGAATGAAAATTTAGGGGAAGAGAGTGACATTTCATCTCAAGTTGAGGTAGAAGAAAGTAAACGTGATTAATGAACAGAGCAGGATGGTGAGGATACTGAAATAGATAACACCTATTTTTTGGGCAAAGATAAAAAGACCAAATGGAGCAAGAAGCCAACCAAGAACAAACATTGTAGGGAATCACACAGCATCTCACTCACCTTCCTGGAGTTTTTGGAAGCGCTAAGGATGCTAAAACTGTTTTTGAATGTTTAGATAATTTATTTATGATTGGCATTCTAGAAACTATTAATAGATGCACAAATGAATATATTGACACCATCAAATACAAAGAGAGAGAGAGAGAGATCAGACCCACAGATGAAATTGAACTCAGGGCTTTCATTGGTTTATTGTACCTAGCTGGTGCATACAGACTAAATCGTCAAAGTTGGAGGAACTTTGGAGGAGAGATGGTGATGGCATTGAAAAATGTAGCCTTGTAATGAATCTGAAAATGATTCAAGACCCTGATCTGTTGCCTTCATTTTGATGACCAAACTACCCAGAATCGATGAAAATATTCTGACCGGATTGCTGCAAATTGTGACGTGTTTCAAAAATATGTTGTAAATTGTCAGAATAGCTATTGCTCTGGGGAGAACATCACTATTGAATAGATGCTTACTGGTTTCCATGGGAGATGTGCTTTTCATCAATACATATCAACAAAGCCAAACAAATATGGAATAAAACTTTTTACTCTTGTTGATGTAGGCAATGAGCCTGAACTTTTGCCAGAGGTGCGCCTGATGGAGGGTTAAGAAATATATGTTGCTGAAGCAAAGGGTTTTTGATTGCTAGAAAATGTTGAGAAACATTTATCTGCTGTCCAGAATCCCAGAGTGTCTATCAGCCATATCCTCTTTCTTTTCCTCTCGCTTCCTCAAAATCAATGTGGACAAATCTGAACACATCATCTTTCCTCCATCTCATAGATCTTCCTTGCCTGAACTATCTATTGCAATTAACGACATCAGGCTCTCCCCCGTACCGGAAGTCCGCTGCCTAGGAGTTACCCTTGAGTCCACTTTGCCTGTTCTTTAAACCGCACATCCAAGCTCTTTCCACCTCCTGTCACCTCCAGCTCAAAAATATCTCCAGAATCCATCCTTTCCTCAACCGTCAATCTACTAAAATGCTTGTGCATGCCCTCATCATCTCCCGCCTCAACTACTGCAACATCCTTTTCTATGGCCTCCCTGCTAACACCCTTGCACCTCTCCAGTCCATCCTTTACTCTGCTGTCTGACTAATTCATCTCTCTACTCACTACTCCTCCGCTTCCCCCTCTGCAAATTTCTTCACTGGCTCCCGTTCCCTAAGCGTATCCAGTTCAAATTACTGATACTGACCTACAAAACCATCCATAACCTGTCTCCTCCATATATCTCTGAACTAATCTCCCAATATCTTCCCTCATGCAATCTCTGGTACTCCCAAGACCTCCTTCTCTCTTCCACCCTTATTCGCTCCTCACCCAACTGCCTCCAAGACTTCTCCCGAATATCCCCCATCCTCTGGAATTCTTTGCTCCAACACGTCCGACTATCAACCACATCCAGATACTTCAGATGGAACCTGAAAACCCACCTCTTCAGGAAAGCTTACAGCCTGCACTGACCCCGCTGCCTCCTCACCACTGCCAGAGCTTCAGCCTCACCAACACCGGAGCTTCTGCAACCCTCAAACTATTGTCTCCTTCCCCACCATCCTGTAGAATGTAAGCCCGCAAGGGCAGGGTCTTCTCCCCTCTGTATCAGTCTGCCATTGTTAGTTTGCTTACTGTAAGTGTTATCTGTAATTTGTATGTAACCCCTTCTCATGTACAGCACCATGGAATCAATGGTGCTATATAAGTAAATAATAATAATAATTTAACCAAAATAATATTCAATATTTTATGAAATGTATACTTCTTTAAAATTTGATTGTGTGCATGATTATTCTTGTTCTTATATCCAATGTGTGTATATAATGACAAATTATTCTGAGTCTTTCATCACAGTATATTTTAAATAGTTATTTCATTCTTAATATGCTTAATCTGCTATTGCAAGAATGCCATTAAACAAGTCATTGGATGATAATATACCGCATATAAACACATGTGGTTGGGAGAATAAGTACTTGATACACTGTCAATTTTGCAAGTTTTGCCACCTACAAAGAATGGAGAGGTCTGTAATTTTTATCGTAGGTACACTTCAACTGTGAGAGACAGACTCTAAAAAAATCCATAAAATCACATTGTATGATATTTACATAATTATTTTGCATTTTATTGCAAGGAATTAAGTAATTGATACAGTATAAAACAGAATTTAATATTTGATACAGACATCTTTGTTTGCAATTACAGAGTTGACACATTTCCTGTAGTTCTTCACCAAGTTTGCATACACTGCAGGAGGCCCATTCCTCCATACAGATCTTCCCCAGATCTTTCAGGTATCGGGGCTGTTGCTAGGCAACATTGAGTTTCAGCTCCCTTCAAAGATTTGCAGACTGGCTGGGCCAATCCAAGGCCTTGAAATGTTTTTTTTCATTGTCATGCTGGAAGCCACAACCAATCTTCAATTCGCTTACTGAGGGAAAGAGGATGTTGGCCAAAATCTTACGATACATGACCCTATACCTCATCCCTTCAATACAGTTCATTTGTTCCATTGGCAGAAAAGCGCTCCCAAAATATGATGTTTCCCCCACCATGCTTCACAGTTGGGACGGTGTTCTTGGGGTTTTACTCATTCTTGTGCTTCCTGGAGTTGATACCAAAAAGTTCTATTTTGGTCTCATCTGACCACATGACCTTTCCCATTCCTCCTAAGGATCATCCAGGTGGTCATTGGTGACCTTCAACTAGACCTGGACATGGGCTGGCATGAGCAGGTGGACCTTGCATGCCCTACAGGATTCTAATTCAAGACTCCGTTGTGTGTTACTAATGGTAATGTTGTGGCACCTCATGGGCTCTTGCAATGGGTCATGGCACCTGCAAACTATAACAGTAAAATCTGGCGCTCCTTGCTTTCTGAACTTTGCACTGTGTCTGAAAAATATTTCCCAATTACATGCATGGTATTGGCGCACTCAAGAAAAAATGTACCTCAGTTTGTTGCAAAAAATTTCCTATTTGCCCTTCGACAAATTAAAAACTTGAGGCTAAAACAACATGTCAGTGGTAGTGTTGAGCATTCCGATACCGCAAGTATCGGGTATCGGCCGATACTTGCGGTATCGGAATTCCGATACCGAGTTCCGATACTTTTGTGATATCGGGAATCGGTATCGGAACCATATTCATGTGTAAAATAAATAATTAAAATCTACGGAGAGGTGAGTATATGGATATACAGTGGGGCAAGAAAGTATTTAGTCAGTCAGCAATAGTGCAAGTTCCACCACTTAAAAAGATGAGAGGCATCTGTAATTTACATCATAGGTAGACCTCAACTATGGGAGACAAACTGAGAAAAAAAAATCCAGAAAATCACATTGTCTGTTTTTTTATCATTTTATTTGCATATTATGGTGGAAAATAAGTATTTGGTCAGAAACAAACAATCAAGATTTCTGGCTCTCACAGACCTGTAACTTCTTCTTTAAGAGTCTCCTCTTTCCTCCACTCATTACCTGTAGTAATGGCACCTGTTTAAACTTGTTATCCATATAAAAAGACACCTGTGCACACCCTCAAACAGTCTGACTCCAAACTCCACTATGGTGAAGACCAAAGAGCTGTCAAAGGACACCAGAAACAAAATTGTAGCCCTGCACCAGGCTGGGAAGACTGAATCTGCAATAGCCAACCAGCTTGGAGTGAAGAAATCAACAGTGGGAGCAATAATTAGAAAATGGAAGACATTCAAGACCACTGATAATCTCCCTCGATCTGGGGCTCCACGCAAAATCCCACCCCGTGGGGTCAGAATGATCACAAGAACGGTGAGCAAAAATCCCAGAACCACGCGGGGGGACCTAGTGAATGAACTGCAGAGAGCTGGGACCAATGTAACAAGGCCTACCATAAGTAACACACTACGCCACCATGGACTCAGATCCTGCAGTGCCAGACGTGTCCCACTGCTTAAGCCAGTACATGTCTGGGCCCGTCTGAAGTTTGCTAGAGAGCATTTGGATGATCCAGAGGAGTTTTGGGAGAATGTCCTATGGTCTGATGAAACCAAACTGGAACTGTTTGGTAGAAACACAACTTGTCGTGTTTGGAGGAAAAAGAATACTGAGTTGCATCCATCAAACACCATACCTACTGTAAAGCATGGCGGTGGAAACATCATGCTTTGGGGCTGTTTCTCTGCAAAGGGGCCAGGACGACTGATCCGGGTACATGAAAGAATGAATGGGGCCATGTATCGTGAGTTTTTGAGTGCAAACCTCCTTCCATCAGCAAGGGCATTGAAGATGAAACGTGGCTGGGTCTTTCAACATGACAATGATCCAAAGCACACCGCCAGGGCAATGAAGGAGTGGCTTCGTAAGAAGCATTTCAAGGTCCTGGAGTGGCCTAGCCAGTCTCCAGATCTCAACCCTATAGAAAACCTTTGGAGGGAGTTGAAAGTCCGTGTTGCCAAGCGAAAAGCCAAAAACATCACTGCTCTAGAGGAGATCTGCATGGAGGAATGGGCCAACATACCAACAACAGTGTGTGGCAACCTTGTGAAGACTTACAGAAAATGTTTGACCTCTGTCATTGCCAACAAAGGATATATTACAAAGTATTGAGATGAAATTTTGCTTCTGACCAAATACTTATTTTCCACCATAATATGCAAATAAAATGATAAAAAAACAGACAATGTGATTTTCTGGATTTTTTTTTCTCAGTTTGTCTCCCATAGTTGAGGTCTACTTATGATGTAAATTACAGATGCCTCTCATCTTTTTAAGTGGTGGAACTTGCACTATTGCTGAATGACTAAATACTTTTTTGCCCCACTGTATATATATATATATATATATATATATATATATATATATATATATATATATATATATATGGATATACTCACCTCTCCGGCAGCCCCTGGACCTTACCGCCGTAACCGGGAGCCTCCGTTCCTAAGAATGAGCACGTGAAGGACCTGCGATGACGTCGTGGCTTGTGATCGGTCGCGTGAGCGGTCACATGAGCGCTCATGCGACCAATCAGAAGCCGCAACGTCATCGAAGGCCCTTCACGCGCTCATTCTTAGGAACGGAGGCTCCCGATTACATTGGTAAAGTCCAGGGGCCGCCGGAGAGGTGAGTATATCCATATTTTTAATTTTAATTCTTTATTTTACACATGAATATGGATCCCAGGGCCTGAAGGAGAGTTTCTCCTGGGAACCATTCCGATACTTTGCGTCCCATTGAAATGGATTGGTATCGGGTATCGGTATTGGCGAGATCCGATATTTTGCCGGTATCGGCCGATACTATCCGATACCGATACCAATGCATATCGGAAGGTATCGCTCAACACTAGTCAGTGGTCAAAATGTAATTTATTCTTTCTTCACCGCTCAATGGTATAAAATTCTTTGAGGCACATGTGGTATCAATATGATCACTGCATCCTTACATGAATTCATTTGGGGGTGTAGTTTGTAATGCTGTGACCAAATTTTCAATCTATCAAAATTTAAAGTAAATGAATCTGATTGGTATATATTGTAATGATGAAAAAACAAAATGCCAAAATTATGTTTTTTTGTTACGACAGCATTGCAATAAAATTAAATAAAAGGCATCATATCTACCCTAAAATGAGATTAGTAAAAACATCAACTCAGGGTGCAAAAATAAGACCTCGCAAACTTCCATGTACCGAAAAATCTGAATGTTATTGGTCTCGGAAAATGGTAACAAAAGCTACATTTTATTTTTACAAATTTCTGAATTTTTTTCACCAGTTAAATTAAAAAATTGTGCATGTTTGTTATCATCGTACTCTTACTGACCTGAGGAACCATATTACCGGGCCAATTTTATCATATAATAAACATGGTAAATAAAAAAAAAACATTGTTTATTCGCACTGTTTTTGCAATTTTACCACACTTGGAATTTATTTTCCAATTTTTCAGTACACTATGTGGCAATATGAATGATGACATTCAAAAGTACAACTCATCCCTCAAAAAACAAGTCCTCATATGGCTATATAGCTGGAAAATTAAAAAAAAAAGTTATGGCTCTTGGAAGAAAGGGAGAGAAAAATGAAAATTGCCCGGAGGTAAAGGGGTTAAATATATTTCTGAATTTTAAAAAAGGCAAAAAAATATTTTAGTAAAAAGAAAGTTGAAATTATCATATAGTATAGCGTAGAATAAATAACAATATACTGTGCTGCAATGAACTGCCACGAGTGGCTCAGCTCACCTGTGAAAAGCATGAAACAGCTGCTATTCATATGTGAAGTATCCATATGCCTCCTCTCTGAATTTTATTAGTATTGAAACAACAGAATTTTATGTAGAGTAGTTGGAACATACAGGGTTCTCTCTATACGTGGTTCCATGTTGCTTTGTTAATTTAAGTCTATGGAGCTTTGTTTTAATCTCGTAGCCCAACATTCGGAAAGTGTTGCAAAGAATAGGGAGACAGAAAAGCGCAATAGGGTTTTATTCACGTTACAAAGGAGAGAATATATCATGAAATTTGCTCACCTGGTTAGGATGAGGTAAAGGCATAAAGGCTGGCGGCTGCTGCAGATCCACAGGTCATCCACGACCAAAAGAAATCATATATTCAAAGGGAATTTGTAGTTATACTCTACGCTGCCACAAGGATAAATTCAGGAAAAATATCAAGGATTCTCAGTGGTTTATTCTACATGTTTTGGGGGTCTCATGCCCCCTTCATCAGGAAATACTACACCAGGGGCATGAGACCCCCGAAACGCGTAGAATAAACCACTGAGAATCCTTGATATTTTTCCTGAATTTATTTTTGTGGTAGCTTGGAGTTAAACTACAAATTCCCTTTGAATATAACATTCAGAAAGTAGCAGACTTAGGCTTCTTTCACACTAGCGTCGGGCTCGGCCCATCGCTGTGCGTCGGGCTGAGGTCCCCGACGCTAGCGCTGTCTCCGCCGCACAACGGGGGCAGCGGATGCATTTTTCCAGCGCCTCCACTGCCCCATTGTGAGGTGCGGGGAAGTGCGTGGAGGTGGGGGCGGAGTTCCGGCCGCGCATGCGCGGTTGGAAAAAGCAGACCGTCGGAAGCAAAAAACGTTACACGTAACGTTTTTTGGTCCAGACGGTCCGCCACAACATGGCGCAACCGTCGCACGTCGCACGTGTGGCAATGCGTCGCAAATGCGTCGCTAATGTAAGTCAATGCAAAAAAAACCGCATCCTGCAAGCACTTTTGCAGGATGCGTTTTTTCGGCAAAACGACGCATTGCGACGTATTGCATAAAACGCCAGTGTGAAAGTAGCCTTAGCAGATGCTGTGTGATCCAGCAAAACTGAAGAGTGGTCATGTGATCCAGAAGAGGACCAGTGCAATGCTGGAAACTGAAGATGGAAACTTCACAGGTATATGGAAAACATTACAGAATACAATTGTAACTTTCCCACATGTGCATTGTTGTTGGCCATTGAGCAAAATGTGGAAGCCCTTCACTCAGTCAAATTCATCAGTAAAAAAGTGAAAAGTTATGGATCTTAGAAAATGGCAAAATAAATAATTTTTTTACAAAGTTCTGATTGTTTAACTAATGAAATATAAAAAAATCACTTTACAAATACAGTGTCACGGCTATTGTATTGATCTGAAGTACTGATAGCACAATTGTTTTCTGTTTCACTATTTCATCCCACTCTTAATTTTAATTTTGTCTATTTCATTACATTATACGATAAAGTGAATGGCGTCATTAAAAACTACAACTACACAAGACAAGCACTCTTATGGCTGTATTGATGACAAAATATATAACAAAATTATGGCATCAGGAAAATATCAGCGTGGAAAAGGTGTAAGGATGATCTGTGACACTGCTGGTATACATACATGTAGCAAAACCAATTGTTTGCTTTACGTGTTTCTTTTTTTATATCTGGCACATCAAGCAAACATAGCTTGTTCCTTGTAAAGAATATAATAGCACCTAATATAGATATTACAGTGGTAGTACAGATTTGTTTCTCTAGAAATGTCTTTTCTAACATTAAACATTGCAGTGTTCTATACAGCAGATGGGCCATAAGAAGATATGAAGAACTGACAGTTGTTCTCTGTGTGCAAGACATTGTGTGCAGCAAAATAAAATGTTGCTATACTCATAGCTGGTCAATCTGGCCATGCAGCTGCTTTCATTACTGGCTATTGTCATTGCAAAGCTACACAATCCAGTATGTATTTTCCTTCTCTGTATATAGAGTGGTGATTTGCATGAAAAGAAATCTGATGAAACAAACTTCTGAGGATATCAGTCCAAAGTTACAGTAGTTGTACAATCACGGAGTCTGATCTCCCATAATTAGCTAACTTGCTTTTGCAATTCACCTATATTGTATTTTTTATGGGTACATATAGGCACAGTCATAACTGCAGGCACCAATATAGTAGAATTGAGTTAATAGGGCAATAGATCGTTGACCCATGATCGGTAATCACATTATTAGAAATGAGCCTTCAGGCAGCAATTTGCATATCAAAACCTTAAAATTATGAATGAGCAAATATATTCAAGGGGGATTAGATTCAACTTGAATTTTACTAAAAAACAAATTATCCAAACTATAGATTTTATTTGAAAGTCTGTCTGAATATTCAGCAAAATGGTGACCAGCCTTGGCGGCAATTTTGATAAAGGGTCAGGCAAATAGTTAGAAAAAATACATTACTACTCATCTCTTCATACATCTGTCTCACCTTTACTACAACCCACCATCCAGTCCTCTCCACCTCTTCTTTTTCCATACAGCATCCGCACCCTTTCTTTCCGATGTCTTGACTGCAAGACAGGTCTTTTGGGTAAACTAAGCGTGATGCGCAGTGTCCAATGTGAGAAAAGAAGAAGCACATGGGACTGGACTGCAGGATGCACGGACAGAAGAACAACTGAGCAGTGAGGAGGGTATTCATTTTTGTCTTTATTTTACCTCCTGCATTTACTATGCACTTGAATCTGCAGAAACAGCAGAGCATAATAAGGACCATTCAATCTCTAAAGAACTTCACTACAAATTTAATTTACCTGCAAAAGTCTGCAAAATTTTGAAAATGTTATCAAATCCACTCATCCCTACTTACAATATTTTTCCTTTATATTTAAGTTATAATAAAAGGTGTTATCACAACAAGATATTTGGCTACAGGGACATTAGTAACTCCTCTATGATTTATGTGACCTAATTAGATGATATTGGTACTTTGAAAATATGTCTGCATCGCAGTTTTATATTCATATTCTGATGAGTTCAGCTATAGAATGAAGTAGTTCATGAGCTCAAGTGAAATCAGACTCCTCCCACCCAGTGTGACTGACAACTGCAGATTGTACTGAGCAGTGTGAGATCTCAGAAGGAAGGAGGGACACTGAGGAGTTTTCAATCAGGCTGTGTCATGAGTGGGTCATGTCCTCAGGGGAGATCTGGTGTTAGAAAATAGCTACGTATGGTGAATTGCAGATCTTCCATTTAGCCTGTGTGTTTGTGTTTTACATTAAATTAATTTCAATTCCTTTCATGCAGGATAGTTTATTGACCTTTCTATGCTGGTTAGAAACATGCAGCTCCATCTCACAGCTGTTTCTGACCTTGTCATTTCCTCTCTCTATAAAATATGTCCAGACTTCCTCTTCCTAGTTCTTTGGAGTTGCTGTGCTGAGTTGGAGATTGTTGTTGCTGTTGGAGATTGTTGCATGCTGTTTTTGTCTGTATGCTTTCCTCACTGTACTATTCCCATTTGGTTGGTACATTCGTACCCTTCTCTATGTACCTCTGTACCTTTAGTGAGTGATTTGTATGTTAGTTGTTTTTTGTTATCCCAGTTTTTCTTATGTGTTTTCACACTATCTTATTTATGCCAGGCCTCCTGCGGTAGGAGGAGGGGACAGCGTAGGGAATAACAGGTGAACAGTAAGGCCGGCGTCACACTCGGCGTAAGACAATACGGTCCGTATTTTATGGCCCTAATACGGCCGTAATATGGAGAAATGTTCCCAAAATAGTGATCCGTAGGCAGGGTGTGTCAGCTCGTGCTTGTAATTCCCCGGTGAGTGAATGAAATGTAGGTCATTGACCTACATTTCCTTCAGTCGCGGTGATGCGCCCCTGCTGGATGTTCTCATGAACTGCAGCCTGGGAACTTTTTCCTACGCTCCAGGTCATATGAGGACATCCACCAGGGGGCGCATCACCGCGACTGAAGGAAATGTAGGTCAATGACCTACATTTCATTCATTCGCCGGGGAATTACAAGCACGAGCACAGCTGCATTTGCAGGGCTCCTGCTTGTAAATTATTTTAACCCCTTCAGATGGATTACTTCGTGGGACGTGACGGGTCAGCAGAAGGTATGTATATTGTGCGTTTATTGTTTTGCCAAGCGAGGGTCTGCAAATGGATTGAGAGAGCAATAAAATATTACAACAACCGCTGTGTTTATTTCATTAAAATACTTTTAAATCATGTGTGTGTGTTTTTTAACCCTTTCATACAATTGGAATAATAATGGATAGGTGTCATAATTGACGCCTCTCCATTATTAATCTGGCTTAATGTCACCTTACAATAGCAAGGTGGCATTAACCCTTCATTACCCCATATCCCACAGCTACACGGAAGTGGGAAGAGAGTGGCCAAGTGCCAGAATAGGCGCATCTTCCAGATGTGCCTTTTCTGGGGTGGCTGGGGGCAGATGTTTTAAGCCACGGGGGGGCCAATAACCATGGACTCTCTCCTGGCTATTAATGTCTGCCGTCAGTCACTGGCTTTACCACTCTGGCGGAGAAAATTGCGCGGGAGCCCACGCCAATTTTTTCCGCCATTTAACCCTTTATTTTAGCAGCTACAGCACCCAAATTTTGCATACACACACTACTAATATGCAAAAAAAATGGGGATATGAGATGGTTTACTGTATGTAAACCATGTCTCATATCCTGTCGGGTTTAGGCAGGAGAAATGAAAAGGAGTTTAGGACCTTCGATGACGTCGCGGCTTGTGATTGGTTGCATGACTGCTCATGTGACCGCTCACGCGACCAATCACAAGCCGCGACGTCATCGCAGGTCCTAAACTCCTCATTCTTAGGAACGGAGGCTGCCGGTTACATCGGTAAGGTCCAGGGGCCGCCGGAGAGGTGAGTATATCCATATTTTTTATTTTAATTCTTTATTTTTTACATGAATATGGATCCCAGGGCCTAAAGGAGAGTCTCCTCTCCTCCAGACCCTGGGAACAATACACTGGGAAATTCCGATTCCGATTTCCGATATCACAAAAATATCGGAACTCGGTATCTGAATTCCGATACAGCAAATATCGGCCGATACCCGATACTTGCGGTATCGGAATGCTCAACCCTAATACTGAGGTAAAATACTGACCAAATACTGAACATGTGAATGTGGCTTTATACACAGCCTCCACCTGCAGCGCCTCACTCTTCTCTATACACAGCCTCATACTGCAGCAGTACCTCACATCTCTCATTTTCCCCTTACTCCTCTCATTTTCCCCTTCACTCCTCTCATTTTTCCCCTCACTCCTTTCATTTTCCCCCTCACACCTGTCATATTAACCTCACAACTGTCATTTTCCTATCACTTTACAATTTTCCTCTCACTCCTCTCATTTTCCACACACATCTCTTCATTTTCACCTCACACCTCTCATTTTCCCCCACTCCAACATTTTCCAAATTTGTATAATTTTTTTCACATTTTAGAAAGGAAAAAAATTCTGAAATTTGCAAAAAAAATGTTGGTTTTGTCGCCAGTTACTGAAATTCGAAAGCTGTTTTATTATTTTTTTTTATCAATGGAGTTATGTAAGAGCTTTTTTCTTTGCATACCAAGCTGACATTATTATTGATACTATTCCAAGGTACCAACAAAAACTGATCACTTTTCTTGCATTTTTTAAAGGAACTGCTGCGATTGAAAAAACTCAAATTTGTCATTTTGATTTTTTTCAGTAAGCTGTGTTTGTTTTTAAATATTTTATTTTACGTTTTGATGGATCATTTCTTTTTTAAAAAAAAAACTGCGAAAGGGGGTGATTTAATCTTTGATATTTTTATTTAAAAAAATGTAAAAACTTTTTTCTTCTACTTTATTTTTTAGTCCTCCAAGGAGACTTAAATTTGCAATCTTTTGTTACGGTTTTGCAGTATATACACCATAGTATGAATCACAGTCTCCTCTGAGCATATAGCATATAGCTGAACTTCAGAGGAACACCATGTTGGCAGTGATGGGGGCTTTTAGCAGGTTCTTGGCTGCCATCATAGCTAGTTGTTGTGGTCACAGGGGCCGATAGTTGCTGGTAAGCGTGTGTATTGGTGATCACACTATGTAAATGCACTGTCAGAGAAAAGCAAATGCTACCTGTGCATAACAACAGGCTTCTGTCCTGTATTAAGTGGGCACAACGCCTGAGTCCGTTCCACACACTGACTTCCCCTGACGAAGCCCTATTTGGAGGGCGATACGCGTTGGGTCGTGTCGCTTGGTCCGTCTTAGCCTGCACACGGGGACTGTGTCCCTGGTCTCTCCCCTGGGTAATATTATATATCTCTCACTTTAGTCATGGGTGACTTTATCTGTTTATACACTGCGCATTTCTTGCGGTGATTCATCTTTGTGGTGTACTTTCCACCGTTTATGCCCAGGTGGCTCATTATCGAGGGATGCAGTCAGGGCTATTCTCTGCCTCGTTTGATATCTCGCCATTGTATTTATGGCTGTAGGTGATTTATAGGTGCTAAGGCCATGAATACACATTTTGTCCTTTATTCCCATGAGCCAGGGGGTAGGTATATATCAGTGTTGTTGTGCAGGCTTGCTTTTGTTTATTTAAATACTCTAAATATTATATGTTACCATCTGTATATGGACCAAGTTTTCTTGTGTATTGTTTTTAATTATGTTTTAATATTTTTTGTGTGGTGCGCCAATAAATTCTTGTTTCTACATTGCTTCATTATTGTTTATATGTCCGTGGTGTGCATAGTATAGTGGCTTTCTTTTTCTTTTTGTTTCTCGCTACTTGATTATTGCCACTTTTTGCACCCCGGTTGATATTTACTTATTTATTTATTTATTACACTGGTCAACAGCATTTTTGGTGCCAAAGATATTTCATCGAATTTAGGGTATTTTTGGGGTGCTGATTCTGAATATGTCATCAGTTTTGCCAGATTGGCTCAAGTTTTTGAGATTTTTGGTATCTTATTTATAGCACTTGTTGGTAAATGCGACGCATCATCTCATTAATTTCTTTGGATTAGTACTTGAACTGAGCAGTTCTCAATATAGTTTTGTGTTAATTAGTGTTCTAAAAGTTTGTTCATAGCTTGATTTTTGCACTAACTTTATGTTGTTGTCTGTTTTCCAGTGAAAAGCATGAACTCATCAAGAAGAAGTTGTCTTAACGATCCAGACTCATTCTGTTACATTTGTGGTGAATACACACTGCCAAAACATAGAAGAAACATAACAGACTTAGTAAAAAAAGTGTATTTTGCCTATTTTGGGGTTATGCTTGGGGACCAAGACAAGTTTTGGGCACCACACATAGTGTGCAAAGCATGTATCGAATTATTACGAAAATGGAGCAAAGGACAAAGAAAAAGCTTCAAATTTGGTGTTCCAATGGTGTGGAGAGAGCCAAAAAATCATCATGATGACTGTTATTTATGGTAAACACAGGTACAGGCACATCTTCACAATGAGGGACAGGCCTTCTTGCAGATTCCATGTTACTCCCATTTTCGTTTCTTATGCTTATTGAATCCTTGCACTTGCACTGCACAGAAATAACAGTCATCATGATGATTTTTTGGCTCTCTCCACACCATTGGAACACCAAATTTGAAGCTTTTTCTTTGTCCTTTGCTCCATTTTCATAATAATTCGATACATGCTTTGCACACTATGTGTGGTGCCCAAAACTTGTCTTGGTCCCCAAGCATAACCCCAAAATAGGCAAAATACACTTTTTTTACGAAGTCTGTTATGTTTCTTCTATGTTTTGGCAGTGTGTATTCACCACAAATGTAACAGAATGAGTCTGGATCATTAAGACAAATTCTTCTTGATGAGTTCATGCTTTTCACTGGAAAACAGACAACAACATAAAGTTAGTGCAAAAATCAAGCTATGAACAAACTTTTAGAACACTAATTAACACAAAACTATATTGAGAACTGCTCAGTTCAAGTACTAATCCAAAGAAATTAATGAGATGATGCGTCGCATTTACCAACAAGTGCTATAAATAAGATACCAAAAATCTCAAAAACTTGAGCCAATCTGGCAAAACTGATAGCATATTCAGAATCAGCACCCCAAAAATACCCCAAATTCATTAAAATATTTTGGACACCAGAAAATTTTTTTTTTTTTGTTGACCTGTGTTATAGTAGTGCGCTCGGTTTTTTGTTTCTCTCGTTCCATACACTCTCTGACTGTGATAAACAGTTACATTATGTTGCACATAGGGGGTAGATTACTTTAATTTTCCCAGTACAAAAATAAAGAAAATAAAAGATAAAAAAATACCTCATATTAGCTGGTACAAAAAAGTATGATCTTTCAAAGTCTAAAAACATTTACATGATACATTATAAAATTAAAAAAAGATTCAGAATGACAGAATTGACATTTCTTTTGTTGCTGAAACCCTTTAGCCTCCACACACATTAGACTTATTTGAGGGGAAATTGATGGAGTCAGCTGACAGTGAAATTTACATGGAGGCCTCCTGACTCTCCCCCGATGAGTGAAATTGGGAAAGATAAAGATCCAGCATGTCTTATTTTGGACTCTTGTTCTCAGCACAACAAGCCACTGCCAGAAGAGACTGGCCATAACTTTCTCATAGAAAACACATGACTGATGACAGAGTGAGTGCTCCTGAGTATGGAGGTATCAGGTGTGACGGCTGCAGGCTGAACAATGTCTATTGTGTTTTGTGACTTTATTGTACACATTTTTGTGACCACAATGAGGGGAATTTATCAAAAAGTCACAAGATTTGTCACAAGTCGTATTTGCACAAGATTTTTCATAATCCTTGGCAATTTCAAAAAAGTGTCTGGAGTCAGTAAAAGGGAGCATGACCTATAGCTGTCCATCCAACTTATTGTAATGTATGCTAGTAGACTAGCGTATGTGGTGCTGAAATATATCATTTTCTGGTAGAGTAATCTTTTTTGTTGGTCAGTGCATAGCCTAAAAGATGAAACAAATTTATCAAGAGGTGTGCAGGGGTAATAAGAGTTAGCCCCATTGACCTGAGTTTTTTTTTTTTTTTTAACTCAGAACATATACACGCTGTATATGCAGTAGAGTTCCAAAGGGTTAAGATGTATAAAATAGGAGAATGGTTATTATTTACTCAAATGTGGCATTAAAACTAACAACTTGTGAAATTTGGTCAGCTAATTCTTGATAACAGTTATACACTTAGCTCAAATGTACATTGTGGAAAAGCAATTATATACCATACAATTAGTTTTATTCAACCAATAAACAAGTAAATATTGATCAGTAATCATTAAAATATAACTCACAAGACTAATGGAATTCAGAAAGGCAATCAAGATGAAGATGTGGATGAGGGATCAAACATCATCTGGTTCAAAGAAGCGTATGCAACTTTAAGTCCTGTACCGCACCATTCATTTTCCACTTACAAGATTACACCCAGCATTGCCAATCTTCTACTCCTTTTTAGTCTTCATTCATTTTTTGATCCATTCAATAGATTCTGGTCAATTCTATCAGCATGTGATGGATGACAACGAGAGAAGGACATACCACATTGCCTTTACCTGAAGCTGTGTAGTAAATGGTTACGATCATGTCCCATTATTACTATAACCCTAAATGAAGCATTTAAGCAAAGTTTTATTATATACTGGAAACTTGTCGTATAAACTGACTTTATATTTATATTGGAAAAGTAATAGTGAATGTACGATATGCATTAGAGATGTGCATATCTACTTAGTATAATGAGAATGATTATGGTGCAGTCATGACAAATGTTCTTGTCCTGATAAAAGTATTTATTGATTTGCTTAATGTGCGCATTAGTAACATCAGGACAGGCAACTACGCAACTAATGTATGAATATCTAATTATATCCCTCAGCGTGGTAAGGAATACAAATATAATAGTATACAGTAAAGTTCTAATAAATATGGAGGAAGTTATAATAATAAAACATAAATTACTGATATTAGAATTTATGATAACGTATGCATAACTAGTACTTCTAGCATGAACATCTTTGCTCATTTATTCCCTTAAGAAATTAGCCAATTTTTACCATAGGACCATATGTTTTTTGTTAGTTTGTTTTAGTTTTGCCTCCCTTTGTATTTGCTCAACGCTAACTTTTATATTTTTCTATTTCTTTTGCTATTAAAAGTGGGTTGAGTTGATATTTTAGGCATCATTTTGGAGAGCATGCAAACTACAGTTTAATATTTATGAATTTATGAATTGGCAAAAGACATGAAAATATCATTCCTACTATTGTTTATTTATTTTTATACAGTTTGTGATTCGCAAGTAATTGACATGATAGATTTATTGAAGGGATTGCAAGTGGTGATGAGCGAATGTACTCGTTACTCGAGATTTCTCGAGCATTCTCGGGGGTCCTCTGAGTATTTTTTAGTGCTCGGAGATTTAGTTTTTCTTGCCGCAAGCTGAATGATTTACATCTGTTAGCCAGCATAAGTACATGTAGGGGTTGCCTGGTTGCTAGGGAATCCCCACATGTACTTATGCTGGCTAACAGAAGTAAATCATTCAGCTGCTTCAAGTAAAACTAAAACTCCGAGCACTAAAAAATACTCAGAGGACACCCGAGCATGCTCGAGAAATCTCGAGTAACGAGTATATTCGCTCATCACTAATTGTAAGTAATATTAAATTGTATTAAATTTAAGTGATGTATTGCAATAGTTTTATTAATCAGTTTTTTTGTATTAAATATAAACTACGGTATATGATTTTAACATGTTTAAATAAACCTGTTATAGCTCACATGGGGAGACGGCTCTTGGAAGCATTTCATCTGAATAAGCCGATCAAATGCAGCATGGACTGATGACATGATGATGCAGCAATGGAGGCTGCATTGGTTGGATGGTAGCTGCACAATGGAGGTTGAAGTGGGACACCAGGAAGCCAGAGGCTAAGAAAAGTAGAAGAGTCTCTCTTATGGTGAAGCAGCAGAGCCCAGCAATGTAGCAGAGCCCAGCAATGTAGCAGAGCCTGGTTTGTCAGGTGATACATTTGTGGTGATGCAATTCAGCTTCATGGTACAGCAAAGTTAAGTATATCAGGTTACACACTTCCGATAACATAGCAGCGTCCAGCAAATGTAGAAAAGCTGAATGTGTCAGATGACATAGTTGTCTTGGAATTCAGAGACGCAAACAAAATGAAGATGTGGGTGAAATATTATAGCTGATTTCAGAGAATATTGCTGATTCCAGGGGAAGTGGCAAAGCTGGTTTCAACTGATGGTACACTAGAGGCAATATAAAAAACTCCATAGATTGTTGCAGTCTTGGTTGTTTGTTGGGATGCACACAAGAAAAGCAGGGTTTAGTTTTATTGTCATGGATTCCAAACCAACTAAATACTCAGGTGTCATATCGCCATATGATCTGGCTTATAAGTTATTCTCATGTGACATCAAAGGTGTCAAACAGATTCCATGGTTGCCCAACAAGCACAGGAGCAGAGGTAGTCGGTTACCGGAAAGGCAGCATGCAGACAGCCCAGCACTGGAGCCAATAGAGGTATGGTTCCAGGTAATAAAAAAACAAAAATCATTGAATTTTATTTTAATTTATCACTGTCTTTTAATTACAACAATGCAATAATTCTATATAACGCTCACTTAATGCTTGTACATATAAAATACCCTAAAACAACTTATTTCTTAACAATCGTAGACACCTTTCCTGCTCTCTAGGTTGTCCATAAAAAATCTGAATCAACCTAAATACTGGGACTATCAGGGGCATGGGGCATGTCCCAAAGCTGATGTAAAAAGTAAAGTATACAAAAAAGTTGGGACTTGAGAGCACTGGAAATTAACGAGGGTAGGGAAATAAGGGTAGATTTTAAATTAATTGTTGAAATTGGCACCTGCTATTAACGTGAATTATCAATATTTTTTATAGTAAATGGTTAATGTATTTTCTAAGTGATGAGATCTGTTAAAACAAGTATGACATTAAAAACATGTTTTCTTTCTTTCTAAAACTGCATCTGCACATGTCTAAGGCTTGTGTCTGATATTTCAATTTACTTGCATTGAATTGAAAAGTTCTTAGATACATTACAACACACAACTTGTGGACAGATGTGGTGATAATTTAGGGAGAAATTTGTCATGTATTTCTTATTCTAATATAACCCTCTAGGTTCTGTGTGATAGAGTTAACTCACATCATATGAACTGTTTTTTTTAAAATTCATGAATCTGATTTGCAACATTACAGAACATCTTTGACAATTATTCCATTCTCAATGGCAGAAAGACTAATACTAATCATGTACTAATGGGTAATTTTTAGCAATTGTTAACTGAATTTATGTCCATATTTATCAGTCATTTATAATAGTTGTTTTAGTCTTCTTTTTATGAAGTGTCAGTTTTTACTCTGTGTATAATCCTGCTCAAATGTTGCACTATAGTAAACAGTTTTATCTTTTATATACTTAAAAACTATTCCTTTTTTGTAGCTACTAGAGATGAGCATACGTGCTCGGTTATACCTCGATTAGGTTTGGCACCTTTTACACAGCCAATAAGCATGCGGGAATTGTCTATGCATTACTGTAATGTCGTAGCCATCTTGGTTGTGGCATTACTGTCACTGGCTGGCTGTGTGTTAGGGGTCAAGTTCCCCCCTCTGCACAGGGGGAATCTCGAGCCATCTCCGCTGCGATCTCCCATTCTTCTCCTGCCGCAGTGGAGCCTGCTCGGCGGAGGCGTTGGTCCCAGCGTCTCGCTCAGTCTGATACTGTGCAAAGGGTTACTGCTGCTTTTCCAGCTTCTGCCATTGTAGCCAGTACTGGTCAGTGGCGAGCAGACGTCTTTGTGACTAAGTCCTACTTTTCCCCTTCTGAGCTTGCCCAGGGTAAGATTTCTCATTGGAGATCAAGGGTCACATGCTCAGGTACTGCAGCAACTCCCATTGGTCCTCTAGGAATGTCCTGAAGTTGCTCAAGTTCTGTAGCATCCTCCCATTGGTCCTTCTGGGAAGGTCCTGAAGTTGCTGAAGCTATAAATGGTTTGCATGACTGCACAGCCATGCGCTAGTATCAATCTATGTTATGTGCTTTGCGCCAGTGTGGTCTTGTGTGTATGTATTTAGGGCCCCAGCTGAAATAAGCCCCTAGAATACCAGCACCTCCGGCGAGGAGTTTTGTGTGTATGCATTCAGGGTCCTGGCTGAAATAAGCCCCTAGTATACCGGCACCTCTGGTGAGGAGTTTGTGTGTGTGCAAGACCACTGACTGCTATCAGCTCAGCAGTTAGCTGTGTACTACTGTGAGTCTAACAGGGCACAGTGCTTTCTTTTGTGGGCAACTCTGTGAGTTCGCTTATACCGCCATATAGTGCCATTAGCTAGCAGCAGGTTACCCCCTGCACGGTGGACCCCGGGCTGCGAACGCACCAATAACTTAATCTATTTACTGGTGCGTTCGGCTAGCCCTAACACATGTGACATCATCAGGGGTTATAAAAGAACAGGTGCCGCCCGGTTAGGCAGACTGACTCCAGTGCTGGTCTAGGCCTGTGTGTGCACAGGAAAACGAATCATAGGCCTGTAGTGTTGACATTGGTGTTGAAGCTGAGCTACCATACTAACAGCTCTTCTAAGGGCTAATAATTTGATTTGCTGTTTGCATCATATACAATCTGCATTTAGCCTAAGGTCGGAGAAAATTGAATATATTTTGATCCATAGAGTATTACGTGATTTGTGTTACTTTTTGTGTTATATAACACTCCAAAAAATCTTAAATTTTTTTCCTGGGTTAAATTTCACTCCCATGCACTATTCTGTTCTCAGGTTTAATATTTCATATATATTACACACTAAAAAAGTGATTAAAAAATTTGCATGGTTAAATTTGTTACCCATACAGTGTTACGTGGTCTGGGGTACATTTCCTGTGATTTATAAAACTTAAAAAAGCATTAAAATAAGTTGCAGGCTTATATTTCTCAGCCATATAGTTTTGCGTGTTCTGTGGTACACTTCTGTGATATCCAACACTCCAAAAATGTGTTAAAAAATTAGCCGGATTACATTTCTCACTCATACACTATTCCATGGTCTGGGGTAAATTTCTGAGATATTATCTAACACTACAAAAAAGCATTTTAATAATTGGCTGAATAACAGTTCCCATCCACACACTATTCCATGGTCTGAGGGACATTTCCTGGGATCTATAAAACTGAAAAAAGAGTTAAAAAAATTGCAGGCTTACAGGGAGTCTGTCACCTCCAAAATCATATATGAGCTGTGGCCACCGGCATCAGGGGCTTATCTACAGCATTCTGTAATGCTGTAGATAAGCCCCCGATGTAACCTGAAAGATAAGAAATAAAGGTTATATTATACTCACCCAGGGGCGTTCCCACTGCGGTCTGGGTCCAATGGGCATCGCGGTCCGGTCCAGCACTTCCTATCTTCATCAGATGACGTCCTCTTCTTGTTTTCTTGCCACGGCTAGGGTGCAGGCGTACTTTGTCTGCCCTGTTGAGGGCAGAGCAAAGTACTGTAGTACTGGGAAAGGTCAGAGAGGCCCGGCGCCTGTGCACTGCAGTACTTTGCGCTGCCCTCAACAGGTTACATCGGGGCTCATCTACAGGCTTACAGAATGCTGTAGGTAAGCCCCCGATGCCAGTGACTGCAGCTCATATACAATTTTGGGGTGACAGATTCCCTTTAAATCTCTCACCCGTACAGTATTATGTGCTTTGTGGTGCATTATTGTTTCATATAACACTTCATAAAAGCGTTGAAACATTTTTCTGGATTGAATTTGATTGTCATCCATACTCTTTTGCACTTTTTCTGTTACATTATGGTGGTATTAAACTCCCAAAAGCCGCTTTGACTGCTTCAGATGACCAATTTTTTTATTTTATTAAAAATAAACTTGGTTTCAAGAAACCAATTACAAAAGGCGTAAGGTGTGCGGTAGCAATGAGGAAGTGGAAGTGCTGAGGATGGTGCATGCAGATGCCGAGGACGTGGGGCAGGTGCTATTACACCTGTTTCTGGAGCACAGGAAACAGGGAGACACGGTACACCACTTCCTGAGCCATAGCAATGTGAACAGGTGGTCAATTAAATAGCAAGTAATTCTTAAAGCAGACTTGGCAGCACCACCCAGTCTTCCGCATGGCCCAGTTTCACCAGTCTACAGTCTAGATCACTTAATCCTCACCCTGATCCTCCTTCCTCCCACCATGTTGAGTCCCAAGAGAATAATGATACAACACTACGACACTCCTTGGAGCTCTTTACTAGTGTTGAGCGATACCATCCGATACTTGAAAGTATCGGTATCGGAAAGTATCGGCCGATACCGGCAAAGTATCGGATCTAATCCGATACCGATACCCGATACCAATACAAGTCAATGGGACACCAAGTATCGGACGGTATCCTGTATGGTTCCCAGGGTCTGAAGGAGAGGAAACTCTCCTTCAGGCC
This sequence comes from Ranitomeya variabilis, assembly GCF_051348905.1. NCBI lineage: Eukaryota > Metazoa > Chordata > Amphibia > Anura > Dendrobatidae > Ranitomeya > Ranitomeya variabilis. Next base: position 449,078,943 of record NC_135237.1, on the reverse strand, counting down.
CTGGGATCCATGTCAATGTGTAAAAGAAAGAATTAAAATAAAAAATAGGGATATACTCACCCTCCGGCGCAGCCTGGACTTTACCGTCGTAACCGGGAGCCGTTGTACCTAAGAATGCACGCTTGAAGGGCCTTAGATGAGGTCTCTGCGCTCTGATTGGTCCGTAGTGGTCGCGTGACCGCTAGGCGACCAATCACAAAGCAGTGACGTCACCTAAGGTCTTTCAAGCGCTTGAAATACCTTAGAAGACGTCCGCAGCTTCTGATTGGTCGCGTAGAGGTCGCGTGACCGCTACGCGACCAATCACAAAGCCGTGAAGTAGGACATGTTTAGTGATGCACAAAACTTACAGCAGCCATGGCCTCAAGAAGATAACAGTGGGCAATGACAAATTTTGGCTAAGGAGGAAAGTGATGATGAGACACAGTTGCCGATCGGTCAGCTTGTTGTTGGCTAGTCACCAAGGTACCACTATGTTTTGTTATTGTTAAGTCACAAGGTCAGGAGAACCAGAGTACGGGGGTGGAAGACAAAGTAGTGGATGATGAAGTCATCAACCCAGCCTGAATGTCAAGACTCAAGAGCCCTGCTGCAGACTTACAGCAGGAGTCTCTGCATGTGTTACTGAAGGACAGAGAGAGAGTAAAGAGCGCTGAAGTGAGCTTACTTGCCGGAGCGCAGAACCTGAAGCACTCCTTGGGGGGAGTGGACGGAGGTGGGGCCAGACACCAAGTAGAGGCGGTGACCAGCCAAGCTGGAGAGTAGTCTGAACGTGCTGAGGTAAAGCCGGGAGGTCGATGAAGTGACAAAAGGGTGAGATGTAAGCATAGTCGAGATGTAGCAAAAAGGTCAGGGAACCGAAGATAGCATTGCAGTACAAATGGGGCAGACAGGAGGGAAGTTGGACTACAAAGCCGAAGGCCAGAGACAGAAACAGGTAATAAGCACAGAGTCACAAGGCAAAGCACAAAACGAGAAAACAGGCCAAGTCATACACAAGAAAACAATCAGAATAAACAGTATGCAAGCACACCAGGGTGTCAGACACACAGCCAGGAAAGATGTATCACTGACAAGGATCTCCAGATGAAGGCAGGTAAATATATCCCTCCCCAAATCAAAAGGAGGCTATACAAATGAACCCCGAGATGACAGGGAAGGAACCCTGTCCACAACCATGACAATACCGCACTCTTAATGGGGGCCACTGGGCTTCCAGGCTTCTCAGGATGCCTGGCATGAAAAGCCCAAACCATCCGATCGGCAAGCACTGAACCAGCCGAGACCCACGACCGATCTTCTGGACCATACACCTTCCAGTGCACCAAATACTGCAGATTCTGGCGCTCCCACTGAGAATCAATGATGTACCCCACCTCATACTCCAGATGACCTTCCACCAACACAGGAGGAGTGATGGATGAGGAGTCAAAAGGGACCTGTGAAAAGTGTTGGATATTTTGAAGGAGGCGGGAAGCTGTAACCTGTAAGCCACCGGATTGACAATCTCAATAATTTTACATGGGCCAATGAACTTAGGACCTAGTTTGGCCGAGGGGACCTTAAGCTTAATATTGCGGGTGGATAACCACACCTTCTCGCCCACTCAGAACTCAGGACCTGACCTCCTCCTCTTGTCCGCAAAAAATGTATACCTTTCCTGGAGCTTGGTGATGTTTCTCTGAACCTTGACCCACAGGGCTTTTAAGCATTGCACAGTACCTTCTGCCCCCAGACAACCTGAGTCCATGCGAGAAAACTCCCCAAATGTGGGTTAAATCCTTAGTTGACCAGGAAGGGAGACATTCCCATGGACTGACTCACATGACCGTTGAAAGCAAACTCTGCCACAGGTAATGCATCACACCAGTCATGCTGTCTGGAAGATGCCAAACATCTCAGAATTTGCTCCAAGGATTGGTTAGTGCGTTTAGTTTGCCCATTAGACACTGGATGATAGGCAGAGGAAAAAGACAGAGTGATTCCCAACTTCTTACAAAAAGCCCTCAAAAACTTGGCCACAAACTGCACACCTTTGCAGACACCACATTAGTAGGCATACCATGCAGATTGACCACATGCAACACAAACAACCTGGACAAGGGTTCAGCAGATGGTAAAGTAGGCAGTGGTACAAAATGAGCCTGTTTGGAAAACCTATCCATCACCACCCACACAACGGAGTTACCCCTGGATGGAGGGAGATTAGTTATAAAATCCATGGACAAATGTGTCCATGGTCTATCCGGAAGTGGTAAAGACACCAATTCCTTGGCTGGCTGGCAATGAGAATTTTTTGAATGGGCAAAAACTCCACATGCAGACACAAATATTTTAACATCCGCGACCAAAGAGTGCCACCAGAAAACCCTAGCAACTGCCTCCTGGGTGGCCGAAATCACAGGGTGAGCACTTAATGCAGACTCATGAGCCTCCCGAAGAAGTCTAAGATGGAATTTTTCCGGTACAAATAATTTCCCCACAGGTTTATTATTGGTAGCCAGAGCATTGGCCTCAAAAATTTCTCTCTACAAATCAGATGAGATTTCGGCTGCCACCACCCCGGGCTGAAGAATGGAGGATGGAGGTTCAGGAGGAGACACAGGATCAAAGCTTCAGGACAATGCACCTGCCTTAACATTCTTAGACCCTGGATGGAAGATGATGGAAAATTAAAATCGGGGGAAAAAAAGCAACTACCGGGCCTGTCTGGTGGTCAATCTTTTGGCAGACTTGAGAAAAGCTAAATTTTTGTGATCGGTAATCATGGTGACCGGATGAACAGCCTCCTCCAAAAAATGCCTCCATTATTCAAAGGCCAACTTGACTGCCAGAAGTTCCCTATTATCCACAACACTGCCCCCACTTCCACCTCAGAAGCGTCGACCTCCATGATAAAAGGTCTAGACGGGTCTGGCTGGACCAACACTGGGGCAGAAATAAAACACTTTTTTAAAGTCAGAAGATAATTTTTTGCAGAAGTTGACAAATTCTTCACATCAGCCCCCTTGAGTGTGAGATCAGTCAGAGGCTTAACCACCTGTGAAAAACCCTTAATAAGCATTTTTAAAAGTAGTTTGTAAAACCCTTTAAATCATGAGGTTGAACCCAATCAGTAACAGACTAGACTTTTTTCGGATCCATGCGAAATCCCTCACAAGAAATAATCAAACCTAAAAAAGACAATTCCTCTACAAAGAATGAACACTTCTCCAACTTAGCATGCAAATGGTTTTCTCCAAGTCTAAGGAGAACAGTTCGCAAATGGTTCAAGTGGGATTGACTATCAGGTGAGTACACTAAAATGTCATCAAGATAAATGACCACAAAATGCCCAATCAGATCAGAAAGAATGACTAGAGATGAGCGGTGTTTGAGTCGAACTGTTCACCAATTTCAAATTTGAGCTGTTTTGGGTGGTGTTAGAGTCGTTCGACGAACTCGAATAATTTGCTTAAAATTCGGCTGTTCGAGTTTCTGTTTGATAACTGTTCGTTCACCAAAAGCCTAACTTGATTTTCACATTAAAACTGTTTATCAATGTTAATAGACTGTTTCAGTGTATAGTGGGCGGGGGGTAGATCTGTGCTGATATAATGCCGATCTCCATTTTTTCTTTCCCGCATTTACAGTGGGGCGGTGCAGTCTCTCAGCCTATCAGCAGTGCACACACACAGCAAAGTGCATGTGATGCACACAAGCAAGGGCATGTGTCATTGGCTGTGTATGTCACATGTCCTTGCCCTATAAGAACCAGCCATTTTCCCTGTTACCACCATTTCCTCACTGCTGCAGCTTAGTGTTAGACGGCACCACTGCTGCTGTGGGCGCTATACAGTCTAAGAGTGTTTTTTGAAAGCAAATTTTCAGTTAGAAAGAGAGAGAGAGGTTTAGGTAGTCGGGAGTCGGGACTAGTTGTAATATCAGCCTTTTTCAGGGTAGGTTACAGAAGTTCATAGCACTTTTTGCCAGGCAGGTCTGTGCCAGTGGTGTGCAAGTGTTTGTCACAGCATTTGGTGTAATCTAGCTCAGCCAATCCTTTTGGGCTAGTAGCATTGTCATCTGAGTAGCCTGCCTGTGACGCTAGCTACACGGCCTGTGTATCTAAATTTTTACTGCATCTAACCCAGTATATCATTTTGGGCTTAGTTTCTGTGTCTGCACGTTAGCGGAGTAGCCCGTCTGTGAAGCTAGCTACACCGCCTGTGTATCTAAATTTTTATTGCATCTAACCCAGTAAATCATTTTGGGGTTAGTAGCAGTGTTTGCACGTTAGCGGAGTAGCCCACCTGTAAAGCTAGCTACACCGCCTGTGTATCTAAATTTTTACTGCATCTAACCCAGTAAATCGTTTGGGCCTAGTAGCAGTGTCTGCACGTCAGCTGAGTAGCCCACCTGTGAAGCTACCTACACTACCTGTGTATCTAATTTTTTACTGCATCTAACCCAGTAAATTGTTTTGGGCTAGTACCACAGTTTGGCCACAGAGCTCTGCTCAGTTTCCATCCATCATTTTTTGTGCCAACAACTACAGAGTTGCCAATTAGTTAAGCACCAAAATGAGTGGCAAAAGGCCTGCTGCTGGTGGAAAGGGGAATAGGCGTGTTGGAAAGGGAAAAAAAGGTTGTGTCCGTGGGGTAGGTGGTAAAGCAACAGTAAGATTTGCAGAAGAAAGACCATCTTCCAGCCAAAGTAAGATGTCTACTTCTTTTTTGTGGACAATCTCATATGATCCCTTTCTTACGACCATCGCTATGAGCATCACTAGAAATTCCAGATGAGGCACAAAAACAGCAGGTGCTTGAATGGATATCAAGTGCTCATTCAAGTGGGTCTCCTCCACCTCAACTTCAACATCACAAATACTCAAGTCCTCAGAGTTGTCACCCTAATCGCACTTGCTTCCTCACAGCTCCCAAGTCTCCAGCCGCCCATCTGAGTATGAGGTAACACAGATGGTTGAGCAGAGCTGTTTACTCATACTATAGCCTGGGAATCAGAAGTCTGCTCCAGAGTTTCTGTGAATCCAGACAAGGAAATGGTCTGCACTGATGCCCAGAATCTTTGTGAGTCAGATACAGGCCCAGATGAAGCAGGTTCTGAGCATAATGTAGACCCTCGTTTCCAAACTGTAACTCCTGTTGGTGGAGACAATGAGGAAGATGATGATGAGACTGAGATACCTGATTGGAACAAAAACTTGACTTTTTGGTCAGGGCAGGAAGAGGTTGGCTCTGAGGACGACGAGTGTGAGAACACACAGGGTGATAATGATGAGGTTGGAGACCCGACTTACTGTCAACCCACAGTCCACCAATCCATGAGGTCAGCAGAGGAGATGGAGGAGGATGCTAGTGACGACGAGGTTAGGTTGTGCCTTCCTGGACAGAGACGGAGTACTGGTAGCACATCAACAACTCCATCCTCAACCACAACTGTGTCTCTGAGCACAAGTCGTGGTGGCTCTTCAGGTCGCATGGGCTCTAAGCCTTGCATAGCCTGGGCATTTTTTGTGATCGCAAAGGATGACCCAACTCATGTTGTCTGTAAGATTTGTCACCAAAATCTCAGTAGAGGCCAAAAAATGAATAGTTTGAGTACTTCATGCATGAACCGACACATGGATATGAAGCATAAGTTGCAGTGGGAAGCTCACTGTGCTACAATGTGGCCAATTGGGCCACCCTCTGCCCCATCAAGTGCATCTGTGGCCTCTTTATCCTCTGTGACTGTGGGAAAAGCAGTCGAACACGGTTTTGGACGCAGATCTTCCACCTCTTTACCCACAACAGCGAGTGTGATTGGCAGGTTGTCAGTAGATTTGCAAGTGGAATCACCTGCTGGTGCTGAGCGCTCTCCGACATCGAGACCACCACATTTTGATCAAGGCAACATAATATCTCCGCCTGCACCTTCCTCACAGACCAGCAGTTTGCCGTGGACACCCTACTCAACCCTGTCTAAGCACAGCAGCCAGACCTCGGTCCCTCAGATTTGGACAAGTAAAAGACCATTTCCTCCTAGCCATGACAAAGCTAAGAGGTTGAATTTCACCATCTGCAAGCTGTTGGCTACAGAAATGCTGCCTTTCCGCCTGGTAGACACAGAGGATTTTTGAGACCATATGTCCGTCGCAGTGCCCCAGTAACAGTTGCCCAGTCACCACTACTTCTCAAAGAAAGCTGTGCCTGCTCTACACCAGCATGTCGCACACAACATCACCGCTTCCTTGAGAAACTCAGTGTGTGACAGGGTGCATTTCACGACAGACACTTGGACCAGTAGACATGGACAGGGGCATTACATATCGGTGACTGGGCACTGGGTAACTATGGTGACATCAGGAGAAGGAGCTGCTGTCCAAGTCTTGCCGTCCTCATGAGTTGCTCATCAATCTTCTGTATCTATAAGTTCCTCCACTGCTTCTGCCTCCTCAACCTCCTTTCGGTCCTCCACCTGCACCCAAAGCTTGTCTGGTAATGCCACCTGCATTCTAACTACGCAGAAGGAATCCTGCACTCCTCCTTACTATGCTGTCACCAGAGCTCAACGGCATCAGGTGGTGTTTACATTGAAATGTCTGGGAAATGTGAGTCACACAGCTGAGGAGTTGTGGTCAGCTCTGGAGACCGAGTTCCATCAATGGTTGCCTCCACTGAACCTGCAGCCAGGGAAGGCTGTGTGCGACAATGCTGCAAACCTGGGTGCGGCCCTTCGCCGGGGCAATGTCACACACGTGCCTTGTATGGCTCACGTTTTGAGCCTGGTTGTCCAGCAGTTTTTATCCCACTATCCCGGACTAGATGGGCTTCTGCAGAGGGCACGGTCGCTGTGTGCTCACTTCCACCGCTTGCATCCGGCAGCTCAATGACTTACATCTCTACAGAAGTCGTTGGGCCTGCCAATTCACCGGCTGAAATGCGATGTGCCCACATGGAGGAATTCAACTCTGCACATGTTGCAGCGACTGTGGCAGCACCGACGAGCCCTGGTGCAATATGTTATGATGTATAGCCTGGGCCAATGAGATCCAGAGGTGGGGCAAATCACACTGCAGGAGTGGTCTCAGATCAGGGACCTATGCACCCTTCTGCACAGTTTTGAAATAGCAACGAAGATGTTTAGTGCTGACAATGCCATGATCAGCATGACTATTCCAGTCATTTACATCCTGGAGCACACCTTTAACAGTATTCAGAGTCAGGTGGTGGGACAAGAGGAGGAGGAGGAGGAACAGGAGGAGTCGTATGCGGAAGGGATAATATCTCCAAGTTCCAGACGGTCGGCAGCACCAAGGCGGCTGGCATTGGAGGGTGGGGGAGAGGGATTACCGAGGGCGCATGATAGCAGCCAAACTGTTGAGGAAGGTGCAGGAGGTGAGGAAGAAGTGGAGGATGAACTGACGCTGGGCATGGAAGACTCATCAGATGAGGGAGACCTTGATCAAATTTCTGTTGTGCGAGGTTGGGGGGAGAGGGCAGAGGAAGGAAGCATGATTCTCACCTCGCTGTCACCAAGACAACAAAGACTTGGTCCTCCTGGATGCGCAAGACACATGAGTGCCTTCTTGCAGCATTACCTGCAACATGACCCTCGGATTGTCAGAATCCAAAGTAATGCGGACTACTGGGTTGCCACACTCTTAGATCCCTGGTACAAAAGTAAATTTGGCAAAATATTTTCTGCCATAGAAAGGGATTCATGCATGCAGGAGTATCAGCAGAGACTTACAGAATCTTACATCTGCTTTTCCACAAAACACCAGTGGTGCACATAGTGAATCTCTGAGTTCTAACTTGCCAACCGTGGGACTGTCGAGTGATCACTCAAACCGTAACAGTAACATCGTATCTGGTGGTAACAGCAATTTTTTCCAATCGTTTCAAGAATTTTTTAGACCATCCTTTGCAAGGCCACAGTAGACAAGAAGTCTGACGCATAGCCAACGCCTAGCGAGGATGTTACAGGAGTATCTCCAAGTTAACATCGATGTCATGACTGTGGAACTGAACCCTTGCTCAATTGGGGTTTTCAATCTGGAAAAATGGCCTGAGCTCGCCACTCACGCCTTGGAAATCTTGTCGTGCCCCGCAGCCAGAGTTCTCTCTGAACATGTGTTCAGCGCTGCTGGTGGTGTGCTGACAGATAAGCGCACGCGGCTGTCCAGTGACAATGTAGACAGACTAACGTTCATCAACATGAACAAATCCTGGATCCGCAAGGACTTTTCTACCCCTGTGTCATCCTGGGGAGACTAAAAGCTTGATGATTTTTGAAAATCACCTCACCAACCATTTTAAGAAACTGTGGTGAAATTGATGCCACTTAACTGGTGTCTGTGGCCCAATTTTTGGAAAAAATGGAGACTCTTTTTGGAGTCTCCTTGCTGTGTTTTACATGACGTTGGCATCGTCAATTCCAGGTGGGTGGGGTCGCTCCCCCCCTTTTAACCTTTAGAAACTACATACACTATGGCTTGGGGTAACATAGATGGTTGAGTCTGCAGATCTGTTTACGCATACTATGGCCTGCGATTCAGAGGTCTGCTCCAAAGCTTCAGTGTCTGCTAGTCAGCAGAGTAGCCCACCCATGAAGCAAGCTACACCGCCTGTTTATCTAATTACTAATTTTTAACTGCATCTAGCCCAGGCATTACTTTGGGCTTAGTAGCAGTGTCTGCTGCTCAGCAGAGTACCCCACCCATGAAGCAAGCTACACAGCCTTTTTATCTAATTACTAATTTTTAACTGCATCTAGCCCAGGAAATCCTTTTGGGCCTAGTAGCAGTTTCTGCTACTTAGCAGAGTACTCCACCCATGAAGCAAGCTACACCGCCTGTTTATCTAAGTACTAATGTTTAACTGCATCTAGCCCAGGCAATACTTTGGGCCTAGTAGCAGTTTCTGCTACTCAGCAGAGTAGCTCACCCATGAAGCAAGCTACACCGCCTGTTTATCTAATTACTAATTTTTAACTGCATCTAGCCCATGCAATACTTTGGGCCTAGTAGCAGTTTCTGCTACTCAGCAGAGTAGCCCACCCATGAAGCAAGCTACTGCTTGGGCTAGCGGAATGCACCGAGTAAATATAGATATTTATTATTGGTGCATTCGCACAGTGCAGGAGGAACCTGCTGCTAGTGAATGGTGGCACTATTTGGCGGTATAAGCTAGCTCTGTTACTTCACAGAGTCGCCATGAAATGAAAGCACTGCACCCTGTTAGACTCACAGGAGTACAAGCTAACTGCTGAGCTGATAGCAGTCAGTGGTCATGCAAACACACAATCTCCTCACCGGAGGTGCCAGTATTCTCGGGGCTTTATTTTCGGGCAAAGATGTCTATGATTCCAATAAAATATTTTTAAAAATGCAGCACTATGAGAAAATGTTTGCCAGCCCATGCACTTAGTGTATGAGCATTACAAGTCTAGGAGACCCGCACTATTACATTGGGCCTAGTTATTATTGAGGCATTCCTCAACATCTCATTATTCTCCGCCACTAGATCATCAGGGTTAACATGTTCTGTGCTGCTACAGCCAGTCCAAATTTTGGCAACGGTGTCTATGATGCCCATAAAATATTTTTAAAAAATGTACCCCCATTGTGAAATGTTTGTCAGCCCATGCACTTAGTGTACGGGCATTACAAGTCTAAGAGACCCGCTTCTTTACATTGGGCCTAGTTATTAATGATTCATTCCTCAACGTCTCATCATTCTCCACCACTAGATCACCAGGATTAACGTGTTCCGTGCTGCTACAGCCAGTCAAATTTTTGGCAGGGGTGTCTATGATGCCCATAAAAAATATTTTAAAAATTTACCCCCCAAGTGGAAATGCTTTTCAGCCCATGCACTTAGTATATGGGCATTACAAGTCTAGGAGACCCACTCCTTTACATTGGGCCTAGATTTTAATGAGGCCTTTCTCAACGTCTCATCATTCTCCGCCAATAGATCACCAGGGTTAGCATGTTCCTATCTGCTACAGCCAGTCAATTTTTGGCAAGGGTGTCTATGATGCCCATAAAATATTTTTTAAAAATGTACCCCCACATGGGGAAATGTTTATCAGCCCATGCACTTAGTGTATGGGCATTATGAGTCTAGGAGACCCGCTCATTTGTAAAAGTTTTTTTTATGAGGCCCTCCTCCATGTTTCTTCCAAGGGGGGATTGTGTTTCATGCAAACTTCGATCATGGCGGCCCTTGCATTCAATGCATGAGGAAACAGTATGGCAGGACCAACTGAAGAATGTGAAGTGGGTTTTCCTGTGGCCATCCAGTACCGAGGTTAAAAGGCTTATTGCGCTGCATGTGACATGGTAGCAGGGCAGGCCTTGCAGTTAATACATAAGAAAACAGTATGGGATTACAAAATGAAGAATGTGAAGTGGATTTTCCTGTGGCCATCCAGTGCCTGGGTTCAAAGACTTATTGGGGTGCATATGACTTGGTAGCAGGGCAGGCCTTGCTGTTAATACATATGAAAACAGTATGGCAGGACCAACTGAAGAATGTGAAGTGGGTTTTCCTGTGGCCATCCAGTACCTGTTTTCAAAGGCCTATTGGGGTGCATATGACATGATAGCAGAGCAGGTCATGCAGTCAATACATAAGAAAACAGTAAAGGATTACAAAATGACTAATGTGAAGTGGGTTTTCCTGTGGCCATCCAGTGCCTGGGTTCAAAGACTTATTGGGGTGCATATGACTTGGTAGCAGGGCAGGCCTTGCTGTTAATACATAAAAAAATAGTATGGCAGGACCAATTGAATAATGTGAAGTTTGTTTTCCTGTGGCCATGCAGTAGCTGGGTTCAAAGCCTTATTGCGGTGCATATGACTTGGTAGCATGGCAGGCCTTGCAGTCAATACATAAGGAAACAGTATGGGATTACAAAATGACTAATGTGAAGTGGATTTTCCTGTGGCCATCCAGCACCTGGGCTCAAAGACTTTTTGGGCTGCATATGACTTGATAGCAGGGCAGTCCTTGCTGTTAATTCATAAGAAAACAGTACGGCAGAACCAAATGAATAATGTGAAGTGTATTTTCTTGTGGCCATCCAGTACCAGGGTTCAAAGCCTTATTGGGGTGCATATGACTTGGTAGCAGGGCAGGTCATGCAATCAATATAAAACAGTATGGGATTACAAAATGACTAATGTGAAGTGGATTTTCCTGTGGCCATCCAGTACCTGGGTACAAAGACTTTTTGGGGTGCATATGCAGGGCCGGTTTTAGACAAAGTGGGGCCCTAGGCAAAAATTTAAAGTGGAGCCCCAAATGCTAACATTGTAAAATCACGCAAATATTTAGGTTACATTACATGAGCAGGATGCGGATACAGTTGGTGGGGGGGCCTGGAGCCAGTGCTCACACTGTGGCCCCCATATTTAGGGGCCTTATATCGTCCTACAGGTCTGCCACTATTAGCTGTATGCAGGGGCTTTGCTAGGGTCAGAAAAGATTGGGGGCCCAAGCACCAAGACAAAGAGTTGCCCTTAACCCCCTCTTAATTTTTTATTAACACCACAGATAATACAGTAATAACTCTCTGAGAACAGATAATGTAGTAGATATCACATGCAGTCCTATGTAACACCACAGATAGACATAGCGTTTCAGAGTAAGACTATGTTCACATGCAGCATTTTTTTCAGTAGCCAAAACCTTTTCTATTAGCAGTAAAAATGTTGCGTTCAACCTGTTTTTCAGCTTGTTTTGTGGTGTTCTTCATACTTTTTTCAGCTTTTTTTTTGGAGTGAGGATGTTTGCTTTGTCTACAGTATGTTTAACCCCTTCATGACCGTGGGATTTTTAGTTTTTCCGTTTTCGTTTTTCACTCCCCTCTTTCCCAGAGCCATAACTTTTTTATTTTTCTGTCAATTTGGCCATGTGAGGGCTTATTTTTTGCGGGACAAGTTGTACTTTTGAATGACACCATTGGTTTTACCATGGCATGTACTAGAAAACGGGAAAAAAATTCCAAGTGCGGTGAAATTGCAAAAAAAGTGCAATCCCACACTTGTTTTTTGTTTGTTTTTTTTGCTAGGTTCACTAAATGCTAAAACTGACCTGCCATTATGATTCTCCAGGTCAGTACGAGTTCATAGACACCTAACATGACTAGGTTATTTTTCACCTAAGTGGTGAAAAAAAATTCCAAACTTTGCAAAAAAATAAATAAATAAAATTGCGCCATTTTCCGATACTCGTAGTGTCTCCATTTTTCATGATCTGGGGTCGGTTGAGGGCTTATTTTTTGCATGCCGAGACGGCGTTTTTAATTATACCAATTCGGTGCAGATGCGTTCTTTTGATCGCCCGTTATTGCATTTTAATGCAAATCGCGGCGACCAAAAAAACGTAATTCTGGTGTTTCGATTTTTTTTCTCGTTACGCCGTTTTGCGATCAGGTTAATGCTTTTTTTATTGATAGAGCGGGCGATTCTGAATGCGGAAATACCAAATATGTGTAGGTTTGATTATTTTTTTATTGATTTATTTTGATTGGGGCGAAAGGGGGGTGATTTAAACTTTTATATATTTTTTATTTTTTTCACATTTTTTTTTACTTTTTTTTTAACTTTTACCATGCTTCTATAGCCTCCATGGGAGGCTAGAAGCAGGCACAGCCCGATCGGCTCTGCTACATAACAGCGATCATCAGATCGCTGTTATGTAGCTAAAATGCAGGTGTGCTGTGAGCGCCGACCACAGGGTGGCGCTCACAGCCACCGGCGATCAGTAACCATAGAGGTCTCAAGGACCTCTATGCTTGCAATATACAAGCATCGCCGACCCCCGATCATGTGACGGGGGTCGGCGATGCGCTCATTTCCGGCCGCCCGGCCGGATGCGGTAGTTAAATGCCGCTGTCTGTGTTTGACAGCGGCATTTAACTAGTTAATAGCGGCGGGTGATCGCGATTTCACCCACCGCTATTGCGCGCACATGTCAGCTGTAAAAAACAGCTGACATGTCGCGACTTTGATGTGCGCTCACCGCCGGAGCGCACATCAAAGCAGGGGACCCGACATCGGACGGGATAGTACATCCGATGTCGGGAAGGGGTTAAGACCACATTCATACGATCAGTATTTGGTCAGTATTTCACATCAGTATGTGTAAGCCAAAACCAGGAGGGTGATAAATACAGAAGGGGTGACGTGTTTCTCAGGCTATGTGCACACGCTGCGGATTTTGCTGTGGATCGGCAGCAGTTTTCCATGCATTGTACAGTACCATGTAAACGTATGGAAAACAAAATCCGCCATACACATGCTGCGGAAAATACCACACAGAAACGCTGCTTTGTATTTTCTGCAACATGTCAATTCTTTGTGCAGATTCCTCAGCGTTTTACACCTGCTCCATAATAGGAATCCGCAGGTGTAAAAACGCTGTTGACAACCGCACAAAAAACGCGGTAATTCTGCCTTAAATCTGCAAGTAAAACGCAGGGTGTTTTACCTGCAGATTTTTAGGAATCTGCGTGGAAAAATCCACAGCAGATTCCGCAACACATATGCACATAACCTCATTGTTCCACTGCTGTTTCTGCATTACAAATACTGACCTAATAGTTTAATTCACCAAAACCACTTAAAAAATTGCAGTGAAAAATGCCGTTTCAATATCTGCAGCTTTTTTATTCTTTGATTGCTTTCTACGGGTGAAAACACACTGGAAGAAGTGACACGCTACAGATTTAACCCCTTCATGACCCAGCCTATTTTGGCCTTAATGACCTTGCCATTTTTTGCAATTCTGACCAGTGTCCCTTTATGAGGTAATAACTCAGGAACGCTTCAACGGATCCTTGCGGTTCTGAGATTGTTTTTTCATGACATATTGGGCTTCATGTTAGTGGTAAATTTAGGTCGATAATTTCTGAGTTTATTTGTGAAAAAAACGGAAATTTGGCGAAAAATTTGAAAATTTTGCAATTTTCACATTTTGAATTTTTATTCTGTTAAACCAGAGAGTTATGTGACACAAAATAGTTAATAAATAACATTTCCCACATGTCTACTTTACATCAGCACAATTTTGGAAACAAATTTTTTTTTTGCTAGGAAGTTATAAGGGTTAAAATTTGACCAGTGATTTCTCATTTTTACAACACAATTTACAAAACCATTTTTTTTTAGGGACCACCTCACATTTGAAGTCAGTTTGAGGGTTCTATATGGCTGAAAATACCCAAAAGTGACACCATTCTAAAAACTGCACCCCTCAAGGTGCTCAAAACCACATTCAAGAAGTTTATTAATCCTTCAGGTGTTTCACAGCAGCAGAAGCAACATGGAGGGGAAAAATTAACATTTAACTTTTTAGTCACAAAAATGATCTTTTCGCAACAATTTTTTTATTTTCCAAAGGGTAAAAGGAGAAACTGGACCACGAATGTTGTTGTCCAATTTGTCCTGAGTACGCTGATACCTCATATGTGGGGGTAAACCACTGTTTGGGCGAATGGCAGGGCTCGGAAGGGAAGGAGCGCCATTTGACTTTTTGAATGAAAAATTGGCTCCAATCTTTAGCGGACACCATGTCGCGTTTAGAGAGCCCCCGTGTGCCTAAACATTGGAGCTCCCCCACAAGTGACCCCATTTTGGAAACTAGACCCCCCAGGGAACTTATCTAGAAGCATAGTGAGCACTTTAAACCCCCAGGTGCTTCACAAATTAATCCGTAAAAATGAAAAAGTACTTTTTTTTCACACAAAATTTCTTTTAGCCTTAATTTTTTCATTTTCACATGGGCAACAGGATAAAATGGATCCTAAAATTGGTTGGGCAATTTCTCCTGAGTACGCCAATACCTATTATGTGGGGGTAAACTACTGTTTGGGCACATGGTAAGGCTCGGAAGGGAAGGAGCGCCATTTGACTTTTTGAATGAAAAATTATCTCCATAGTTAGCGGACACCATGTCAGGTTTGGAGAGGCCCTGTGTGCCTAAACATTGGAGCTCCCCCACAAGTGACCCCATTTTGGAAACTAGACCCCCCAAGGAACTTATCTAGATGCATAGTGAGCACTTTAAACCCTCAGGTGCTTCACAAATTGAGCCGTAAAAATGAAAAAGTACTTTTTTTTCACACAAAATTTCGTTTAGCCTCAATTTTTTCATTTTCACATGAGCAACAGGATAAAATGGATCCTAAAATTTGTTGGGCAATTTCTCCTGAGTACGCCGATACCTCATATGTGGGGGTAAACCACTGTTTGGGTGCACGGCAAGGCTCGGAAGGGAAGGCGCGCCATTTGACTTTTTGAATGGAAAATTAGCTCCAATCGTTAGTGGACACCATGTCGCGTTTGGAGAGCCCCTGTGTGCCTAAACATTGGAGCTCCCCTACAATTGACCCCATTTTGGAAACTAGACCCCCAAAAAAACTAATCTAGACGCATAGTGAGCACTTAAAACCCCCAGGTGCTTCACAGAAGTTTATAACGCAGAGCCATGAAAATAAAAAAATTATTTTTCTTTCCTCAAAAATGATTTTTAGCCCGGAGTTTTTTATTTTCCCAAGGATAATAGGAGAAATTGGACCCCAAATGTTGTTGTCCAGTTTGTCCTGAGTACGATGATACCCCATATGTGGGGGTAAACCACTGTTTGGGCGCACGGCAGGGCTCGGAAGGGAAGGCACGCCATTTGGCTTTTTGAATGGAAAATTAGCTTCAATCATTAGCGGACACCATGTCGCGTTTGGAGAGCCCCTGTGTGCCTAAACATTGGAGCTCCCGCACAAGTGACCCCATTTTGGAAACTAGACCTTCCAAGGAACTAATCTAGATGTGTGGTGAGCACTTTGAACCCCCAAGTGCTTCACAGAAGTTTATAACGCAGAGCCATGAAAATAAAAATTTATTTTTCTTTCCTCAAAAATGATTTTTTAACCCACAATTTTTTATTTTCCCAAGGGTAACAGGAGAAATTGGACCCCAAATGTTGTTGTGCAGTTTCTCCTGAGTACGCTGATACCCCATATGTGGGGGTAAACCACTGTTTGGGCACATGCCGGGGCTCGGAAGGGAAGTAGTGACGATTTGGAATGCAGACTTTGATGGAATGGTCTGCGGGAATAATGTTACGTTTGCAGAGCCCCTGATGTGCCTAAACAGTAGAAACCCCCCACAAGTGACCCCATTTTGGAAACTAGACCCCCCAAGGAACTTATCTAGATGTGTGGTGAGCACGTTCAACCCCCAAGTGCTTCACAGAAGTTTACAACGCAGAGCCGTGAAAATAAAAAATCATTTTTCTTTCCTCAAAAAAGATGTTTTAGCAAGCAATTGTTTATTTTCACAAGGGTAACAGGAGAAATTGGACCCCAATATTTGTTGCCCAGTTTGCTGTGAGTACGCTGATACCTCATATGTGGGGGTAAACCACTGTTTGGGCGCACGTCGGGGCTTGGAAGGGAGGGCGCACCATTTGACTTTTTGAACGCAAGATTGGCTGGAATCAATGGTGGCGCCATGTTGCGTTTGGAGACCCCTGATGTGCCTAAACAGTGGAAACCCCTCAATTCTAACTTCAATACTAACCCCAACACACCCCTAACCCTAATCCCAACTGTAGCCATAACCCTAATCACAACCCTAACCCCAACACACCCCTAACCACAACCCTAACCCCAACACACCCGTAACCCTAAATCCAACCCTCACCCTAATCCTAACCCTAATCCCAACCCTACCCACAACTGTAACCCCAACACAACCCTAACCCTATCCTTAACCCTAACCACAAGCCTAATCTTAACCCTATTTCCAACCCTAGCCCTAATTCCAACCCTAAGGGTACCGTCTCACATAACGATTTACCAACGATCACGACCAGCGATACGACCTGGCCGTGATCGTTGGAAAGTCGTTGTGTGGTCGCTGGGGAGCTGTCACACAGACCGCTCTCCAGCGACCAACGATGCCAAGGTCCCGGGTAACCAGGGTAAACATCGGGTTACTAAGCGCAGGGCCGCGCTTAGTAACCCGATGTTTACTGTGGTTACCAGCGTAAAAGTAATTTAAAAAAAACCCGTACATACTCACATTTCGGTGTCCTTCAGGTCCCTTGCCGTCTGCTTCCCGCTCTGACTGAGTGCCGCCGTACAGTGAGAGCAGAGCGCAGCGGTGATGTCACTGCTGTGCTGTGCTCTCACTTTCCGGCCGGCAGACAGTCAGAGCGGGAAGCAGACGGCAAGGGACCTGAAGGACACCGAAATGTGAGTATGTACGTTTTTTTTTTTTTTACTTTTACGCTGGTAACCACGGTAAACATCGGGTTACTAAGCGCGGCCCTGCGCTTAGTAACCCGATGTTTACCCTGGTTACAAGCGAACGCATCGCTGGATCGCTGTCACAACGATCCAGAGATGACAGCAGGAGATCCAGCAACGAAAGAAAGTTCAAAACGATCTGCTACGACGTACGATTCTCAGCAGGGTCCCTGATCGCTGCTGCATGTCAGACACAGTGATATCGTATGGATATCGCTGGAACGTCACGGATCGTACCGTCGTAGCGATCAAAGTGCCACTGTGAGACGGTACCCTAACTCTAATTCCAACCCTAACCCTAAGGCTATGTGCCCACGTTGCGGATTCGTGTGAGATTTTTCCGCACGATTTTTTAAAAATCTGCAGGTAAAAGGCACTGCGTTTTACCTGCAGATTTACAGCAGATTTCCAGTGTTTTTTTGTGCGGATTTCACCTGCGGATTCCTATTGAGGAACAGGTGTAAAACGCTGCGGAATCTGCACAAAAAATTGACATGCTGCAGAAAATACAACGCAGCGTTTCTGCACGGAATTTTCCGCACCATGGGCACAGTGGATTTGGTTTTCCATAGGTGTACATGGTACTGTAAACCTGATGGAAAACTGCAACGAATTTGCAGCGGCCAATCCGCTGCGGATCCGCAGCCAAATCCGCTGCGGATCCGCGGCCAATCCGCTGCGGATCCGCGGCCAATCCGCTGCGGATCCGCAGCCAAATCCGCACATGCCATAACCCTAACCCTACCCCTACCCGTAACCCTAACCCTACCCCTAACCCTACCCCTAGTTCTAACCCTAACCCTAGTTCTAACCCTAACCCTAGTGGAAAACGAAAAAAAAAATATATATATATTTTCTTTATTTTATTATTCTCCCTACCTATGGGGGTGATAAAGGGGGGGGGGGGTATTTATTATTTTTTTTATTTTGATCGCTGTGATAGAACCTACCACAGCGATCAAAATGTACCTGTAAGGAATCTGCCGGCTGGCAGATTCGGCGGGCGCACTGAGCATGCGCCCGCCATTTTCCAAGATGGCGGCGCCCAGCGAGGAGACGTACGGACACCGGGAGGATCGGTAAGTATGAAGGGGTGGTGGGGGGGTGGATTGGAGCACAGGGGGGTTGATCGGACCACAGGGGGGGTGAATTCAAACAAGGAGGGAGCGGGCAGGAGGACGGGGGAGCCGGCAGGCGGACGGAGGGGACCGGACCCCATAACGGAGCACTGGGGGGGCGATCGGTGGGTGTGGGGGGGGGACATATTAGGTTTTCCAGCCATGGCCGATGTTATTGCAGCATCGGCCATGGCTGGATTGTAATATTTCACCAGTTTTTTAGGTGAAATATTACAAATCGCTCTGATTGGCAGTTTCACTTTCAACAGCCAATCAGAGCGATCGTAGCCACGGGGGGGTGAAGCCACCCCCCCTGGGCTGAAGCACCACTCCCCCTGTCTCTGCAGATCGGGTAAAATGGGAGTTAACCCCTTCACCCGATCTGCAGGGACGCGATCCCTCCATGACGCATACGCTGCGTCATAGGTCGGGAAGGCACAGACTTTCATGACGCAGCGTATGCGTCAAAGGTCGGGAAGGGGTTAAAAAGCGCTACAGTTCTGAAATCCAGTCAGAAAACAAACAAGTGCCTGCAGGAGATTTCGGAAATCTCCTATGTTTTGCTGGCACTTTATAAAGCAGCTTTTCGCCATGTTCATATGCAGAATTTTTGCAGCTTTTTCTTCTGCAATTAAGAAGTTTACAGCATTTTACAGCACAAGCAAAAACTGAGATTTTCAGAAATCTCTTGCACACCCTTTTATTTTCCCCTGACTGGATTTCACAACGGCAGCGTTTTTTAAATCTGCAGCATGTCGCTTTCAGCAATTTTTTTCACCCATAGAAAGCAATGAAAAAGTTTAAAAAATGCTGCAAATGTTGCAATGTTGTTTTTCGCTGCATTTTTGGTGAATAAAACTAACTTTATTAAACATGTACTGTAGACAAAATGCAAACTGTAAAAAACAAACAGCAAAAGCTCTAAGGGTGTGTGCCCACAGTCAGTAAACGCTGCAGGTCGGCTGCTATGTACTTGTGCAGCGTCCAACCCACAACGTCCACATGTTACAGCATAGTGGATGGGATTTCAAGAAATTCCATCTCTACTATGCGTGCACTGACACCGGCACCTCACCTGCAGAGAAGGACATGGAGCGCGTCTGTCCAGGCTGCAGCATGCCAATTTACAGTATATGGCGTAGACGCGAGTCTCCACCAGAGAAATCTCACCCGAGCAATGTATAGGACACAGGGATTCCGCACGGTTCAATAAACACATGCGGAATCACCTGTGTTCAAAACATGGCAGCACTTTGGACGCAGCACATGTCCACTGCACATACCCTAAAAAATGGGTGCTTTGAAAGCAGTGTTTTTACTGCCAAGAGATCAGGTTTTGGCTACAAAAAAATGCACCAAAAACATTGATTCTTATGCACACCTGTACTATATATGGCTATGTACACATGATGCTGATTTGCTGCAGATCCGCAGTGGATTTTTCCGCTCTGAAATGCTGCAGATCCGCACTGTGATGTAAAGTACAATGTTATTAAATGGGGGGAAAAAAATTCTGTGCAGATGGTGCAGAAAAATCAGTGCGGAATTGCTGTGGATTTCAAAGAAGTGCATGTCACTTCTTTTGTGCAGATCTGCAGCGTTTCTGCACCCCTCCATGATAAAAATCCGCAGTGGAAAAAACCGCAGAAGATCAGCACAAAATCCGCATAAAAACCGCAAAAATCCGCATAAAAACCGCAGCAAATCCGCGGCTGCGGATTCTGCCAGGAGATGCGGATTTTGTGCAGAAAACTCTGCACCTCTTTTCCTACGTGTGCACACAGCCTAAATGTGTATGGTTTACCCTTATTATTTCACGTGGGAATTCATTTATTTCTATATAATAAATGCCCTGATTCAGCAGGCAATATTCCTGTCCTGTGTCATCCAGACAGTAGTGACAGGAGGTCGCCCTGACAGATTAAAAGCAGTGATTTAGTGACTGGTCAGAGCCAATGCTGATGGCTGCTGTATGTGACTGTGAAACCTGATCCTACAGCAATCATCACAGAGCTCTGGGACCACAGTGAGTAAATCACTGCACTGAGGGGGTCTCAAGGGGGGTTTGGGAGAGGTGCTCTGGGACTGCTGCTTCACTGCTGTACACCCTCTGGGCACTTCATACAGGGGTTGCAGATGCAGGGGGCCCCCTTTGTAGGTGGGGGCCCCAGGCATCTGCCTGGTCTGCCTGTGCCAAACGCCGGCCCTGTGCATATGACTTGGTAGCAGGGTAAGTCTTGCTGTTAATACATAAGAAAACAGTATGGCAGGACCAACTGAATAATGTGAAGTGGGTTTTCCTGTGGCCATCCAGTACCTGGGTTCAAAGGCATATTGGGGTGCATATGAGTTGGTAGCAGGGCAGGCCTTGCTTTCAATGCAACATTTTTTCAGGAAGCCCTCCTGTACCTCTCGTGAAAGGGGTATTGGGGTGCGTCGTAATTTTTGGCAGCCCAGCAACTCACTGCATAGGCAATACCGGCATAGGAGACCCTCTGTTTAATAATGGCCCTTTAAGAATATTAATGCCGCCTGATGCCCCTCTAAAAATAGGATTTGTGACTTTAAGAGTCCATCCTTCATAAATGAAAAAAGTGTTTCTCCTTATGTGTCACACAGCACATGGCCAGCTAGGGTTGTTAAATGTTGCATTTCCCAGTGAATGCATTTGTATTGGTTGAAAGCAATGTTAAAGTTGAAAAATGCATCAAAAACGCTGCGTGTGAACATAGCTCAAGTAGTGGAAGAACATTTTGGTCTGGGGTTAATTATTTTGCCTTATATACAAGTCATTACCTTGGAAAGGATGTACCTTAACATATTTCCCAGCAAAATCCATTTTGGTTTTGTTTTTGTATGTTTTTTGGTGCACCTGTAAAAATGGCATGAAACTCTGACAACATTGCTTACAGCTGTGACCTATGAGTCAGAAATGCTTCCAGGGGTGATCCCCATGATGTTCCCGTGTCATATGAGCAGTGCTTCCATCATTTTCAGACGTTTTTAGACCTTAAAAGGACACCTGGATGGGATTGCGGTAAAATACTCTGGTTTCCCATAGACTTACATTGGGCTCGCTGCTCGGGTCGAGTACCCAAGTATTCCAATTTGCTCGACCCGAGCAACGAGCACCCGAGCATTTTAGTGCTCGCTCATCACTACTCCTGACCTAAACCCTATTGAGCATCTGGGGCAAACAGAAGGTAGAGTAGCACAAGGTCTCCAACATCCACCAGCCCCGTCATGACATCCTGGAGGAGTAGAAGAGGATCTCAGTAGCAAACTGTGAATCTCTAATGAACTCCAGAGTTACCACAGTGCTTGCACATAATGGTGGCCACACAAAATTTTGACACTTTGGGCACAATTTGGCCATTTTCACTTAGGGGTGTACTTACTTTTGTTGCCAGTGGTTTAGATATTAATTGCTGTGTGTTGAAGTATTTTGAGGGCACACTAAATTTACATGGTCATATAAGCTGTGCACTGACTACTTTACATTGTATTAAAGTGTCATATCTTTAGTGTTATCCCATGAAAAGATATAAAATATTTACAAAAGTGTGAGGGGTGGGCTAACTTTTGTGAGATCTTATATATACATATATGTCACAATCATTCTTGTATGATATATCTGAATAATGTTCTTACTACCTGTCATTGTAAAACCCTTTACAAGCTTTTGGCTTTTTATTACAAACAAAAAAAATGTGTGAAAGGATCTGGCAGCTTTTGTACAGTTGTATCTATATTGTAAAAATATATAAAGCAGGCAGTGACAGCAACTGTTCTGCCTCTTCAATGTGATGAAAAATATGACTGTACTACTCCAATGTCAGAATTGTATTATGTGTATTAGTAAACTTTGCTTTGTGAGAACTATAGAACAGAGAACAATTTATGGCTCCAGGAGGTATTCTTCGAGGATCATCAGAGTGCAACTTATACAATTGTACATTATATTGGTATTTCTGCTAAAAACTAACAAATCCCTTGTGTTCTATTAGGAGCTGACATATGTCTTTTTCTTATGGCCTCCATCACCAGATATCAGATTCACCACATCGGGTGTCCTTCATAGCAACAATCTGACTTTCCATGAAACAGTGAAGATAAATCTCAGTCACTTATGCACAGGCACCAGTAGGATGTCTTTACAAGCTTCAGCCTACCTTTGACATGGATTGTTCTGCAAAGGTTCTCCGTGGGGTCAGACACAAACTCTTCTCACAGTGATTGATGATAATAAGACAGATTATAATACTTCTTCCTCCCTGGCTCTGTGCTTTCAACTTTTTAGCTTATTTTAGAGAATATTGAGGGAATATTGATAACACATTATCCTCATCTGGCAGAGTAAGTAGACAAAGATGTTGCCAGCTCCACATTTTTATGTAATGGTTTTCATACAATTTGAAACATTGCACTGGCTGAAATCTAAATGTTCGCATTATGTCTGATTCAAATTTGTAACCTATAGTGTTAAATATACCAACAGCAGTGCATAATTTGATCATAGGGATGACACCATGGCAGGAAGTTATCGGTGGATGCCTTCTTTAGGTGACCCACTAATTTAGCATAACAATTTAACATTACCCAGGGAATATTTACAGGAACCTGTTTTGTAAAACAAAACTTTAACCTGCAGATATGGAGTTAGGGGTCTCCATCTGAAGCCAAGTCGGCATACCCTTATGACTGAAATATCAAAGCTGCCGGGAAGAATAACGTTCATGTCGTCCCAACAGCGGGACTCTCAGTGCAAGCATCGGGCAGCTTCAGAACTCTACAAACTATAATCAGTGTTTGATCTAGTGTCATTTACATAATCAATCCAATTCTCTTGGAAGAGAGAATCTACACTCCTGTGACTCTGCCCTTAAGAAAACTTGTTCCAGAAGCCCCTTTAACAGCAACATTGCCTTGATCTCTATTGGATTAAACAGTGTTTCCCAACTCCGGTGCTCAAGAGCTACCAGCAGATTATATTTTCAAGATTTACTCAGTACTGCCCAGATAATAATTTTATCACCTGTGCAATTCAAAGGAAACCCTAAAAATATGATCTGTTCTGTAAATTAAGATGAAAAACAAACATTGCAGGTATATTGAATGAGAGACACATCAGCGAAAAATATTTTATTCTCTCTTATACTTTACACAGCAATTAATAACCTTGTCTTGTGTAAAATCAAGTACATCATTTCAGTTTGTATACATCCTGATTAGGTGAAACATTTGATGATCTGTACACTTCCGTAAACCATCCATATATTTCTATCACACGATCGTTTAAAAAAATAAAAATAAAATCACAGTTCTTTACAGGGTTTGTTCATTTTTTCTCTTAATTTCTTTAATCTTTCAAAAATAGCAGCAGAATATAGCAATGATTGGGTTTTTTATGATTGTTATTAATCTCAATATTGCTTTATTCTGCAGTATTGCTTACTGCTTCAGACTGTACCAGTAAAATTTTGTATTAGCTCTATTAATATTAAGATGTTAAAAATAGTATTTACATATTTTCTTTGGAAATACTTCACCTCATTACTATACACCCATCATTTACTTATAAAGTGCCAACATAATCTATAAGTCTGTACAATAGGGAAAAATAAATATACAAATGTTATGTACAGAAACACACATACAAATGGTGGAAAGGATCTTGTTCCTGAGAACATACAATTTATAACAGTGAAAAAGGAAGCAATTATATTTTAGAGAGTATGTTTGGTTATGGTGTTAGTAATTCATACATGATGCCCTGCAATGTGTTAATTGGAAATGAGAAACTCAATTTTTGCTCCCATGGTCAGATGACTTCTGTGCTTGGTATCCTTGGTCCGGCATCCTGGGCATTTATGTGCCATCATGACATGCTTTGAGCTGCATCGTTATGACATTGTTTGCCCTGGTAAGCACCAAAGACACCTAAGATGCCAGGCTGGGAATTCTGAGTGCAAAAATGACCACCGACAGCCAAAAAAGACCAGACAGAACCAGAGGAGTGCAAATTGAGTTTCTCTTCTCTAGTGGGGAGTGGGGTTGTCAATTGCTGTACAAACCCTTCTTATTATCCTGAGTCTGCTGCACAAAAATAAGGAAAACTTCATATGTACCTATTGAGTTGGTGCTTCCTTCTATCTGACTGGATGCAGCTTTCTTTAAACCGTCAAAGCAGACTTTTGATCGATGTTTAGCTGCAGCAGTTACGTGACTATCAGGTGTCGTAGCAGGAAGAATGGCCTTATTAAGGGCAGTTAACAATCCCTTTAATATACACTTCTGCATTGAAACTTTCAAAATGTTAAATTTTTGCTTCATGGCTTCTTATCCCCATCCTTGTATGCATGGCTCCTCATCCCTATCTTGGCATGCATGGATCCCTATCTTTGTCTGCATGGCTCCTTATCCCCACCCTTGTAGGCATTGCTCTTTTCTATCCTTGCATGCATGTCTCCTGAACCCTATCCTTGTATGCATGGCTTCTTATCCCTGTCCTTGTATGCATGGTTCCTCATTCCTATCCTTGTATGCATGGCCCCCATGAGAAAAGCATTGAAAAAACTCTAACACTTACCTTCCCTGCTCTCCCTTGCAGCATCTTGTTCTGGTGCCAGCAGCTCTTGCGGCGAGCAATCTCCTGTCCCCGCTCATTAAGGTAATGAATATTCACTCCACAACACACCTATGTGAATGGAGGCAGGTGAATATTCATATCTCTTCAGTAGCGCACACCTGTGATAGCCCGGCATCTGCTGGAAGCCAGTGGCTTTGGCTGACACTTTGCACACTTTAAAAGAAATGAATATTTACTGACAGTGCAGTGAATATTCATTTCTCTTTAGCAGGTCACACAGGCTTTAGCCTCAGGAACCGGCTTGTGCCTCCTATGACCTGCTGCTCTACTGCTCCCCCTCCCCGTCCATCTTCTCGGACAATGACTCAGGTAAAAGCCAAGGGGGCATTTTCAGCACAAAAAATGTGCTGAAAAACTCAGCTTATACTCGAGTACATGCATTAATTAAAGAGGTTAATAGCCTTATATTAAGGGTTCATGCACACATTTATAGCAGAGCTGTTATAGAAAGCAGCTTCACTACCAAATTCCATGAGGACTCCACTATATCTCCTTATGGCTTTGATATTATAAAGTGTTTTCTGCCATGTTGTCTGTGTAAAATCTTACATGTATTTATAAAGACCTTGTATTTATGAAGATAGTCTCCTTCCTTCATATATTTTTATATGGAGTGCTTGTAGTAAATGGCCTTATGGCCTCTAAAATGTGCATGAACCCTTTACCTTTGAAAACCTAAATGAAATAAGAAACAAACATCCATCTAATGTATCTAATACTTCTACTTTATATCAGTATAAGCGGCTTGTCTATAAGTGGTTTGATTTTTATGCCTTACATGTGAACCAGAAAGCAAAATATCACTTAACAAGACATGTAGTTACTGTGGTGGCATTAATAATAGTGTGCTCTTATACTCATTTCAAGGTTGCTTTACTGAAATAATGGAATTGATTGTGTATTTAAAGGGACTCTGTCACCTGAATTTGGAGGGAACAATTTTCAGCCATAGGGGCGGGGTTTTCGGGAGTTTGATTCACCCTTTCCTTACCCGCTGGCTGCATGCTGGCTGCAATATTGATTTGAAGTTCATTCTCTGTCCTCCATAGTACACGCCTGCGTAAGGCAATATTGCCTTGTGCAGGCATGTACTACGGAGGACAGAGAATGAACTTCAATCCAATATTGCAGCCAGCGGGTAAGGAAAGGGTGAATCAAACACCCAAAACCCCCGCCCTATGGCTGAAAATTGCTCCCTCCAAATTCAGGTGACAGAGTTCCTTTAAATATAAGCATACACAAACTGAATGAGATCACATGGTTTAATCACCATTAAAAGGGGTTTATTTAAAATAACACCTCTTCTGTCCCTGGGTTGTGTCCGAAATTGCAGCTCACCAATCATCAGCTACTGCATCCTACCCACTTAAAAAAATGACTACAATATCTAAAATATTGAAATTAAATACATTCACAACTACTTAAAGAATGGCTACTCCAGACTGAGGCTAGAGATTTTTATAAATATAAGCTATTGACAAAAGTGTACAGATCACTCCTTCGGAAAGGGCCAGATGTTCACCACAATTTTTAATGGTTGTGGTGTCCCATCAAGCAGAGCAGGATCCCACAACCCTCCAGGAACCCCTGTCATAGTGAAAGTGAGATCTCGTACATTATCGCAAAACCTTAGTCTTTGCAGTAACTCATCAAAGGCGCATCATTTACTAAATGAGGACTGAATGTTAACATCCTTAGCAAATGATGCGTTAGTGATGGTTTAGTACAAAGAGCAAGATCATAGGATAAAACTCAAGGTCTCACACTTCCACTGCAAGAGCAGCTGGTAAAGGTTGTGGGATCTTGCACTGTACCCTGGGATTTCACAACCTGGAAGTTTGGCCTTGACTTTTCCTAGAAAGTAGAGCTGCTATGATAACTATAACACATTTTTGCACTGTCTAATCTATGCAGTAATCTACTCCAATGTACTCAGTTGTCTGTCAGACTTATAGGCCTCGATTCATCAAGACCTGGGATATTCTTTCTTAAGAAGCATGGTTGACTCAGATGCTCCTGTTATTTTTTTTATAAACTTTGATTCAATAGATTCAATTCTCAAATATTGTAAGCTTGCTAGCAAGGCTATCACTCCTCTTCATATATGTTGAGATATGTGTTATTTTGTAATGTCTTTATTGTCTGTATTCTACATGTCCCCTCTAAAATGAAAAGTGCTGTGGAATATGTTGACAGTATAAAAAATATATTATTATTATATTATTATTATTATTATTAATAATAAATTTCATTTCTACTTGAATTAAATTCATCCATCCCTACTCTTTACACAATGAACTGTGATGCCAACAATAACAGTTTGTATGCCACCATCAATGATGCAATGAAACAACAGATGTGCATAAGTTTACACAGAACAATGATCAAGAAAGGACATTCGAATATGTAGCCAGTAATTGGCCTGTATAAGTGGGCCGATAGCTATAATTATGTCTAGTGCATGCTGTTTTCAAAAACTAAGGAACTCTAAGAAGGGCAGTAGTAACAAAGACGACCAAAAAGTCTTTAATCAGTGCTTTGCGGGTACATTACCATCATTCCTGACAGAAGATAATGATACCGAAAATCCTCGAAAAAAATATACAAATTGCAGATATATTTTGTAAAAAGATAAGTGAGAGATACTAAAAAGTTTTGTGTTCTATTAAGACAACAAATTTAGGTTTTGTTGTTTCAGACAAACTGTACACCCACAATGCACGTAAGACCACATTCATGTGGATGGGGTCTAGTGCATAAAGAACTGAACCATGACCGGCACGGAGGACAAAGAGCTAGAGCCTAAGCAGTGTAAGGAGTCAGATAAGGGACAAGCACAGTAGAGTCTAATTTTTTACCTTATCCTTTCCTGAACCTCAAAAGAATCCAGTAAAATGGAAACTAGATGGACACTATTTTGATGGATTCATGCAAATCCATCAAAATAGTGTTCATCTTAAAAATTTTGCATTCTCCAGAATCCAAAATTTTGACTTTTCTTTAGCTAATTCAATTTGCTATGTATCAATTTGCTCATCTCTAGTTTGTTGCAAACATATGTTTTTTGGAGCAAGATAAAGATAAACAATATAAAGAGATTCAGGTGGAAAATCTACTAGAATCTGTGAGAGTACTTCAATTTTATTTAGCTAATATTCTACATAATCTGGAGTAGCCAATTTATAATGAATGAGCATACCTTTTGCATTTCCTTGCAGTAGCTGTAATGAATAGTGATGAGCAAAGATACTCGTTAATCGAGATTTCCCCAGCATGCTCGGGGGTCCTCCGAGTATTTTTTAGTGCTCGGAGATTTAGTTTTTCTTGCCGCAGCTGAATGATTTACATCTGTTAGCCAACATAAGTACATGTGGGGGTTGACTGGTTGCTAGGGAATCCACACATGTACTTATGCTGGCTAACAGATATAAATCATACAGCTGCGGCAAGAAAAACTAAATCTCCGAGCACTAAAAAATACTCGGAGGACCCCCGAGCATGCTCGAGAAATCTCGAGTAAGGAGTATATTCGCTCATCACTAGTAATGAACAAATGACCATGTCATACACAGTGAACAAAGCCCAAAGACGGAGTACTAATAGATCATACATCCTCCCTTGTCCTAAATGAAGTTACGTTGTTTCGAGTAGTTTTCACAAGTCTCAAAGTGCTTGATTACAACAGTAGTGTGCATGCCCAACTGTGAGGATGAGGAGTTTAACCCCTTCAGCACCTTGGGTTTTTCTGTTTTTGAGTTTTCATTTTTTGCCCCCCTTCTTTCTACAGCCATAATTTTTTTGTATTTTTCCATCTATATAACCATGTGATGGCTTGTTTTTGTGGGTCAAGTTGTACTTTTGAATGACACCATTGATTTTACCATACTGAAAAATGAAAAATAAATTCAAAGTGCTGTGAAATTGTAAAAAAAAGTGGAATTCCACAATTACTTTTTTTTACCACGTTAATTATATGCTTAAACTGACCTGCCATTATGATTCTCCAGGTCATTATGACTTTGTAGATAACACACATGTCTAGGTTCTTTTATATTTAAGTGGTAAAAAACTCCAAAGTTTGTAAAAAAGCAAGTCGCCATTTTTCGAGACACGTAGCATCTCCATTTTTCAGGCTCAGCGAGGGCTTATTTTTTGCGTGTCGAGCTGACATTTTTATTGATATTATTTTTGTGCAGATATGATGTTTTGATCAGCTGTTATACCATTTTTATGCAATGTTGCAGCTACCAAAAAAACTTAATTTTGGCATTTTTATTTTCTTTCTTCTTACATCGTTTACTGATTGGATTAATTCTTTCTATATCTTGATAGATCTGGTGTTTCTGAACGTGGCGATACCAAACAAGCATTTTTTAAAATTGTTTTATTTTGAATGGGGCAAATGGAGGGTGTTTCAAAATGTTATATTTAAAAAAACAAATAATTTTTTTTTAACTTTTTACTGGCTTCAATAGTCTCCATGGGAGACTAGAAGCTTTGATCTTCTGATCAGTTTCCACACATATAGTAGCTGAATAGCAGTTCAGATATGACAACCACAGGGGTCTCCTTCAGATCCCAGGTAATTATGCCAACCCATAGACGATCTGCAGTCATGTGACACAGGGGTTGATGGGGAGGTTGTCACGTGCTTTCGGCGCGATCATGTTAAATGCTGCTGTCAGAGATTGACAGCGGCATTTAATGTGTTGAAACTCACGGGTGGATTGCAATTCCACCCGTGGCTGTTACGGGCATACCTATACCTATACATCGAAGGTTGTAAAGGGATTAAAGAAGAAGCTGTCAACTCTGGTAAGGAAGAACAGGTAGCTCACAACCATCATCTAGTTATTGCTCAGATCCCATCAGTGGGGCCTTAACAATCATATATTTATTATTTATACTTTGGGAAACTCCTTTATTCAATTTTGCAAGGACTAATATGAGTAAATGCTCCCACAGCATACAACTGCTGGAGACACATGTGCTAAATCATCACACAGGTGCAGATTTAATGGAAAAACTAAAAATTATCTTTTTAAGATTTCCCTGATTTCAGCTTGAAAAATCTATGGAAAAGGTCAAAATTTGCACTGGGTGAACGATATCTAATAAATACTTTTAATAATATCTACAGTATATGCTCCTGCCTTCACAGTATGGAATAAAGGATTACTTTTATCACAAATGAAGTAAGTCTCAAGCTACATGAATATATTTCCTAAAGTCAAATAGGTCAGATTAAAATACACTGCTCAAAAAAATAAAGGGAACACTTAAACAACATAATATAACTCCAAGTAAATCAAACTTCTGTGAAATCAAACTGTCCACTTAGGAAGCAACACTGTTTGACAATCAATTTCACATGCTATTGTGCAAATGGAATAGACAGCAGATGGAAATTATTGGCAATTATCAAGACAAGCTCAATAAAGGAGTGGTTCTGCAGGTGGGGACCGCAGACCACATCTTAGTACCAATGGTTTCTGGCTGATGTTTTGGTCACTTTTGAATGTTGGTTGTGCTTTCACACTTGTAGTAGCACGAGACGAACTCTACAACCCACACAAGTGGCTCAGGTAGTACAGCTCCTCCAGGATGGCACATCAATGCGAGCTGTGGCAATAAAGTGTAGTGTCCAGAGGCTGGAGGTGCTACCAGGAGACAAGACAGTACACCAGGAGACATAGAGGGGGCCGTAGGAGGGCAATAACCCAGCAGCAGGACCGCTACCTCAGCCTTTGTGCAAGAAGGAACAGGAGGAGCACTGCCAAAGCCCTGCAAAATGACCTCCAGCTGGCCACAAATGTGCATGTGTCTGCACAAACGGTCAGAAACCGACTCCATGAGGATGGTCTGAGTGCTCAACATCCACAGATGAGGGTTGTGCTCACAGCCCAACACCATGCTGGACGCTTTGCATTTGCCACAGTACACCAGGATTGGCAAATTCGCCACTGGCGCCCTGTGTTCTTCACAGATGAAAGCAGGTTCACACTGAGCACATGTGACAGACGTGACAAAGTCTGGAGATACTGTGGAGAGCAATCTGCTGCTTGCAACATCCTTCAGCATGCAGGACAATGCCAGACCTCATGTGGCTGGAGTGTGTCAGCAGTTCCTGCAAGATGAAGGCATTGAAGCTATGGACTGGCCCACCCACTCCCCAGACTTGAATCTGATTGAACACATCTGGAACATCATGTCTCGCACCATCCACCAATGTCACGTTGCACCACAGACTGTCCAGGAGTTGGCGGATGCTTTAGTCCAGGTCTGGGAGGAGATCCCTCAGGAGACCATCCGCTGCCTCATCAGGAGCATGCCCAGGCATTGTACGGAGGTCATACAGGCACTTGGTGGCCACACACACTACTGAGCATCATTTCCTTGTCTTGAGGCATTTCCACTGAAGTTGGATTAGCCTGTAATTTGATTTTTCACTTTGATTTTGAGTATCATTCCAAATTCAGACCTTCATGGGATATTAATTTTGATTTACATTGATAATTTTTATGTTTTATTCTTCTCAACGCTTTCAACTATGTAATGAATAAAGATTTGCAACTGGAATATTTAATTCAGTGATATCTAGGATGTGGGATTTTAGTGTTTCCTTTATTTTTTGAGCAGTGTATAATACTTGTTCTTAAATAGTAACCATCATTTTATTTTTATTTCACAACTCAATAGCACACATGAAAGTAAGCAACTTTTTGATACTGTATGTCTTATAATTTTCTACATTCTCCTCCTGGATTGATGTTTCTATCTCAATTCATGGGTAAACTATGTATTCAGTGAAGACTGATTTCCTCATTACTGCGGTAGGATATGTCAGTTGGTGCTTATAATATTCTATGAATCGGGGAGAACAGAGAATGAGTTAGAAGCAGAAATTCTGTTGCAAGTAATCCTGAAATAACAGTTACATTTCTCCATAGAACTTTGCCAGCTCCAACTGCCATCTCCTATCTCAGTAATGGGAAATATCTCTTTTCACTGAAGGCAGGTATCGATTATGAAGTGAATAGTCTGAGCATTAATGATCAGTAAAGTAGAAGAAAGAAGCAGATCTCTCTAAGAAGATGTATGACAAAGTTTCTTATTGTCACGTGCATTATTGGTTTATGGAAAAAAGATTAAAGGACGGTTCCTCTTTAATCATTTTTTCTGATTAATTTCTAATGCTGGGCAGTGTCACATTGACACGGCAAAGTTCAGCGGAGCTATAATAGTAATAATTAATAATAATAATAATAATAATAATAATTTGGTCTTTAAATCCTCTGAGGTTAATATTGTAATTGGATGTTTACTGAGTTTCATAAATTGACTGTCCTAATTCCTCATTAATTACTCAGATCAAAATATTAATTTGTGGGAATTAGTGCTCTAAATTAAGTTTTGTAA
This sequence comes from Ranitomeya variabilis, assembly GCF_051348905.1. Taxonomy (NCBI): domain Eukaryota; kingdom Metazoa; phylum Chordata; class Amphibia; order Anura; family Dendrobatidae; genus Ranitomeya; species Ranitomeya variabilis. Next base: position 449,046,456 of record NC_135237.1, on the reverse strand, counting down.
ATTTAAGTATTCCAAAGTAATATATCAATTTCTTGCAAATTTTGCAAAATATAATTATTTTCTGTCTTATATTGCATAATATATACACATCAACTATCTCTTATTCACTTACTGAGAGGGGAAGAAGTGTTAAAATTAAATCTGTGCAATAAAATATCTTGAATTTATTTACCCAATCTAGATCACTTTGTAGAATTTTTTTTAGATTTAAGTGTTTTCAGTTTGATCCTTGCCAAATATTCCTAATTAAATTTCTATTGTTTTTATACAATAAACTGGGACAAAAACATAAAATAACACATGCGAGAAAAATTGACTGCACTGGCTGATTTCCGCAAGACAAGCTGGCTAATGTGCATAGGTGCTTTCTTACTTTCCCCATACACATGATGTAGGGGAAAAGAAGAATCAAGCAAGTTAAATTACCATCACTAGGATCACTACCAACTGGAAGTGGCTTTATCCAATCTTATCATAGAGCACATACGGTCATGGTCGAAAGTGTTGACACCTTTAAAATTCTTCCAGAACTTGAAGTATTTTTCCCAGAAAATTATTGAAATTACACAAGTTTTAGAATAGACTTGTCTATTTATTTTGTGTGTATTGGAACAACAACAAAAACTGAGAAAAAAGGCAAATTGAACAAAATTTCACACAAAACCTCAAAAATGGGTTGAAAAAACTTGATGGCACCTTTGCAAAATTGTGGATAAAAACTTTGTTTCAACCATGTGATGCTCGTTCAAACTCCCCTTTGGCAAGTAACAGGTGTGGGCAATATGAAAAACAGAAAAAACAGGAACAATTAACTCAATCTTTGCATTGTGTGCCTGTGTATGCCACACTAAGCACGGCAAACGGAAAGAGAAGATGAGAATTGTCTGGGGACTTGAAATCCAAAATTGATGAAAAATATCAACAATCTCAAGGTTACCTGTCAATCTACAGAGATTTTTATGTTGTTTGTCCCAACATAATTAAGAAATTTACAACCAATGGCACAGTAACAAATCACAATGGATGTGGATAGCAGAGAAAATGAATGAAAGGTTGCACGCAGGATAAACCAGTTGGTGGATAAACAGCCCTAATAAAGTCCCAAAGAAATGTAAGCTGTCCTGCAGGCTCAAGGTGTATAGTTTTAGCGCAAACTGTCCATCAACATTGGAATTTAATGAAACTTTACAGTAGGAGACCCAGAAAGACCCCACTGCAGACACAGAGACATAAAAGGCTAGATTGCAATTTCCCAAAATATATGTGAGTAAGCTGAAATCCTTCTGGTAAAGCATCTTGTGGAGAAATGAGACAAAGAGATTTTTTGGTAAAGCATGTCATTCTGTTTTTAGTGAAAAAGGAATCAGGACTACAAAGAAAATAACAGAGTACCTACAGTCAAATATTGTGGAGGTTCAAATATGTTTTGGGGTTGTTTGGCTGCATCTGGCACTCGGTGCCTGCACCCCGTGCAAGGCATCATGAAATCTGAAGATTACCAAAAGAGTTTCGATCACAATATTGTGCCCATTGAACACCTGTGAAGAGATTTTACAATTGATGCTGATGGAAGGTACCATTCAAATATGAGAGACCTGGAGCTGTTTGCAAAAGAAGCTTGGTCCAAAATTCCACTACAGAGGTGTAAGAAGCTAGTTGATGGTTAGAGGAAGAGATTGATTGCAATTATTTATTCCAAAGGGTGTACAATAGTGTTGAGCATTCCGATACTGCAAGTATCGGGTATCGGCCGATACTTGCTGTATCGGAATTTCCGATACCGAGATCCGATATTTTTGTGATATCGGGTATCGGGTATCGCAACAACATTAATGTAATAATGTGTAAAAAAGAGAATTAAAATAAAAAATATCGCTATACTCACCTGTCCGACGCAGCCGGGACCTCAGCGAGGGAACCGGCAGCGTTCTTTGTTTAAATTTCGCGCTTTTACTTGGTTACGTGAAGTCCCGGCTTGTGATTGGTCAGGGCGGCCATGTTGCCGGGACGCGGACCAATCACAGCAAGCCGTGACGAAATTACGTCACGGCTTGCTGTGATTGGTCCGCGTCCCGGCAACATGGCCGCCATTAACCAATCACAAGCCGTGACGTCACGGGAGGCTGGACATGCGTGTATTTTGAAAAGCGCGCGTGTCCAGCCTCCAGTGACGTCCCGGCAACATGGCCGCCATTAACCAATCACAAGCCGGGACGTCACGGGAGGCTGGACATGCGCGTATTTTGAAAAGCGCGCGTGTCCAGCCTCCAGTGACGTCCCGGCAACATGGCCGCCATTAACCAATCACAAGCCGGGACGTCACGGGAGGCTGGACATGCGCGTATTTTGAAAAGCGCGCGTGTCCAGCCTCCAGTGACGTCCCGGCAACATGGCCGCCATTAACCAATCACAAGCCGGGACGTCACGGGAGGCTGGACATGCGCGTATTTTGAAAAGCGCGCGTGTCCAGCCTCCCGTGACGTCACGGCTTGTGATTGGTTAATGGCGGCCATGTTGCCGGGACGCGGACCAATCACAGCAAGCCGTGACGTAATTTCGTCACGGCTTGCTGTGATTGGTCCGCGTCCCGGCAACATGGCGCCGTGACCAATCATAAGCCGGGACATCACTGGAGGCTGGACACGCGCGCTTTTCAAAATACGCGCATGTCCAGCCTCCCGTGACGTCACGGCTTGTGATTGGTTAATGGCGGCCATGTTGCCGGGACTCGGACCAATCACAGCAAGCCGTGACGTAATTTCGTCACGGCTTGCTGTGATTGGTCCGCGTCCCGGCAACATGGCCGCCCTGACCAATCACAAGCCGGGACCTCACGTAACCAAGTAAAAGCGCAAATTTTAAACAAACAACGCTGCCGGTTCCCTCGCTGAGGTCCCGGCTGCGTCGGACAGGTGAGTATAGCGATATTTTTTATTTTAATTCTTTCTTTTACACATTAATATGGTTCCCAGGGCCTGAAGGAGAGTTTCCTCTCCTTCAGACCCTGGGAACCATCAGGAATACCGTCCGATACCTGAGTCCCATTGACTTGTATTGGTATCAGGTATCGGTATCGGATTGGATCCGATACTTTGCCGGTATCGGCCGATACTTTCCGATACCGATACTTTCAAGTATCGGACGGTATCGCTCAACACTAGTGTACAACCAAATATTAAACTAAGGGTGCCAACAATTTTGTCCGGACCATTTTGTGTGAAATTTAGTCCAAATTGTCTTGTTTTCGCAGTTTTTTTGTGTTGATCCAATAAACACAAAGGAAATAAACATGTGTCTAACACAATGTGTAATTAAAATAATTTTCTGGAAAAAATGCTTCATTTTCTGGAACAATTTCAAATGTGTCAATACTTTCAGCCATGACTGTATGTACAGTTGTGCTCAAAAATGTACATACCCTGGAAGAATATTTAATTTCTTGGCCTTTTTTCAGAGAACATGATAACACCAAAACTTTGTTTCCACTCATGGTTAGTGGTTGGGTGAAGACATTTATTGTCAAACTACTGTGTTTTCTCTATTTAAATCATAATGGCAACCCAAAACATCTAAATGACCCTGATCAAAAGTTTACATACCCTGGTGATTTTGGCCTGATAACATGCACAGAAGTTGACACAAATGGGTTTGAATGGCTACTAAAGGTAATATCCTCACCAAGGACCTGTTTGCTTGTAATCAGTGTGTGTGCATAAAAGCTGGGATTCAGACAGACTCTTGCATCTTTCATCCAGCCACTGACATTTCTGGATTGTGAGTCATGGGGAAAGCAAAAGAATTGTCAACTAATCTACCAGGAAAGTTAGTTGAACTGTATAAAACAGGAAAGGGATACAAAAGATATCCAAGGAATAGATTATGCCAGTCAGCAGCATTCAAACTGTGATTAACAAATGGAAAATCAGGGGCTCTGTGAAAACAAAACAACAGCCAGGTAGACCAACAAAAATGTCATTCACAACTGCCAGGAAAATTGTTTGTGATGTAAAGAAAAACCCACAAATAACATCAGCTGAAATACAGGACTCTCTGAAAACTTGCGGTGTGGCTGTTTCAAGATGCACAATAAGGAGTCACTTGAAGAAAAATGGGCTGCATGGTCGTGTTGCCAGAAGAAAGTCATTACTGCTCAAATGCCACAAAGTATCTCACCTACAGTACGCAAAACAGCACAGAGACAAGCCTCAAAACTTCTGGAACAAGGTAATTTGGATTGATGAGACCAAAATTGAACTTTTTGGCCCCAACCATAAATGTTAAATTTGGAGAGAGATCAGTAAGGCCTATGATGGAATGAATACTATTACATACTGTAAAGCATGGAGGTGGATCTCTGATGGTTTCGGGATGTGTGAGCTACAAAGGCACAGGGAACTTGGTCAAAGTTGAAGGAAAGATGAATGCAGCATGTAATCAGCAAATACTGGAGGCAAATTTGCACTCATCAGCCCGGAAGCTGTGCATGGGACAAACTTGGATGTTTCAACATGACAACAATCCAAAACACAAGGCCAAGTCGACCTGTCATTGGCTACAATTGAACAAAGTGAAGGTTTTGAAGTGGCCATCTCAGTCTCCTGACCTCAATATCATTGAGCCACTCTGAGGAGATCTCAAGCACGCAGTTCATGCTAGACAGCCCAGGAATTTACAGGAACTGGAAGCTATTTTGCTTAGAAGAGTGGGCATCTTTACCATGTGAGAAAATAAAGAATCTCATCCCCAACTACCACAAAAGACTTCAAGAGGGGTATGTAAACTTTTGAGCACAACTGTATCTTCAGCAAATTAACTGTGTATGTCTGAGAGAAAATTTGGAGAAGGTTCTTTTGAATATATGCCTATTCAGATATGTAATATGTATGGACATGGCTTCCTTTAGTTTAAGACAACTTAGGAATACTTGTAAGAAATTAATTGACTTGTATTGGTTTTACAACATACATCTATTTCTGCTGGTAAAAGCTATTAAAGACTTGTCTTCATGATGAAATATCATATGAGGTTCCATATCAGATATGATATTTTGTTTTGGTACCTGAGCAATTATATCAATGATAACATGAGTCAAGTTTGAGTTTTGAAAAATACTAGAACTGTGTGCCAAAAAATGAATTGATGAAGGATTAAAAAACCTTATTTTATATTAGTTGGATGAACAATGTAGTGAATACCCTAAAAAAGGTAAAACAATCATGATATTTGTTATTGCAGTGTCTTGAAAAAGTACTCATTACCAATTAATTTTTTCACATTTTTTCATGTTAAACCCACAAACTTAAATGTATGTAAGGATTTATTGGGATATTATGTGACATACCAACACAAAGTAGCAGGTGTTTGTGAAGTGCAAAGGAAATGATACATGGTTCAGTAAATATTTTAAAACTATAAATCTGCAATTTGTGACATGCTTTTGACTTCAACCACCATGAGTCAATACTTTGTAGTGCCACTTGTTGATGAAATTACTGCTGTTAGTTTTTTGGTTATGTCTCTATCATCTTTGCACATATAGAGGCTGAAATGTTTGCCCATTCGTCTATGTAAACTAGCGCTAGCTCAGTGAAATTGGATGAGAAGCATCTGTGAACAGCAAGTTTCAAGTCTTGCCATAGATTCTCAGTGGGATTTATCTTTGGACTGTGACTGGGCCACTCAAACATGCATGAATATGCTTTAATCCAAACTATTACATTGTAGCTTTGTCAGTATGTTTAGGATCATTGTCCTGCTGGAAGGTGAACCTACCTTCTTTCTTTCTTTCTTTTTCTTTGATCCAAGCTATTATATTGTAGGTCTGTCAGTATGTTTAGGATCATTGTCCTGCTGGAAGGTGAACCTACTTACTTTATTTTCTTTCGTTACCTACGCCCCAGTCTCAAGTCTTTTGCAGCCTCTAACTGGTTTTCATCCAGAATTGCCCTGTATTAGGCTACATCAATTTTCCCATCAATTCTGACCAGCTTCTCTCCTCTTACTGAAGAATAACATCCCCACAGCATGATGCTGCCACCACTATAGTTGATGGTGGGGTTGGTGTTTTCAGGGTGATGTGCAATGTCAGTGACATGTCTCCATGATTGCCCTGCATTTAGCACCATCTATATTCCCATGAACTCTAACCAGCTTCACTGTCGTTGATGAAGAAAAGCATCCCCACAGCATGATGCTTCCACCACCATTTTTGATGGGGGATAGTTTTCAGGGTAATGTGCAGTGTTAGTTTCCCGCCACACATAGAATTTTGCATTGAGCAAAAAAAGTTCTATTTTGGTCTCATCTGACCAGAGAAACTTCTTCCACTTGCTAGCTGTGTCGCTTACATAGCATGTGGAAAAAGATGCTCTGGTCATATGAGATCAAAGTAGAGCTTTTTGGGCTAAATGCAAAATGCTATGTGTGGCAGGAAACTAACAACGATGGGACAATACTAATCACCGGTTTGCAATTATTCACTAAATATTGAATCAGACAGCAATATTTTATACCACATCACCCTTTTTGAAGATATACAGTGAGGAGCAAAAGGGTAACAATGTTTTGAACTTTTGACTTTCAGACTTCATATCTCACCATCTACTACAGCTTTGAACATAAGACTACTATCATTTTATAGATTATCATCTTGAGAGGAAGTAGCAATCCTACAAGTCATTATCTACCCTTAAACGAGTCTTGCAATATGACTTAGGATAAAAGCCAAAACAGAATCAGACCTCTTTCTCTCTCAAGACACAATTTGCATATTTAATTTCACAGAGGAGCATGCAAAGTATTTTAGTTGTGTCATACTGGTGTGCCAGACCTGGCATGTCACTCTCCACAGGAGGAAACCTTACCCCTTAGATCCCAGTCTTAGCCTCTAACCCAGCCAAATCAAATCTCATGCTTTGTACTGTGCCTCTGAAGAGAAAAATTGCATCTTTACCAGTTGACACTTTACCCTAACATTCCAGGACAATCATCCTTCAAATGACAACAACAAACAGTGACAAGCTTATATTGGAGGGAATCAGAAGAATGATCATATCTTAAGCTCTTTATGGTGTTTTAATGCACTGCTCAAGCTGCACATTGAATAATGTATACTAAAAGAAGCAGATTAATAAACTGGTATTTTTAAGCCTTACCAAGTTACTTTCTTTCTATGGCAGTGGGCTTAATCCGATGTATGTATAAAATGTAATATAGAGTGTGATTGATAGTCATGACGCCTGTTATTCTGCTAAATAGCTATGTACTAAAGGTGAATTCACACATGACAGATGTATCCATCCGTCTGTATAGGGTTTGTGGAAATCAATGTGATTGATGTGGAACTGACCCCATTCAGGTTGATAGAACTAATTTTTACCAGTAGAAAATTATTAAATAGATGTACCATGTGTGAACTCGCCCTAAAAGAGTAGAAAGCAAGAAATGTAGAATTGTAACTCTTAATAGCACAATCATTTTTGATAAAAATTTTCACATTTTGTTAATTCTCATTCTCTTTGCAATTCCTCTGGTAGTTCTGCTGTCAGTGACAAGATGACAGGTCCAAATGTAATTCACAGGAGAAAGCATCTAGACTACTGTCATTTCTGGATGGTTATACACTAAAGCTGCGAAGGAAGGATATTTGTAGAGAGTGAAAGATGATATTGAATAAACTTCCATTTAATTAAATGATATCTTAATTTTCTACATTAAGATTTCTATCATCAATTGAAATATTTTCATACTGACATCTGTTTCTTTCTTTCCCCAGTGACAGAGGTTACATGTAAATGAGACATTGAAAGAAAACTTTCCTACAGTTTATCGTCTGAAATGCATGAACAGTTGTGATGAACAGATGTGTATATTAAATTAATATATTAAATGGATAAGCATCCTGTAGTCTACCAAGTGTGCTTATTGTATTCTTGATATTTAGTAACTCATTTCATTATAGTATATTACAATATTTGTCATTAGTGTTGAGCATTCCGATACCGCAAGTATCGGGTATCGGCCGATATTTGCGGTATCGGAATTCCGATACCGAGTTCCGATATTTTTGTGATATCGGAAATTGGAATCGGAAGTTCCCAGTGTATGGTTCCCAGGGTCTGAAGGAGAGGAGACTCTCCTTCAGGCCCTGGGATCCATATTCATGTAAAAAATAAAGAATAAAAATTAAAAATATGGATATACTCACCACTCCGGCGGCCCCGGCTCTCACCGGTCCAAGCGTCTGCCTCCGTTCCTAAGAATGCAGGGAGTCAAAGACCTTCGATGACGTCGCGGCTTGTGATTGGTCGCGTGACCGCTCATGTGACCGCTCACATGACCAATCACAAGCCACAATGTCATCAAAGGTCCTTCACTCGCTCATTCTTAGGAACGGAGGCTGCCGGTACAGCGGTTACAACCAGGGCGCGTCAGAGGGTGAGTATATCCCTATTTTTTATTTTTATTCTTTATTTTACACATGAATATGGATCCCAGGGCCTGAAGGAGAGTTTCCTCTCCTTCAGACCCTGGGAACCATCCAGGATACCTTCCGATACTTGTGTCCCATTGACTTGTATTGGTATCGGGTATCGGTATCGGCGATATCTGATATTTTTCGGATATCGGCCGATACAATCCGATACCGATACTTTCAAGAATGGAAGGTATCGCTCAACACTATTTGTCATTGATTCCAATTTTCTAACTTAGAGTACATGTAAATTTTATAAATTATTAAAGAGAATCTATCAATCAGGAAGTTTTTGTTATGTAATCTGAAGACAGCATGACGAAGGGATTAAGAGACAGATTTCAACAAGTCACTTGTCAGGGTGTGTGCTGCAGCCTACTTACAATGAAGGTTTAATCACCTAGTAATCATTGTTTGGACTTCAAAAGTCTATGCATGGTAGACTGACTCAGCCCCTCTTCTGATAAGCAGCTCACTGTTTATAGACAATGTACATACAGAACCTGGTGTGGGCGGGTCCAGCTTTCTTAGCTCTGCCACATTGCTAAATTTAAGACTTCTGATTGTGTCAAAACTGCTTCACCCAGTAAACTAAGTGATAGATCATTGGATTCAGGGTCTCCTTCCCTATAGCATGCTCATCGGAAATGTGGTAGCAAAATCTGCTGACAGATTCCCTTTAAGAAAAGTGTAGGTATATCATAAGGTTTTAATGTAAAAGGGAACTTGTCTGACCCCAACCTTTATTATATGGTATAAGTAAAGGTTTATTTCATCTGATACAGGTTTTTTTTATCTAATTACTAACATTGTAATTTTTGGACAATGAACTTCTAATTCTGCAGTGTCACATATTCTAACTAGTCAGGACTAATTGTAACTAGGCAGGACTAGGCCATCAGGGCATCTCTTCCCTGGGCTACTCCTGCCTCTGATTCCCTGATCACACCTCCTTTGGTGTGATTGACAGCCTGTATACAATATAAATTATGACAAACACAGTTCTGGGATGCATTAAGAGAAACAGAGTCTAGATCACGTAAAGTAATTATCCCAACTATACTCCTCCTTGGCCATTAATTTTATAGGGAAACCTGTCATGTCCCTTTTCTGTTCCCAACTGCTACTGACAGGATTCCCTTTAAAATTAATAAAGTCCAAAGAAGTAATAAACCCAGAATCTGTACAAAATGTAGGATTTCAAAAGAGCACATGTGGATCAATCGGTATTACTCATCCTTTGGTTAATCCTTGCCAGTTCAATTATGAAGGGTTTTGTAAGCAGCTTACCGAGTAAATAAGTACTTAATTTGAGAATCACAGACCATATGTTACATTTTTGTGTTAACCAATTGAACACTGTACAATTTATTTACTGTTTGTATGGCTTTCATGTCTTTAGGACTGTTTGAGTGAAAAAAGACAGTGACAAATGAATACATGCTGTAATATAATGCAATGTCCTCATAGTACTGTGGTCAGAATTTGAAGTTGTCCTTACCTTATGAAAATATGGCATAAAATGATAGTTATTACAAAATTTACAGTGTCAAAATAATACAGGGTGAAACATTATATAAAATTGAACAGTGTCAGAATAGCAGATCAAAGGGAACAAAGATTTAGCCTTCTCTGCCTTATTTACTATGGAAATGTTTGCCAATAAGTCTTTAAGCCAGTTACCCTTAAAGTTAGATGAATATTGTTTCTTCATTTTTTTAACAACATAAATCACAAACTCAGAAAACATCAGGAAATATTCAAGTTTTGGCACCTTTTGAAGCTATAGAAAATAAGTGCTAATTTCATGTTGGCAAGTTTTATTATTTTTATATATAGTTTTTTTTTGTTTTTATTATTTTTTATTTTGTTGTTGAACACGAATGTTAAAATACACGGAATAAAAAAAGTGTCTTTGATGCCAGAGAATGTCTTCTCTTTTTCAGCAAATGCTTTGATGTGATATGTTGAAGACTGTACAGTAGGTAATAATCTGAAGCTATAACATTTTTCGGCTTAAAAAAATAAATCAGTAACCATATATATTGTTTCTGATCCCAGTTCCAAAAGGTTCTCTCGAGTTCAATAAATATTCTTTCACAGTTTGAGTGTCCCCAAAAAATGAGAGCATTTCATCAAGACATATCAAGTGGAATACTTCATTTTACAAACACCTGCTGTGGTGGAGGAGGCCGATGAAGAGGCAGAAGCAGCCCCTTGGGTGTCAACAAAAAGAGGGTCCAAACAAGCCACTTTAGCAGCAAAAAATGAATGTATGCAGTGCAGAACTGCAAACAGATTGGAGAATTCCAGTTCCTGTAAATTAAAGATGGAAAAAATATTTTATTAAATACCAAATTCTTAAATCCTTCCATAACATTAAAAAAGTATAACTGAAAAAAATATTTTTGTGCACTGGTCACAATCATAGTAGTTACTCATAAGCCAGGCCATGTCGTCTATGGTTTTTCATATTTTAGGTTTTGTTAGCAGTACTTTCAGAAACTCCTGTAGCCTCAGTTCACAAGTTAATTACATTTGATGAAAGAATATTACAACATGCAGAGCTTTTCTGTGCTGTTAAAGCCACAGAAACCATAACAAACCATTGATGAGCACCACTGAAAATCAATAGATTCTGCCGAGTGCTTTTGAGAACTGCTATAGCTGATCAGGCATAACCTCCATTATGAACATAAATCAAGATAAAATGTGAACATAGTCTTGATTATGGTTAAAAAAGGGTTCATTTTTAGTCATGAGCGAGTGTACTTGTTGCTCGGGTTTTCCCGAGCATGCACGGGTGGTCTCCAAGTATTTATGACTGCTCGGAGATTACGTTTTCATCACCTCAGCAGCATGATTTATAGCTATTAGCCAGGCTGAGTACATGTGGGGATTACCTAGCAACTAGGCAACCCCCACATGTACTCAGCCTGGCTAATAGCTGTAAATCATTTAGCTGCCGTGATGAAAACTAAATCTCCGAACGCTAACAAATACTCGGAGGTCACCTGAGTCTGATCAGGAAAACCCGAGCAACGAGTATAGTCGCTCATCACTATTCATTTTGTCAACTCACAAAATCAATTGAAAAAGTCCCATAACAGTTGAATTTTTGGTTTCTGAAATACTGTAATTTCTATATTGGAAAGTGAGAAACATGATGGTTATTTTTCATTTACTACATGGGCCTCCTTTCCAAAATAAAAAAATATTTTTCATGGTCCCAATATAGCAAATCATAAACAATGTTTCAGTTTGGCGTGAAGACTATTTCTTTGTTGCTTTCTTATTTCACTCTATTGCAATTTTGAAAAATAAATGCTGCTCCTTATAAAATGCATACATTCACATGATTACTAGATCTTTGTCAAACACGTATGCTTAAAATGGTAGGTTTCATTTCAGAGTACTATGTTTGCAAAAATAAACTTAAACAAAAAACGGTCATCAAAGCCATAGACATGCTGCAACCGACCTGCCAGTCGGAATCAGATGTCTAATAAGACTGTATAATTTGAAATCTAGTCTTAGTGCCACACTTCAATTCTTTACCCGATACCCTAAATTGCAGCAGTCCAAAGTTAGTAGATATATATATAGGGATGCTTACATTAACCCCTTAACAACCAGAGGTGTTTTTGGTTTTGCATTTTCATTTTTTGTTCACCGTCTTACCAGAGCCATAACTTTTTTATTTTGTGGTCAAAATGTCCATGTGACGGCTTGTTTTTTGCTGGACAGGTTGTACTTTTGAACTACACCATTAGTTTTTACAAATCATGTACTGAAAAATGGAAAAAAAAATCCAAGTGCGGTGAAATTGGAAAAAAAGTGCAATCCCACAGTTGTTTTTTTTTTACCATGTTCACTAAATGCTAAAACTAACCCACTATTATGATTCTCCAGGTAATTACGAGTTCATAGACACCAAACATGTATATGTTCTCTTTTATTTAAGTGGTGAAAAAAAAATCCAAATTTTGTTGAAAAAACAAATTGTGCCATTTTCCGATACCCGTAGCATCTCCATTTACTGTGATCAAACGTAATTCTGGCGTTTTTACTTATTTTCTTCTTACGCCGTTTAGCAATTGGGTTAATTCTTTTTTTTATATTGATAGATTGGGCGATTCTGAACACAGCAATACCAAATATATGCATGGCTTTTTTTATTGTTTTATTTTGTATGGGGTGAAAGGGGGGTGATTTGAACTTTTATTTTTGTTATTTTTTAATATTTTTAAAAACATTTTTTTACTTTTGGCATACTTTAATAGTTTCCATGGGAGACTAGAGGCTGCCATAATCCGATCGGCTCCGCTACATGCAGGCGATGATCAGATTGCCTGTATGTAGCAGAATCGCTCACTTGCTATGAGCACCGACCACATTTTAGAGAATTTAGATTAATTAGTTCAATTAATATAAAACATTTAGACCGGCTTCACACATCTGAGAAACACAGACTGTTTTTGCATTGGAATATACAGTAGATCCTAATTTCTGGGTCTCCTGACAAGAGCTACCTGCTTCTTGCATGCTTATAAGCAGTTAGCTGAGGTCATGATTGCGGGTGGTCTTCCAGTGCTAGAATGGTCCATGTTTCAAGGATGTGTGAAACTGGCCTTAAGCTGACCTTTACATATAAATTCCAGTGCTCTTCTTATGATATCCATTTTCCCAAAACTGAAGAATAGTTACATTATTTACCTTTGCTTCAATTTGTTTTGTGTCTTGATTCTGGAACAAAAACTTTATTTTACTTTTTCCATCATCTGAAGAGCCTTTTAGCTGAGAAAACTTATACCTCCATAGAATAGCCTTGAACAGAAAACATCAGAATTTAAGAAGGGAACATGTAATAGTGGTACTCTACTCTTTTACATCTCATAAGAGAAAAATGTACCTACCCACATGAATATATACATAATGATTATTAAAAGTAAGCTAAACATTGAAATGACATTTTCTGATAATTAGAGATGATTGAACCCTTTGAAATTTAAGTTCACCAGGTTCGGCAAATTTTCCCAAATATTTGATTCACGGTGAATTTCTTCATTGCAAGTCTCCTGCAGCTACCCAGAGTCTGAGCACTGCTTGCAGATCCCCGGGCAGAGTACCTAGGGCATGCGCATGGTCCTGGCTTCTTAAAGGGTCAGCGCATGCCATCCTAAAGTGTCCCCAGTCAATGGCTAGGGAGCACTTATTATTTAAGGCACTTCCATCAGGTGGAAGGTGCCTGTGCAATGTCATAAGTGTGTTCTTAGGCATCCTTCTCAGTTCTCAGGTCCCAGTGCTCATATTCCTGAATACCAGCCTGTCTATTAGTCTTGCTCACCAGCCTGTCTATCAGCCATGCTCGACAGCCAGACTATCAGCAATGTCCATCTGCCTGATCTGCCTGCCTATCCACTGACTCGGCCTACACCTGCCAGTGACCATCCTCTCACCGGCCAGTCCTATCGGCATCTGTGGTACCAGCTGTCTTACTTCACCTGCTTGCATCTATTGGACATTCTCTGGGGCCACCCCAGCTACCCGTTCCTTGGGGGTCAGCAGCAATCTACTCAAGGTCAATCTTGGAGTAGCACCTGGACCACCTCCCTTGTCTCTCCTCAAATCTTGGTGCTGTATGCTGCGTATCCATGGTCAGAATCGGGTGAGGCTCCCAGTCATGCCCCTCCAAGTCTTTCTTGGGCTCTGGCATGGTGATTCTACCACCCAGCCCATTACAAATACTAAACAAACAACAATAGAATATGGTGGCCAAAAAACAGTCACTGACCTAAAAAGCAATAAGGAGTAATAGATAGTAGATGCACCCTGCCATTGGTCTAATATGACCCTGCATTGCTGCAGACATTGGCATCCTTCACCTGAGCAATGGAGCCCCACTTGGACGTTGACTTTCCCTATCTGACCCTATAAGGCACCACCAGGAGAAGCAAGGTAGAAAAACACCATAACAAAGATATTCATTAATAATATCCTAAAATGGAATACTGGTACCACCACAGTAGGCTGGGTCATATTACAGCAATCATAAGATGTATCTATGTATGCTTTTTAGGTGAGTGACCATTCACTTGTCCTTAAAAAAAATCTCTTCTACAAAATGATTTTTACTTTTATTTGATAACAATGTTATAGTGCAGTAGTTTACATTCTAGAAACTCCTTCCTTCTCAGGATTGTTTGTGCACACTTTACTTCTTATATGTGTATAGATGGAAACATGCTGTACAAAAAATATAGTTTATTTCAAAATTCAGTATAAAAGATACCATAAAGGAAATCTGTCCTGGAAAAAGTAGTAAATGACAAGATTAAAGATACTTTCCTCACAACAAATAGATACACCATCACTAAAAAAAAAAACGTGTTGAATCCGTATGTAGATGAGGCTGCATATTCACCAAGGGCAGGATGATTCCCAGCAAGAGCACCAATTCTCCACATTACTCTCCCCTTAGCTCCTGTCTAATGTCATTGAGCAGAAAAGGATTGATACTTTGCAACTTTGTGTACATTAAATTTTAAAGATGACTTGCTCAGATACGAAATATCCATTTGTAGCCAAGAAAGTATTTTTGTATTTGTAATTTACTACACTACCCAGCAAACTAATTAGTTTGCAGTCCTAAACAATACTTAATGTTTACATAAAGCAAAATGATTTAAAACAATTTTTATTTAAAATATTATTTTATTTTACATTCAAGTAAGTCTTGGTAAGCACTGTAATTACTGAATTTACACTATGAAATATGTGATGTTATAAATACAGTATATTGTTATGTGCTGGTGTTTTTCTTTCTGCCAGTGCTATAACTGAAGAAGAAAAGACATGGACAGCACATAAAAAAATGTATACATTGATCTATTATGACTAAGCAAAGATTTACAAAACTGAACACGGGGTTCTTAGTTAACTTTATAAGAACTTAGATTAGAGCAGGCATATAGGCAGTGCTTAGTTGCTATTGCAGTACTTGTGTACCACTGCTACATCATTAAAACAAAAGTACTTTTCAAGCCTACATACATACTGCTCTTTCTGTAGTAAATAAAAAAGGTTACCTGCATTTAGTGTAGGGATAGCTGGTATAGGAAGGAAAGTTGGGGTTAAAGGTATATAGGCAAGGTTTAGTTCCTTACAGTCCTTCTATAGGTATACTGCTGCTGGAACCTAAAAACAAACGTCCTTTAGAGGGCTACATATTTTCTTTTTCCTATTAATAGTGGAAAGTTTGCAGGCATACAGTGGGTATTCAGACCCCTTTAGACCCCTTTAAATTTTTCACTCGTTTCATTGCAACAATTTGGTAAATTAAAAAAAGTGCATTTTTTTTCTCATTAATGTATACTCTGCACCCCATCTTGACTGAAAAAAACAGAAATGTAGAAATTTTTGCATAATTATATAAAAAGAAAAACTGAAATATCAAATGGTCATAAGTATTCAGACCCCTTGCTCAGACACTCATATTTAAGTCACATGCTATCCATTTCCTTGTGATCCTCCTTGAGATGGTTCTGTGTTTAATTAAAACTGATAGGACTTGATTTGGAAAGGCACACACCTGTCTGTATAGAACCTCACAGCTCACAGTGCATGTCAGACCAAATGAGAATCATGAGGTCAAAGGCACTGGCCAAGGAGCTCAGGGACAGAACTGTGGCCAAGGTTGCAAAAGAATTTCTGCAGTACTCAAGGTTCCTAAGAGCACAGTGGCATCCATAATCCTTAAATGGAAGAAGTTTGGGATCACCAAATGTCTTCCAGACCTGGCCGTCCAGCCAAACTGAGCAATCATGGGAGAAGAGCCTTGGTGAGAGAGGTAAAGTAGGAAGATGTAGTAGGAAGATGGAGAAAGTTCCACAAAGTCAATTATCACTGCAGATCTCCATCAGTCAGGCCTTTATGCAGAATGGCCCGACGGAAGCCTCTCCTCAGTGCAAGACATATGAAAGCCCACATAAAGTTTGCTAAAAAACACATGAAGAACTCCCAAACTATAAGTAATAAGATTCTCTGGTCTGATGAGACAAAGATAGACCTTTTTGGTTATAATTCTAAGCGGTATGTGTGGAGAAAACCAGGCACTGCTCATCCCACTACAATCCCAACAGTGAAACATAGTGGTGGCAGCATCATGCTATGGGGATGTTTTTCAACTGCAGGGACAGGACAACTGGTTGTCATTGAAGGAAACATGAATGCGGCCAAGTACAGAGATATTCTGGATGAATATCTCTTCCAGAGTGCTCTGGACCTCAGACTTGGCCGAAGGTTCACCTTCCAACAAGAAAATGACCCTAAGCACACAGGTAAAATAACAAAGCAGTGGCTTCAGATCAATTTTGTGGCCATTCTTGACTGGACCAACCAGAGCCCTGACCTAAACCCAATTGAGCATCTCTGGAGAGACCAGAAAATGTCTGTCCACCAAAGTTCACCATCCAACCTGATGGAACTGGAGAGGATCTGCAAGGAAGAATGGCAGAGGATCCTCCAAATCCAGGTGTGAAAAACTTGTTGTATCATTCCCAAGAAGACTCATGGCTGTACTAGCTCAAAAGGGTGCTTTTTTCAGCCAATATGAGGTGCAGAGTGTACATTAATGTGAAAAAATTAACTTTTTGAATTTACCAAATGGCTGCAATGAAACAAACAGTGAAAAATTTAAGGGGGTCTGAATACTTTCCGTACCCACTGTATATTATATACCTAATTTAAAATGAGCAAGGTGTGCAATCCAAATCGTTTGTGATAAAACTATTAGGTATAACACTGTTGTTCAGGCACATTATCTAAGAAAATAAACAGTGATTGTTCATTTAGTGACAGGTGACTGACAGGTGTGGGCCTGTGTTGCCTAATGTTGTGAAACAGCAGGTTATAAAAGGGGAAGGATGCATACAACATGAGGGGGAAAAAAAGCAAGGTCGTGGTGGAAGGGGGAATAGGCTTTATGTTCGAAATGTACTTGGGTTAGATGTTTAAGTTAATGAAAGCTCAACTGAACAAACACTGTCTTGTCCTATCCAAAGACCACTGACAACATCTGTTACTGGACAGGCTACTCCACTCCCATTCTTTGGCAGCCGCACAGCAGTATGCCTTATATATTCTCGCGTATCACCCCTACTCTGGAACCCTCTACCACAACACATCAGACTCTCGCCTACCATCGAAATCTTCAAAAAGAACCTGAAGACCCACCTCTTCCGACAAGCCTACAACCTGCAGTAACCATCGATCAACCAAACCGCTGTATGACCAGCTCTATCCTCACCTACTGTATCCTCACCCATCCCTTGTAGATTGTGAGCCTTCGCGGGCTGGGTCCTCTCTCCTCCTGTACCAGTTATGACTTGTATTGTTTAAGATTATTGTACTTGTTTTTATTATGTATACCCCTCCTCACATGTAAAGCGCCATGGAATAAATGGCGCTATAACAATAAATAATAATAATAATAATAATAATAATAATAATATATGACACTTAGAAAGAGCATGTGCTCCGGGGGATGGCAAGTGATTCATCAATTGGCCTATCCTCTTCTTCCACCATCTTAACATCACACACAGTACAATCCTCAGAGGTGGCACCCCAATCACCTTTGTTTCTCCCCATGTCACAATTTCCAAATGCTCAACAGATTGTGGTAAACCACAGATGGGCCATTCTGCAGAGCTGTTCACACATTCTATTCCATGGGCATTAGAGTTCTGCTTCAAAGATTTGCAGAATCCAGAAGAGAAAACCATCTGCACTGATCCAGGTCTAGACGAACTACAGGTGCTTCTCACAAAATTAGTATATCATCAAAAAGATAATTTATTTCAGTTCTTCAATACAAACAGAGTGATCTGTTTCTTTTTTTTTTTTTTTATCAATTAGTGTTTATTGAAGATTTCCAAAACAATACAGTGCAGTCAAACAGTAATAACAGTAACAGAGGGCAACTAAAAATTACCAGAAATAAGTAAGTAGAAAAGCAAAACCAATCAGAAAGTAAGAAGTGGGAAGTAGGAGAGAGAAGCGGGGGGGGGGAGGGGGGATGGGTAGGTACGGTAGGGGGAATGGGGGGGAGGAAAGGAGTATAGGCATTCACAAGACATTATCTAGCAGTTCAGTTATAGACAAGGAGTCCTGGCAAACTGTGGCAGAATAAGAATATTACAAACACAAAAACAGACATATCAATTATGCTTACTTATTCCCACTCAAGTAAACGGTCAAACTAGGTGGTGCGGGTCAATAGAGGAATGACCACTATGTAACCAAGGGTGCCAAATATTTTGTCTTTTGGTTTTGGCAGTCATGGAGTGAGCCAAGGCGAGTTCATATTGGCAGTGGACATTAAGTCTATTAATTAATTCACTAATATTGGGAGAATTAGTGTCTTTCCATCTTGAGGCGACTAATAACCTGGCAGCTATTAGAATATGTGATAGTGTACCTCGAAGTATGTGTGGAATGTCCTCCAGGCCGATGTGAAGAATGGCCTGCCAAGGTGACAGAGTCAGCTGGATCCCCAAGACCTGTGCCATTAAAAGGTCCATATCTCTCCACCAGGGTTGAAGAATTGGACACGACCACCAGGTATGTTCCAGAGTTCCCCTGTGACCGCACCCCCTCCAGCACTTGTCCGACCCAGCAGGGTCATAGTGAGCCACCTGAATCGGATATTGATACCATCTAAGGTGTACTTTTTTCAGTTGTTCAAGTTGATTGATGCAGGCAGATACCCGTAATACTTCACCCAGTCCCTCCTCCCAATCTATTGGGTCAGATAGGAAGTCCAGATCCTGTTCCCACTTGATCATATATGGCAGTTTAACATCTTCTGCTGGGTCATTTAAGGCTTTATATAATATTGAAATTCCCTTCGGGCCAGAGTCAGGCAACAAGAAATAACCATTAACCCTGTTATTTAAATGGGAGTTGAAGAAAGGCGAGTTTTGGGAATTATAAAGTAGATGACGTATCTGCAAATATTGATAGAAATATCTCCGGATACTTGGGAAGTTGGATGCCAAGCGGTCAAAGGGGATAAGACCAGTGGCACCCAATATCTGCTGTAATGTTACAATTCCAGCATCAACCCAAGGCTGGAGATTAATAAATGGGATGTGGGAAAGTCTCAAGGGCTTTTAAGGATAGGGAGTCATGAGATAATTTAATCAAGGAAGGGACCAGTGTCCTCCAATAGTGGAGCGCGATTTTCATGGTTGGTAAGGTAGGGGAATAATCAGTGATTGCAATAGATTCAGCCTCAAGAATCATGCGGGTAGATCTAGTTTTGGCATAGTAGTTTTCTATTTGGAGCCATGAATGGTCTTTGTCCTCCTGCCACCAGTCTCTAAGTCCAGTTAGTATGGCCGCTCTATGGTACAGCATGAGGTTCGGCATTCCCAGCCCTCCCCGTTTGTACGGATAGTACATCAAGGTCCTAGAGATTCTAGATTTTTTGTGTGACCAAATATAATCGTATGTCATAGTTTGTAATTTCAAAATCAAACGTTTGGGGATTTTTAATGGGATACACCTAAGGAGATACAGTATTTTAGGCAGGATCATCATTTTGAAAACATTAATCCTGGCAATCCAGGATGTCATAACTATGTGAAAATGGTCAAGTTGTGCCCTAACCTGTGTGATCAATTTAGAGAAATTCTTCTCGACAATCTGTTCAGAGCCCGTCAATATAACTCCCAAGTACGGGATACCCTCTGTCATCCATTTAAATGGAAACTCAGCCTCCATTTTTGACTTGGCCGCGCATGGAACCGCCACCGGAAACAACAAGAACTTAGTGGGATTCAACTTGTAGTATGACACATTACTAAATTCCCCGAGTTCCATGGTAATAGCTGTCAAGGATGTCTCCAAGTTGACATAGGATAGAATAACATCATCAGCATACAAGCCAATTCTGTGCTCCATCTGTCCAACCCTGATGCCGGTGATATTAATACAGGTTCTTATGCGTTCAGCAAGTGGCTCCATGCACAGTGCGAAAATAATAGGAGAGAGTGGGCAACCCTGATGAGTGCCATTCATGATCGGAAACGGACCAGATAAAAAACTGGACGTCAAGACCCTGGAACAAGGAGTCGAGTACATAGCACAGATTGCTGAGAATATTGGGCCCGACAATCCAAACCTTTCCAATACTGCCCGAAGATACCCCCAGTGCACCCTGTCAAAAGCCTTCTCAGCATCAAGCAACAGGAATGCACTGGGTAGGCCAGACAGCTCGGCTATTTTAATCAGATTCAGCATGCGCCGCACCCCATCTTTCGTCCCACGTCCGGCCACAAAATCCACTTGGTCCGGTGAAATTAAAGTTGGGATAATAAGCTTTAGTCTGGACGCTATAATTTTAGTGAATATTTTGACATCCGAATTGAGCAGAGCAATGGGTCTAAAGTCACCAGGGTGTGTGAGGGGTTTCCCAGGCTTGGGTATGGTAGATATGGTAGCTTCCAAACCAGGAGCCATCACAGTACCTGAGTCTCTCCACACCGAGAATAATCTCTGCAAATATGGAGTCAGCAACAGTTAAAAGGATTTATAATAGTCATTCGTCAGCCCATCTGGGCCTGGGGTCTTATGAGATTTAATTTGTTTAATCGTCGAGTTAATTTCTGCATCTGTGAAGGGAGAATTAAGGTAGTTTAGCTGCTCAGATGTAATACGGGGTAATTTTATAGAGTCTAAATATTTATAAATAGATTGGTGATCCAGTTGGGGAGTAGAAGGGTCATCTTTTAAATTATACAAGCCGGTATAATATTCTGCAAAAGCTTGGACTAGATCCTGAGGGTTCCTGAGGGCCTTCCTATTTTTATCTAAGATATGGTCCACTCTTGATTTAGCTTCCCTCTTACGTACTCTGCGTGCCAGGAGTGCACCTGCCCTATCACCTGCGGCATATAGATTAGTCTTGAATTTCTTCATGTTATGTGCATATCTGGCCAGGAGATTTTCTCTCAATTTAAACCTAATCTGATAGATCTCCTTGGAGATAGAAGGCGTGGGAGCAGACTTGTTGATATTGTCTAAATATTGCAGGTGGGAAAGTAATACCTCTCTTCCACTCTCCCTCTTCTTTTTCAGGTAGGAAGCTTGTTGGAGAAGCACACCTCTAATCACTACTTTATGTGCCAACCATAAGGACTCATCAGAAACCTCTCCATTATCGTTTATCTGAAAGTAATGTTCCAAGTCCGAAGAGACTCTATCTAACACCTCCCCATTCAGCAGCAATGCGTCGTTTAATCGCCACCTAAAGGCTGGGTTAGCTTGGTGTGCTAAAGTGAGAGTTAGAGTGATGGGAGCATGATCAGACCACGTTATTAAGCCTATAGTTGCGGATCTACATCTGGACAAGGTTGCACTGTCTGTTAGAAAATAATCAATACGGGAGTATGTGGAATGCCTGGAAGAGTAAAAGGTATAATCCCTCATAGATGCATGCGAATATCTCCAATAATCATGTAGGTGAAATTCGCCTGTGAGGAGAGTCAAGTCCCCTCTAGGTCATCTGCTACCAGAAGGGCAATCAAGGTCCACATGCATGGGGAGATTAAAGTCACCACATACTATATTGCTGCCCTTCACATTCGCAGAGACTTAATGAAGGGTTGTTCTCAGGAATTTATGTTGTCCCTCATTGGGAGCATAAAGATTTGTCAACGTGTGTAACTCACCATTCAATAGGCACGTGATAGTTAAGCACCTACCCGTGGGGTCATTATTTTGCCCGATCAATTTAAAAGCGATTGTATTTTTCACCATGATGCACACACCAGCCTTTTTGGTTGGGCCATTAGCAAATAGAATGTGTGGGAAGAGGGGATGATGGAGCCTAAAATTATCCTCGACCAACAAATGGGTCTCCTGCAAGCAGATAATATCTGCCCTCGACCGCTTCACCTCCCTCCACATCATAGTTCTCTTCTCAGGGGAGTTTAAACCCCTGACATTCAAAGAAAGAATCTGTAAACTCATGGTGCCATTATACTAAAGTCTATACTGCTGGTGTTACCCAGTGACCCCACTGGCGGTGTACCGAAACTTATATACAAATTACTGCCAGTTCCATAATAACAATCAAAAATCAATATAGACAGAGAATGCCCGGGGATTTGGAGAGAAAAAACCTGGAGGGAAGAAAGGGGAAGGGCAAGTATGTAGTCGCATCAGAAGGAGACTCTAAATGTATGCCAGAGTAAAAAGAACAAAAAAAAAAATAAAAACAAGTAAAGACAAGGGAAAAAAAAACAAACAACCCCCCCCCCAAAACATAGGTCAATATTATTATTATTATTATTTATTGTTATAGCGCCATTTATTCCATGGCGCTTTACAAGTGAGGAGGGGTATACATAATAAAAACAAGTACAATAATCTTAAACAATACAAGTCATAACTGGTACAGGAGGAGTGAGGACCCTGCCCGCGAAGGCTCACAATCTACAAGGGATGGGTGAGAATACAGTAGGTGAGGATAGAGCTGATCGTGCAGCGGTTGGTTGATCGGTGGTTACTGCAGGTTGTAGGCTTGTCGGAAGAGGTGGGTCTTCAGGTTCTTTTTGAAGGTTTCGATGGTAGGCGAGAGTCTGATGTGTTGTGGTAGAGGGTTCCAGAGTAGGGGTGATACGCGAGAGAAATCTTGTATACGATTGTGGGAAGAGGAGATAAGAGGGGAGTAGAGAAGGAGATCTTGTGAGGATCGGAGGTTGCGTGTAGGTAAGTACCGGGAGACGAGGTCACAGATGTATGGAGGAGACAGGTTGTGGATGGCTTTGTATGTCATCGTTAGGGTTTTGTACTGGAGTCTCTGGGCAATGGGGAGCCAGTGAAGGGATTGACAGAGGGGAGAGGCCGGAGAATAGCGGGGGGACAGGTGGATTATTCGGGCAGCAGAGTTTAGAATAGATCGGAGGGGTGCGAGAGTGTTCGAGGGGAGGCCACAGAGCAGGAGGTTGCAGTAGTCGAGGCGAGAGATGATGAGGGCATGGACTAGGGTTTTTGCAGATTCTTGGTTGAGGAATGAACGGACTTGTGAAATATTTTTGAGTTGAAGTCGGCAGGAAGTGGAAAGGGCTTGGATATGTGGTTTGAAGGAGAGATCAGCGTCAAGGATTACCCCGAGGCAGCGAGCTTGTGGGACTGGGGAGAGTGGGCAGCCATTTACTGTAATGGATAGGTTCGTTGGGGGGGTCGTGTGAGATGGGGGAAAGATGATGAATTCTGTTTTGTCCATGTTAAGTTTGAGAAATCTAGCGGAGAAGAAGGATGAAATAGTGGACAGACATTGAGGGATTCTGGTTAGTAGGGAGGTGATATCTGGTCCAGAGATGTAGATCTGTGTGTCATCAGCATAGAGGTGATACTGAAAGCCATGAGATTCTATGAGCTGTCCCAGGCCAAAGGTGTAAATGGAGAAGAGCAGGAGCCCAAGGACTGAACCTTGTGGGACTCCGACAGATAGGGGGCGAGGTGAGGAGGTGGTGTGTGAGTGGGAGACGCTGAATGTCCGGTCTGTTAGGTATGAGGAGATCCAGGATAGGGCCAAGTCTGTGATGCCAAGGGATGAGAGGGTCTGTAATAATAGGGAATGGTCCACTGTGTCAAAGGCAGCCGACAGGTCGAGGAGGAGGAGAACGGAGTAGTGTTGCTTGCTCTTGGCGGTTAAGTGGTCATTGGTGACCTTAGTTAGGGCAGTTTCAGTGGAATGGTGTGACCGGAAGCCAGATTGTAAGCGGTCAAAGAGGGAGCAAGAAGAGAGATGGGAGGACAGTTCAAGGTAGACATGTTGTTCCAGTAGTTTTGAGGCATAGGGGAGAAGTGATATAGGGCGATAGCTAGATACAGAGGATGGGTCAAGAGAGGGCTTTTTGAGGATAGGTGTGATGGAGGCATGTTTAAAGCTTGAGGGGAAAACACCAGTTGTTAGTGATAGGTTGAATAGATGGGTTAGGGTTGGGATGAAGATTGTGGTGAGGTTTGGTATGAGGTGGGATGGGAGCGGGTCAAGTGCACAGGTGGTGAGATGTGATCTTCAGAGTAGAGTGGCGAGTTGATCTTCTGTAATGGTGGAGAAGTTGGTTTTGGAGGTGGAGGGTAGGGAAGATGGGAGGAAGGGCTCTGGGGCTTGTTGACCAAAACTGTCTCTGATGTTATCAATCTTCTGCTTGAAGAATGAGGCAAAGTCTTCAGCGGAGATAAGTGGGGACGGAGGAGGTGCTGGGGGACGGAGGAGAGAATTGAAGGTGTTGAATAACTGTTTAGGGTTGTGAGACAGGGAGGATATGAGAGATGAGAAGTAGGTTTGTTTAGTTGTGGCGAGTGTGGTCTTGAATATACGAGGAATCCTCGTAGGAATGTCCGGAACAGTCCAGACAGTCTGCAGAACAGAATGTGCATGGAGGGGTAGAAGTGAGAGGTTCACAATCCAAAGGCCAACTGAGGGGTGCAGTAGGAGAGCTCAGCAATCCAGACACCATCCGTGTGGCACTGTCAATCCGTAGACCAGTCTGAGGCTATTTTCCTTCCTGTATCCGCAGGTCTGGGAGCAAAGGGTATTTCCCAGGCCGTAAGCCTCTCCTCTGCCTGTTTAGGCGAGGAGCAGGCGACCATGCGAGCTTCATAAGTGATAATCGAATGCACAGGATTAAACCCCCATCGGTAACGTATGTGGATGTCCTTCAATGCTTTACAGACATGGGCGTATTCTCTCCTTTTAGCCAGGGTAGCAGCTGACAAATCCGGGAAGACCTGGAGATCCTGGAATTCAGGGGGTAGGTCAGGGGGGCTCCTTATCTGCTGCAGGAATGTCTCTTTAGTAGTGTACAAATGAATCCGTGCAAGGATGCCTCTAGGAAGAGATGTATCTAGATGCTTGGGCTTGGGTGTTCTATGTACCCTGTCCGCCAGTAGATCTCTCAAGGAAAGTGAGGGCAGGACAGCCTGCATAAAATTCTGGAGGAAAGCAGCTAAATCTTTATCTGCAACATTCTCAGGGATTCCTCTCACATGAATATTGTTCCTCCTGGATCTTTCCTCTATGTCATGCAATTTATCAAACGCCCCTGCTAACTTGCCTTTTATAGCTTGGTTTTCATCCACCAGAGTGTTAATTACAAAGACATATTCGGACATTTTGTTTTCCAAATGATCCGTGCGGGCCCCTAAGGAGTTAATATCTCCTCTTATCTCCTTCAACATGTCCTGCATATCCTCTTTTAATGAGGCACATATAGATGTGAGGAATTCTTTCATATCCCCCTGTTCATAGGTGCAGAGCTGCTATATTGTGCTCCCGCTGAGGTCTCACCTCTTTCTGAATCCTGGGAGCCGCTGGAGGAGTGTGATGATCTGGAGGGAGAAGCCGCCGCCATTTTCCCTGCGGCATGTGCGGTTTGAGACCGCGGAAAGAAGTCTGGCAGGCGAGGAGGAGAGGCCTTCTTATGAGATCTGCCTCGGGTCATCATGTGCCCAGTCGTGCTGCGGTGCTAGCGGTAAGCGCCTCAACGGTCAGGAGAGTCAGTGA
The DNA here is from genome assembly GCF_051348905.1 of Ranitomeya variabilis. Taxonomy (NCBI): domain Eukaryota; kingdom Metazoa; phylum Chordata; class Amphibia; order Anura; family Dendrobatidae; genus Ranitomeya; species Ranitomeya variabilis. Next base: position 449,020,399 of record NC_135237.1, on the reverse strand, counting down.
AAGCCGGTATGAGCCGCGTTATGTCTGGTGGTGCCAAAGCTCGTCACCTCATTTTAGGTCCATCATGACCAGGTTAGGTGTGGGACAAGCCCAGGACAGTGTACTTGAGGGTACAACTCAGTGAAGGATTAAGGAAACCTCTGGAAGATGATAAATGTCCTGGTGTTTCTGCTGTTAGATGTTTGGGAAGCGAGAGGTGCAGAGAGCAAATTACAGGCCCTCCTCCACAGGGGAAGCACAGGCCTGTTACACTCACCAGGCCTCAAGGCTCAGGCTCCAGAGATCCCTTCACAGTCTGTAAAAGCTATTTTCTTGTGGTTCACCAGGTGCAGCACACTCTCACGGAGGCTTAGATGGTAAGACAAGATGATTTACAGCAGCAGTGTGGCCGATGGATGTTGATTTCCAGGCTGGAGATCAGGAGCTCCTGGAAGAAGCTTCCTCTCTTGATGGTGCCTAAGCCACACCCCCAGTGATCTATTTCAAGTGTTTATTTCTGCTTATGTTGATGATTATAAGACAACTAGATGGTGGCCCGATTCTAACTCATCGGGTATTCTAGAATATGTATGTATGTAAGTTGCCCTTAAGTAGTAGGGGGCACTGACTTGAGGAGAGTAGGGAGGAGCCAATTCCCGGCCGGACTAAGCCTGTCGCTGATTGGTCGTGGCCAGCTGGCTGCGGCCAATCAGCGACGCGGGATTTCTGCGACAGATAAACAGACAAACAGACGGAAGTACCCTTAGACAATTATATAGTAGGATAAATGTTGCTGAATATAGCCAATGAAATTTATTTTATTAAATTAGAATATTTTATAACACCGGCATGAAAAATGATTTTAAAATCCAAAATGTTGGCCTACTGAAATATATGTTCAGTAAATGCACTCAATACTTGGTCAGGGCTTCTTTTGCATCAATTGCTGCATCAATGCGGCGTGACATGGAGGCGATCAGCCTGTGACACTGTTGAGGTGTTATGGATGCCCAGGTTGCTTTGATAGCAGCCTTCAGCTTATCTGCATTGTTAAGTCTGGTGTCTCTCATCTTCCTCTTGACAAAACCCCATAGATTCTCTATGGGGATAAGGTCAGGCGAGTTTGCTGGCCAGTCAAGCACAGCAATACTGTTGTTTTATTGGTACTTTTGGCAGTGTGGATAGGTGCCAAGTCTTGCTGGAGAATGAAATTTCCATCTCAAAAAAGCTTGTCGGCTGAGGGAAGCATGAAGTGCTCTAAAATTTCCCGGTAGATGGTTGCGCTAACTTTGGTCTTGATAAAACACAGTGGACCTACACCAGCAGATATCATGGCTCACAAAACCATCACTGATTGTGGACATTTCACACTGGACCTAAAGCCGCTTGGAATGTGTGCCTCTCCACTCTTCCTCCAGAATCTGAAACCTTGATTTCCAAATGAAATGCAAAATTGACTTTAATCTGAAAACAACACCTTGGACTACTGAGCAACAATCCAGTTCTTTATCTCCTTGGCCCTGGTAAGATGTGTCTGGCGTTGTCTATTGGTCATTAGTGGCTTGACACACGGAATGTGACACTTGTAGCTCATGTCCTTGGTATGTCTGTGTGTGGTGGCTCTTGAAGCAATGACTCCAGCAGCAGTCCAATCCTTCTGAATTTCCCTAAAATTTTTGAATGGCCTCTTCTTAACATTCCTTTCAAGGCAGCGGTCATCCCGGTTGCTTGTGCACCTTTTTCTACCACACTTTTTCTTTCCACTCAACTTTCCATTAATATGCTTGGATGCAGCACTCTGTGAACAACCAACCTCTTTAGCAATGGCCTTTTGCAGCTAACCATCCTTAGAGAGTGTGTCCATGACTGCATTCTGGACATCTGTCAAGTCAGCAGTCTTCCCCATGATTTTGGAGACTACTGAAAAAGGCAAAGGGACCTTTCTAAGCCTTTGCAGGTGTTTTTTGCTAATTATTCTTATTTACCGAGATAATGAGTTTGGGGTTTTCATTGGCTGTAAGCCATAATCATCAACATTAGCAGAAATAAACACTTTAAATAGATCATTCAGTTTGTAATGACTCTAGATAATACAGTATGTGAGTTTCACTTTTTGTATTAAAGAAATGAAATAAATTAACTTTTTGATGGTATTCTAAATTTGTGAGAAGCACCCATAGATCACTCTGTTTGTAATGACTCTATATAATATATTCGTTTCAAATTTTTTTTATTGAATAACTGAAATAAATTAACTTTTTTATGATATTCTAAATTTGTGAAAAGCCCCAGTAGTTTCTGAGCAGAATTCAGACCCTCCAGGGGAGGAGGTGATCCTTATGAGACTCAGATACCAGAGGGGCATGCACGCTGTACAGTGGTGTTAGGGCAGGCCAAGAATGAGGGTGACTTTCAGAGTGAGGAGTGTGAGAACATGACAATGAGGTTTAAGATCCCACTTGGGGTGAACCCAGAGGTATGCAAATTAGTAGCTCATCAGACGATGCAGAGAAGGAGGAAGACGAAGGCCTTTTTTCAGACTACAAAGGATGACCTCTGGATCAGGCCTCTATAACACACTAGATGCTACAAACTATTTTAAAGTCAGGTCCCCCATTGTAGGATGTTAGGAGCACAATCATTTTTTGTGACCTCTTGATCAGGCCTCTATAACACACTAGATGCTGCAAACTATTTTAAAGTCAGGGCTTGTACTGTATGACACTAGGAACAGAAGAATTATTTGTGGCCTCTGGATCAGGCCTCTATAACACACTAGATGCTACAAACTATTTTAAAGTCAGGGCTTGTACTGTATGACACTAGGAACAGAAGAATTATTTGTGGCCTCTGGATCATTCCTCTATAACACACCAGATGCTTCAAACTATTTTAAAGGCAGGTCCCCTACTGAATGACACTAGGAACAGAATAATTTTTGTGGCCTCTGGATCAGGCTTCTTAAAACACTAGATGCTACATTCTATTTTAAAGTCAGGTCCCCTATTGTATGATGTTAGGAGCACAATAATTTTTGTGACCTCTGGATCAGGCCTCTATAACACACTAGATGCTACAAACTATTTTAAAGTCAGGTCTCCTACTGTATGTGCAACACCCCAGGTAACCGGTTGTTGCAGTGATGTTACCTTCCTTTCAGGGAGGGTGATATCATGCTCAGAGGCAATTGAATTCCCTTTATCAGGTAAGGCACTCACATGCAACATATTCCAAATCCAGATCAGGAGGGGGAGCTCAGAGCGAAATCTGGATTCACCCCCCTACAGAGACTGTAATACCAACAAAAGATGTCGGTCACCAGGATGGATCCACCCCCAGAAAGTGCTGGCGGAAAAGTGGAGGAGACACAGCAGAAAAAGCCCTGCACTTTCACCTGTGCGCCATAGTAATAGAAAGTTATGTTAATGTTATGTTATGCAACGTTCAAGAACCGTACCTCCCATAAAGGGATGCTTAAGTTTTAACCTGTTGAAATGCATTTCCAAAAATTGTCTTTAACCTGTAATGCTAATGTTTTTCTTTTCCCAGTCCTGGAGTACTGGTGTTAATGGGGGGGAGTGCAACACCCCTGGAAACCGGTTGCTGCAGTGTATGTTACCATTCTTTTGGGGAGGGTGATATCATGCTCAGAGGCAATGGAATTCCCTTTATCATCGAAGGCACTAACATGCAACATATTCCAAATCCAGACCAGGAGGGGGAGCTTAGGACCCGGATTCAGGGGAGCTTCTCTCAAATATTGATATATGTCCTGGTCTAGAGGAGGAGTTAAGCTATTCTAGGAGAGACAGAGAAGGAGAAGGAAGTCTGAAATAGCAGACAGAGAGGCCCAGCAGTCACGTGGGAGCTGCAGCCTCTGGAAGGAGAAAGACCCGAAGGGTTGAATGTGGAGGAGCTTAAGAGGAAAGGAGTAGAGGAGAGGAACAGGGCTCAGAGGGGAACTGTGACCGGGCACCCTCAGAGCCAAAGTGCAGTACCGAGTACTGGGAGCCCGAGGCTATAGTGGAACTGTAGGATGCTTGACAAAACCGGAGGCCTCAAAACTTTAAGTGAATGACCCACACCACACCTGAGGTGCAGCAGCACCTGAGTAGCCCGGGGCATGATAGAGTCTCTGTAAGAAGGCTCAAGCTGCCCGTCATGCAGGTACCTTTCCCAGGACAGGGGAAAAGAGGTCTTTGCCAGTAAGCTTCAGTGAGCAGGTATCTCACATAGAACGGCGCTAGTTGGAAAGGCTCACGGACCTCTACTGGAAAAGGGATTCTCCCATTGTGTCTGAGGCAGCCGAGCCACCTCACCATCCGCTTCACCTGTGGAAAGCGTTACATCTTTGCTGCAACAACATCCCTCAGAGGACCCCTTTAAAGCAGCGTCGGTCCCACTATTGACCGAAAACCACAGGTGGCGTTACGACAGACTTATTCACAATTCCCCTTTAAAGACCATTCCCCCTTTAATTAGACACCCAGGGCCATGGACCGGGTTGCAGCCACGTGACATCCCCTTTAAGACCGGAATCGGTGCCGAGTACCCCAGTGCTCTGGCGGGGTGCTCCATATGACACTAGGAACAGAAGAATTTTTGTGGCCTCTGGATCAGGCTTCTATAAAACACTAGATGCTACATTCTATTTTAAAGTCAGGTCCCCTACTGTACGACGTTAGGTACACAAGAATTTTTTGTGGCCTCTTGATCTGGCCTCTATACCACACTAGATGTTACAAACTATTTGAAAGTCAGGTCCCCTACTGTATGATGTTAGGAACAGAAGAATTTTTGTGGCCTCTGGATCAGGCCTCTATAACACACTAGATGCTACAAACTGTTTCAAAGTCATGTCCCCTACTGTATCACATTTAGCAACAGAAAAAAATTTTTGGTTATGTGTGTGAGATCTGCAGACAGCTTAATTTCAACCCAACAAAATGATAAAGTGTGATATGGCAGGCTGTCTAATCTTTGTAATAAAAAAATTATATATTTTTTATGTGTATTAGGTCTGCAGACAGTCACCACAGCACATATCACTACAGCACTAAATGACAAGGTGGGATACAGCAAGCTGTTTCACAGTTAACTGGTGACAAAATATTATTTAAAATGCTATACTCGTGCATGGCGCACTACAGAAGCAGTGCACAATACACTTGTAGGACATATGCCCTGCTGGCTTTTTCTGTGGACCTCAGTAATGGCCAAAAAAATGCTGGAAGGTAAATTTAACAGCCACACTGGAAACGAGCTAGCTACACTGTCTGACTGATATACAGCCACCTAGCTAACTAGCTAAAATCTTGCTGCTACCAGTTCCAGCATCAGGAGCAGCCTCTCTGCGCTGTTATAGTGTCAAAGTTGTGCTAAAACAAGATGTCCGCTTTTTATATGGAGAGGGACATGTGATTTCAGCAGCCAATGACACAAGCCGTGGTGTCAGGACACTCTGGATGTTTCCTGCGCCCTGATTGTGTGCAAATTGCGGCTAGCCAAAGTTAAGAGAAAAAAGTCTACAAACCTCATCAAACACATGCAAAATGCTCATGATACACCACCTTTATTGTTGCAAAAGTGCTGAAAATACTTTTGACGCAATGCCAAAATTTTCCCACACTTTTACCGAATATTACCAATTTTTCCCGATTTTATACATTTTTGCTCGTGTTTCTGATTGCGAATCCAAAAGTGTCATATCCGTGCCGCATTTATGTTTGACGATCATTTTCCAACCAAATTCACTCATCATTACTGGATAGCTCAAGTGGAAGAGCTTCTGCCTGGTGCACAGGATTTGCCAGATTTGAGTCCTGACAAGGGCGTTCTCGATCTCTGCTCCTGACCCTGCTCCATACACCCTCTCTGTATTAGTACAGCACATGTGCGGCACTAGTTGTTAATGGGTTAAGGAAAACTAATACAAATAAAACATTGGTATTGTTCATAGCATTAAAATTGAAATTATATTTTTGTTTATTTCAAGAAACAAAAGCAGTTTGTGATTACAGTAGCTGCAAAAGCTATACTTTAACATACTTCATAACATTGTCCAGTGTCTGGTATTCGCTAAAGCTATAATAAAAATTCAAGGCACTGAATCCTCCCTAGCAATGTATTATTCAGTCTGGCAGAGGTCAGTAAGCCAACTCATTATTGAGCTGTTACAACTCTATTCACATATATCTCATGTTTTAAACCAAGAAGTTCAACATCATAATTGCAGGAATGAAAAAAAAACATTTCTTTTTTTCTCATTTTTGGTATTATTATTAGCATGATCATTGCTATATATTACTAGATATATAATTTTCCTCCAAATAATAAAATTGGGTTACCTTTGTGGCCGCATCAAAGCAGATAAATCCCATACCAAAGTCGATAGTGAGGCCCATTAAATGACTTTCAATTACACAGGCATAAGTTTTACACTGAAAGGGAATAAAGCACAATTATTCATTAACAATAAAGTTAAAAGATGTTTAAATGCTAAATAAATTATATAAAATATAATAATAAAATATGATTGTAATATTTAATTGAACAGAATGTACTACATTTTTGTAATGCATTTGTGTGGAAATTCAAAGATTCTAAAAAATAAAATTAACTGGCTGCCAATTTATCAAGATCTTCCAAACTGATGTTTTTTACATGCAGTTTAATTTCAAGACACATCTTCTATTTTATTAGGCAAATGGAAAGTGGCAGAAATTAAGTCCAACATGACCAGCAGATGACCACAACTCAAATTGAAAAGACCTACCAAGTACTGTGAATACTCACTGCTCAAAAATGAAGGGAGCACTTCACAAATTAGATCTCAGTGACTAAAGGTTTAAATTGAAAATGTTTATTGAAATAAATTGGGTTATTCATTCGGAATAAAATAACATATCATTGGTCAGTGAAAGTCAAAGTTCTTAAAAAATTGAGGGCTGAATTCCAAATTATTCCATAAAATGTAATAAAAAAATGGAACTCACTAGTGGATCTAATTTGCATGCTTTTTATCTTTGGAACTCATAAAGTGATGTAGTAATCTATATGGCACCTGTATAGACTCTGGACTACTTCTGAGCATGCTCTTGATGACAGAGGGGATGGCTTCTTGGGAATTTCCTCCCAGACCTAAGTCAAGGCCTAATGAACTCCTGGAAAATCCTGGCAAATAATGATTTGCGGCTACTAGACAGCTTGATTACATGTGGGGATTCCCTAGTAACCAGGCAACTCCCACATGTAGTCAGCCTGGCTAGTAGCTGTAAATCATTCAGCTGCCGTGATGAAAATTAAATCTCTGAGCAGTCATAAATACTCGGAGGTCACCTGAGCAACGAGTACACTCGCTCATCACTATTAATTATATATATATATATATATATATATATATATATATATATATATATATATATATATATAACTTTACAACATTTTAAACAATATTGTGTTATATAGTTTGTATAGTATTTTATTTCAGGAATTCAAGAGAAAATAGCTGTGAAGGTGTTAAAGCCATGCTTTGGATCTGTGGCTGTCAGACATTCAATGGTACCTCATGCTGACAGTTAGAATTTAGTAATGACTGAAGAGACACAGGAATATCTCCACTCATGTAAAGTACACGACTGAGTGCCAAAGTGCTGTTTTTTCCACAAAAATTGCCCTATTTCTTCACGTTTGTAAAATAGCAATGCATGATAAACTTAACAAAGATATGACTGAAGTGTTTTATTTTTTTGTATGTTCTCTTTGTTAGGCTGCCGTCACACTAGCAGTAATTGGTCAGTATTTTACATCAGTATTTGTAGGCCAAAACCAGGAGTGGGTGATAAATGCAGAAGTGGTGCATATGTTTCTATTATACTTTTCCTCTAATTCTTCGATTCCTGGTTTTGGCTTACAAATACTGATGTAAAATACTGACCAAATACTGCTAGTGTGACGGCAGCCTTATAGTTAGTAAAATTGCAGCTTAAAAATACATTTTTGGCATGTTTATTTTTAGTTGAATGAACATGGTTATATTTATTGTGTTTGTACTCTTGAACTCTCTTTGAGTGCCATTCTCCATAGAAAAAGCAGCATGTAATATAATTATCTAGACTCAAATTTTAATTTTTAGTATCTTACCATACTGTGAGACTATTTTTCCATGTGCATGCCAGCTGTTTCTTTCATTAAAACATATCCTATAACAGGAAGGCTGACAGTGATAAATGCTTATTAATTTTTTATGCCATCTGAATTATTCCATCAGAATTAAGTGAGAGCCCTTTCAATCTAATTTAGCTGCTTGTGGGTGTTCTCCAATGATGCTAAAAATGAAAATACTTTCTGTACATATTACTGGACATAACTTAACTTGAACTTCCTTACCTAACTGATTCAGTTTCTGTAGCCCAGTTATCTCCAGGACTAAAACTTGCCCCCTTTTACACAACTGGACTATCATCAGAAATAGCTGTGTACTATATAGATAAATGGTCAGGGTATTTCAATTCTTATATATGTACCGATTATTATTTATAGAATACTAATTGTCAGGTTTCTAACTCAGCATTCAGTTTGTTACAAAAAAATCCAAAAATCATTATCATTTTGCCTTTAAAAATCCAAGAACAATACGTGTGATATGCAGACGCATTTCGAGCCGGTGCACCTCTTTGTCATAAATGCGTAGTCATAGTATTGTTTGGAAGCACATTGGTTTGGTGTGTTGATTGTTGCTGTATGTCAATCAGATTTTATCATGTATCCTATTAAATACATTTTATGAACATTGTAACAATAATTTTATACTTAAACATTTGAGGCAGTTTCTCAGGCTTTAGGCATATATTTAGCGGGTTTGTAGTATAAGGAAGAAAGAACACTAACTGGGGACTGTGAATTTACAGATACATTAATTTACATGAAAATATGAAGGGCATTATATTATTCCCATCAATGCCCATTGTAAAATTATTTTGTTTTCATATTTTTTAGTGAAACACAACATTTTACCTGTTTCCATGCAATGTTGGGGGAATACTGGGTGAATGACTGTGCCAGGGAGATCAAAGGTCTTTTCATTTCTTGGCCTCTGTACTGCTTGATGGGAGCCATGTTAACCCATACATAATTATAAAACTTTAACATTATTCTTTTGGAATATATAAAAATGAGTCCATACCCTTAAGTGTATAATAATGGATTGCAGTGAATGTTGTATTATAGCTGCATAGGTTGGACAATGACAAAATCCCCTTCACTGTATGTAAATATGCCTCTGATTTCAAAGTCATACATACTTTTTTTCTGCCATATTTTTATTAAATTATGCATACAAAAATGTAGCATCCTCTATCTGATATATTACAGAGATTTTTTCTACTACAAGTTCTAGGATTGTACAACTGAAAACCCAGTCTCAAGTATCAATAAATGACTAGTATTCTGTACATATAAGCATATTAAGACTAGCACTGTATATACAAGCATTATATACAGTTGTGCTCAAACGTTTACATACCCCAGCAGCATTTTTGCTTTCTTGGCCTTTTTCAGAAAATATGAATGATAACACCAAAACTTTTATTGTCAATCTACTGCGTTTTCTATTTTTAAATCATAATGACAACCCAAAACATCCAAAGGATCCTGATCAAAAGTTCACATACCCCATTTCTTAATACTGTTTATTGCCCCTTCTAGCATCAATGACAGCTTGAAGTCTTTCGTGGTAGTTGTGGATGAGGTTCTTTATTTTCTCAGATAGTAAAGTTGCCCACTCTTCTTGGCAAAAAGCCTCCAGTTCTTGTAAATGCCTGTGCTGTCTAGTATGAACTGCGCACTTAAGATCTACCCAGAGTGGCTCAATGATATTGAGGTCAGGAGACTGAGATGTCCACTAACGAACATTCACTTTGGTCTGCTGTAGCCAATGACACTGCTACTTGGCCTTGTGTTTTGGATCGTTATCATGTTGGAATGTTCAAGCACATCCCATGCGCAGTTTCAGGGCTGATAAGTTCAAATTTGTCTCCAGTATTTGCTGATAACGTGCTGCATCCATCTTTCCTTCAACTTTGACCAAGTTTCCTGCGCCTTTGTAGCTCACACATCCCCAAAACATCAGCTATCAACCTCCGTGCTTTACAGTAGGAATGGTGTTCCTTTCATCATAGACCTTGTTGACCTCTCTCCAAATGTAACATTTATGATTGTGGCCAAAAAGTTCAATTTTGGTCTCATCACTCCAAATTACCTTGTTCCAGAAGTTTTGAGGCTTGTCTCTGTGCTGTTTTGTGTATTGTAGGTGAGATACTTTGTGGCATTTGTACAGTAATGGCTTTCTTTTGGTGACTCGACAATGCAGCCCATTTTTCTTCAAGTGCCTCATTATTGTGCATCTTGAAACAGCCACACCACTAATATTCAGAAAGTTGTGTATTTCAGGCGATGCTATTTGTGGGTTTTTCTTTGCATCCCGAACAATTTTCCTGGCAGTTGTGGATTACATTTTTGTTGGTCTACTTAATTGTGGTTTTGTTTTTACATTTGTTAATCACAGTTTGAATGCTGCTGACTGGCATTATCAATTCCTTGGATATCTTTTGTATCCCTTTCCTGTTTTATACAGTTCAACTACCTTTTCCCGTAGATCCATTGATAATTCTTTCCCCATGACTCACAATCCAGAAACCTTCCTTCAAACCCATTTGTGTCAACTTCTGTGTAGGTCATCAGGCCAAAATCAGCAGGGTATGTGAACTTTTGATCAGGGTCATTTGGATGTTTTAGGTTGTCATTATGATTTAAAATGAGAAAATACTGTACAGTAGTTTGACAATAAATAGCTTCAGCCAACCACTAGCAATAAGTGGAGAAAAAGTTTTGGTGTTATCATTAATATTCTCTGAAAAAAGGCCAAGAAAGCAAAGATTCTGCCGAGGTATGTAAACTTTTGAGCACAACTGTATATGGTTTTTGATGTGTAAAATAATTTTTTGTGATTATGAGACAAAAAACGTTTCTTGCCTGGATCCTTTCAACTTCTAGGAAAGTTGCTGTTTGAAAAGCTTTTTCCCAATGCATTAGTTCATTCTCCAATTCCACAGAAAAGTACAAATCCTCACCAGATTCTGATTGAACACCAAAGCAATGTTTTCGGTGGTCCAAAAGATCACTGTCCTGATGAAAACCTGAAGTTATACAATCTGGCATACATCAAGTAATAATTCTTACATTCCACTGTTTTAATATATATGCAAACCATGATACTTTAAATACAGCTACAACATAAGAACTTCTATATAATATTACAAAATATCATATTTTCTGGACTACAGGATACATCTCAGCTTTAGACATTAGAAAATAGAAAATATATACTCTGCTAACTAAAAATTATTTTTAAATTTAAATTATAGCACCAGCTGGCTGCCATTTTTCTGATGAGGTGAGGGCCATCAAAAGATTAAACAATAAAAAAAAATTATACTCACCTTGCCGACCACTTTTCTGGGGCACTAACTCCTTTTTGTCATCTATTTGCATCTTCTGATCCCTGCTATGAGTGCTGAAATCCCAAGGGCTCTCACACTATACCACGAATTCCGGTTCTAATGAGGGCCAGGATGGTTCTCGCATGTGTGCAAGGTCACGGCGCACATCATGATGTCATGACACTGTGAACTTTTGCAGACTTTCAAAGCAGAGATCAGAAGATGCAACGAGGATCAGACCAAAGACGGTGAAGAGAACAGGGACTGGAGAGGTAAGCAGTAAGGTTTTCCTTTTCTTTTTTTTTACATATTACATTTAATATGCTCTGTAGTCTGGGGAAACTAAAATGAATATGCATTCTATCTGGGACAAAGACATATAAAACAAGTACATAAAACATGGACGTCTGAGGACTAAATTACATTTACTATAGCAACACATATTATAAACATTGTGCATTGAAGCTTTGGATTTTGAATTACCTTGGTTATTATTATGGAATTAACTGATTCACGACTGCACACTGCTGAGTTTAGTGCATCAGCGGTGCAACCGGCAGCCTCCGTTCCTAAGAATGCAGTGAGTGTAGGACCTGCGATGACATCGCGGCTTGTGATTGGTCGCGTGAGCGGTCACATGAGCGGTCACGCGACCAATCACAAGCCGCGACGTCATCGAAGGTCCTTCACTCTGCATTCTTAGGTACGGAGGCAGACGCTTGCAGCGGTGACAGCCAGGGCTCGTCCGAGGGTGAGTATATCCATATTTTTTATTTTTATTCTTTATTTTTAACATGAATATGGATCCCAGGGCCTGAAGGAGAGTTTCCTCTCCTTCAGACCCTGGGAACCATCCAGGATCACTTCCGATATTTGTGTCCCATTGACTTGTATTGGTATCGGGTATCGGTATCGGCGATATCCGATATTTTTTGGATATCGGCCGATCCAATCCGATACCGATACTTTAAAATATCGGAAGGTATCGCTCAACACTAGTCACGATCAATAGCGATTGCGGCATTTAGAAGGTAGTTCAGAATGACCCGACCTATAAAACTGACACACTAGTTAACCCCTTCAGTGCATACCATAAAAAATAAATAAAAACAGGAGCAGAAAACTATGCTTTTTCATCATACAACTAAACAAAAAGTAGTGTAAAAGTGAGTAAAAGTCAAATAGAAATAAAAATGGTGTAATGTCATATTTTCCTGCAAAATACAAGCTCCTATACAGGTCCGTCAACGGTGTAATTAAAAAGAATAAAGCAATGCAAAAGCATTTTTTTTCATTAAATTGTTTTTATTGTGTAGAAGTGGCAAAACATTAAAAAATGATATAAGCATGGTATTACTGTAATTTTACAGACCCGAAGAATAAAGCTGCCTTGACAATTTTAATACATGGTGAACGGCGTTAAAAAACCTCTAGAAACAATCCCCAAATTGCTGGTTTTTGTGCATTCTGCCTCCCAAAAATCTGAATATAAAGAGATAAAAAAATGTTAAGTGATCGAAAATGGTACCAATAAAAACGCCAGCTGGACCCTCAAAAAAGCAAGCCCTCACATGACTTTGCTGGCAGAAATATAGAAAAATTTAAAGCTCTCAAAATATGGCCATGCAAAACTTTTTTTTTAAAAAAGTCTCTTTTAGTGTGTGACAGCAGCCAAACATAAAAAGTGATATAAATCTGGTATTGCTATAATAGCACTGACCTGAAGAATAAAGTAATCTAATCAGTTAATCTATACGAGGAACGGTGTAAATAACAAAAAAAAACAATTCTTGACCTGCTGCTTATTTTGATAATTCTGTCTCACAAAGATCGTAGTAAGGCTTGGCTCAAATTTATCCTGCTCTCTATGCTGAGTGCTTACATCGGAGCTTTCATGTAAATCTCTGAAATATGTGATTCAAACAGAAACTCCAGTGGAACATTGTCCATAATGAGGAAAAAGCAACTATACACATCATCTGGCCTATGATCTGGTGGTGTCAGTCTTTTGAAGCGTACATAAAAGTGCAGTCGGCCACAGTTTTGTGCACCTCTGAATAGCAGGACACCACTGAACAGAGCCTAGATTGTGTCCAAAGTAACTCTGCTGCCTCAATATAGTGAATGAATCCCAGCTGTATATATCAGCTGACGTGCTCGGAAAGGTGTGGGTTCTGCACCAGAGCTTGCACCAAACAGAGGGAACCCGATATTGGCGGAGGAGGGTTACATAGCATGTATGTAAGTACTTGGATAAGAATAGAGTAAATAAACAGAGCCAGCATGGGTTTTTAGCAAGCAAATCATGCTAGACTAATCTAATTTCCTTCTATGAAGAAATTACTGATTGGGTGGATAAGTGGATAAGGGAAATGTGGTAGATATGATATATCTTGACTTCAGCAAGGCATTTGATAAAGTATCTCATACTATTCGTATTGCAAAAATTACCAAGTATGGGATTGACAAGGCTATAGTTAGGTCGATTCATAATTGCTCAGTGATCGTACTCAAGAGTGGTGATAAATGTACATCAAATTGGAAGAGTATTTCAAGTGGAGTATCATAAGGCTCTGTCTTGGCCCCAGTGCTGTTCAACATTTTTATAAATAATCTAGATAAAGGTAACTGAAGGTAAACTAATCAAATTTGCAGACAATGCAAAGCTAGGAGGGATAGCTTAAGGTACCTTCACACTAAACAACTTTACAACGAGAACGACAACGATCCGTGACGTTGCAGCGTCCTGGATAGCGATCTTGTTGTGTTTGACACGCAGCAGCGATCTGGATCCCGCTGTGATAACGCTGGTCGGAGCTAGAAGTCCAGAACTTTATTTGGTCGTCAGATCGGCGTTTATCGTCGTGTTTGACAGCAAAAGCAACGATGTCAGCAATGTTAAACATGGAGCTAACTACCTGTGAGAACGATAAGTGAGTCACCGCTACATCACAGGATCGCTCCTGCATCGTTCTGGAGTTGCTGTGTTTGACATCTCTACAGCGACCTAAACAGCGACGCTTGTTATGATCCCAATGGCAGAGGATCTCTGATATTCCAGCAAGATAGCAAAAATATAAATACTGCTCTAGGGAGGTGGAAACTGGGCTAACCGCATACCTGATCCTGACACAAACAACTAAAAGTAGCCGGTGAACGTGCCTACGTTGGTTCTAGACGTCTCGAGCCAGCCGGAGAACTGACTACCCCTAGAGGGAAAAAATAAGACCTCGCTTGCCTCCAGAGAAATTGAACCCCAAAGATATAGAAAGCCCCCAACAAATAATAACGGTGAGGCAAGAGGAAAACACAAACGTAGAGATGAACTAGATTCAGCAAAGTGAGGCCCAATAGTCTAGATAGCAGAAAATAGATAGTGGACTATGCGGTTAGCAGAAAACCCTACAAAACATCCACGCTGAACATTCAAGAACCCCCACACCGACTGACGGTGTGGAGGGAGAATATCAGCCCCCTAGAGCTTCCAGCGAGTCAAAAATCAAATGTAAAGCAAGCTAGACAAAAACACTGAATAATGCAAATGATCCAAATTGTACAAAACAGACTTAGCTTTTCTTGCATGAGGCAGACTGAAAGGAATCCGGAGGAGACCAAATAGGTCTGGATACAACAATGCCAGGCAAGAGACTGAGTCCAGAGGAGACTCAAATAGGAAACACCCGCTGCTTAACGACACAGCTGGAGCTCAGGCCTGCAACAAGACATACCTAACACACAGCGTTAGTGACCACCAGAGGGAGCCCAGAAACACAGTTCACAACAGTACCCCCCCCTTGAGGAGGGGTCACCGAACCCTCACCAAGACCCCCAGGGCGATCAGGATGAGCAGCGTGAAAGGCATGAACCAAATCAGCCACATGAACATCAGAGGCGACAACCCAGGAATTATCCTCCTGACCATAGCCTTTCCACTTAACTAAATACTGGAGTTTCCGTCTAGAGATACGAGAATCCAGAATCTTCTCCACCACGTACTCCAACTCGCCCTCAACCAAAACCGGGGCAGGAGGCTCAACAGCAGGAACCATAGGCACCACGTACCGCCGCAACAAGGACCTATGGAACACATTATGAATAGCAAAAGACGCTGGAAGGTCCAAGCGAAAAGACACCGGGTTAAGGATTTCCAAAATCTTATAAGGACCGATATAGCGAGGCTTGAACTTAGGAGAGGAGACTTTCAAAGGAACATGCCGAGAAGACAACCAAACCAAATCCCCAACACGAAGTCGGGGACCCACACCGCGGCGGCGGTTGGCAAACCGCTGGGCCTTGTCTTGTGACAATTTCAAATTGTCCACCACATGGTTCCAAATCTGCTGCAACCTATCCACCACAGAATCAACCCCAGGACAGTCAGAAGGTTCAACCTGACCTGAGGAGAAACGAGGATGAAAACCAGAGTTGCAGAAAAAGGGTGAAACCAAGGTGGCAGAACTAGCCCGATTATTAAGGGCAAACTCGGCCAGTGGCAAAAAGGTAACCCAGTCGTCCTGATCAGCAGAAACAAAACATCTCAAATAAGTCTCTAACGTCTGATTAGTTCGCTCGGTCTGGCCATTAGTCTGAGGATGAAAAGCCGACGAAAAAGACAAATCAATACCCATCTTAGCACATAAGGATCGCCAGAATCTGGACACAAACTGGGATCCTCTGTCAGATACAATATTCTCAGGGATGCCATGCAAACGAACCACATTCTGAAAGAACAAAGGAACCAAATCAGAGGAGGAAGGCAACTTAGGCAAGGGCACCAAATGGACCATTTTAGAAAAACGATCGCACACCACCCAGATGACAGACATCTTCCGAGACACCGGAAGATCCGAAATGAAATCCATGGAAATGTGCGTCCAAGGCCTCTTTGGGATAGGCAAGGGCAAAAGCAACCCGCTGGCACGAGAACAGCAAGGCTTAGCCCGAGCACAAATCCCACAGGACTGCACAAAAGAACGCACATCCCGCGACAAGGAAGGCCACCAAAAGGACCTGGCCACCAAATCTCTGGTACCAAAAATCCCAGGATGTCCCGCCAACACCGAAGAATGAGCCTCAGAAATAACTCTGTTGGTCCATCCATCAGGGACAAACAATCTCTCTGGTGGACAACGATCAGGCCTATCAGCCTGAAATTTTTGCAGCCCTCGTCGCAAATCTGGGGAAATGGCAGACAAAATTACTCCCTCTCTGAGAATACCAGCCGGCTCAGAGACTCCCGGAGAATCAGGCACAAAACTCATAGAAAGTGCATCCGCCTTCACGTTCTTCGAACCAGGCAGGTACGAGACCACAAAATCAAAACGGGAGAAAAACAACGACCAACGGGCCCGTCTAGGATTCAGGCGCTTGGCAGACTCGAGGTAAATCAGATTTTTATGATCAGTCAAGACCACCACACGATGTCTAGCTCCCTCGAGCCAATGTCGCCACTCCTCAAATGCCCACTTCATGGCCAACAACTCCCGATTACCAACATCGTAGTTCCGCTCAGCAGGCGAAAATTTCCTTGAAAAGAAGGCGCATGGCTTCATCACGGAGCCATCAGAACTTTTTTGCGACAAAACAGCCCCTGCACCAATTTCAGAAGCATCAACTTCAACCTGGAAGGGAAGAGAGACATCCGGCTGGCACAAGACTGGCGCTGAAGTAAACCGACGCTTCAGCTCCCGAAAGGCCTCCACGGCCGCAGGAGACCAATTCGCAACATCAGAACCCTTCTTGGTCATATCCGTCAAAGGTTTAACCACGCTGGAGAAATTAGCGATAAAACGACGGTAAAAATTAGCAAAGCCCAAGAACTTCTGCAGGCTCTTAACAGACGTGGGCTGAGTCCAGTCATGAATGGCACGGACCTTAACTGGGTCCATCTCCACAGTAGAAGGGGAAAAAATAAAACCCAAAAAAGAAACCTTCTGTACCCCAAAGATACATTTTGAGCCCTTCACAAATAGAGCATTCTCCCGCAAAACCTGAAACACCATCCTGACCTGGTTCACATGGGACTCCCAATCATCAGAAAAAACCAAAATATCATCCAGATAAATAATCATAAATTTATCCAGATATTTCCGGAAGATGTCATGCATGAAGGACTGAAACACAGAAGGAGCATTAGATAATCCGAAAGGCATCACCAGGTACTCAAAATGACCCTCAGGCATATTAAATGCCGTTTTCCATTCATCTCCCTGCTTTATGCGCACAAGGTTATACGCACCACGAAGATCTATCTTGGTGAACCAACTGGATCCCTTAATCCGAGCAAACAAATCAGACAACAATGGCAAAGGATACTGAAATTTAACAGTGATCTTATTCAGAAGACGATAATCAATACAAGGTCTCAGAGACCCGTCTTTCTTGCCCACAAAAAAGAATCCTGCACCAAGAGGGGACGAGGATGGGCGAATATGTCCCTTCTCCAAAGACTCCTTTATATAACTCCGCATCACGGCATGCTCTGGCACAGATAAATTAAAGAGTCGTCCCTTAGGAAACTTACTACCAGGAATCAAATCTATAGCACAATCACAGTCCCTATGAGGAGGAAGGGCACTGGACCTGGCCTCATTAAATACATCCTGAAAGTCTGATAAAAACTCAGGGATCTCAGAAGGAGTAGAAGAAGCAATAGACACCAATGGAGAATCGCCATGAATCCCCTGACACCCCCAACTAGACACAGTCATAGCTTTCCAATCTAAAACTGGATTATGGGCCTGTAACCATGGCAGACCCAAAACGACAACATCATGCATTTTATGCAGTACCAAAAAACGAATCACCTCCTGATGTACAGGAGTCATGCACATGGTCACCTGCGTCCAATACTGAGGTTTATTCTCTGCCAATGGCGTAGAATCAATTCCTCTAAGAGGAATAGGATTTTCTAAAGGCTCCAGGACAAAACCGCAGCGCTTGGCAAACGACAAATCCATCAGACTTAAAGCAGCACCAGAATCCACAAAAGCCATAACTGAGTAAGAAGATAATGAACAAATTAAAGTCACAGACAAAATAAACTTAGGCTGAAAAGTACCAATGGCGACAGGATTAACTTTTTTCTTTAAACGTTTAGAGCATGCTGAGATAACATGTGTTGAATCACCACAGTAGAAACACAACCCATTTTGACGTCTATGATTTTGTCGCTCGGCTCTGGTCAGAATTCTGTCACATTGCATAGAATCAGGTGACCGTTCAGACAGCACCGCCAAAGGATTATCAGATTTGCGCTCCTGCAAACGTCGATCAATTTGAATGGCTAGAGCCATTGAATCATTTAGACCTGTAGGGATAGGAAACCCCACCATCTTTAATGGATTCAGAAAGACCATTTCTGAAATTTGCGGCCAGTGCACACTCATTCCATTGAGTAAGCACGGACCATTTCCGAAATTTTTGGCAATATACCTCAGCTTCGTCCTGACCCTGAGAGATAACCAGCAACATTTTTTCAGCCTGATTTTCAAGATTAGGCTCCTCATAAAGCAAACCAAGTGCCAGAAAAAATGCATCAACATTCACCAATGCAGGATCTCCTGGCGCCAGAGAGAAGGCCCAATCCTGAGGGTCTCCGCGCAAGAAGGAAATAACAATCTTAACTTGCTGAGCGGAATCACCAGAGGAACGAGGTTTCAGAGACAGAAACAATTTACAATTATTCCTAAAATTCAGGAATTTAGATCTATCTCCAAAAAACGGCTCAGGAATAGGTATTTTTGGTTCAGACATAGGGCTATGGATAACAAAATCCTGAATGCTTTGCACCCTAGCAGCAAGCTGATCCACACTAGAAGTCAGAGTCTGGACATTCATATCTGCAGCAGAGTTTCAGCCACTCAGAGAAAAAGGGGATGGAAGAAGCTAGGCAAACTGCAGCAAAAAAAAACAAAAAAAACTCAGAACTTCTTTTTAATCCCGCTTCTGCGATGCATTAAACATTTTCTTTTGGCCTGGCATTCTGTTATGATCCCAATGGCAGAGGATCTCTGATATTCCGGTAAGATAGCAAAAATATAAATACTGCTCTAGGGAGGTGGAAACTGGGCTAACCGCATACCTGATCCTGACACAAACAACTAAAAGTAGCCGGTGAACGTGCCTACGTTGGTTCTAGACGTCTTGAGCCAGCCGGAGAACTGACTACCCCTAGAGGGAAAAAATAAGACCTCGCTTGCCTCCAGAGAAATTGAACCCCAAAGATATAGAAAGCCCCCAACAAATAATAACGGTGAGGCAAGAGGAAAACACAAACGTAGAGATGAACTAGATTCAGCAAAGTGAGGCCCAATAGTCTAGATAGCAGAAAATAGATAGTGGACTATGCGGTTAGCAGAAAACCCTACAAAACATCCACGCTGAACATTCAAGAACCCCCACACCGACTGACGGTGTGGAGGGAGAATATCAGCCCCCTAGAGCTTCCAGCGAGTCAAAAACCAAATGTAAAGCAAGCTGGACAAAAACACTGAATAATGCAAACGATCCAAATTGTACAAAACAGACTTAGCTTTTCTTGCATAAGGCAGACTGAAAGGAATCCGGAGGAGACCAAATAGGTCTGGATACAACGTTGCCAGGCAAGAGACTGAGTCCAGAGGAGACTCAAATAGGAAACACCCGCTGCTTAACGACACAGCTGGAGCTCAGGCCTGCAACAAGACATACCTAACACAATACCGTTAGTGACCACCAGAGGGAGCCCAGAAACACAGTTCACAACAGACGCTGCAGCGATCGGCTCTTGTCTATATCGTTGCAGCGTCGCTGAGTGTGATGGTACCTTAACACTAGAGAAGATAGAGAAAAGATTCTAAGGATATAGATAAGCTAGAACAATGGCCAGTGGCTAATGGAATGGTATTTCATTAGGAGAAATTCTACATCTGTGCAAGAAAAACAAAAATTACATCTACAGATTGGGAGTAATAGAATGAAACAACAGCACGTGTGAAAAAGACTTGGGTATAGTCATAGATCACAGCCTGCACATGAGTCAACAGTGTGATCCAGCTGCAAAAAAAGGAAAACACAGTTCTAGGTGGTATTAATAGAAGATAGGGTCTAGATCACATGAAGCAATTATTCCCCTCTACTCCTCCTTGTTCAGGCCTCATCTGGAATATTGTGTCCAGTTCTGGCACCACATTTAAAAAAAAGACAGTGAAAAATTGGAGCAAGTTAAGAAAAGAGCTACCAGGAAAGTGAGCAGATTGCAAAGTATGTCCTGCAAGGAACAGATAAAGGATCTTGGAATGTTTATCTTGAAAAAAAGAAGGCTAAGAGGAGACTTAATAGCTGTATACAAATATCTGAAGAGATGTCACAGTGTAAAGGGATTATCCTTCTCATTTGCACATTGAAACACGAGAAGCATTGGAATGAAACTAAAAGGGAGAAGATTCAGATTAGGTAATAGAAAAAACTTTTTGACAGTGAGGGTGATCAATGAGTGAAACACGCTGCCACGAGAGGTGGCGAGTTCTCCTTCAATGGAAGGCTTCAAACAGAGGTTGGACAGACATCTGTCTGAGATGGTTTAATTAATCCTGCCTTGAGCAGAGGGTTGAACATGATGACCCTGGAGGCCCTTTCCAACTCTAACATTCTATGAGTCTATGATACATACTGTATTAATTTGTATAATGATAATCTGTAGACTGTTCTACTGTACATGTTGGTGCTATATAAGAAATAGAAAATAAATATGTTTTTGAACATCTCAGAGTCCTTACCTTAAAAATTTTAAACATTATTTCATATACTGAAAACTTTTTTTCTGCCCGCATCCAGTCCCATGTTGTTACCTTAATTAAAAACATAAACATAATTAAATAACAAATATAAACATGGTAATAATATTGTTATATTTATGTCTATGGAATTCTAAAAACTATGCATAATAAATATGAAGGCATTGCACAAACAACAAGAAAAGAAATGGAGCACTCACCCGGTCTCTCTTGTTGAAATTCCTTTAATCCATCTTAGATGATATCAACATCTTAATAAAATGCATGGTGCATTGTGCAGGAGACAGGGGAGTGAGCAGTTGAACAAGCCTGACAGACGGATGGTTTGCGCTGTTACTGCACTTCTACGGGTCCATGCACCATGAACTTTCTTGAGATGTTAATATAATTTAAGATGAATTAACTGAATTTCAACAAGAAAGACCGGGTGAGTGTTCCATTTATTTTCTTCTTGTTTATGCAGAAAGAGTGAGTTATCACTTGAAGTGAACGAAGCACAGTCATCAGCTGATATATTTGGTGCCTTAGCTTCTAAGTGGATAAAAATATGAAAGTGTTACTTACAGGAGGTGAATTGAATTTATAGAGTGATGATCCTCTAAGGGACAGAAACTTTGGTGAATATGTATGGTCTTGAAGATTTTCTTGCTCCCGTTCCTCAACCCAGCCCATGTGTATTATCTGTCAGTAATAAAAAATACACTGGTTCTTTAGTTGGTTCTAACTGTAATATGGATAAAAACAGATTTAATCTGAAAATAATCTAAAGATATGACATTGTAACATTTCCAAATGTTATTACAATGATCTTCAAGATATTTACATTGTTGCGACAAGAAGATGAAGAAAAGGAATGATGGGATAATGTTTTTTTTATATAGCAATCATATTTAGGATATTACCAGAAAGCTCAGTGCTTGATATAAACAACACAACTCTTATCCTATTTGTATATTTTGAGCAATATTAAAGATCAATCTTCATTAGAATCTTTTCTGACATGGTTATATTTTGGTTAGCATTTTGTAAGACCAAAAAGACCAAATTCACACAAAAGTATGAAAAATCGCATGTCTTCGATCTGGAAAGCTCAGACAATTTTTCAATTGTATTGTCAACCATATGCCATCAGTATGTCTATTTTTGTCACCTGTACAACCATAATTAAAAATTATACAAAGATAAATACAGTTTCCTATGTTAATAATTGCAATAGATCCCGAAACCATATAAATGATATCAATATTGCATATGATTTTGTTGTACATCCGTTAAGATGTAAATGGGCCTCATTTGAAAATGGATGGGACTAGTGCATGCTGTGCTTTTTTCATACAGACCATTAGTGCCTGTCTCATTCAGGTGAATTAACACTTTGATAAAAATTGATCGTAGCGTTGTTTGAGGGCAGATCATTTTCCACAATAACAGCACTTGGATCAAATATATACATTAGCCAATACATAGCTCATATCCCTTTATGCACTAATCTAATAATTACACTTCTTCACTCATCTGCTCACTAACCTTCTTCATTATTCCATATTTTCATGTAGTATGAAAATTCTAAATGTCTCATACTGATAGTAAAGTGCATCACTTCAGCACTTTCAGCATAACCATCAAGGTATTGGCTACTCACATAATGACTACTAGGCATATTTTATAAAAGGGTATATGCTAGGTCCTAGGCTTGCCGTGGACCACAGGTGAACAGCTGAATTTATCGGTTGACCCCTGTGCATGAGTGAAGCCCTTACCCATTATTTGAGCCATTGGCACAGTACTTGTGATGCCCAATATACAGAGAGAGGCCCCATTTGGCATCTCATCATTTTATTAACAAACTACCCAGTTTATTTTTATAGGTATATACACTTGCTGAGATTACTTAAAAGAGAAACATGAATGTTTCTGCATAGTGCATCACCAGAATCAATATCACCAGTGGTCCCCCAGAATCCTAGTCTGACACTGATAGGTCCAAACCAATTATTAGCCCACTATCTAAAAGGTGTACAATAGAAGGTGTTTCTTTAATTTTAACAAACTGTGAGGAAGAATATGGCAAGGACAAAAATTATGGGTGGTAGAAGCCCTTTATAACACCAAATTGGTAAATGAACTGGGGTTTATAGCCCTTGTGCCCTAATTATAAACCAGCCCAGGACAAAATATTAGGTTTCCAAAAAGCCATATAACTTTTGAAACAGTGGGGAAAAAAAATAAACTTTTCAACTTGAGAAATATAATTGTTGTGAATTTAAAAGTTTGAGCAAGAACTGACTACAACTTCAAACAGCAATTGCAATATTAAAGAGGCTGTGCCACGAACAAAAGTATATTTTAACCAACAGACCTTGGAATAATAACAAATTCCACATTTGGATGTGTTTTAAAAAAATGTTCCTGTGCTGAGATAATCTTATAAATGTGCCGCTGCTGTCTACTGTTTAATGGCCGTGTCTGACCGTACAGGAACATGGGTTGCACATACCACAGCTCCTGGGCAGGGGAAATGCAAAAGAGAGTAAACAGACATTACATCACGGGATCACAGACGATTCTTTTTGTAAGGGAAAACATTTCACTGCCTGTTTTTAAACAATATTTTACCTCAAAGAATCAGCTGTGATCCAGGCTGTAAAGTCTGTATACTCTTTTGTTCCTCCTGTGGCCCAGTATCTGTGGTGTTATCCAACCTGTTTCGGCACTGTCAAACACAGCCATAACACTGGGGCACATTTATAAGAATATCTCAGCACAGGGAAAAAAAATGTAAACACATCCAGTTATGGAGTTTACTTTTATTCCAAGGTCTGTTGATTAAAATATACTTTTTTTTCGTGGCACAACTTCTTTAAGTCAAGATAACCATTTCTTTTGCTTGTTTTTTATCTTGCAACCCTAAGAAATCTTATTAAAATGCACTATAAAAAACAAAAGATTTGACTTTATCAATATTAACAAAAAAAGTAAAGGAAAAATCCTGGTGGGTCTCCGACACCCCAGGGCTGAGATGTATTTCACAACTGGTGTCTCGGGAGGACTATTACAGAATGATTTGCTATTGATTTTACAGCTCAATAGCACTGCGCTCATACTTTTGGCATATTCTACAATAAAATCTGACTTTGTAGTTGACTAAAGGAGAAAACATTTGTTAGATGAAATTTATATTTACCCCTAGGTGCTTGAAGTATATTGATAGGATCTGACTTAAATATAGGCCGAGTGATGTGCTATGAGTGTGTTGGACATTTCATCAAATGTCGCATTTTATATCCAGAGATTTGCAGGAAAATTGGTATAGTTCTATTTCAGTTAATGTTTTTATGTAAAGTTCATTACATTTTGACACTTTTTTCTGCACTTAACCAAGGTAAACGTGCCATAGATTTTATTGCTTAGCAACCTGTTTTCGCATTGAAATTCCTGCAGTTTAAAGGAACAATAGCTCTTAAACATAATGCTTGATGCAACAGAGAAGAGATAATTGCAGAGGAAGACACCAATTTCTGTACAAAACAAAAAACATCTTTCAACATCTCGGCACATAACATTCTATAGAGTAACTGGAAGAAGAATAGGCTTTTCACTGTTGAGAGTTATGACAGCTGGCCCTCCAGCCACCTACTAACCACTATGCAAAGTGCAGTACTTTAAACATTTTAATCAAAATGCTAATTGTCTATTATGTTCCTTGTTTGCCATTGTACCATTTAAATATTACAGAAACATTTTGAGCACTTAACCTCAAATTGCTGATCTTTACTGGCTGAAGCAATCTCTAAGTAATACTTTATTATTTGACATAATTTCACAGATTTTATGCACAGTACTTGTTTTGTTTAGTAATTTAGCAAATACTTTGCTTTAATTGTAGTGCACTAGAATCACATCATGTCCTATAGTATTCATAAGTATTCATAGTATTCATCCACATTTGAAGCAGCAATTAAACATAGACTTGTTGCCAGAATGTTTTTTTCATATCTAATCTCCTTTAAAGTGTTATTTTCATCTATGTAACTGATTGTTGCTGGACAGTGCTCTTGAAAACAGGTATTTTTGCCACTTACTGTTTTGTTTTTCCTCACATTTATTCCAAGTGATATAACTTTTTTATTTTTCCGTCAACATAGCCGTGTGAGGGCTTGTTTTATAGAGGACGAGTTGTACTTTTGACACATACCATCTATTTTATCATCTGATATACTGGAAAGTGGGAAAAAAATTCCAAGTGTGGTGAATAAGCAAAATAAAACCGCAATTGTCAAATAGTTTTTTTATTTTTAATTATATTTACAGCACTTATTTTACAGTAAATGGTACCTGGCAATATAAAACCCAGGTCAGTATGATTAAAAAGATACCAAACACACAAAGTCTTTGCTTTATTTTAGTGAAAAAAATCAGAAATTTCTAATAAAAAACTATTTGTTTGTGAATCCATTTTTCAATAGCAGCAACATTTTTAATTTTTCCGATATGGAGCTTTATGAGTGCTTGTTGTTTGCACCCTGAGCCAATATTTTTTATTGATATCAGTTTGGGGTACATAAGATGTTTTTGATTGCCTCTTATTACATTTTTTTTGTATTGTTGCAGCAGCAAAAATTACAATTCTGGAGTTTTGATCTTCTTTCTTGCTACAATGCTTATCAACCAGAAATTAATTTATTTTATATTTTGATAGATCAAACTTTTACTTTACTTTTCACTCTGTTATTTCCCTTTGGGAACTTGAACCTGCGGTTATATGATTGCTTTTGCTATATACTGCAATGACACAGCATTGCTGTACATAGCAAAAATCACAGTCTCCTATGAGTACTGTCATGACAAGCATGGGGGTCCGGTCTTCAGCAGACCCCTGGCTGTCATGGCAACCTTTTGGCACCTCTCGATTATGTCAATGCTGCTGCCACAGATTTGCAGTGGTATTTTACAGGTTAATAGTCGTGGGTTTGCTGACAGAGAAGCAGGCTCAGCTTGTGAGCATGCATCAGAGACAGGGAGAGGACATAGACTGTCATGAATCCCCAATGGCTAGGGATAGCACAGGACAAGCAAAGTACAAATAAATAACGGACGAGCTCTAGGGTGATGGAACCTGGGCTGACCGCTGCCCTACGCCTGACAAACGCAACTAGAGATAGCCAGGGAGCGTGCCTACGTTGGTTCTAGACGCCACGCACCAGCCTAAGAGCTAACTAGTACTGCAGAGAAAATAAAGACCTCACTTGCCTCCAGAGGAATGAACCCCAAAAGATATAGTTGCCCCCTCACATGTATTGACGGTGAAATGAGAGGAAGGCACACACATAGAGATGATATATATAGATTTAGCAAATTGAGGCCCGCTGTAAACTAGAAAGCAGAACGATACAAAAGGGGACTGAGCGGTCAGCAAAAAACCCTAATCAAAAAAACCATCCTGAGATTACAAGAACCCATGTGCCAACTCATGGCACATGGGGAGAACCTCAGTCCACTAGAGCTACCAGCTAGCATAGAGACATAATAAGCAAGCTGGACAAAAAACCAAACAACTGAAAAATCAGCACTTAGATAATCCTGAAAGATCTGGGAGCAGGTAGGCAGGAACCAAACAGAGCACATCTGAATACATTGATAGCCGGCAAGGGAATGACAGAAAGGCCAGGTAAAATAGGAAACACCCAGCCTCTGATGGACAGGTGGAAACCAAAGGCCGCAACCCACCAAAGTCACCCAGTACCAGCAGTAACCACCAGAGGGAGCCCACAAACAGAATCCACAACAGTACCCCCCCCTTGAGGAGGGGTCACCGAACCCTCACGAGAACCCCCAGGGCGATCAGGGTGAGCTCTATGGAAGGCGCGGACCAAATCAGTCGCATGAACATCGGAGGCGACCACCCAGGAATTATCCTCCTGACCATAACCCTTCCACTTAACCAAATACTGGAGTTTGCGTCTGGAAACACGAGAATCCAAGATCTTCTCAACAACATACTCCAATTCTCCCTCCACCAGCACCGGAGCAGGAGGCTCAACCGAAGGAACAACGGGCACCTCATACCTCCGCAACAAGGACCGATGGAACACATTATGAATAGCAAACGATGCTGGGAGATCCAAACGAAAAGATACAGGGTTAAGAATCTCCGAGATCCTATAAGGACCGATGAACCGAGGCTTGAACTTAGGAGAAGAGACCTTCATAGGGACAAAACGAGAAGACAACCACACCAAATCCTCAACAAGAAGTCGGGGACCCACGCGGCGACGGCGATTAGCAAACTGCTGAGTCTTCTCCTGAGATAACTTCAAATTGTCCACCACCTGATTCCAAATCTGATGTAGCCTGTCCACCACCATGTCCACTCCAGGACAATCCGAAGACTCCACCTGACCAGAGGAAAAACGAGGATGAAACCCCGAATTACAAAAAAAAGGAGAGACCAACGTGGCAGAACTAGCCCGATTATTAAGAGCAAATTCGGCCAGTGGCAAAAAAGCAACCCAGTCATCTTGGTCAGCAGAAACAAAACACCTCAAATAAGTTTCCAAGGTCTGATTAGTTCGCTCCGTCTGGCCATTCGTCTGAGGATGGAATGCAGACGAGAAAGACAAATCAATGCCCATCTTGGCACAAAACGTCCGCCAAAATCTAGACACAAACTGGGATCCCCTGTCAGAAACGATATTCTCCAGAATCCCATGCAAACGAACCACGTTCTGAAAAAATAAAGGGACCAACTCAGAGGAGGAAGGCAACTTAGGCAAGGGCACCAAATGAACCATCTTAGAAAAGCGGTCACACACAACCCAGATAACGGACACTTTCTGTGAAACCGGGAGATCAGAAATAAAATCCATGGAAATGTGCGTCCAAGGCCTCTTCGGGATGGGCAAGGATAACAACAACCCACTGGCCCGAGAACAGCAAGGCTTAGCTCGAGCACACACTTCACAAGACTGCACAAAGGTACGCACATCCCTAGACAAGGAAGGCCACCAAAAAGACCTGGCCACCAAGTCTCTAGTACCAAATATTCCAGGATGACCAGCCAACACAGAAGAATGGACCTCGGAGATGACTCTACTGGTCCAATCATCCGGAACAAACAGTCTTTCTGGTGGACAACAATCCGGTTTATCCACCTGAAACTCCTGCAATGCACGTCGCAAGTCTGGGGATACGGCGGACAATATTACCCCATCCCTAAGGATACCAGTAGGCCCAGAGTCTCCAGGAGAATCAGGCACAAAACTCCTGGAAAGAGCATCTGCCTTCACATTCTTTGAACCTGGCAGGTATGAAACCACGAAATTGAAACGAGAAAAAAACAATGACCAACGAGCCTGTCTAGGATTCAAACGCCTGGCAGACTCAAGGTAAATGAGATTCTTGTGATCAGTCAAGACCACCACACGATGTTTAGCACCCTCAAGCCAATGACGCCACTCCTCAAATGCCCACTTCATGGCCAAAAGCTCCCGATTACCCACATCATAATTGCGCTCGGCGGGCGAGAATTTTCTAGAGAAGAATGCACATGGCTTCATCACCGAGCCATCAGAACTTCTCTGTGACAAAACCGCCCCCGCTCCAATCTCGGAAGCATCAACCTCAACCTGAAAAGGAAGTGAAACATCTGGTTGACACAACACAGGAGCAGAAGAAAACCAGCGCTTAAGTTCCTGAAAGGCCCCCACAGCCGCAGGAGACCAATTAGCAACATCAGCACCCTTTTTAGTTAAATCAGTCAAAGGTTTAACAATACTGGAAAAATTTGCAATGAACCGACGATAAAAATTAGCAAACCCCAAGAACTTCTGTAGGCTCTTAACAGATGTAGGTTGTGTCCAGTCACAAATTGCCTGAACCTTAACGGGATCCATCTCAATAGTAGAAGGAGAAAAAATGTACCCCAAAAAAGAAATCTTCTGGACTCCGAAGAGACACTTTGAGCCCTTCACAAACAGAGAATTGGCCCGCAGAACCTGAAACACCTTCCTGACCTGTAGAACATGAGACTCCCAGTCATCAGAAAACACCAAAATATCATCCAAATACACAATCATAAACTTATCCAGATATTCACGGAAAATATTGTGCATACAGGACTGAAAGACTGACGGTGCATTGGAGAGTCCAAAAGGCATTACCAAATACTCAAAATGGCCCTCAGGCGTATTAAATGCGGTTTTCCACTCATCACCTTGTTTTATCCGCACCAGATTATACGCACCGCGAAGATCTATCTTAGTGAACCACCTAGCCCCCTTAATGCGAGCAAACAAGTCAGTCAATAATGGCAATGGATACTGATATTTGACTGTAATCTTATTCAGAAGGCGATAATCTATACAAGGCCTCAGGGAACCATCTTTTTTTGCCACGAAAAAAAAACCTGCTCCCAGAGGGGACGAAGATGGACGAATATGTCCCTTTTCCAAGGACTCCTTAATATAATTCTGCATAGCAGTATGCTCTGGCAGTGACAGATTAAATAAACGACCCTTAGGGAACTTACTGCCAGGAATCAATTCTATAGCACAGTCACAATCTCTATGAGGAGGGAGCGAATTGAGCTTAGGCTCCTCAAAAACATCCCTATAGTCAGACAAAAACTCAGGGATCTCAGAAGGAGTAGATGAAGCGATAGAAATCGGAGGTGCATCATCATGAACCCCCTGACATCCCCAGCTTAACACAGACATTGTTTTCCAGTCCAGGACAGGATTATGAGTTTGTAACCATGGCAGACCCAGCACTAGTACATCATGTAGATTATACAGTACAAGGAAGCGAATCACCTCCTGATGAATGGGAGTCATGCGCATGGTCACTTGTGTCCAATACTGCGGTTTATTCATAGCCAATGGTGTAGAGTCAATTCCCTTCAGAGGAATAGGGACTTCCAGAGGCTCCAGACTAAAACCGCAGCGTTTAGCAAATGACCAATCCATAAGACTCAGGGCAGCGCCCGAATCCACATAGGCATCAACGGAAATGGAAGACAGTGAAAAAATCAGAGTCACAGACAAAATGAACTTAGGCTGCAGAGTACCAATGGCAAAAGATTTATCAAGCTTTTTTGTGCGTTTAGAGCATGCTGATATAACATGAGCTGAATCACCACAATAAAAACACAATCCATTTTTCCGCCTATAATTTTGCCGTTCACTTCTGGACTGAATTCTATCACATTGCATAGTCTCAGGTGCCTGTTCAGAAGACACCGCCAACTGGTGCACGGGTTTGCGCTCCCGCAAACGCCGATCAATCTGAATGGCCATAGCCATAGACTCATTCAGACCTGTAGGCGTAGGGAACCCCACCATAATATCCTTAATGGCCTCAGAAAGACCATTTCTGAAGTTTGCAGCCAGGGCGCACTCATTCCACTGAGTAAGCACCGACCATTTCCGAAATTTTTGACAATATATTTCCGCTTCATCATGCCCCTGAGAGAGGGCTAATAAAGCCTTTTCAGCCTGAATCTCCAGGTTGGGTTCCTCATAGAGCAATCCCAATGCCAGAAAAAACGCATCCACACTGAGCAATGCAGGATCCCCTGGTGCCAATGCAAATGCCCAATTCTGAGGGTTGCCCCGCAGGAAAGATATTACAATCCTGACCTGTTGAGCAGGGTCTCCAGAGGAGCGAGATTTTAAAGAAAGAAACAATTTACAATTGTTCCTGAAATTCAGGAAGGTAGATCTATCTCCAGAGAAGAACTCTGGAATAGGAATTCTAGGTTCAGACACGGGAGTGTGAACAACAAAATCCTGTATGTTTTGAACTTTTGCCGCGAGATTACTCAGGCTGGAAGCCAAACTCTGGACATCCATGTTAAACAGCTAAGATCAGAGCCATTCAAGGGTTAAGAGGAGGTAAGAAGCAGCTAGACAGCAATTAAGGGCTAGGCAGCAAAACTCTGAAGGGAAAAAAAAAAAAAAAAAAATTTCCCTTAAACACTTCTTTTTCTCCTGCTTCAGCCCAAACAATTAACACTTTGTTGGCCGGCTATACTGTCATGAATCCCCAATGGCTAGGGATAGCACAGGACAAGCAAAGTACAAATAAATAACGGACGAGCTCTAGGGTGATGGAACCTGGGCTGACCGCTGCCCTACGCCTGACAAACGCAACTAGAGATAGCCAGGGAGCGTGCCTACGTTGGTTCTAGACGCCACGCACCAGCCTAAGAGCTAACTAGTACTGCAGAGAAAATAAAGACCTCACTTGCCTCCAGAGGAATGAACCCCAAAAGATATAGTTGCCCCCTCACATGTATTGACGGTGAAATGAGAGGAAGGCACACACATAGAGATGATATATATAGATTTAGCAAATTGAGGCCCGCTGTAAACTAGAAAGCAGAACGATACAAAAGGGGACTGAGCGGTCAGCAAAAAACCCTAATCAAAAAAACCATCCTGAGATTACAAGAACCCATGTGCCAACTCATGGCACATGGGGAGAACCTCAGTCCACTAGAGCTACCAGCTAGCATAGAGACATAATAAGCAAGCTGGACAAAAAACCAAACAACTGAAAAATCAGCACTTAGATAATCCTGAAAGATCTGGGAGCAGGTAGGCAGGAACCAAACAGAGCACATCTGAATACATTGATAG
Organism: Ranitomeya variabilis; assembly: GCF_051348905.1. NCBI lineage: Eukaryota > Metazoa > Chordata > Amphibia > Anura > Dendrobatidae > Ranitomeya > Ranitomeya variabilis. The sequence continues at coordinate 448,988,509 of NC_135237.1, read as the reverse complement.
CCGGCAAGGGAATGACAGAAAGGCCAGGTAAAATAGGAAACACCCAGCCTCTGATGGACAGGTGGAAACCAAAGGCCGCAACCCACCAAAGTCACCCAGTACCAGCAGTAACCACCAGAGGGAGCCCACAAACAGAATCCACAACAATAGACCCTGTACTTCATATGTCGTTAAGGTTTCAAATGTTAAAATTTGCAGGTGAGATAGTATTGGTTCTCTTTTGTTTTGCTTATTAATTGCCTAGAAGACCAAACACTGATGTTGTCTGCCTTGTAAGCAATGCATTGAAGTTTAACCAGAATATGGAGCTAAGAGTGTGCACCAGCAATCTTGCTAGCTTCAAAGAAATGATTACAAACCCAATAGAAAAGAGCTTGTAAGCACTGTGCATGTTTGGGCAACACTGCTAGACTGCAGTGGTGGTTGGTCACTTAGGCATTGAGCTATATACATAAGAAAAGAAAATTGGTACTATCTAAAAAATGGCAAAATTGTTTTACAAACAATAAATAAGATGGGAATAACTGATTACTGCATTCAGATTCAATTCAATGCAGAAAAACTATGATGTGGAGCTACAGAAGGCTAGCCCCTTCTCCTTTTGAAGCCCCAGAGTGAGCTCTTATGGGACATTAATTATTTGACTAGTTGGCAAGGAATATTACATATTTCCTGCGGAGACAACAGCAGATAAAACAGTACAGGTTAGTGAAGGGGAGATTGTTATTATTATTATTATAGCGCCATTTATTCCATGGCACTTTACATGTGAGGAGTAGTATACAAAATAAAAACAAATACAGTACAATACAAGTCACAATGGTACAGGAGGAGAAAGGATCCTGCCCGTGAGGGCTCACAATCTACAAGGGTTGGGTGAGGATACAATAGGCGAGGGTAGAGCTGGTCATGCAGTGGCTTGGTCGAGCGGTGGTTACTGAAGGTTGCAGGCTTATCGGAAGAGGTGGGTATTCAGGTTCTTCTTGAAGGTTTCAATGGTAGGCGAGAGTCTAATATGTTGTAGAGAGTTCCAGAGCAGGGGGGATGACCGGGAGAAATCTTGTATGCGATTGTGGGAAGAGGAGATAAGAGGGGTGTAGAGAAGGAGATCTTGTGAGGATCCGAGGTTGCGTGCAGGTAAGTACTGAGAGATGAGGTCACAGTTGTATGGTGGATGGCTTTGTATGTCATGGTTAGGGTTTTGAACTGGAGTGTTTGGGTAATGGGGAGCCAGTGCAGGGATTAACAGAAGGGAGAGGCAGGGGAATAGTGGGGGGACAGGTGGAGTAGTCGGGCAGCAGAATTTATAATAGATTGTAGGAGTGTGAGAGTGTTAGAGGGGAGGCCACAAAGCAGGAGGTTGCAGTAGTCAAGGCGGGAGATGATGATGGCATTGACTAGGGTTTTTGCAGATTCTTGGTTGAGGAATGTACGGATCCATGAAATATTTTTGAGTTGAAGTCGGCAGGAAGTGGAAAGGGCTTGTAAATGTGGTTTAAAAGAGAGATGAGTGTCAAGGATAGCCCAGCGGTAGTGAGCTTCTTGGACTGGGGAGAGTGGGCAGCAGTTTACTTTAATGGATAGGTCTGTTGGGGGGGTTGAGTGAGATGGGGGAAAGATGATGAGTTCTGTTTTATGCATATTAAGTTTTAGAAATCTAGCAGAGAAGAAGGATGAAATAGCAGACAGACATTGTGGGATTCTGGTTAGTTGGGTGGTGATATCTGGTCCAGAGATGTAGACTTGTTTGTCATCAGCATAGAGGTGATACTCAAAGCAGTGAGGTTCTATGAGCTGCCCCAGGCCAAAAGTATAGATAGAGAAGAGCAGGGGCCCTAGGACTGAACTTTGCGGGACTCTGACAGATAGGGGGTGTGGTGAGGAGGTGGTGTGCAAGTGGGAGATGCTGAATGTCGGGTCTGTTAGGTATGACGCGATCCAAGATAGGGCCAAGTCTGTGATGCCAAGAGATGAGAAGGTCTGTAGTATTAGGGAATGGTCCACTGTGTTAAAGGCAGAGGACAGGTCCAGGAGGAGGAAGACAGAGTAGTGTCACTTGGCCTTGGCAGTTAATAGGTCTTAGGGCAGTTTCAGTGGAGTGGTGTGGCCAGAAGCCAGATTGCAAGTGGTCAAAGAGGGAGCAAGAAGAGAGGTGGGCGGACAGTTCAAGATGGACGCGTTGTTCCAGTAGTTTTGAGGCATAGGGGAGAAGTAATATGGGGCGATAGCTAGATGCAGAGGATGGGTCCAGGGAGGGCTTTTTGAGGATAGGTGTGATTGAGGCATGCTTAAATCTTGAGGGGAAAACACCAGTTGTTAGTGATAGGTTGAAGAGATTGGTTAGGTTTGGGTTGAAAACTGTGGTGAGGTTTGGGATGAAGTGGGAAGGGATTGGGTCAAGTGCACAGGTGGTGAGATGTGATCTTGAGAGTATAGTGAAGAGTTGATCTTCTGTAATGGTGGAGAAGTTGGTTTTGGAGATGAAGGGCTGAGCAGTTAGGAGGAAGGGCTCTGGGGGTTGTTGACCAAAACTGTCTCTGATGTTATCAATCTTCTGCTTGAAAAATGAGGCAAAGTCTTCAGCTGAGATGAGTGGAGAGGGAAGAGATGCTGGGGGATGGAGGAGAGAATTGAAGGTGTTGAATAGCTGTTTAGGGTTGTGAGACAGGGAGGATATGGGAGATGAGAAATATGCTTGTTTAGCTGTCGTGAGTGTGGCCTTAAAAGTAGTGAGGGACTGTTTGAATGTGATGAAGTCTTCGTTGGAGTGGGATCTTTTCCATCTCTGCTCAGCAACCCTAGAAGCCCGTCTCAGTTCTTTAGTCAGGCTGGTGTGCCTGGGCTGTCTATTGATTTTGTAAGCTTTGGTATGTGTGAGAGGGGCAACAGATTCCAAAGCTGCAGCTATTGTGGTGTTATATAGAGTGGCAGTGGCATCCGCATTGTGTAAGGAACTTATGCCTGTAAGAGGGAGAAGGGATTCAGACACTGGGTGTAGATCAAGGTTTTTAAGATTTCTGCCAGGGTGTGTAAGTTTGTGGAGTGGGGATTGTGGACCTGGAGAAGAGAGGGAAGAGAATGTAAGTAGGTTGTGGTCAGAAAGAGGAAGAGGTGCATTAGAGAGGTTGGATAGGGAGCAGAGGCCGGTGAAGATGAGGTCCAGTGTATCGGGATGTCAGCGGAGAGGAAATAAAGTAGCCAGGTGGTGAAGTGGTCAAAGAAGGTGGTGGCTGGCCCTGGGGGCAGAAATGACAGCCAGTTGGAAGTTGGAGAGGGAGTAGATGCGCACAGAGTGCACCTCAAAAAAAGGGAGGGTAACAGAGGGTGGCAGGGGGATTGGGGTGAAGGAGCAGTTATCTGACAGGAGAAAGCCAGCTCCTCCACCATGCTTGCTGCTGGGGAGGGGTGTGTGGGAAATGTGGAATCCACCATACGAGAGCAGGGCCACTGATGTCATGAATAAAATAGACTACCTTGAAGAGATCCACAGGCAACTAAGTGACACAACTGTCTACAGATGCTTGTCACGTTACCTCATTTATGATTTGACTATTAAAATCCATACGACACTAGAATGGTATTTACTGACCGGAACTAACGTCACAAAATGTTTGACTGTCTCTAAAAACAAAATCCGGTGTTACCAGTTTTATACATTTTACCAGAAATCCATAAATACTTGAAAAACCTCCTGGTCACTCAGTTATGACACCCATAGATTCCATTCTGTCCTTTGTCTCAATTTTCCTTGAAAAAATCATGACTCCACTAATTAAAAATAACAAGTTCTTTTTATTAGACACTTGTGCATTCCCCAAAATAATTTCAGAACTGGGGCAAGTTAGGAGCGAAGCAATTTTAGTGACATTAAAAGTGAGCAGTCTTTATATGTTAATTTCCCATAATAAAGGCCTTGCATTAGTAAGGAAATTACTCATAGAATCACAAGACCCTTTAGTCATTTTATTGTGTATGAACCTACTTGTACTTCCTGTTTCAAGATGACTTTTATTTGCAGAAACAAGGGCATGAACGTAGCCTAACCGTATGCAAATTGTTACAAGGCATTCTTTAAGGAGCATCTATCCCATTAACTTTTTCAAGAGCTATTCATACTATCAAAATGCTATATAGACAATATTTTTGGCATATGGGGCAGTGCCCATTTTATTTCCATAACCAAATCTTCGCCATCCTTAATGCAGCATGCTCAGGCTTGAAAATCACTATCCATAGCCACACAAGTCACATCAATTTTTTAGACACCTATATTCTAATGAATCAGTATGGCACATTAATTAGTGATCTATATGTAAAGGGTGCAGACCGCAATAACCTTTAATATTATGATAGCTTCCAACTACCTGTGAAGAGATCATTACCTTTATCTAAGTTCTAGTGGGAGAAAAGAATAGTCAATGACGAAAGAACATGTTTAAGACATTTAAATGAGACAAATTTTGTGATGGAGGTAATCCACATAGGATACTCAATTAGTGTCTTAATGCCACTCCATCTACATGTAAGAAAATTCCCGATTGCATCCCTTTTGTACATACCTTTCACCTGCATGCGTATAAATTACAAAGAACAATATGAAAATGTTGGCATATTTGCAACTACAAACAGGTTACCCTAAAGCCAATTCCAAGACTTGCAAGTTCCTTTTCTTCCATGTTTTAGACACCCATCCAATCTTAGGGACAAAATGGAAAGAGCAGACATTGGCCCCTCTCTCAAGGTTTCTTGTCAGTGCTTGTTATCCACACCTAAACATGGGACATTCCCCTGCCTTCACAGTCTCCAATGCAACAATGTACTTAGGGTTGACAAGATCTACCATCCCTGTACAGCAATATTTTTACAACTGTGACTCCATTTATGTGATTTACCTTGTCAAATGCCCATGTGGTCTCATATATGTGGGAGAACCCACCCAACATTTCCATGCACAAATCCACAATATAGTGTAAAAATCTACTTTTACCATATAATTTCAATTCTGCTGGACACTCGGTCACACAATTGAAATAACAAGTTACTGAACATTTCAATCAATCACATCTGGGTGGTGATCACCTTTGATTTTTAAAACAAAGAGAGGCCTTTTGGATACACGAGTTGCTCCAAAAGGTCTCAAGAGGAGCGGTTACCTTCCATCCTTTATTTGAGGATCTTTAGTTGAGTATTTTATTTTGCACAATTTCACCATTTTCATTATTGTAAAGACTAGTTCCCCGTGTAGACCTAATAATTATTTATTTTTTCCCTCATCTCCAATTTTTGTGTATGACATATTGTAACATAATCAGGATAAGACCTATTATATATTTTAGCTGGTCGTTATTACCAGCATCTATGCTTTTGTACATATAGGCATTATTGTTTATATGCTTGTGTACATGCTTCATATGTAAATCTTATATGTTTGTTTTATTCTAACTTATTCCCAGTCAGTTCTCTTCTATTTCATTTTTGTATTATGTTCCAACATTGTTTTCCTTCTTTATCCTAGAACCAAGCTTAAATATTGGCCAAGATCGGATCTCATTTGAATATTTCCACCAAATCCTTTTCTTCTTTTAGCCTCTGAGAGCTGTCACTGGACCACTAACATTCCCACTATCTCCTGTTCACACAGGCCTCTCATTCTGATTACCGGAGCAACCACTAAGATACTGAAGCCCTTCTTCTCTTTTCACAATGCATGTGCTGGATTTTTGTTGATGCACGAGTTAATGATACATCCCTTCTGTGACACAGGGATCCAGTCCCCCAATATACTCTCCTGATTGGTCACAGCCCTCTCTCTCGGTCCTTCAGACAGCCGGATCTATTTAGACATTACAGTCTGTTTAAGTTCAGCGCCTTCTCATGTCACACTGCACTGGACACCTCAGACACTCCACAGCACTATCATTCTGAATTAAACCAGTTCTTCCAGGGCAAGCCAGTTTATAGTAGCTTGTGTTTCCACATTTACTGATTATGTTCTGTCATTTCACAATAACTTTCTTTGCTTTTGTTATCCAAATTCCTATCAATTCAGTTTCCTTACAACTTCGGGGATATTTTTCTTTTTTCTTCTTTTTTTCCCTTTTCTCATTCTTGATGTCGTAATGTTAGGACTGGCGGAATGCACCAAATAATAATTAGAGATTATATAAGATGCGTTCACAGTCTGAGGTCCACTGTGCAGCTAAGACAACTGCTGTTTGGTAATGACAGACTATATGGTGATATAATGTGAGTACACACACGGGTTAGCTTCACCTGGTATGAAGGAAGTGAACCCTGTTTGCATCACAGGGCCGCGATACCACACAGAGAGTGCACGCAAGGCGACACAGAACTCTGCCCCAAGACTCAGGGTAAGAGTCCCTCTAGATCTCTTGCACTCAACACCGCTACTGTGGTGCCAGGGAATTAACTAAACTAAATATTTACTGCACCGGGGTGCATGCAGCACTGCTCTGGTGGACGCCACTAACCACCCTAACTAGGGCCAGGAAAATGCAGTATCTGCATATGGCGCCGCTCTGGCGGTCGCTGCTAACTGGATTCAGTATCTTGGGCTAATGTGCAGGATAGCACTGTCGGGCAATAGGTAGCTCAACCATTCATGAGCAGGCAACAACTCTAGGGATGGGAATGATTCGGAGGTTTCATCCATCGACAGGCATTCATCCACACACACAAGTTAACAAGTTTACAATAGTGCATGGCCAAGCAGCCTTGCAAACATTTTATAGTAGTAGCTCTCAGGCACCTTCCTGATGGTACAACAGGAGACGCAACAGGACCTGAGCATGTGACCCCCAACCTCCAATGGGAGGTCATCCCGTGGGCATGCTCAGTGTGGGAAAAGCAGGACTTGAAATGCCTGCTCGCTGCTGATCAGTGCTGGCTACAAAGGCAAAGCCTGGAAAGGCAGCAGTACCCAAGTGCACAGTATCAGCTTGAGCCAGACTCTGGGATCTGCTGAGCAGGTTCCATGATTCCATAATTTTTTCCTCAGAATTGAGTGATTCCATAATTTTTCCCCTATGCTTGGTTAAAAAAACTAACCATTACTGACTACCACATTTTTGTTCTTGATTTCTTTTAGTGTTTCTTAAAGCCAGAAAGTTGCCATTTGAAATGACTTAGTTTTGTGCCATGTCTGTGATCTGCTTTTTTTCTACAAAATTAAACAACTGAATGAACATCCTCCAAGGCCGGTGATTCCATAATTTTTGCCAGGGGTGTTAGGGCTAGCGGAACGCACCAAATAATTAGAAAGATAGAGTAAGGTGCGTTCGCAGCCCAGGGTCCACCGTGCAGAGATGGAACCTGCTGCTAAGTAATGACAGACTATATGGCGGTACAATATGGATTCATAGATGGGTTAACTTCACCCAGTATGAAGAAAGAGAACCCTGTTATGTCACAGGGCCGTGGTACCACACAAAGAGCGCAAGCAAGGAGTCACAGAACTCTACCCCTAGACTCGGGATTAGAGTACAACTAGACCTCTTTCGCTTGACACCGCAACTGGGGTGTCAGCATAACTGAAATAATAATTTAAATGCACGGGAGTGCGTGGGGTGCCGCTCTGGCGGACGCCGCTAACCACCCAGGCTTGGGCAAGGAAAGCGCTGTGAAAGCGCACAGTGCCGCACTGGTGGTCACAGCAATTTGACTCTACTTTGTGTGTCACATGCTGATAGCAAGTTGGGTGCTAGATAGCAGTCATCCACCTTACATGAGCAGTCATACACAAGGGAGGGGATTATTAATGAGCGTCTTTCACACATCAGCACACACACGTTTACAAGTGTACACTAGCGCATGGCCGAGCGGCCATGCGAACCTTTTATAGCGGCAGTGCTACAAGACCTTCCAGATGGTCCAATAGGAGCCGCAACAGGACCTGAGTATGTGACCCCTGAGCTCCAATGGGAGGTCGTCACGTGGGCATGCTCAGTAAGGGAAAAGCAGGACTTAGTCCCAGAAAGACCTGCTCGCTGCTGAACATTGCTGGCTACAAGGACAGAGCCTGGAAGGGCAGTAGTAACCTGTTGTCCAGTATCAGCCTGAGCTAGATGCTGGGACCAATGTCTCCACTGAGCAGACTCCTCTGTGGCTGGAGAAGAATTGGAGACTGCAGCAGAGATGGTTTGAGATTCCCCCTGTGCAGAGACGAGAACTCAACACCTAACAAGGAGTTGTATGAGTTAGGCACATTGCACATTAATTATACTACATAAATCTCTTTTTGGTTTATTTTATTTTCTTGTTTTTTTCTTACCTTATTGAGTCCTATATGTATGTTTATGTTTTTCAGAGAACTGATAAAGTGTCAAGTTTTATGTCAACTTGTAGAATATATGACACATCACTCATCTCAAACACAGCTGGATGATGCTACCTCTGACAGCAACAATTTCAGTTTGAGTCAATGTTTTGCACAGAATTGTCTGCCTGTTCACATATGACTAAGAAGGATACTTTTTGGAATGTTTTTTAATAAAAAATAAACATGCAAAGTTTGACAGTGGACTGGATAAATAGATGGATTAGTGGGTTACAATCCTTTTCTACAGTGAGGTCACTTCAATATTAGTAAGGCTGTACTTTTGGTAACCCCTTTCTGATATTGAGCATAATAGTACACAGATGTTGGACTCTCTCTCTTTGATGTGGGCTCCTGCACAGAGCTCACATCCTTTCTGGCACATGTCAGCTGTTTTGAACAGCTGACATGTGCCTCTAAAAGCTGCGGGTATATCTCGGCTGTTTTAAAAATATAAATAAATATAAACGTTCACATTTCCCCCCTTTCGCCCCATTTAAATAAAACAATAAAAATATCAAACATACACATATTTGGTACCACCGCATTCAGAATTGCCCAATCTATCAATAAAAAAACAGAATTAACCCCATCGCTAATTGGCGTAATGAGAAAAAAGTTAAAACGACAAAATTACATGCAATAACGAGCGATCAAAATATCATATCTGCACCAAAATGGTATAATTGAATATGTCAGCTTGGAATGAAAAAAATAAGCCCTCACGCAACCAGAGATCATGAAAAATGGAGATGCTATGAATATTGGAAAATGGCGCAATTTTTTTTTTATTAACAAACTGTGGAATTTTTTTCATCACTTAGATAAAAAAGAACCTAGACATTTTTGATGTCATGAACTTGCAATGACCTGGAGAATCATAATGGCAGGTCAGTTTTAGCATTTAGTGAACATAGTAAAAAAGCAAAACAAAAAAACATTGTGGAATTGAACTTTTTTGCAATTTCATTGCAGTTGAAATTTTTTTCCTGTTTTCCAGTACATGATATGGTAAAACCAATGGTGTTATTCAAAAGTACAACTTCTCTTGCAAAAAACAAGCCCTCACATTGTTATTTTGACCAAAAAATAAAAAGTTATGGCTCTGCTGAAGAAGGGGAGCAAAAAATAAAAATGTAAAACCAAAAATACCTCTGGTCGTTAAGGGGTTAAAGAACATAAGTAGGGTTGAATACAATCCTAGGGGACCTCAAACTGGTGCACTGATAGGACCATAGTTATATAGACATATTATGACTGTACTTAAGAAAATGCAAAAACAGTTTGTAAGAAAATAACATACCTGCTGATTTACTGGAAAATTCCTGTTTATTTTTTTTATCTGTGAAAACAAAATATGTAATGTAAGTATTGTGAAATTGTCAAACAAAATATATTCACATATGTATATATGTGTTCATGATGCTGTTTGACTACAAATTTTCTCAAATAGACCTCTGAAGCCTTCACAGAATAGCTGGCGTATACAGAAAATAAATTACCCCCAGGTGCACTCAATTTGCAAATTATGTTACTTCTGGAGGCAGTTGCTCAAGCTGGAGTTTATCTAAGGGTATCAGGCTACAGGGGGCTGAATACATATTAATGTCATAATTTTCAGATTTATATTTTTAAAAACAATTTGAGAATAAAATTATTTACACTTCACAAATACAGTGGTGTGAAAAAGGGTTTGCACCTTTCTGATTTCTTATTCTTTTGTGTGTTTGTCACACTTAAATGTTTCAGATCACTAAGCAAATTTAAATATTAAACAAAGATAACACAAGTAAACACAACTTGCAGTTTTTAAGTGAAGGTCTTTACTATTAAGGGAAAAAGAAATCCAAACCTACAGGGCCCTGTGTGGAAAAGTGATTGCCCCCTAAACCTAATAACTGGTAGGGTCACCCTTGGCAGCAAGAATTGCAATCAAGAGTTTGCAATAACTGCCAATAAGTAATTTACAATGCTCTGAAGGAATTTTGACCCACTCATCTTTGCAGAATTGTTGTAATTCAGCCACATTGGATGGTTTCCAAGCAGGAACTGCCTTTTAAGGTGATGTCACAGTATCCCAATAGGGTTAAGGTCAGGACTTTGACTAGGCAACTCCAAAGTCTTAAGTTCATTTTTCTTAAGCCAATCAGAGATGGACTTGCTGGTGTGCTTTGGATTATTGTCTGCTGCATAACCCAAGTGCCCTTCAGCTTGAGGTCACAAACAGATAGTCTAACATTCTCCTTCAGAATTTTTTGGTAGACAGAAGAATTCATGTCTTCCATTTACCACAGCAAGTCTTCCAGCCAGGTCCTGGAGCAGCAAAACAGCTCCAGAGAATCACACTGCCACCACCATATTGTGAGTAGAGAAATTGAACTCAGCTTCCCAAAGATGTGATAAACCGCAGTTAATTTATGTTTTAAGGGGATGGGTGCAATCACCTTTTCACTCTTGGCCCTGTAGGTTTGGATTTCTTTTTTTCTCAATAGTAAAGACCTTCATTTAAAAACTGCATTTGCATTTATTTGTGCTATTTCTGTATAATATTTAAATGTGCTTGAAGATCTGAAACATTAACATTTAAGTGTGGCAAAAATGCGAAAAAATAAGAAATCAGAAAGAGGTCAACTCAAACACTTTTTTTTACAATAAAATACATTACTATATATATATATATATATATATATATATATATATATATATACGTATATACAGTACAGACCAAAAGTTTGGACACACCTTCTAATTTAAAGATTTTTCTGTATTTTCATGACTATGAAAATTGTAAATTCACACTGAAGGCATCAAAACTATTAATTAACACATGTGGAATTATATACTTAACAAAAAAGTGTGAAACAACTGAAAATATGTCTTATATTCTAGGTTCTTCAAAGTAGCAACCTTTTGCTTTGATGACTGCTTTGCACACTCTTGGCATTCTCTTGATGAGCTTCAAGAGGTAGTCACCGGAAATGGTCTTCCAACAATCTTGAAGGAGTTCCCAGAGATGCTTAGTACTTGTTGGCCCTTTTGCCTTCAATCTGCGGTCCAGCTCACCCCAAACCATCTCGATTGGTTTCAGGTCTGGTGACTGTGGAGGCCAGGTCATCTGGCGTAGCACCTCACCACTCTCCTTCTTGGTCAAATAGCCCTTTCAGAGCCTGGAGGTGTGTTTGGGGTCATTGTCCTGTTGAAAAATAAATGATGGTCCAACTAAACGCAAACCGGATGGAATAGCATGCTGCTGCAAGATGCTGTGGTAGCTATGCTGGTTCAGTATGCCTTCAATTTTGAATAAAACCCCAATATTGTCACCAGCAAAGTACCCCCACACCATCACACCTCCTTTTCCATGCTTCATGGTGGGAACCAGGCATGTAGAGTCCATCCGTTCACCTTTTCTGCATCGCACAAAGACACGGTTGGTTGGAACCAAAGATCTCAAATTTGGACTCATCAGATCAAAGCACAGATTTGTACTGGTCTAATGTCCATTCCTTGTGTTCTTTAGCCCAAACAAGTCTCTTCTGCTTGTTGCCTGTCCTTAGCAGTGGTTTCGTAGCAGCTATTTTACCATGAAGGCCTGCTGCACAAAGTCTCCCCTTAACAGTTGTTGTAGAGATGTGTCTGCTGCTAGAACTCTGTGTGGCATTGACCTGGTCTCTAATCTGAGCTGCTGTTAACCTGCGATTTCTGAGGCTGGTGACTCTGATAAATTTATCCTCAGAAGCAGAGGTGACTCTTGGTCTTCCTTTCCTGGGATGGTCCTCATGTGAGCCAGTTTATTTGTAGCGCTTGATGGTTTTTGCCACTGCACTTGGGGACACTTTCAAAGTTTTCCCAATTTTTCGGACTGACTGACCTTCATTTCTTAAAGTACTGATGGCCACTCATTTTTCTTTACTTAGCTGCTTTTTTCTTGCCATAATACAAATTCTAACAGTCTATTCAGTAGGACTATCAGCTGTGTATTTACCAGACTTCTGCTCAACACAACTGATGGTCCCAACCCCATTTATAAGGCAAGAAATCACACTAATTAAACCTGACAGGGCACACCTGTGAAGTGAAAACCATTTCTGGTGACTACCTCTTGAAGCACATGAAGAGAATGCCAAGAGTGTGCAAAGCAGTCATCAAAGCAAAAGGTGGCTACTTTGAAGAACCTAGAATATAAGACATATTTTCAGTTGTTTCACACTTTTTTGTTAAGTATATAATTCTACATGAGTTAATTCATAGTTTTGATGCCTTCAGTGTGAATTTACAATTTTCATAGTCATGAAAATACAGAAAAATCTTTAAATCAGAAGGTGTGTCCAAACTTTTGGTCTGTACTGTATATATATATATATATATATATATATATATATATATATATATATATATATATTTTCCAGTAAAATGATGTAATTGTTCATCTTTGTTGCAAGTGCTTTCCCGGAATTAAACATACAATTACCTCATAGAGATCACACAGAGGTTATTCTTCTACCATGCACAGCATTAGTCGGTGTTATACACTGGTAAGCCTTTGCTAACTATGATATGCATGTTCGGATCAGACCTAGGTCCTAATAATAGCCTTTGTGTATAAGATAAACCTTAGTCTATGAGATCTCTCTGAAGGCAGGGTCTAATAGACCACCTGTCAATCAACAACTAACAGGTTAAATAATAGATTGTAAAGTGTATTATTTATGTAGATTATACAGTGGAGTTTAAAGTATTGCAAGTTTAGGTCCCCTTGTGGGACTAGTAAGTATTCTGAAAAAAAAAATGTTTAACCCCTTAACGACCGCCGATACGCCTTTTAACGGCGGCCGCTAAGGGTACTTAAACCCCAGCGCCGTTAATTAACGGCGCTGTGGAAAAAGTGAATAGCGCCCCCCAGAGTCGGATTTTCTCTGGGGTCTCGGTTGCCGAGGGTAGCCGAGACCCAGAGAACATGATTCGGGGGGTTTTTACCGACCCCCGAGTTGCGATCGCCGGTAATTAACCGTTTACCGGCGGTCGCAACAAAAAAAAAAAAAACGCGATTTGCCGTTTAATTTCTCTGTCCTCCGATGTGATCGCACATCGGAGGACAGAGAAATGTGGTCCCCGATGGCCCCCAATAGCCCCCCGATACTTACCTACCTCCCCCGGTGCTCCTCGTGGCTCCCGATGGGCGCCGGCATCTTTTTTCCGGGAAAAAATGGCGGGCGCACGCGCAGTACGCCCGCCGCCTGGCACCCGGATGTTCTTTGGGGTCTCGGCTGCCGGGGGTAGCCGAGACCCCAAAGAACATGATCGGGGTCGGTTTGCACCGACCCCTGCTTTGCGATCGCCGGTAATTAACAGTTTACCGGCGACCGCAAAAAAAAAAAAAAAAAGCGATCAGTTATTTCTCTGTCCTCTGATGTGATCGCACATCAGAGGACAGAGAAATAGGGGGATTCGGGGACCCTAACATACTCACCCGGTGTCCCTGGGTCCTCTTCTGTCTTCTCCTGCCAGCCGGCTTTTTCATCATGGCGGGCGCATGCGCAGTGCGCCCGCCATCTGCTGCCATCTGCCGGCCGGCAGGAGAAGACAAGTTGGGGCTCAAATTAGGGTTAGGGTTAGGGTTAGGGTTAGAGTTAGGGTTAGGGTTAGGGTTAGGGTTAGGGTTAGAGTTAGGGTTAGGGTTAGGGTTAGAGTTAGGGTTAGGGTTAGGGTTAGAGTTAGGGTTAGGGTTAGAGTTAGGGTTAGGGTTGGGGCTAAATTTAGGGTTAGGGTTAGGGCTAGGGTTAGGGTTAGGCTACCTTCACACTAGCGTTTTTTGGCTTCCGTCGCAATGCGTCGTTGGAGAAAAAACGCATCCTGCAAAAGTGCTTGCAGGATGCGTTTTTTCTCCATTGGCTTGCATTAGCGACGCATTGCGACGGATTGCCACATGTCGCACATGTCGTGCTTTGGCGGACCGTCGACACAAAAAAAACTACATGTAACTTTTTTGTGCAACGTGTCCGCCATTTCCGACCGCGCATGCGTGGCCGGAACTCCGCCCCCGCCTCCCCGCACCTCACAATGGGGCAGCGGATGCGTTGAAAAAACAGCATCCGCTGCACCCGTTGTGCGGCGCTTACAACGCTAGCGTCGGTACGTCGGCCCGACACACTGCGATGGGCCGAGTACGACGCTAGTGTGAAAGTAGCCTTAGGCTTCTTTCACACTTGCGTCGGTACGGGGCGGTCGCAATGCGTCGGCCCGACGTACCGACGCACGTTGTGAAAATTGTGCACAACGTGGGCAGCGGATGCAGTTTTTCAACGCATCCGCTGCCCAGTCTATGTCCTGGGGAGGAGGGGGCAGAGTTACGGCCACGCATGCGCGGAAATGGCGGACGCGACGTACAAAAAAAAGGTTACATTGAACTTTTTTTGTGACGACGGGGGCTAAAGTTATGGTTAGGGTTGGGGCTAAAGTTAGGGTTAGAGTTGGGATTAGGGTTAGGGTTTGGATTAGGGTTGGGATTAGTGTTACGTTTGGGATTAGGGTTGGGATTAGGGTTAGAGTTGGGATTAGGGTTAGGGGTGTGTTGGATTTAGGGTTTTGATTAGGGTTATGGTTAGGGTTGAGATTAGGGCTGTTTTGGGGTTAGGGTTGAGATTATCGTTAGGGTTGTGATTAGGATTATGGATCGGGTTGAGATTAGGGTTAGGGGTGTGTTGGAGTTAGAGTTGGAGTTATAATTTGGGGGTTTCCACTGTTTAGGTACATCAGGGGGTCTCCAAACACGACAGCCAATTTTGAGCTAAAAAAGTCAAATGGTACTCCCTCCCTTCTGAGCTCTGACGTGCGCCCAAACAGTGGTTTACCCCCACGTATGGGGCATCAGCGTACTCGGGATAAATTGGACAACAACTTTTGGGGTCCAATTTCTCCTGTTACCCTTGTGAAAATAAAAACTTGGGGGCTAAAAATCTTTTTTGTTGGAAAAAAAAATATTTTTTTATTTTCACTACTCTGCATTATAAACTTCTGTGAAGCACTTGAGCTTTCAAAGTTCTCACCACATATCTAGATAAGTTCCTTAGGGGGTCTAGTTTCCAAAATTTAGTCACCTGTGGGGGTTTCTACTGTTTAGGTACATCAGGGGCTCTGCAAACGCAACATAACACCCACAGACAATTCTATCAAAGTCTGCATTCCAAAATGGCGCTCCTTCCCTTCCGAGCTCTGCCGTGTGCCCAAACAGTGGTTTACCCCCACATATGGGGTACCAGCATAGTCAGAACAAATTGGACAACAAATTTTGGGGTCCAATTTCTCTTGTTACCCTTGTGAAAATAAAAATTTTGGGGCTAAAAAAATATTTTTTGTGGGAAAAAAAATATTTTTTATTTTCACTACTCTGCATTATAAACTTCTGTGAAGCACTTGGGCATTCAAAGTTCTCACCACATATCTAGATAAGTTCCTTGGGGGGTCTATTTTCCAAAATGGGGTCACTTGTTGGGGGTTTTTACTGTTTAGGTACATTAGGGGTCTGCAAACGCAACATAATGCCCGCAGACAATTCTATCAAAGTCTGCATTCCAAAATGGCGCTCCTTCCCTTCCGAGCTCTGCCGTGCGCCCAAACAGTGGTTTACCCCCACATATGGGGTACCAGCATACTCAAGACAAATTGGACAACAACTTTTGGGGTCCAATTTCTCTTGTTACCCTTGTGAAAATAAAAATTTGGGGGCTTAAATAATATTTTTTGTGGGAAAAAAAATATTTTTTATTTTCACTACTCTGCATTATAAACTTCTGTGAAGCACTTGGGCATTCAAAGTTCTCACCACATATCTAGATAAGTTCCTTGGGGGGTCTATTTTCCAAAATGGGGTCACTTGTTGGGGGTTTCTACTGTTTAGGTACATTAGGGGTCTGCAAACGCAACATAACGCCCGCAGACAATTCTATCAAAGTCTGCATTCCAAAATGGCGCTCCTTCCCTTCCGAGCTCTGCCGTGCGCCCAAACAGTGGTTTACCCCCACATATGGGATACCAGCATACTCAGGACAAATTGGACAACAACTTTTGGGGTCCAATTTCTCTTGTTACCCTTGTGAATATAAAAACTTGGGGGCTAAAAAATCTTTATTGTTAAAAAATATATATTTTTTATTTTCACGACTCTGCATTATAAACTTCTGTGATGCACTTGGGCATTCAAAGTTCTCACTACACATCTAGATAAGTTCCATGGGGGGTCTAGTTTCCAAAATGGGGTCACTTTAGGGGGGTTTCTACTGTTTAGGCACATCAGGGGCTCTCCAAACGCGACATGGCGTCCGATCTCAATTCCAGTCAATTTTGCATTGAAAAGTCAAATGGCGCTCCTTTGCTTCCGAGCTCAGCCATGCGCCCAAACAGTGGTTTACCCCCACATATGGGGTGTCGTCATACTCAAGACAAATTGTACAACAACTTCTGGGGTCCATTTTCTCCTGTTACCCTTGGTAAAATAAAAATTTGGAGGCAAAAATATCATTTTTGTAGAAAAATTGTGATTTTTTTATTTTCACGGCTCTACGTTATAAACTTCTGTGAAGCACCTGGGGGTTTAAAGTGCTCACCACACATCTAGATAAGTTCCTTAAGGGGTCTAGTTTCCAAAATTGTGTCATATGTGGGGGGTCTCTACTGTTTAGGCACATCAGCGGCTCTCCAAACGTGACATGGCGTCCGATCTCAATTCCAGCCAATTCTACATTGAAAAAGTAAAACGACACTCCTTCTCTTCCAAGCTCTGCGGTGCGCCCAAACAGTGGTTTACCCCCATATATGGGGTATCGACGTACTCAGGAGAAATTGCACAACAACTTTTGTGGTCTAATTTCTCCTGTTACCCTTGTGAAAATAAGAATTTGTGGGCGAAAAAATCATTTTTGTGAAAACAAATGCGATTTTTTATTTTCATGGCTCTACGTTATAAACTTCTGTGAAGCACTTGGGGGTTCAAAGTGCTCACCACACATCTAGATAAGTTCCTTGGGGGGTCTAGTTTCCAAAATGGTGTCACTTGTGGGGGTTTCCACTGTTTAGGCACATTAGGGGCTCTCCAAACGCGACATGGCGTCCGATCTCAATTCCAGCCAATTCTGCATTGAAACAGTCAAACGGTGCTCCTTCACTTCCAAGCTCTGCGGTGCGCCCAAACAGTGGTTTACCTCCACATATGGGGTATCGGCGTACTCAGGAAAAATTGCACAACAAAATTTGTGGTTAAATTTCTGTTTTTACACTTGTGAAAATTAAAAAAAATGGTTCTGAAGTAAAATGTTTGCAAAAAAAAGTTAAATGTTCATTTTTTTCTTCCACATTGTTTTAGTTCCTGTGAAGTACGTAAAGGGTTAATAAACTTCTTGAATGTGTTTTTGAGCAGCTTGAGGGGTGCAGTTTTTAGAATGGTGTCACACTTGGTTATTTTCTATCATATAGACCCCTCAAAATCACTTCAAAGGTGATGTGGTCCCTAAAAAAAACATGGTGTTGTAAAAATGAGAAATTGCTGGTCAACTTTTAACCCTTATAACTCCCTAACAAAAAAAAAATTGTTTCCAAAATTGTGCTGATGTAAAGTAGACATATGAGAAATGTTATTTATTAACTATTTTTTGTGACATATCTCTCTGATTTAAGGGCATAAAAATACAAAATTTGAAAATTGCAAAATTTTAAAAATGTTCGCCATATTTCCATTTTTTTCATAAATAATTGCAAGTAATATCGAAGAAATGTTACCACTAACTTGAAGTACAACATGTCACGAAAAAACAATCTCAGAATCAGCGGGATCCGATAAAGCGTTCCAGAGTTATAACCTCTTAAAGTGACACTGGTCAGAATTGTAAAAATTGGCTCGGTCATTAAGTACCAAATTGGCTCTGTCACTAAGGGGTTAAGTGATGAAAAAAATATGAATATTAAAACCCAAATCCCATTTTAAATACAAAACAGCACATATTTGGTATTGCCACATTCAGAATTACCATAAAACAGTATGGTGATCTCTGGACTTAGACTCTAGAGGTTTTGACTGCACCTGAATATTACTGATTACTAAGGGCTTGGCTGGAGAGCCAGCAGAAACCAAACGAAAAGCAAAAGCCTGAGCAAGATGCTGGGACCAAGGCCTATGCTCAGCAGCATCTGCAGCGGCTGAAGCTGAATAGGAGACTGCAGAGGCAGATAAGGCTTGGGATCTATCCCCTGCAGCGGGAGAACCCCGATGCCTAACAATATCAACTATTGAGGCTGTTATTAAGGTAAAAATAAAAACTCTCTGACTCCAAAGGGTAAAATTCCAACTCTTCTAGCAGTTGGCAGTAATTATACTGTGTTAATGGGGTTGTCAAGGCTGGGAACCCAGCTACCTGGATTGCTCCTGCTGATCAGCTGTCCAGCGCCATAGCTGCATGCGTCCCGACTGTTTGTTGGGCTCTCCATGCATGGGCTGTGACAATGAAACAGCCGCAACACATGCAGTTGCGACGCCGGACAGCTGATCAGCAGGAGCAGTCCAGGTAGCTGGGTTCCCTCTGCAGCTTATTCAGTAAGCCCTATAGCTTGCCGAATAATGAAAGACCTGAACAGATTCGCTCATCTCTAGTCAAGACTTATGATATTGATGACTTAAGAATAGGTCATCAATATCAGATTTCTAGGAGTCCTAGCTGTTGAATCCCCACCAATCGCTTATTAATAACCTATTCTATGAATGGGTTGTCAATATCTTAAGCCTTCACAACTATTTAAAAAAAATTGTGGAATTTAGTGAAATTTGTTTCTGTATATTGTAGAAAAAAGAAACAGTGCATGCTTTAGAATAGTTATTTCATGGAGAATTCAATTATTTGGTAAAACAAAAATGCCATGTGAACATTGCCATGCATCCAGAACTACTGTAAATAGTCAACATGCTCACTAAAATTATAAAGCCTTCAATTCTAGGCACAAAGTTAGCTCTAATCAATGAGGAGTCATGGAATTTCAACATTAATAACAACATCATGTTAATATGGATGTTTTAGCATAAAGAATAAAATACTTTCCATTGAAAGACTGGAAGGAAACATTGCTTTCGTCAAATAAAAGTGCTTGTGTATCATCACTTGCTTCACAAATTCTTAAAATAGTAACAATATATTCATAATTTCAGGATTCTAGGCAGTGTCATGTAAAATGTTAAGGTGTGCCCCCAACTACATTATGCCTTGATCCAGGACTAACAGTTTGCAGAAAAATACAGTATAAAATTACAGTGCCATAGACTCTAGCTGTGAAACCCAGTAATCAATCAAGTCTCTCTGTGCATAACATTTATATAACTACAGCCATACGTATAATGGGAATACAGAGGTGCTGCTCGAGACTGCATGCAATTTTACATGTAATTCTATTTCATATAACTTTAAAAGAGCTAATTATTTTGCAGTGTCGGCAATAGTTACATTAAATAAAAAATACACCAAAAAGAGTAAACTTTTGACCATAATAATTAGAAGACATGAAAAATCTTTAAATCTTTTGAATTTCAAATTTACCATCCTTGACAAAAGTTTCCAAAATTTGATTTGCATAGAGTCTCAAGTACTAAAATTGACCTGAAAAGATGTGTAGAACACTTTGAGCCCTAACAGGACTGTATCAAATTAATTTTAAGCTAAGCCCTTTAGCCCCTTCCTGACCTTGAACCTACCCAGTACGTCCTGGTTTGGAATGACTTCTCGATCTTGGACGTACTGGGTACATCCTGGCGATTTTGCATTAATAGGAGCTGTACACACGATCGTCACTGGGTGTTCAGCTAATATCATAGCCCACATCGCTAAAGGCAGTTTATCCACCTAAATGCTGTGATTGATATTGATTGCATCTTTTGGAAGGCAGGGAGAGGACTCCCTCTGCCTTCCGATAGGTGCACCTCACGAAGTTATCTCAGATGTCTGATTGTTGCCATGGTGACCCAACATCCTGTTCACCAGGCTAAGGCAAGACCATGAGCACAGCATGGTTAAAGGCATTTTTGTCAGTGCAAAACTGACAGCTAAAAGCCATTGCAATGCTGGTGCACCGCAGTGGTTTATATCAGGTACGTAAAAGTGAAAGTCCCCTACATGGAATAAGGAAAAAAATAAAAAAGGGAAAATATTTTTGTTTATTTAAATCACAAAATAATAGTAAAAATAATACAAATATGTTGTACCCATATATTTGTATTTTTTGTTTCATAAGAGCTTTAGTAACATTTTAACATTGTATTTAACATAAAACATAAACATAAAAGATGTTTAAATGTATGCCCTAGGCATGGAGACTGCATAAAGAAAGAGGGGGGGAGACATAAGAGAAAAGGTGAAAAAAAAGAAGGGAGGGGTATAAAATGTATTAGTAAATATCATTGTCCTATATGTAGTACATCTTATTTTACAGATGCAAATCATAAAGTAAAAGCAACATATAATTCAATGGGTATATTATGATTCACTGGATACATATAATCACATATGTGAACTCTTGGGATCTAAAAGTCCTTTGATGCAGTACAACAGGGAATCTTTCAACATTATAGTTTACAGGTTAGGGTGATAAAGACAAAGCATGATTTAGCAAAGGGTCAGAATGGAGGACCATCCACTCGGCCCAAATGCTATAGAAGTGTATAGTAGCTTCAATACACTCGTAAAAGATCAGTGATCAATTTTTCTCTTAACTGAACTTATAGATAAAAATGTTGTTTTTCATTTTGAGGCTGTATGGATCCTTGCGACCATAGAGATAATAATAAAGAGGATATCTGGGACTACTGGTGTCGTGCTACTTGACAGTTGGCTTCTTCTGCCTAATTGGGGAAACCGACTGTCAATCAGCATGACACCAGTAGTCCCGCCCTGTCAACAGCAAGAGAAACTGCTGCTCTGTTGACAGAGAGCAGCTGAATCTCTGGTGCAGTCAATAACTGGCAAGGAGTACAATAGGCAGGTATTTGCCTCTGTTAGCAACTACGTGGCTTTTTTTTTAAAGCCCTGCATATCCCCTTAAAGTAAATTTAAGGATTTATTAGGTGATCCTGAAGATTTATCACCAAAAATGTAAACCAGTTGGGCCAAGATGGATCGACCCACCAATTACACTCCTAATCAAGGTTTTAACCACCTGCCAGAATGTTTTTACCAAAGAGCATGTCATTCCATGTACCTGAAGCATTTATCTGTTATATCGGGATATATCTTATGTAATTTTACTGGCACATTATATGTTTTGTGGAAAACCCTTAAAGATATTTCTGTGAGTGAGGTTTGGTTCCTGCATGCTGATAGGACTTCGTAACAGCGATTCAACCTTTCTACAGGCATGGTATATCCTAGATCTTTTTCCTATTGTTCCATAAACCTTAATTTCTCCCCTTCAGTAGGTAGGTTGAGTATAGAAAATAATAGTGAGATAATCCCATGTCTAAATGGATCATAAAAACACTTATGTTCAAAGGGAGTAAATGCTAGGTTATTCTTGCTAACAGAGCTTTTCTTAGCAAACTGCAATATGGGGTTAATGTATATCGATTCTCGATATGGAGCATTAGGTTTTTGTATAAATTCTTTTCTAGATAAAATTAAGTTAAATTGGGACCATAAGTGTTTCATCATAGTGACCCCTTTAAATTTCCACCACTTAAAATAGTTTTGTTCCAACCCAGGGACAAACATTGGATTATTACATAATGCTGTCTGTTAGGGGTCGAGTTCCCGCCTCTGCACAGGGGGAATCTCGGGCCATCTCCGCTGCTGTCTCCCATTCTTCTCCTGCCGCAGTGGAGCCTGCTAGGTGGAGACGTCTGTCCCAGCGTCTCGCTCAGTCTGACTCTGTGCAAAGGGTTACTGCTGCTTTCCCAGCTTCTGCCATTGAAACCAGTGCTGGGCAGCGGCGAGCAGACGCTTTTGGGACTAAGTCCTGCTTTTCTTCTGAGCATGCCCAGGGTAAGATCTCTCATTGGAGATCGAGGGTCACATGCTTGGATACTGCAGCAAAGCCCATTGGTTCTCCAGGAAGGTCCTGAAGGTGCTCAGGCTCTGTGGCAGCCTCTCATTGGTCCTTCTAGGAAGGTCTTGTACTTGCTACAGCTATATAAGGTTCGCATGGCCGCACGGCCATGCGCCAGTATCAATGCATGTTATGAGTTTTGTGCCAATGTGGTCATGCTTGTGTGGTTTCAGGGACCCAGCTGAAATAAGCTACTTAGAATACCGCACCTCTGGTGAGGAGATTGTGTGTATGGTTTCAGGGCCCCGGCTGAAATAAGCCACCTAGAATACCGGCTCCTCCGGTGAGGAGATTGTATGTTTGCCTCCTTGACTGCGTGACCACAAGCTGCTATCTGCTCAGCAGTTACTGTGTATTCCTGTGGAGTCTAACAGGACTCAGCCCTTTCTTTTAGCAACTCTGTGAAGCAACAGAGATGGCTTCTACCGCCATATAGTGCCGCCGCTTGCCAGCAGCAGGTTCTTTTCCTGCACGGTGGACCCCGGGCTGCGAACACACCAAATAACAGCTCTCTATTTACTCGGTGAGTTCTGCCAGCCCTAACACTGTCAGTGAGTAAGGATTAGATTGTAGTTGATGCTGAAATCTAAGTTTCCTCCATAATGTTAGAGAATTATAAGTATATGGTGAAATAATGGCCAAATTAGTAGGCAGTTGGCCCATTGACCTCATAAGTCCTGAAATTGAATATGGCGTTAGGAAAGATGTTTTCAGCTTTATCCGTCTAGATTTACCTACTTTGGACGAAATAGTAGATAGTTGAGATAATTTTGCTTCCCTAAAATATAAGGCAAAATCAGGGAGTGAAATTCACCCTTTCTGCCTATGATAGAACATTGTCCGTTGGGAAATTCGAGGTCGTTTGTTTTGCAACATAAATCTCAAAATTGTTGAGTGGCAAATATCTTATTGGGATTTCTTTTAGGTAAAGATCGGAATAAATATAGAAACATGGCAAAGTGATCATCTTTATACAATGGATATGCCATAGCCAAGATAGAAACGAGGTAAACAATTTAGTGAGAGCGCTCTTAAATTTTTGGATTAATGGGGTACAACAACATTTAAAGAGTGTTAATTTATTGGTGGTAAAATTTATACCTAGATAGGTTAGAAACTGATCTCTTTTAGTGAATCCAAATTTTAAATTATGTGGCCTTGTATGGAAGTAGAAGTATAGATAAAAAGTTTCTCAGACTTATCTATAACTTTTAGTCCCAAGATCTTTTCAAATTTATGAAGACGTGAAAAAGTATTGGGAAGCAAAGTTAATGGTTAGAAGATCATTTGCAAACAAACTGACTTTATACTGTTCATTAAAATACTGTACTTTATAAAATTCTCATGCAGTGAGTGGTGCTATAAGCGAGGTCACAGGGTTTCATCAGCTGTGAGCCGGCTGGAGGGGAGAGAGGTCACTGATGTGATTGCTCTCCAAATCATCTGGATCATGGTGGGACTGTATGGATTATCTTCACATTAGGCAGTTAAGGGATATTGTTGCTTATTAGTTTTCCTTTTTTTACAGGGGACATGGGCATTGGTGGATTAGGCACAAAGGTGAGTATTATGATAATTTATTATTTTGTTTTTTTCAGGGGGCATGGGGCTCAATGTATTAAGCATAAAGGTGAGTATAACTGTGCTTTTTTATTTTTATTTCAAATAAAGGAGTCTGTTTCATTATTTTAATTAAAGGATTTTATTCTGGCTGGTTTTTTTTTACACTCTAGCTATAAGGTTAGACATGGGGGCATCTTATAGATGCCTCTCCATTACTAACCTGTGTGCTTGATGTTAGTGGCCATAAAACACCTGACATCAACCCAACAACTATTCCCCACTTGCCACAGCACCAGCGCAAGTAGGAAGAGCTGGGCTAAACTCCATAATTGGCACATCTAATAGATGCCCATTTTCTGGGGTGACTCTGTGGTGCTATTTTTAGACTGGGGAGGCAATAGCCAAGTCCTTTTACCAGTCTGAGAATACCAACCTCCAGCTGTTTGATTTAGTTTGGCTGGTTGTCAAAAATGATGGGGGCCCAAGCCATTATATTTAATTATGTATTTAAATACTTTAAAAAAGTTTTGGCCCCTTCTATTCTTGATAACTAGCGATGACAAAGCTCACAGCTGAAGCTGCAGCCCGCAGCTGTCAGATTTGCCTGTGCTAGTTATCAAAAATAGAAGAGACCCCAGGTCATTTTTTAATATATTTATTTATAGAACAAGCGCCAGCTGATGAATACTCTCATCAAAGGTGTCTGATATTGCTGCTATCAGCAACAGCAGGCGTACGTTGATGAGATTAATACTCTCTCATCAGCCAAAAATAGTAACCTTTTTACCGCCGGTTACAGCTACTTGCGCACACTGTCATGTGCCAGTGTGGGAACCATAGCTCTCTGACCCACAGGAATGATTTTACCACCGATAAGAGCCACTGGTGTTTCTTGCGCTGTCACACAGATGACAGCATGGGACACAGTTGATGTTCGAGGTGCAAAATCCAAACAGTAACATGGACTTCCTGGAGAAGTCCGTGTTTGAGGTCCATGCACTAAACCTAGGTGTTCGGTACAGACCCAGAACTTTATTGTTTGGGTTCGCCCATCTCTAGTAGTGTGGCAAATAAATAATGGGCATCAGCCATCTCATTGCCATTTGTAGGCCAAATAAATATTTTCCTAAACCAGTGTGTTTTAATAGTAGTCTGGGAAATAAATAATTGACATCAGCAATCTCGTTGCCATTAATACGCCAAAGAAATTATTTTTCAGGACCGCTGTCTTTTCTACTAGTGTGGAAATAAATAATTGGCATCAGCCATCTCATTGTCATTTGTAGGTCAAAGAAAAAAAAATCTGTACCACTATCTTTTCTAGTTGTGTGGCAAATAAATATTTGGCATCAGCTATCTCGTTGCCTTTCATAGTGCAAAGAAATACATTTTCTAAACTGGTGTATTTTCTAGTAGTGTGCGAAATAAATAATTGGCATCAGCCAACTTGTTGCCATTTATACACCAAATAAATATTTTTTCAGGACAGCTCCGTGTTTTCTGGTAGTGTTGCAAATAAATGTCATTAGCCATCTTGTTGCAATTTACAGGTCAAAGAAATTATTTTTTTATGCCGCCATCTGTTTTCTAGTAGTGTTGAAAATTATTAAATTAACTAATCCACCATCCTTTTGTGTGTTGTGTGTTCAGAAAAAAAACGACAAAATGACAAAAGCATCAAATAGGGGATATGGAAGTGGACATGGCTGTGGTGGTGCTGGTGTAGCTGCTGGTGGTGGTAGTGGTGTAGCTGATGTAGGGAGAGGACATGGTCATTCTGTATCTGCTATGTGCCCAAATATAAGATATTCCTCTGGTGCACTCAGGTGACAGGATGTTATACGTTTTTTCGAAGGGCTGGATACCTGTTGTGATCCGCTTTTTGGGCTCCCCTAGTGGTGGCTGGTGGTACTGGAGACTTGTGTGTTCTTTTCTGCCTCAGCTCACCTGCTTCCATCAGTTTTGGGAGTTCCCTATTTAGCCTTGCTCTCCAGTCACTTCCTTGCCGGTCATCATTGTAACCTGAGTCTTTCAGTTGCATGTTCCTGCTACCAGTCTGCTGATCAGCTAAGTGGACTCTTGTCCTTTTTGTTTTGTATTTTTTGTCCAGTTTACAGTTTGTCATTTCCTGTTACTGGAAGCTCTTGTGGACTGAAATTGCCACTCCTGTGTCATGAGTTGACACAGGAGTCTTAAAGTAATTTCAGGATGGGTTTTTGAAAGGGTTTTTCAGCTGACCGTGAAGTCCTCTTTTGTATCCTTCCTCTATCTAGTAAGTGGACCTCGCTTTGCTAAATCTACCTTCATACTGTGTATGTCTTTTCCTCTGAACTCACCGTTAATATATGTGGGGGCTACTATCATCTTTGGGGAATTTCACTAGAGGTAAGCCAGGTCTGTTCCTTCCTCTTCCAGGTGTAGTTAGTTCTCCGGCTGGCGCATGGCATCTAGGCAGCCGTAGGAATGCTTCCTGGCTACTGTTAGTTGTGTGGTAGATTTAGGTCACGGTCAGCTTGAGTTTCCATCACCCGAGGGCTAGTCTGTTATTTTGTGTTTCTGATGTTCCCATGCCATTGGGGAATCATGACAGTATGACGGCCGCTGTTAAAGTAATTGGCAGAAGAAAGGAGAGTAAAAGAAGTCTGTAGATTTTTTTTTATTTTTTTTTCCTCACATGTTTGCTACTTAGTTGGCTCAGTTGTATTTCTGCTCTATTTACAGCCTTGCCTTTCTCTCCTTCTAATCCTTGAATGGCTCTGATCTCTCCGGTTTAAGGATGGACTCTCAGAGTTTGGCTGCAGGTTTAAATAATCTTGCTACGAAGGTTCAGAATTTACAAGATTATGTTATACGTACTCCTATTTCTGAACCTAAGATTCCTACACCAGAGGTATTTTCCGGAGATAGATCTCGGTTTCAGAATTTCAAATGTAATTGTAAATTATTCCTTTCTCTCAGACCTCACTCCTCTGGAGATCCTGTTCAGCAGGTTAAGATTGTGATTTCTTTGCTGCGAGGTGACCCTCAAAATTGGGCATTTTCATTGACACCAGGGGATCCTGCGTTGCTCAATGTGGATGCGTTTTTTCTGGCTTTAGGGTTGCTGTATGAGGAACCTAATTTGGAGATTCAAGCTGAAAAAGCTTTAATAGCCCTGTCTCAAGGGCAAGATGAAGCTGAGATATACTGCCAAAAATTTCGTAAATGGTCTGTGCTTACTCAGTGGAATGAGTGTGCCCTAGCGGCAATTTTCAGAGAAGGCCTTTCTGATGCCGTTAAGGATGTCATGGTGGGGTTTCCTACGCCCACAGGTCTGAATGAGTCCATCACAATGGCGATTCAGATTGATCGGCGTTTGCGGGAGCGCAAACCCGTGCACCATTTGGCGGTATCTTCTGAAGGGACGCCAGAGAAAATGCAATGTGACAGAATTCTGTCAAGAAGCGAGCGGCAGAATTATAGGCGCAAAAATGGCTTGTGCTTCTACTGTGGTGATTCCGCGCATGTTATATCAGCATGCTCTAAACGTACTAGGAAGGTTGACAAGTCTGTTTCTATTGGCACTTTACAGTCTAAATTTCTTCTGTCTGTGACTCTGATTTGTTCATTATCAGTTATTACCGTGGATGCCTATGTGGACTCTGGCGCCGCTCTGAGTCTCATGGATTGGTCCTTCGCCAAGCGCTGTGGGTTTGATTTGGAGCCTCTGGAAGTTCCTATACCTCTGAAGGGTATTGATTCTACACCTCTGGCTTGTAATAGACCACAGTTCTGGACGCAAGTGACTATGCGTATGACTCCAGACCATCAGGAGATGATTCGCTTCCTCGTGTTGCATAATTTACATGATGTGTTAGTGCTTGGATTGCCATGGTTGCAATCTCATAACCCAGTACTGAACTGGAAAACTGTGTCTGTGTTAAGCTGGGGATGTCGGGGGGCTCATGGGGACATACCTTTGGTTTCTATCTCGTCATCTATTCCCTCTGAGGTTCCGGCATTTTTGTCGGATTTTGGGGATATTTTTGAAGAGCCTAAAATTGGTTCTCTCCCTCCCCACAGAGAGTGTGATTGCGCCATAGATCTGATTCCAGGCAGTAAATTTCCAAAGGGTCGTTTGTTTAACCTATCTGTACCTGAGCATGCTGCCATGCGAGAGTATGTTAAGGAGTCCCTGGAAAAGGGACATATTCGTCCTTCTTCATCACCTTTAGGAGCTGGGTTTTTCTTTGTCTCTAAAAAGGATGGCTCGCTGAGGCCTTGTATTGATTATCGACTCCTGAATAAAATTACTGTCAAATATCAGTATCCGTTGCCGCTGCTTACTCATTTGTTTGCTCGCATAAGGGGGGCTAAGTGGTTCTCCAAGATTGATCTCCGTGGGGCGTATAATTTGGTGCGAATTAAGCAAGGGGATGAGTGGAAAACCGCATTTAATACGCCTGAGGGCCACTTTGAGTATTTAGTAATGCCTTTCGGCCTTTCTAATGCACCTTCAGTTTTTCAGTCCTTTATGCATGATATTTTCCGTGAATATCTGGATAAATTTATGATTGTGTATTTGGACGATATTTAGATTTTTTTCTGAGGACTGGGAGTCTCATGTTCAGCAGGTCAGGAGGGTTTTTCAGGTCTTGCGGGAGAATTCTCTGTGTGTAAAGGGTTCTAAGTGTGTTTTTGGGGTTCAAAAGATTTCCTTTTTGGGGTACATTTTTTCCCCTTCTTCTGTTGAGATGGACCCTGTCAAGGTTCGGGCTATTTGTGACTGGACGCAGCCTACTTCTCTAAAGGGTCTTCAAAAGTTCTTGGGCTTTGCTAATTTTTATCGTCGATTTATAACTGGTTTTTCTGGTGTTGCTAAGCCTCTTACGGATTTGACTAAGAAGGGTGCTGATGTTGCCAATTGGTCCTCTGCCGCTGTGGAGGCCTTTCGGGAACTTAAGCGCCGCTTTTCGTCTGCCCCTGTGTTGCGCCAGCCTGATGTCTCTCTCCCCTTTCAGGTTGAGGTCGATGCTTCCGAGATCGGAGCGGGGGCGGTTTTGTCGCAGAAAAGTTCCGATTGCTCAGTGATGAGACCTTGTGCGTTCTTTTCTCGAAAATTTTCTGCCGCCGAAAGAAATTATGATGTCGGTAATCGGGAGCTTTTGGCCATGAAGTGGGCATTTGAGGAGTGGTGTCATTGGCTTGAGGGTGCTAGACATCAGGTGGTGGTTTTGACTGATCACAAGAATCTGATTTATCTTGAGTCTGCCAGGCGCCTGAATCCTAGACAGGCGCGCTGGTCGTTGTTTTTCTCTCGGTTTAATTTTGTGGTCTCATATCTACCAGGTTCTAAGAATGTGAAGGCAGATGCCCTTTCTAGGAGTTTTGAGCCTGATTCCCCTGGTGATTCGGAACCTACAGGTATCCTTAAGGATGGGGTGATATTATCCGCTATTTCCCCAGATCTGCGACGTGCTTTGCAAGAGTTTCAGGCGGATAGACCTGATCGCTGTCCACCTGGTAGACTGTTTGTTCCTGATGATTGGACCAGTAGAGTCATCTCGGAGGTTCATTCTTCTACGCTGGCGGGTCATCCTGGAATTTTTGGTACCAGGGATTTGGTGGCTAGATCCTTCTGGTGGCCATCTCTGTCTCGAGATGTGCGTGTTTTTGTGCAGTCTTGTGATGTGTGTGCTCGGGCCAAGCCTTGTTGTTCTAGGGCTAGCAGGTTGTTGTTGCCCTTGCCTATTCCGAAGAGGCCTTGGACGCACATCTCGATGGACTTTATTTCTGATCTTCCTGTCTCTCAGAGGATGTCTGTTATCTGGGTGGTGTGTGACCGTTTTTCTAAGATGGTTCATTTGGTGCCATTGCCGAAGTTGCCTTCCTCGTCTGAGTTGGTTCCTTTGTTTTTTCAAAATGTGGTTTGCTTGCATGGTATTCCTGAAAATATCGTTTCTGATAGGGGTACCCAGTTCGTTTCTAGATTTTGGCGGGCATTCTGTGCCAGGTTGGGCATTGATTTGTCTTTTTCATCTGCCTTCCATCCTCAGACTAATGGCCAGACGGAGCGAACTAATCAGACTTTGTAGACGTATTTGAGGTGTTTTGTGTCTGCGGATCAGGATGATTGGGTTGCCTTTTTGCCGTTGGCGGAGTTTGCTCTTAATAATCGGGCTAGTTCGGCCACTTTGGTTTCCCCTTTCTTTTGCAATTCGGGGTTTCATCCCCGTTTTTCTTCTGGTCAGGCGGAGTCTTCGGATTGTCCTGGAGTAGATGCTGTGGTGGATCGGTTGTATCGGATTTGGGAACAAGTGGTGGACAATTTGAATTTGTCCCAGGAGAGGACTCAGCGGTTTGCTAACCGCCAGCGTCGGGTTGGTCCTCGCCTTCGTGTTGGGGACTTGGTGTGGTTGTCTTCCCGTTTTGTCCCAATGAGGGTTTCTTCTCCTAAATTTAAGCCTCGGTTCATCGGTCCCTATAGGATTTTGGAGATTATTAACCCTGTTTCCTTTCGTTTGGACCTCCCGGCATCTTTCGCTATCCATAATGTGTTCCATCGGTCGTTGTTGCGGAGATACGAGGTGCCGGTGGTTCCTTCTGCTGAGCCTCCTGCTCCTGTGCTGGTTGAGGGTGAATTGGAGTACGTTATAGAGAAGATCTTGGACTCCCGTATTTCCAGGTGGAGACTCCAGTATCTGGTTAAATGGAAGGGCTATGGTCAGGAAGATAATTCTTGGGTAACTGCCTCTGATGTTCATGCCTTGGATTTGGTTCGTGCCTTTCATAGGGCTCATCCAGGTCGCCCTGGCGGTTCTTGTGAGGGTTCGGTGCCCCCTCCTTAAGGGGGGGGTACTGTTGTGATCCGCTTTTTGGGCTCCCCTAGTGGTGGCTGGTGGTACTGGAGACTTGTGTGTTCTTTTCTGCCTCAGCTCACCTGCTTCCATCAGTTTTGGGAGTTCCCTATTTAGCCTTGCTCTCCAGTCACTTCCTTGCCGGTCATCATTGTAACCTGAGTCTTTCAGTTGCATGTTCCTGCTACCAGTCTGCTGATCAGCTAAGTGGACTCTTGTCCTTTTTGTTTTGTATTTTTTGTCCAGTTTACAGTTTGTCATTTCCTGTTACTGGAAGCTCTTGTGGACTGAAATTGCCACTCCTGTGTCATGAGTTGACACAGGAGTCTTAAAGTAATTTCAGGATGGGTTTTTGAAAGGGTTTTTCAGCTGACCGTGAAGTCCTCTTTTGTATCCTTCCTCTATCTAGTAAGTGGACCTCGCTTTGCTAAATCTACCTTCATACTGTGTATGTCTTTTCCTCTGAACTCACCGTTAATATATGTGGGGGCTACTATCATCTTTGGGGAATTTCACTAGAGGTAAGCCAGGTCTGTTCCTTCCTCTTCCAGGTGTAGTTAGTTCTCCGGCTGGCGCATGGCATCTAGGCAGCCGTAGGAATGCTTCCTGGCTACTGTTAGTTGTGTGGTAGATTTAGGTCACGGTCAGCTTGAGTTTCCATCACCCGAGGGCTAGTCTGTTATTTTGTGTTTCTGATGTTCCCATGACATTGGGGAATCATGACAGATACCGTTACACAAAAGGTGAACCCTAAAGATGTTGAAAACGTGTTAAATTGGATAGCTGATAGGGGCTCCAGTTCCTTTGCATTATCTTTCACCCAGTAACCTGCAGAGAGTGCACAATTGGCACCTGAGGCCAATGGTCATCTCGCTTCCACCTCACCCCCCTTGCAAATTAGCCAAGCAGTCTGAGCCCCAAGACATGGAATAGTCTCTTCTGCTTTTTGATGACTCCTCTGGCTTTGGCTCCATGGTACATCTACCTGCCCTTGGCCCAGAAGTGAAAGAGACTGAGTGCGCTGATGCTCATTCACTTGCTCAATCACTTGCTATGTTGGAGGGCTAGTGCACATGGTCAGTGGACCTCTGCAGGACATATCAAATTATAACGCTACTCAGTTGCCAACTGCAGAGTCTTTCTTTGGTGGAAGGTGATGGGGGGATGTTAAGGTCCAAGACCTCACTTAGAACTGCTGTGGAGGTGATCCTAATTACATGTACAATTTGGAGTAACAGGAGGTGGCTACACTGCCAAAGCAGCGCAGCAAAAGATGGAACAGGTTGCAAAGGCACAGCGAGCAGCCCTTAGTTAGTACATCAGCTGCTACTGCTCACTGCACTGGTGAAATCAGCACACTAAAGACAGCTCAAAATAGATCACAGGCATGGCATTTCTTCAAGGAATGTGCTGCCGACAAACGTCAGGTGGTTTGGAAGCTTTGCATCAGACCCTGACGAGAGGCATAAATGTTCTGAACCTGAGCACCACCTGTAAGACAACACATCTGAATTCCAAGCAAGAGGTGCAGTGGAATGCACACCTTAAAAAGCATGACAGATCTGAGCCTCCTCCTGCTGACTCTTCTGCTGCAGTCTCAGTCTTTTCCTCATTATCATGATCAACAGGGCCACCTGCTTCCCTGCAAAGAAAGAATGTGACAGCATCACCACTACCACGACCACCAGTGTCACTGAGCATCTTCACACTGTCCCATGGAAGTGTTCAGCTGTCCATCCTCCAAACCCTCGAAAGAAAGTAGGGGTACCCCCCCCCCCCCCCCGGTAAACCCAGAAGCCATGGTCCTGAAAGAAAGCATTTCCAAATTACTGACCTTTGAAATACTGCCATTCCGGCTAGTGGAGACACACAGTTTAAAAAAAACTAATTTTCCAGGGGGGATATCCCTGTCCTGCACAAACATGTTGGGGACAAATCAGTAGCAAGGTGCACGTAATCACCAATACATGGACCAGTAAGCATGGCCAGAGATGTTACATCTCCCTAACTGCCCACTGGGTAAACGTAGTGGTGGATGGGACAAAGCCAGAAGTCATGGCAGCACATGTCATACCACCACAAAGGATTGCTGGACATTTATCTGTTCAGGCTGCCTTCTCGTTTACCCATTCACAGTAAAACCTGCAACACCTAGTTCAGTACAACCAGGGGTACATTACAGCAGGCTGTTCTATGCAAATAGTCTCTTCAAAGAGGACTAGAACTCTAGTGCCACCTATTGAAAGTATCAATCCTAAAAGTTAATGTCGACTGTCGAATGTCTTTAACGAGCTTTGTCACATGACTTAATATAAAAGCCAAACCAGAATCTCAACATGTAGACACTGTGTTCCAGGGTACTGCTCCTCATCAGTGCAAAGTGTGAGATCTAGATTGGCTTTGTGAGAGGCATCTGACCATGATCCAAGTAGTAACATTTCTCCTTGTGGAGAGTGACATATTAAGCATACCGAGATGAGATGACTTAAAGCTGCAATGCTCCTCTGGGAAATATGCAAATAGTCTCTTTAGAGAGGAAGCGGACTAGAACTCTAGTGCCCCCTATTGGAAGTAGCAATCCTAAAAGTCAATGTCGACCCTTTAATGAGCCTTGTCACATGACTTAGGATAAAAGCCAAACCAAAATCTCAATTTGCAGACACTGTGTTTTGGGGTACTGCCCCTTATCAGTGCAAAGTGTGAGACCTGGTTGTTCTGAAACTGCTCTGTTTCGGGGACAAATTCCACAATGCGCAGGAGCTGTGGACTGGGATCAAACAGCAGACAGATGAGTGATTGGTGCTGGTGAAACTCAAGCCCAGCCTGGTGGTGAACGATAATGGACGCAGCTTTGGGGTAGCTGGCTTGCCTGGACATGTGCTAAACTTTGGTGCTGCAGAGCTTCCTGAAAAACTGCCCACATATGTTGTATCAGCTGCTGAAAGTGCAGTCAATGTGTGTGCACTTTTGGCATTCTCACTGTTTGCCTGTCTGCACTGCAGTGTCGCTTCTGCTTTCCCACTTTCTGGCTGATATGTGACATACCCACAAAGTAAAACTCTACCTTGCATATGCAGTAGAGGCAATCAGAACAGCAGCAGGCAATAGTGGAGTTTCAGCTGTAGCATGCAGTGCTGAGTCACTCTGTAGAACAGCACCACTTTACCACCAATGAGTGGGCCTCCTTACGGGATGTGTGTGCCATCTTGTGTTGCTACAAATATTTCACCAATTTGGCCAATGCCGATGATGCCAACATCAGCATTACTATACTACTGGAAAAAAAAAACAATTCAGGCCATGATGGATGAGGTGGTAGCACCAGAGAAAAGTGTCGGTGTCAATACTTTATTCAGCCATTTATTGAGGCTTATAAGTCACCCATAAATAGGAGCATAAGCAGGCTTTTTAAACAATGGTTTCTTTCTGAAATTTTATTGGGTACTGGTTATTGTTCAGGTGATAAATTATGTGGTATAGAATCCAGATGAAGTCTTTATAGTAATTTAATTGGCAGGGAAGTCCATAAATCTCTCACGCAAGTAGATGCATTTCAGCTAGAAGCAGCTAACTAACTAGGAATACAGACAAGGGAATCACAGAATGTGATGTCACACTAACAGAAACAACGACCTCTGATGTGTCAGGTACTACAATCTGCCTATGCGTTTTGGAAATCTTTGATTTCCTTCATCAGGAGGTATCAACTTTCAAACCTATTTCTACACGTGTGTATTTTTATAAAGCAGCATCACCATTTAGAATTTTTTTTTTTAATCTAAATATGTTTGTAGATCTCTCAGCTATATTACCTTCACAATTCAGTCTATTGTGTTACTCTATATGTGTTTATATTTCCATTCTTTATTTTAAAACATTCCCAGTCATTTTGTAGATCAATATCTGAGTTTGCAATAAAGCCTTTGAGTTTGTACTCCTGGAACTGAGGTGAAGTGATGATCTTGATAAAGTGTGTCTTAAAATATGAATTGTTCAAATAAAAGGTTATCAGTAAAACCTATGATACTCATATTTCTCAAGAGTTATATTCAGCAAATAATTTCTCTAATACATTCGCTTTAACCTGGTTTACTGTGTATCTTAAAAAATAAAATTCACATTTTAAAGTGATACTGGAAATAACCTTCACTTTTTGGAGCTATTTTAGCAATCCTGCTGTAGAATATCTAAAGATAAAGTCATATATGTAATAATTTCACTTTACTGCCAATAATAAGAATATTATAATTTATCGAAGAGTTCCATGGTCACATAAAATCATGAGAAGGAAAGTAAAATTAATATTAATTTGGGTTACATATCCACGTTTCATAGTCTGTGTTAATAATGCAATTTTTGGACACTCCATGAATCCCCTAACTAGAAATGAACAAATATGCTCAGATGGAATTCTAGAATTTTGCAAAAATCTGAATTTGCCAAAATGTGGATCTTTCTGTCATTTGCTTCTGCTCAGATTTAGCAGAATGGCAGGTGGCTTGCTTCCCCCATTTTGCTAAACAATAAAAGGTAATACAAATATAGAAATAGAAAAAAGTATAGTCACTTTACTGCTCCCTTCTCTGGCCCATCTGTGAATTTCTCACCATCCTCTGTCCATTCCTCTTTGCATCTTCATACCATTACCATGAGAGCTGAACTCTTGGTTTCTTTGAGCAAGGCTGGGATTTCTGGATATGGTGAGGCCCAGATTACTTCTTCTGTAAGGTCATGGTAACATTGTGACCTTATGCTTGCCCAGAACTCTGCCTTATGTGAAAAGGCTTGGAATTTCAGTGTTTATGTCGGTGCTAAGAAAAAGTGATGAGGACTAAACGAGGGATGGTTAGGAATAGAGGGACCAGAGGGACCAGAAAGGTTAGGGATGAGGTGAGTATATGTTTTTTTATTTTCTATATCTGATTTTACATCTTACATTTATTATTCACAAAGAATACATTCCCTATGAAAATCCAGATCATCAGGCGAATTTCAATTTTGCCAAATTTGCTCATCTCTACTCTTGACCAGAGTTCAACTCCAACTCTCTAATGAATTTCTTGAGTTTGA
Source organism: Ranitomeya variabilis (assembly GCF_051348905.1). NCBI lineage: Eukaryota > Metazoa > Chordata > Amphibia > Anura > Dendrobatidae > Ranitomeya > Ranitomeya variabilis. Next base: position 448,952,638 of record NC_135237.1, on the reverse strand, counting down.
ATCACGGAACTTAGAAATGGTTCAGAAATTACTGTCTCTCTGTTTGGAAAGTGATACTCGAATCTGGCCTAATAATGCAGATTTTTAAATACATTTTCTTTTCTCTAATTCATATGAAGCTTTTTTAAATAAACTGTTGCAATTCCTTTTCTAAACATAGCAATCTTGTCAATCAGCTAATTGTCACTTGTGCACCTCTTGGATCCCTGGCAACCAGCTGCTGCTCTATGACATCCATATTCCTTACAGCCACAAGGGGAGAATGATTTTCTTTATAAGGAAAATCATATAAAGATAAAGTAAACTCAACATATCAATCATTAGTTAATATAAAAGAAGGAACATTTTGCAAGTGAACTATGATAAACAATTCTACTTTAAGAAATGGGCAGTGTTATGACCTGATGGTTAAGGAGCAACATGGGACGAGCTCTGAGGAGGTGGTAACTGTACTGACCGCAGTTCCTAATCCTAACACCAACACTAGAAGTAGCCATGGGATGTTCCTGTCACTGCCTAGACACCTCGTCACAGCCTGAGAACTAACTACCCCTAAAGATGGAAACAGAAAGCTATATTGCCTCAGAGAAAACCCCAAAGGAAAGATAGCCCCCCACAAATATTGACTGTGAGTGGAGAGGGAAATGACATACACAGAATGAAAACAAGATTTAGCAAAGGAGGCCAATTCTAACTAAATAGACAGGATAGAAAAGGATACTGTGCGGTCAGTATTAAAAGCTAAAAATCCACGCAGAGTTTACCAAAAATCTCCACACCGACTCACGGTGTGGAGGGGCAAATCTGCTTCCCCAGAGCTTCCAGCTAAGTTGAATATATCATACAGACAAGCTGGACAAGAAAAAACACAACATGAGCTGAACGATTAAGTCCACAGCAAGTGGACAACCAAAAGAAAAGCAATGACTTATCTTTGCTGAAATGGATATGCTATCAGAGAAATCCAAGGAGAGATCTGAATCCAACCAAGAAACATTGACAGCTGGCACTGGCTTAAGACTAGAGCCAGGCTAAATAGCAGAGCCAGGAGAGACGATTAGTGGAAGCAGCTGCAATGCTAAACCCAAGGAGCAGCAGTTCCACTCAAAACCAACGGAGGGAGCCCAAGGGCAGAACTCACAAAAGTGCCATTTACAACCACCGGAGGGAGCCCAAGAATGGAATTCACAACAGGGCAGTGCCTATGTTGTACCAGCCACCTCTGTTTAATGGCTATCTAAACATTAGACACATATTTATTTAACATGAGATGATGTCCCAAAAAGGCTAATATTCATTTTAGATATTTTGGCATTTTCTTCCACTCATCCAAATTAGTAACATGATGTTTGATATGTGCCAATTAGAGCAGTTTAGAAACAATGTATATGCTTTTCAATGTTTCCTTTACATTGCTTTTGCTTTTTGTTGTTTCTATACCACTTGACTTCCCCTTTCTCCCAGGAAAGATTGTGACTGTTTTATTGCATTGTAAATGTTTTCCTAAATATGTTATCTGTCATGATTCTCAATGGCGAGAGAACATAGCCCAGCATATATAAGAACTAGCTCTTGGAAGATGGAATCTAAACTGACCATGAACTAAACCTGCCGCACAATTAACAGTGGCCGGGTAGCGTGCCTACGTTTTATCCCTAGACGCCCAGCGCCAGCCGGAGGACTAACTAATCCTAGCAGAGGAAAATACAGTCCTGGCTCACCTCTAGAGAAATTTCCCCAAAAGGCAGACAGAGGCCCCCACATATATTGGCGGTGATTTTAGATGAAATGACAAACGTAGTATGAAAATAGGTTTAGCAAAATCGAGGTCCGCTTACTAGATAGCAGGAAGACAGAAAGGGCACTTTCATGGTCAGCTGAAAACCCTATCAAAACACCATCCAGAAATTACTTTAAGACTCTAGTATTAACTCATAACACCAGAGTGGCAATTTCAGATCACAAGAGCTTTCCAGACACAGTAACGAAACAGCAGCTGTGAACTGGAACAAAATGCAAAAACAAACAAGGACGAAAGTCCAACTTAGCTGGGAGTTGTCTAGTAGCAGGAACATGCAAAGAAAGGCTTCTGATTACATTGTTGACCGGCATGAAACTGACAGAGGAGCAAGGTTATATAGAGACTCCCACATCCTGATGGGAACAGGTGAACAGAGAGGATGATGCACACAAGTTCAATTCCACCAGTGGCCACCGGGGGAGCCCAGAATCCAATTTCACAACAGTACCCCCCCCTCAAGGAGGGGGCACCGAACCCTCACCAGAACCACCAGGGCGATCAGGATGAGCCCTATGAAAGGCACGGACAAGATCGGAGGCATGAACATCAGAGGCAGTCACCCAAGAATTATCCTCCTGACCGTATCCCTTCCATTTGACCAGATACTGGAGTTTCCGTCTGGAAACACGGGAGTCTAAGATCTTTTCCACAACGTACTCCAACTCACCCTCAACCAACACCGGAGCAGGAGGCTCAACGGAAGGCACAACCGGTACCTCATACCTGCGCAATAATGACCGATGAAAAACATTATGAATAGAAAAAGATGCAGGGAGGTCCAAACGGAAGGACACAGGGTTAAGAATCTCCAATATCTTGTACGGGCCGATGAACCGAGGCTTAAACTTAGGAGAAGAAACCCTCATAGGGACAAAACGAGAAGACAACCACACCAAGTCCCCAACACAAAGCCGAGGACCAACACGACGACGGCGGTTGGCAAAAAGCTGAGTCTTCTCCTGGGACAACTTCAAATTGTCCACTACCTGCCCCCAAATCTGATGCAACCTCTCCACCACAGCATCCACTCCAGGACAATCCGAAGATTCCACCTGACCGGAGGAAAATCGAGGATGAAACCCCGAATTACAGAAAAACGGGGACACCAAGGTGGCAGAGCTGGCCCGATTATTGAGGGAGAACTCCGCCAATGGCAAAAAAGCAACCCAATCATCCTGATCCGCAGACACAAAACACCTCAAATATGTCTCCAAGGTCTGATTAGTCCGCTCGGTCTGGCCATTAGTCTGAGGATGGAAAGCAGACGAAAAGGACAAATCTATGCCCAACCTAGCACAGAATGCCCGCCAAAATCTAGACACGAATTGGGTCCCTCTGTCAGAAACGATATTCTCCGGAATACCATGCAAACGAACAACATTTTGAAAAAACAGAGGAACCAACTCGGAAGAAGAAGGCAACTTAGGCAAGGGAACCAAATGGACCATCTTAGAGAAACGGTCACACACCACCCAGATGACAGACATCTTCTGAGAAACAGGCAGATCCGAAATAAAATCCATCGAGATGTGCGTCCAAGGCCTCTTCGGAATAGGCAAGGGCAACAACAATCCACTAGCCCGAGAACAACAAGGCTTGGCCCGAGCACAAACGTCACAAGACTGCACAAAGCCTCGCACATCTCGTGACAGGGAAGGCCACCAGAAGGACCTTGCCACCAAATCCCTGGTACCAAAGATTCCAGGATGACCTGCCAACGCAGAAGAATGAACCTCAGAGATGACTCTACTGGTCCAATCATCAGGAACAAACAGTCTACCAGGTGGGCAACGATCCGGTCTATCCGCCTGAAACTCCTGCAAGGCCCGCCGCAGGTCTGGAGAAACGGCAGACAATATCACTCCATCCTTAAGGATACCTGTGGGCTCAGAATTACCAGGGGAGTCAGGCTCAAAACTCCTAGAAAGGGCATCCGCCTTAACATTCTTAGAACCCGGTAGGTATGACACCACAAAATTAAACCGAGAGAAAAACAATGACCAGCGCGCCTGTCTAGGATTCAGGCGCCTGGCAGACTCAAGGTAAATTAAATTTTTGTGGTCAGTCAATACCACCACCTGATGTCTGGCCCCCTCAAGCCAGTGACGCCACTCCTCAAAAGCCCACTTCATGGCCAAAAGCTCCCGATTCCCAATATCATAATTCCGCTCGGCGGGCGAAAATTTACGGGAAAAAAAAGCACAAGGTCTCATCATGGGGCAGTCGGAACTTCTCTGCGACAACACCGCCCCAGCTCCGATTTCAGAAGCGTCGACCTCAACCTGAAAAGGAAGAGCAACATCAGGCTGACGCAACACAGGGGCGGAAGAAAAGCGGCGCTTAAGCTCCCGAAAGGCCTCCACAGCATCAGGGGACCAATCAGCAACATCAGCACCCTTCTTAGTCAAATCACTCAATGGTTTAACAACATCAGAAAAACCAGCAATAAATCGACGATAAAAGTTAGCAAAGCCCAAAAATTTCTGAAGACTCTTAAGAGAAGAGGGTTGCGTCCAATCACAAATAGCCTGAACCTTGACAGGATCCATCTTGATGGAAGAGGGGAAAAAAATGTATCCCAAGAAGGAAATCTTTTGAACCCCAAAAACGCACTTAGAACCCTTCACACACAAGGAATTAGACCGCAAAACCTGAAAAACCCTCCTGACCTGCTGGACATGAGAGTCCCAGTCATCCGAAAAAATCAGAATATCATCCAGATACACAATCATAAATTTATCCAAATAATCGCGGAAAATGTCATGCATAAAGGACTGGAAGACTGAAGGGGCATTTGAAAGACCAAAAGGCATCACCAAATACTCAAAGTGGCCCTCGGGCGTATTAAATGCGGTTTTCCACTCATCCCCCTGCTTGATTCGCACCAAATTATACGCCCCACGGAGATCAATCTTAGAGAACCACTTGGCCCCCTTTATACGAGCAAACAAATCAGTCAGCAGTGGTAACGGATATTGATATTTAACCGTGATTTTATTCAAAAGCCGATAATCAATACACGGCCTCAAAGAGCCATCTTTCTTAGACACAAAGAAAAAACCGGCTCCTAAGGGAGATGACGAAGGACGAATATGTCCCTTTTCCAAGGACTCCTTTATATATTCTCGCATAGCAGCGTGTTCAGGCACAGACAGATTAAATAAACGACCCTTAGGGTATTTACTACCCGGGATCAAATCTATGGCACAATCGCACTCCCGGTGCGGAGGTAGTGAACCAAGCTTGGGTTCTTCAAAAACGTCACGATAGTCAGACAAGAATTCAGGAATCTCAGAGGGAATAGATGATGAAATGGAAACCAAAGGTACGTCCCCATGAGTCCCTTTACATCCCCAGCTTAACACAGACATAGCTTTCCAGTCGAGGACTGGGTTATGAGATTGCAGCCATGGCAATCCTAGCACCAAAACATCATGTAGATTATACAGCACCAGAAAGCGAATAATCTCCTGGTGATCCGGATTAATACGCATAGTTACTTGTGTCCAGTATTGTGGTTTATTACTAGCCAATGGGGTGGAGTCAATCCCCTTCAGAGGTATAGGAGCTTCCAAAGGCTCCAAATCATACCCACAGCGTTTGGCAAAGGACCAATCCATAAGACTCAAAGCGGCGCCAGAGTCGACATAGGCGTCCGCGGTAATAGATGATAAAGAACAAATCAGGGTCACAGATAGAATAAACTTAGACTGTAAAGTGCTAATTGAAACAGACTTGTCAAGCTTCTTAGTACGCTTAGAGCATGCTGATATAACATGAGTTGAATCACCACAATAGAAGCACAACCCATTTTTTCGTCTAAAATTCTGCCGCTCGCTTCTGGACAGAATTCTATCACATTGCATATTTTCTGGCGTCTTCTCAGTAGACACCGCCAAATGGTGCACAGGTTTGCGCTCCCGCAGACGCCTATCGATCTGAATAGCCATTGTCATGGACTCATTCAGACCCGCAGGCACAGGGAACCCCACCATAACATCCTTAATGGCATCAGAGAGACCTTCTCTGAAAATCGCCGCCAGGGCGCACTCATTCCACTGAGTAAGCACAGACCATTTACGGAATTTTTGGCAGTATATTTCAGCTTCATCTTGCCCCTGAGATAGGGACATCAAAGCTTTTTCCGCCTGAAGCTCTAAATGAGGTTCCTCATAAAGCAACCCCAAGGCCAGAAAAAACGCATCCACATTGAGCAACGCAGGATCCCCTGGTGTCAATGCAAAAGCCCAATCTTGAGGGTCGCCCCGGAGCAAGGAAATTACAATCCTGACCTGCTGTGCAGGATCTCCGGCAGAGCGAGACTTCAGGGACAAAAACAATTTGCAATTATTTTTAAAATTTTGAAAGCAAGATCTATTCCCTGAAAAAAATTCAGGCAAAGGAATTCTAGGTTCAGACATAGGTGCATGAACAACAAAATCTTGCAAATTTTGTACCTTCGTGGCGAGATTATTCAAACCTGTAGCTACACTCTGAAGATCCATTTCAAACAGGTGAACACAGAGCCATTCAAGGATTAGAAGGAGAGAAAGAGAGGAAGGCTGCAGTATAGGCAGACTAGCAAGTGATTCAATTATAAGCACACTCAGAACTAGAGAAAAAAAAAAAAAAATTTCAGCAGACTTCTTTTTTCTCTCCTTTCTCAGCCAATAATTTAACCCTTTTTGGGCCGGTCAAACTGTCATGATTCTCAATGGCAAGAGAACATAGCCCAGCATATATAAGAACTAGCTCTTGGAAGATGGAATCTAAACTGACCATGAACTAAACCTGCCGCACAATTAACAGTGGCCGGGTAGCGTGCCTACGTTTTATCCCTAGACGCCCAGCGCCAGCCGGAGGACTAACTAATCCTAGCAGAGGAAAATACAGTCCTGGCTCACCTCTAGAGAAATTTCCCCAAAAGGCAGACAGAGGCCCCCACATATATTGGCGGTGATTTTAGATGAAATGACAAACGTAGTATGAAAATAGGTTTAGCAAAACCGAGGTCCGCTTACTAGATAGCAGGAAGACAGAAAGGGCACTTTCATGGTCAGCTGAAAACCCTATCAAAACACCATCCAGAAATTACTTTAAGACTCTAGTATTAACTCATAACACCAGAGTGGCAATTTCAGATCACAAGAGCTTTCCAGACACAGTAACGAAACAGCAGCTGTGAACTGGAACAAAATGCAAAAACAAACAAGGACGAAAGTCCAACTTAGCTGGGAGTTGTCTAGTAGCAGGAACATGCAAAGAAAGGCTTCTGATTACATTGTTGACCGGCATGAAACTGACAGAGGAGCAAGGTTATATAGAGACTCCCACATCCTGATGGGAACAGGTGAACAGAGAGGATGATGCACACAAGTTCAATTCCACCAGTGGCCACCGGGGGAGCCCAGAATCCAATTTCACAACAGTTATCCTCAAATGACCACAATACAAGTCATTTCTCTATAATGGCAAACATGAATATTGCAATATTAATCTGACAGGGTTATCATTTAGCTCACAAAGAGCTTAAATTATGGTCTCCGTGGAAAAATGTTGGTTAAAATACAAATTGAAAAGAAGGTGGCCATTGGCAGAAGAGCAAATCTATAAATATACTTTAGCTATGTAAAGGACTGCTCACACATGATGCTTACTGTAGAAGTAACATGTGGTTTTATCACAAATGCATTAAATTTGGTACCTAGGTAAACCAGGCTCTTCCTAAGGTTTTAGGCTAGTTCTCTCAGATTTGCTGTTGTAGCGATATTCTCCAAAAAGCAGTACACAACATCAAATATTGATTTAAGGTCAAACGGCAGGACCAATTTGACCCAAATTTGGCACATAGGTAATCAAGATAATTGAAAGACTTTAGACCAGAAGTAGCATTCTCAAGACATTTGCAAAAAAAGTGAAACACGCAAAAATTCATTTATAGCTAAAGGACTTAAGCAATTAGTAACTTTGGAAGATTTAACACTTTCTTTCAGCTTGCTAAAACATACTGTTTAATAATATATTCATCAAATGTAATACAAAAGTATTTTGGAGATATTCACAAAAAAAGGAACGCGATAGCAACATTAATTCTCAGCCAAGGAACAATTTGCAACAAAGTTGCCACATAGTTAACCCCTTAGTGACAGAGCCAATTTGGTACTTAATGACCGAGCCAATTTTTACAATTCTGACCACTGTCACTTTAAGAGGTTATAACTCTGGAACGCTTTATCGGATCCCGCTGATTCTGAGATTGTTTTTTCGTGACATATTGTACTTCAAGTTAGTGGTAACATTTCTTCAATATTACTTGCGATTATTTATGAAAAAAATGGAAATATGGCGAAAATTTTTAAAATTTTGCAATTTTCAAAATTTGTATTTTTATGCCCTTAAATCAGAGAGATATGTCACAAAAAAATAGTTAATAAATAACATTTCCCACATGTCTACTTTACATCAGCACAATTTTGGAAACAATTATTTTTTTTGTTAGGGAGTTATAAGGGTTAAAAGTTGACCAGCAATTTCTCATTTTTACAACACCATGTTTTTTTTAGGGACCACATCACCTTTGAAGTCATTTTGAGGGGTCTATATGATAGAAAATAACCAAGTGTGACACCATTCTAAAAACTGCACCCCTCAAGCTGCTCAAAACCACATTCAAGAAGTTTATTAACCCTTTACGTACTTCACAGGAACTGAAACAATGTGGAAGAAAAAAATGAACATTTAACTTTTTTTTGCAAACATTTTACTACAGAACCATTTTTTTAATTTTCACAAGTGTAAAAACAGAAATTTAACCACAAATTTTGTTGTGCAATTTTTCCTGAGTACGCCGATACCCCATATGTGGAGGTAAACCACTGTTTGGGCGCACCGCAGAGCTTGGAAGTGAAGGAGCACCGTTTGACTGTTTCAATGCAGAATTGGCTGGAATTGAGATCAGACGCCATGTCACGTTTGGAGAGCCCCTAATGTGCCTAAACAGTGGAAACCCCCCACAAGTGATAACATTTTGGAAACTAGACCCCTTAAGGAACTTATCTAGATGTGTGGTGAGCACTTTGAACCCCCAAGTGCTTCACAGAAGTTTATAACGTAGAGCCGTGAAAATAAAAAATCGCATTTGTTTTCACAAAAATGATTTTTTCGCCCACAAATTCTTATTTTCACAAGGGTAACAGGAGAAATTAGACCACAAAAGTTGTTGTGCAATTTCTCCTGAGTACGTCGATACCCTATATGTGGAGGTAAACCACTGTTTGGGCGCACCGCAGAGCTTGGAAGTGAAGGAGCACCGTTTGACTTTTTCAATGCAGAATTGGCTGGAATTGAGATCGGATGCCATGTCGCGTTTGGAGAGCCCCTGATGTGCCTAAACAGTGGAAACCGCCCACAAGTGATACCATTTTGGAAACTAGACCCCTTAAGGAACTTATCTAGATGTGTGGTGAGCACTTTGAACCCCCAAGTGCTTCACAGAAGTTTATAACGTAGAGCCGTGAAAATAAAAAATCAAATTTTTTCTACAAAAATGATATTTTTGCCTCCAAATTTTTATTTTACCAAGGGTAACAGGAGAAAATGGACCCCAGAAGTTGTTGTACAATTTGTCTTGAGTACGCCAACACCCCATTTGTGGGGGTAAACCACTGTTTGGGCGCATGGCTGAGCTCGGAAGCAAAGGAGCGCCATTTGACTTTTCAATGCAAAATTGACTGGAATTGAGATCGGACGCCATGTCGCGTTTGGAGAGCCCCTGATGTGCCTAAACAGTAGAAACCCCCCAAAAGTGACCCCATTTTGGAAACTAGACCCCCATGGAACTTATCTAGATGTGTAGTGAGAACTTTGAATGCCCAAGTGCTTCACAGAAGTTTATAATGCAGAGTAGTAAAAATAAAAAATATTTTTTTTTCCCACAAAAAATATTTTTTTAGCCCCCAAATTTTTATTTTCACAAGGGTAACAAGAGAAATTGGACCCAAAAAGTTGTTGTCCAATTTGTCCTGAGAATGCTGGTACCCAATATGTGGGGGTAAACCACTGTTTAGGCGCACGGCAGAGCTCGGAAGGGAAGGAGCGCCATTTTGAAATGCAGGCTTTGATAGAATGGTCTGCGGGCGTTATGTTGCGTTTGCAGAGCCACTGATGTACCTGAACAGTAGAAACCCCCCACAAGTGACCCCATTTTGAAAACTAGACCCCCCAAGGAACTTATCTAGATATGTGGTGAGAACTTTGAATGCCCAAGTGCTTCACAGAAGTTTATAATGCAGAGTAGTGAAAATAGAAAATATTTTTTTTTTCACAAAAAAGATTTTTTAGCCCCCAAGTTTTTATTTTCACAAGGGTAACAAAAGAAATTGGATGCCAATATTTGTTCTCCAATTTGTCCTGAGTATGCTGGTACCCCATATGTGGGGGTAAACCACTGTTTTGGCACACGGCAGAGCTCAGAAGAGAAGGAGCGCCATTTTGGAATTCAGACTTTGATAGAATTGTCTGTGGGTGTTATGTTGCGTTTGCAGAGCCCCTGATGTACCTAAACAGTAGAAACCCCCCACAAGTGACCAAATTTTGGAAACTAGACCCCCTAAGGAACTTATCTAGATATGTGGTGAGAACTTTGAATGCTCAAGTGCTTCACAGAAGTTTATAATGCAGAGTAGTGAAAATAAAAAATATATTTTTTTCCCACAAAAAATAATTTTAGCCCCCAAGTTTTTATTTTCACAAGGGTAACAAGAGAAATTGGACCCCAAAAGTTGTTGTCCAATTTATCCCAAGTACGCTGATGCCCCATATGTGGGGGTAAACCACTGTTTGGGCGCACGGCAGAGCTCAGAAGGGAGGGAGCACCATTTGACTTTTTTAGCGCAAAATTGGCTGTCGTGTTTGGAGACCCCCTGATGTACCTAAACAGTGGAAACCCCCAAATTATAACTCCAACCCTAACTCCAACACACCCCTAACCCTAATCTTAACCCGATCCATAATCCTAATCACAACCCTAACGATAATCACAACCCTAACCCCAAAACTGCCCTAATCTCAACCCTAACCATAACCCTAATCAAAACCCTAAATCCAACACACCCCTAACCCTAATCCCAAACGTAACCCTAATCCCAACCCTAATCCCAAACGTAACCCTAATCCCAACCCTAATCCAAACCCTAATCCCAACTCTAACCCTAACTTTAGCCTCAGCCCTAACCCTAACTTTAGCCCCAACCCTAACCATAACTTTAGCCCCGTCGTCACAAAAAAAGTTCAATGTAACCTTTTTTTTGTACGTCGCGTCCGTCATTTCCGCGCATGCGTGGCCGTAACTCTGCCCCCTCCTCCCCAGGACATAGACTGGGCAGCGGATGCATTGAAAAACTGCATCCGCTGCCCACGTTGTGCACAATTTTCACAACGTGCGTCGGTACGTCGGGCCGACGCATTGCGACCGACCCGTACCGACGCAAGTGTGAAAGAAGCCTAAGGCTACTTTCACACGAGCGTCGTACTCGGCCCATCGCAGTGTGTCAGGCCGACGTACCGACGCTAGCATTGTAAGCGCCACACAACGGTTGCAGCGGATGCTGTTTTTTCAACGCATCTGCTGCCCCATTGTGAGGTGCGGGGAGGCGGGGGCGGAGTTCCGGCCGCGCATGCGCGGTCGGAAATGGCGGACACGTCGCACAAAAAAGTTACATGTAGCTTTTTTTATGCCGACGGTCCGCCAAAGCACGACGCATCCGTCGCACGACGGATGCGACATGTGGCAATCCGTCGCAATGCGTCGCTAATGCAAGCCAATGGAGAAAAAACGCATCCTGCAAGCACTTTTGCAGGATGCGTTTTTTCTCCAACGATGCATTGCGACAGAAGCCAAAAAACGCTAGTGTGAAAGTAGCCTAACCCTAACCCTAACCCTAGCCCTAACCCTAAATTTAGCCCCAACCCTAACCCTAACCCTAACTCTAACCCTAACCCTAACCCTAACTCTAACCCTAACCCTAACTCTAACCCTAACCCTAACTCTAACCCTAACCCTAACCCTAATTTTAGCCCCAACTCGTCTCTCCTGCCGGCCGGCAGATGGCAGCAGATGGCGGGTGCACTGCGCATGCGCCCGCCATTTTCTTTCCCGACGAAGAAGCCGGCCGGCAAGAGGAGACACAGGAGGACCCAGGGACACCGGGTGAGTATTATTGGGTCCCCGAATCCCCCTATTTCTCTGTCCTCTGATGTGCAATCACATCAGAGGACAGAGAATTACAGATCGCTTTTTTTTTTATTTTTGCGGTCGCCGGTAAACTGTTAATTACCGGCGATCGCAAAACAGGGGTCGGTGCAAACCGACCCCGATCATGTTCTTTGGGGTCTCGGCTACCCCCGGCAGCCGAGACCCCAAAGATCTTCCGGGTGCCGGGCGGCGGGCGTACTGCGCGTGCGCCCGCCATTTTTTCCCAGAAAAAAGATGGCGACGCCCATCTGGAGCCACGAGGAGCACCGGGGGAGATAGGTGAGTATTGGGGGGCTATCGGGGGCCATCGGGGACTATTTCTCTGTCCTCCGATGTGCGATCACATCGGAGGACAGAGAAATTAAAAGGCAAATCGCGTTTTTTTTTTTTTGTTGCGACCACCGGTAAACGGTTAATTACCGGCAATCGCAACTCGGGGGTCGGTAAAACCCCCCCGAATCATGTTCTCCGTTGCTACCCTCGGCAACCGAGACCCCAGAGAAAATCCGACTCTGGGGGGCGCTATTCACTTTTTCCACAGCGCCGTTAATTAACGGCGCTGTGGTTTAAGTACCCTTAGCGGCCGCCGTTAAAAGGCATATCGGCGGTCGTTAAGGGGTTAAACCAAGCACTTCAGAAGGTTTAACACGAGATTTAAGTTCTATGGAACCTATTGTTCCTGAGATATTTCCCTTAAAAGGAACATTAATGTACTATAAATATTTATTTACAGCCAAATGACCAGACCAATCTTCCCCAAATCTGTAAATCAGGCACTTCAGAAGGTCTTAAGATAGGCTTAATTTCTCTAGGACCAACATGTTGGCTTTATGTCAGTAGCAGGTTTTTTAACCACACACAGTTAAACCAAATAGTTCAATACAAAGCCAAATAATTCAACAATCTCTGTATAGTTAAAATTTAATTTCTGTTGTCTGTTGTCTGATGTCCATTCTAAATGCACAGCCAAATGACTAGACCAATCTGCACCAAATTTGGCACACAGGTATTAGAAGAGTTTCTGAAGATTTTAGAAAAGGTGTCAGCTCTCTAGGATCTACCGTTCTTCTGTTCAGAAGTAAAATAAATATGTAGCATGTATGCTTCTAATTGAATGATTGGATGCAATAATATTTCTAGGTAGAATAGCATTTGGGAGCCAACATAGTCCTACTAAACAAAATCTATATCACTGTTAAGTTTTAGGGAGATCTAAATTCTTCTCAACAGAAATGTGTGGTTCAGGTACAATACTTTTAATTGCAAGGCTCTGGGAAGCTCTCAAAAAAGAGTGATAGTGTGCTAATGGAGATAAACTTTTTAAAAATCTTTATAGGTTTGGCACTTAACAAATAACAAAAATAACTAATTGAGATATAAATTTTATGGAAAATATTTAATTACAATATAGGAAATTAAAAAAAACAAAATGCAATAACTCCGAACACATGTTAAATTACACCAATGGCACCAAACAAATAAAGTTGAAGTGATAAGTTTACATACAATTAGGTTAACCCCTTCACGCCGCAGCCCATTTTCATTTTTTGCATTTCTGTTTTTTGCTCCCCTGTTTCCCAGAGTCATTACTTTTTTGTTTTTCTGTCAATATGGCAATGTGAGGGCTTGTTTTTTTGTGGGACGAGTTTTACTTTTGAACGACACCATTGGTTTTACCATATTGTGCACTGGAAAACAGGAAAAAAATCCCAAGTGCGGTGAAATTGCAAAAAGTGCAATTCCACAACTGCTTTTTGAGTTTCCTTTTTACCATGTTCACCATTTCATTATAATTCTCCAGGTCATTATGAGTTGGTAGATACCAAACATGTATAGTTTTTTTCTTCCTGGTTCCTGGTTATGAAGAAAGTTTTGAATGGGCAACACAGGGATAAATGTGTTGAGGCGGTAGGTAGTTCACATGTTGGCAAGGCTTAGTGAGCAGCAGCGAGCAATATCTGAATTCCAGCTTCTTAATGCCCATCAGAGTGACACTCAGCCCCTCACACAATTTTCTCAAGCCACATTGGGTGATGACGAAGAACAGGAGGAGGAGGAGGGTGAGGCGAAACAAGAATTTTTGGTCTTCACTACAGAGGGGACTCCCAATCCCAGTTTCATGCCTGTCCAGCATAGATGGCCTGAAGAGGAGAAGGAGGAGGAGGCTATGCGTCATGAGGTGGAGAGAATGGTTAGTGTTTTTCTTGTTGAGGACACTGAACGTTGTCAAAGGAAAATACAGACAGGCTGACTCTTCTAAAATTGAAAAAGGGCTGGATTTACTGCGACTTTGTAAGCCCTATGGATGACAACAACGTAATGTAAAAGCAGCCCAAATGTTTTGTTTGGGAAGTTGTCTTAACATCCATCCCTTACCATCCAAACCCATTTTGTTCGTGAAATCACCTCTTCCTCCTGCTTCTGCAGCAAGTACTTAGTGGTCATATATGCATACCTCATGTGGCTCATGTTTTTTACTTTGCGACGAATAATTGGCACATTGTGCAATGGTGAAACTTGTACTCCCTGCAAATTCCCTTGCTGACACACTCCAACAGTGGAGTAATGAAGATTAATGCTCCTGCTAAACTGTCACGTAAGAGTATCATACCGGGATTGCACCAGTCACAAAACTTAGATAAACATACGTTATTTTTTATAACAATAGACCATTGCGATTTTTTTAAAATCAGCTTGTTTAAACACTGAAAATGCAGGGTAATGAAGATTATTGCCCCTGCTAAAATGTCACATATGATTATCTATACCCAGATTGCGCCACTCAAACAATTGCTAGACAAATATTAGGTATTTTAAGTGCAGAGAGCTGCAGCATGTACTTGCAATGATCAGAACACTCAGTTGTCTGCTTTTCACCCTTCCTCCCTCCTATTAAATCTCTCACTGCTAAATTCCCACCTAACAAACAAAAACAAGTAATCTTGACAGTCCTCAGCTCTTAAAAGGGCTTTTTGGAATAAATAACGCTCACTATAACTTTCTACCATTGTCCCTATGCTCCTTTCACTCTCCCTATGATCACACTATGCTCTTACTATGCTGTTTCCGGCTGCAATGTGCGCAAGATGGCACCAACAGCATTTAAATAGTTCCTATGATGCTGGAAGGCCAGCCAATCACAGTAATGCCACACCAAAGATGGAACCGGCATTACTGTGATTGGCAAGCTAGCTCAGCATGTTCATTAGCTGCAAATAATGCGCCATACATGCTGGGCGGATTACTCTAATTTACCGAGGTAAATACCTAATTACTCACCATATAGCGAGTAGCCCGAATTCCGTACTATTCGTGCAAGTAACGAATAGTGTTGAATGTATTCGCTCATCACTAATGACTATTATTATGCTGTAAATAATCTTCCCTATCAAGATTTTTCTAGCTAAAGATATCTTGAATATAATTATGATGATTCAAGTTTAGTTTTGAATTGGGTAATAAGATTATCTATTGCACAGATCAAAAATCAACTTCCAGCTAATTTTTCTCTGTAGACTAAAATATATTGTGGTGACTCAACTCCCAATTTTTAGGTATTTTCTTTGTTTTCAAGCCTATTGTACAAAATTAATATTCATTGTAAAGTAGTTATCATTTCTTTTCAGCAGTTGGGAATACCCAGATGGACTTAGTGGCATAAGAGATCATACCTGTTTTTGTCAGCTGATTTTTAACAGTCCCTTATGGACCCTGTTTTCTTGATGGCTTGTCACATCTTAGAGCAGAAGTGTTATTTGATGTTTGGAAAATAAAGAAACCCATAAAAAATTGATTTATTGCAATATCTGTCACCATGTACTTTCACCCAGGCTTTCTACTGTGATTGAAGAATAAAAGAACAATTTGTTACAGTTCTGTGTTTAGTGATAATTGCTGAGTTTGAAAATCCATAGGCAACTGAGAAATACCATTGTTTTGCTAAATCACTCAATCAGTCTAATATGTCATTTCGTGTTACTGCCGAGAACAAGTGAAAAATTATTTCTTCAAAGCTAGGCATAATTTACCAATAATTACAGTATGACTAGCTGTAATATATTTTCACACAATTTATTTCAGCTTTAATGTAAACTACAATTATAACACAGAAAACAAATTACCAAAAGAAAGCAATCCTTACCATTATCATCATTATAATTGGTCCATATCAATATATCTTTCTAGAAAAGTAAATCACTTAAAAAAAACATAATATTTATTGCCAAAAGCAAAAAAAGTATTTTTTTCTTAATTTAAATAATTCTAAACCTTAGTTTATGACCAAGAATATTTTTAATTCAAAACTGGTCTTTATCATGCTTGAAAAAAACAAGTTGTGGTTAAAATGTTGCATGTATACTGATGAATAAAACTCCTCCTAATTTGAATAGATTTAAGGTATTGTGGATTTATACTAAATTTATAATTCTGAGGCTATTACATTTTCATCCTTTTGGAAGTGATAAATTGGCCTCAAAAACCCTGAGATTTTACATTCAAAACAGAAGTTAATAGAGATGCAAATTAAAAATGGTAGTGTCATACAATACAAAACACAACATAAGACACCAGTTGAAAGAAATAATTATCACAAGGCACAGTATAGAGTAAGCGGTATTTAATTTTTTACATTTATTTAAATATTACACACCTTGTAAAATGCCCCGGAAAGATCCCGTATGCATTGCTATAAAACATTGATTATTTTTACCAACATAAATACAGATGTATTCAGTCTACCCTTACCTTTTCATGAATTTGGTTTCAGACACCGATTTCTCACCAAATTCAATACAATATCATGATATACAATCAAGACTCCAGAAAAGCTGCAAACCATATCACAACCACACATAGACACATATTCTACAGACATCTTGTAATAGAGTATCAAAAAAAACATTTTATTTCAATCTAATTGTCTGATATCACTATATTGCGCAAGGCAAGGAAGGAGACATATGTACGAGAAATGCTGCATCACTTTTCTAAAGGTGAAGAGCTACAGCATCAAGAGATTCAATGATTGGCTAAATGGTTATTTCAATGGAATGTATCAAATTTTGAAGTTTTTAATTTATAAAACATCTACTATGTACATATTAGAAATACACACTTTACGATAATTGAAATGTAATAGACTAATCTAGTCTCCAAGAAGATATATATGTGTAGTTCATTGCAATTCTGCTTTAGCTACACCTTCAGCCACACAATTGAGCTTTTAGTATCTTTTTTCTGCTCATCCAGAATCAATCTACATAGAAAAACTTAGTAGTGGTAAAACCTATTTTGTAGGTTTGTTGCATAGTAATATTTTAGTAGCATGTGATCATGAATTCTGTTTGCATTGAATGCATTTGAATTAGGTATTGATCCAGCAAATGCTAATGTCATTATACAGGGAGTACATCCTCATTTTATGACAGGGACAAAGGTCCATAGTAAATTAAAATATTTTAACATCAACAGCATTGTAGATGGATCACTGAGTTGCTTTAGTTATATTTCCTAACATAGGAGCCACATCAAGAGTTTTTCAAATGCCTTGTCCACAACCACATAATAAATGTATAAAAAGAAAATGCAGTTCTTCTTGCACAATATTCTTTAATATTTTCTTCCAAATTGTATATTATATTTGTAATGACAAAAGTTAAATAAAGTATGCTAGAACCAGTTAAACATAAGTGATGAGCGAATATACTCATTACTCCGAGTATTTTTTAGTGCTCGTAGATTTAGTTTTCATCGCCACAGCTGAATGATTTACATCTGTTAGCCAGCATAAGTACATGTGGGGGTTGCCTGGTTGCTAGGGAATCCCCACATGTAATCAAACTGGCTAAGAGATGTAAATCATTCAGCTGTGGCAAGAAAAACTACATTTCCGAGCACTAAAAAATACTCGGAGGACACCCGAGCGTGCTCGAGAAATCTCGAGTAACAAGTATATTCGCTCATCACTATTAAACATCACATAATAATGCCATTATAAATGCCAATACCCTATATGTGGGGGAAATTTACTGTTTGGGCCAACGGCAGGGCTTGGAAGGGATGGAGCATCATTTCACTTTTTGAATGTAAAATTTGATGGCATAATTAGCAGTTGCCATGTCGCGTTTGGAGAGCCACTGATGTGCCTAAACAGTGGAAACTCCCCACAAGTCTCACCATTTTGGAAACTAGACTCCTTAGGGAACTTATCTAGATGTTTTTTGAGCACCTTGAACCCCTAGGCACTTCATAGAAGTTAATAACGTTAAGACGTGAAAATAAAAAAAAATCAAATTTTTCCCACAAAAATATTTATCATCTACAAATTTTATATTTTCACAAGGTCAAAAGGGGAAAATGGACCCCAAAGGTTGTTGTGCAATTTCTCCCGAGTTCCCCAATACCCCATATGTGGTTGAAAACTACTTTTGAGGCATAGTGCAAAGCTCAAAAGGGAAGTAGCGCCATATTGCAGTGCAGATTTTGCTGCACCTGTTTGAGGCTGCCATGTTACATTGGCAGAGCCCCTGAATTGCCAGAACAGCAGAGCCACCCATAAGTGACCCCATTTTACCAATTACACCTCTCAATTAATTCATCTAGGGGTGCAGTGATTATATTGACACCACGGGAGTGTCAGAGACTTTTATACCATTGGTCATTGAAGAAAAAATAATTAGAATTGAGAGTCCTCAGTGGTTGATACCTTTTAATGGCTAACTGAAAAGATGGTAACAAATTGCAAGCTTTCGAGACGACACAGGTCTCTTCATCAGGCAAAGAGGTATCAACCACTGAGGATTCTCAATTCTAAATATTTTTCTATCTACTGGCTAACACGGTACCAAGATATATCTTTCCTGAAAAAATAATTTTCATTTTTACCACCAAGATTGTGTGTTAGCCCCAAGTTTTACATTTTCACACTGGGAAATGGGTAAAAATTTCACCAGAATTTGTCCCACAATTTCTGCTGAATGTAGGAATATTCCATATGTGGCTGTACAGCACTGCTTAGCCATACGGAGAGACTCGGGAGGGTTGGAGCGCTATTTGCTTCCTGGAGCGTAGCTTTTCCTAGATTAGTTTGCGGATTCCATATAAAGAGCTCTAAGTGCTAGAAAAGCAGAATCCCCTCTCAAATGACAACATTTTGGAAATTATAACCCTTTGGTAATTTACCTACAGATGTAGTGACGATTTTGACTCCCTGGGTGTTTTCCAGAAACAGGCAACAGTGGAAGTTGCTGATTGAACATTGCAAACTTCCATTGTAGTGACCAGTACATTTCAGTCACCAGTACATTATGCCCAGCTCATGCTTCTAGAGACATGCACCTGTAAGTTAGGCGGGCTCTCATCACTACAGAAATGCCAAACATTTGAGTGCTAAATGTGGTTTAGGCACACTGGTGCTCAGAAGTGAGAGGACATTAGGATTTGGGAGCGGAGAATTTGTTGAATATCTTTTGGGGGCGAGGAGTTATTTCACTTTTCCAGAGCCTTTGTGCAACCGGTAACTTGGAAGCTGCCTATATTTCTGTTAACAGAATGTTAGGGTTGGCGGAACGCACCGAAAATATTTATTAGATGGGATTGGTGCGTTCACAACCCGGGATCCACCGTGCAGGAAAGAACCTGCTGCTAAGTAATTGGCGGCACTATATGGCGGTATGAACCAGCTCTGTTAGCTTCACAGAGCGGCTGAGAAAGCAAAGCTCTGTGCCCTGTTAGACTTTCACAGAGGCACAGGCTAACTACCCAAATGAGAGCAGTCAGTGGTCATGCATGCACACAAAACTCCTCGCCGGAAGTGCCAGCATTCTAGGGCTTATTTCAGCCAGGTCCCTGAATACACACAAACACAATCTCCTCGCCGGAGGTGCCAGCATTCTAGGGGCTTATTTCAGCCGGGTCCCTGAACACATACAAACGCATGACCACACTGGCGCAAAGCACATAACTTAGGAAGATACTAGCGCATGGCCGTGCGGCCATGCGAGCCTTAAATAGCTGCAGCACGTACAGGACCTTCCTAGAAGGACCAATGAGAGGCTGCTACAAAGCCTGCGCACCTACAGGACCTTCCTAGAAGGACCAATAGATTTGGCTGCAGTACCTGAGCAAGTGACCCTTGATCTCCACTGAGAGATCTTACCCTGGGCATGCTCAGTGTGTGCAAAGCAGGACTTAGTCCCAGAAAAGCCTGCTCACCGCAGATCAGTGCAGGGTACAATAGCAGAGCCTGGAGAGGCAGCAGTGACCCTTTGCACAATATCAGTCCTAGTGAGACGCTGGGACCGACGTCTCCGCTGAGCAGGCTCCACTGCGGCCGATGCAGAACGGGAGACCGCAGCAGACACGGATCGAGATTCCCCCTGTGCAGCAGAGGAAACTCGACTCCTAACACAGATGATGGACCTGAGTGGGGACTTTTTTTGTTGTTGATTGAGTTGAAACTTTTATTGGGAACATTTTGCATAACATTTATCTGGCACTATACGCTGAGAACTTACATCAGGGTTTCCATCTAAATCTCTGAGTGACGTGACAGATGAAACCCCAGATTCATTTGCTATAGTGAGGCAGCAGATTTACTCTCGAGTCAGTATGGCCTCTGTTCAGTGGTGTCCTTTTCATTAATGCAGAAAACTGTGGCCGACGCACTATGCAATCCTGAAAAGACTGACATCACCTGATCACAGGTCCTATGGCATCCACAGCGCCTCAATCTGACTCATTATAGGAAATCTTCCGCCGAGGGTTTTGTCTGAATCACATATTTCAGAGATTTACATGGAAACCCTGGTGTAAGCACTCAGTGCAGAGCGCAGGGTAAATGTGCACCAAGCCTTACTGTGATCTTTGGGAGGCAGAATGAAAAAATCTACAGCATGTGAGGAATTGGTTTTATTTATTTTTTTATGCCATTCCTAGTGTGGTATAAGTGACTAGGCGACTTTATTCTTCAGGTTAGTGCTGTTACATTGATACAAGATTTATATTGGGTTTTTCTGTTTGGCTTCTGTCACACACTAAGAGACTTTTTATTGCAAAAAATAGTTTTTGCATCACCATATTTTGAGAGCTATAATTTTTTCTTATTTCAGCTGACAGAGTCATGTTATAGCTACTTTTTTCTGGGACAAAATGCTTTTATTGGTACCATTTTTGTGCACATGACATTTTTTGATAGCTTTCTATTTTGATTTTTATGAGACAGAATGAATAAAAACCAGCAATTCAGAATTGCTTTTTGGTTTTTTTATACTGTTCTGCGTGTGGTAACATTGGTAAGACTGCTTTATTCTTTGGGTCAGTACGATTACAGCAATACCACATTTATATTTTTTTATGTTTTGGCGCTTTTGCACAATAAAAACTATTTTGTAGAAAAAATATATATTTTTGCATCACTTTATTCTGAGAGTTAAAACTTTTTTATTTTTCTGCTGATGGAGCTGTATCACAGCTTGTTTTTTGCAGGACATGGTAATGTTTTCAGTGGTACTATTGTTATTTACATCAGTCTTTTTTATCGTGTTTTATTGTACTTTTGGTTTGGTGGTATGATGATAAAGCATAGTTTCTTCCTTCGGTTTTTATTTATTCTTTTACAGTGTTCACTGAAGGGGTTAATTAGTGGGACAGTTTTATAGAGCGGGTCAATACGGACACGGCGACACAAAATATGTGTACTTTTATTGTTGTTTTTATTTACAAAAGCAAATGTATTTATTGGAAAATTATTTATTTAGTTTTCTTTATTTAGGGATTTTTAAAAAATATTTTTACACTTGGTAAATTTTTTTTTTAAACTTTTTTACATTGTCCCAGGATGGGACATTACTTTATAGCATTAAATCGCTGATCTTATGTTCTGCAATGCAGAGTATCAGATCAGCGATCTGACAGGCAGGGAAGGAGGCTTCCCAGGTTCTGCACCTTACCTGCTGGACCTGGAAGGACCCAGCGGCCATCTTAGGGCCGGGTGTCTCAATGGAGACCATCAAGACAATGTGATAGCATCACATTGTCCTGATGGAAGAACACAGGGAGCCCCTTCCCTGCTCGTTGCCCCTCTATGTCGCTGTCACTACTGACAGTGGCAAAAGAGGGTTTAAATGCCTGCAATTGGTGGGTATTGCTGCAGGGCATAAGATGTCACATACAGCTGACACCCGCACTCGATCGCCGTGGTGCTCAATGTGAGGCCACGCAATCGGTGCACCATACTAGTACTGCTGTTTGTCAGAACGCAATTCCCGCAGAGCCGTACTAGTACAGCGCATGTCGGGAAGGGGTTAACCTAATAATTAAATTATTTAAATTATTAAATAATGCTTTCTTGTTCTGCAATATTTTTCATTCTAAAGGGCATGTGTACAAATAAAATCAGACATTTTTGAGTGACAGATTAAAGGCTAATATAAACAGTTTTTTTTGTGACTTTTGCATTTATTAATTGTGCAATCTTATAGAGGGCAGTCACCCCCTACAGGAATGGGTAGGTGGAGAGTGGCTGTTGATCTGGTATTTTGCACCTGTGTTGCTAAAATCTTGCTTTATGGACTGGCTGCACCCTGCAGTGCATTTGTTCCAAGATCTGGGCAGGTAAGTGTTGCTGCTATTTTTTCTGCTGTTGAAAATTGAATTTTTGTAGACCTTGAGTCTCTAGTGGCTTTGCTATTTAGTTTAGTGTAGGACTCGTAAGCGTGGGGACCCTTGGCGTGGGTTACAAGCTTGCGTATTTTGGCCAAAATATCATCCAATACCTCACTATTTTTGTATATTTTTGCACTATATTTTTCAGGGTGCAGCCAAGCCCTAACACGTTCGGTCTCGCATGAGGGGTGTTTGCACTGGGATGCATTGAGAGTGTGCTGGCCAGCCCACCTAATCGAAAAGTAGGGGTGTGACTAATAGGCTGTGAACCAGACACTATGCAGTACCATTGTGTGAACAATGCTCTATGTGGGCCTTCATTGTGCAATTGTATATTAGGCAGTCACCCCCTCCAGGAGTGGGTAGGTGGAGAGTAGCTGTTGATCTGGTATTTTGCATCTGCGTTGCTAACATCTTGCTTTATGGGTTGGCTGCACCCTGTAGTGCATTTATTCCAAGATCTGGGCAGGTAAGTGTTGCTGCCTTTTTTTCTGCTGTTTAAATCAAATTTATTCAAAATGCTATGAGAATTAAAATTTTATGTAAATGCTCCTATTGTTACATTTTTAATCCCATTACAGGGTTACAATATAGTATTAATAATATTAATATGATGATATATTGTATAACAAACTTAATTGTTTTCACAGTCTGAGATTTGTTGTATTTTTACATTTTGTTATTGAATCTATTTAAAATTAAACAAATGTGTATACAAAGTAATCCAATTTTTGGCTTTAATAATTCATTGATTTTACATTCAATATAAATTGTATTATTTTGATTATGCTCCATTTACTATGTTTACCCATATGCATTGATTGATTTCCATAACTGTTGGTATTCAAGAAGCATGCAGCTTCTTGGTCCATTGAACCAGAGTTACAGAGGAAAACAGCAATATATCTGAATCTTGATGGGGAAAACACAAATGAAAACCCAGGGCAGAATCTCACTTTTCATGAATGTTTTATAGTTGATTTAGATATAGTATTATGTTCATTTCTCACGAGATACTTCAAGCTTTGCTTATTCGAAGATAAACCAAGGTGGTGTCTCTAAGGCATCAGCAACAAAAGGATTAGAGGCAAAACCCTTGAAGTGAGTCAAAAGAACATTTTTACTTACATTGTGCTTTGTAAGATTGGAAATATTCGTAGATATCGATTGCAACCACTCTATGCAATCATCCGCCGATAAGCACTGTATTATTCCACTGCAAACCCCGTCTACTGCTGTGAGTTGAAATGCATTCTGCCTGGAAATAAAGTAATTATTTAAAGCTTAACCTTTGTTTACTAGATAGAATACAGTAGGTGTGGTGGCAGAAACAATTCAGAAAAAAGATGTCAACTGAGAAAATGGCCAAAAAACAAATTCACATAATGAAACTTATTCAGAAAACTTACCAAAAAGAGGCCTGCATCATTAAACATGCACAAATTGTTATTAAAAGACTTGCATCTCTGTAAACCTTAACATTAATGTGAAACTGTTCTAGTGAAATATTTTTTTCTTCTTGACCAAAAAACTAAACACTATTATATGTGATACATGTACAGTGATATATAAAAGTTTGGGCACCCCTTATCAAAATTACTGTTGTTGTGAACTGTTAAGCAAGTTGAAGATGAAATAATCTCAAAAAGCCTAAAGTTGAAGATGACACATTTCCTTTGCATTTTAATAAAAAAAATATATATATTGTCATTCCTTAAGTTTGTTAATTTACAAAAAAGAAAATGGGCAGATGCAAAAGTTTGGGCATCCAGTGAGATTTGTGTGCTTAGATATCTTTGAACATGTTTTCTGACCTTAACTAGTTTGTTAGAGTTATGGCTTGTTGACTATTAGGAAAGGCCAAGTAATGCAAATTTACCAGCTTTAAAAAATCCCATTCTCCTCTAACTTTGTGCCATAAAGCAGCAGCCATGGTTTTTCTAATGGTGGGGGGGAGGAGTAGGAAAAGGCTATGAGATGACAGCAAAGCGTTTTCAAGTTGCCCTTTCCTCAGTTCTAAATTTAATTAGGAAATGGCAATTAACAGGAACAGTAGAAATCAAGATAAGGTCTCAAAGACCAAGCAAAATTTCAGTGAAAGTTCCTCAGAGGCTCGCTTGATAGGCAAATCAAAACCCCAACTGGACTGCAAAAGACCTTCAGAAAGATTTAACAGAGTCTGGAGTTGTGGAATATTCTTCTACTGTTTAGAGACGCTTGCACAAATGTGGCCTTCATGGAAGAATCATCAGAAGAAAACCTTTCCTGTGTCCTCACCATGAAATTCTGCATCACACGTATGCAAAAAACATATGTTAGGTGCCGGGATTCTCCCACTGCATGGGGTAGATCTCAAGCCTTGTCTGCCTCTGCGGTCTCCCATTCTGACTCAGCTGCAATTGGAACTGCTCAGCAAAGACTTCAGTCTCAGCATCTTGCCCAGACGCGTGCTGTTCACTTGGTTACTGCTGGCTCTCCAGCCAAAGCTATAGTAACTAGGAATAGATAGTGTCGAGCAGGCGTTCCAGTGGCTACGTCCATCATTCTACTGAGCATGCTCGTGAGGTGGCGACCTTTCATTGGTGGTCTGTCATCAGCTGCTTGGGTGAGTGGCAATTCCGGATTGGTCAATGAGCAAGGTCCTGTCGGACTGGACTTAAGCAGAGCATATAAAAGGGTTTTGGAGTGCACGTCAGTGTGTTAAGATCCTTTATTCTATGTGTGTGTCAGTGGATATGTAACCACTCTGTGTGCATGTGTGCCGCTAGTAGCATGGTGATTGTATGTCTAGGCAGGCAGTGTAGGGTGGGAACTCCAGATTGGCTTAGCACCTGACTCTGGGTGGCTCAAGTCATGTGTTTAGTTAGCACACCCAAGTCTCAGTGTGAGCACAACCACCAGCCCAGACTTCCCTGGTGGGTAGCTATAGGGACCCCAACTAGCGTCATTAATTGCTGTACTCCTGTGACGTCTAACAGGGTATAGCGCTGAGTGCTCTGTGGACCAACTGAGCAGGTACTTTCCACTCTTTCCACACGGAGTGACCTTTAACGCCGTGTTTATGGTGCTTGTACGCAGCATCGCTCCGCCATTGTTTAGCAGCTGCGGTTTCTCCATCACCACACGGTGGACCCCAGGTTGCGATCGCACCTTCTCATAATTTATATTTGGTGTGATCCGCAAACACTAACAAGCTGTAAAAAAGCCTGATGCATTTTGGAAACAATCCTGTGGACCGATGAAGTTAAAATAGAACTCTTTGGTCACAACGATCAAAGGTAAGTGTGGAGATAAAATGGCACAGAATTTCAAGAAATGAACATCTCTCCAACCATTAAACATGTGTGGATCAATCATGCTTTGAAGTTGTATTGCAGCCAATGGCACAGGGAACATTTCACAGACAGAGGGAAGAGTGGATTTAATGAAATATCAACAAATTATTGATGCAAACATAACACCATCTATGAAAAAAAGAATAATTGAAAAGATGATGGCTTATACAAATGGATAATCATACCAAACACAAGTCAAAATTCACAATAGACTATCTCAAAAGGAGCAATCTAAAGGTTTTACAATGGCCCACACAGTGTCCTAATCTGAACATCACTGAAACTCTGTGGCTAGACAAAAAATATCAGTGCATTCAAGGAAGAAATATACTTTCAAAAGGGGGTGCTACTAGGTACTAACCATGCAGATTGCCCAAACTTTTGCATCTGCTTATATTCCTTTTTGCAATTTTTAAAATGCAAAAGATGAAAATATATATTTTTCCCCAATAAAAGGAAATGTGTCATCTTTAACTTAAGGCCTTATAGAGGCCATCTCATCTTCAAGTGGCTTTGCTATTCACAATAATAGTAATTTTGACCAGGGGTGCCCAAACTTCTACACGCCACTGTATACAGTAGATATATATATCTATATATATAATTGTCTAAGGCCTCGACCAATCAGCGATGGGCACAGTATCGACGTAGATGTCATAATGGTTGCCATGGCGACGATGATGTCATAAAGGTTGCCTCGACCAATCAGCGACGGGCACAGTCTGCCGCGAATTCTGGAATCATCATTGTCCATATACTACGGGGACATGCATATTCTAGAATACCCGATGCGTTAGAATCGGGCCACAATCTAGTATATATATATATATATATATATACACACACACAGTACAGACCAAAAGTTTGGACACACCTTCTCATTTAAAGATTTTTCTGTATTTTCATGACCATGAAAATTGTACATTCACACTGAAGACATCAAAACTATGAATTAACACATGTGGAATTATATTCTTAACAAAAAGTGTGAAACAACTGAAAATATGTCTTATATTCTATGTTCTTCAAAGTAGCCACCTTTTGCTTTGATGACTGCTTTGCACACTCTTGGCATTCTCTTGATGAGCTTCAAGAGGTAGTCACTGGGAATGGTCTTCCAACAATCTTGAAGGAGTTCCCAGAGATGCTTAGCACTTGTTGGCCCTTTTGCCTTCACTCTGCGGTCCAGCTCACCCCAAACCATCTTGATTGGGTTCAAGTCTGGTGACTGTGGAGGCCAGGTCATCTGGCGTAGCACTCCATCACTCTCCTTCTTGGTAAAATAGGCCTTACACAGCCTGGAGGTGTGTTTGGGGTCATTGTCCTGTTTAAAAATAAATGATGGTCCAACTAAACGCAAACCGGATGGAATAGCATGCCGCTGCAAGATGCTGTGGTAGCCATGCTGGTTCAGTATGCCTTCAATTTTGAATAAATAAATCCCCAACAGTGTCACCAGCAAAGCACCCCCACACCATCACACCTCCTCCATGCTTCACGGTGGGAACCAGGAATGTAGAGTCCATCCATTCACCTTTTTTGCGTCGCACAAAGACACGATGGTTGGAACCAAAGATCTCAAATTTGGACTCATCAGACCAAAGCACAGATTTCCACTAGTCTAATGTCCACTCCTTGTGTTCTTTAACCCAAACAAGTCTCTTCTGCTTGTTGCCTGTCCTTATCAGTGGTTTCCATTTTACTATGAAGGCCTACTGCACAAAGTCTCCTCTTAACAGTTGTTGTAGAAATGTGTCTGCTGCTAGAACTCTGTGTGGCATTGACCTGGTCTCTAATCTGAGCTGCTGTTAACCTGCAATTTCTGAGGCTGGTGACTCAGATAAACTTATCCCCAGAAGCAGAGGTGAGTCTTGGTCTTCCTTTCCTGGGGAGGTCCTCATGTGAGCCAGTTTCTTTGTAGCGCTTGATGGTTTATGCCACTGCACTTGGGGACACTTTCAAAGTTTTCCCAATTTTTCGGACTGACTGACCTTCATTTCTTAAAGTAATGATGGCCACTCGTTTTTCTTTACTTAGCTGCTTTTTTCTTGCCATAATACAAATTCTAACAGTCTATTCAGTAGGACTATCAGCTGTGTATCCACCAGACTTCTGCACAACACAACTGATGGTCCCAACCCCATTTATAAAGCAAGAAATCCCACTTATTAAACCTGACAGGGCACACCTGTGAAGTGAAAACCATTCCCTGTGACTACCTCTTGAAGCTCATCAAGAGGATGCCAAGAGTGTGCAAAGCAGTCATCAAAGCAAAAGGTGGCCACTTTGAAGAACCTAGAATATAAGACATTTCAGTTGTTTCACACTTTTTTGTTAAGTATATAATTTCACGTGTTAATTCATAGTTTTGATGTCTTCAGTGTGAATGTACAATTTTCATGGTCATGGTCATGAAGGCAGCCCTAGTAGAGAATTTGAAAAATTCAATGGCAAAATGTTTTCTATTTGCTGCCTTTGCAGCAGCTCATTCACCAGTGGTTCTCAATGTACGTATACATATACAGAATATACAGTGGGGCAAAAAAGTATTTAGTCAGTCAGCAATAGTGCAAGTTCCACCACTTAAAAAGATGAGAGGCGTCTGTAATTAATACCATAGGTAGACCTCAACTATGGGAGACAAACTGAGAAAAAAAAATCCAGAAAATCACATTGTCTGTTTTTTTAGCATTTTATTTGCATATTATGGTGGAAAATAAGTATTTGGTCAGAAACAAACAATCAAGATTTCTGGCTCTCACAGACCCGTAACTTCTTCTTTAAGAGTCTCCTCTTTCCTCCACTCATTACCTGTAGTAATGGCACCTGTTTAAACTTGTTATCAGTATAAAAAGACACCTGTGCACACCCTCAAACAGTCTGACTCCAAACTCCACTATGGTGAAGACCAAAGAGCTGTCAAAGGACACCAGAAATAAAATTGTAGCCCTGCACCAGGCTGGGAAGACTGAATCTGCAATAGCCAACCAGCTTGGAGTGAAGAAATCAACAGTGGGAGCAATAATTAGAAAATGGAAGACATTCAAGACCACTGATAATCTCCCTCGATCTGGAGCTCCATGCAAAATCCCACCCCGTGGGGTCAGAATGATCACAAGAACGGTGAGCAAAAATCCCAGAACCACGCGGGGGGACCTAGTGAATGAACTGCAGAGAGCTGGGACCAATGTAACAAGGCCTACCAGAAGTAACACACTACGCCACCATGGACTCAGATCCTGCAGTGCCAGACGTGTCCCACTGCTTAAGCCAGTACATGTTCGGGCCCGTCTGAAGTTTGCTAGAGAGCATTTGGATGATCCAGAGGAGTTTTGGGAGAATGTCCTGTGGTCTGATGAAACCAAACTGGAACTGTTTGGTAGAAACACAACTTGTCATGTTTGGAGGAAAAAGAATACTGAGTTGCATCCATCAAACACCATACCTACTGTAAAGCATGGTGGTGGAAACATCATGCTTTGGGGCTGTTTCTCTGCAAAGGGGCCAGGACGACTGATCCGGGTACATGAAAGAATGAATGGGGCCATGTATCGTGAGATTTTGAGTGCAAACCTCCTTCCATCAGCATGGGCATTGAAGATGAAATGTGGCTGGGTCTTTCAACATGACAATGATCCAAAGCACACCGCCAGGGCAACAAAGGAGTGGCTTCGTTAGAAGCATTTCAAGGTCCTGGAGTGGCCTAGCCAGTCTCCAGATCTCAACCCTATAGAAAACCTTTGGAGGGAGTTGAAAGTCCGTGTTGCCAAGCGAAAAGCCAAAAACATCACTGCTCTAGAGGAGATCTGCATGGAGGAATGGGCCAACATACCAACAACAGTGTGTGGCAACCTTGTGAAGACTTACAGAAAACGTTTGACCTCTGTCATTGCCAACAAAGGATATATTACAAAGTATTGAGATTAAATTTTGTTTCTGACCAAATACTTATTTTCCACCATAATATGCAAATAAAATGCTAAAAAAACAGACAATGTGATTTTCTGGATTTTTTTTTCTCAGTTTGTCTCCCATAGT
Organism: Ranitomeya variabilis; assembly: GCF_051348905.1. NCBI lineage: Eukaryota > Metazoa > Chordata > Amphibia > Anura > Dendrobatidae > Ranitomeya > Ranitomeya variabilis. Next base: position 448,922,547 of record NC_135237.1, on the reverse strand, counting down.
TGAGGTCTACCTATGATGTAAATTACAGACGCCTCTCATCTTTTTAAGTGGTGGAACTTGCACTATTGCTGACTGACTAAATACTTTTTTCAGAATGTTAAAAAAAAATCCAGGAACTCACATTGTATGATTTTTACACAATTATTTTTGCTTTTTATTGCATGAGATAATTGTTCGATACAATATTAAAATAGAACTTAATATACTTAATATTTTGTACAGAAACCTTTGTACGGCTGAGGCTACAGATACCGCACTGCAGCAGTTTTGTTGGTCCACTCCTCCATACTGATCTTCGCCAGATCCGTCGTTTTGTCCTATGCCGTAATTCATGTCTGGGGGCTAAACAGTTTTCAACCTGGATTTTGCCAAGATGTGACTGTCCAGGTTGAGAACCACTGGTGAATGAGCTGCTGCAAGTGCAGCCTCAGTGACCAGCGGTGATGTCATCAAGGTTACTGCCAGTCACCAAGGCTGCATTTCCCGCTGGGCTTAACTGCGGTGACCTCGATGAGATCCTCACTAGTGATCCCGGTGGCAAGTTCACCGCAGTTCAAATTCACAGCAGTGAAATTCTCTTCTCGATGACGTCACCGCTAGTCACTGAGGCACTGATCACAGCAGCTCAATCAACAGTGGTTCTCAGCTTGGCACCGTCCAGGTTGAAAACTTTTTGGGGCAAAATGATGAGTAGGGTACTGATATTGTTGTTTTCTTGTTTATTACAGGAGACGAGGGATTCAGAGGAATTAGACATAAGGTGAGTATTAGCGATAAGCGAGTAGAATTGTTGCTCGGGTCTCCCCGAGCATTCTCGGGTGATCTCCAAGTATTTGGATCTGCTTGAAGATTTCGTTTTTGTGGCCTCAGCTACATGATTTATGGCTTCTGGACAGCCTGAATACATGTGGGAATTCCCTAACAAAAAGGCATTCCTCACATGTATTCAGTCTGGCTAGCAACCATAAATCATGCAGTTGAGGGGACAAAACTAATTCTATTCTTGATAACCAGCCTTACTAATGCTGACAGCTGAGGGTTGAAGCCCCAAACTGTGAGTTTTGCCTTGCTGAATATAGAAAATACAGGGGAACCCAACCCATGACTTTTTTTTATAATTTACACTGTGTGCAGAATTATTAGGCAAGTTGTATTTTAGAGGATTATTTTTATTATTGATCAACAAGTATGATCTCAATCAACCCAAAAGACTCATAAATATCAAAGCTTAATATTTTTGGAAGTTGGAGTGTTTTTTTTTTAGATTTAGCTATCTTAGGAGGATATCTGTTTGTGCAGGTAACTATTACTGTGCAGAATTATTAGGCAACTTAATAAAAACCAAATATATTCCTGCAGCGCCCCAGAGTCCTGGTCGTTGCAGTACTGTGGCTCCGCCACTAAGGGGAGCTATGGTATGTCTGATGGCACTGAAGGAGTTCATCTGATCAGGTATCACAGACACCAATACATTTCACAGCCGGGCCTCCAGGGGTAGCTAAGGGTTCTATTCACTAGGCCACTCCCCACCATTGTGGGTAAACTGGGGGTCAGGCAGGAAGTTAGAGGAGAAAGCTGACTGGGTTGGAACCAGGCAACACCTTGTGGCAGAGGGTGTTGTAGGGGAAGATACAGTAGGGTCTCTGTCAGGGGTGGGATCCTGACAGAGGCTTGGCACTTGAGCGAACGTAACGGGACCGTGCCTGCTCAGCATAGCGGCGGTGCCCAAGGAAGGATCAGAAGCGAGATAGATTGTGCTGAGTGAGAAACGAGATCAAAGCGATAGGAGAATACCAGTAGGAGTCGTGCTGTAAGACCGAGGCAACATCCTACTGAGGCGCACAACCGGTGGCCGGAACGCCGAGAGAGTATCACAATATCTAGCTTCAAGCAATACTCTAAACAGCGGCAGGACAGTCAGTTTAAGGCGGGCTGTCTCACACAAATCACCTATGCAGTCTTGGGGGGCAACTTGTGGAGAGGGGCGACTCTAGGGTCCCGGAAGAGCTCCGAGCCTATCCGTCAAACGGGTGCCGTTCCAACCAGAACATCAGGGAGGGACGTAGGATTAGCAGAACATCATCTAATCGAGTTGTGAGGGAACTTAAGAAACAGACACAACAGTTGTGGGGACTTTCTGTAAGCACAGCAGGGAAGGACCACAACACATAGCGCAAGCAGGAAGGCACAGATTTCCACCTGTGAAGAGAACTCTGGAGGTGCCATTGGACCGGCCGGACTTGCGCAGCCTGGTGAACCGTATTCTGGACTGAGGACCCAGAGATCTTCAGTAAAGAGGTAAAGAGACTGCAACCTGGTGTCCTCGTTATTTACCGTGACCTGCACCCCACAACTGCACCATTATCACCCCACCATCCATCATACCTATCACCGTACGCCCCATGGCAGGGTCACGGGCCGGGGCCTAGCCACCGTGACAACCCCAGAGCAGAGACTCAGAGGCCCGGTACCGGGTACCCCTCGGCCCTGCGGCGGTGGGGGCGCTACATTCCCATCTCACTTGTTTATTTTCACCAGGTAAACCAATATAACTGCTTGAAATTTAGAAATAAACATTTCTGACATGTAAAAACAAAACCCCCCAAAATTAGTGACCAATATAGCCACCTTTCTTTATGATGACACTCAACAGCCTTCCATCCATAGATTCTGTTAGTTGCTTGATATGTTTACGATCAACATTGCGCGCAGCAGCCACCACAGACTCCCATACACTGTTCCGAGAGGTGTACTGTTTTCCCTCCCTGTAGATCTCACATTTTATGAGTGATCACAGGTTCTCTATGGGGTTCAGATCAGGTGAACAAGGGGGCCATGTCATTAGTTTTTCTTCTTTGAGACCTTTACTTGCCTGCCACACTGTGGAGTAGTTGGAGGCATGTGATGGAGCATTGTTCTGCATGAAAATCATGTTTTTCGTGAACGATACCAACTTCTTCTTGTAACACTGCTTGAAGAAGTTGTCTTCCAGAAACTGGATGTAGGTCTCGGAGTTGAGTTTCACTCCATCCTCAACCCGAAAAGGTCCTACAAGTTCATCTTTGATGATACCAGCCCATACCAGTACCCAACCTCCACCTTGCTGGCGTCTAAGTCGGAGTGGAGCTCTCTGCCCTTTACTGATCCAGCCTCTGGCCCATCCATCTGGCCCATCAAGAGTCACTCTCATTTCATCAGTCCATAAAATCTTTGAAAAGTCAGTCTTAAGATATTTCTTGGCCCAATATTGACGTTTTATCTTATGTTTCTTGCTCAAAGATGGTCGTTTTTCAGCCTTCCTTACCTTTGCCATGTCCATGAATATCGCACACCTTGTGCTTTTTGTTACTCCAGTAACATTGCAGCTCTGAAATATGGCAAAACTGGTGGCAAATGGCATCTTGGCAGCTTCATGCTTGATTTTCCTCAATTCATGGGCAGTTATTTTGCGCCTTTTTTGCCCAACACGCTTCTTGAGACCCTGTTGGCTATTTGCCATGAAACGCTTGATTGTTCGGTGGTCACATTTCAAAAGTTTGGCAATTTCAAGACTGCTGCATCCCTCTCAAAACATCTCACAATTTTGGACTTTTCAGAGCCCATCAAATCTCTCTTCTGACCCATTTTGCCAAAGGAAAGGAAGTTGCCTAATAATTAAGCATACCTTATATAGGGGTTTGATGTCATTAGACAACACCGCTCCTTATTACAGAGATGCACATCACCTGATTTACTTAATTGGTAGTTGGCTCTCAAGCCTGAACAGCTTGGAGTAGGACAACATGTATAAAAAGTATCATATGATCAAAATACAACTTGCCTAATAATTCTGCACACAGTGTATTTACAGCACAGGTGCCGGCTGATGAATACTGTTATTTGCAGCAGCAGGCATTGGCTGATGCGAGCAATAATCCCATCAGCAGACACCTTTTGATGGACAGTGGCTTTTTGAGGCTTTTGGCTGTTTTAATGGTGATACAGTAAGTAGAGATGAAAGAACTTTTTCTGAAAATGCTCGCCAATCTCAAATTCAGCACAAACGTAGCATCAAACTAAATCATGCCAAAACAGTGTGGCAGTCTATGGAGGTCACCATTTGCTATTCCAAATTGTTTGTAATAAAACTGTGCTTCAGCGGCAAATCAGAAGGCCAGATTTTCCCTCCAAAATTGTTAGGGCTTATATTGAGGTGCAGCCACGAGGCCCAATTAGCTAATCCAATTTGCTTATGATAAAACTGTGTTTCAGTATCAAGTCAAAATGCCAGATTTCTACTTAAATCCATTCTGACATGTTCCTAAATAATATGTCTCTGCACCCTGGTACTTATGGACACAGGAAGGATTATTATGTCTTTTTAATTGCAACACTGTGACCCAAGACTCGGTGATTGCATTAAAGTTCCAACACCATCTTACATCAGGGTAGATAGCGTCATCATCCTGGGGGTATTACTGCCCCCCAGCAACTATGATCACTGTGATTGAAATTTCAATTCTGAACAGCCAATGGCAGCATTTCTCCGTGTTTTGAGCAATCAGATTGCCTTAAACACTGATGTCCCAGCCTATGATCGGTGCTTTAAGAACACCAATAGTAGGCTGGTGCTTGGCAACACCAATCGCAGGGTACAGACATGGTATGACCACCCTTTGACGTGCCTAGGATCAGAGTTGTAAGAGCACCAACGCTAGGCTGGTGTCTGGCAATGGCAATATCACGATGACTTCGATCAAATCCCAGCACACAGATGCTGTGTGACTGCTCTGTGACCTTTCTGTCCCCACCCTGCACATCTTCATAGTGGCTGAGGATTTTTACAGAGCTGTCATGCTGTCCAATCTGCGCTGTGCTGGGCTTTGTGGTTCCACAGAAGCCTGTTACACCACAATTGCGCCCTGCTCCTGCTGCTAGAGAAGAGAGAAGAAAGAAGAGAGAAGAAAGAAGAAAGAAGAGAGAAGACAGAAGACATCTGTAGGAAGATCCCTGCCTGATTTCTCCTCATCCACCCCAATACCCCTCTCCCCTTTCCACACCCTCACCCCTCTTTTTACCCCTCTTTTTACCCCCCTCCCTAACCTCTCATTCTGTGGTCATGTGTCTGATCGTGGGTTGTGCTGGGCATTGTGATGTCACTGAAGCCTTTGACACCACAATTGCTGCTCCTGAGAACACAGAAGAAGAAAGAAGGAAGAGAGAAGAAAGAAAAAAGAAGAGAGAAGACAACTGTAAGGTTTTTTTATCACTGCCTGATCAGTCCTCATCAACTCAATCACCCTCTACCCCCTAACACCTCTTTTTAACCCTCATCAATTCCCACCCTTTGCACCACCTCCAGGCGCACATTCAGCAGCCACAGAGCATTGAGTAGGGACGCAGTTCACTGATCAGCACTCGTGCTTACTGTTTTACACTTTTTTTCACTGAATCTTTTTCCTCCCCAGTTGTTGTTCTTTTCTTTTTTTAAAAAAGTTTACACAAAGCGCTCTCTCACACACAGCTCAATAAATCACTGACACAAACACCACACATAAAAAAAATGTTGTCCCTCTTGTCTCAAAAATACCATTCAATGGAGGAGACTCTTACTCTTCGTCCGCTTCCTCCTCAGGTGGTGCTGAACTGCCAAGAAGATGCTCCAGGACATCTGAATTCCAGATTTCTACTTAAAAATCGTTAGAGCTAATATTGGGGCGCAGCCACAAGGCACAATCAGCTACACCAAATTATCTGTGATAAAATGGTGTTTCAGTGTGAAATCAGAGGAAATCAGTTCAGGCACACTATTTAAGAAAATAAATAGTAATTGTTCATTTAGTGACAAGTGACAAAGAGCCGTGGGCCTAAGGTTGTGAAATAGCTGGTTACAAGAGGGGAAGGCAACTTACAACATGAGTGGAAAAATGCAAGGTGGTATTGGAAGGGGGAATAGACTAGGTGTTCGATGTGTACATGGGTAGGTGTTAATGAAAGCTCAGCTGAACAAACACGGTCTCATCCTATCTGAAGACCACTTTGACTCCCTTTCTTTGGCAGCTGCACAGCAGTAAGCCTTGAAGATGAGGCTCAGAAAGAGCATGTGCTTGTCACTGAGGTACTGGGTAGACTACAGCTGATTACCCGGTCCCCTGCAATATCCCTCAAACTAGGGAAACCCTGTCTGTCCCTCTCCCAGAGTTTACACTGAAGGTGTGCATGTTTGGGCCGCCAGGCCTGACCCTGAGTCCTGTTTCAGTACTAAGCTGAAACCTCCACCCACCACTCAGTGATAAGACCTCTCACCAACCCCTACAGAAAGCACAGACAGGGAAAACTAAAAACGCACCACGCCACAGACACACAGGAAAACACTATAAAGTGCACAGGGCAAAACAATACAAATATAGGAAGGAGAAATATAACGAAGGATAATACACCACCAGATACGATATTTCCTCTCGTAGACCACCACTGCAGACCGAGATCACCAGGCACAAGACACAAGCTATAATCGGCGATGCCCAAAGCCCAGCAAAGCTATTTAAAGGAATGGGCGTGACTAAGCCTCCAACCCGAGTACCAGCCAGATTAACCCCGGACAATCTGGATCAATCTAGCTGGCGCCACTGAGCATATAGTGGACGAATGAGGAATTACCGCTGTCTGTCGGACGCCCTAGTGTGAACAGCATCCGACATGACAGTGCTACAGTGGATGGCAAGCACTGCATCAAGTGGCCTCTTCTTCCACCTTAACATCAGACACAGTACAATCCTCAGAGTTGGCATCCCAAACACCCTTGTTTCCCCACACGTCAAAAATTTCCAAACACCCAACTGACATTGGGGAACCAAAGATGGGCCATTCTGCAGAGCTTTTCACACATTCTTTTCCATGATGATAAGCGATGATAAGGAGAATAGGGTGCTCCTACTATATTAGGCAACTTTTATATGGAGAAGGTGATAGGTATCAGGGTGCTACACCTTGTATGGAACAACAATATGAACTGGTTAGGAAAAGACCAAAACAAAGAACACTGTGTACACCTGATACAAATAAAAAAATTCTGTTCCATAGATACCACAGTTCTGCTCCAAAAAATTACAGAATCCAGAGAAGGATGGCATCTGCAAAGATGCCCAACATTTTTTCCAAGCAGAATCCAGACCCTTGTAGCCAGATGCTAATCACCAACAGTGGAGGGGATCCAGATGAGACTCGGCTACCAGGGGCACATGCAGAATGTACTGTGGTGTCAGGACATGAAGAGGAGGAGGATTACTCTCAGGGCGAGAAGAGTGAGAACAGAGAGGATGACGACTAGGTTGTAGATTCCACTTGATGTGGACTTAGAGCAGCGGTGCCCAACCTCTTTGACCTAGAGAGCCACATTCAGCACTGAGAGAGAGAGTCATGAGCCACATTCAGCTCTGAGAGGGGGTCACAAGCAACATCCTGCTCTTGTCCCCCTCAATGTAGTGTCAACCAAATCCCACATTATGGGTATAATGATAACCGAAGCTTTTCCACAGAAATCACTCCAAAGCAGTACACTGAGATCCAGGGGTTACCATAATGCCCCAATTCAGTATTCTCCCATCAAGAACTCCCAACACACTGTTGCATCAAGCTTCAAGACCCTCCTCTAACAGGTAATATCATCCTCCATACCTAAAACATCTCTAAACCCCTAAGACCAGTATATGTGCATCTAGATCTGCTTTTCTGTGCAGGGCTACTCAAAAATTTACCATTTTGAGATGTACTCTTCATACCTGTTTGCTAGACCTGGAGCTAATGCACCGAGCTGGCAGACAGTCGTGAGCCACAATTCATGGGACCGCAAACCACTTGTGGCTCCTGAGCTACAGGTTGGGGATCCCTGACTTAGAGGAATGCAACTGAGTAGCTCAGCAAAGGAGGTGGAGGAGGAAGACGAGGGTTATGTTGTGGCTTCCCACACAGACACGAAGTGATACAACCATGGCAAGCACTGCATCCTCTGCCCCAACTCTGGTTGTGGCCAGCACTGTGCAGTTCACAGGTATGACATGGTTTGCCTAGCCTGGGCCTTTTTTGAGACTGCAAAGGATGACCCAACTCACGTAATCTGTCAAATTTGCAAAAAAACTCAGTATAGGCAAAAGTTGCAATAATTTGACAACTACATGCATGAATAGGCACATGTGCAATCAACAAGCCTTAATGTGGGAATCTTACCATGCTTAAATGCAGACTAGCGGGCCCTGCCAACCATCGGCCACTCCATCTACCCCATCTGCTGCTTCTTTCTCCTCCATCAGCATGCCAAGTCTTCTCACACTGGTCTCCAGACTCTGAAACTCCACTTGTTTACCCCCTATATTCAGGGTGCATTAGAGCCAGACAGCTGTTACGGAAGTGGATAGGACTGCTGCTTTTGTGTCACTTAGCACCCTTAGAAAGATTTTGTACCCAGGCATTCCTCCCACCTGCTGGAGTGCTCGGCTGCCTTGTACTTCTGCATGCTGGTGGTGATCAGGTTGGCAGTCTTCTTGCTTATTCTCAGCTTGGTATGGAAGATGCAGCAAATTACAATTGTTTTGTCTGAAGGACTTTCAGAAAAAAGCTGCCATACAAGGGAACAACGCACCCTTGGCCTGTTATCCAGCTGAGTGGGTGGGGATCTATTGAATAGTTGACCAAGTTCTCCCTCTGGTCAAACCACTACCTGTGATTTTAGGCTGACCTGATCGCAACTGTGCATCACTATTTTCCTCCACTTATTCAGACATGAATTGACCTTCCCCAATGTTGCTTTCTCCTAGCCATGGATGCTCAACTGTTTGTGCATCACTGCACTCCACCTCCTCATGACCCTCTTTAATGGTGCACATTGAAAGGCCCAAATAATTACAAGGGAACGTAACCAGTTCCTTGGAGCGGCCAGCATGGGAGTCATATGTCTCCTGTGACTATTGATGGGGGGAGGAAGGAGGACCAGGTTAAGGATTCTGAAGTCCAACCTCTTGGCTACGGAGATTGGACCATGTGGAAGATTTGTTGGTACTGCTTGTCAGCAGACTGGAGCCTTTGTCTGCCATCCAACCCACAACATCCTTGTACTTGTCTGGGTTCCACAGTGGTGTAGCGTGCTGACCAAATTTTGACAGGAAGCTAGAACGATATACAGTCACCTTCTGATCTATCACATGGCCTTGAAAGGCACCACAACATCCATATTCCTTAACGTCATACTTTCCCATATTGAATGCATTATGAACAAAACATTTCCTGGCTTTATTTTTCACAAATGCTCTCACAGTGGTGTAATAAATCCACTGTATCTAGCAATGTGTGGGTATTTTTTTTTCAGTTATCAGCTTTATTACACATGGCAACAGCAGACTTGGGAAAATTACAGATAGTCATGTCTGAATATCTTCGCAGGCTTTGTGCCAGGCGCACAACAGCTAGATAAATATACACTAATTATTTAACCAATAGCAGAGTAATTTTTTGTTATATCGCCTTTATGACACACGCTAACAGCAGACTCGGGAAAATTAGTGTCACTGGTAAATAGTGACATTTGCATATCTCTGCAGGCTCTGCGCCAGTCGCACAACTGCTAGCTAAATATACGCTATTCATTTAACCAATAGAATTTTTTATTTTTTTTATATCCCCTATATGACACACGCCAACAGCAGACTCAGGTAAGTTACTGGTCAATAGTGACGTTTGCGTATCTCAGCATTTGGTTAAATGGAAAAAAAGAAAAGAGAAAATGCACTTTTCTAATATGTTTAATTTTACCATGCCTGTGGGCATGCAATATTTCTTGTTGTTTAATTGTCTGTGTAGATATAGAGATTGTCTGGTTTGCCCACTCTAGAATATGCAGCATATACTTTTCCATGTGAAAAGCAATCCATGTCTACATCTAAACTGCACAATTCTTAAGATTTGCCCTGAGCTTTCATGATGTTGATTGCAAACGCCAAGTGAATTGGGAATTGCAGTCTCTTATATTGAAATGGCATATCATTGGAATCATAGAAATGCGAGGAATAAGGACATTTTCACCTTTGAAAGGTCTTTTCAAGATTGTTGCTTCTACGATGTTGCTCATTAATTTTTTTACTGCAAGCCGAGTGACGTTACAAAGCTTTGTCTGCTTGATATTTGGTAACATAACTGGCACACCGATTGTCAATTGCAGCACATGTGGTGGCATCTCAGGCAGATGTCTTTGTTCTTGGCCGCAAGAATAGCTCATTCACTTAGCCAATCGTGATTCTTATAATTGGTTTGAATATTGGGAATACTTTTTCAATCAATTGTTCTTTTGTCACCACTAAATTTCCAGAAGTTAGGAGACAATGAAATTCATACTGAGGTCAGATCAACCAGCATCTTTCCATTCCCAATTTCCAGAAATTGATGTGAGAATATCTCAGCTGATCAATCATTTTGCAGCTGGACACACTTATTTGTAGTTAATTTTAACGTCTTTAAGCGTCACTTCAAAGTAGAGTATTTCAGGCAAGCATTTATTTCATGCTCTGGTGTCGATTGAGGAATTACAGGTAATTTTTGTCTGAAATCTCCTGCAATCAATATTAATGCATTCCTAAATGGTCTGATGTGTCTGCACAAATCTTGCAATGATTGTTCAAGAGCCTCGAGCGATTTTTTTTGTGTGCCATTGTGCATTCATCCCAAATGATAAGTTTGCATTTCTGCAGTACTTTTCCCATGCCGGATGCTTTGGAAATGTTGCATGTGGGAGTTTCAATGAATTGTATGTTCAATTGCAATTTCAAAGTGGAATGAGTAGTTCTTCCACCTGGTAGCAATGCCACAGCTATTCTGGACAATGCAAGAGTCAAGGCTATGTCATTTTGGGATCGAATTGCTGCCACAATCAATCAATTTAGGAATGTTTTAACAGTTCCTCCTAGCGCATCTAAGAAGAAGATTTCTCCAACTCAGTTATTGACATTTTGCATTATTTGATCGTAAATACTTTTTTGCTAAAGCTTTAGCTTAGGAATATTGTATTGCACATATGACAAAAGATCACTTGCGTTGTAATTTTGTTCACAATGAAATTCTACATTGAACGAAGCAGCAGCGGATCAATTCAGTGATGGCATTCCTAATTGATTGAGAACTTTGCGATTTCTAAGCACAAATCTTCAATCATTATCAACTTTGTTGTAGATTTCAGCTGTGAAATCCATGTTCATATTTGAATTTTCCTTGCGTATTTCTCCCATAACTCTGTTGGAGATGAATGAGGGCAGGCAGTGAATATGATTGCAAACAATGCATGAATTTGATTTGGATGTGACGTGTTGCATTAATACATCCCAGTGTTGGTCATTCTCCAATAAATTCAGAGCTTGACATGCACTGCGGTTAATGGAATGTGTAAAGCCGTTGACAATTCTCAATTGCTGGAAAGATGTTGGACCAGGCACATTTACCAACAGCATGAGAAGAAAAAAGCACTCATCTTGATTTGGATGCACGGTGTACAGTCTGCCTATCATAGTTTTTTTAATATGCAAGGTTGTTCGTTGACTGGCTCTCTTCGTTTGCGTCATTAAATGATTTTGTACTCGCATCCCATGTGTAATACACAGGCACTTCCAAATACAGCAGTGTTTTTCACAAAGGTATCATTTCAACTTAATGTGAAGAAAGAAGTTAATGTTTTAGCCAATGGATTTAGGGCTATTTGTTGCACTTTTGCAGCTGTGAAATAAACACGTTTTCCATTTTCTAGATGTACTGATAAGTAGTGTTGAGCGATACCGTCCGATACTTGAAAGTATCGGTATCGGAAAGTATCGGCCGATACCGGCAAAATATCGGATCCAATCCGATACCGATACCCGATACCAATACAAGTCAATGGGACTCATGTATCGGACGGTATTCCTGATGGTTCCCAGGGTCTGAAGGAGAGGAAACTCTCCTTCAGGCCCTGGGAACCATATAAATGTGTAAAAGAAAGAATTAAAATAAAAAATATCGCTATACTCACCTCTCCGACGCAGCCGGGACTTCAGCGAGGGAACCGGCAGCGTTGTTTGTTTAAAATTCGCGCTATTACTTGGTTACGTGAATTCCCGGCTTGTGATTGGTCAGGTCGGCCATGTTGCCGGGACGCGGACCAATCACAGCAAGCCGTGACGAAATTACGTCACGGCTTGCTGTGATTGGTCCGCGTCCCGGCAATATGGCCGCCCTGACCAATCACAAGCCGTGACGTCACGGGAGGCTGGACACGCGCTCACTTTAAAATTGGCGCGTGTCCAGCCTCCCGTGACGTCACGGCTTGTGATTGGTTGCGCCGCGGTCAACCAATCACAAGCCGGGAGGCTGGACGCGCTCATTTTAAAATGGGCGCGTGTCCAGCCTCCCGTGATGTCACGGCTTGTGATTGGTTGCGCCGCGGTCAACCAATCACAAGCCGGGAGGCTGGACGCGCTCATTTTAAAATGGGCGCGTGTCCAGCCTCCCGTGACGTCACGGCTTGTGATTGGTTGCGCCGCGGTCAACCAATCACAAGCCGGGAGGCTGGACGCGCTCATTTTAAAATGGGCGCGTGTCCAGCCTCCCGTGATGTCACGGCTTGTGATTGGTTGCGCCGCGGTCAACCAATCACAAGCCGGGAGGCTGGACGCACTCATTTTAAAATGGGCGCGTGTCCAGCCTCCCGTGACGTCACGGCTTGTGATTGGTCAGGGCGGCCATATTGCCGGGACGCGGACCAATCACAGCAAGCCGTGACGTAATTTCGTCACGGCTTGCTGTGATTGGTCCGCGTCCCGGCAACGTGGCCGACCTGACCAATCACAAGCCGGGAATTCACGTAACCAAGTAATAGCGCGAATTTTAAACAAACAACGCTGCCGGTTCCCTCGCTGAAGTCCCGGCTGCGTCGGAGAGGTGAGTATAGCGATATTTTTTATTTTAATTCTCTCTTTTACACATTTTAACATTAATGTTGTTGCGATACCCGATACCCGATACCACAAGAGTATCGGAATCCCGGTATCGGAATTCCGATACAGCAAGTATCGGCCGATACCCGATACTTGCAGCATCGGAATGCTCAACACTACTGATAAGTGAACAACAGCTGAACTTCATTCATGTATGGGAAATGAAAAAATTTGCCATACAGCTTCATTGCTGCTTATGTATCTTCCAGCCTGATACTGTGAGATTTGATCTACTGTGTATGTATGACCACATTCCTATCACTTCTTTCTGGTTGCATGCCAAAAACTGCCATGTCGCTGCCTTTATTCATGTACTTACAAATGTATTTGATCACTTTATTTGAGTTACAGAATTCCATGTTTATGCGAGCTTTGTGTGTTTTTGATATCAAAGGCGAATATGGAACAACCCACCACTTATCTACTTAGGGTACTGTCACACTAAACGATTTACCAACGATCACGACCAGCGATACAACCTGGCCGTGATCGTTGGTAAGTGGTTGTGTGGTTGCTGGGGAGCTGTCACACAGTCAGCTCTCCAGCGACCAACGATGCCGAAGTCCCCGGGTAACCAGGGTAAACATCGGGTTACTAAGCGCAGGGCCGCGCTTAGTAACCCGATGTTTACCGTGGTTACCAGCGTAAAAGTTAAAAAAAACAAACACTACATACTCACATTCCGGTGTCTGTCCGCCGGCGTTCTGCTTCTCTCCACTGTGTCTGTGCCAGCCGGAAAGCACAGCGGTGACGTCACCGTTGTGCTAGCTTTCCGGCCGGCCGGCGCTCACAGTGCAGAGAAGCAGAACGCCGGGGGACAGACACCGGAATGTAAGTATGTACTGTTTGTTTTTTTTAACTTTTACGCTGGTAACCACGGTAAACATCGGGTTACTAAGCGCGGCCCTGCGCTTAGTAACCCGATGTTTACCCTGGTTACAAGCGAACGCATCGCTGGATCGCTGTCACACACAACGATCCAGCGATGACAGCGGGAGATCCAGCGACAAAAGAAAGTTCCAAACGATCTGCTACGACGTACGATTCTCAGCAGGATCCCTGATCGCTGCTGCGTGTCAGACACAGCGATATCGTATGGATATCGCTGGAACGTCACGGATCGTACCGTCGTAGCGATCAAAGTGCCAATGTGTGACAGTACCCTTAGATGTCACCGTTTCGCATTTGTTTGTTTGCTAATTTATTGCAATCTTCTGCTGATCTTCTTTATAAAGGATATCCATCGTTTCCTGCAACTGTGTTGGATACTAATGTTCGAGGATAATGCTTAGAGCATTTTCCGTCTATCATGCATTGTGAATTTGGATTCAGTGTACCGCAAGGTCCATGTATCTTATTTTCCATCACAACTTCATGCAAAGCCTTATTGATGTTGGCATCAGGTATCTCAGTGTACATTACATCATTGATTTAGTTTGAAGTGATTTTGTTGTGGAGCCAGATTAGTGTAAGTGTGTTTGGCAATCCTCTCTTTTGTCATGTCACTGAATTCATCTAGCAGCGCAAAGAACCACACACTTCAAGTTTTAACATGAAATCTATTAGCCATTTCAGCTTTTGTCTGAAAACACATGCTGTGATGTCATGCCTTTCTACTGGTGAATAAGTCAAAATCAATGAAAATTCAATTCAAACCCTTCCGTCACAAATTTTGTTTCGTCGCTCAAAAAAAATCTGATATTTTTTCTCAGTTAAGTATTGCATAAGGAAGTGGATGACATCTTCTACATAAACAATAACTAATTAAACAATAAACGATAATTATTTAATTGTTTATGTTGACACTACTCAACATAAACAATGTTGTTGCTTTTACTTCCAACAGATGTCACTGTTCAAAAAAAATCATGTTTTTACCTGTCACAGGTGTGCCATCTATATCATTTAAGATTTTGAACAAACGGACGTTTACATTTTTATTTATACAGATAAACTTGGTTTCAAGAGGCCTGGAAATTAAAAAATGCCTGAGGCATTAGGGAAAACATGGGGAACTGGAAGTGCTGATAATGGTGCATGCAGACATCAAGGACATGGGGCAGGTGCAACTATGCCTGTAGCTCGAGCACAAGAAATGCATCCAACCATGACACATAGGTTACTGTTCCACTTTGAAGGGAGGCATGGTACACCACTTCTGAAGCAAGAGCAGTGCAAAAAGATGGTCAGTTGGATAGTAGATAATGCTTTCAGCATGCTTGGAAGCACCACCCAGTCTTCCACAAGGTTCAGTCTCACCAGCCTGCATTCTGGATCACTCAATACCATGATCCTCTTTACTCCCACCATGTTGAGTTCCAGGAGATTAGTGATCCCACACTAAGACACTTTGAGGAGCTCTTTACAATATCATTCCTTGATTGTGGATTCTCAACCTGCATGCTCCAAGACTGACAGGAGGACATGGTGTTTAGCAATGCACAAATCTTAGAGCAGCCAAGGCCATGAGAATTTGATAGTGGGGAATGGCAAATTTTGTCTAAGGAGGAAAATTATGATGAGACTCAGTTGCAGATAAGTCAGGTTCTTGTTAAAGAGAACCTGTCATCAGGACTTTGCTATGTAAACAACATGCATTGTCAGGTTGGGTTGAATAAATCCATCTTGTTGTTGTTTTTTAATCTTTCTTTGCAATTTTCAGTTAATGAGATTCTCGTGCTTTGGGCCGGGCATGTGGACGTGGCTTTATTTGGTGCTCTGGCCTCATCTAAATTCTTGTGGGCTTAAATGACAGCTCACTGAACTGTCAGTAACTTGTCTCCTATTTTGAATACTGCACTTGGACAGTTTATTTTGTGTTCTTAGCACAAAGAAATTAACTCCAGCAAAATGGCACCAACATCGGCCCCTGCACAGTAGCATCTATCGCTTGCCACTACTGTGCTGGCTCCATTTTGCTAGAGCCAATTTTTTTACTCCAACAAAATGACTCCAGAACCTGTGCAATAGCATCCATCTGCAAGCAATGCTCTCAATCTGAGCAAGCAACGCCCACCAGTGGGCGAGGCTTTCACAGATTAAGAGCATTGCTTGCAGATACATAATGCTGCATAGGCACACCCGGCCATTTTTTTGGAGGAAAAAAATTAGCACCAGCTATTTTTTTTAAATAACACAATATAAAGTGTGCAAAGCATAGTATTTAAAATTGGAGGCAGGTCACTGAAGGTTCCACAAGGATTAAAATGAGGCCAGCACACCAAATGAAGACCCATTCAGCCCAAAGGCCCACCCCAAAACATAAGAATTTCATTAACTGAAAACCGAAAAGAAAGAATAAAGAACAACCACAAGATGGATTTCTTCAACTCAGGTATCATATTAATCAGTGTAACAGCGCCAACCTGATAATGCCTGTAGTTTAAGTCACTAAGTGTTGAGGACTAGGGGGCGGTGGTGGATGACGAGGTGGTGGATAACAAAGTCACCGAACTAACCTGGGAAGCTGGCAGGCAGAAGAAAATCAGGCACTTACAAATTCTTGCACCAGCACAGCGTTCAGCTGTCAATACCCTAGGCCTTAGAACAAAAAAGAAAGTTTCAAGCCACCCATAGGCCCAGATGCTAAACTGGCACATTTCCAGGCTGCTTGCATTGGAAATTTTGCTGTTTAGGCTTGTTAACAAATCTTAGTGGATAATAAGATGACAAATATGGCAGAATCCAGTGATTTTCCTGAGGGTGGGACCAGAGAAATATTGGAGCCAGACCAAGCTGGTGCGACAGTGGAGGTGGCTGTAGCCTTTGGTCTGAAATTGGACACTTTTCCAAAACCACCAAGTCCCAAACCCAGGCCTCAGCCTTCACTGCTGAGGTTCTTACGGACTGCAGAAAGGAGAGCTAGGAACCAGCAATTAGTGAGCCAGAACTAGCACTGGAGAAATGCTAGCGGACCCACTAGCTGTAAGATACCGATAGTTGTCAATTTGTTATGCACAACCGGCAGCTGAGATGGGGATTCATCAAAAAGTTTAGGACCCATCATCACTTTTAATTCAACCAACGGACAGTAGAGACAGAACATTTGCCTCGAAGGCTGCAAGAGCTGATGGCTGGAACTAAGGTCACATTCCTTAAACTAGAGGGCCTATATTGCTGTTATGAGGTGGGTGTAATTTGAGAAGGAAGGGAGACAGATGAACCCTTCTTGAGAAATGAACGGGCCTGGGAAAGGCTACTTGATGTAGCTTGAGATGGAGCTTCCACCCTCAACAGATCATACTGTCCTTGGGGTTTCACACCTTCTATGCGGGAGAAGGCAATTGTGCTTAAGACACAGGGGGCTGTTGCTCATTTCTACATGTCGGAGGCTCCAGCACTACCTGAAGCTGGGTCATTGCATAACAGACACATGGGAATCGAGTTCCAGGAAGTAGTTGAAGGCAGACCCCAGCCTTCCGAGGAAGGATAAACAGGAGTGTACACCTGTAGAGGATTGCCGTATTACCCTCCTATTTTTTTCCTTTATGAGTGTAGGAGTACATCAACTTAACTTTCAAAATATTTACTTTTAATTTTTTTCTCCATTCAATAAATCACCCATGCAGTTTAGGTGTTATGTGTAAAATTACAGTGGATGAAAAGTTTTAAAAACTGCTTGGTCTGGTACAGTTCGCAAAATATTTTTCTTCGAAAAATTGACTATTGTTATATATGCTGTAGAACCTGTTATGTGTGAAATTTCGTTGGTTTGAAATGTAAACCAAAATGCCCTGCTATAGGTGTACAAATTTGGCTGCTAAAAAATTTACTATTGTTATGTATGCTATATTTTTTCTTGCAAATTTGATGCATCATCCTATGGATTAATTTCACCAGCAACTTATATTAAGCAATACATATAAAGAACCATTGGTAGATTGTGCTGGCAGCACAACTTTTTGTGGCATACAGCAAGACCCATATACATTAGTGCTATATTATTTGATCAACAATTTTGTTATGTCTGAACAAATAATGACTATTTATGACTTTACAATTGTGATGGTCATGTTAAGGTGATGTGTGTTAGGAGTTCAGTTCCCATCGCTGCACAGGGGCAATCTCGAACCATGTTCACTGTGGTCTCCCATTCACCTCCAGCCACAGTGGAGCCTGCTTAACGGAGACGTCGGTCCCAGCATCTGGCTCAAGCTGATACTGTGCGCTGGGTTTCTGCTGCCTTTCCAGGCTCTGCCTTTGTAGTCAGTGCTGATCAGCAGCGAGCAGGCATTTCAGGGACTAAGTCCTGCTTTTCCCATACTGAGCATGCCCACGGGACGACCTCCCATTAGAGATTGGGGGTCACATGCTCAGGTCCTGTAGCAGTTCCTATTGGATCATTAGGAAGGTCCTTGAGAGCTACAGCTATAAAAGGATCGCGTGGCTGCACGGCCATGCGCTAGTATAAACTTGATAATGTGTGTGTGTAGATGAATGTCTGACGATGGATGAAAGCTCCTTAATCATTCCCATTCCTAGTGATGATGACTGCTCGTGAATGGTGGATGCTACCTAGCGCACGACAGTGCTACCTGCACACTTAGCACCCATTTCTGCACCTATTTGCAGTGCCCGCCTGTACAGCACCATGTGCAATCAGTGTGCTTTCCTGACTGTCGGTCAGTGTAGGGTGGGAACTCCCGCTTGGACTCAGCATCTGACTCAGGGCGTCCTAAGGCACAGGCTCAAAAGCCACTGAGGGTCAGAGTGAGTCCAATCACCAGTTTAGTGGGGGTGATTCATAAGGATCCCACTAGTGTCTCTCAGCTGTACCCTGTGACTGCTAACAGGGTGCAGCGTATTTATGTCGACTCTATGAAGCAACAGAGTTCGCTTCCGTTCACACTGGGTGAGGTCAAACCCACGTGTAAGCAAGCGGCCATCCGCCATTACTCAGCTGCAGGTGTCATCTCTGCATGGTGGACCCCGGACTGCGAACGAACCTCATATTCTCTAATATTATTATTTGGTGCATTCCGCCAGTCCTAACAATGTGTGGTCCTCAATTGTGAGTACTCTGTTGGACCAATATTGTTTTATATAAATTTGTTATTTCAAAAAAGATATAAATTTGAGACATTAGACACCCGTTTTTGTTCTCGCTATGGTATTCATGATTTGGGTGCATCTACAGTGAACATGTTTTGGATTATTTAAGCTCTTTATTTTTGTGGTCACTATTGTTATATACTGTATACTCTAGAATCTGCTTTGTGTGAAAATTTTTTGGTTTGAAATAAAATCAAAAGTTGGCCTGCTACAGGTATAGAAATTTTATTGTTTAAAAGCTGACTATTACCATCCAGATTTTTTTTATTTTTACTTTTTTTACAACAAAGATATTTTGTCACGCATTTTTCTTTTACTTGATAATCTTTTCAGTAAAACAGGTTTCATTTCTTGCAAATTGTACAGTTAAAAAAAGTTAAAATAAAGGAGAAATATCAAGGTGGGTTAGTTGTCACATATACTTGGTTTGTGTGAAATGTTGTTGGTTTGAAATAAAAAACAAGAAACATCCTGCTACAGGTGTACATATTTGGTCCCTCTGTGCTCGGTCCCTAGCTGCCACTGTTTCTCTTACTGTGGCATCCCTGCCTTGTTCCAGCATGTGGAGCACCCCCACACCGCCGCAGGGCCGAGGGGTACCCGGAGCCGGGCCTCTGAGTCTCAGTCCTGGGGTTGTCACGGTGGCTAGACCCGGTCCGTGGCCCTGTCTGTCAGTGGGGGACGTCCGGTGCAATAAGTCGTGTTGTAACGGTGCAGTTGTGGGGTGCAGGTCGCGGTAAATAACGAGGACACCAGGTTGCAGTCTCTTTACCTCTTTACTGGAGATCTCTGAGTCCTCAGTCCAGAATACGGTTCACCAAGCTGCGCAAGTCCGGCCGGTCCAATGGCACCTCCAGAGTTCACTTCACAGGTGGAAATCGGTGCCTTCCTTCTTAGCGCTATGTGTTGTAGTCCTTCCCTGCTGTGCTTACGGAAAGTACCCCACAACCGTTGTGTCTGTTTCTTAAGTTCCCTCACAACTCGATTAAATGATGTTCTTCTAATCTTCCATCCCTTCCTGATGTTACAGTTAGAACGGCACCCGTTTGTCGGATAGGCCTGGAGTTCTTCCGGGACCCTAGAGACGCCCCTCTCCCGCAATTGCCTCCCAAGACTTCATAGGTGATATCTGTTAGACAGCCCGCCTTAAACTGACTGTCCTGCCGCTGTTTAGAGTATTGCTTGAAGCTGAATGTTCTAATACTCCCTCGGCGTTCCGGCCACCGGTAGTGCGCCTCAGTAGGGTGTTGCTTCGGTCTTACAGCACGACCCCTGCTGGAATTCTCCTATCGCTTGATCTCGTTTCTCACTCAGCACAATCTATCTCGCTTCTAGTCCTTTCTTGAATCCCGCCGCTTCCCGGAGCTGGCGCGGACCCGTTACGTTCTTTTCAATGCCAAGCCTCTGTCAGGATCCCACCCCTGACAGAGACCCTACTGTCTCTTCCTCCACAACACCCTCTGCCACTAGGTGTTGCTTCGTCCAATCCAGTCAGCTTTCTGATCTAACTTCCTGCCTGACCCCCAGTTTACCCACTATGGTGGGGAGTGGCCTAATGAATAGAACCCTTAGCTCCCCCCGGAGGCCCGGCTGTGAAATGTATTGGTGTCTGTGATACCTGATCAGATGAACTCCTTCAGTGCCATCGGACGCACCGTAGCTCCCCATAGTGGCGGAGCCACAGTACTGCAATGACCAGGACTCTGGGGCGCTGCACTCCCCCCTGGTTAAACACAGTACTCCGGGACTGGGTAGAAAACAACAATACAAGTTAGCAAAAAGACATACAATTTTTGTTGAGTGCAATAACAATAAGCATATTTGAACAGAGCTTCCCTTTATGGGAGGTGAGGACACTTGAACGTTACAAACATGGTAAAATGTCATAGCAACATGCTATAATTAACTTTTCTTACCCAACCGGGTATTCTACTAAGTGCAAAAATTGTTTGAACAATAATTTAACGTTGCCTTTAAGGACATACACTCTGTATCCACTAAAGACCTTCCTATAATCACATTATAAGGCAATTTAACTTTTACATTCTCCTACTTTGGATCTGCAGGACCGCCTGTCCTATCGGCACCAGACCTACTGCCTCTCCTTTCTGTTACAGGACCGCCCCGTTCAGCCAGGACCTACTGCCTTTTCAACTACTATACACAGTATAGAACATAACATTACTTTCAGTTTTAGAGCACTGAGCCATCTCTTCTTGACTCCTATGAGAACTCAGGGTTTACCTTCTATCCCCATTAACTATCCATCAGCATTATCAAAAACATTTTCTATCGAACATTAAACCTTCTCATTATCTTTCTGTCTACTATGCATGCTGGACACCACGTCTATCTCTACGGGTCCACTGCATCCTTCTTCTATCTTTCACCTTTTTCTTCTCAGAGCACATTATCAATATTTCTTCACATTTAACCAGTTAAACACATATAACTTTTCTCATATAAACATTATCATCATTTCCTTTGGTCAAGACATTATTGCTACTCATCTTAAGCAATATTACTATCGAAGCGTGACAAATGAACATCCCCTTTAAGAGGGGATCAAGTCTTTCTGAGGTAGTTCGTCTTTTCAGACTACCAGTCCATGCTCAGCAAAGGTTCCAGTGCGGTATCTTCGCAAAGAGTCCTTCTTTAAGTATTACCAGCAGGGAGCTCCTTTAAGAAGGTGCAAACTATTTACAAGCAGTTTGTATCATGCACTGTTCATGATTCAGCAGTTTTTATAACATTGTGGAACAAAAAGCAAAAATGAAAGTGAAAGCAAAAATAAAAAGTAATAGGGATCCCAGGTAAACAAAGGGATCCCTTTAAGAGTTAACCCAGGACGGGTTTTAGCAGCAAAACAGCAAGGAAATAAACAGTTAACTATTTACAGTTTCAGGTTTCCGAGGCTTAGTTGGACGGCTTCCAGGGCTGCACCTGGCACTTAACCCTTCTTGGCCTGGGCAAAGTGAGGTCCAGGGTTACACCCAGTGCTGGACAAACGCCGTTAATCTGTCCTTCATGTATGGTTAAATCATGCACAGCGATGGAGGTCTGCGCAACTTGAGTATGGGCATTTGCTGCAGCAGAGGTAGCGGCCGCTGCAAGATCAGTCACTGGAACGGAGTCAGCAGCTGTGGCACTAGCAGTCACTGGAGGGGTGTCGGTCGTCAGGGCAGGGTCGTCTTTCATACCTGCTTCAGATGCGGTCCCTCCGGTGCCGGTCTGCTCTGCCTCCGCTGGGGTCTGGAACGCAGGTTGCAGGGCCTTGTGCTGCGACATTGTCATCTCTGCTTGCAGCATACCCCTTTCCGGCAGGGCCTTGCTTTCCAGCTTCGGAGCGCTGGGACTTCTTCCCTGCTCCGGACCAGATGAGACTGCCGACAGATGTCCGGTGAGGCTCCTGATGATGGCCTTCTTCCACCCGGCCTCAGTGCTCAGCTGCGTCCACCGGGGTCGGTCGCTGAGCTCGTCCACTCCGGCCTGCAGGAATTCAGCATCAGCGGTGGAGGCCTGGTTGCGGTGCCCCTCCGGGTGGCTGGGGGAGTCCTCTGCTCCGACCCCACGCTCCGGCTCCGGGCGGCTCGCCATGGCGTCCTCCATGTCGCTCGCTCCTTCTTCCTGGTCCTTTTCCCGCTCTCTTCTTCGTGGGCGGTTTCGTTTTCGTTGTCTCTGCCCACCATTAAGGATCAGGAGGCGGATCTCGGCTGCTGACGGACACGTCCTCAAGGGGCTGAGATATTTAGACTGGGCGGCCATTGTCTTTCGCGCTCTTCAGCTTGTTCACGCCCACTTCCACGCCCTTCTTCTTCTCCTGCGCTCTCCTTAGCGCTGTAATGGCGGCGGTTTTGGCGGGAACTTCTGGCGGCAAGTGGCAACACACAGTCCTTGTAATAAAGCACAGTCCAAGCACGATAAATCACAGTTCCAAGGCACACATGACCTGATTCTTCAGGCTTAAGTAGATCCTGTTCGTGACGCCAAGTTTGGAGCGCCCCCACACCGCCGCAGGGCCGAGGGGTACCCGGAGCCGGGCCTCTGAGTCTCAGTCCTGGGGTTGTCACGGTGGCTAGACCCGGTCCGTGGCCCTGTCTGTCAGTGGGGGACGTCCGGTGCAATAAGTCGTGTTGTAACGGTGCAGTTGTGGGGTGCAGGTCGCGGTAAATAACGAGGACACCAGGTTGCAGTCTCTTTACCTCTTTACTGGAGATCTCTGAGTCCTCAGTCCAGAATACGGTTCGCCAAGCTGCGCAAGTCCGGCCGGTCCAATGGCACCTCCAGAGTTCACTTCACAGGTGGAAATCGGTGCCTTCCTTCTTAGCGCTATGTGTTGTAGTCCTTCCCTGCTGTGCTTACGGAAAGTACCCCACAACCGTTGTGTCTGTTTCTTAAGTTCCCTCACAACTTGATTAAATTATGTTCTTCTAATCTTCCGTCCCTTCCTGATGTTACAGTTAGAACGGCACCCGTTTGTCGGATAGGCCTGGAGTTCTTCCGGGACCCTAGAGACGCCCCTCTCCCGCAATTGCCTCCCAAGACTTCATAGGTGATATGTGTTAGACAGCCCGCCTTAAACTGACTGTCCTGCCGCTGTTTAGAGTATTGCTTGAAGCTGAATGTTCTAATACTCCCTCGGCATTCCGGCCACCGGTAGTGCGCCTCAGTAGGGTGTTGCTTCGGTCTTACAGCACGACCCCTGCTGGAATTCTCCTATCGCTTGATCTCGTTTCTCACTCAGCACAATCTATCTCGCTTCTAGTCCTTTCTTGAATCCCGCCGCTTCCCGGAGCTGGCACAGACCCGTTACGTTCTTTTCAATGCCAAGCCTCTGTCAGGATCCCACCCCTGACAGAGACCCTACTGTCTATTCCTCCACAACACCCTCTGCCACTAGGTGTTGCTTCGTCCAATCCAGTCAGCTTTCTGATCTAACTTCCTGCCTGACCCCCAGTTTACCCACTATGGTGGGGAGTGGCCTAATGAATAGAACCCTTAGCTCCCCCCGGAGGCCCGGCTGTGAAATGTATTGGTGTCTGTGATACCTGATCAGATGAACTCCTTCAGTGCCATCGGACGCACCGTAGCTCCCCATAGTGGCGGAGCCACAGTACTGCAACGACCAGGACTCTGGGGCGCTGCACATGAGTCCAGGAACTTTACCTATGCCCTAAGTGATGTGGTTAATGGGATTGTCCATTTAACAACCAACACATGAACAAGTGATTGTGGCCAGATATGTTACATTTCCCTGTCGGCATATTGGATGAACATTGCGGTGGTCAGGGCCGAGTCCCAACTTTGCACGGCATATGTGCTACTGACACTGAGGATTATTGACCATACTTGTATCAGGGTTTCCTCTACCTCCTACACTAGTTCCTGCATCCGCTCATCCTCCATCTATGATATGCTCATTCACATCAGTCGGAAGCTCTGCAGCACTGTCTCAGCACAGCAGCAACAGCTTCTGCTGAAGCTAATTTGTCTAGGAGAAATACTGCACACCATGGCTAGTTATTGAAAGGAATACCAGACCATACAGATCTTTAGCTTTCACTGAGACATGGTTGTGTTTCATAATGGGCATAACCTGGTGGTGGTTGTGAAGCTTGGCAAGCTCACACACATAGAATACTTGGCCCATGTGCTCAACTTGGTAGTTCAGTAGATTCTGAAATTGTACCCACATTTGACAGAGCTTCTAGTCAAAGTACGAAACATCATCGCCCATTTCTACATGTCGGCTAAAGCTGCCGCCATTCTGGTAGTGTTGCAGCACCTCATTGACTCATGTGCGATGTGACCATATGCTGAATCTCCACACTACTCATGCTGGCAAGGCTTTGTGAGCAGCATAAGCCAGTTGTGGAATACCAGCTCCAACATGCAGGTCAGTATCCTCGTCAACCACCACACAAAAAAAACTTAAGAATAGGAATGAATGTCTGACATTTGTGTGGTTCTCTAAGACTGTGAGGAATCTACAAAGATAGTGAGCGACGATGATGCCATCATCAGTGCAACGATCCTGCTTCTGTGCCTACTTAAACAGTCACAATTAAACATAAAACTTTGCATGCAGACCAGGTGGAAATGGAGGAACATCTGAAACAGGGAGATAATACCCAGCCTAGCCTCCGCTCATTTGCTCAGCACAGATTGGGTTACAATGATGAGATGGAGGCTGGGGAAGAGGAGTAGGAAAAGGAGTTAATAGTACAAAAGAGGCTAGCACCTACAAAATATTCCTCCCATCTCTCCAATGTGGATGGGCTGATAATGGGAATGATGAGGAAGAGATGGAGCAGGAGATGGAGAATAGTCATCATTGTGGAGTCAGGGAAGTGTTGGCTATACAGACCTCAGCCCATATTGCATACTTTATGTACCACTGCCTTTCCAGTGAGCTTTGAGTTACATTCATCTTGGCCAAAAAAGAGTACTGATTGTACACCCTGCTAGACCCACACTACAAGGAGAACTTTGCATCTCTTCTTCTTGAGTCAGAGAGGTCTTCTAAAATGGTGCTATACCAGAAGGCCATTATGTAAAATATGCTGAAAAAAATCCCATCAGACAACGCTAGCGGCAGGGGGCAATGTTCACTGCCCAACCAAGGAGGAGACACGGGGGACAAATACACCAGGTACAGCAGTGACAGGGGTACACTGTCAAAGGACTGGGACAATTTCATGACACCCTACCAGCATCCATGCCCTGAGGACCAGGTATTTTTGACAAGGAGGGAAAAATTTTAAAAGATGGTCAAGCAATACCTGACCGAAAAACCAGCATACTCCCTAATTCCTCTGTGACTTTCAGCTATTGGGTCGTAAAACTGGACACCTGGCAGGAGCTTTCCCTCTATACCTTTGAGGTGTTTTGCTACCCTGTTGTTAGTGTCTTGTCTGAGCAGGTTTTAGTGTCACTGGACAGTCATAACAGACAGACCCTTTCTGCCAATCATAAAAATCTGCTAAAAACCCCACTATAAATAGTAAATCAAACCCCCCTTCATCACCCACTTAGTTAGGGAAAAATAATAAAATTAAAAAAATGTATTTATTTCCATTTTCCCATTAGGGTTAGGGTTGGGGCTAAAGTTAGGGTTAGGGCTATAGTTAGGGTTGGGGCTAAAGTTAGGGTTAGGGTTGGGGCTAAAATTAGGATTAGGGTTTGGATTACATTTATGGTTGGGATTAGGGTTAGGGGTGTGTCAGGGTTAGCGGTGTGGTTATGGTTATGGTTGGGATTAGGGTTAGGGGTGTGTTGGAGTTAGGGGTGTGGTTAGGGTTGGGATTAGGATTAGGGGTGTGTTGGGGTTAGAGGTGTGTTGGGGTTAGTAGTGTGGTTGGGATTAGGGTTAGGGGCGTGTTTGGGTTAAGGGTGTTTTTGGATTAGAGTTTCAGTTAGAATTGGGGAGTTTCCACTGTTTTGGCACATCAGGGGCTCGCCAAATGCGACATGGCGTCCGATCTCAATTCCAGCCAATTCTGTGTTGAAAAAGTAAAACAGTGCTCCTTCCCTTCCGAGCTCTCCCATGAACCCAAACAGGGGTTTAGCCCAACATATGGGGTATCAGCATACTCAGGAAGTATTGGACAACAACTTTTGGCATCCAATTTCTCTTGTTACCCTTGGAAAAATAAAAATTTGGGGGCTAAAAAATCATTCTTGTGGGAAAAAAATATTTTTTATTTTCACGGCTCTGCGTGATAAACTGTAGTGAAGCACTTGGGGGTTCAAAGTTCTCACAGCACATCTAGATAAGTTCCTTGGGGGGTTTAGTTTCTAACATGGGGTCACTTGTGGGGGGTTCTACTGTTTAGGTACATCAGGGGCTCTGCAAAAGCAATGTGATGCCTGCAGACCATTCCATCTAAGTCTGCATTCCAAACGGCGATCCTTCCGAGCTCTGCTATGCACCAAAATCGTGGTTTCCCCCCACATATGGGGTATCAGCGTACTCAGGACAAATTGGACAACAACTTTTGTGGTCCAATTTCTCCTGTTACCCTTGGGAAAATACAAAACTGGGGGCTAAAAAATAATTTTTGTGAAAAAAAAAAGAATTTTTATTTTCATGGCTCTGCGTTATAAACTGCAGTGAAACACTTGGGGGTTCAAAGCTCTCACAACATATATAGATAAGTTCCTTGGGGGTCTACTTTCCAAAATGATGTCACTTGTGGGGGGTTTCAATGTTTAGCCTCATCAGGGGCTCCCCAAACTCGACATAGCGTCCTATCTCAATTCCAGTCAATTTTGCATTGAAAAGTCAAACGGTGCTCCATCCCTTCCGAGCTCTGCCATGCGCCCAAATAGTGGTTTACCCCCACATATGGGGTAACAACATACTAAAAACAAATTGCACAAAAACATTTGGGGTCCAGTTTCTTCTGTTACCCTTGTGAAAATAAAAAATTGGGGTCGAAA
The DNA here is from genome assembly GCF_051348905.1 of Ranitomeya variabilis. Classification (NCBI taxonomy): domain Eukaryota; kingdom Metazoa; phylum Chordata; class Amphibia; order Anura; family Dendrobatidae; genus Ranitomeya; species Ranitomeya variabilis. The sequence continues at coordinate 448,895,068 of NC_135237.1, read as the reverse complement.
AATAATTTTTGTGAAAAATATGATTTTTTTTTTTACGGCTCTACATTATAAACTTCTGTGAAGCACTTGATGGGTCAAAGTGCTTACCACACATCTAGGTGAGTTCCTTAGGGGGTCTACTTTTCAAAATGGTGTCATTTGTGGGGGGTTCCAATGTTTATGCACATCAGGGGCTCTCCAAACGCAACATGGCGTCCTATCTCAATTCCAGTCAATTTTGCATTGAAAAGTCAAACGGCGCTCCTTCCATTTCGAGCTCTGTCATGCGCCCAAATACTGGTTTACCCCCACATATGGGGTATCAGCATACTCAGGAAAAATTGTACAACAACTTTTAGGGTCCAGTTTCTCCTGTTACCCTTGGTGAAATAAAACAAATTGGAACTAAATTAAATTCTTTGTGAAAAAAGTTAGATGTTCATTTTTTTTACAGGAAAGAAATATATCTTGGTACCGTGTTAGCCAGTAGATAGAAAAATATTTAGAATTGAGAGTCCTCAGTGGTTGATACCTTTTAATGGCTAACTGAAAAGATGGTAACAAATTGCAAGCTTTCGAGACTACACAGGTCTCTTCGAGACCTGTGTAGTCTCGAAAGCTTGCGATGTGTTACCATCTTTTCAGTTAGCCATTAAAAGGTATCAACCGCTGAGGACTCTCAATTCTAAACATGGTAATTCTGCTTCATGTCACCTGTCTTATCCATGGTTTTTCCTTTTTTTTTTTTCTCTATGCTATGTTGTGCACAAATATGTGATTCTTTAGAATTTGTGTTAGTCTTTGCCTGATGAAGAGACCTGTGTAGTTTTGAAAGCTTGCAATTTGTTACGATCTTTTCAGTTAGCCATTAAAAGGTATCAACCACTGAGGACTCTCAATACTAAACATTTTTTTTAAACATTCTAAAAATTCCTGTGAAACACCTCAGGGTTAATAACCTTCTTGAATGTGGTTTGGAGCACCTTGAGGGGTTCAGTTTTTTGAATGGTGTCACACTTGGGTATTTTCTATCATATAGACCCCTCAAAGTGACTTCAAATGTGATGTGGTCCCTAAAAAATAAAGGTGTTGTAAAAATGAGATATTGCTGGTCAAATTTTAGCCCTTATAACTCCCTGACACAGCAAAATTTTGTATTTTGTGTAACATGTCTCTGTAATTTAAGGACATAAAAATTCAAATTTGGAAAATTGCGAAATTTTCAAAATTATCGCCAAATTTCTGTTTTTTTCACAAATAAATGCAGGTAATATCAAAGAAGTTTTACCACTATCATGAAGTACAATTTGTCATGAGAAAACATTGTCAGAATCATCAGGATCCATTGAAGCATTCCAAAGTTATAACCTCATAAAGGGACAGTGGTCAGAATTGTAAAAATTGGCCCGGTCATTAAAGTGAAAACCACCCTTGGGGTTAAGGGGTTAAGGGTGTATAGATAACTCTGCCTGCAGTTAATTTGCACTGTGTTCAGTGCTATTATGAGTGTAAGAGTAATTCAACTATACTTTAGTCACAATTCTTGAATGAGGCACTCCAGCTTATGCCTTCAAAGATGTATGGATAACCCTGATTGTAATTTTTGGCAAGACTTGTACTTAGTGCATAACCTTTATGAGCCTAAGGGTACCACTGCGTTACTATTTGGTTTACTTACATTATAATCTTTTAAATCCTTTTTACATTTTGCCTTACAAACAAGTCATTATACAGGAAAGAATGTTTCTTAACATTTTTTTCCTATAAACTCCAATTTTTCGTCAATACCATTGTTCTCAGCAACAATCTGGGAGTCAGAGATGCTGCCAGAGGTCTTCCACATGCCATTCTCCTTCCATTCTGTACTTCTTTTTGTAGGGTCTGCAGGAAAAAATGCTCAGATTTCCCATTGACTCCCACTATACTCGTTACTCAAACCAAGCATCCGAGCATTAGAAATTGCTTGGTTAGAGTAACGAGAATTTTAGTGCTCACTCATCTATAATTATCATATCTTTGCTATGTAAACGGTATTTGAATTGCTGTATGTTGGGATTATTTTCCACCTTTTTAACTTGGATTATGTTGTTATATGTATTATTGCCTGGGGCTTTGTCTCATTTATTGAAATATATATGTGCTCTATATGGGAGGGATTCCCCTTCAAGCAAAATGAAAAATCATGCTGCAGGGAATTGTGGGGAAGCCCAGGCTGCTATGCCTGACACCACTAGCCCGCTGAATGAATGTGCAGCATGTGTGAAATGGCTCTGGGTATGTGAGACAAGCAATCCGTATTGTTCTTATTCATTTTTTTTTTATTATTTTTTTGTGAAGAAAAATAAAAAAAATAACCATAGTGCAGAAATTAACACAATTGCCTATCTTATAAAGCGTGTTTTGTGAAGGGATTTTTTCACAATTCCTTGATGTAATGGTCTGATATTAGATGCATACATGCCACCTGAATACAATGACCTGTTTTCGGCATTGTTATAGTCTGATTCTGCTAATTGTGCCTAGCTAAATTGCTTCATTGTTTGCTGGGGAGACCAGAAGTTACTTCTGAATTTAGGTCTATGAAAGCCAGAATGAGGCTCTTATAGTCTTATACTGAGAGCTAGTGACTTCTGGGTCAAATAGCAACTGTGGTCACAAGATGTCAGAGGAAGACTTGGAGTGACAGTAGTAAGAACAAATGACAGAAACTGGTAGCTAACTGGTAGGGAACAGACATTTGTGATACCTCTCCAGGGGAGAAATTAAATAAAAGACTGGAGTGTGTTTTTAAGTAGCTTAAAACTGCGATAACTCCAGTGTGTAGTTAAATGTGTGCCGTGTTAAATGGGCTGTTGGTTACTGACTGACTTCTATTTTCCAATAGCCATATAGGTTCAAGTCAAAAGGACATTACAAAGGTTGGGTTCCCATTAAAGAGCTCAAAAAGAGTTCAGTGCAGTCCTTGAAGACCTCCAAGTGTTGTACACATATTTTCCAGTGAATTAGAGGCTTTGCAGTATTGAAATTTGCTACGAATTTATGAGGTACAGAGTTAATTTTTGGGTAGAATTCAGCAAAGTTGGCAAATTAGAATTTCAAAATATCCACTCATCTCTAGTCTATGGTGTTCAACTGTATCTCTAACAGGTTTCATTTTATTTATGGAATGTTCCACTGAAAATTGTATTATAGAGTTGTTATGAGAATATGCAATGATGTTTTGGTGATTCCAAACTGTCAAAGACACACTCAACAGAGCACTTATGAACACAGAAAAAGTAATAAATTCCTTCTGATTAACAAATTCAGTAAGTTCTCAACCATTGTTGAATGTATTACCCAACTATCACTGAGGAGTAGTGATGGGCGAACATAACAATACTTGAACCAGGACCCCATTCAGATAAATGGGGGACCTGAACACTCGTTGTTTGCTACGCTGTCATTTGCATGCATTTGATCGGCGGTAAGATTATTACCAGCGGTCAGAAAGCTGCAGTTCCCACATTGTCTGATGACAACTTAAGCCAGTAACTGTGACCAGAAGTAAAAAGTTTACCTCTGGTTACAGAGTCATCAGCTGATGTGAGAGTCCTACTCCCATCAGCCTACGCCTGCTCCCACTAATAACAGCGCTGATTAGAGTATTCACCAGCCAGCGACTGAGCTATAAATAAATATTTTTTTTATTAAATAATGTGGGGGTCTCTTCTGCGGGATGCAACCCTTAGCTGTCAGTTTTATAATGGCTGGTTATCAAGAATAGAAGGATCTCATGCCATTTTTTTAACTAATTGAATAGCTACAAAAAATGGTGTGACCTCCTCCCTTTTTGACAAACAGCCAAGCTAAGGCATACAGCTGGGGGCTTTTGTTGTCAGGCTGGTAAGGGGCCATAAATATTGGCCCCCCAGCCTAACAATAGCAGCCCGCATCCATCCAAGAAAAGCTGCATTTATTAGATTGTGCTTTGCCCGACTCTTCCCACTTGACCTGTGGTGGTGGCCAGCAGGGTTCTTATTTGTGAGGTTGATTTCACTTTATATTTTCAAGTGACATAAAGCCCAGCAGTTATTAATTGAGAGGAATCTATAAGACACCCATCAATTACCAACCCCATAGTCATATTGTCGATAAAAAGTGAGTATTTTTGTTATTTATTATTTTCAATTTTTTTTTTACAGGGGATGAGGGCACCAATGTAATGGGCAGAAGGTGAGTATAAATGTATTTGTTGTTTTTAAATAAACTTGTAAAATGGTGTGTAATTTTATTTCAAATAAAGGACTTTATTCTTGGTGTTTTTTATTGACAATACGACTATGAGGTTAGTAATTGATAGACATCTTACAGATGTCTCTCCATTACTAACCTGTGGGCTTGATGTCACCTGAAAAAACAAAGATTACATAAACCCCACTAATATGAACACCACTTGGCCACACCACAGGGCAAATGTGAAGAGCCTGACAAATAATAAATGTGCTTTTTCTATGGAAGCTGTGAGCTGCTATTATTAGGTGGGGGGGGGGCAATATCCATGACCACTTACTTTTCTGAGAATACCAGCCCTTAGCTGTATGCTTTAGCTTGGCTGTTTGTCAAAAATGTCAAAAACTCCACTCCCTTTTTTAAAATTATTTATTTAGATAATTTAAAAAAACAGAGTGGGGACCCCTTTATTCTTGATAACCAGCTATGATAAAGCTGACAGCTGAGGGTTGCAGCCCGCAGCTTTCACTTTTGCCATGCTGGTTATCAATAATAGAACAGACCCCACATCATTTAAAAAAATATATGTATATATAGCACAGGTGCTGGCTGATAAATAATACCATCAGCTGCGCTTGCTCACACTGTTATTAGCGGCAGCATGCGTAGGCTGATAGTAGCAGTACTCACATCAGACTATGCCTGTGACTGGAGGTAAACTTTTTACTTCAGTGAGCGCTGCCCGTCCTCTGTCCTCATATGCAGTCTAGCTGACTGCGCCTGTGCCGCCACCCTGCCTATGAATCCTCGCCCCGCTGTGTCTTCTGATTTATTCTCACTGCGGGGCTGGGATTCACAGGCAGGGCGGCCACACAGGCCCAGTCAGCTAGACTGCTATGAGGACAGAGGATGGGCAGCGCTCACTGTGCCTGCCCAAGGCAGGAGAAAAGAGCGCAGGCGCCGGCTCATTTCAAAACAGCGCTGAGGAGGCGGCGCCCGGCTCCAAGAAGATTTGAGTGACGGCTGTGCGGCGTCTGCAGCAGGGGGGAAAGGCCTGCCTCCAGGACAGAAGAAAGGTATTTGGCACTAATTACAAAATGGATTATTTCTGCAGTTACAGCACCAATAACTAAAAGAGCCACCTTGTCAGAATGCAGCATTACTGCTGCACAAGGTGGCTCTTTTAGTTTCAAACGCCTGGGGGGGTGACAGGTTCCCTTTAAATGTTATCTCTAGCTCATTTAATGAATATTCACACACTTTGGGGTTAGAATAAAATCTAAGTAGATATTTATTTTCTTTTATGTTTCATTGTCCTAAAGCTCATCAATAAAAATCACAATCCAAATTATCTCTTGACAATATTCTTAAGACATTATCATGATTTCATATCTGAGTTTACAGAATAAAGTTGGAGAGCAAATTTTATTTTTTACCTGCATAAATCTGCTCCTGTAATATGCTGTGATAATCTTGAATGCAGCAGTGGGATTAGTCGGAGATCACACCACCGTTTTTCCCATCGGAGGCCAGGTGACGCTGGCCATGAAGAACAAGATAAAGTATCCTGTAAGAGAATGTAAAAGGACAATAAATCTGTTTAACTTGTTTGAACATTCTTTCTTTCATTATAGCGAAACTATAATATAACCACATGCATTGTTAATAAAAAGCACTCTATGCACATCGCATAGTTATATGTAAATGTATATAGACCTTAAATGAAAATTAATAAAGTCCCTATGAGTCTTTATAATGGACCAGCTGAACTTCATATACCACCTTATGGTGTTTATACAAAGTGTATATGATATAATTGGAGTTAGTCAAATTTATTCAATGGTAATTTAGTTCAACTCAAATTTTTCAAAAATTTATCCACCCATATTCTCCAAAATATGGATTTTTTTTTAATTTGCTGCATGTAAATTCAGAAAAATGGCAGCCAACTGGGCATAATTTTGCTGAGCCATAGAGAACCATAAAAAGTTAAATAATAATAGAATAAAAAATGTCTTAATACCTCAATGCTCACCTCTCAGCCACCTCCACTTCAAACTCTTCCTCGTATGGTCAGCACCTTCTCTTCTTTCTGCCACCACATGCTGAAACACAGGGCTGCCTCACAATAGGCCGGGATGTCTGAATTACATCGTGACATCAAGACATGTTTGCCAACTATAACATAGGCATTCTAGGTCAGGACTTGACCTATTAATATGAGGTCTTCTTTCTGCTTTTGTTTGGTACCTTCATGAAGAATCATTACTTCTCATTGATGTCATGTTAAAGTGTAAGAAAAAGCAACTCTATGGCCCTAATTCATCAATACAAGCATTATTCATACTAGTCTTGATGAGGGGGCCTGTTGGCGTTAGAGGCACCTTATTCATTTGTAGACACACGCCTCTTAATGAATCAGTCACGTCTTAAAAGTGGTTTGCACCTGCACAAATCCTACTCCAGTCACTGACAGGAATTCAAATAGTAGTTCATCATAAAGTAAACAAGTGGGTGTTTCCATACCTCATTCTGCCCCTGTTCCACCCAAGATCCTCCTATGTTGGTAGAATTGACTGAAACGTTTCAGTGTTTTTTGCATTGTACAAATGTTTTCATATTGTTTTACTTCAGATTTCTTTTTACTTCTACTTTTTACTTTGTACTTTGCATTTCTTAAAACACTTTAATGAATTGGAGACTAAGTGCCTTTGCAAAAGTCTCATTATAAACTGATAGCAAGCAATAGACTCTTTATACATCCAGATAATATGTGCTTTAATATGTCTATGAGATCTAAATTTAATTTTAAAGATTTCTAAAAATTAAATCTAGGAAACATAATGAAATTTTTTATAAAATCCAAAATCAAAATTTAAATTTCTTTCTACAATGTATTTATATACCATAAGTTAGGTAACAAGATATAAATATGCACAAAAGAATTTGATCATTTTAGCTAAGCCATCACTATCAGCTTCTGTTATAATAATTATGTATATATTGCTGATTGACCTTGAAATGTTATAAACCCGTGAATCCTTTCACATATATTCAGTCAAGCCAGTGGCTTACTGCTCATTAGAAACTACTATACAAAGTCGGTAACAGGGCTTCAGAAATACAGAGTAGGCTGCCAACTATTAGAGATTAACTAATTTGTTCGGGTCCCTCCTTATTCGGCAAGCTGTGGCACTTACCGAATAAGCTGCAGAGAGAACCCAGCTACCTGGATCGCTCCTGCTGATCAGCTGTCTGTCACAGCAGCTATTTCACTGTTACAACACATGCATGGAGAGCCCAACACACAGGCTCTCCATGCATTTGCTGTGACAGTGAAACAGCCGTGACACATGCAGCGGCGGCACCGGACAGCTGATTAGCAGGAGCGATCCAGGTAGCTTGGTTCTCTCTGCAGCTTATTTGTTAAGCGCCACAGCTTGCCGAATAAGGAGGGACCCGAACAAATTCGCTTATCTCTACCAACTATTTTATTTTACAATCAACCAAAATTTACTACAAACACACTGGACAACCATAATGAATCACTAAGATTTTAAGTGATAGTTGCCTACAGCCCATAATTCTGATATGAAGACATTAGTTGAACTAGCTGACAGAAAAGTGATTGTCTGGCCTTAGGGTACAAGTCTGAAGTTACTCTATGTGACTGCAAACTTGTGAATCCTCACAGCATGCGAAATGCAAGTTGCGAGAGTTCTCCGATGCTGGTGCCAAAATATCAGTGCATGCAAGACAACCGAGGAATCTCACAGAACTGGATGGATTTGTTATGGAAGAATTGATGAAAATCCCTCAAACTAGAATTGAAAGACTCTTGTCTGGCTAGAAAAGGCCTTTACAAGCTGTTATTCTTTCGAAATGGGGTGCTATTAGGTACTAACCATGCAGAATGCCCAAATGTTTGCCTCAGAACATTTTCCTTTTTGTAATTTTTTGTAAATGTAAAAAATGAATGTAAGTATTTATTTTATTCTTCTTTTGCCTAAAATACAAAGGAAATATGTAATCCTTAACTTTAGGCCTTTTAGAGATCATTTCATCTTCAACTTGCTTATCTATTCATAATAAAAGTAATTTTGACCAGGGGTGCACAAACTCCTACATACCATACTTTTGCATGTTATAAAATGAATTCGGATTTTGAGTTTAATTTTTTTAGTTCTTTTGCTTACCCTGCAGCACATGCGTATCACCACTAAAAGGAAAAAAAATGAGGACAAATTTGAATGCATGATTGGACTTTTAAATTCCCTATATATGTATAAATTTGCTTTTAGGAGGGGCAATAAGTAATTTTGTGACTAGTACTAATTACTTGTAAGTCTCAAATGTGGCTCAACATTTGAACTATTGTTCAGGCACTCAACCAGAATATAGGTGATCTTCTACAGGATTGAGTAGTAAAATTTGTGGAATTATGATAAAGTGTTACTAAAATATTCATGTTGGCAGAGTTTTAGTGCCTTGACATAATTAGTGAAGAATAAAACAGAATCCCAAAGCTTAAAAATGTTTTAATCTTTAAGTGTAGTGTAGTTTAAGAACAGCTGCTGTTTTACAATTTGTCTACCTCCGACAATAATCATAGGTCCTTCAGGGGAAACATTTTCTAAAACATTCAATAAATCTGAAATATCCATATGTATACATTTGAAAAGTTTAAAGTGCAATTTCACATATGATCAAAAAATTCTTGCATCACATGTGCAACCTTTCATTACCAGATATTGTTTTATTAATTTTAGCTATTTTTTCACTACTGTTACTTTACAGCACCAAACCCTTCCCCATTTAAATTACCTGCCTATGTGTTAAGAACCCATACAATCATCATTACACTTGCACACTAAGTAAATGTAAGATAAGACTCCTTATCAAATATGGTGAGATCATCTATGCTGTAAGGAAGGGTGCAACACAGGGAACAAGAGCTGGAGACATTAGGATACTATCAGATAGTGGTTTTAAATCCGATGTTCTGTCTTTTTCATGATGTGTCTTATTTCAATTCTTTAAAGCAAAAGAACAGAGTAAAAGGCATTGATAAAAGGCTTGCATGGTCGCTCGGCCATGTGCTAGTATAAAACTGAAATTGTGTGTGTGTGGATGTATGACTGTTTCTGGTGAAAGCTCCATAATCATACCCATCCCCAGTGTTGTTGATTGTTATTGGATGATTGAGCTACATAGCGCCAGACTGTGCCATACAGCACAAGGCACGAGCTTACAGGTTCTTTTAGCAACGAACGCCAGTGCGGCACCATGTGCAACTAGTGCGCTTTCCTGACCCTACTTAGGGTGGATAGTGGCGTCTGCCAGAGAGGTGCTGTACACACTCTGTGGGGTAAATGGTCAGTTCTGTCCTAACTATCAGTTAGTGTAGGTTGGGAATTGGACTCAGCATCTGACTCAGGGTGTCCTCAGGCACGGGCTCAAAAGCCACCAAGGGTCAGAGCAAGTCCAATCACCAGTTTTGTGGGGGTGAATTATAGGGAACCCACCAGCATCTTTCAGCTGCACCCTGTGACTGCTAACAGGGCACAGCATTTATTTGGCGACTCTGTGAAGCAACAGAGTTCGCTTCCATTCACACTGGGTGAGGTCTAACCCACGTGTGAGCAAGCGATCATCCGCCATTACTCAGCAGCAAGTTCTATCTCTGCACAGTGGACCCCAGGCTGCGATCCCACCTCATATCTCCCTTTATATTATTTAGTGCACTCCGCTAGCCCTAACAATGCTTCATTCAGAAATATCCAATCTATCAAATTATACAGTAAATTAATCCAATTGGTAACGGTCGTAGCGAGGAAAAAAAATCAAAACACAAGAATTATACTTTTTTTGGTCACTGCAAAATTGCAATGAAATGCAATAACAGGAGATCAAAATATTGTATCTAACTCAAAATGGTATCAATAAAAACATCAGCTAAGCGCACAAAAAATAAACCCTCAACCAGCCCCAAATCCTGTGAAATGGGAAAGTCACAGGTCTCAGAACGTGGAGCCATTCTTTTTTCACCTCTTTAACCCCTTCACCCCCGGAGCTTTTTCCGTTTTTCCATTTTCGTTTTTCGCTACCCTCCTTCCCAGAGCCATAACTTTTTTATTTTTCCGTCAATTTGGCCATGTGAGGGCTTATTTTTTGCGGGACGAGTTGTACTTTTGAACGACATCATTGGTTTTAGCATGTCGTGTACTAGAAAACGGGAAAAAAATTCCAAGTGCAGTGAAATTGCAAAAAAAGTGCAATCCCACACTTGTTTTTTGCTTGCCTATTTTGCTAGGTTCACTAAATGCTAAAACTGACCTGCCATTATGATTCTCCAGGTCACTACGAGTTTATAGACACCTAACATGACTAGGTTATTTTTCACCTAAGTGGTGAAAAAAAATTCCAAACTTTGCAAAAAACAAAACAAAACAAAATTGCGCCATTTTCCGATACTCGTAGCGTCTCCATTTTTCGTGATCTGGGGTCAGGTGAGGGCTTATTTTTTGCGTGCCGAGCTGGCGTTTTTAATGATAGCATTTTGGTGTAGATACGTTCTTTTGATCGCCCGTTATTGCATTTTAATGCAATGTCGTGGCGACCAAAAAAACGTAAATCTGGCGTTTCGAATTTTTTTCTCATTACGCCATTTAGCGATCAGGTTAATGCTTTTTTTTTATTGATAGATCGGGCGATTCTGAACGCGGCGATACCAAATATGTGTAGGTTGGGTTTTTTTTTTATTGATTTATTTTGATTGGGGCGAAAGGGGGGTGATTTAAACTTTTATATTTTTTTTATTTTTTTCACATTTTTAAAAACTTTTTTTTTTTACTTTTGCCATGCTTCTATAGCCTCCATGGGAGGCTAGAAGCAGGCACAACCCGATCGGCTCTGCTATGCAGCAGTGATCATAAGATCGCTGCTACACAGCAGATTTGCAGGTGTGCTGTGAGCGCCGACCACAGGGTGGCGCTCACAGCCACCGGCAATCAGTAACCATAGAGGTCTCAAGGACCTCTATGGTTACCTTCCTGACACATCGCCGACCCCCGATCATGTGACGGGGGTCGGCGATGCGCTCATATCCGGCCGCACGGCCGGATGCGGTAGTTAAATGCCGCTGTCTGAGTTTGACAGCGGCATTTAACTAGTTAATAGCGGCGGGTGATCGCGATTTCACCCGCCGCTATTGCGCGCACATGTCAGCTGTAAAAAACAGCTGACATGTCGCGACTTTGATGTGCGCTCACCGCCGGAGCGCACATCAAAGCGGGGGTCCCGACATGTGACGTACTATACCGTCACATGTCGGGAAGGGGTTAAGAATAACCTATACATGTAATCTGCAAACTCGTAATGACCTGGGGAATCCTAGTAACTGGTTAATTTTAGCATTTAGTGGACATGGTCAACAAAAAAAGGAAAACACTGGAATTTCACTTTTTTTTCCAATTTCAGCGTATTTGAATTTTTTTTCCTTCTTTCCAGCACAATGTATGATAAAATCAATAGTGTCATTCAAAAGAACAACTCTTTCTGCCAAAAAATAAGCCCAGAAAAGGCTATAGTTATAGAAAAATTAAAAAGTTATGGCTCTGGGAAGAATGGGAGCAAAAATCAAAACCGCAAAAACAGAAAATCACAAGTTGGTGAAGGGGTTAAACTAAAAACTGTAGGCAGATTTACTATTCAAAATGAGCCATAATAAAGGTATACATGCTGTGAGTTGCGTTTATTATTGATTAAAACATTTCTTTGTGCCTCACTTGACAAGGGGTCAAAGCTTTTCATAATAGTGTGTATAGATTTATATGCACCATATTTGTCCAAAATTTTAAGGTGAAAAGTTTGTTTATTATTCATCCAAGAGGTGGAATAATGTTAGACAATAGCAGAGCTTTTCCAACTGTGAGTCTACCCCCACCAGTAAGTTTCCAGCTAGTTGTTGAATGGGCATATCATTGGAGGCAGTTTTCATAAAAGTGATCATAATCAGAATAATTCTTTCCATGGCTTCAGAAATCTCTTGTTTAACAACATAATTCATTTATTTTGTTTTTTACTGTTATATTGGGTTCAGGAGACAAAAATGAAAAAAAAAATGAAGGGAGATTTTTCATTTTAGCATGTCTACACTACAAATGGGGTGGCTATGACATCATCTTGGTTTGACTGTTGAGGCCAAGTCTTTTGTTTGGTCTATCAGGGAAGGACTTCAAAATATTTTCGAAGTGCTGTGCAAGAATGTTTAAGAATTTAACAAATGTATCTGGTATTCAGTAGGTTCTTTTGAGCTAGTACAGCCATGAGTCTTCTTGCGAATGATGCCACAAAGTTTTTCACACCTGGATTTGGGGATCCTCTGCCATTGTTCCTTGCAGATCCTCTCCAGTTTCATCAGGTTGGATGATGAATGTTGGTGGACAGCCATTTTCAGGTCTCTCCAGAGATACTCAATTGGGTTTAGGTCAGGGCTCTGGCTGGGCCAGTCAAAAATGGTCACAGAGTTGTTCTGAAGCCACTCCTTTGTTATTTTAGCTGTGTGCTTAGGGACATTGTCTCTTTGAATATTGAACCTGTGGACGAGTCTGAGGTCCAGAGCACTCTGGAAGAGGTTTTCATCCAGGATATCTCTGTACTTGGCCGCATTCATGTTTCCTTCCATGACAACCCTGTCCCTGCAGCTGAAAAACACCCCATAGCATGATGCTACCACCACCATGTTTCACTGCTGGGATTGTATTGAGCAGGTGTTGAGCAGTGCCTGGTTTTCTTCACTTATACCACTTAGAATTATCACTGAAAAAGGTCTATCTTCATCTCATCAGACCAGATAATTTTATTTCTCATAATCTGGAAATCTTTCATGTGTTTTTTTCGCAAACTCTATGTGGGCTTTCATATGTCTTGCACTGAGGAGAGGCTTCTGTCTGGCCACTCTGCCATAAAGGCCCAAGGTTGACTTTGTGGAACCTTCTCCCATCTCCCTACTGCATCTCTGGAGCTCAGCTACAGTGATCTTGGGGTTCTTCTTTAGCTCTCTCACCAAGGCTCTTCTCCCATGTTTGCTCAGTTTGGCTGGATGGCCAGATGTAGGAAGACTTCTGGTGGTCCCAAACTTCTTCCTTTTAAGGACTATGGAGGCCACTGTCCTCTTAGAAACCTTGATACTGCAGAAATTCTGTTGTAACCTTGGCCAGATCTGTACCTTGCCACAATTCTGTCCATGAGCTCCTTGGCCAGTTGCTTTGATCTCATGATTCTCTTTTGGTCTGACATGCTCTTTGAGCTGTGAGGTCTTATATAGACAGGTGTATTCCTTTCCAAATCAAGTCCTATCAGTTTAATTAAACACAGCTGGCCTCCATTGAAGGAGTAGAACCATCTCAAGGAGGATCACAAGGAAATGTACAGCATATGAGTGTCTGAGCAAAGGGTCTGAATACTTATGACCATGTGATATTTCAGTTTTTCTTTTTTATTAAATTTGCAAAAATGTCTACATTTCTCTTTTTTTCAGTCAAGATGGGGTACAGAGTGTACATTAATTTGAAAACAAATGAACTTTTTTAAATTTACCAAGTGGCTGCAATGACACAAAGAGTGAAAAATGTAAAAGGGTCTGAAACTTTCCGTACCCACTGTAATTTAGTATTATGATAGAATCATACAGAGAAGCTGGCATTAAGTTTGCTTCCATGGCCTTCATGATTCTCCTTTATGAAATACCATAATGTACACTAACAAAATGTATCTGTGCTGCAAATCTGCAGTTTTTTTACATCATTATAAAACCACTGCATACTTGCAATTATTTTTAAATTACAATATGTTTTTAATGGAATTTCAGAAGATCATATCATGTGATAATATCCTTAAGGAGATGATATGTGGAGGTTAACAGAATGCATGATTGTACTTTTGTTTATTTGGAAATTTGGGAACATTTGCAGAATTCAGACTTTGATACACAGGGAGCATTACAATCACATTCAGCTGCAAACAGATCTAAGTTTATTGCCATTTCCATGTGTGGTTCTACCATTACTCCCTACCAGCATGACTGCTGTCTTGGGATTATATTTGACTCACATATTTCCTTCCCTGGCACTTCTGAAGCCATCAAAGCCATGCCAACTATTGACATAGCTGTTATTGGCCAGCACAGCAAATGACCTGGCCTGTATAAGACCACTGGTGCCACCACCATTCTGCTGTCATTAGTGTAGGAATAGGACACAGCTGGAGTGAGTGACAGATTGCACACTCTACAAAAAAAGATGCTTCATGTACTCTGCAACCTAAATCTGTGGGAGTACTGTACCAAAACTGCTATGTGTACTCTGCATCCTCTGCCTGAGAGAGTAATGTGCTTTCAAGCAGCTGTATGTATTCTTCCCCTCCACTCTGCCTTCCCTGCCTATGTGAGTACTGTACTTTTAAGCCAGTGTGTTTTCTAGTAATTGGAAATAAATGTATTGGCTGTCTTGTTGCCATTTCTAGAGCAAATAAATAATTTTTTTAGACCAGTGTGTTTTTTTTAGTAGTCTGCGAAATAAATACATTTATGGCCAAAGAAATAATTTTTCAGAACTGCTGTGTGCTTTCTAGTAATGTTACAAATAAATAAATAAATCTGCTCTTCTTCTCTTTGTGAGCAGTGTTTAGAAAAAGCACTTTGAAAAATGAGGAGAGCATCAAATAGGGGATATGGACGTGTCTGAGGTGATGCTGATGTAGCTGTTGGTGATGGTGGTATAAATGATGCAGTCAGAGGATGTGGTCATTCTGTACCTACTATATGCCCAAATACAACACCCTCCTGTGGTGTAACAAGTGACAGGGCATTATGCATCCTTTTATAGGCCCGAATACTGCTGCACAAATGGTGAGGGCACAAGATGTTGAAAAGTTGCTCCTGTTCCTTCGCATTATTATCGACCTGGTCCACTGCAGAAAGTGCAAAGTTGTCACCTCAGAATACTGGACATCCGGCTCCCACCTAACCCCTAGCAAATCAGTAAAAACAGTCTGAGCCCCAAAGTCATGCAGCAGTCTTTTCTGATTTTTGATGACTTCGCAGGCTGTAGTTCCGTAACCATCCACCTGACCCTGTCCCAGATGTGAAAAAGACTCAGTGCACTGTTGCCGAACAAATTGTTATGCTGAAGGACGAATACTTGTGAGAGCTTGTGCACACCACATGACATGTCATATATCAGATGATGACAAAACTCAGTTGTCAAATGCAATGTCTTTCTGCAGTGTGCAGACCAGCAAGAAGGGCAGGGTTGAGGAATAGGTGGAAGATGATGCGAGAGATAATGAAGTTCTAGAACCCACATGGAGGCCATCATAGTGACATGCGCAGTTTAGAGGAAGAGGAAGTGACCACACTGCTACAGCAGCACAGAAGAAGAGGGAATAAGGGTGCAAAGGCAGAGGAGGCAGCCCCTAGACAGTACATCGGCTGCTATAGCTTACCGAGCTGCTACAATCAGCAGAACAAAGACAGCTCAAAAGAGCTCACTGGCATGGCATTTCTACAGGAAATGTAAATGTGACATGTGATATTTTGTTTGCATACTGTGCTATCAGACCCTGAAATGAGGCATAAATGTTATGAACCTGAGTACCACCTGTATGACGAGACATCTGAATTCCAAGCATGAGATGCAAAGGAGGACACACACCTTAAAAATCATGTCAGATTTGAGCCTCCTCCAGCTCTCTCTTCTGCTGTGATCTCAGCCTCTTCCTCAAGCTCACAATCAACAGGGCCATCTGCCTCCCCACAAAGAGTGGATGTGATAGCATCACTGCCACCACTGTCACTGAGAATCTCCACACCATCTCATGGAAGTGTTCAGATTTCCATCCCCCAAACCCTCAAGAGAAAGAGGAGATACCCTCTTGGCCACCCATGAGCCATGGTACTGAATGATAGCATTTTCAAATTGGTGGCCTTTGAAATGTTGCCATTCCAGCTTGTGAAAATAGTTTTAAAAACTGATGGAGGTGGCTCTCTTGCAGTACGTTGTTCCAGCTGTCACTATTTTTCCAGGTGGGCCATCCCTGACCTGCACAAACATATTGCAGACCAAGTCAAGTGTGCACAGCGCGGTGCAATCAGTGGCAAGGTCCACATAACCACCGATATGTGGACCAGTAAGTAAGGCCAGGGTCATAACATCTCCCAAACTGCCCACTGGGTAAATGTAGTGGTGACTGGGACAGAGTCAGAAGGCATTGTAGCCTATGTCCTACTACCACCGAGGATTTCTGGAAGTTTATTTGTTCACATTTTTTCCTTCTCCGCTTCCTCCACCACCTCCTCATTCAGTCACAGTAAGACCTGTACCACCAACTTCAGCACAGCCAGGAGGAAATAACAGTAGGCTGTTCTGAAACTCATCTATTTGGGGGGAAAACCCCACAATGCACAGGAGCTGTGGACTGAGATCATATAGCAGACAGATGAGTGGTTTGTGCTGATGAATGTCAAGCCTGGCTTGGTGGTGTGCAACAACGCGGCCAGCATGCAAATGCGGCCAGCATGCAGCCAGCGGGTAAGGAAAGGGTGAATCAAACACCCCAAAACCTCGCCCATATGACCCAAAACTGGTCCTGCCAAATTCAGGTGACAGGTTCCCTTTAAAATGAAGAAACAAAGTTTTACTCATGTTTCCACTTATAATCCATTAATGCCCATGTCCAACCATCATCCGGATGGTTTGGTGAGTGGTCATATCAGTTATGCAATCTCTCACCAGCTGAGCATGAAAACGTGGCTGCAATGACCGGTGGTAATCTTAATTATATCACCGCAGGTCTCACTTAAGCTTCTGTGGGGGAAATGTGGGAACATGCTTTGTGGGTAAAATTTGATATCAGATTCTGTGGGTAAAAAGTGGAAAATTGCTCTGTGGGTGAAATTTGTTCTCAGCTTCTGTGGGGGAAATGTGAAAATATACTGTTTGGGTGAAATTTGTTAGCAGCTTCTGTAGAAGAAATGTGAAAACATGCTCTGTGGATGAAATTTGTTATCAGTTTCTGTGGGGGAATTGTGAAAACATACTCTGTGGGTGAAATTTGTTACAGCTTCTGTGGGGGAAATGTGTAAATATGCTCCGTGACTGAAATTTATTATCAGTAGAGATGAGTGAATATGTTCAGAAAACAATCACCAAACATAAATTCGGAACGAATATGGCACATTCAGATTCTTGTTTTGAAACATGAGCAGTTTTTCTTAAAATCGGAAATAGCCTGTAACATTCGGGAGAAGTGTGGGAAAATAATTGTGTTGTCACTTAAGTATTTTAAATTAAATAATTGATAGACATATATAGATAGATAGATAGATAGATAGATAGAACAAATATATACAGTATATGTATATATATTAGATAGAAGAAAAGTCGGCAATTCAGCAGCCACATAAAGTAAAATCAAAGCAGGAGACGACAGGATAAAATAGATGGATTATTAACAATATATATACACAAAGAATAAATAGATATATAGATGTCAGTGACATATACAAGTAGTACAGTGCGTGTGCAGCTTACTGTACATGTATTTCATTATTAAAAGACTATTTTTCTGTAAAAAATTGCTTGGTTTCTCAAGTAATTTTACAAAGCAGCAGATGGAAAGCCGAGGGCTGGGGGTAATACCTATGGTGTTTCCCAGGCTATTACTATCAGCTCACAACTGTATACTTAGCCTTTACTGGCTATTAAAAAGGGTAACCCACAAAAAATAATGTAGGGTCCCCATATAATTAATAAACAGCAAAGGCTATACAGACAGCTGCTGGCTGATATTAATAGCCTAGGACGGGACCATAAATATTAGCCCCCCAGGCTAAAAACATCAGCTCTCAGTCACCCCAGAAAAGGTGCATCTATAAGATGCACCAATTCTGGCATTTAGACTCACTCTTCCCACTTGCCCAGTAGCAGTGTCCAGTGATAGTTGAGGGGTTGATGTCACCTTTGTATTGTCAGGTGACACCAAGCCCAGAGGTTAGTAATGGAGAGGCATCTATAGTCATATTGTATAAAAACACAGAATAAAGTTCTTTAATTGAAAGAATGACACGGACTCCTTTAATAATTCTTAATTAAACCATACTTACTGCATCACCCATTCCAGTGATGCATTTTTCTCTTGCAAGAGAGTTAAAATAACAAACAACATTATTCCTCATCGTTCCTCAGAGAAGATAATCCATTTGTCCTGCAATGGGTCTAGCTCTGCTACATCTAGATGGCAGGCTGCATGGTTGCATGATGCGATCATACAGAGTGTCATCCAGCAAAGAAACTGAGCAGCATCTGCTACCACAGCCCAGTGTTTTGTGGTGAACTCCTATAACCTGTCTGATGTCACCACGAGCTTGAGAAAGTTCTCATGCTTGCAGTGCCATCAAAAAGGTCCAGGGAGTTCACAGCTAATGAACCTAACTGATGTTAGCGTGACCACCGTTAGAGGTAAAGGAATTGTGAACTCTCAGGACCTTTCTGATGGCACCACGAACATGAGAACTTTGGCAAACCCAAACACCCATGGGTTTGCTCATCAATATTCACAATATCCACAGATTTAAGCGTTTCCTAAAAATGTATTTCTTCAGGCTAGCCTATTGCCTCATCTCTCTTATGTAACTATTCCTGTTTTGCCCTTAAACATTTTTCTTCCAAATCTGATTCTTCATTGCATCTGTTTACACAGCATCCATTCATTTCATAGCTCTCTGTATCTGTACTTGTACAAATACTGGCTGGTGACCAACTCATGCTCTGTTATTGGAATACCCTATTTATAATATTGCTGGCTGAATCATGTATGACAAGCACATTTTACCATTTATCTTTCGTGTCTCCCCTATTTCCTGATAGATTGCAAGCTTGAAAGCAGGTCCCTCACTCCTCTTGGTATTTGTTGAATTTGTTTACTCTGCTGTTTGTACAAGTCTCCATTGAAAAAGAAAGTGCTGTGGAATATGTTGGCGCTTTAGAAATAACAAACATTATTACTATTAGGCTTACATAAAATACTGTTCAGTGTAGGCCTAAAACAATATGGGCAGATACTACAATATTTAAATTGAAATTACAGAAATGTCTGAATTACTGCTAATATCTATTTCATTCTGAACTTGTTTTCAGGATTACCATATCATACACTGTATGTCTTATTTTCTACGATAATCTTTCTTCATGATAGAACAACTTGCCTTCCTATTCCCTTTCCAGAAGCATTTCCAAGCAGCTTATCTTTTAGCTACACTCTCTCCCAAACTCTGCTAAATACACACATCTTCCGTTATTTTGCTTCACTGCACATGACTATCAACAGCAATGAAAGATGTGTCATTTCTATTCAAAACAAGACCAATACAACAAAAAGTGCCCTGACATAGGAGTTAGTACAATATGAGCACATCTTTTAGGCTTGCTCTACGAGCTTACCATTTCTGATTGACATGCTATTCTATATCCCATAGCCCAATGTGACTTTTCATGTATTTCATACCATGATGTAGAAAACTATAATTTGTCATTTTCTATTGCATGAGATATATTAAATGGCAAGTTCAAAAGTAACTAAACTTTCATTTTGATTTTTATGTTTAGCAGACTCTATAATTGAGTGCAGATAGGTTGGAGTCCTGGTCCTGAGACTCGCACACCTTCCATTGAGCAATAGACCCCCAAAGAGTGCACAACTCAGCAGACACATATAGCTACTGTCTGAGTGTGCAAACAAATGTACAATGGTCTGTGTGCTTGCTTACACAGGAGCTATGTGCACCTGTCTGCTGAACCGGCCAACTTCTTGAGGCTTTTTTGTACAATTCATGGGGGTCTCAGGCTCCTACCAATCTAGAGGCATTTCAAGTTCGTGCAGGATTTGAAAAATCAATAGGAAAGTTTAGTTTATCTTTAAAGCTTCCCATATCTCTATAATAATATGTAATTGCTGTGAAGCTTTATCAGATAAGGTCAGATATTTATCTTACACCTAGTTATGTATTTAGTAAAGGACCTAATAATTAGAGAAGTGCAGATCTTTTGAAATTCGAATTCCCCGATTTCACCAAATTTTCTTCAAACATTTCATTAATAACAAACAAATTTGAATTTCAATACTGGGAAGCTTGTAAGTGATCACAAAATTTATGTGGGGAAGAGGAGAGAGAGAGCAAGAATATTGCTGGCCATAAGTTCTTACATTTCATAGATGAAAAAGAGAGGACCCCACTGACTATAAGAGCTTAAACTTTACAGGTAAGAGAGAGAGAGGACCCCTCTGGCAATAAGAGCTTGCACTCTACAGGAGAGAGTGAACCTTGCTGACCATAAATGCTTACACTCCACAGAATAAAGAGACTTTCCCAATGACTCAGGAGATGGAACATGACTCTGCCATACAAACTGTGCTCCACCAGAAACTGCTGATCTGTGATGGCCCAGATACTGACCATTACTGTTAAAGGTATGATCCGTATGATGTTATAGCTGGAGAGCTTTGTGGGGAAGCCGGTACAGTAATGCACATTGACGTTTGAATGCTCTCTGATGTTTCAATGAAATGGTGCTAGACAAGTTTATTTTTTGAGAACCACAAATCAAATCTGAGAATGTTCGAATTTGCTTGTAACTGCGAATTTTTAGAAATAAGACTCAACATGATCCTCCGTTAATCAATCTGTTCATCTCTACTAATAATATTTTATTGGATAATTTAAAGGAAACACATTACAATGATATTTGCTCATTAAATCACATTGATAAATAGTCCTATTGCTATGCTTTTATTTTCAGTATATCATTTTTTTCCATTTTTCTGTACATGAATATTACAGAGTACACTTTTCTGTAAGCCAATGTTAACAGCATTCAGCAATATGCTTTACAATTTGTCACCATAGGAAACAATAGACTGAAGATGTTCATTGGCCTTTATTTGAAAGTTTTCTAAATGCAGGGAAGAGGATGAAAGAAGCTGTGAAATTACCTTTTAAGAAGTTTGGATAATTAAATATCTATACATATTGTATGTTACCATTCATTGCAATGAACTGAAACGAGAAGACTGCTGATATGTGATCTATACAGAAAAGGCGTGAGACTATTATGTGGCTTAGTGGGCAGAATTAAAACTGAAAGACTTTGGGAGTTTTTCAGTAAAGATAAAAGACCTACAGTGTGGATATTGACATGAAAAAAAAATAAAAAATGTAAATGATAAATATTTTTTGTTATCTATTGTCCCCCTTCTCAGCAATGAATACATTTTGTTGTGGGAAAGCAAGGGAGGCTGCCAATGCAGTCGCAGTTCAGCATCTTCTTACTACAAATTGCTAGGAAGTGAGTACAATCATGAAAAACAATATTAGCGATGGTGTTGGGCAAGATTTTTGCTGGGTGAATCACAAATCGAATCTTAAAGTGTTCAAATTCAAGTGGAAGTACAAACTTCAGGAAATTCTACTCAAACTCAATCTATTGTCAATTGTGAACGTGTATGTGCATTTCAAGTGTTCTCTGCTACTGCTCTCAATGTCAGTGTCAGTGATGACGACAGGGAGAAGGCTAATAGAATTCTATTGTAGGGGTGGTGAACAATTACTGTTGCGTTCCTACCCCTGAAGACACCAATCGCGCTATATGTTCTAATGTCATTAATGACTTGAGTCTTTTGTACATATTGTATTGTAGGAACTGTAATCTATTGTGCTATAGAGTGTAATAAGCTTTGTTATAGTGTATAGTAATCAATGTGAATACTTTTCTGCCCAATGATGACAGAAGTATTCTAGGAGTGATACCTTTATTGGCTAACCAGAAAAATGTTTGCAAGCTTTCAGAGCACAGTGGCTCCTTCTTCAGGCAAGAGTACAAAAATCTGTGAAGGAAGCCCAGTTGCTCCCACGTCACCAATCCATGACGTCACTACACAGGCACAGCTCTCCGGCGCCCCCTTTGTCTCTCAGGTCAGTAAGGGAACTGCACCTAGAGCAAATGGCCGCCGGGGAGACTGCCCTGTTACCCACGCTGGGTATTCTAAAATTTGCAATCAGAGTAAAAGGATCAGCCCAAAATTAATTTATGATTTAATTACCTTAAGGGCGCACTAGGTAATTACAAGAAATATACAGTCAAAATATATCAAGAGTTACAGTCAGAGTAAAATATAACAATCATAAGACAAGGCTTAGAGGTATAAAGCTGGCGGTCAATTTACCAGGTTGAAGGTCGCTTGTGGAAGCCGGGGGGCTCAGCGTTCCGCAGGTCCAAGACTTAGTTGCCGGGCAGCCCCCAGAAAGCGTGTGCTTGCTCCCCTCTGGCTGGCATATGCCCTGTTCCTTAGTTCCTTAGTTAGTCATCTTCCTCTGTTCTGACCCACTCTCCAAGTGTCCCAGCTCTTAACCCTGCTGTGTCCCTCTCCCTGTAGCTGGGTGGGCTTAGCAATCTCCACCCCTCTGCATCCCTGCAAGATTTATTCCAATATCTAATAAATGGGATAACTTCTCTCAGGATGATCTGATCAGTACACGGGCAGTACCAGCGCATGTTTGTAATCTTGCCTGAAGAAGGAGCCACTGTGCTCTGAAAGCTTGCAAACATATTTTCTGGTTAGCCAATAAAGGTATCACTCCTAGAATACTTCTGTCATCATTGGGCAGAAAAGTATTCACATCGATTTTTCTGGCTAACACGGTACCACAATACAATTTGTTATTGTACATCAGTGTATAGTAATGTAAGACATAGTGCAAGGTATGATGTTATGAAATAATGTAGATAGTTGACTATAGGCTAAGAAATAGTGATTGGGTCTAGCCCATAGTGTAAGAGGCTAGTGCTATGGAGTGTGACTGCTTCTGTTAGGTAGGCAGATGGGGTCTTGAGTGCAAAGTGAAGCATTGGAGTGTGACTCAGAGTGCGTGGAGTATAAAGAAAGAGGAATAGTGAGATCCTGAGGAAAAGCAAAGAAGAGACAGAGTGATCTTCCAGAGTCGGATCCTAGGAGTGGATGCTTAGCCACGAGATCTTGAGCTTGTAATGCAGAAGATAGCAGGCCTTAACAGGACTGAGAGATTGGGACTAGTTAATGGTCCTGAGCTGGATATCCAGTGTGTCAGTAGTGGATGTAATAGGATGCGTACATACTGAAGTAAAGGAGACTTGTTAATCAGTATTGTAGCATTAAAGCTGGGTGGTGGTAAAGTAGGGAAAAACATTGTGCTTAGAAAGTCCTGGAGTATGTTACAGAAGAAGTATATTGTGTGAAAAATGTTTTATACTGTAAAAGGAAATGTTCACAATACTTTGCCCTCAATATACCTTGTATATAACCCTTACCAATTTACCATTCAGTAAAGAGTTTATTTTTGAATGGTGGTTTTCCTCATTAAACAGTGAAAACTCTAGTCCTGATAAACCCACAATATTGGTTACGTGCGGCCTGCATAAGTGTAAGGCCCTCACAGCACAAATCTACACACATAGCCAGGATCTCCACTTTACATGCAATGTAATCCCCACTTTCATGCCCAGTGCCTAGACCATCCATTGCTTGGAAAGCTCAATGCCTAATGGGAAGTATGGGTGGATTACAATCCTCCTGAAATAATGTACAGCTGTAACAGGATGCCTGGCTCAGCAGATGGTCCAACCACACTAGCTAGTATCCAAGCTCCTAGAGGAAGACCTTCTGTGGAGCCCATGATGTTTAACTGCTTTGTTCAGACAGCTAGGGTTTCATAATGAGAATATGGACTTATCGCACGTCATACCCAAACACTGGTTTCATTTTTGAAATCTCTAGAACAAGTCAAAAGCCTTCCGGGGTCTTGATTTGTTCTAGCACCCAAAGGTGAGGAGGTACATAGAATAGCTAGTAGGAGCAAAGTAGCAAAGCCATGTTTAGTCTCAGTGCATAACATGGGCACCACCAGATCCGTTGATGCTAAAACCACCTCCCTAGGACCGTCCATTAAGGAGTTATGACTCATCTTAGGTTTTGGAGTTTTTGAAAAATGAAAAGCCGGCAATTCATCTACCACGTACAGTAAAATCACAGCGTGACAGGTTAGAATTGAATAAATAGAATAGATATATACACATAGCATAGATGGATATATAGATGTCAGTGACACACACATATATAATTGTATATATAACACCTATCTAAGAAAAGCTGGCAATTTTGCAGCCGTGTACTTTAAAATCACAGCAGGAGCAGACAGCATAGAATAGATGGATTACATACAGTATATACACATATAATAGATATACATATGTCAGTGACAAATACAATTAGTACAGTGTGTAAAGCTTTCTGTACATGTATTTATTTATTAAAAGATAATTTTTCAGAAAAAAATTGTGTGGGCTCCAGCGTACTTTTCTTAACCAGCAGAGGGAAAGCCGAAGGCTGGGGGCTGATGTTTATAGCCTGGGAAAGCGGTAATACCCAGGGAGCTTCCCAGGCTATTAATATCAGCTCACAACTGTATACTTAGCCTTCACTGGCTATTAAAATGGGGGACCCCCCAAAAAATGACATATAGTCCCCTATAACCAGGAAAGGCTAGGCAGACAGCTGTGGACTGACATTAATAGCCTAGGAAGGGGCCATTAATACTGCCCCCCTGGCTAAAAACATCAGCCCTCAGCTGCTCCAGAAAACAAGAAAATGTGCATCTATAAGATGTACCAATTCTAGCACTTCGTGTTGCTCTTCCCACTTGTCCTGTAGCGGTGGCAAGTGGGGTGATAGTTGGGGGTTGATGTCACCTTTGTATTATCAGGTGACATCAATCCCCGAGGTTAGTAATGGAGAGGTGTCAATAAAATGCCACCATTATGAACCCCATAGTCATATCATATAAAAACACATCCAGAGAAAAGTCCTTTAATTGAAAGAATAACACAGACTCCTTTAATCAATCTTAATTAAACCATACTTACAGCCTCGTCCATTCAAACAACTTCTGCAACTTGTCTTCTGCAAAAGAGTTAAAAATCAAACAACATCAGCTACATATAGATGGCAGGCTGCATGGTTGCATGATGCGACCATACAGCTTGTCAGCCAGTAGAGACACTGAGCAGTGTCTGCTACCACTGCACAGTGTCTCCCTGTGAACTTCTATTACCTGTCTGATGGCATCGCAAGCGTGGGAAAGTTTTGATGCTTACAATGCCATAAGAAAGTTCCCGGGAGTCCACAGTCAATGAACTCACTTTGCCTTTCTGATGTCAGCATGAATGCGGTGGGAAATTTTACAGTACAATTTTGCTGTGATTTTACAGTATGTGGCATATATATGTATGTGTTTTGAAGAATATTGCCTTTGAAAACAATGTGTAAATGACAGAGCATCTCTCTATGCAAAAGCTCATTTTAAAATCCCATTGCAATTGGATAGCAATCGCACTGAATTCGGATGTAAAGCAGATGCTAAGTGTAAAAAATAAGATTGTACTTACCTGAAAAATGCTTGACACTTGCATTGCACTTGCTAAACATGCTGGGTGGGTCACTCAAATATTCCGAGGCAAAAAGCTATTACTCGCCGAGTAACGAATAGCCCGAATACTGTACTATTAGTGCAAGTAACAAACAATGCTGAATGTATTTGCTCATCACTAGTTAAGATAACATATCGTGTGGAGAGAAGTGAAAGATCAGAGGGACTGCGTAGCCCACATCCTCTCACAGCCCATGCCTCTCTTGTCCCATGTGCACAAAGGGTGTCTGTGTAAGACTGTGTGTAGTTGACCTTACATGTCCCCATAAGGTGCAGAACGTCACGTGGGTGCAAGTATGAAGACCGTACCTTGTGATACCTCAGACGTAATAGTGACATCTGGCAAGGTGAAGGTTTGTCACATGTGGTGGCAGTGGTTGGATTCTGCATAATCTTTCTGGTGCCAATCTTCACACCTAAACACTCAATTGCATGGGAAGCCCAATGCTTAGACCCCCAATCACTTGGGAAGTCCAATGCCTAAACACTCAATTGCTTGGGAACCCCTCATGCCTAGACCATAATATACTAGATAACCAATATCCAGCTCTTCTTAGTGTACACTCCTTACATGGCATATTTAATGTCAGCTTTTGCAGTGGAAGGTGAATATCAAGAACCGCTTGATATATAGTCACATTGACTAAGTAAATGTCAGTTTCTTCTTCAGCTCCAACTAAATCAATAATTTCCTAATATACAGTACAATGACTAAAACAGCATATATCAATCAATTGTATTTGCGGTAGTAACTGTGTATTAGGAATGTATAAAAAAATTCCCATTGTATATGTGTATGAGGCAAATCAACATGCTTATTGATATATTTGAGCAGCAAAGAAAACATCAATTTTCAAAGCATTTTTTTCCATGTCTCCATAGCAACTGAAAACAATTTTGAGGCAAAGCTGTGCTACTTGTTCTATAGTCAAGGATGCTCATTATACACTGACAAGCAAATAAAATAAAATAAGATATATTTTAAGCGATAAGTGTTGACATTTCAAAGAAAGACGTAATGAATATCTCAACAAAACACAAATGTCTAAATGGTATTTTAGCATAAAAATAAATGCAAGAATAATCTAATAAATAAAGCAATAATATGGTCCATTGACAGAGACCTTTGCTTTTTTATTTTAGTTTATATTGTCTGTTTATTATTACTTTTGCTGTTGCTAAAATAATTCCAATTAAACCTAACCACTAACTTTACCTTAAGGATCATGTAAATCATCATTAAAATCTGCACTATAACAATAAAATGTACATGTGTTTATGAATACTCTTGGTGTTGCTCTCTAGACAGAATTTCAACTGTTAGTATAACAGTGTATGCTCCAGAGTTATTCTTCTTATTGTCAGTTCCATTTTATGCCATCCCTTAGGTTAGTGTCCTCATAAGGAAACCATTGGGCCTGTTGAGTGGGACTGCAACATCTTGATTGGGCCTAGTTACCATAAAGCCATTGTTCTCCTACACACTCTTTCCTCTCGATGTCTATAAATCTTTATTACAGTAAAAATATATCTTTGTACCATGTTTTTAATTGAAAACTATTAAAATTTGAGAGTCCTCAGTGATACATACTCTTTAATGGCTAACTAAAAAGATAGTAACAAATAGTAGCTTCTAAAACTCATGAAGAGACCTGAGTAGTCTCGAAAGCCTGCTATTTCTTACCATCTTTTTAGTTAGCCATTAAATGGTATCAACCACTCTCAATTTTTAACATTTTTATATAAATCTTCGATAAGCTGCTCACATAGCCAGACATAAATGTTCACATAAACATAGGAAGCCAGTGATGAAACATACTTCCATAAGGACTTTAATCAATTTAAGTAAAGACAAGATGAAACAGAAAAAATTATAAATGCGATCAAATAAATATTAAATAAATGATAATAATAATGCTTAGTATATAACCTTTTGGTTATGTGAATGCTTTTTGTTAACCATTTAGTGATGGAGCAAACTTTGATCTAAATGACCAAACTCCATTTTTAAAATCTAACACGTGTCAGTTTACGTGGTAAGGTAATATACAGTATCTGGCATGCTTCTAAATATCCAAGTGATTCAGAAATAGTTTTTTTCATGATACATTGTATTTATTGTAAGCAGCAAACTTATGCAAACCATACTGATATTTTTTTCTGTATATACAGTGTGGAAAATATATATTTAATACACATTTTGCAAGTTTTCCCACCTACAAAGAATGGAGAGTTCTTTGCTTTTTATCATAGGTACATTTCAACTGTTAGAGTCAGAATTTGAAGATAACAACCAGAAAATGACATTGCATGATTTTTATATAATTTAATTATATTTTAGTGCATGAAATAAGTATTTGATCACCTATCAACCAGCAAGAATTCTGGCTATCACAGACCTTTTAGTTTTCCTTTAAGAAACCCTCCTGCACTCATTACTTGTATTAATTACACCTGTTTGAACTTGTTACTGGCAAAAAACACACCTGTCTACACACTCAATCAATCACTGTCATGTTGGACGCTGTTCACACTAGGGCGTCCGACAGACAGCGGTAATTCCACATACGTCCACTACACGCTCAGTGGCGTCGGCTATACTTTATCCAGCTTGCTCGGGGTTAATCTAGCTGGTAATTTAGTTGGAGGCTGGGTCACGCCCACGGCCTTTAAATAGTCGTGCTGGACTTTGGGCGTCGCCGATTATAGCTTGTGCTTTGTGCCTAGCGATTCCAGTCTGGAGTGGTGGTCTTGTTCTAGGAATATCGTACCTGGCGGTGTATTATCCTTGTCATATTCCTTCTTCCTATATTTGTATTTGTTTTGCCCTATGCACATTATAGTGTATTCCTGTGTGTCTGCGGCCTGGTGCATTTTTCAGTTTTCCCTGTCTGTGCTTTCTGTGGGGATTGGTGTGTGGTCTCTTCACTGGGTGGCGGGTGGTGGTTTCAGCTTAGGGCTGAAACAGGAGACAGGGTCAGGCCTGGTGGCCCAGACATGCACACCTTTAGTGTAACTTCTGGGAAAGGGTCAGACAGGGTTTCCCTAGCCTGAGGGATATCGCAGGGGCCCGGGTAACCAGCCTTAGTCTACCCAGTACTCCCGTGACAATCACACTCCAATCTCACAGTGGCCAAGACCAAAGAGATGTCTAAGGATGCTAGGGACAAAATTGTAGACCTGCACAATGTTGGGATGGGCTACAGGACAATAGTCAAGAAGCTTTGTGAGAAGGCACCAATTGTTAGCGCAATTATTCAAAAATGGAAGAAATACAAGATAACAGTCTCAAAAATTACCATTAGTAACACACTATTTTGTCATGGATTAAAATCCTGCAGAGCATGCAATGTCCCCCTGCTCATGCCAGAACATGTCCAGGCCCATTTTAAGTTCGCCAATGACAATCTGGATGATCCAGATCAAGCATGGGATAAGGTCATGCGGTCAGCTGAGACCAAAATAGATCTTTTTGGTATCAACTCTACTTGCCATTTTTGGAGGAAGAAGAAGGATGAGTTCAACCCCAAGAACACAGCCCCAACCGTGAAGCATGGTGGGAGAAACATCATACTTTGGGGGTGCTTTTCTGCATAGAGGAAATGATGACTGCATCATATTGAAGGGAGGATGGATGGGGTCATGTATTGCAAAATTTTGGCCAACAACCTCCTTCCCTCAATAAAAGCATTGAAGATGGGTAGTTAATAATAAACAGCCAGGGCAACTAGGGAGTGGCTCTGTAAGAAGCATTTCAAGGTCCTGGAATGACCTAGCCAGTCTCCAGTCCTGAACTCAATAGAAAATCTTTAGAAGGAGCTGAAACTCAATGTTGCCCAATGATAGCCCTGAAACCTGTCAGATCTGGTCAAGATCTGTATGGAAGAGTGGGCAAAAATCCCAGCTGCAGTGTGTGCAAACTTGGTCAAAAACTACAGGTAACGTCTGACCTCTGTATTGCAAACAAAGGTTTCTGTACCAAATATTAACTTCTGTTTTTCTATTGTATCAAATACTTATTTAATGCAATAAAATGCAAATTAATTATGTAAAAATCATACAATGTGACTTTCTGGATTTTTTTTCGTAGATTGTGTCTCTCCCAGTTGAAATGTACTTATGGTAAAATTAGAGACCTCCCCAATTTTTGTAGGTGGGAAAACTTACAAAATTGGCAGTTTATCAAATAATTATTTTACCCCACTGTATCTGAAATTTGATAAAGATGGAGAAAAGTTAGCAGTTTTCAAACTTACAATGCTTACGTCCTTAAGCCAGACATCTATACCACACAAAAGAGTTAACAAATAACACTACCGATATATCTACTTTATATCAGCATAAATTTCAAAAAATACCTTATATCTTTATTTTTTTATGATATCAGAAGGTTAAAATTTAGTAGCAATTTTTTTTTTTTCAATTTACAAATCTTATTTTTATAGGCTTATTCAGGTTTGAAGGGACTTTTAGGGAACTAAATATTAGAAACACACCATAAGGGATATCATTTTGAAAATGGAACCTCTCAAATTATTCTAAACTGTTATCAGGGAAATTGTTAACCCTTCAGGTACTTTACAGGAATAGAGGCAAAGTGGAATGAAAAAAATGATAAATTACTTTTTTTCCACTAAAATATTGCTTTGGTTGCCCATTTTTAAATTTTCACAAGGGGTAATAGAAGAAAATGGATGCCACAATGTATTATGCAATGTCTCACGAATGTGGTTGTATCCCACAATTGATCAAAATCCTTTATTTGGGCACACTCAAGGGCTCATAATGGAAGAAGTGCTATTTGATTTGTCACTGAGGTGACAAAATAGCATAAACTGCCCACAAGTTACGCTGACATGAAAACTAGATCCTGCAGGAATTTATTTACGTGTGTTGACCATTTTCTATCCATAGTTGCTTCACAGAACTTTATAAAATTTGGATGTGAAAATAAAAAATTAAGGTTTTTTTTCAATCACATGTTTTAGATCAAAATTTCATTTCTATTCACAAAGAGTGAAAGGGGAAATTGGGACCAAAATTAATCACACAATTTATCCCAAACTCAGCAATTTTAAATAACTAGTCAAAAGCTAATGTTTGGGTACCTGATAGGACTTGAAAATTAAAGAGCACTATTTAATTTTTGGAGTACAATTTGTCTGGAATAGATTGTGAAAGCCAGGCATGTCACAGTTGCACAACCCCCGAGGTAACAGAACAAATGACTCCATCTTAGAAACTATTCCATTCAGGAAATTCAACTACAGGTGTGCTAAGCATTTTTAACCCACAGGTGCGTCACAAAACTTTTTTTACATTTAGATGTGAAGTAAAAAAAAAACATATTCCAGTAAGATGTTGTTTAACACTAAAATTGTAATTTTCACAAGGGATAACAGGAGAATTGGACCCAATAATTTGTGAATTTCTTCAGAATGTACGGAAACCTCAAATGTGGTCAAAAATTTCTGTTTGAGCATGTGGAAGGACTTAGAAGGCAAAGAGCGCTATTTAATTTTTGGAGGGAAAATTTGGACCCCATGTTGCATTTGCAGTTACCCTGACATGCCCCAAAAGACAGAAAACACCACAAGTGACCTTATTTTGGAAACTAAGCCTCACAAGGAATTTATTAAGGTGTGTCACTAGCATGTTTAATCCACAAGTTAACTCAAAGAAATGGGCCATGAAAATAAAATATTTCTTTTTTACATCTAAAATATATTAGCTTCACATTTTTCATTTACACAAGGGTAACAGATAAAAATAAAGCCCACAATTTGTTATGCAATTTATCCTAAACACAAATTTTGCTTCAATAGTTTGGGGGTGACATTTGCAGAGTCACTAAGGTGCCAGAACAGCATAAACCCCCTGAAAGTGACGCCATTTTAGAATTCACATGTCATGAATTCATCTGTGCCTTCTATGACTATTTTGGCCACATAAATGTTTTCACTTTGCAACCCACTCCATGCTTTTTCCTGGAAAATTTAAACTATGGTAGCTTAGTGCTTATACATTGTTAGTTTATGCTTTTCAAAACACTCACCCCATAACTTACTAAGTGGGCTTTCCCTACTATAACAAAGGTATACATGTGGATGCTAATTCCCACTTTGGGGCTAAGATTTCACTAGATTTTATTTAGTGTTTGATGAATCAGTGTCACTTTTCCAGAGCCTTTATCCTACCGTAATCTGGAAACACCCTACATATCCATTGACAGATAATGAACCTGAGTGGTGAATTTTTTTTTTGCGGGATTAGTTTAAGTATTTATTAGTAATATTGTGGGATATATAGCATTTTAAATTGTTTTTTTTAAGGATAGGTTTAAATCTATCTTATGCTATCTACTTAGCACTTTTGTCAGGGTTTCAGTGTAAATACCCCAAAAATGTGATGCAGATGAAATCTCCAATGGAACTCTCACTATGGTGAGGCAGATGTCACTTTGGACTTCATCTGGCCTTTGTTCTGGGGGTGTCTGTCATTCAGGCATGCTCACAACTGAGGCCAACAATACTCTTGTGCCCTAAAAATGAGTACAAATTTGAGCACTACAGCAACAGAGGCCAGACGGAGTCCGAAGTGACTACATCTGCCTCATTACAGTGGCTCTATTGGGAGTTTTGTCTTTGTTACCTTTTGGGGGTTACACTTGGAAACCCTAACAAAACTGGGCAGTGGAGAGCAGAGGATAAATTGTGAATTAAGCCTTAGTATAATTTTAGGAGTCACATTGAACAAATAAACATCAGTTCAAGAATAGTTTTCTTTTGTTCATTCACCATGCACTATAGGCGATTATTATTATTATTATAATTATTATTATGTTTTGCTACTTTTGCACACCAAAAATGATTTTTCTTTAAAAATCGTGTTTTCGTTAACATTCTGAGAGCTGTAACTATTTAATTTTTTCACCGACAAGAGTCATTTGAAGGTTTGATTTTTACAGAACAAGTTGACGTTTCCCTTGATGTAATTTAATTTTTGACATACAACTTATTGATATCTTTTTAATTTTGTTTTTGTCAACATGATATAAAACTTACTGGAATAAATAACATTAGTTTTATAGTTTTCATTGTTTTGGACGCAGTGATACATATTATGTGTATGCAATTTTATTTTACATAAATGCTGCATATTTATTTTTTTTTTTACTTTCTTACAAACCATCTTGAATTTGTTTCACTTTTTTATTTTGTTCCATTATAGGTAGAAATTAGCTAATCAATTTGGGGGACACTGGTCCTTCATCCAGGTCACTAGTCACTGTTCTTTGTACAGGTGGGTAGAAAATCTCTTACCATCTCATATTATTCAAACAGATATACTGTATAAGCACATTCTAGGTTAATGCATCTGGATGACAACAAATGTGAAAAATAATTATTATTTACTATAAAAAATGTATTTACAAAAAATAATTATATTATATCATATTAAAGTTATACTCATCAACTGGTTAAAAATAGAGTTGGGTGGATCTTTTAAAAATTCAAATATGCCAACTTTACAACATTTTCACCAAAACTTTAATTTGCAGCAAACAAATTTGCCAAAAATCACAATACTGAAAAGTTTCTAATTGACCAGAAAATATGTGTATACCATTCTGAGTTCTCCTAGAAGTGTATTGAACCTATTTTAAGTTATTTACTGCAAGTACAGACTTATTAATGTCCAAGTGAACTCAATATATTTGGCTAAGGGTGAACAGGTGGTAACTTGTGGTAAATAAGAGCGGTATTTTGGTGGCGTATATGGGCCTAATATATGACTACTACAACAAGGAATTGTACAAAAGACAAAATTTGTTTTGCATTTTTACAAAACACACACTTTGTGAGATAGACAGTTGTAAACACATTTTTGGATAATGGAGATTTTTCTTTTGGCTTTAAAAAGAATTGTAGCTTGCGTGTCTTACAGTGTAGGAAGCACATGGTCTGTGATACAAAAGTCTTTGTTTCAGGATTTTGGTTTAGTAGCATTATTAGCACTGAGGGGCTTAACATTACCCTCCTTAGTCATTGTGTGTGAAAAATAAGAATGGATGTTATTAATGAGCTGTTACTGCAGTATATCTCAGATAAATCAACTTACAGTCACACTGAGTGGCTATACAGTTTCAGAACTTCCCCTCTATGACTTAAATCTTTGAACTATTATCCACAAAATTAGGCTACCATTTCCATTTTCAATGTGATTCAGGACTAAATCAGGACACCACAATAAGATTAGACATTTTTCAATCCCTATGTAGAATAAGCTATGCACCCTGACTTGCTCTCCCTACATTGTATTAGCATAAAATAGTGCTACTTGTCCCACCCCCCCCTTATTTTGTATACTGGTCAGGGTAGCCCCTCCTTGATTGGCTGGGATAGAATATGTGATATGATAGCTGTAGGGCATCATGGTGAAGCCCCCCGTGTCCTTGTCTGATTTGATTATCCCACTTACTGCAGTATGTTAAATGGCAATCGGAATTCTTTTTGTGATTTTCGCAAGCCGAATTGCAGAGTATTCAAATTAATGTGAACTTGTAATCTTCAGAAAATTCATGTTGACTCTTCACAGAATGATCCACTCATCTCTACTTAAAACACTTGAAAATACCGTATCTAGACAAATAATGATAAAAATCATACCGTGTTGTTGGGATGATAATTTAGATGCAAACCACTGTCACACAAAGGGGATGAGGTGCCACTGCTTTGGTCACTTGGTGCACCTATTAAAAGAACATAGACTAAAGTAACAATTTACAATATAGTTTACTTTACTTGAAATACCTATATTAGAACATTGGGACACCTATACATTACATTGCACCTACAGCATCATTCTATAAACTCATTATAGATTGTATATAAACTCATTCTCATAAACTGTATTAGAGAAGAGGACCTGGATCACAATCTCTGTTGTACTTAATCTGGAAGGTAATTGGTATTTTATACCAAATTCCCTCAAACATGCATGCAGGGACCTTGCTTGATGAACTGGGGTACAGTCACGCTAGAACAGAAAAAGGCCTTTCTTAAACTCTTCCCACAAGGTTCGAAGCATATAATTTTCCAAAATGTTTTCATAGACCAAAGCATTAAGATTTTCAGTCACTTGAAAAAGGGGGCTTAGGTCAACACTTAAGAAACATCTCCAAAGCATTCTTCCTTCACTAACCTTTTCACCTGGCATAAATCAGTAAAGCATGAAATGTTTCCATGGCATTCACCAAAGCCAGGCTTATCCAACAGACTGCCAGTTAAAGAAACATAATTCATTACTCCACATGACCCATTTTCATTGGTCTAGATGGAGTGGTGGTGTGCTTGTGCTGTACACCACTGAATCCAATGCTTGGTATTGTGCTTGATGATGTAAGTTTTACATATAGACATGCAAACAATTTGTACTGATAAACACATCGAAATATATAATTGCCTAGTAGAGCGGCAGCTTCTTGAAGACAAAGCATCCAAAACAGAAAAAATGAAGCTGTATGCCGTAAAAATTAGATTTTTATTAATGTATACAAATTAAAATCATTTCTTAAAAATCAAGGCAGATAAATACATGGGAACGGTATGTGCAAATGGATGCCACATTTTAAAGGTAAAATGCTACAAATTGAGGAAAGTGCCAAGGTGCCGAAAGAAAAACTAATATATATATTTATTATTTTCACAAAAAATAATATGTATGAGACCCAAAAAAACAGTATGTATAATAAATACACGGAGTTACATTTAAAACTTCCTAATAGTAGATGGGACTACAAGATTACAAAGATGGTGAAGGCATGGGGAAGTAAAGGCGTTCCTATATGCTAAGCAAAGTATTATGTTCTGTCATGAGTTCCTTAAAAAAGTGCAAAAGTGCTCTATTCATGAAGACAGAGGAATCAAAAAATAAAAGTGCATAGTGTATGCCAAAGCATATTACCTGTAATGTAGCAGGATACCCCGATGCACGTTTCGCATATAGCTTTATCCAGGGGAGTATGATGTTAATATCAAAGGAGGATTTGAACCATGCAAGGCAGTTAGTGAGTCAGCATAGCTTTGATTACTTTATGCATTTTGCATCCCAGCACTCGTTGACACTGACCGATTACTTTAGCATCACATTTTCAGCCTATCACAGTGCCATTCTCAAATTCAGTGGACTGTTTAGAATGGTCCATTTTTTCACAAATATACTACAAACAAGCTGCATGATTGGGGCTGGATTTTGTAGACCTGAGCCATAAGACTAAATGAAACACCTGAATTCAATTATTTAAATGTGTGCTTCAATACATCTTCATTTTGTTGAATATCTGAATATCACTATCCCTTATTTTGCAAACAAGCATCAGTCTAATAACCTTTCTGAGAGAACAGTTTAGTTTTGGTAATTTTTAGAAATGTCATAGTATTATACACTTACAAATAATGAAAATTTAATAATATTACAAAAGGAAAAGAGAACATGTTGTATGTGAGTCAAATGGCTCAGATAACTAGAGCAAATGATGGGCTAAACTGAATCTTTTTTTGCTTCCAACATTTACAAATTGCTAGATTTTTTTCCCCAAAAATATCAAAAAGGTTGTCCCCTTCAGTGATATAACTTACAACACTGATCAGTGTTAGATATTGTAATTTACTGGTCCTATTTTCCTACTGGCAGTCACCGTGGAGAAATGTGTTGGTAAATGGAGACCATTTAAATTACATATTCTTTGAAAAGATTTTCTCACCTGACTTTTTGTAGGAAATCCTAAAATGGCTTATGGGCGCCAATCTATGGTTATCTCTTAAACTATGAGCTATGTAACATACATTATATTGTATCTGACAGGCACTTCTCGAATTAATGGCAGCTATAACACCCAATCCCAGTCCCAGTGACAGGAACTACTCCTTCATTAGGTCCTTTCTCATGTTACAACCTCTTTCCTTCATCTTGATCACGTCTTTCACACTTATCAGACTCTTTATAAATCCCCTATGCTATGTCTTTTCTTCCTCTTGTTAATCATTTTCTTTCTTCATGTCTTTCTCCTGTATTTTTCTGACTCACCTCATATCATCCTCTGACAAATCTGACAAAATATACTTCATTTTTTGCATAATTTAGCATGATGGTGGATACATTTGCACCTGGAGAAAGGTTACAAAGTATTTATATACTGTCCTAATAGATGTCAAAAGATGAGAATGCTAAAAGCACTTACAAGTACAATCTTCGTTCAGCGGTAACTTAAGGAAAGCAGGTGCCCTTTTTAAAAATGAAACAGTTAAAGTAACCTCCTCTCCGGCATTTCGCAAAACTTGCACCTATAAAAAAAGGGATTGATTTAATAATATTCTATCATTAGTTATTTACATATTCATGTTAAATGCAGAATTATGGTCATTTAATTGAAAAGATAGATAGATAGATAGATAGATAGATAGATAGATAGATTAAGGGAAATTATAACATTAGTAAAATAACACTAAATTAAGTATGCTATGATTGACCCTACACAAAGGACCATTATGCCTATGCACTCTTATTACAGGAACTTAGAACCAATGGGGACATCACTGGGACTACAGAGTGTCATTCCTGACACCTCGAAATAGAGAGCCTGAATTTCAAAGCTTGGGCAAGCAGTCCTTTGTGGCCAGGCTGGACATCTCCTATTTACTATAGGGAAGGGGTTAAAGAAACAATATATTTATTATCAGGATACAGTGGCAGACCTACGATTTCAATAATACAATAGGTTGTCTGAGAAAATTGAACCCAGGACCAGACATATAAAAGATGGGCTTCACAATGGAAAAGTGTTCACATGTGGGGATCAGTCTGAGCTGGATGTGATCAGTAAACCCTTTCTCCTATCCTTAGTGATAAAGAAGAATAACTTTAGATGATAACATTTAGTTATTTATGTTATTTCTCCATTTTTAATTTATAAATTATTTGTGTGTTAATTGTGTTAATTTTGTGTCAATTTTTCTCTCATCATACCTTTTCTTGGATACACTTCTTTTATATCAAAGCCTAAACCTTTAGGTTTGCTCCATGTGTGCTCTAAAGAATCCATAGACTTTCAAAGACTGTGGACTTTTGACTGTCAGACAGCAGTGTATGATTTGGGGACTTATTACCTCATGTCTTTGAAGAGTGATGGTAATATGTTGTTTATCCAGGATGTATGTATTGTGTCATGGTGTGATTCACACTCACTTGTCAGTCTGTAACAGAGGTTGAGTGCAAGATTGAGTGAGAGAAGATAAATTAATTTCTGCAGTCACGCCCCATATTACATGCTTAAAAGTGTGTACATGACAGATAGATAGATAGATAGATAGATAGATAGATAGATAGATGATAAATGGATAGATAGATACATTATAGTGACAAAAATGAAACAAGCAACACAAGTCAAATATAAAAGTTGGTGAAGCCATAACTTATTAATAGGTACTATGTAATAATTCAAATAAAGTGGCAAATAAATAATTTAGACACAAAAAAGTAGCCGTTTATTAGTTACCCATGTGAAAAATAGTCATATGAAGCAAAACATAATGGATAGCAGTGATTTATATAGGTACATTC
Source organism: Ranitomeya variabilis (assembly GCF_051348905.1). Classification (NCBI taxonomy): domain Eukaryota; kingdom Metazoa; phylum Chordata; class Amphibia; order Anura; family Dendrobatidae; genus Ranitomeya; species Ranitomeya variabilis. The sequence goes on along the minus strand of NC_135237.1, from coordinate 448,856,682 downwards.
AGTTTTTATGTACTACTTGTCTACTATTTTCTTCACTAATTGATTGATATGCTAAATATATAAGTGTATACTAACAAAGTTGAACCTATTTAAATCATTGTTATCCAGTATGCTGTTGCTTGATAAAGGCTCAATTGTTAATGAGCCGAAAAGTTGCCGTTTTTCACAAAGCTCTATATACTCCTTAACCCCTTCCTGACATCTGACGTACTATCCCGTCGAGGTGGGGTGGGCCCGTATGACCGCCGACGGGATAGTACGTCATACGCGATCAGCGGCGCTCACGGGGGGAGCGCCGCCGATCGCGGCCGGGTGTCAGCTGATTATCACAGCTGACATCCGGCACTATGTGCCAGGAGCGGTCACGGACCGCCCCCGGCACATTAACCCCCGGCACACCGCGATCAAACATGATCGCGATGTGCCGGCGGTGCAGGGAAGCATCGCGCAGGGAGGGGGCTCCCTGCGGGCTTCCCTGAGCCCCCCGCAGCAACGCGATGTGATCGCGTTGCTGCGAGGGTCTTACCTCCCTCCCTGCAGCTCCCAGACCCGGATCCAAGATGGCCGCGGATCCGGGTCCTGCAGGGAGGGAGGTGGCTTCACAGACGCCTGCTTAGAGCAGGCACTGTGAAGCAGCCTGCACTTTCCTCAGATCGGTGATCTGTCAGAGTGCTATGCAAACTGGCAGATCACCGATCTGTATTGTCCCCCCCTGGGGCAAAGTAAAAAAGTTAAAAAAAATTTTTTCCAAATGTGTAAAAAAAAAAAAAAAAAATATTCCAAAATAATGAAAAAAATATATATATATTATTCCCATAAATACATTTCTTTATCTAAATAAAATAAAAAAAACAATAAAAGTACACATATTTAGTATCGCCGCGTCCGTAACGACCCAACCTATAAAACTGCCCCACTAGTTAACCCCTTCAGTAAACACCGTAAGAAAAAAAAAAAAAAAACGAGGCAAAAAACAACGCTTTATTACCATACCGCCGAACAAAAAGTGGAATAACACGCGATCAAAAAGACGGATATAAATAACCATGGTACCGCTGAAAACGTCATCTTGTCCCGCAAAAAACGAGCCGCCATACAGCATCATCAGCAAAAAAATAAAAAAGTTATAGTCCTGAGAATAAAGCGATACCAAAATAATTATTTTTTCTATAAAATAGTTTTTATCGTATAAAAGCGCCAAAACATAAAAAAATTATATAAATGAGATATCGCTGTAATCGTACTGACCCGACGAATAAAACTGCTTTATCAATTTTACCAAACGCGGAACGGTATAAACGCCTCTCCCAAAAGAAATTCATGAATAGCTGGTTTTTGGTCCTTCTGCCTCACAAAAATCGGAATAAAAAGTGATCAAAAATGGTCACGTGTCCGAAAATGTTACCAATAAAAACGTCAACTCGTCCCACAAAAAACAGGACCTCACATGACTCTGTGGACCAAAATGTGGAAAAATTATAGGTCTCAAAATGTGGAGACGCAAAAACTTTTTTGCTATAAAAAGCGTCTTTTAGGCTGGTTTCACACTTGCGTTTTTATCTGCATGCGTTTTTTAAAAAAACGCATGTGTGAAAAAACGCATGTAAACGTGGTAAAACGCATGCGTTTTTAGACGCATGCGTTTTTATAGAAAAACACAAGAAAACAAACAAAAAAAAAAAACCCTACCCCTAACCCTACCCCTAACCTGAAATACGTGGCACTAAAATATACGTTTATATACGTATATAAGTGCCACGATATTTCAGTGGCCACGTATATAAGTGCCACGTATATAAGTGCCACGTATATAAGTGCCACGTACTTAAGTGCCACGTACTTAAGTGCCACGTATTTACGTGCCACGTATTTACGTGCCACGTATTTACGTGCCACGTATTTAAGTGCCACGTACTTAAGTGCCACGTACTTAAGTGCCACGTATTTACGTGCCACGATATTTCAGTGCCACGTATAACCACATAGTTATAGTATTTATAGTACGTGGCACTGAAATACGTGGCACTGAAATATCGTGGCACTGAAACACGTGGCACTGAAACACGTGGCACTGAAACACGTGGCACTGAAACACGTGGCACTTAAATATGTGGCACTTAAATACGTGGCACTTAAATACGTGGCACTTATGACTGTCAGAAAATGTTCATTAAACGGTTAGAGGTGAGGTTAGGGGTAGGGTTAGGGTTACCGTTGGGATTAGGGTTAGGGGTGTGTTTGGGTTAGGGTTTCAGGTAGAATTGGGGAGTTTCCACTGTTCAGGCACATCAGGGGCTCTCCAAACGCGACATGGCGTCCGATCTCAATTCCAGCCAATTCTGCGTTGAAAAAGTAAAACAGTGCTCCTTCCCTTCCGAGCTCTCCCGTGCGTCCAAAAAGGGGTTTATCCCAACATATGGGTTATCAGCGTACTCGGGACAAATTGAACAACAACTTCTGGGGTCCAAGTTCTCTTGTTATCCTTGGGAAAATAAAAATTTGGGGGGCTAAAAATCATTTTTGTGGGAAAAAAATATGTTTTATTTTCACGGCTCTGCGTTGTAAACTGTAGTGAAACACTTGGGGGTTCAAAGTTCTCACAACACATCTAGATAAGTTCCTTGGGAGGTCTAGTTTCCAATATGGGGTCACTTGTGGGGGGTTTGTACTGTTTGGGTACATCAGGGGCTCTGCAAATGCAACGTGACGCCTGCAGACCAATCCATTTAAGTCTGCATTCCAAATGGCGCTCCTTCCCTTCCGAGCTCTGTCATGTGCCCAAACAGTGGTTACCCCCCACATAGGGGGTATCAGCGTACTCAGGACAAATTGGAAAACAACTTTTAGGGTCCAATTTATTCTGTTACCCTTGTAAAAATACAAAGCTGGGGGCTAAAAAATCATTTTTGTGAAAAAAAAAAAGAATTTTTATTTTCACGGCTTTGCGTTACAAACTGTAGTGAAACACTTGGGGGTTCAAAGTTCTCACAACACATCTAGATAAGTTCCTTGGGAGGTCTAGTTTCCAATATGGGGTCACTTGTGGGGGGTTTGTACTGTTTGGGTACATCAGGGGCTCTGCAAATGCAACGTGACGCCTGCAGACCAATCCATTTAAGTCTGCATTCCAAATGGCGCTCCTTCCCTTCCGAGCTCTGTCATGTGCCCAAACAGTGGTTACCCCCCACATAGGGGGTATCAGCGTACTCAGGACAAATTGGAAAACAACTTTTAGGGTCCAATTTATTCTGTTACCCTTGTAAAAATACAAAGCTGGGGGCTAAAAAATCATTTTTGTGAAAAAAAAAATAATTTTTATTTTCACGGCTTTGCGTTACAAACTGTAGTGAAACACTTGGGGGTTCAAAGTTCTCACAACACATCTAGATAAGTTCCTTGGGAGGTCTAGTTTCCAATATGGGGTCACTTGTGGGGGGTTTGTACTGTTTGGGTACATCAGGGGCTCTGCAAATGCAACGTGACGCCTGCAGACCAATCCATTTAAGTCTGCATTCCAAATGGCGCTCCTTCCCTTCCGAGCTCTGTCATGTGCCCAAACAGTGGTTACCCCCCACATAGGGGGTATCAGCGTACTCAGGACAAATTGGAAAACAACTTTTAGGGTCCAATTTATTCTGTTACCCTTGTAAAAATACAAAGCTGGGGGCTAAAAAATCATTTTTGTGAAAAAAAAAAGAATTTTTATTTTCACGGCTTTGCGTTACAAACTGTAGTGAAACACTTGGGGGTTCAAAGTTCTCACAACACATCTAGATAAGTTCCTTGGGAGGTCTAGTTTCCAATATGGGGTCACTTGTGGGGGGTTTGTACTGTTTGGGTACATCAGGGGCTCTGCAAATGCAACGTGACGCCTGCAGACCAATCCATTTAAGTCTGCATTCCAAATGGCGCTCCTTCCCTTCCGAGCTCTGTCATGCGCCCAAACAGTGGTTACCCTCCATATATGGGGTATCAGCGTACTCAGGACAAATTGGACAACAACTTTTGGGGTCCAGTTTATTCTGTTACTCTTGTAAAAATACAAAAGCTGGGGGCTAAAAAATCATTTTTGTGAAAAAAAAAAAAGAATTTTTATTTTCACGGCTCTGCGTTATAATCTGTAGTGAAACACTTGGGGGTGCAAAGCTCTCAAAACACATCTAGATAAGTTCCTTAGGGGGTCTAATTTCCAAAATGGTGTCATTTGTGGGGGGTTTCAATGTTTAGGCACATCAGGGGCTCTCCAAACGCAACATGGCGTCCCATCTCAATTCCAGTCAATTTTGCATTGAAAAGTCAAATGGCGCTCCTTCCCTTCCAAGCTCTGCCATGCGCCCAAACAGTGGTTTACCCCAACATATGGGGTATCTGCGTACTCAGGACAAATTGCACAACGTTTTTTGGGGACCAATTTCTTCTCTTACCCTTGGGAAAATAAAAAATTGGGGGCGAAAAGATCATTTTTGTGAAAAAATATGATTTTTTATTTTTACGGCTCTGCATTATAAACTTCTGTGAAGCACTTGGTGGGTCAAAGTGCTCACCACACATCTAGATAAGTTCCTTAGGGGGTCTACTTTCCAAAATGGTGTCACTTGTAGGAGGTTTCAATGTTTAGGCACATCAGGGGCTCTCCAAACGCAACATGGCGTCCCATCTCAATTCCAGTCAATTTTGCATTGAAAAGTCAAATGGCGCTCCTTCACTTCCGAGCTCTGCCATGCGCCCAAACAGTGGTTTACCCCAACATATGGGGTATCTGCGTACTCAGGACAAATTGCACAACATTTTTTGGGGACCAATTTCTTCTCTTACCCTTGGGAAAATAAAAAATTGGGGGCGAAAAGATCATTTTTGTGAAAAAATATGATTTTTTATTTTTACGGCTCTGCATTATAAACTTCTGTGAAGCACTTGGTGGGTCAAAGTGCTCACCACACATCTAGATAAGTTCCTTAGGGGGTCTACTTTCCAAAATGGTGTCACTTGTAGGGGGTTTCAATGTTTAGGCACATCAGGGGCTCTCCAAACGCAACATGGCGTCCCATCTCAATTCCAGTCAATTTTGCATTGAAAAGTCAAATGGCGCTCCTTCCCTTCCAAGCTCTGCCATGCGCCCAAACAGTGGTTTACCCCAACATATGGGGTATCTGCGTACTCAGGACAAATTGCACAACATTTTTTGGGGACCAATTTCTTCTCTTACCATTGGGAAAATAAAAAATTGGGGGCGAAAAGATCATTTTTGTGAAAAAATATGATTTTTTATTTTTACGGCTCTGCATTATAAACTTCTGTGAAGCACTTGGTGGGTCAAAGTGCTCACCACACATCTAGATAAGTTCCTTAGGGGGTCTACTTTCCAAAATGGTGTCACTTGTAGGGGGTTTCAATGTTTAGGCACATCAGGGGCTCTCCAAACGCAACATGGCGTCCCATCTCAATTCCAGTCAATTTTGCATTGAAAAGTCAAATGGCGCTCCTTCCCTTCCAAGCTCTGCCATGCGCCCAAACAATGGTTTACACCCACATATGGGGTATCAGCGTACTCAGGACAAATTGTACAACAACTTTTGCAGTCTATTTTCTCCTGTTACCCTTGGTAAAATAAAACAAATTGGAGCTGAAATAAATTTTGTGTGAAAAAAAATTAAATGTTCATTTTTATTTAAACATTCCAAAAATTCCTGTGAAACACCTGAAGGGTTAATAAACTTCTTGAGTGTGGTTTTGAGCACCTTGAGGGGTGCAGTTTTTAGAATGGTGTCACACTTGGGTATTTTCTATCATACAGACCCCTCAAAATGACTTCAAATGAGATGTGGTCCCTAAAAAAAAATGGTGTTGTAAAAATGAGAAATTTCTGGTCAACTTTTAACCCTTATAACTCCCTAACAAAAAAAAATTTTGGTTCCAAAATTGTGCTGATGTAAAGTAGACATGTGGGAAATGTTACTTATTAAGTATTTTGCGTGACATATGTCTGTGATTTAAGGGCATAAAAATTCAAAGTTGGAAAATTGCAAAATTTTCAAAATTTTCGCCAAATTTCTGTTTTTTTCACAAATAAACACAAGTTATATCGAAGAAATTTTACCACTATCATGAAGTACAATATGTCACAAGAAAACAATGTCAGAATCGCCAAGATCCGTTGAAGCGTTCCAGAGTTATAACCTCCTAAAGGGACAGTGGTCAGAATTGTAAAAATTGGCCCGGTCATTAACGTGCAAACCACCCTTGGGGGTGAAGGGGTTAATTTACCGAAAGGCAACTAAAATAATAGTAAAAATAATAAAATCAAATAATAAACTGGCTGATATTAGCTTTAAATAACTAATAATTTGTGTTGAATTGTAAAATTTCATGTGTTGACAAGATAAGCCCATTTCAGTGCAACGTCAAATAAATTTCCCATATTCAACATATCCTCAAGAGTTAATATGTGTCACATTAAATTTTAAAAATCAGTCCTTGTCAAGGACAGAACTAATTAACTTACCGCTTTCGTTTGGTTTGACATAGATATTGCGATAATATTCATGGGGTTGAAACTGTATTTACCAGTAGGGTTGAGCGAAACGGGTCGATCATTTTCAAAAGTCGCCGACTTTTGGCTAAGTCGGCGTCTCATGAAACCCGATCCGACCCCTGTGCTTGTCGGCCATGCGGTACGCGACTTTCGCGCCAAAGTCGCGTTTCAATGACGCGAAAAGCGCCATTTCTCAGCCAATGAAGGTGAACGCAGAGTGTGGGCAGCGTGATGACATAGATCCTGGTCCCCACCATCTTAGAGAAGGGCATTGCAGTGATTGGCTTGCTGTCTGCGGCGTCACAGGGGCTATAAAGGGGCGTTCCCGCCGACCGCCATCTTACTGCTGCTGATCTGAGCTTAGGGAGAGGTTGCTGCCGCTTCGTCAGAAGCAGGGAGAGCGTTAGGCAGGGTCCACTAACCACCAAACCGCTTGTGCTGCAGCGATTTCCACTGTCCAACACCACCTTCGGTGTGCAGGGACTGTGGAAGCTATTTTTTTTTTTTTTTCCCCTCAGCGCTGTAGCTCATTGGGCTGCCCTAGAAGGCTCCGTGATAGCTGTATTGCTGTGTGTACGCCACTGTGGAAACCAACTGCTTTTTTCAAAGCACATATCCTCTTGTTCCTTCCTTTCTGCACAGCTATCTTTTTTGTTTGTCCACACTTTTTATTTAATTTGTGCATCAGTCCACTCCTATTGCTGCCTGCCATACCTGGCTTACATTACTGCAGGGAGATAGTAATTGTAGGACAGTTTTTTTTTTTTTTTTTTTTTTTTTTTGTGGGAGATTAAGATTGGCATTTCTGCTACAGTGCCATCCCTGTGTGTGCCATCTCTCACTGAGTGGGCCATAGAAAGCCTATTTATTTTTTCCGTGATTTGTGTTCTAAAATCTACCTCAACACAAAAACACTACATCAATCAGTGGGAGAAAAATATTGGCCTCAGTCAGGGCTTGTGTGCCACTGCTGTGTGTGCTATCTCTCATTCAGTGGGCTATAGCAAGCCTATTTTTTTTTTTTTTTTTAAATATTATTTGGTTTCTAAAGTCTCCCTGAAAAAAAAAAAAAACCTAAAAAAACAGTGGGAGAGTAATATTGCCCTTTCAGCTTGTGTGCCAGTCTTGACTCCTGGGTGTGCCACCTCTCTCCCTCTCATTCAGTGGGCCATAGAAAGCCTATTTATTTTTTTTAAAAAATATTATTGGGTTTCTAAAGTCTCCCTGAAAAAACAAAAAATACATAAAAAAACAGTGGGAGAGTAATATTGCCCTTTCAGCTTGTGTGCCAGTCTTGACTCCTGGGTGTGCCACCTCTCTCCCTTTCATTCAGTGGGCCATAGAAAGCCTATTTATTTTTTCCGTGATTTGTGTTCTAAATTCTACCTCAACACAAAAACACTACATCAATCAGTGGGAGAAAAATATTGGCCTCAGTCAGGGCTTGTGTGCCACTGCTGTGTGTGCTATCTCTCATTCAGTGGGCTATAGCAAGCCTATTTTTTTTTTTTTTTTTTTTTTTTTTAATATTATTTGGTTTCTAAAGTCTCCCTGAAAAAAAAAAAAAAACCTAAAAAAACAGTGGGAGAGTAATATTGCCCTTTCAGCTTGTGTGCCAGTCTTGACTCCTGGGTGTGCCACCTCTCTCCCTCTCATTCAGTGGGCCATAGAAAGCCTATTTATTTTTTTTTTTTAATATTATTTGGTTTCTAATTCTCCCTGAAAAAAAAAAAAAAACCTAAAAAAACAGTGGGAGAATAATATTGCCCTTTCAGCTTGTGTGCCAGTCTTGACTCCTGGGTGTGCCACCTCTCTCCCTCTCATTCAGCGGGCCATAGAAAGCCTATTTATTTTTTTTAAAAAATATTATTGGGTTTCTAAAGTCTCCCTGAAAAAACAAAAAATACATAAAAAAACAGTGGGAGAGTAATATTGCCCTTTCAGCTTGTGTGCCAGTCTTGACTCCTGGGTGTGCCACCTCTCTCCCTTTCATTCAGTGGGCCATAGAAAGCCTATTTATTTTTTTTTTTAAATATTATTGGGTTTCTAAAGTCTCCCTGAAAAAAAAAAAAAAACCTAAAAAAACAGTGGGAGAGTAATATTGCCCTTTCAGCTTGTGTGCCAGTCTTGACTCCTGGGTGTGCCACCTCTCTCCCTCTCATTCAGTGGGCCATAGAAAGCCTATTTATTTTTTTTTTAAAATATTATTGGGTTTCTAAAGTCTCCCTGAAAAAAAAAAAAAAAACCTAAAAAAACAGTGGGAGAGTAATATTGCCCTTTCAGCTTGTGTGCCAGTCTTGACTCCTGGGTGTGCCACCTCTCTCCCTCTCATTCAGTGGGCCATAGAAAGCCTATTTATTTTTTTTTTTAAATATTATTGGGTTTCTAAAGTCTCCCTGAAAAAACAAAAAATACATAAAAAAACAGTGGGAGAGTAATATTGCCCTTTCAGCTTGTGTGCCAGTCTTGACTCCTGGGTGTGCCACCTCTCTCCCTTTCATTCAGTGGGCCATAGAAAGCCTATTTATTTTTTCCGTGATTTGTGTTCTAAATTCTACCTCAACACAAAAACACTACATCAATCAGTGGGAGAAAAATATTGGCCTCAGTCAGGGCTTGTGTGCCACTGCTGTGTGTGCTATCTCTCATTCAGTGGGCTATAGCAAGCCTATTTTTTTTTTTTTTTTTTATATTATTTGGTTTCTAAAGTCTCCCTGAAAAAAAAAAAAAAACCTAAAAAAACAGTGGGAGAGTAATATTGCCCTTTCAGCTTGTGTGCCAGTCTTGACTCCTGGGTGTGCCACCTCTCTCCCTCTCATTCAGTGGGCCATAGAAAGCCTATTTATTTTTTTTTTTAAATATTATTGGGTTTCTAAAGTCTCCCTGAAAAAACAAAAAATACATAAAAAAACAGTGGGAGAGTAATATTGCCCTTTCAGCTTGTGTGCCAGTCTTGACTCCTGGGTGTGCCACCTCTCTCCCTTTCATTCAGTGGGCCATAGAAAGCCTATTTATTTTTTCCGTGATTTGTGTTCTAAATTCTACCTCAACACAAAAACACTACATCAATCAGTGGGAGAAAAATATTGGCCTCAGTCAGGGCTTGTGTGCCACTGCTGTGTGTGCTATCTCTCATTCAGTGGGCTATAGCAAGCCTATTTTTTTTTTTTTTTTTTATATTATTTGGTTTCTAAAGTCTCCCTGAAAAAAAAAAAAAAACCTAAAAAAACAGTGGGAGAGTAATATTGCCCTTTCAGCTTGTGTGCCAGTCTTGACTCCTGGGTGTGCCACCTCTCTCCCTCTCATTCAGTGGGCCATAGAAAGCCTATTTATTTTTTTTTTTAAATATTATTGGGTTTCTAAAGTCTCCCTGAAAAAACAAAAAATACATAAAAAAACAGTGGGAGAGTAATATTGCCCTTTCAGCTTGTGTGCCAGTCTTGACTCCTGGGTGTGCCACCTCTCTCCCTTTCATTCAGTGGGCCATAGAAAGCCTATTTATTTTTTTTTAAAAATATTATTGGGTTTCTAAAGTCTCCCTGAAAAAAAAAAAAAACCTAAAAAAACAGTGGGAGAGTAATATTGCCCTTTCAGCTTGTGTGCCAGTCTTGACTCCTGGGTGTGCCACCTCTCTCCCTCTCATTCAGTGGGCCATAGAAAGCCTATTTATTTTTTTTTTAAAATATTATTGGGTTTCTAAAGTCTCCCTGAAAAAACAAAAAATACATAAAAAAACAGTGGGAGAGTAATATTGCCCTCTCAGCTTGTGTGCCAGTCTTGACTCCTGGGTGTGCCACCTCTCTCTCTCTAATTGTGGGCCATAGAAAGCCTTTTTTTTTTTTTTTTTAATATTATTTGGTTTCTAAAGTCTCCCTGAGAAAAAAAAATAAATAAATTAGGTGGGAGATTAATATTGACATTAGTGCTTGAGTGACAGTCCTGCGTGTGTGTCATCTCTGTGATTTTGTGCCACAGAAAACAGAGTGTGTAACATTGTGCCTGATTTTCCTTGTGGTCTCACCAACCTGTTAAGGGATATTGAAATCATACTGAAGTTATAGCTCACCGTGTAAGTTGTTTGACAGCAACAAATAAAGTTACTTTGGTTAAGATTTTAAAACAATGAGGAAGTCTGGTGCAAGAGGTCGTCGTGGGCGTTCATTGTCAGCTGGTAATGATGGTAGTGGTAGAGGAGCATCAGGTGGTCGTGGGGATAAAAATATTCCACCTAAGTCTGGAGCTGTGGAGCCAGTTTCGTCGTCAGGCTACACAAGGCCTCGAACGCTCTCTTTTCTGGGAGTAGGAAAACCGCTTTTAAAGGCGGAGCAGCAACAGCAAGTTTTGGCTTACATTGCAGACTCAGCCTCTAGCTCTTTTGCCTCCTCTTCCGAAACTGGTAAATGTAAAAGCAGCGCGTCGCTTGTGGATGTTCACGGTCAGGGACAAGTCGCTTCCTTGTCCTCCTCAGCAAAAACTACAACAAGAGAGAAGGATGCAGCAGGCGACACAACGGGTCACTCCATGGAGCTCTTTACACATACCGTCCCTGGCTTAGAAAGTGAAACATTTAACAGGCCATGCCCATTACAAGTATATTCTGACATGGAGTGCACTGATGCACAGCCACAGCCAGAGTACTATGCTGCTCCTTTGACTCAGACCACCACATTGCCCTCTCAGGGTACAGATCCACAATCAGACCCTGATGAGACTATGTTGCCCCGCCACGAACGCTATACCACCGACCGACACAGTGACACAGACGAAGTTGCACACGAGCTCGAAGAGGAGGTAATAGATGACCCAGTTATTGACCCCGATTGGCAGCCATTGGGGGAACAGGGTGCAGGCGGCAGTAGTTCAGAAGCGGAGGTGGAGGAGGGGCCGCAGCAGGCATCAACATCGCAACAGGTTACATCTGCCGGGCCCGTATCTGGCCCAAAACGCGTGTCAAAGCCAAAACCTGTTGGAGCACAGCGTTGCCATCCGGTTAAAGCTCAGTCTGCAATCCCTGAAAAGGGATCCGAGTCTAGGAAGAGTGCAGTCTGGCATTTTTTTAAACAACATCCAACTGATCAGCGCAAAGTCATCTGTCAAAAATGTTCAACTAGCTTAAGCAGAGGTCAGAATCTGAAAAGTCTAAATACTAGTTGCATGCATAGACACTTAACCACCATGCATTTTCAAGCCTGGACTAACTACCAAACGTCCCTCAAGGTTGTAGCACCCTCGGCCAATGAAGCTAGTCAGCAACGCAACATCCCTTCCGTCACTGTAAGGCCACCATTTTCCGCACCACAGGCAGTATCTGTGCAGGTTTCTTTGCCAGCCAAAAGCAGTCAGGGTCAGGGAATCACCAGTTTTGTAGGAGGAAATATTGCATCTAGGGCACCGGCGGAAACAATACCGTCTCCAACCGTCTCTCAGTCTGCCATGTACACCGGCACACCCGAAAGTTCCACGATCTCCAGCTCTCCAGTCCAGCTCACCCTACATGAGACTCTGGTTAGAAAAAGGAAGTACTTATCCTCGCATCCGCGTACACAGGGTTTTAACGCCCACATAGCTAGACTAATCTCGTTAGAGATGATGCCCTACCGGTTAGTTGAAAGCGAAGCTTTCAAAGCCCTGATGGAGTACGCTGAACCACGATACGAGCTACCCAGTCGACACTTTTTTTCCAGAAAAGCCATCCCAGCCCTGCACCAGCATGTTAAACAGCGCATCGTCCATGCACTCAGGCAATCTGTGAGTACAAAGGTGCACCTGACTACAGATGCATGGACCAGTAGGCATGGCCAGGGACGTTATGTGTCCATCACGGCACACTGGGTGAATGTGGTGGATGCAGGGTCCACAGGCGACATCAATTTAGGGACAGTTGTGCCTAGCCCACGGTCTAGGAAACAGTTGGCTGTAGGCGTTCGCACCCCCTCCTCCTCCTCCTCCTCGTCCTCCTGCAGAAGCTACAGCTCTTCCACAGAACGCAGTCTGCCAACCACTCCATCGGCAGATGACACTGTTGCACACCAGTTGTCCCATTATGGGCCAGCTACTGCCAAGCGTCAGCAGGCTGTATTGGCTATGAAGTGCTTGGGCGACAATAGACACACCGCGGAAGTTCTGTCCGAGTTCTTGCAACAAGAAACGCAGTCGTGGCTGGGCACAGTAGATCTTGAGGCAGGCAAGGTAGTGAGTGATAACGGAAGGAATTTCATGGCTGCCATCTCCCTTTCCCAACTGAAACACATTCCTTGCCTGGCTCACACCTTAAACCTGGTGGTGCAGTGCTTATTGAAAACTTATCCTGGGTTCTCCGACCTGCTCCTCAAAGTGCGTGCACTTTGCTCACATATCCGACGTTCGCCTGTACACGCCAGCCGTATGCAGACCTATCAGCGGTCTTTGAACCTTCCCCAGCATCGCCTAATCATAGACGTTGCAACAAGGTGGAACTCAACACTGCACATGCTTCAGAGACTGTGCGAACAGAGGCGTGCTGTTATTTATTTGTGGGAGGATACACGGGCAGGCAGTAGGATGGCAGACATGGAGTTGTCAGGTGTGCAGTGGTCTAAGATACAAGACATGTGTCAAGTCCTTCAGTGCTTTGAGGAATGCACACGGCTGGTTAGTGCAGACAACGCCGTAATAAGCATGAGCATCCCCCTAATGCGTCTGCTGATGCAAAGTTTGACGCACATAAAGGAGCAGGCGTCTGCACCAGAGGAAGAGGAAAGCCTTGATGACAGTCAGCCATTGTCTGGTCAGGGCAGTGTACAGGACGAGGTAGCGGGCGAAGAGGAGGTGGAGGACGAGGAGGATGATGGGGATGAGTATATTTTTAATGCCGAACCTTTCCCGGGGGCACAGGAATTTGGTTGCGTGTCACGGCCGGGTTCTGGTTTTTTGAGGGACACAAGTGACGTAGATTTGCCTGCAACTGCCCCTCAACCAATCACAACCGGAGATTTGACAACTGGAACTTTGGCCCACATGGCGGATTATGCCTTACGTATCCTAAAAAGGGACACACGCATTACGAAAATGATGAACGATGACGATTACTGGTTGGCCTGCCTCCTTGATCCACGCTATAAAGGCAAATTGCAAAATATTATGCCACATGAGAACTTGGAACTAATATTAGCAACCAAACAATCAACTCTTGTTGACCGTTTGCTTCAGGCATTCCCAGCACACAGCGCACGTGATCGTTCTCACACGAGCTCCAGGGGGCAGCAGACTAGGAGTGTTAGGGGTGCACACATCAGAAGTGGCATTGGACAGAGGGGTTTTCTGACCAGGTTGTGGAGTGATTTTGCTATGACCGCAGACAGGACAGGTACTGCTGCATCAATTGAAAGTGACAGGAGACAACATTTGTCCAGTATGGTTACTAACTATTTTTCATCCCTTATCGATGTTCTCCCTCAACCGTCATTCCCATTTGATTACTGGGCCTCCAAATTAGACACCTGGCCAGAATTGGCAGAATATGCATTGCAGGAGCTTGCTTGCCCGGCAGCAAGTGTCCTATCAGAAAGAGTATTCAGTGCTGCAGGTTCAATATTAACCGAAAAAAGGACTCGTCTGGCTACCCAAAATGTTGACGATCTAACATTCATTAAAATGAACCACAACTGGATTTCGAAATCTTTTGCCCCACCTTGCCCGGCCGACACCTAGCTTTCCTATGAAAAGCTCTTGCCTGTGAATTACTTTTCTAATGTCTAATTTGCTGCAGCTGATTGTACAGCATACGACATGTTTACACCTCCCTAAATGGCAAAACTCCCCACACGGGGCCGTGGTATCGCGACTTGGCGCAAGCACCCGTGAGACTGCTGTTTGTCTGAAGAGGTGGGTGTGCTCGCTTTTGGTTGACGGCATTGCTACTGGGTCCCTCATAGTACAATGTAGTGTCTCTGGCGGTGGTGGTGCGCACCCAACGTCAGACACACCGTTGTAACATGAGGGGCCCTGGGGCGGTCCCGCCGGCCTCAAGAGAGTTCCCCCCTACCCCAGCTCAAAATGTGCTCTACCACGTGCAAAATTATGTCGCACAGCTCCACCAATCTTTAGTCTATTCGCTGACATCATTCAATGTCTGGCACTGACAATACAAATTTGTAGACATCTATGATGCAACTTAAAGTAGTCTGTGTCTGTGTCCTATATTGGCACCATTAAATAGTTACTGCCAAATTACTATGTCAGAAACTCAGTAGATGAGCCCACCCCTGTACCTAAGTATGCCACCTTTTTTTTTTGTTTTGGTTGTTTTGCGAGACATTAACATCTATTTATATTTTGGGAGTACTGGGACAGACACTCCTTGCACTACTCCTCCACTCACCACCAAGCTGCCTGTGTATCCATGTAACCGCTGTAAAACTGCCATGAGCCTATTGTTTGTTATTTTAGGCCTTTGATAGCCTGTCTGCGGCCCCTACTTGCAATACTCCTCCACTGACCACCAAGCTGCCTGCCCGTGTATCCATGTAACCGCTGTGAAACTGCCATGAGCCTATTGTTTGTTATGTTAGGCCTTTGATAGCCTGTCTGCGGTCCCTACTTTAAATACTCCTCCACTGACCAGACCACTGCTGCCCGTGTACCCCTGGAACCAATTATAAAGTGCCTACAGCCAGCCCATTTTCTTATGTTAGGCCTTTGAAGCCTGTCTGCGGTCCCTACTTTAAATACTCCTCCACTGACCACCAAGCTGCCTGCCCGTGTATCCATGTAACCGCTGTAAAACTGCCATGAGCCTATTGTTTGTTATTTTAGGCCTTTGATAGCCTGTCTGCGGCCCCTACTTGCAATACTCCTCCACTGACCACAATGCTGCCTGGAGTGCCTGCCTGTGTATCCATGTAACCGATGTAAAACTGCCATGACTGCCTACTGTTTGTTATTTTAGGCCTTTGATAGCCTGTCTGCAGCCCCTACTTGCAATACTCCTCCACTGACCACCAAGCTGCCTGCCCGTGTATCCATGTAACCGCTGTGAAACTGCCATGAGCCTATTGTTTGTTATGTTAGGCCTTTGATAGCCTGTCTGCGGTCCCTACTTTAAATACTCCTCCACTGACCAGACCACTGCTGCCCGTGTACCCCTGGAACCAATTATAAAGTGCCTACAGCCAGCCCATTTTCTTATGTTAGGCCTTTGAAGCCTGTCTGCGGTCCCTACTTTAAATACTCCTCCACTGACCACCAAGCTGCCTGCCCGTGTATCCATGTAACCGCTGTAAAACTGCCATGAGCCTATTGTTTGTTATTTTAGGCCTTTGATAGCCTGTCTGCGGCCCCTACTTGCAATACTCCTCCACTGACCACAATGCTGCCTGGAGTGCCTGCCTGTGTATCCATGTAACCGATGTAAAACTGCCATGACTGCCTACTGTTTGTTATTTTAGGCCTTTGATAGCCTGTCTGCAGCCCCTACTTGCAATACTCCTCCACTGACCACACCAATGCTGCCCGTGTACCCCTGGAACCTATTTAAAAGTTCATAGAGCCTAGTTATATATTTTATTTACTATTAATAAGGCCATGATGGACTACGCTGTACCACGCTACAAGCTAACCAGTCGACACTTCTTTTGCGAGAAAAGCCATCCCAACCCTCCACCAGCATGTAGAAGACCGCATTGTCCATGCACTCTGGCAATCTGTGAGTACAAAGGTGCACCTGACAACAGACGCATGGACCTGTAGGCATGGCCACGGAAGATTACGTGTCCATTACGGCGCAATGGGTTAATGTGGTGGATGCATGGTCCACAGGGGACAGCCTACTAAGTCTGTCTGCAGTCCCTAATTCAAATTGTCCTCCACTGTCTAAATCGGAACTTCCACCTTCTGGCTTTCGGCCTATAGTATCAGAAATTAAACTGCATTTGGCCTTCAACTTTGGTTAGGGCCTACTAACGGCTTCTGCCCCTCCCTGGTGTTGCCCTCAACTAAATAAAGCTGAGCTTCAACCTTCCGGCTCTCATTATGTGGTTTAAAAAAAAAAAATGGTGGTTAGGGCCTACTAACGGCTTCTGCCCCTCCCTGGTGTTGCCCTCAACTAAATAAAGCTGAGCTTCAACCTTCTGCTCCAAATTACCATTTTAAAAAATGCAATAGGCTTTTCAGGCCTACTAAAGGTGTCTGTCTGTGTGCCCCTCCCTGGTGTTGTCCTCAACTAAATAAAGCTGAGCTTCAACCTTCCGGCTCTCATTATGTGGTTTTAAAAAAAAAAATGGTGGTTAGGGCCTACTAACGGCTTCTGCCCCTCCCTGGTGTTGTCCTCAACTAAATAAAGCTGAGCTTCAACCTTCCGGCTCTCATTATGTGGTTTTAAAAAAAAAAATGGTGGTTAGGGCCTACTAACGGCTTCTGCCCCTCCCTGGTGTTGTCCTCAACTAAATAAAGCTGAGCTTCAACCTTCCGGCTCTCATTATGTGGTTTTAAAAAAAAAATGGTGGTTAGGGCCTACTAACGGCTTCTGCCCCTCCCTGGTGTTGCCCTCAACTAAATAAAGCTGAGCTTCAACCTTCTGCTCCAAATTACCATTTTGAAAAATGCAATAGGCTTTTCAGGCCTACAAAAGGTGTCTGTCTGTGTGCCCCTCCCTGGTGTTGTCCTCAACTAAATAAAGCTGAGCTTCAACCTTCCGGCTCTCATTATGTGGTTTTAAAAAAAAAAATGGTGGTTAGGGCCTACTAACGGCTTCTGCCCCTCCCTGGTGTTGTCCTCAACTAAATAAAGCTGAGCTTCAACCTTCCGGCTCTCATTATGTGGTTTTAAAAAAAAAATGGTGGTTAGGGCCTACTAACGGCTTCTGCCCCTCCCTGGTGTTGTCCTCAACTAAATAAAGCTGAGCTTCAACCTTCCGGCTCTCATTATGTGGTTTTAAAAAAAAAATGGTGGTTAGGGCCTACTAACGGCTTCTGCCCCTCCCTGGTGTTGCCCTCAACTAAATAAAGCTGAGCTTCAACCTTCTGCTCCAAATTACCATTTTGAAAAATGCAATAGGCTTTTCAGGCCTACTAAAGGTGTCTGTCTGTGTGCCCCTCCCTGGTGTTGTCCTCAACTAAATAAAGCTGAGCTTCAACCTTCCGGCTCTCATTATGTGGTTTTAAAAAAAAAAATGGTGGTTAGGGCCTACTAACGGCTTCTGCCCCTCCCTGGTGTTGTCCTCAACTAAATAAAGCTGAGCTTCAACCTTCCGGCTCTCATTATGTGGTTTTAAAAAAAAAATGGTGGTTAGGGCCTACTAACGGCTTCTGCCCCTCCCTGGTGTTGCCCTCAACTAAATAAAGCTGAGCTTCAACCTTCTGCTCCAAATTACCATTTTGAAAAATGCAATAGGCTTTTCAGGCCTACTAAAGGTGTCTGTCTGTGTGCCCCTCCCTGGTGTTGTCCTCAACTAAATAAAGCTGAGCTTCAACCTTCCGGCTCTCATTATGTGGTTTAAAAAAAAAAAATGGTGGTTAGGGCCTACTAACGGCTTCTGCCCCTCCCTGGTGTTGCCCTCAAGTAAATAAAGCTGAGCTTCAACCTTCTGCTCCAAATTACCATTTTAAAAAATGCAATAGGCTTTTCAGGCCTACTAAAGGTGTCTGTCTGTGTGCCCCTCCCTGGTGTTGTCCTCAACTAAATAAAGCTGAGCTTCAACCTTCCGGCTCTCATTATGTGGTTTTAAAAAAAAAAATGGTGGTTAGGGCCTACTAACGGCTTCTGCCCCTCCCTGGTGTTGCCCTCAACTAAATAAAGCTGAGCTTCAACCTTCTGCTCCAAATTACCATTTTAAAAAATGCAATAGGCTTTTCAGGCCTACTAAAGGTGTCTGTCTGTGTGCCCCTCCCTGGTGTTGTCCTCAACTAAATAAAGCTGAGCTTCAACCTTCCGGCTCTCATTATGTGGTTTAAAAAAAAAAAATGGTGGTTAGGGCCTACTAACGGCTTCTGCCCCTCCCTGGTGTTGCCCTCAACTAAATAAAGCTGAGCTTCAACCTTCTGCTCCAAATTACCATTTTAAAAAATGCAATAGGCTTTTCAGGCCTACTAAAGGTGTCTGTCTGTGTGCCCCTCCCTGGTGTTGTCCTCAACTAAATAAAGCTGAGCTTCAACCTTCCGGCTCTCATTATGTGGTTTTAAAAAAAAAAATGGTGGTTAGGGCCTACTAACGGCTTCTGCCCCTCCCTGGTGTTGTCCTCAACTAAATAAAGCTGAGCTTCAACCTTCCGGCTCTCATTATGTGGTTTTAAAAAAAAAAATGGTGGTTAGGGCCTACTAACGGCTTCTGCCCCTCCCTGGTGTTGTCCTCAACTAAATAAAGCTGAGCTTCAACCTTCCGGCTCTCATTATGTGGTTTTAAAAAAAAAATGGTGGTTAGGGCCTACTAACGGCTTCTGCCCCTCCCTGGTGTTGCCCTCAACTAAATAAAGCTGAGCTTCAACCTTCTGCTCCAAATTACCATTTTAAAAAATGCAATAGGCTTTTCCGGCCTACTAAAGGTGTCTGCCCCTCCCTGGTGTTGTCCTCAACTGAACAAAGCTGAGCTTCAACCTTCCGGCTCTCATTATGTGGTTTTAAAAAAAAAATGGTGGTTAGGGCCTACTAACGGCTTCTGCCCCTCCCTGGTGTTGCCCTCAACTAAATAAAGCTGAGCTTCAACCTTCTGCTCCAAATTACCATTTTGAAAAATGCAATAGGCTTTTCAGGCCTACTAAAGGTGTCTGTCTGTGTGCCCCTCCCTGGTGTTGTCCTCAACTAAATAAAGCTGAGCTTCAACCTTCCGGCTCTCATTATGTGGTTTAAAAAAAAAAAATGGTGGTTAGGGCCTACTAACGGCTTCTGCCCCTCCCTGGTGTTGCCCTCAAGTAAATAAAGCTGAGCTTCAACCTTCTGCTCCAAATTACCATTTTAAAAAATGCAATAGGCTTTTCAGGCCTACTAAAGGTGTCTGTCTGTGTGCCCCTCCCTGGTGTTGTCCTCAACTAAATAAAGCTGAGCTTCAACCTTCCGGCTCTCATTATGTGGTTTTAAAAAAAAAAATGGTGGTTAGGGCCTACTAACGGCTTCTGCCCCTCCCTGGTGTTGCCCTCAACTAAATAAAGCTGAGCTTCAACCTTCTGCTCCAAATTACCATTTTAAAAAATGCAATAGGCTTTTCAGGCCTACTAAAGGTGTCTGTCTGTGTGCCCCTCCCTGGTGTTGTCCTCAACTAAATAAAGCTGAGCTTCAACCTTCCGGCTCTCATTATGTGGTTTAAAAAAAAAAAATGGTGGTTAGGGCCTACTAACGGCTTCTGCCCCTCCCTGGTGTTGCCCTCAACTAAATAAAGCTGAGCTTCAACCTTCTGCTCCAAATTACCATTTTAAAAAATGCAATAGGCTTTTCCGGCCTACTAAAGGTGTCTGCCCCTCCCTGGTGTTGTCCTCAACTGAACAAAGCTGAGCTTCAACCTTCCGGCTCTCATTATGTGGTTTTAAAAAAAAAATGGTGGTTAGGGCCTACTAACGGCTTCTGCCCCTCCCTGGTGTTGCCCTCAACTAAATAAAGCTGAGCTTCAACCTTCTGCTCCAAATTACCATTTTGAAAAATGCAATAGGCTTTTCAGGCCTACTAAAGGTGTCTGTCTGTGTGCCCCTCCCTGGTGTTGTCCTCAACTAAATAAAGCTGAGCTTCAACCTTCCGGCTCTCATTATGTGGTTTAAAAAAAAAAAATGGTGGTTAGGGCCTACTAACGGCTTCTGCCCCTCCCTGGTGTTGCCCTCAAGTAAATAAAGCTGAGCTTCAACCTTCTGCTCCAAATTACCATTTTAAAAAATGCAATAGGCTTTTCCGGCCTACTAAAGGTGTCTGCCCCTCCCTGGTGTTGTCCTCAACTGAACAAAGCTGAGCTTCCACATTCTGGCTTTCGCCCTATACTATCAGATATTAAACTGCATTTGGCCTACTAGTGTGGTTAGGCCCTTGAAACAGTGTCTGCTGCTCTTGGGTTTGCTACTCCACTGAACAAAGCAATGCCGCCTGTTTAGTCCTGTTACCAATTTTGAACTGCATGTAGCCTACTTTATTCTTTGGCCCTATATCTGTTTCCTCCTCATCCTGCCCATTGCCCAGCCACTGCTAAATGAGTCTGCTGGTACATTGACCTAGACCACTACATTCCCCTTGTACTCTACACAGCCAGAATCTGTCCCTGCTGAAAGTAAGGTTCCCCTTCCCGCATGTTATACCACCTTACACAGGGACAAAGAGGAAGGTGCAGATGAAAGTGCAGGTTCCTTCATCAGGTGGGGGGGCATACTCGTTGGCGACGTCACTGGCACAGGGCCCCTCAGAGTACGCAAAAGTGTCGCTGCTGGTGGGAGGCGCCCCCGCCATGCAAACACACCGCCGTACTTTGAGGGGCCCTGTGCCAGTGGCAATGCGAACGAGTGGGCCCCCCCCCTGCTTGCTCAGGATCACAGCACTTGCAACTTTTAAATACTTACCTTTCCCTGCAACACCGCCGTGACGTAGTCCGCATTTCCTGGGCCCACGAAAAACTTGAGCCAGCCCTACTCCCCCCACAACTTTCACCCAATTCCCTATGCCCAACTATTATTATACAGTTAATTAAGATTGGCAAGCTTCAGAAACAAGAATGGATGTTTTTGGCATTAAAATGGGCACTGTAGGTGTTTTCCTGGCCTCCACTCACTGCCGACTATGCTTCCCCATTGACTTGCATTGGGTTTCGTGTTTCGGTCGATCCCCGACTTTTAGCGATAATCGGCCGACTGCACTCGACTCGACTCTGGACAAAATCGGGTTTCCCAAAACCCTACTCGATCTTAAAAAAATGAAAGTCGCTCAACCCTATTTACCAGTAAATATTGTAATATATTAGCCATGAATTTTTACATTGAATAACTGTATAATGCAGACATTATATATTTGTACAATTTTAAGCAGTAGAAAGACCAATGACCATGCCTGATGTAGAAATCTAAGTAGTCTTGAAGGCTTGCTCTTTATCGTCCCCATTTCAGTTAATCATTAAATGATTTTAACCATTGAGAACTGTCGGTCTTTGTCAAGTTAATAAATCTGTTCATTGATAAAATGTTTCTATATCTGCCTTATGTGCCTGATGTCTTTTTCTATAGGAAAAAAAGTTTAAAAGAAATCATTTGAGAATCAAACAATTTGGTCTGTATTTAGCTTTGTTAACATTAGCGTCATGGCATCCATTTACAACAATAGACTAGGGTTGAGCGACTTTTCATTTTTTGAGATCGAGTCGGGTTTCAGAAACCCGACTTTCTTAAAAGTCGGGTCGAGTGAAATCGGCCGATCTTATTGAAAATTCGGGGTCAGGGATCGGCCAAAACACGAAACCCAATGCAATTCAATGGGGAAGCATACTTTTTTAATATTTGCTTCAGCGCGATAATGTTGAAAAGCCGGTAATTCAATTGCCGGCTTTTCATTTCTCCTGCCTAAACCCGACATGATATGAGACATGGTTTACATACAGTAAACCATGTCATATCCCCCTTTTTTTTGCATATTCCACACTACTAATGTTAGTAGTGTGTATGTGCAAAATTTCGGCGCCGTAGCTATTAAATTTAAGAGTTAAATCGCGGAAAAAATTGGCGTGGGCTCCCGCACAATTTTCTCCACCAGAGTGGTAAAGCCAGTGACTGAGGGCAGATATTAATAGCCAGGAGAGGGTCCATGGTTATTGGCCCTCCCGTGGCTAAAAACATCTGCCCCCAGCCACCCCTGAAAAGGCACATCTGGAAGATGCGCCTATTCTGGCACTTGGCCACTCTCTTCCCACTCCCGTGTAGCGGTGGGATATGGGGTAATGAAGGGTTAATGCCACCTTGCTATTGTAAGGTGACATTAAGCCAGATTAATAATGGAGAGGCGTCAATTCTGACACCTATCCATTATTACTCCAATTGTATGAAAGGGTTAAAAAACACACACACACATGATTAAAAAGTATTTTAATGAAATAAACACACAGGTTGTTTTAATATTTTATTGCTCTCTCAATCCACCTGAAGACCCTCGCTTGGAAAAATAATAAACCAACAATATACATACCCTCTGATGAACTGTCACGTCCCACGAGGTAAATCCATCTGAAGGGGTTAAAATAGTTTACAGGCAGGAGCTCTGCTATAATGCAGCTGTGCTCGTGCCTGTAAACCCTGGCGAATGAAGGAAATGTAGGTCAATGACCTATAGTTACCTTCAGTCGCGGTGATGCGCCCCCTGGTGGATGTCCTCATATGACCTGGAGCGTGGGAAAAAGTTCCCAGGCTGCAGTTCATGAGGAAACCCGACTTTGCTAAAAGTCGGCGAGTTTTGAAAAGTGCCGATCTGTTTCGCTCAACCCTACAATAGACGTCCTGTGAGGAGTCTGTTATATATAATGAATCAAAGTGATGACCTGCTGAACTCAAAAACTTATTCAAAAGTAAAAATCTAGTTTTCTATCTGTAATATCATGTTTACATGTCATTGCAACCATAACTGCTGTTTTTTCTGGCAATTTAAATTAGTTTTAAAGTATATAGAATAAAAACAACGTAAAATGAGCAAAGAGAGAATATGAAGCAATAAAATATACAAACAATTACTGACTTTAGTGACAATGAAGTGCTGCTTCTTTTTAACCTAACCATGATACTTCAGTAGTGATCAGAACAATACTTATAGTGGAGTGTAATTATAGGAAAAAGGTTTACGACTCATTCAAATGTCTGTGAATCACAAACGGATAGAAAACACACCCTTAAAAGTCAATAACCCCAATTTATCAAGATCTGTGTAAACAACACCAATCATAATGAGGGGCTTGTTGGAGTCCAAAGTTCCTACTACATTAAAGGTACCTTCACACTAAACGACTTTGCAACAAGAACGATAGCGATCCGTGACGTTGCAGCATCCTGGATAGCGATATCGTTGTGTTTGACACGCAGCAGCGATCTGGATCCCGCTGTGATATCGCTGGTCGTTGCTGAAAGTCCAGAACTTTATTTGGTCATCAGATCGGCGTGTATCGTCGTGTTTGACAGCAAAAGCAACGATGCCAGCAATGTTTTACAATGGTAACCAGGGTAAATATCGGGTTACTAAGCGCAGGGCCGCGCTTAGTAACCCGATATTTACCCTGGTTACCATTGCAAAAGTAAAAAAAAAACACTACATACTCACCCTCTGATGTCTGTCACGTCCCCCGGCGTCCGCGCTGCTGCTCAGAGCTTCCTGCACTGAATGTGTCAGTGCCGGCCGTAAAGCAAAGCACAGCGGTGACGTCACCGCTGTGCTTTAGGGCCGGCGCTTACACAGTGCAGGGAAGCTGAAGGCGAGGGACGCGACAGACACGGCAATGTAAGTATGTAGTGTTTGTTTGTTTTTTACATTTACACTGGTAACCAGGGTAAACATCGGGTTACTAAGCGCGACCCTGCGCTTAGTAACCCGATGTTTACCCTGGTTACCCGGGGACTTCGGCATCGTTGGTCGCTGGAGAGCTGTCTGTATGACAGCTCTCCAGCGACCACACAGCGATGCTGCAGTGATCGGCATCGTTGTCAATATCACTGCAGCGTCGCTTAATGTGACGGTACCCTAAGAGATCGTCTGACAAGTAGCATGAGCCTCTATGCATTTTGCAACAAATCTTACATTTTGCAGTGTGTGCTGCCCATGAGTTTGTAGTAAAAACTGAAAAACTGACCAATCACTGACGAAACTCAGATCTAAAACACTCATGTCTGATTTATGAGAAAAATTACAAATGTCTAAATTAAGCTTTATATCATTTACAAGTATATAAACCCTTAATGACTTATGACGTACTATGTCTATCATAACGTCATCTCCCTGCGTTTGATTTGGGGTCACAAGTGGATCCCACATCTTTCCCATCAGGTGATGGTTGTGAAAAACAGACATCATCTGCCTCTAACAGCCACGGGTGGAGCAGAGTGAAAAAAGCTGTACTGTGGCAGAAGGTTAGTTCCAGTATGTCTGAACTGTCTTGGGCACTGTGATTTAGGTTATGTAATATATTGAATGTGCAATGTATGAATAAGAAGGTTAGATGATTAATTTCCTCACAGCAAACTGCCATAGAAAAGGCAGGTCGAAGCTTCCGACTTCAGTGCACACACTTCCTCTGAGCTGGAACCAACCAGTCTAGCCAAGGCAGAGGAAGGAAGCTCCACTGCTCCTTGAATATATTCCAGTCCATGCTCAGGGAACATAATTTTCCACATAATTGCCTCCACTAAGGAGTGAAACCTCACTCAGGAAAGATAAGGTTGAACAAGTCATTTCCTGCATACTGGTTTTTCTATGTGCTTCCAGATGCAAATCAGATCCATTGAGTCAGCCACTCCACATTCTTTGTCCAACCTACCCCTTGCAATAGGGAACAGTTGTGCCAAAACCGTGAATACTTCCACACTCTTATTGTGTCGTCACAGGAAGCCAACCCACGAAGGTCCCTCCATCAGTGTAGCATTACCTGGACAGCATTACCTGGACTATACATAATATTACCGACAAAGACAAATGAAAAGAACTGAGAGGCCCAAAACTTGCTTGTTTCATAAGCAGAAGATGCATTCTTTCATATGCACAGTATGCAGAGCAACCTATACTGTGAAGTAAAACCCCTTTGCCTTTAAGTGAGAGAGCCTGTACCATGATTTCTCATTCCGTAGAGTGTTATATTTACAAGTTCACAGGTGTGTCTTGCTGCTTGTAATTACATTAACATCACTGGTGTTCCAACATCTGCACCCAGATTCCACCTCCACACGAATGCCCCTGGGGGGCCTTATTCCAGCTCCGTAAGTGCCACCTCCCGGTATTGACAATTGTGGACACAAAAGATGTGTGTAGGGGTCCAGCAACCCACTTCAGCTACCATGACATTAAAATCCACTGCTAGTCGAACTACATCTCTCAGCTGGTCCCGCTGCAACACCTGGAGCCTTACCTGCAGCTGTTAACCTATTAAATGCGGCTATCAAAATAAAGCAAAGACTATACAAGTTTGCAATCACCACAATCGTACTTACCTGGACATTCACATTGCCATGTCATTTTTATAATAAAATGAACCTCGCAAATAAATAAATTCTAAAAACAATTGCCAAATTGCACTTTTTGCTATTGCACCTCACTTTCAATTTTTTTTTCTGCTTTCCATTACATCATATCAAATGGATGTTGGCATTCAAAAGTATAACTCTTCCCACAAAACACAAGCCATCCCATAGATATTTCAGAGGCAAAATAAAAAGTAATGGCTCTTGGAATAAAGGGAGGAAAAAACAGAAGCGCAAAAATTAAAAAGAAACTGTCACTATATTTAAAAGCCCCCAAACAAACAACATACTCATATCATTACACTGTTAGGGAATAGATATGTAAACACGTCTCAATCAAACGTTTTCTTTGGGCTATGTCTAAAAATAATTGTATAAAACAGAAAGTGCAATATGTAAATTATCAGTGAAGATTCATGTTGACAGTCCAAGTATTAAGAACAGTCATGTAGTTTTGGCTTGATTAACACTAGAGATGAATGGATTTGCTTGGGTGCCCTCTTATTCGGCAAGCTATAGTGCTTGCAGAATAAGCTGCAGAAGAAACCCGCCTTCCTGTATCGCGCCGGCTGATCATCTGATCTGCGCCGCAGCTGCATGTGTCGCGGCTGCGTTACAGTCATGACACATGCATGGAAAGCCTGTTTGTTGGGTTCTCCATGCATGTGTTGTGACTGTCATACAGCCGTGACACATGCAGTTGCGGTGCCGATCAGTTGATCGGCCGGCTCGATACAGGAAGCCGGGTTTTCTCTGCAGCTTATTTGGCAAGCAAGCAAATTTGCTCATCTCTAATTGACACCTCACTGCCTGAGACATTTTATTACTATATGCCAGTTCCTGTTTTATCATAATTTGCATACAAAGCACACCAGCATTGTTTTGTGTTATACCTAATGCTAACGCAGACTCTTTTGACAAACCATGTTTACAGTTTTATTACCTCGCAATATAACAATATGGTGGTGGCTCAGTGGTCAGAGAACTAGTAGCAGGCTCCGTTTAATATATTTACTTTAATATCCAAAAATGTTTTTCCTAAATTTTTGTAATATGCTTACATTACTTTCTTGCAGTTCACAAGCTTCTCATAAAATGACCTGTAAAAATTTGCCTAAAGTAGAAAGTACTGCAAAAATTAAATCTCAAAATCTCTTCCCGTACATGAAGTCTACCCTTTCCCCCCGAATTTAAGCTGTATAAAAGTAGAAGATAAAATGAGTGTCTGTTTGTGGAATGCAAAACCACAGGTTTTGCCAAAGGGTCTTAAAGAGTAAAAGCGGCTGACCTCAAATAGTTACTTTTAAAAGGGCAGCAACTATATGGTTATAAGATGGGGCAATCAGAGAAGTTGCCCCATCTTAAAAAGTCTGTAATTATACTAATTGCTGTTACAGAAGTAACTAGAGCATCATTTATGAAAATTGACTCACAGTAAGATCGTTCTGGTTGCCTATAGCAACCAGGGTACAGCTTTCAGCATTGAAGCTGCCAAGGTAATGTGAAAGCTGAGCTCTAATTGATTGCTATGAACAACTAGAAAAGTCTGACTGTGAGGCAGTCACACATTTTCTGCTTTCTATATATAGATTCACCTATTAGATCTCTGATTAGTATGAGGTGATTACTAAGGGTCATAATACTAAGGACTGTTTTATAAAATGCTGCTCAAAAAATCCATCTATTGGGCAAATTAATGCAACAGTTAAGAAAGCAAAACTGTGACAAGAGAACAACGCAAGGCAGTTTGAAAGGAAACAGATGAGACAGGCTGAATCAGAGACAGCTGGAAAACATTTGACCTCAGAATTGCAAACAAAGGTTTCTGTAACAAATATTAATTTTTGTTTTTCAGTTATATCAAACTAACTAAAATGTGTCTATACAAATGCACAGAGCATGGGAAGCAAGCAAGGAGAATATGGGCTGCTAACTCAGGAAGAGATATATGATGTCACTTAAACTTGGTGGGATGAACACATGCTTGGAATACAAACCTTGAAGGCTACAAGTAGTTCATTAGAAACAGGATTAACCCCTTTCTGTCATTGGACATACTATTCCGTCCATGTGGGGTGGGCCCTACTTCCCAAGGACGGAATAGTACGTCCAGCGCAATCAGACACGCTCACGGGGGAAGCGCGGCCGATCGTGGCCGGGTGTCAGCTGACTATCGCTGCTGACATCCGGCACTATGTGCCAGGAGCGGTCACGGACCGCCCCGGCACACTGCAATCAAACATGATCACAGTGTTCCGGTGGTATAGGGAAGCATTGCACAGGGAGGGAGCTCCCTGCGTGCTTCCCTGAGACGATCGGTACAAGGCGATGTGCTCACCTTATACCGAGCGTGTCCTCCTTGCAGGCCCCAGATCCAAAATGGCTGCGTGGCTGCATCCGGGTCATGCAGGGAGGTGGCTTCACAGCGCCTGCTCAGAGCAGGCGCCGGGAAGCCTGGAGCTGTGCACGTCAGATCGCCAATCTGACACAGTGCACAGCAAAGTGTCAGATCGGCGATCTGTCACTTTACTGTGATGCAAAGTAAGAATGTAAAAAGAAAAAATTTACATGTGTAAAAAAAAAAAAACCTAAACAAACAATAAAAAAATATTGTTCCAATAAATACATTCCTTTAGCTAAATAAAAAAAAAACAATAAAAGTACACATATTTAGTATCGCCGCATCCGTAACAACCAGAACTATAAAACTGTCCCACTAGTTAACCCCTTCAGTGAACACCGTTAAAAAAAAAAAAAGAGGCAAAAAACAACACTTTATTATCATACCGCCGAACAAAAAGTGGAATAACATGCGATCAATAAGACGGAATTAAATAACCATGGTACCGCTGAAAACGTCATCTTGTCCCGCCATACAGCATCATCAGAGGAAAAAATAAAAAAGTTATAGTCCTCAGAATAAAGCGATGCAAAAATAATTATTTTTTCTATAAAATAGTTTTTATCGTATAAAAGCGGCAAAACATAAAAAATTATATAAATGAGGTATCGCTGTAATCGTACTGACCCAAAGAATAAAACTGCTTTATCCATTTTACCAAACGTGGAACGGTATAAACGCCCCCCAAAAAAGAAATTCATGAATAGCTGGTTTTTGGTCATTCTGCCTCACAAAAATTAGAATAAAAAGCGATCAAAAAATGTCACGTGCCCGAAAATGGTACTAATAAAAATGTCAACTCGTCCCGCAAAAAACAAGACATCACATGAGTCTGTGGACCAAAATATGGAAAAATTATAGCACTCAAAATGTGGTAACGCAAAAAACATTTTTTGCAATAAAAAACGTATTTTAGTGTGTGACGGCTGCCAATCAAAAATCTGCTAGAAAATGCGCTATAAATAGTAAATCAACACCCCCTTCATCACCCCCATAGTTACGAAAAATAAAAAAAATAAAAAATGTATTTATTTCCATTTTCCCATTAGGGTTAGGGTTAGGGCTAGGTTAGGGCGAGGGTTAGGGCTAGGGCTAGGGCTAGGGTTAGGGCTAGGGTTAGGGCTAGGGCTAGGGCTAGGGTAAGGGCTAGGGTTAGGGTTAGGGCTAGGGTTAGGGCTAGGGTAAGGGCTATGGTAAGGGTTAGGGTTGGGGCTAGGGTTAGGGCTACAATAAGGGTTAGGGTTGGGGCTAAAGTTAGGGTTAGGGCTAAAGTAAGGGTTAGGGTTTGGATTACATTTACGGGAATAGGGTTGGGATTAGGGTTAGGGGTGTGTCAGGGTTAGGGGTGTGGTTAAGGTTACAGTTGAGTTTAGAGTTAGGGCTGTGTTTGGATTAGGGTTTCAGTTATAATTGGGGGATTTCCACTGTTTAGGCACATCAAGGGCTCTCCAAACGCGACATTGCGTCCGATCTCAATTCCAGCCAATTCTGCGTTGAAAAAGTAAAACAGTGTTCCTTCCCTTCCGACCTCTCCCGTGCGCACAAACAGGGGTTTACCCCAACATATGGGGTATCAGCGTACTCAGGACACATTGTGTTAGGGCTAGCGTAGCGCACCAAATGAATAGAGAGACTTTATTATAATATATGCGTTTGCAGCCTGGGGTCCACCGTGCAGGAGAACCTGCTGCTAGCAAATGGCGGAACTAAATAGCAGTATAAGCTACCTCTGTTACTTCACAGAGCAGCCGTGAACTCAAAGCACTGCGCCCTGTTAACCTTAACAGTGGCACAGGCTAACTACCCAAACGAGAGCAGTCAGTGGTCATGCATGCACACAAAACTCCTCGCCAGAGGTGCCAGCATTCTAGGGGCTTATTTCAGCCTGGTCCCTGAATACTCAAACACACAATCTCCTCGCCGGAGGTTCCAGCATTCTAGGGGCTTATTTCAGCCGGTTCCCTGAACACTATCATACGTGACCACACTGGCGCAAAGTACAACATAGAACAATACTAGCGCATGGCCGTGCGAGCCTTAAGTAGTTGCAGCACGTACAGGACCTTAACTTAGAAGGACCAATGAGAGGCTGCCACAGAGAGTGAGCACCTACAGGACCTTCCTGAAGGACCAATGGCCTTAGCTGCAGTGTCTGATCATGTGACCCTCAATCTCCACTGAGAGATCTTACTCTGGGCATGCTCAGAACGAGAAAAGCAGGACTAAGTCTCAGAAGCGTCTGCTCGCCGCTGCCCAGCACTGATTCCAATAGCAGAAGCAGGAAAAGCAGCAGTAACTCTCCGTACAGAGTCAGACTGAGCGAGACGCTGGGACCGACGTCTCCACTGAGCAGGCTCCACTGTGGCAGGAGAAGAATGGGAGACCGCAGCGGAGATGGCCCAAGATTCCCCCTGTGCAGAGGCGGGAACTCGACCCCTAACATATTGGACAACAACTTTTGGGTGCAATTTCTCCTGTTACTCTTGGGAAAATACAAAACTGGGGGCTAAAAAATAATTTTTGTAAAAAAAAGTATTTTTTATTTTCACGGCTCTGCATTATAAACTGTAGTGAAACTCTTGGGGGTTCAAAGTTCTCACAACACATCTAGATAGGTTCCTTGGGGGGTCTAGTTTCCAATATGGGGTCACTTATGCGGGTTTCTACTGTTTAGTTACATTAGGGGCTCTGCAAATGCAGTGTGAAGCCTGCAGACCAATCCATCTAAGTCTGAATTCCAAATGGCACTCCTTCCCTTCCGAGCTCTGCCATGCGCCCAAACGGTGGTTCCCCCCACATATTGGGTATCAGCGTACTCAAGAAAAATTGGACAACAACTTTTTGGGTTCAATTTACACTGTTTCTCTTGGAAAAATACAAAACAGGGGGCTAAAATAATTTTTATGGAAAAAAAATGATTTTTTATTTTCACGGCTCTGCGTTATAAACTAAAGTGAAACACTTGGGGGTTCAAAGTTCTCACAACACATCTAGATAAGTTCCGTTGGGGGTCTAGTTTCCAATATGGAGTCACTTGTGGGGGGTTTCTATGGTTTAGGTACATTAGGGGCTCTGCAAATGCAACGTGACGCCTGCAGACCATTCCATCTAAGTCTGCATTCCAAATTGGCGCTCCTTCCCTTCCGAGCTCTCCAATGCATCCAAACGGTGGTTCCCCACCACATATGGGGTATTATCGTACTCAGGACAAATTGGACAACAACTTTAGGGGTCCAATTTCTTCTCTTACCCTTGGAAAAATAAGAAATTGGGGGCGAAAAAATCATTTTTGTGAAAAAATATGATTTTTTATTTTTACGGCTCTGCATTATAAACTTCTGCGAAGCACTTGGTGGGTCAAAGTGCTCATCACACATCTAGATAAGTTCCTTAGGGGGTCTACTTTCCAAAATGGTGTCACTTGTGGGGGGTTTCAATGTTTAGGTACATCAGGGACTCTCCAAACACAACATGGCGTCCCATCTCAATTCCAGTCAATTTTGCACTGAAAAGTCAAACGGCGCTCCTTTCCTTCCGAGCTCTCCCTTGCACCCAAACAGTGGTTTACACCCCATGTATGGGGTATCAGCGTACTTAGGACAAATTGTACAACAACTTTTGGAGTCCAATTTCTTCTCTTACCCTTGGGAAAATAAAAAATTGGGGGCGAAAAGATCATTTTTGTGAAAAAATATGATTTTTTATTTTTACGGCTCTGCATTATAAACTTCTGTGAATCACTTAATGGGTCAAAGTGCTCACCAGTCACCACACATCTACATAAGTTCCTTCGGGGGTCTACTTTCCAAAATGGTGTCAATTGTGGGGGGTTTTAATGTTTAGGCACATAAGGGGCTCTCCAACCGCAACATGGCGTCCCATCTGAATTCCAGTCAATTTTGCATTGAAAAGTCAAATGGTGCTCCTTCACTTCCAAGCTCTGCCATGCGCCTAAACAGTGGTTTACTTCCACATATTGGGTATCGGCGTACTCAGGACAAATTGTGCAACAACTCTTGGGGTCCATTTTCTCCTGTTACCCTTGGTAAAATAAAACAAATTGGAGCTGAAATAAATTTTGTGTGTAAAAAAGTTTAATGTTCATTTTTATTTAAACATTCCAAAAATTCCTGTGAAACACCTGAAGGGTTAATAAACTTTTTGAATGTGGTTTTGAGCACCTTTAGGGGTTCAGTTTTTAGAATGGTGTCACACTTGGGTATTTTCTATCATATAGACACTTCAAATGAGATGTGGTCCCTAAAAAAAATGGTGTTGTAAAAATTAGAAATTGCTGGTCAAATTTTAACCCTTATAACTTCCTAACAAAAAAAAATTGGGTTCCAAAATTGTGCTGATGTAAAGTAGACATGTGGAAAATGTTACTTATTAAGTATTTTGTGTGAGATATCTCTGTGATTTAATTGTATGAAATTTCAAAGTTAGAAAATTGCAAAATTTTCCAAATTTTCGCCAAATTTCCGTATTTTTCACAAATAAACACAAGTAATATCAAATAAATTTTACCACTATCATGAAGTACAATATGTCATGAGAAAACAGTGTCAGAATCACCGGGATCCGTTGAAGCATTCCAGAGTTATAACCTCATAAAAGGACAGTGGTCAGAATTGTAAAAATTGGCCCATCATTAACATGCAAACCACCCTTGGGGGTAAAGGGGTTAACAAGAAGGAGGAGGTGTTGCATTGTATGTTAGGAAAAAGTATTTCCACACAGAGATCCAAACTTCAGAGTATGGCATCTCTGTACAAACTGTTTGGGTAAGAGGACACTATTGTAGGTGTTTACTATGGACCACCCAGACAGACTGAAGATACAAATTAACTATTTTACATCACATGTCTCTGTTCTCAAAAACGTACGACATACTGTAGTGATCAGGAGAGATCTATCCAGATACATGTCGGGAATCTCTCTCAGGCAAAAGTACTGGATCAAGAAAATTGTTATATTCTCTTACTGACAAATGTATCTTTCAAAAGGTAGAAAAGAGTACAAATCTTGGACCTAATTCTTACCAACAAGGAAGAAATGGTTGAGGAAGTAAAGCTGGCTGGGAATTTAGGAGGTAGCTATCATGCTATCCTTGAATTTTGGATTACAAGAGGAGGAACACCAGCAAGGACTCAGACTTTAAGGTTGGACTTCAGAAAGGTCAAATGGCTGGATGTTCTAAAGAACAAAAATGTCCAAGATGGATGGGAGATTTTGCTAAATGAAATTCTCACTGCACAATCAGTAACAATCCCCAAAAAAGGAAGCATTAAAAAGAGAACAGGGTGAATGAACACAGAACTTAATCACTTGTTAAAAAGGAAAGAGGAAATGTATATTAAATGGAATGGAGGCATATCTAAAGATGAATATAATGCTGTTTTCAAATCTACTGTAGCCATAAAAAGAGAAATGGTGAGGGAACACTTAGCTAATTTAAATTAATTTAAATCTCACAATCAAAATGAATTACATCCTAGAGTACTGAAAGAGTTAGCAGAGGAAATTGCAGAACCACTAGCCAGAATCTTTGAAAAATCCTGGAAAGCAGGAGAAATCCCAAATGATTGGAGAAGGGTAAACATTGTCTTCGAAAGAAGAAATAAGATAAAGCCAGGAAATTACAGACCAGTGAGTCTTACCTCTATACCAGGAAAGATATTTGAACACATTATTAAACAGCATGTATGTAAGTACTTGGATAAGAATGTAGTAATTAACCAGAGCCAGCTTGCATTTGTAACAAACAAGTCATGACAGACTAATTTAATTTATTTCTATTATGGAATCACAATTCCAGACTGGGTGGATCAGGGAAGTGAGGTAGATATAGTGTATCTCAACTTCAATAAACCATTTGATAAAGTATCTCATATTATCCTTATTGAAAAAATGATGGGATGACAAGGCTGCAGTTAGGTAAATTCTTAACTGGCTTAGTGATCGTACTCAAAGAGTGATAATAAATGGTTGCACATACAATTGGAAGAGTGTTTCAAGTGGGGACCACAAAGCTCTGTTCTGGCCCCAGTGTTGGTCTACATATATCTGAAGGGATGTCACAGTGTAACGGGATCATCATTCTCATTTGCACATGGAAACATAAGAAGCAATGGAATGAAACTGAAATGGAGAAGATGCAGTTTATATATTAGAAAAAACTTTTGAAAGGTGGTGAGTTCTTCTTCAATGGAAGTTTGCAAACAGAGGCTGGACAGACATGTGTCTGAGATGATTTTGTGAATCCTGCAAAGAGCATGGGGTTGGACACAATGACCCTTGAGGTCTCTTCCAACTCTAAAATTCTATGATTCTCTGAAATACTTATTCCATGCAGTAAAATGCAAATTAATTATGTAAAAATCACACAATGTGTTTTTCTTGTTTTATTTTTAGATTCTGTTTCTCACAGTTGAAGTGTACCTACAATAAAAATTACAGACCTTTACATTCTTTGCAGGTTGGAAAACTTGTTAAATCGGCTTTTAGGGCAGCGGAATGCACTGAGTAAATATAGATGTTTATTATTATTGGTGTGTTCGCAGCCCGGGGTCCACCGTGCAGGAGGAACCTGCTGCTAGTGAATGGTTGCACTATTTAGCGGTGTAGGCTAGCTCTGTTACTTCACAGAGTAGCCGAGAAAGGAAAGCACTGTGCCCTGTTAGACTCACAGGAACACAAGCTAACTGCCGAACTGATAGCAGTCAGTGGTCATGCAAGCACACAATCTCCTCACCGGAGGAGCCAGTATTCTAGGGGCTTATTTCAGCCATGTCCCGAGTAACCACACTGGCGCAAAGCACATAACCTGGATTGATACTAGCGCATGGCCGTGCGGTCATTCGAACCTTTTATAGCTGCAGAAAGTACAGGACCTTCCCAGAAGGACCAATGGGAGGCTGCGACAGAAGTTGAGCACCTTCAGGACCTTCCTAGAGGACCAATGGGATTAGCTGCAGTATCTAAGCATGTGACCCTTGATCTCCAAAGAGAGATCTTACCCTGGGCATGCTCAGAAGGGGAAAAGCAGGACTTAGTCCCAAAAACATCTGCTCGCCGCTGCCCAGTACTGGCTACAATGGCAGAAGCTGGAAAGGCAGCAGTAACCCTTTGCACAGGGTCAGTCTGAGCGACAAGCTGGGACCGATGTCTCCACTGAGCAGACTCCAATGCGGCAGGAGAAGAATGGGAGACCACAGAGGAGATGGCCCGAGATTCCCCCTGTGCAGAGGTGGGAACTCGATCCCTAACATTGCCTCCCCCTCCTTGGACCTCGCTAGGTTCGAAGGCAGCAATGAGCTGTGGAGCCTGAATGTGCTCAGCAGGCTCCCAGGACCTGTCCTCAGGACCATAACCCTTCCAGTCCACCAAATAAAATTTTTTGCCATGCACCACCTTTCACCCCAAAATAGCGTTCACCTTGTAATCGTCCGTAGACAAACCCGATGTCCCAGCAGATGACTCGGAAAAGTGGGACGTGTTTATGGGTTTCAAGAGGGACACATGAAAGGTGTCGGTGATACCCAGGCGTGGTGGGAGGGCTAATTGGTAGACCACAGGGTTACCCTGTTCGAGGACCTTGAAAGGGCCCAAGTAGCGAGGTGCAAACTTAGTGGACTCAACTCGCAGCCTGATGTTACGGGCGGAGAGCCACACTAAGTCGCCAGGAGCAAAGGTCGGAGCGGGGCGCCGATGTGCATCAGCGGAGGACCTCATTCTCTCCTTGGAGGCCCGAATGGCATCCTGAGTGCGGTCCCAAATGTCCCGTGCCTCCATAGCCCAGTCTGCCACCCTGGAGTCGGTGGAAAACATGGGCATAGACACAGGTATGCTGACCATATTTAAGGAGGAATGGGGTCTGTCCAGTGGAGTTGGCTATGGCGTCGTTCAGTGCAAACTCCACCCACAATAGCAAGGATGCCCAGTCACCCTGCCTGGCTGAGACAAAATGTCACAGATATGTGACCACAGTCTGGTTGGCCCTCTCTACCAACCCATTCGTCTCGGGATGATATGCAGAAGAGAGATTCAACTCAATGCTGAGAAGACAACAAAGCTCTCTCCAGAACTGAGATGCAAATTGGGGACCCCAGTCACTGACAATTTTGTCCAGCATACCGTGTAGGCGGAAGATGTGTTTTATAAACAACGCTGCCAAGGCCAGTGCTGAAGGTAGCCGTGGAAGCGGCACTAAGTGCACCATTTTAGAAAAATGATTGGTGATAACCCAAATGATGGTACAGCCAAGAGTCTTGGGCAAGCCCACCACAAAGTCCATCCCGACCATCTCCCAGGGCCTGTATGTCACCGGCAAGGGATAGAGTAACCAAGCTGTCCATTGTCAAGGAGACTTATTTTTGGCGCAGGAGACACACGTCCGAATATAATCTCCGACATCACGGACCATATGCGGCCACCAGTACATCCTTGCCAGCAGCTCAGATGTCCTTTTTGTCCCAAAATGTCCACCCACCATGGATGAATGAGCCCAAGAGAGAACCTCCAGTCACAAATTAATGGGTACAAAAGTCTTTACTGGAGGCACAACTTCATTGTTTGTAACGCCCTGTCCCCGATGGAATAATTCCTCTCCGCTGGTGTGAAGGTCTTGGAGAAAAAGAAGCAAGGATGCTTCCGACCTTGAGCATCCTTTTGCTAGAGGACTGCTCCAGCACCAATGGATGTGGCATCCACATCCATTATAAACGGCTTATCAACATCGGGACAATGTAGGATAGGAGCGCTAGCAAAATGATACTTAATAGAAGAGAAAGCCTTGGAGGACTCCTCAGACCACAATTTGGGATTTGTTCCCTTCTTGGTGAGGGCTACCAAGGGAGCTACCAAAATTGAGAAGTGGGGAATTAACTGACGATTAGTGTTGAGCGATACCGTCCGATACTTGAAAGTATCGGTATCGGATAGTATCGGCCGATACCCAAAAAGTATCGGATATCGCCGATACCGATACCCGATACCAATACAAGTCAATGGGACACCAAGTATCGGAAGGTATCCTGATGGTTCCCAGGGTCTGAAGGAGAGGAAACTCCCCTTCAGGCCCTGGGATCCATATTAATGTGTAAAATAAAGAATAAAAATAAAAAATATTGATATACTCACCCTCTGATGTGCCCTGGTTGTAACTGCCAGCCTCCGTTCATAAGAATGAGCGCTTGAAAGTCCTTAGATGACGTCGCGGCCTGTGATTGGTCACGGAGCGGTCACGTGACCGCCACGCGACCAATCACAAGCCGTGACGTCATCTAAGGTCAGTCAAGCGCTTGAAAGACCTTAGATGACGTCACGGCTTGCGATTGGTCGCATTGCGGTCACGTGACCGCTCCGCGACCAATCACAGGCCGCGACGTCATCTAAGGACTTTCAAGCGCTCATTCTTATGAACGGAGGCTGGCGGTTACAACCAGGGCGCGTCAGAGGGTGAGTATATCAATATTTTTTATTTTTATTCTTTATTTTACACATTAATATCGATCCCGATACCGATTCCCGATACCACAAAAGTATCGGATCTCGGTATCGGAATTCCGATACTGCAAATATCGGCCGATACCCGATACTTGCGGTATTGGAATGCTCAACACTACTGACGATAGTAATTAATGAACCCCATAAAGCTCTGCACTGCTTTAAGTGAATGGGGTTCCATCACAGCCTGTAGTTTGGCAGGATCCATAGCCAATCCCTGAGCGGAGATGATATAGCACAGGAAAGGTAAAGACTCCTGCTCAAACATACACTTCTCCAACTTTGCATAGAGGGAAATTTCCCGTAAGAGGTCGAAGACTGTCAAACTCTCTCCCGTGGGAGTCAATATCTGGAGAGAAGATGACAATATCATCTAGATAGACTATGACCGAGGTGGAGAGCATATCCCAGAAGATATCGTTAACAAAGTCATGGAAAACAGCTGGGGCATTACAGAGCCCAAAGGGCATCACCAGATACTCATAGTGCCCATCCCTGGTATTAAAAGCCATCTTCCATTCGTCCCCCTCATGGATGCGAATCATAGCACCCCGCAGATCTAACTTGATAAATACCCTTGCTCCCCATAGCCTATCAAAGAGCTCAGAAATCAGGGGCAACGGGTACTGATTCTTAATGGTGATGGTGTTAATACCCCTGTAATCTATGCATGGACATAATTCTCTGTTCTACTTCTGCATGAAGAAGAACCCCACCCCTGCAGGTGACACTGACTTCCTAATGAACCCTCTTGCCAAATTCTCCTGGATGTACTGGGACATAGCCTCTGTTTCCGGGAGCGATAGGGGATAGACCCGTCTCTGAGGAGGTTCTGCTCCAGGCATGAGATCAATAGGACAGTCATAGGGGTGGTGAGGCGGAAGGGTCTCCGTAGCCTTTTTGAGAACATGTCTACATAGGACCAATAGCACTTGGGAAGGGAAGAAAGATCTGCGGGTATCTCGGTAGTGGAAACCTGAATGCACTCCCTCACACATCTGCCCTTACATAATTCACTCCAACCTAATATCCTCCGAGAGGTCCACTGAATGTGGGGAGGGGTAATGGAGCCAGTGTATTCCCAGCAGAATCTCATCCATTCCCTCGGGAAGGACAAGAAGGGAAATAATCTGGTGGGAAGGGGACATGGATAACGTGAAAGGGACAGTCTGGTGTGTGATTTGTGAGGGAAGTGTCGACCAATTCACTACTCACAGTCACCGGTTTGGCGAGCATCACCAGAGGTATTGCATAGCGCAGAGCAAAAGCAGAGGACATGAAATTCCCCTCTGCTCCAGAGTCCACTAAAAGCTCAACTGTTAGAGTGGATGAGCCTAACGTAATTGACCTTGTTATTCTTAAGCCACTTTGTTACAATTTTTGCTGTATGCTTTGGGTCATTGTCCATTTTGAAGACCCATTTCTGCCCAAGCTTTAACTTCCTGGCTGATATCTTGAGATGTTGCTTCAGTATTGCCACATAATCTTCATTTCTCATGATGCCATCTATTTTTTTAAGTACACCAATCCCTCCTGCAGCAAAACAACCCCACAACATGATGCTCCCTTTTTCCTCCAAATGTAATGATGGTCATTATGCCCAAAAAGTACAATTTTAGTTTCATCAGACCTCATGACAGGTCTCAAAAAATTAAGGTTTTTGTTCCTGTGTGCATTTGCAAACATTAATCAGTTTTTTTAATGTTTTTTATGGAGTAATGGCTTCTTCCTGGCAGAGTGGCCTTTCTGCCCATGTTGATACATTACTTGTTTCACTGTGGCTATTGAAATAATCTTACCAGCTTCCTCCATCATTTTCTCAAAATGTTTTGCTTTTGTACTTGGGTTTATATGCACATGTTGGACCAAAGCACGTTCATCTCTGGGACACAGAACCTGTCTCCTTCCTGAGCGGTATGATGGCTGGACATTCCCATCTTGTTTGTACTTGCATATAATTGTTTGTACAGATGAAAGGCATCTTCAGGTATTTTGAAATTTTACCCAAGGATGAGTCAGACTTGTGCAAGTCCACAATTCTCTTCCTTATATCTTGGCTAGTGTTGAGCATTCCGATGCTGCAAGTATCGGGTATCGGCCGATACTTGCTGTATCGGAATTCCGATACCGGGATTCCGATACTCTTGTGGTATCGGGTATCGGGTATCGCAACAACATTAATGTTAAAATGTGTAAAAGAGAGAATTAAAATAAAAAATATCGCTATACTCACCTCTCCGACGCAGCCGGGACTTCAGCGAGGGAACCGGCAGCGTTGTTTGTTTAAAATTCGCGCTATTACTTGGTTACGTGAATTCCCGGCTTGTGATTGGTCAGGTCGGCCACGTTGCCGGGACGCGGACCAATCACAGCAAGCCGTGACGAAATTACGTCACGGCTTGCTGTGATTGGTCCGCGTCCCGGCAATATGGCCGCCCTGACCAATCACAAGCCGTGACGTCACGGGAGGCTGGACACGCGCCCATTTTAAAATGAGCGCGTCCAGCCTCCCGGCTTGTGATTGGTTGACTGCGGCGCAACCAATCACAAGCCGTGACGTCACGGGAGGCTGGACACGCGCCCATTTTAAAATGAGCGCGTCCAGCCTCCCGGCTTGTGATTGGTTGACCGCGGCGCAACCAATCACAAGCCGTGACGTCACGGGAGGCTGGACACGCGCCCATTTTAAAATGAGCGCGTCCAGCCTCCCGGCTTGTGATTGGTTGACCGCGGCGCAACCAATCACAAGCCGTGACGTCACGGGAGGCTGGACACGCGCCCATTTTAAAATGAGCGCGTCCAGCCTCCCGGCTTGTGATTGGTTGACCGCGGCGCAACCAATCACAAGCCGTGACGTCACGGGAGGCTGGACACGCGCCCATTTTAAAATGAGCGCGTCCAGCCTCCCGGCTTGTGATTGGTTGACCGCGGCGCAACCAATCACAAGCCGTGACGTCACGGGAGGCTGGACACGCGCCAATTTTAAAGTGAGCGCGTGTCCAGCCTCCCGTGACGTCACGGCTTGTGATTGGTCAGGGCGGCCATATTGCCGGGACGCGGACCAATCACAGCAAGCCGTGACGTAATTTCGTCACGGCTTGCTGTGATTGGTCCGCGTCCCGGCAACATGGCCGACCTGACCAATCACAAGCCGGGAATTCACGTAACCAAGTAATAGCGCGAATTTTAAACAAACAACGCTGCCGGTTCCCTCGCTGAAGTCCCGGCTGCGTCGGAGAGGTGAGTATAGCGATATTTTTTATTTTAATTCTTTCTTTTACACATTTATATGG
Source organism: Ranitomeya variabilis (assembly GCF_051348905.1). NCBI lineage: Eukaryota > Metazoa > Chordata > Amphibia > Anura > Dendrobatidae > Ranitomeya > Ranitomeya variabilis. Next base: position 448,815,814 of record NC_135237.1, on the reverse strand, counting down.
TTCCCAGGGCCTGAAGGAGAGTTTCCTCTCCTTCAGACCCTGGGAACCATCAGGAATACCGTCCGATACATGAGTCCCATTGACTTGTATTGGTATCGGGTATCGGTATCGGATTGGATCCGATATTTTGCCGGTATCGGCCGATACTTTCCGATACCGATACTTTCAAGTATCGGACGGTATCGCTCAACACTAATCTTGGCTGATTTCTTGAGACTTTCTCATGATGCTACACAATGAAGCAGTGTGTTCAGGTGTGCATTAAAATACATCCACATGTGTGTCTCTAATTAACTCAGATGTTGCCAGAAGCTTCCAAACACATGACATCATCATATGGGCAGTCCAGAATTGTTTATAGGCACAGTAATCTCAGTGTATGTAAACTTTTGACTTTGCAGTAAGCAATAAAAGTGCCTTAAAACTTTCTCTATCTCTCATTATTCTGGCATTTGGCAACTAATAATTATGGTAATCCTAATTTACCTAAAATGGGATCATTCACGGTGTGATTTCACTACCAACAATATAGAGGAAAGAGCTGATTGACTACCTAATACGACATTAACAGCCTTCTTTCTCCTGTGTTAAGCAGATCCATTTGCAAAGACTTTGTTAAATTTAGACATTCCAAAATATTATACATGGAATAATTGAGAAAAGTATTTATCAAGAGGAAACAAGGTGCAAGGGGTCTAAGGATGGGATGGACGTTCCAATGATGCTCTTGGACACCTGTAAACAGTTGATCCAAACAATGCAAAGTGTTACTACCTTCGTTTATTGTTTCACACTGTCTGTGAGCTAACATCTTTCACAGATTTAAAAACAATTGATTTTGAGCTGTGTTAAACTTACAGGTAGGCATGTCAAAAGCGTGGTTCACCTTCCAATCCCCATGCTCTTAGGGACAAAAACAAAGAATATCTTAACAAAGCCATCCTTAGAGTACACAGGAGAGTTAATTCAGACTTAGACTTTAATTTCACTTCTAACATATTCAACAAAGTCCTCTTGACGGTAGAACATAGTTGAATTAACTATGAATAGTAAAACTCTAAAAGAATTAGGTTTACCAGCACCAGTCAACTAGCCTTTAACCCCTTCCTGACGTCGGACTGGATAGTACGTCTGACGTCAGGTCCCCTGCTTTGATGCAGGGCTCCGCGGTGAGCCCGCATCAAAGCCGGGACATGTCAGCTGTTTTGAACAGCTGACATGTGCCCGCAATAGCGGCGGGTGAAATCGCGATTCACCCGCCGCTATTAACTAGTTAAATGCCGCTGTCAAACGCAGACAGCGGCATTTAACTACCTCATCCGGCCGGGCGGCCGGAAATGACGTCATCGCTGACCCCCATCACATGATCGGGGGTCGGCAATGCTTCAGTATTGTAACCATAGAGGTCCTTGAGACCTCTATGGTTACTGATTGCCGGTAGCTGTGAGCACCACCCTGTGGTCGGCGCTCACAGCACACCTGATTTTCTGCTGCATAGCAGCGATCTGATGATCGCTGTTATGTAGCAGAGGCGATCGAGTTGTGCCTGCTTCTAGCCTCCCATGGAGGCTATTGAAGCATGGCAAAAGTAAAAAAAAAAAGTAAAAAAAAATGTGAAAAAAATAAAAAAAACATAAAAGTTTAAATCACCCCCCTTTCGCCCCAATCAAAATAAATCAATAAAAAAAAAATCAAACCTACACATATATGGTATCGCCGCGTTCAGAATCGCCCGATCTATCAATAAAAAAAAGCATTAACCTGATCGCTAAACGGCGTAATGAGAAAAAAATCTGAAACACCAGAATCATGTTTTTTTGGTCGCCGTGACATTGCAATAAAATGCAATAACGGGCGATCAAAAGAACGTATCTGCACCAAAATGGTAGCATTAAAAATGCCAGCTTGGCACGCAAAAAATAAGCCCTCAACCGACCCCAGATCATGAAAAATGGAGACGCTACGAGTATCGGAAAATGGAGCAATTATTTTTTTTTTTTTAGCAAAGTTTGGAATTTTTTTTCACCACTTAGGTAAAAAATAACCTAGTAATGCTAGGTGTCTCTGAACTCGTAATGACCTGGAGAATCATAATGGCAGGTCAGTTTTAGCATTTAGTGAACCTAGCAAAAAAGCCAAGCAAAAAACAAGTGTGGGATTGCACTTTTTTTGCAATTTCACCGCACTTGGAATTTTTTTCCCATTTTCTAGTACACAACATGGTAAAACCAATGTACAACTCGTCTCGCAAAAAATAAGCCCTCACATGGCCAAATTGACGGAAAAATAAAAAAGTTATGGCTCTGGGAAGGAGGGGAGTGAAAAACGAATACGGAAAAACGGAAAATCCCACGGTCATGAATGGGTTAATGTTATGGAGAGATATAATGTACAAGAAAAAAGCTATGATTTGGAAAAGTTGAAAGAATTTGTCACACTAAATAATTTTGGTTGATGACTAAAGATTGGCATATTTGGCATTTATGGCTCAAATTGAAAGTGGAAATGGGAGACTGTTTTTCCTTGGTGCACCAGGAGAAGCCAGTAAAGCAATTTTAATTTATTTGTTGCTTGCAGAAATTTGTTCAAGCAATAATGTTGCATTGCTCTGGCCATTGCATCATCTGGAACTGCGGCTAGTCTTTAAGATAGAGGAACACGACGATTTTCAACACTAGGATTTCCCCTGAATCTAGTGCTCTTGAAAACTCACATCTGTAGTATCACTCAGGGTTTAAGAAAAGCTAAAATATTAATTGTTCAGGATGAATGTACCATGGCACAGAAGAAAGCAGTTGAGGCCCTCGATTGCACCTTGAAAAATCTGTGGGGATCCAATCAATAAATGGGGGAATTGTAGTTTTTGCAGTTGACTTCTGCCAAAAGTTACCTATTTTTAAGGGAGCAACACCAGCAGATGAGCTGAATGCCTGTTTAAAATCTTGTTTTCTATGGAGACATATTCAGAAGCTAACTCTCACTAGTAATATGAGGGTTCACTTCATGGTAAATGCTTTGGACAAATTTACATGCCACCTACTTGTCAGGACTCTGAAGATTTTTTACCTTTTGTGCATTACTGCCCTTTTCCAAGATGGCGTCTTTGGTCTCATGTGCACTGTGTTTTCCTGCTATAAAACTCCACCCCAGCCTTCAGTCTGTGCTAGAGTATTCTGCCTTGCATCCAGCTCCTGACCTCTGATTACTCCCTGGCTATATACCATATATCCTGTGAACCTGTGTGGTGATGCTGCTACTCTGCTCTGAGTTCCTGCTGCATACACCAGTGTCCAGTAATCCTCCTTCATCTGCTGTGTTGTGAACTCTATTTTTGGGCTCCCTCTAGTGGTCACAAGCGGTACTGTGTAGTGTTGTCTTTCTGCAGGTTGCAGCATCAGCTGGTTCGTTATCCTTGGTTGGTTTCCTATTTAATCCACCTGGATACTCAGTTCCTTGCCTGCTATCAATGTATTCAGTGCTCTTCAGATTCCTTGTGTCTACCTTGCTCCCAGTCTCTCCAAGACAAGCTAAGTTTTTGTTTGATCATTTTTTGATTATCAGCGTTCATTATGTTTTTAGTCCAGCTGTCATGATCTCTGCAGGCAGAGATCATAGCAAGCCTATAGAGGGACAAGCTCTCGGAAGATGGAACTATACTGACCATGAACTAAGCCTGCCGCGCAACTAGAAATAGCCAGGTAGCATTTCCTATTTATTGCTAGATGCCCAGCTCTGGCCTAAGACCTAAATAGCTAGCAGAGGGAAATATAAGACCTGGCTCACCTCTAGAGAAATATTCCAAAGAAGACAGTAGCCCCCCACATATAATGACGGTGAGTTCAGATGAAACAACAAACGCAGCAGGAAAATAGTCTTAGCAAATTTGAGGTCCGCTTACTAGATAGCAGAAGACAGATAGTATACTTTCATGGTCAGCAGAAAAACACTAACAAAACACCATCCAGAGATTACCTTAAACTCTGGCATTAACTCATAACGCCAGAGTAGCAATCCCTGATCAACGAGAGCTCTCCAGACACAGTAACAAAACTTCAGCTGTGAACTGGAACAAATAGGCAAAACGAAACATGGACAAAAGTCCAACTTATCTAGTAGTTGTCAGAAGCAGGAACAAGCACTGAGAGGCATCAGATAACATTGTTGACCGGCAAGAAACCACCAGAGAAATGAGCTTAAATAGCGACACCCACTACTGATGGAACCAGGTGAAACAGGAAAGAGGATGACAAGTCCAATTCCACAAGCGGCCACCGGGGGAGCCCAGAATCCAAATTCACAACAGTACCCCCCCCTCAAGGAGGGGGCACCGAACCCTCACCAGATCCACCAGGGCGACCAGGATGAGCCCTATGGAAGGCACGAACAAGATCAGAAGCATGAACATCAGATGCATTGACCCAAGAATTATCCTCCTGGCCGTAACCCTTCCAGTTGACCAGATACTGGAGTCTCCGTCTGGAAACACGAGAGTCCAAAATTTTCTCCACAACGTACTCCAACTCACCCTCAACCAACACCGGAGCAGGAGGCTCAACTGAAGGTACAACAGGTACCTCATACCTGCGCAATAACGACCGATGAAAAACGTTATGAATGGAAAAGGACGCAGGGAGGTCCAAACGGAAAGAAACAGGATTAAGAATCTCCAATATTCTATAAGGGCCGATGAACCGAGGTTTAAACTTAGGAGAAGAGACCCTCATAGGGACAAAACGAGAAGACAACCACACCAAATCTCCAACACAAAGCCGAGAACCAACACGACGATGACGGTTGGCAAAACGCTGAGTCTTCTCCTGGGACAACTTCAAATTGTCCATAACCTGCCCCCAGATGTGATGCAATCTCTCCACCACCGCATCCACTCCAGGACAATCCGAGGATTCCACCTGACCGGAGGAAAATCGAGGGTGAAACCCCGAATTACAGAAAAACGGGGACACCAAGGTGGAAGAGCTGGCCCGATTATTGAGGGCGAACTCTGCCAATGGCAAAAAAGCAACCCAATCATCCTGGTCAGCAGAGACAAAACACCTCAGATATGTCTCCAGGGTCTGATTAGTCCGCTCGGTCTGGCCATTAGTCTGAGGGTGAAAAGCAGATGAAAAAGACAAATCTATGCCCATCCTAGCACAGAATGCCCGCCAAAATCTAGACACAAATTGGGTACCTCTGTCAGAAACAATATTCTCAGGAATACCGTGCAATCGGACAACATTCTGAAAAAACAGAGGAACCAACTCAGAAGAAGAAGGCAACTTGGGCAGAGGAACCAAATGGACCATTTTAGAGAAACGGTCACAGACCACCCAGATGACAGACATCTTCTGGGAAACAGGCAGATCTGAAATAAAATCCATCGAGATGTGTGTCCAAGGCCTCTTAGGAATAGGCAAGGGCAACAGCAGTCCGCTAGCCCGAGAACTACAAGACTTGGCCCGAGCACAAATGTCACATGACTGCACAAAGACTCGCACATCTCGTGACAGGGAAGGCCACCAGAAGGATCTTGCCACCAAATCCCTGGTACCAAAAATTCCGGGATGACCTGCCAATGCAGAAGAATGTACCTCAGAGATGACTCTACTGGTCCAATCATCCGGAACAAACAGTCTATCAGGCGGACAACGATCCGGTCTATCCGCCTGAAACTCTTGCAAGGACCGCCGCAGATCAGGAGAAACGGCCGACAAAATTACTCCCTCCCTAAGGATACCTGTGGGTTCAGCATTACCAGGAGAGTCCGGGTCAAAACTCCTAGAAAGGGCATCTGCCTTAACATTCTTAGAACCCGGTAGGTATGACACCACAAAATTAAAGCGAGAAAAAAATAAAGACCAGCGCGCCTGTCTAGGATTCAGGCGCCTGGCAGTCTCAAGATAAATCAAATTTTTGTGGTCAGTCAATACCACCACCTGATGCTTAGCCCCCTCTAGCCAATGGCGCCACTCCTCAAACGCCCACTTCATGGCCAAAAGCTCCCTATTCCCAACATCATAATTCCGCTCTGCGGGCGAAAATTTGCGAGAAAAGAAGGCACAAGGCCTAATGACGGAGCAGTCGGAACCTTTCTGCGACAACACTGCCCCAGCTCCGATCTCCGAAGCGTCAACCTCAACCTGAAAAGGCAGATTCACATCAGGCTGACGTAACACAGGGGCAGAGGCAAAACGGTGCTTAAGCTCCTGAAAGGCCTCTACAGCATGAGGGGACCAATTAGCAACATCAGCGCCATGTCTGGTCAAATCAGTCAGTGGTTTAACGACATCCGAAAAACCAGCAATAAATCGGCGGTAAAAGTTGGCAAAGCCCAAAAATCTCTGAAGACCCTTAAGAGAGGAGGGCTGAGTCCAGTCACAAATAGCTTGCACCTTGACGGGATCCATCTCAATGGAAGAGGGAGAAAAAATATACCCCAAAAAGGAAATTTTCTGGACCCCAAAAACGCACTTAGACCCCTTCACACATAAAGAATTAGACCGCAGAACCTGAAAAACTCTCCTGACCTGCTGGACATGAGAGTCCCAGTCATCAGAAAAAATCAGAATATCATCCAGATATATTATCATAAATTTATCCAGAAAATCGCGGAAAATATCATGCATAAAAGACTGGAAAACTGAAGGGGCATTAGAAAGACCAAAAGGCATGACCAAATACTCAAAGTGGCCCTCGGGCGTATTAAATGCGGTCTTCCACTCATCCCCCTGCCTGATCCGCACCAAATTATACGCCCCACGAAGATCAATTTTAGAGAACCACTTAGCACCCTCTATACGAGCAAACAAATCAGTAAGCAATGGCAATGGGTATTGGTACTTAACAGTGATCTTATTCAGAAGCCGATAATCAATACATGGTCTCAAAGAGCCGTCCTTTTTTGAGACAAAGAAAAACCCAGCCCCCAAGGGAGAAGAAGATGGACGAATATGTCCCTTTTCCAAAGACTCCTTTATATATTCCCGCATAGCAGCATGTTCCGGCACAGACAGATTAAACAAACGACCCTTTGGATATTTGCAACCCGGTATCAAATCTATGGCACAATCGCACTCACGGTGCGGAGGTAACGACCCAAGCTTGGGTTCGTCAAAGACGTCTTGATAATCAGAGAGGAACTCAGGGACTTCAGAGGGAATGGACGACGAAATAGAAACCAAAGGTAAGTCCCCATGAATACCCTTACATCCCCAGCTCAACACAGACATTGCTCTCCAGTCCAAGACTGGATTGTGAGACTGCAACCATGGCAATCCCAGTACCAAATCGTCATGTAAATTATACAGCACCAGGAAACGAATAATCTCCTGGTGATCCGGATTGATACGCATGGTTACTTGTGTCCAGTATTGTGGTTTATTATTAGCCAATGGGGTGGAGTCAATCCCCTTCAGAGGAATAAGAGTCTCCAAAGGCTCTAAATCAAAACCACAACGATTGGCAAAGGACCAATCCATAAGACTCAGAGCGGCGCCAGAGTCAACATAGGCGTCCGTGGCAATGGATGACAAAGAGCAAATCAGGGTTACAGACAAAATAAACTTAGACTGAATGGTGCCAATGGAAACAGACTTATCAAGCTTCTTTGTACGCCTAGAGCATGCTGATATAACATGAGTAGAATCCCCACAATAGAAGCACAATCCATTCTTCCGTCTAAAATTCTGTCGCTCGCTCCTGGACAGAATTCTATCACACTGCATACTTTCTGGCGTCTTTTCCATAGACACCGCCAGATGGTGCACCGGTTTGCGCTCCCGCAGACGCCTATCAATCTGAATAGCCATTGTCATGGACTCATTCAGACCTGCAGGCACAGGGAACCCCACCATAACATCCTTAACGGCATCAGAGAGACCTTCTCTGAAAGTTGCCGCCAAGGCGCACTCATTCCACTGAGTAAGCACAGACCATTTACGGAATTTTTGGCAGTAAACCTCAGCTTCGTCTTGCCCCTGAGATAGTGCCATCAAAGTTTTTTCTGCCTGAAGTTCCAAATGAGGTTCCTCATAAAGCAAGCCCAAGGCCAGAAAAAACGCATCCACATCGCGCAACGCAGGATCCCCTGCTGGCAATGAGAAGGCCCAATCTTGAGGGTCACCCCTGAGCAAGGAAATCACAATCCTAACCTGCTGAGCAGGGTCTCCAGCTGAACGAGACTTCAGGGACAAATAAAGCTTACAATTATTTCGGAAATTCTGGAAGCTAGCTCTATTCCCTGTGAAGAACTCCGGCAAAGGAATTCTCGGCTCAGATACTGGAGCATGTACCACAAAATCTTGTAAATTTTGTACTTTCGTGATGAGATTATTCAAACCCGCAGTTACACTCTGAAGATCCATTATTGTCAGGTGCACACAGAGCCATACAGAGATTAGGAGGAGAGAGAGAAAAAAGACTGCAGCAAGGCAAACTGGAGGAAAAAAAAAAAAATTCCAGCAGACTTCTTATAACTCTCCTTTCTCAACCTGGGTCTTTAACACTTTATTGGCCGGTCAAACTGTCATGATCTCTGCAGGCAGAGATCATAGCAAGCCTATAGAGGGACAAGCTCTCGGAAGATGGAACTATACTGACCATGAACTAAGCCTGCCGCGCAACTAGAAATAGCCAGGTAGCATTTCCTATTTATTGCTAGATGCCCAGCTCTGGCCTAAGACCTAAATAGCTAGCAGAGGGAAATATAAGACCTGGCTCACCTCTAGAGAAATATTCCAAAGAAGACAGTAGCCCCCCACATATAATGACGGTGAGTTCAGATGAAACAACAAACGCAGCAGGAAAATAGTCTTAGCAAATTTGAGGTCCGCTTACTAGATAGCAGAAGACAGATAGTATACTTTCATGGTCAGCAGAAAAACACTAACAAAACACCATCCAGAGATTACCTTAAACTCTGGCATTAACTCATAACGCCAGAGTAGCAATCCCTGATCAACGAGAGCTCTCCAGACACAGTAACAAAACTTCAGCTGTGAACTGGAACAAATAGGCAAAACGAAACATGGACAAAAGTCCAACTTATCTAGTAGTTGTCAGAAGCAGGAACAAGCACTGAGAGGCATCAGATAACATTGTTGACCGGCAAGAAACCACCAGAGAAATGAGCTTAAATAGCGACACCCACTACTGATGGAACCAGGTGAAACAGGAAAGAGGATGACAAGTCCAATTCCACAAGCGGCCACCGGGGGAGCCCAGAATCCAAATTCACAACATCCAGCTCGCTAAAATGTGATTTCCTCGCTTGCTGGTTGCTCTAGGGGACTGAGTTTCTCCCCCCACACCGTTAGTTGGTGTGAGGGTTCTTGAAATCTCAGAGTGGATATTTTGTAAGGGTTTTATACTGACCGCATAGATTCCCTTTTCTATTTTCTGCTATCTAGTATTAGTGGGCTTCATTTGCTGAATCTGCTTTCACCCCTGTGTATGTGCCTTCCTCTTACCTCACCGTTATTATTTGTTGGGGGCTTCTTTATCTTTGGGGATTATTTCTCTGGAGGCAAAAGAGGTCTTTCTTTCTCTCTAGGGGTAGTTAGTTCCTCAGGCTGGCTCGAGACGTCTAGGATTTTTAGGCACGTTCACCGGCTACTTCTAGTGTGTTTGGATAGGTTCAGATTTGCGGTCAGTCCAGTTTGCCACCTCCCTAGAGCTTGTCCTATGTTTGTTACTTAGCTGGAGTAATTTGTGATCCTCAACCACTAAGGATCATAACAGTATAGCAGGCCGAAAAGTGTTTAATGCATCGCAGAAGTGGGATAAAAAGAAGACCTGAGTACATTTTTTTTTTCCCTCCCGCTTTTCCTTTGCTGCAGTCTGTTTAGCTTCTTTCATCCCCTTGAACTCTGGGTGGTTTTGAGCTCAGCTGCAGACATGAATGTTCAGACTCTGTCTTCTAGTGTGGATCATCTTACTGCACGGGTGCAAAGTATTCAGGATTTTGTTATTCATAGCCCTATGTCAGAACCAAAGATACCCATTCCTGAGTTGTTTTCTGGAGATAGATCTAGGTTTCTAAATTTTAAGAATAATTGTAAGTTATTTCTATCTCTGAGACCTCGTTCCTCTGGTGATTCCGCTCAGCAAGTTAAAATTGTTATCTCCTTGTTGCGTAGCGACCCTCAAGATTGGGCTTTCTCTCTGGCGCCAGGAGATCCTGCATTGCTTAATGTAGATGCATTTTTTCTGGCTCTTGGACTGCTTTATGAGGAGCCTAATCTTGAGAATCAGGCAGAAAAAGCGTTGCTGGCTATCTCTCAAGATCAGGATGAAGCAGAGGTGTATTGTCAAAAATTTTGGAAATGGTCGGTGCTTACTCAATGGAATGAGTGTGCCTTGGCTGCAAATTTCAGAGAAGGTCTTTCTGAGGCCGTTAAGAATGTTATGGTGGGGTTTCCCACCCCTACAAGTCTGAGTGATTCTATGGCTTTAGCCATTCAGGTTGATCGGCGTTTGCGGGAGCACAAATCTGCTCATCCTTTGGCGGTATTTTCTGGACAGAGACCTGAGTCTATGCAATGTGACCGAACTCTGACCAGAATTGAGCGACAAAGTCATAGACGTCAAAATGGGTTGTGCTTTTACTGTGGTGATTCTACTCGTGTTATCCCAGCATGCTCTAAACGCTTAAAAAAATCACTAAACCTGTCACCATTGGTACTATACAGCCTAAATTTATTTTGTCTGTTACTTTGATTTATTCTTTGTCGTCCTACCCGGTTATGGCTTTTGTGGATTCGGGTGCTGCCCTGAATCTGATGGATTTGTCGTTTGCCAGGCGCTGTGGTTTTGTCCTGGAGCCTTTGGAATTTCCTATTCCTCTGAGGGGAATTGATGCTACGCCATTGGCTGAGAATAAGCCTCAGTATTGGACGCAAATGACCATGTGCATGACTCCCGTACATCAGGAGGTGATTCGCTTTCTTGTTCTGCATAATTTGCATGATGTTGTCGTTTTGGGTCTGCCATGGCTGCAAGCTCATAATCCAGTTTTAGATTGGAAAGCTATGTCTGTGTTGAGTTGGGGTTGTCAGGGAATTCATGGCGATACTCCGTTGGTGTCTATTGCTCCTTCCACTCCTTCTGAGGTCCCTGAGTTTTTGTCTGACTTCCAGGATGTATTTGATGAGCCCAGGTCCAGTGCCCTGCCCCCTCATAGGGATTGTGACTGTGCTATAAATTTAATTCCTGGTAGTAAATTCCCTAAGGGACGACTTTTTAATTTGTCTATACCAGAGCATGCCACGATGCGGAGTTATATAAAGGAGTCTTTGGAGAAGGGACATATTCACCCATCCTCTTCCCCTCTTGGTGCAGGATTTTTTTTTGTGGCCAAGAAGGACGGTTCTTTGAGACCTTGTATAGATTATCGTCTTCTGAATAAAATTACAGTCAAATTTCAGTATCCTTTGCCACTATTGTCTGATTTGTTTGCTCGGATTAAGGGTGCCAGTTGGTTCACCAAGATAGATCTCCGTGGTGCGTATAAACTTGTGTGCATTAAGCAGGGAGATGAATGGAAAACAGCATTTAATACGCCCGAATGCCATTTTGAGTACTTAGTGATGCCTTTTGGACTCTCTAATGCTCCTTCTGTGTTTCAGTCCTTCATGCATGACATCTTCCGAGAATATCTGGATAAATTTATGATTGTTTATCTGGATGACATTTTGGTCTTTTCTGATGATTGGGAGTCCCATGTGAAGCAGGTCAGGATGGTGTTTTAGGTCCTGCGTGCTAATGCTTTATTTGTGAAGGGCTCAAAATGCCTCTTCGGAGTACAGAAGGTCTCCTTTTTGGGTTTTATTTTTTCTCCTTCTACTGTGGAGATGGACCCAGTCAAGGTCCAGGCTATTCATGACTGGACTCAGCCCACGTCTGTTAAGAGTCTTCAGAAGTTCTTGGGTTTTGCTAATTTTTACCGTCGTTTCATCGCTAATTTTTCTAGCGTGGTTAAACCTTTGACGGATTTGACCAAGAAGGGTTGTGATGTGACTAATTGGTCTCCTGCAGCCGTGGAGGCCTTTCGGGAGCTGAAGCACCGGTTTTCTTCAGCTCCAGTCTTATGTCAGCCAGATGTCTCTCTCCCCTTCCAGGTCGAGGTTGATGCTTCTGAGATTGGAGCAGGGGCTGTTTTGTCGCAGAGAAGCTCTGATGGCTCTGTGATGAAGCCATGTGCTTTCTTTTCAAGAAAGTTTTCGCCTGCCGAGCGGAATTATGATGTTGGTAATCGGGAGTTGTTGGCTATGAAGTGGGCATTTGAGGAGTGGCGACATTGGCTCGAAGGAGCTAAACATCGTGTGGTGGTCTTGACGGATCACAAAAATCTGATTTACCTTGAATCTGCCAAGCGCCTGAATCCTAGACAGGCTCGTTGGTCGTTGTTTTTCTCCCGTTTCAACTTCGTGGTCTCATACCTGCCCGGTTCGAAGAACGTGAGAGCTGATGCACTTTCTAGGAGTTTTGTGCCTGACTCTCCGGGAGTTTCTGAGCCGGCTGGTATTCTCAGAGAGGGAGTGATTTTGTCTGCCATTTCCCCAGATTTGCGACGAGTGCTGCAGAAATTTCAGGCGGATAGACCTGACCGTTGTCCACCAGAGAGACTGTTTGTCCCGGATAGATGGACCAGCAGAGTTATTTCCGAGGTTCATTCTTCGGTGTTGGCGGGTCATCCTGGGATTTTTGGTACCAGAGATTTGGTGGCTAGGTCTTTCTGGTGGCCTTCCTTGTCGCGGGATGTGCGTTCCTTTGTGCAGTCTTGAGGGATTTGTGCTCGGGCTAAGCCTTGCTGTTCTCGTGCCAGCGGTTTGCTTTTGCCTTTGCCTGTTCCGAAAAGGCCTTGGACGCACATTTCCATGGATTTTATTTCGGATCTTCCAGTATCTCAGAAAATGTCTGTCATCTGGGTGGTGTGTGATCGTTTTTCCAAGATGGTCCATTTGGTGCCCTTGCCTAAGTTGCCTTCTTCCTCCGATTTGGTTCCTCTATTTTTTCAGAATGTGGTTCGCTTGCACGGCATTCCTGAAAATATTGTGTCTGATAGAGGATCCCAGTTTGTGTCCAGTAGGGTTGAGCGAAACAGGTCGTTCATTTTCAAAAGTCGCCGACTTTTGGCAAAGTCGGCGTCTCATGAAACCGAGCCGATCCCAGCGTTGCATCGGCCATGCGGTACGCGACTTTCGCGCCAAAGTCGCGTTTCAATGATGCGAAAAGCGCCATTTCTCAGCCAATGAAGGTGAACGCAGAGTGTGTGCAGCGTGATGACATAGATCTCAGTCCCCACCATCTTAGAGAAGGGCATTGCAGTGATTGGCTTGCTTTCTGCGGCGTCACAGGGGCTATAAAGGGGCGTTCCCGCCGACCGCCATCTTACTGCTGCTGATCTGAGCGTAGGGAGAGGTTGCTGCCGCTTCTTCAGAAGCAGGGATAGTGATAGGCAGGGTACATAAAGCTGCAAACCGCTTGTGCTGTAGCAATTTCCACTGTCCAACACCACCTTTTGTTTGCAGGGACAGTGGAAGCTAAATTTTTTTTTCCTCAGCGCTGTCGCTCATTGGGCTGCCCTAGAAGGCTCCCTGACCCTGATAGCTGCGTTGCTGTGCCTGTGTGTGTACGACGCTGTGCAAACCAACTGCTTTTTTCAAAGCACAAATCCTCTTGTTCCTTCCTTTCTGCACAGCTATCTTTTTTGTTTGTCCACACTTTTTATTTAACCCCTTAATGACCGCCAATACATTTTTTAACTGACCTGAGATATAAGAGAATAGCCTCCCATACAGGTGATAATCCAGCAGCTGTTGGCTGTCCACTATAGCTGACAACTTGCTGCATCAGCCATGATCAGTGTTTGCACCGTCCATATCTGTTTAACCCCTTAGATGCTGCTGTCAATAGTGACTACATCATTATAAATGGATAACAGAGTGTTAGGGCTTCCTCTTTATCCCAGTTGCTGCCCTCAGATCATGATTGTGTGGTCCTGATGTTTGCCATGGCAATTCACGGCCAAATAGGGGCCTTAGAGTCTGACGGCTGTAGTAATCTGTTTAGAAGTTAGCGGCATTTAGGTGGTAAAAATACACATTTTCATTTCTGTCATGCCACTTTGCATTAATTCCTGTAAAGCACCTAAAGAGTTAATAAACTTCCTGACTGCAGTTTTCAATACGTCAGGGGGAGTTGTTTTTAAAATGGTATCACTTTGTGGGGTTTCCCAATATATAGGACCCCTAAAGTCACTTCAAACATGGATAAGTCCCTAAAAAAATAAATTTTGTAAATTTCCTTGAAAAAATGCAAAATTGCTGCTACATTTTTAATCCTCCTAAAATGCTAACAAAATGAAAGAACATTTTACAAATGGTGCCGATGTAAAGCAGACATGTGGGAAATGCTATTTATTAATGGTTTGCTGTGGTATGGCCATCTGGATTAAAGGGATAATCATTCAAAGTTTGAAAATTGCTAATTTCTTTACATTTTTCTCAAATTTTTGATATTTTTTATAAATAGACACAAAACATATTGACCTAAATTTACCATTATCATAAAGTATAATGTGTCACGAAAAAACAATCTCAAAATCACTGGGATTTGTTGAAGCGTTGCAGAGTTATTAGCACATAAATTGACACTGGTCAGATTTCAAAAATTTGGCTCCGTCACTAAGGGGTTAATTTGTGCATCAGTCCATTCCTTATTGCTGCCTGCCATACCTGGCTGAGATTACTGCAGGGAGATAGTAATTGTAGGACAGTCCCTGTTTTTTTTTTTTGTGGGAGATTAAGATTGGCATTTCTGCTAGAGTGCCATCCCTGTGTGTGCCATCTCTCACTCAGTGGGCCATAGAAAGCCTATTTATTTTTTTGCTTGATTTGGGTTCTAAAATCTACCTGAAAAAAAATCACTACATCAATCAGTGGGAGAAAAATATTGGCCTCAGGGCTTGTGTGCCACTCCTGACTCCTGTGTGTGCCATATCTCACTCAGTGGGCCATAGAAAGCCTATTTATTTTTATTATTTGGTTTCTAAAGTCTCCCTGAAAAAAAATAAAAAAATTCAAACAGTGGGAGATTAATATTGCCCTTTCTGCTTGTGTGCCACTCCTGACTCCTGTGTGTGCCATCTCTCACTCAGTGGGCCATAGAAAGCCTATTTATTTTTATTATTTGGTTTCTAAAGTCTCCCTGAAAAAAAATCACTACATCAATCAGTGGGAGAAAAATATTGGCCTCAGGGCTTGTGTGCCACTCCTGACTCCTGTGTGTGCCATCTCTCACTCAGTGGGCCAAAGAAAGCCTATTTATTTTTATTATTTGGTTTCTAAAGTCTCCCTGAAAAAAAAAAAAAAATTCAAACAGTGGGAGATTAATATTGCCCTTTCTGCTTGTGTGCCACTCCTGACTCCTGTGTGTGCCATCTCTCACTCAGTGGGCCATAGAAAGCCTATTTATTTTTTTGCTTGATTTGGGTTCTAAAATCTACCTGAAAAAAAATCACTACATCAATCAGTGGGAGAAAAATATTGGCCTCAGGGCTTGTGTGCCACTCCTGACTCCTGTGTGTGCCATCTCTCACTCAGTGGGCCATAGAAAGCCTATTTATTTTTATTATTTGGTTTCTAAAGTCTCCCTGAAAAAAAATCACTACATCAATCAGTGGGAGAAAAATATTGGCCTCAGGGCTTGTGTGCCACTCCTGACTCCTGTGTGTGCCATCTCTCACTCAGTGGGCCATAGAAAGCCTATTTATTTTTATTATTTGGTTTCTAAAGTCTCCCTGAAAAAAAAAAATTCAAACAGTGGGAGATTAATATTGCCCTTTCTGCTTGTGTGCCACTCCTGACTCCTGTGTGTGCCATCTCTCACTCAGTGGGCCATAGAAAGCCTATTTATTTTTTGCTTGATTTGGGTTCTAAAATCTACCTGAAAAAGAAAAAAAAATAAAACAGTGGGAGATTAATATTGCCCTTTCTGCTTGTGTGCCACTCCTGACTCCTGTGTGTGCCATCTCTCACTCAGTGGGCCATAGAAAGCCTATTTATTTTTTATTATTTGGTTTCTAAAGTCTCCCTGAAAAAGAAAAAAAAATAAAACAGTGGGAGATTAATATTGACATTTGTGCTTGAGTGACAGTCCTGCGTGTGTGGCATCTCTGTGATTTGGTGCCACAGAAAACAGAGTGTGTAACATTGTGCCGATTTTCCTTGTGGTCTCACCAACCTGTTAAGGGATATTGAAATCATACTGAAGTTATAGCTCACCGTGTAAGTTGTTTGACAGCAACAAATAAAGTTACTTAGGTTAAGTTTTTAAAACAATGAGGAAGTCTGGTTCAAGAGGTCGTCGTGGCCGTGGGCGTTCATTGTCAGCTGGTAATGATGGTAGTGGTAGTGGAGCATCAGGTGGTCGTGGGGATAAAAATATTCCACCTAAGTCTGGAGCTGTGGAGCCAGTTTCGTCGTCTGGCTACACAAGGCCTCGAACGCTCTCTTTTCTGGGAGTAGGAAAACCGCTTTTAAAGGCGGAGCAGCAACAGCAAGTTTTGGCTTACATTGCAGACTCAGCCTCTAGCTCTTTTGCCTCCTCTTCTGAAACTGGTAAATGTAAAAGCAGCGCGTCGCTTGTGGATGTTCACGGTCAGGGACAAGTCACTTCCTTGTCCTCTTCAGCAAAAACTACAACAAGAGAGAAGGATGCAGCAGGCGACACAACGGGTAACTCCATGGAGCTCTTTACACATACCGTCCCTGGCTTAGAAAGTGAAACACTTAACAGGCCATGCCCATTACAAGTAGATTCTGACATGGAGTGCACTGATGCACAGCCACAGCCAGAGTACTATGCTGCTCCTTTGACTCAGACCACCACATTGCCCTCTCAGGGTACTGATCCACAATCAGACCCTGATGAGACTATGTTGCCCCGCCACGAACGCTATACCACCGACCGACACAGTGACACAGACGAAGTTGCACACGAGCTCAAAGAGGAGGTAATAGATGACCCAGTTGTTGACCCCGATTGGCAGCCATTGGGGGAACAGGGTGCAGGCGGCAGTAGTTCAGAAGCGGAGGTGGAGGAGGGGCCGCAGCAGGCATCAACATCGCAACAGGTTCCATCTGCCGGGCCCGTATCTGGCCCAAAACGCGTGTCAAAGCCAAAACCTGTTGGAGGACAGCGTGGCCATCCGGTTAAAGCTCAGTCTGCAATCCCTGAAAAGGGATCCGATGCTAGGAAGAGTGCAGTCTGGCATTTTTTTAAACAACATCCAATTGATCAGCGCAAAGTCATCTGTCAAAAATGTTCAACTAGCTTAAGCAGAAGTCAGAATCTGAAAAGTCTAAATACTAGTTGCATGCATAGACACTTAACCACCATGCATTTTCAAGCCTGGACTAACTACCAAACGTCCCTTAAGGTTGTAGCACCCTCTGCCAATGAAGCTAGTCAGCAACGCAACATCCCTTCCGTCACTGTAAGGCCACCATTTTCCGCACCACCGGCAGTATCTGTGCAGGTTTCTTTGCCAGCCAAAAGCAGTCAGGGTCAGGGAATCACCAGTTTTGTAGGAGGAAATATTGCATCTAGGGCACCGGCGGAAACAATACCATCTCCAACCGTCTCTCAGTCTGCCATGTACACCGGCACACCCGAAAGTTCCACGATCTCCAGCTCTCCAGTCCAGCTCACCCTACATGAGACTCTGGTTAGGAAAAGGAAGTACTTATCCTCGCATCCGCGTACACAGGGTTTTAACGCCCACATAGCTAGACTAATCTCGTTAGAGATGATGCCCTACCGGTTAGTTGAAAGCGAAGCTTTCAAAGCCCTGATGGAGTACGCTGAACCACGATACGAGCTACCCAGTCGACACTTTTTTTCCAGAAAAGCCATCCCAGCCCTGCACCAGCATGTTAAACAGCGCATCGTCCATGCACTCAGGCAATCTGTGAGTACAAAGGTGCACCTGACCACAGATGCATGGACCAGTAGGCATGGCCAGGGACGTTATGTGTCCATCACAGCACACTGGGTGAATGTGGTGGATGCAGGGTCCACAGGGGACATCAATTTCGGGACAGTTGTGCCTAGCCCACAGTCTAGGAAACAGTTGGCTGTAGGCGTTCGCACCCCCTCCTCCTCCTCGTCCTCCTGCAGAAGCTACAGCTCTTCCACAGACCGCAGTCGGCCAACCACTCCATCGGCAGATGACACTGTTGCACACCAGTTGTCCCATTATGGGCCAGCTACTGGCAAGGGTCAGCAGGCTGTATTGGCTATGAAGTGTTTGGGCGACAACAGACACACCGCGGAAGTTCTGTCCGAGTTCTTGCAACAAGAAACGCAGTCGTGGCTGGGCACAGTAGATCTTGAGGCAGGCAAGGTAGTGAGTGATAACGGAAGGAATTTCATGGCTGCCATCTCCCTTTCCCAACTGAAACACATTCCTTGCCTGGCTCACACCTTAAACCTTGTGGTGCAGTGCTTATTGAAAACTTATCCTGGGTTCTCCGACCTGCTCCTCAAAGTGCGTGGACTTTGCTCACATATCCGATGTTCGCCTGTACACTCCAGCCGTATGCAGACCTATCAGCGGTCTTTGAACCTTCCCCAGCATCGCCTAATCATAGACGTTGCAACAAGGTGGAACTCAACACTGCACATGCTTCAGAGACTGTGCCAACAGAGGCGGGCTGTTATGTTTTTGTGGGAGGATACACATACACGGGCAGGCAGTAGGATGGCAGACATGGAGTTGTCAGGTGTGCAGTGGTCGAAGATACAAGACATGTGTCAAGTCCTTCAGTGTTTTGAGGAATGCACACGGCTGGTTAGTGCAGACAACACCATAATAAGCATGAGCATCCCCCTAATGCATCTGCTGATGCAAAGTTTGACGCACATAAAGGATCAGGCGTCTGCACCAGAGGAAGAGGAAAGCCTTGATGACAGTCAGCCATTGTCTGGTCAGGGCAGTGTACAGGACGAGGTAGCGGGCGAAGAGGAGGTGGAGGACGAGGAGGATGATGGGGATGAGTATATTTTTAATGCGGAAGCTTTCCCGGGGGCACTGGAAATTGGTTGCGTGGCAAGGCCGGGTTCTGGTTTTTTGAGGGACACAAATGACGTAGATTTGCCTGAAACTGCCCCTCAACCAATCACAACCGGAGATTTGACAACTGGAACTTTGGCCCACATGGCGGATTATGCCTTACGTATCCTAAAAAGGGACACACGCATTACGAAAATGATGAACGATGACGATTACTGGTTGGCCTGCCTCCTTCATCCACGCTATAAAGGCAAATTGCAAAATATTATGCCACATGAGAACTTGGGACTAATATTAGCAACCAAACAATCAACTCTTGTTGACCGTTTGCTTCAGGCATTCCCAGCACACAGCGCACGTGATCTTTCTCACACGAGCTCCAGGGGGCAGCAGACTAGGAGTGTTGGGGGTGCACACATCAGAAGTGGCGTTGGACAGAGGGGTTTTCTGACCAGGTTGTGGAGTGATTTTGCTATGACCGCAGACAGGACAGGTACTGCTGCATCAATTGAAAGTGACAGGCGACAACATTTGTCCAGTATGGTTACTAACTATTTTTCATCCCTTATCGATGTTATCCCTCAACCGTCATTCCCATTTGATTACTGGGCCTCAAAATTAGGCACCTGGCCAGAATTGGCAGAATATGCATTGCAGGAGCTTGCTTGCCCGGCAGCAAGTGTCCTATCAGAAAGAGTATTCAGTGCTGCAGGTTCAATATTAACCGAAAAAAGGACTCGTCTGGCTACCCAAAATGTTGATGATCTAACATTCATTAAAATGAACCACAACTGGATTTCGAAATCTTTTGCCCCACCTTGCCCGGCCGACACCTAGCTTTCCTATGAAAAGCTCTTGCCTGTGGACTACTGTGAATTACTTTTCTAATGTCTAATTTGCTGCAGCTTATTGTCCAGCATACGACATGTTTACACCTCCCTAAATGGCCAAAGTCCCCACACGGGGCCGTGGTATCGCGACTTGGCGCAAGCACCCGTGAGACTGCTGTTTGTCTGAAGAGGTGGGTGTGCTCGCTTTTGGTCGACGGCATTGCTACTGGGTCCCTCATAGTACAATAAAATGTCTCTGGCGGTGGTGGTGCGCACCCAACGTCAGACACACTGTTGTAACATGAGGGGCCCTGGGCCTGTACCGCCGGCCACAAGAGAGTTCACCCACCCCCAGGTCAAACATTGCTCTACCACTTCCACAGTTATCTCTCACACTTCCACCAATGTTTAGTCTATGCGCTGACATCCTTCCATACCTGCCACTGACAATACCATAGTGTTGACATGTATGATGGTACTTAACATAGTCAGGGGCAGTGTCCTCTATTTACCACAGTAAATACTTTGCGCTAAATTAGTAAGTCTGAAACAACGCAGAGGATCCCACCCCTGAACCTAATGATTGCACCCTTTAGTGTTTTTGTTGTGTTTTAATGCGAGACATTCACACTTAATTGTTGTTTTTGACTACTAACTGGCAGACACTCATTACAATCGGCCTCCGTTGACCAGACCACTGCTGCCCGTGTACCCCTGGAACCAATTATAAAGTGCCTACAGCCAGCCCATTTTATTGTGTTAGGCCTTCGAAGCCTGTCTGCGGTCCCTCCTTCCACTAGGCCTCCACTGACCAGACCACTGCTGCCCGTGTACCCCTGGAACCAATTATAAAGTGCCTACAGCCAGCCCATTTTATTGTGTTAGGCCTTCGAAGCCTGTCTGCGGTCCCTCCTTCCACTAGGCCTCCACTCACCAGACCACTGCTGCCCGTGTACCCCTGGAACCAATTATAAAGTGCCTACAGCCAGCCCATTTTATTGTGTTAGGCCTTCGAAGCCTGTCTGCGGTCCCTCCTTCCACTAGGCCTCCACTCACCAGACCACTGCTGCCCGTGTACCCCTGGAACCAATTATAAAGTGCCTACAGCCAGCCCATTTTATTGTGTTAGGCCTTCGAAGCCTGTCTGCGGTCCCTCCTTCCACTAGGCCTCCACTCACCAGACCACTGCTGCCCGTGTACCCCTGGAACCAATTATAAAGTGCCTACAGCCAGCCCATTTTATTGTGTTAGGCCTTCGAAGCCTGTCTGCGGTCCCTCCTTCCACTAGGCCTCCACTGACCAGACCACTGCTGCCCGTGTACCCCTGGAACCAATTATAAAGTGCCTACAGCCAGCCCATTTTATTGTGTTAGGCCTTCGAAGCCTGTCTGCGGTCCCTCCTTCCACTAGGCCTCCACTCACCAGACCACTGCTGCCCATGTACCCCTGGAACCAATTAAAAAGTGCCTACAGCCAGACCATTTTATTGTGTTAGGCCTTCGAAGCCTGTCTGCGGTCCCTCCTTCCACTAGGCCTCCACTGACCAGACCACTGCTGCCCGTGTACCCCTGGAACCAATTATAAAGTGCCTACAGCCAGCCCATTTTATTGTGTTAGGCCTTCGAAGCCTGTCTGCGGTCCCTCCTTCCACTAGGCCTCCACTGACCAGACCACTGCTGCCCCTGTACCCCTGGAACCAATTATAAAGTGCCTACAGCCAGCCCATTTTATTGTGTTAGGCCTTCGAAGCCTGTCTGCGGTCCCTCCTTCCACTAGGCCTCCACTCACCAGACCACTGCTGCCCGTGTACCCCTGGAACCAATTATAAAGTGCCTACAGCCAGCCCATTTTATTATGTTAGGCCTTGGAAGCCTGTCTGCGGTCCCTCCTTCCACTAGGCCTCCACTGACCTGACCACTGCTGCCCGTGTACCCCTGGAACCAATTATAAAGTGTCCTTTCATTCTGTCAATCTGTGAGTCCAAAGGTACACCTGACAACAGACACATGGAGCGGTAGGCATGGCCACGGAAGGTTACGTGTCCTTTGTGGCGCAATGGGTTAATGTATTGGATGCATGGTCCACACAGGGGACAGCCTGGTAAGTCTGTCTGCAGTCCCTAATTCAAGTTGTCCTCAAATGAATAAATCTGAGCTTCCACCTTCTGGCTCTCATTAAGTGCTGTTTTTTAAAAGATTGTTGGTTCCGGCCTACTAACGGTGTCTGCCCCTGCCTGGTGTTGTCCTCAACTGAATAAAGCTGAGCTTCTACCTTCTGGCTCTCATTAAGTGCTGTTTTTTAAAAGATTGGTGGTTCCGGCCTACTAACGGTGTCTGCCCCTGCCTGGTGTTGTCCTCAACTGAATAAAGCTGAGCTTCTACCTTCTGGCTCTCATTAAGTGCTGTTTTTTAAAAGATTGGTGGTTCCAGCCTACTAACGGTGTCTGCCCCTGCCTGGTGTTGTCCTCAACCGAATAAAGCTGAGCTTCTACCTTCTGGCTCTCATTAAGTGCTGTTTTTAAAAAAATTGGTGGTTCCGGCCTACTAACGGTGTCTGCCCCTGCCTGGTGTTGTCCTCAACTGAATAAAGCTGAGCTTCTACCTTCTGGCTCTCATTAAGTGCTGTTTTTTAAAAGATTGGTGGTTCCAGCCTACTAACGGTGTCTGCCCCTGCCTGGTGTTGTCCTCAACTGAATAAAGCTGAGCTTCTACCTTCTGGCTCTCATTAAGTGCTGTTTTTTAAAAGATTGGTGGTTCCAGCCTACTAACGGTGTCTGCCCCTCCCTGGTGTTGTCCTCAACTGAACAAAGCTGAGCTTCTACCTTCTGGCTCTGATTAAGCTTTTTTTTTTTTTTTTTTTTTTTTAATTGCTGGATGGGGCCTAATACCTCTGTTTGCTGCTCCCTGGTGTTTGTCCTCAACTGAATAAAGCTGAGCTTCTACCTTCTGGCTCTGATTAACTGCTGTTTTTAAAAAAATTGGTGGTTCCGGCCTACTAACGGTGTCTGCCCCTGCCTGGTGTTGTCCTCAACTGAATAAAGCTGAGCTTCTACCTTCTGGCTCTGATTAACTGCTGTTTTTAAAAAAATTGGTGGTTCCGGCCTACTAATGGTGTCTGCCCCTGCCTGGTGTTGTCCTCAACTGAATAAAGCTGAGCTTCTACCTTCTGGCTCTGATTAACTGCTGTTTTTAAAAAAATTGGTGATTCCCGCCTACTAACGGTGTCTGCCCCTGCCTGGTGTTGTCCTCAACTGAATAAAGCTGAGCTTCTACCTTCTGGCTCTGATTAACTGCTGTTTTTAAAAAAAATTGGTGGTTCCGGCCTACTAACGGTGTCTGCCCCTGCCTGGTGTTGTCCTCAACTGAATAAAGCTGAGCTTCTACCTTCTGGCTCTGATTAACTGCTGTTTTTAAAAAAATTGGTGGTTCCGGCCTACTAACGGTGTCTGCCCCTGCCTGGTGTTGTCCTCAACTGAATAAAGCTGAGCTTCTACCTTCTGGCTCTGATTAACTGCTGTTTTTAAAAAAATTGGTGGTTCCCGCCTACTAACGGTGTCTGCCCCTGCCTGGTGTTGTCCTCAACTGAATAAAGCTGAGCTTCTACCTTCTGGCTCTGATTAACTGCTGTTTTTAAAAAAATTGGTGGTTCCGGCCTACTAACGGTGTCTGCCCCTGCCTGGTGTTGTCCTCAACTGAATAAAGCTGAGCTTCTACCTTCTGGCTCTGATTAACTGCTGTTTTTTAAAAAATTGGTGGTTCCGGCCTAGTAACGGTGTCTGCCCCTGCCTGGTGTTGTCCTCAACTGAATAAAGCTGAGCTTCTACCTTCTGGCTCTGATTAACTGCTGTTTTTAAAAAAATTGGTGGTTCCCACCTACTAACGGTGTCTGCCCCTGCCTGGTGTTGTCCTCAACTGAATAAAGCTGAGCTTCTACCTTCTGGCTCTGATTAAGCTTTTTTTTTTTTTTTTAATTGCTGGATGGGGCCTAATACCTCTGTTTGCTGCTCCCTGGTGTTTGTCCTCAACTGAATAAAGCTGAGCTTCTACCTTCTGGCTTTTGGCCTACAGTAGCAAATATTAAACTGCATTTGGCCTATTAGTGTGTTTGGGCCCTTAAAACAGTGTCTGCTGCTCCTGGGTTTGCTACTCCACTCAACAAAGCAATGCCGCCTGTTACCAATTTTGAACTGCATTTAGCCTACTTTATTCTTTGGCCCTATATCTGTTTCCTCCTCATCCTGCCCATTCCCCAGCCACTGCTAGATGAGTCTGCTGGTACATTGACCTAGACCACTACATTCCCCTTGCACTCTACACAGCCAGAATCTGACCCTGCTGAAAGTAAGGTTCCCCTTCCCGCATGTTATACCACCTTACACAGGGACAAAGAGGAAGGTGCAGATGAAAGTGCAGGTTCCTTCATCAGGTGGGGAGGCATACTCATTGGCGACGTCACTGGCACAGGGCCCCTCAGAGTACGCAAAAGTGTCGCTGCCGGTGGGAGGCGCCCCCGCCGTGCAAACACACTGCTGTACTTTGAGGGGCCCTGTGCCAGTGCCAATGCCAACGAGTGGGCCCCCCTGCTTGCTTAGGATCACAGCACTTGCAAACTTGACATACTTACCTCTCACTGCTCCACCGCCGTGACGTAGTCCACGTTTCCTGTGCCCACTAAAACCTTGAACCAGCCCTACCCCCCACAACTTTTGCCAAATGACCCCAATTTCCAATGCCCAACTATTATTATAAAGTTAATTAAGATTGTCAAGCTTCAGAAACAAGAATGGATGTTTTTACCATTAAAATGGGCACTGTAGGTGTTTTCCTGGCCTCCACTCACTGCCGACTATGCTTCCCCATTGACTTGCATTGGGTTTCGTGTTTCGGTCGATCCCCGACTTTTAGCGATAATCGGCCGACTGCACTCGACTCGACTCTGGACAAAGTCGGGTTTCACAAAACCCGACTCGACCGTAAAAAAATGAAAGTCGCTCAACCCTAGTGTCCAGGTTTTGGCGGACTTTTTGTGCTAAGATGGGCATTGATTTGTCTTTTTCGTCGGCCTTCCATCCTCAGACTAATGGCCAAACCGAGCGAACTAATCAGACGTTGGAAACTTATTTGAGATGTTTTGTTTCTGCTGATCAGGATGATTGGGTGACTTTTTTGCCTTTGGCCGAGTTTGCCCTTAATAATCGGGCTAGTTCTGCTACTTTGGTTTCGCCTTTTTTCTGCAATTCTGGTTTCCATCCTCGTTTTTCCTCGGGTCAGGTTGAGCCTTCTGACTGTCCTGGGGTGGATTATGTGGTGGATAGGTTGCAGCAGATTTGGAACCATGTGGTGGACAATTTGAGGTTGTCACAGGAGAAGGCTCAGCGATTTGCCAACCGCCGCCGCGGTGTGGGTCCCCCGACTTCGTGTTGGGGATTTGGTGTGGCTGTCTTCTCGGTATGTTCCTATGAAGGTCTCCTCTCCTAAATTCAAGCCTTGCTTCATCCGTCCTTATAAGATCTTGGAAATCCTTAACCCGGTGTCTTTTCGTTTGGATCTCCCAGCATCGTTTGCCATTCATAATGTGTTCCATAGGTCTTTGTTGCGGAGGTATGTGGTACCTGTGGTTCCTTCTGTTGAGCCCCCTGCTCCGGTGCTGGTCGAGGGCGAATTGGAGTACGTGGTGGAGAAGATTTTGGATTCTCGTATCTCTAGACGGAGGCTGCAGTATTTGGTGAAGTGGAAGGGCCATGGTCAGGAGGATAATTCCTGGGTTGTCGCCTCTGATGTTCATGCGGCCGATTTGGTTCGTGCCTTCCACGCAGCTCATCCTGATCGCCCTGGGGGTCTTGATGAGGGTTCGGTGACCCCTCCTCAAGGGGGGGTACTGTTGTGAACTCTATTTTTGCGCTCCCTCTAGTGGTCACAAGCGGTACTGTGTAGTGTTGTCTTTCTGCAGGTTGCAGCATCAGCTGGTTCGTTTTCCTTGGTTGGTTTCCTATTTAGTCCACCTGGATACTCAGTTCCTTGCCTGCTATCAATGTATTCAGTGCTCTTCAGATTCCTTGTGTCTACCTTGCTCCCAGTCTCTCCAAGACAAGCTAAGTTTTTGTTTGATCATTTTTTGATTATCAGCATTCATTATGTTTTTAGTCCAGCTCGCTAAAATGTGATTTCCTCGCTTGCTGGTTGCTCTAGGGGACTGAGTTTCTCCCCCCACACCGTTAGTTGGTGTGTGGGTTCTTGAAATCTCAGAGTGGATATTTTGTAAGGGTTTTTTACTGACCGCATAGATTCCCTTTTCTATTTTCTGCTATCTAGTATTAGTGGGCCTCATTTGCTGAATCTGCTTTCACCCCTGTGTATGTGCCTTCCTCTTACCTCACTGTTATTATTTGTTGGGGGCTTCTATATCTTTGGGGATTATTTCTCTGGAGGCAAAAGAGGTCTTTCTTTCTCTCTAGGGGTAGTTAGTTCCTCAGGCTGGCTCGAGACGTCTAGGATTTTTAGGCACGTTCACCGGCTACTTCTAGTGTGTTTGGATAGGTTCAGATTTGCGGTCAGTCCAGTTTGCCACCTCCCTAGAGCTTGTCCTATGTTTGTTACTTAGCTGGAGTAATTTGTGATCCTCAACCACTAAGGATCATAACACTGCTGCTCGTGTTTACTTCCATCTGCATTTGCTGGACATGTAAGCTGTTGCTGCTCTGCAAAAACCTGAGACTATTAACCAGGCCTCCCTGGTTGAGCTAAGATATGATTTGAACTGCTTTATAAGCTTATCTATCTGTGTCTGGACTAATACAAGGATTTATTCGTGTCAAGTATCCTCAAGAATAACTGCTTCATAGACTTTCTGCTTGATTGCATTTTCCTTTGACATTTCCTATAGACTGCTAAGCTGCGTTAAATATTTACACCAAGTGTTGTGGACTTGAGTATCTCTCTGCACCTGTTTGAATCACCGTGTGATAATATAGACTTTACCACTTATAAAACTGTGTCCTGTAGTTGTCTTGTTCCACGCAGAGTCTCCTGAGTTATCCCTTATAATTATTACACTACTATGCATCAGAAACGACAGGTTTCCTGAAGATTCCACTACTGGCTAAATTTCCGTCAGGGAATACTTTTGTAAAATGACATCCTTAATACTGTAGATTACTGTAGGTTATTGACCAAGTTTTCCTTGATATTTGTAAAAATTTTAACAACCATTAGTGGCTTTGTGAAAGCACAATCCTAGAGCCTAAAAATGAGTGTCAACTCCATAAATCTACAATTACAAGGTAAACTGCCCAGTCCAGTGACCACAAACATGTCAATTGATTCAGTCATGAATAGTGAACAAATTGTAAAGTACCCATTGAAGTTCTTGAATTCTTTGGAATCTCCTGGAATGCCACCGCATATGCTAACTTTAAAAATTGGATCTCCGATATTGTTACTTGACCCACCAAAATTGTGTAAAGGCACAAGGTTGTGTGTTAATAGTCTCATACCCAAAGTTAATGAAGCCACTATTCCTACGTGAAGCCCTAAGGGAGAAAATTTTAACATTCTGCGTATTCTCTTGCTACCAAGCATCATGACCTTCTATTTTAAGCGTCTGCCGTTTCCAGTCTGACATGCATTTACTAAGACTATAAACAAAGCACAAGATCAATCACTTAAAGTAGTCGACATTAATTTGGAGAGCCCAATTAGCAAATTTGTATTGTGGGTCAATTGTTGTCACTTTTTATGGTGTCTACCCTTAATTTTAGTTGTTTGGGAAGATTTTGTAACTCGTTAAGGTGTTGTGTATACTTTTGGCTTTTCCTCCCATTGAATTTAATGTGGTTCGGGTACGTTCATCGAACCATTTGGCGAACATTGGGACGTTCGTCAATCCAAACTGAACCAAAACTTGAAAGGTTTGCTCATCTCTAATTATTACTCCTTTTCTTAGGCACTTTTGGTAAATTCACCATCACACCTTCCTCTGGAGGGGAGTGGCATAGTCTCACTACTTTCATATTAAAGAATTTCCTATCTTGGTGCCTTTCCTCTAAACATAGAGGCTAGCTTCTTATTTAGTTACTGTCTTTGGTATAAATAGATCCTTGATTGAAATCATTATATTCATCTTTGATTAAGGTTTTATTTATTGTATACAATGAACACACACTACAGACTTGATGAAGACTAATTAAAACTACTAAACTACATTGTGAGCCTCATTAGGGAGAGCAATGTCAATGTCTGTAAAGCTCTGCAGAATATGTTGCCACTTTCTAATCAAGCGTAATAATTGAACTTTTTTATTAGAATGTTTACAGTGTATGTATAATAAAATATAACAGTGCAAGAAGCATGTATGTATCCTTTCTTTTAATGTTAGCATTACCTAACACTCCCCCATCATAAGGAAGTGTTGTAGCTCGGTACTTAGTGACATTTTTCATTTTTCTTCATTTCAGCAATTTGAAAGTAATGCTATTTTTCTGTTGATGGAGCCATATGGGGGGTTGAGTCACATGTATTGGGGCGTTGTAATATATATATATACTTTTGGTCTGTACTATATACTATATATAGTACAGACCAAAAGTTTGGACACATCTTCTCATTTAAAGATTTTTCTGTATTTTCATGACTATGAAAATTGTAAATCCATACTGAAGGCATCAAAACTATGAATTAACACATGTGGAATTATATACTTAACAAAAAAGTGTGAAACAACTGAAAATATGTCTTAATGCATTAATTGCACAATAACTTTTCTTCTGCGGATCATGTATGACTGCATCAATTGCAATTTCACTCTGCTTTTTCACAATAAAGGCTATTTAAAAAACTATCCTTATGTAATTTTGTATTTTTTATTATTACAATGTGTTATTATTCATATCTGTATAAAATGTAAAAGCAGTTTTTTGGCTGTTCATAGCAGACCTGGAAGTCATTTTTAGGTGACTTGCTGCCATGCCAAAATGAGAAAGGGATAATTAAATGATACAAAGCCAGAACATTTTCTTGCTTGAGAATGCTTTTTAGCACTTAAGCTAATTTGCATAAAAAGGTTTTTGGTTAAGTGGAAAAAAATCTTTTCACAGATTCTCTATAAAGAAAATTTGTCGCCAGGTTTTTGCTACTCCATTTAAAAGCATGACAATCACCATATAAGAGCATCAGTCTCTAAATAAATTGTAACCAGAGATACACCACTAACAGAAAACCACCAAAATATACAAAAACTACCAACTTTATTTCATTTAAGCAATTAAAACAAATTCATTCTAAACAGAATATCCCAATGAAGGACCGCATAAAATATTTATAAGATTACAGTTGGTGTAAATATTAAGATATTATAGCTTTCGTATTTTTTGCTTCATAAGACGCACCTTATTATAATACGCACCCCCAAATTTGGTGAAGAAAAAGAGAATATTTTTTAATGTTAAATGGGGGTCTGTCTTATAATGCCAGTGTCCGTCTTACAAATCATATATATGTCCCTCATCCTGGTATCTATATAACCCCTATCCTGGCACATTGCCCCCTTGTGCTGTCACACTGGCACACTGCCCCCATCCAATCCTGAATATGCCCCCCCGGTCATTATATGCCCCCTTGCTGGAACACACATGGCCCCCCTCTCTCTATATATGCCCCCCTGCTGGCAGGCACATGATAAAATAACAAACACTTAACTCACATTCCGATGATGGCTCCATGCTCCCAGCTCCTCGGTTGTGCTTCCTGTTTCCCGGGCATTGGATCATGTGACCTGGGAACACAGTGATGACATCATTGTGCTGTGCCGATCACATATTCGGATTTCGGCACAGATACAGGAACAGCCACAGGGGAACTGGCAGCATGGAGCCATCATCGGAACGTGACTTAAGTGCTTGTTATTTTACCTTGTGTGTGCCAGCAGTGGGGAATATGGTGACTGGGGGGCCATGTGCATGCCAGCAAGGGGTCATATAGTGACCGGGGGGCCATGTGCATGCCAGCAGGGGGGCATATAGTGATGGGTGGGTTCATGTGCATGCCAGCAGAAGGCATATAGTGACAGGGGGTTCATGTGCATGCCAGCAGAGGGCATATAGTGACAGGGGGTTCATGTTCATGCCAGCAGAGGGCATATAGAGTGACCGGGGGGCATATCCATGATGGGAGGGGGGAGAGTGCAGGCACATAAAATATGCGCCACTCACCTGTTTACCAACTTGGCGCGGCTTCAGCACCGAGGTGATGGACAGCCGTTGCAGTGAATATTACATGAGGCTAATGAGCGGAAGCACGTGACCTCCCGCTGTCTCTGCAGCCCACAGCCAGCCCACTCCAGCCCCCTAGCACCACACAAGAACCGCCCCCCTTCTCTACAGCACAGCACACAGATTCGGATTATAAGACGCACCCCCCACTTTCCTCAAATATTTGGAGGAACAAAACTGCATCTTATAATCCGAAGAATATGGTATATTCTAGTCTTATTTATAAATTAGATATACATGACTTTGATGTCCATATTAGTCAAGTCAAAGCCTTAATGGCAAATCATAGGATCAAATGATAAGGAAATACTTACACGTCTGTCAAGATAGTGTAACATGTGGTCCTGGCACCCTCACGTGCATTGCATTTCACCTTCACCCTTGTGTCATCAGGTGGTGTGATGAAGCAGGACATCCCCTGATGAAGCAAAGGTGAAATGCACGTTGGGGCTCCAGGACCATATGCTACACTAGCTTGACTGACATGAAAGCATTTCCTTTAATACATTGTTTTGCCATTAAGGCTTTGACTTGACTAATATGGACTACAAAGTCCTGTTTATTTATTTTGTAAATAAGTATAGCTATGATATGTTAATATTTTCACCAACTGTAATCATATACTTATTTTTTATGCAGTCCTCCATTTGGATACTCTGTTTAGGATGTATTTGTTTAATTGTTTAAATGTAAATACATTTGGTATTTTAAGAGACTATATAGACATTCTCTGTGCTTTTATAGTGTTCAATTTAAGAGCTGCATGACATAGTAGCAGAAACCCTGATTTCAGTCATGTATCACTTACTGGGCTGCTTGCTGCTGTTTTGATAAAAATAACTGTTTTATCTGCTGCAATTCTACTAGTTTGAATACTAAGTTCTGTTTAACATCGCCCACACCACTGATTGGCAGCTTTCTGTGCACACTATGCATAGACAGAAAGCTGCCAATCAGTGATGGGAGTGAGGCCATACAGAGCTCATGCATATGATTGACTACTAGGGATAATATCCTGCTAATAAAACAGTAATTTTACAACATCAACAATCCAAATAAATGATACATTACTGGAATCAGGGTCTATGCCTCTATAATATCATACGGCTTGCAGAATAGGTGGCAAAAACCTGGTGACAAATTCCCTGTAATACTAAGCTGATGAGCTTCTTTGCATGCAGTGCTATAACAGTATGAAGGCAAAAAGTGTGTTATCTTTTAAACTCATTTATCTCCTGGGCTTTAGACAACCCAGGCCCGATTCATCAAAACTTTTACACTAGAATTCTGAAGCTTTAAAAAGTCAAAAAGTTATGGTGAAAAACTACGTTGAGCTAAAATCTTGCAACTTTTGGTGATCTCAAGCCATTTTTTCCAGCTCCAACAAAGTGAGCTGAGCTTTGGCGGGTCAGTAGTGTGCAATCTCCGCTCATCAAATTTCTGATGAGTGATGGCATTCGCTAAACAGCAAATCTTACTCCAGTCACTGACTGGATTAAAATTCATGGTGAAGTTCACACCGAGACAACCCACCTATTCAGACACTCCTGATTCATTAATAGGCATTTGCTTCTTAACCCCTTCATGACATGGCCATTTACCATTTTATTGTTTTGTTTTTTAACTTCCCTTCTTGCAAGAGCCATAACTTTTAATATTTCCATCAGTATACCAATATGAGGGATTATTTATTGCGAGACGAGCTGTACTTTTGAACGGCATCATTGACTTTACCATAGAGTGTACTGGAAAATGGGAAAAAAATTCCAAGTGTTGTAAAATTGCAAAAAAAGTGCAATTCAACAATTGTTTTTTTTTTCTTACATGGTAACTATATAAAAATGACCTGGCAATATGATTCCCCAGGTCAGTACGAGAATGCAGATAACAAACATTTATAGTTTATTTCTTAAGTGATGAAAAAAAAAATCTGAAATATGTATGAAAATCATTTTTTGTGTTTGTCGCCATTTTCTCAAAACCATAGCGTTTTCATTTTTCAGGATCAGGAGCTGGATGATGGCTTATTTTTGGCTCCTTGAGCTGAAATTTTTATTGATACCATTTTGAGTTAGATACGATGTTTTGATCGCCTCCTATTGTATATTATTGTACCGATGCAGCACCAAAAATAAAACATAATTCCGATGTTTCGATTTTTTCTCTCATTATGTTGTTTACGATCTGATTAATTTATTTTATATATTAATAGATTGGGTATTTCTGAGTGTAGCAATACCAAATATGTGTTTTTTTATATTTTTGGGTTCAAAAGGCAGATGATTTGAACTCTTATGTTGATTTTTTTCATATTTTTTTTAAACTTTTTTTTTCACTTTTCACTGTTTTTAATAGTTCTCTTAGGAGACTTGAAGCTGTGATTACCTGATCGCTTGTGATATGTAAATCAGAAATCACGATCTCCTATGAACCCTGGCCACAAGCCGGCATTCACAGGAGTATTGTAATGTCCTCTGCAGATCCTTGGCTGTCAAGCGATTGTGGGGTACCGATGGGCTGCTGAAATGACGCAGTTCGGACCGGTGCATGTTAAATTCCACTTTCAGAGATTAACTGGTTAACTGCGGCGGGTGGACCACTGATCCACCTGAAGCTGTTAAAGGCACATGACAGTTGACTAAATCATCTGTCATGTTTGTGGAAAGATGCGGGTTTACCAACTATCTGAGCCCTGATCAAAGTCAAGGACATGACAGATGACGTAAATTTACGTCATGTGTCGTGAAGTGGTTAATGATTCAGGATCATGTGACTCCAACACATCCCCTCATCAGTACCAGCATGAAAACCACAGTTCTTAAATTATCGGGCCATTTTATCAGAGATATAAAGTTCTGAAACTGTATTTATTGACGCAATAATCACTGCTAAATGTTGAACCTTTTTACACTGGAAAATGTTCTTCAATGGTGGACATTAATTTTAAAGGCATAAATTCAAGAATCGCTCTATTAAGACTATTTCAAGGATGAACAAAACCATTACTATCTTTACTAAAACTAACACCACTACCAATAATTATTATCATAGTTATATAGTATAGGGAATACATTTTAGCTTTTTGATAACACAGCAATTCATTAAGAAGAATGATGCTTAACTTTAACTGTCACTGTAAGGTCGAGCAGTATGTATTTGAAGAAATGTTACTGCAATGCAGTCATACAGCAGCGTATGTATTTCATGACTGTTCATTTTTAAATGACGGATCTGACAATTCTAGAAAGTGCTGTGTAAAATAATTTTGTTCTGAGTCAGATACAGCCTTGTCATTTTCTAGTACCGTATATACTCGAGTATAAGCCGACCCGAGTATAAGCCGACCCCCCTAATTTTGCCACAAAAAACTGGGAAAACTTATTGACTCGAGTATAAGCCTAGGGGGAAAAATGCAGCAGGTACCGGTGAATTTCAAAATTAAAAATAGATACTCCATACCGTTCATTATGGCCCCATAGATGCTCCACATAAAGCTGTGCCACATATAATGCTCTGCACCGTTCATTATGGCCCCATAGATGCTCCACATAAAGCTGTGCCATATATACAATGCTCTGCACCGTTGCCCCATAGCTGTGCCATATAGTGCTCTGCCCCATTGCTGTGCCATATAGTGCTCTGCCCCATAGCTGTGCCATATAGTGCTCTGCCCCATAGCTGTGCCATATAGTGCTCTGCCCCATAGCTGTGCCATATAGTGCTCTGCCCCATAGCTGTGCCATATAGTGCTCTGCCCCATAGCTGTGCCATATAGTGCTCTGCCCCATAGCTGTGCCATATAGTGCTCTGCCCCATAGCTGTGCCATATAGTGCTCTGCCCCATAGCTGTGCCATATAGTGCTCTGCCCCATAGCTGTGCCATATAGTGCTCTGCCCCATAGCTGTGCCATATAGTGCTCTGCCCCATAGCTGTGCCATATAGTGCTCTGCCCCATAGCTGTGCCATATAGTGCTCTGCCCCATAGCTGTGCCATATAGTGCTCTGCCCCATAGCTGTGCCATATAGTGCTCTGCCCCATAGCTGTGCCATATAGTGCTCTGCCCCATAGCTGTGCCATATAGTGCTCTGCCCCATAGCTGTGCCATATAGTGCTCTGCCCCATAGCTGTGCCATATAGTGCTCTGCCCCATAGCTGTGCCATATAGTGCTCTGCCCCATAGCTGTGCCATATAGTGCTCTGCCCCATAGCTGTGCCATATAGTGCTCTGCCCCATAGCTGTGCCATATAGTGCTCTGCCCCATAGCTGTGCCATATAGTGCTCTGCCCCATAGCTGTGCCATATAGTGCTCTGCCCCATAGCTGTGCCATATAGTGCTCTGCCCCATAGCTGTGCCATATAGTGCTCTGCCCCATAGCTGTGCCATATAGTGCTCTGCACCGTCCATTATTGCCCCATAGCTGCTGCTGCAATAAAAAAAAATAAAACACATACTCACCTGTCTTGCAGCTCCTCGGCGCCATCTTCCCGGCGTCTCCCTGCACTGACTGATCAGGCAGAGGGCGGCGCGCACACTATATGCGTCATCGCGCCCTCTGCCTGAACAGTCAGAGCGGAGAGAGAGACGCAGGGAAGATGGCGCGACGCCCGGCGTGTGGAACCAGGATAGGTGAATATGCGATACTTACCTGCTCCCGGCGTCCCGCTCCTTCCCCCGGACAGCTGCTCTTCGGTGCCGCAGCCTCTTCCTCTGTCAGCGGTCACCGGCACCGCTGATTAGAGAAATGAATTATGCGGCTCCGCCCCTATGGGGGGTGGAGCAGCCTATTCATTTCTCTAATGAGCGGTCCCACGTGACCGCTCAGGGGAAGAGGCTGCAGCACCCGGAGACAGTGTGACAGGCAGGGGGAGCGCCAGGATCGCCGGGACTAGGTAAGTATATGACAGTGCTCACCCGCCGACCCCACCACCGATCATGACTCGAGTATAAGCCGAGGGGGCACTTTCAGCCCAAAAATTTGGGCTGAAAATCTCGGCTTATACTCGAGTATATACGGTAATTGGGACTCAGCTGCTAACAGGCGTCTATATTGTACAGTCTGAAACCAAAACTTTAATACTATCCAATACAACCCAATTATTACTTAGGTTCTGGATTTATCATTTCACTTTTTTATTTGCAAACCTATAAAAGTTGCCTGCGATGTTAATGACTTGAGTTGTATTATATTCTACATTTCTCAACAATGAAATTGCAACATTAAGAAGAAAAACTTGTAGAGTTATGAAAATTACAGGCTAAATAGACATGTAAATTATATCAAAATGTTGAAAAAATGGAAACAAAATTTTGAAAAAAATTTCGATTTATTCAGTATCAAGTATGAGCAACAGGTGCAGAAATAGATTGTCATGTCGGACGCTGTTCACACTAGGGCGTCCGACAGACAGCGGTAATTCCTCATTCGTCCACTATATGCTCAGTGGCGCCGGCTAGATTGATCCAGATTGTACGGGGTTAATCTGGCTGGTACTCGGGTTGGAGGCTTAGTCACGCCATTGCCTTTAAATAGTTTTGCTGGGCTTTGGGCATCGCCGATTATAGCTTGTGTCTTGTGCCTGGTGATCTCGGTCTGGAGTGGTGGTCTAGGAGAGGAAATATCGTATCTGGTGGTGTATTATCCTTCGTTATATTTCTCCTTCCTATATTTGTATTGTTTTGCCCTGTGCACATTATAGTGTTTTCCTGTGTGTCTGCGGCGTGGTGCTTTTTTAGTTTTCCCTGTCTGTGCTTTCTGTAGGGGTTGGTGTGAGGTCTTATCACTGGGTGGCTGGTGGAGGTTTCAGCTTAGTACTGAAACAGGACTCAGGGTCAGGCCTGGCAGCCCAGACATGCACACCTTCAGTGTAAACTCTGGGAGAGGGACAGACAGGGTTTCCCTAGCCTGAGGGATATCACAGGGGCCCGGGTAACCAGCCTTAGTCTACCCAGTACTCCCGTGACATTGATAGCATGACAAGCGATTTAAATGTATCTATGTGGTTATTGCTAGCAAAGAGGATACACTTAATTAGGCAGAAATATGTAAATAAATGTTTTTTCAATTTACAGTTATTAAAACAACCTTTCCTCTTTCTCAAATGAGACACCTAGGTTAGTCCATCTGCGAGCTTTATCCGTCCATTCAAATGGCAGATCAGTTGGTCGCGCATGTTAGGGGTCGAGTTCCCGCCTCTGCACAGGGGGAATCTCGGGCCATCTCCGCTGCGGTCTCCCATTCTTCTCCTGCTGCAGTGGTGCCTGCTCAGCAGAGACGTCGGTCCCAGCGTCTTGCTCAGTCCCACTCTGTACAAAGAGTTACTGCTGCTTTTCCTGCTTCTGCCATTGAAGTCAGTGCTGGGCAGCGGCGAGCAGACGCTTCTGGGATTAAGTCCTGCTCTTCTCGTTCTGAGCATGCCCTGAGTAAGATCTCTCAGTGGAGATCGAGGGTCACATGGTCAGATACTGCAGCTAAGTCCATTGGTCCTTTCAGGAAGGTCCTGTAGGTGCTAGGACTAAGTCCTGCTTGGCACACACTGAGCATGCCCAGGGCAAGATCTCTCAGTGGAGATTTAGGGTCACATGCTCAGGTATGGCAGCCTCTCATTGGTCCTTCTGGGAAGGTCTTTTACTTGCTGCAGCTATATAAGGCTCGCATGGTCGCACGGCCATGCGCTAGTATTGCTTTCATTTATGTACTTTGCGCTAGTGTGGTCTTGTATGTGTGTGTTCAGGGACCCGGCTGAAATAAGCCCCTAGAATGCTGGCACCTCCGGCGAGGAGTTCGTAATGCTTGTGTGTTCAGGGACCTGGCCGAAATAAGCCCCTAGAATGCTGGCACCTCCGGCGAGGAGTTTCATGTGTGTGCAAGTCCACTGACTGCTCTTGTTTAGACAGTTAACCTGTGCCTCTGTGGAGTCTAACAGGGCGCAGCGCTTTGTGTTCACGGCTGCTCTGTGAAGTAACAGAGTTAGCTAACACTGCTATTAGTTCTGCTATTTACTAGCAGCAGGTTCTCCTGCACGGTGGACCCCGGGCTGCGAACGCATCTACCCTAATAAAATATATACTTTCATTAGGTGCGTTCCGCTAGCCCTATCATAACATAATACTAGCGCCAGGGTCTGGCTAGTAAATGGCGGACATACAGCAATCTTTGCGGTATATCCAGCAGCTGGAGGGTAGGTTGGCGGCTCTCGAGAGCTCAACCTCAGCTGTGGATATTTACGCAGTTTCTGTACAGGCTGCTAGCGTGGCTGCAGCAACTTTGTCCACTACCACCCCTGTTCCGACATTTTCGCGCCTACCGCTCCCAGAAAAATTTTCTGGAGAAAGCAGATCTTGTAGGGGATTCGTGAGTCAGTGCTGTATTCACCTTGAGCTTCTGGTTGCACGTTTTCCCGCAGAGCGGGTTAAGGTGGGATTTATTGTGTCCCTCTTGTCGGACAGGGCATTGGAATGGGCTACGCCACTGTGGGAGCGTGGCGATCATGTGGTGCAGAGTGCTCCGTTGTTTCTGAGCACTCTGAAACAGGTCTTCCTAGGACTTCAAGTCACCCATGATACGGCGCTCCAACTGTTGGCATTAACTCAGGGTGAGTCCTTGGTCAGCCAATTCGCCATCCGTTTCCGAACTTTAGCTTCAGAGCTGGAGTGGTCAGATAAAGCCCTTATCCCCATATTTTGGAGGGGGCTGGCTGATCACGTTAAGGATGCTCTGGCCACTAGGGAGATTCCAGCCACACTGGAGGAGTTAATAACTGTCTCTACCCGCATTGACCTCCGTTTTAACGAGCGGAGGTTTGAGCGAGCCCAGTGTAGGCAGAGGTTTCGGATGGCTCCCACCTTCAGCAGACTTCTGGAATCTCCGGTCCTGGTTCCTGAGTCACATGAGGCCAGGGAGGTGTCACAAGCGGGTTCTAAGTTCCAGACCGCTTGGGCATCCAAGGTTCGTCATGTTTGCCAGCAGTCTGGACATCTTGCCACCAGATGTTCTCAGCGGTCAAGGAGACGTCAGCCTCTAGTGGTAGTCGGGGGAGGTACACTAGATACGGCGACGTTTGCCTCAAAATTGTCCTTTAAGGGGACAATTAACATTGGCTCATCTTCCCACTCAGTAGAGCTCTGCGTGGATTCTGGGGCAAAGGGCAATTTCGTGTCTTCCGCCTTTGCCCAACGTAACGCAATACCCCTGGTTATGCTAGCACAACCAGTTACGGTACGAGCGGTGAATGGGTCGACACTACCTTCACAGATAACTCACCACACCATTCCTTTTACTCTGTCCATGTCGCCCTCCCATCAGGAGACAATATCTCTGCTCATCATACCTGAGGGTATTTATGAGGTCCTGTTGGGGATACCTTGGTTACGGTACCACTCTCCACATATCGAGTGATCTTTTGGCAGAATTTTGGGATGGGGTGAGTGTTGTGAGGGTAGGTGTTATGGACCTGGTGGTTAGGAGCACCCGGAATGACCTGATGGTTAAACTATCACACAGGACGAGCTCTGGGAAGTGGGAGCTCTGCTGACCGCAAGCCTAATCCTATCACACAAACACTAGAAATAGCCGTGGAGCGTACCTAACTCTGCCTAGACGCCTCTTCACAGCCTAAGAGCTAACTACCCCTAAGATAGGAAATAAAGCCTAACTTGCCTCAGAGAAATTTCCCCAAAGGAAAAGGCAGCCCCCCACAAATATTGACTGTGAGTTAAGATGAAAGTCACAAACATAAGAATGAAACAGGTTTCAGCAAAGGAGGCCAGACTTCACTAAACAGACTGAGGATAGAAAAGGTATCTTTGCGGTCAGCACAAAACACTACAAAAAGCCACGCAGAGTGTGCAAAAAGACCCCCGCACCGGCTCACGGTGCGGAGGTGCCACTCTGCCTCCCAGAGCTTCCAGCTAGCAAGGCAATATCATGATAGCAAGCTGGACAAGAAAACAAAGATAAGCAAATAAACTAGCAGGGACTTAGCTTCGCTGGAGTAGACAGGTCCTCAGAAAGATCCAAGAGAGATCTGAACCAGTACTAGAACATTGACAGCTGGCATCAAGTAACGATCTGAGTGGAGTTAAATAGAGCAGCCAGCCTGGGACCAAACGAGGTCAGCTGAGGAAGGAACCTCAGAACCAGCAGCTCCACTCACAGCCACCAGAGGGAGTCCATGGGCCGAACTCGCCGAAGTACCATTCACGACCACAGGAGGGAGTCCGAGAACAGAATTCACAACAGGTAGGTGTCAAAGGGAGTGCGTTCAGGTTGCTACTACTGAGGTACCCGCAGATCTACCCTCTCTTCCCAAGCAATACTGGTCTCATGCGGACGTGTTCTCCAAAAAGGCGGCGGAGACCCTTCCGCCTCACCGCCCCTATGACTGTCCTATTGACCTCTTGCCTGGTGCTGAGCCTCCCCGGGGTCGAGTTTATCCAATATATCTCCTGGAGACGGAGGCTATGTCTCAGTACATCCAAGAAAATCTGGCAAGAGGGTTCATCAGGAAGTCAGTGTCGCCTGCTGGGGCTGGGTTCTTCTTTGTTCAGAAGAAGAATGGGGAACTCCGTCCATGTATTGACTACAGGGGTCTTAACGCCATCACCGTTAAGAACAAATACCCTTTACCCCTGATATCTGAGCTTTTTGATAGGCTACGGGGAGCAAGGGTATTTACAAAATTAGATCTGCGGGGTGCTTACAATCTGATTCGCATCCGTGAGGGGGACAAATGGAAGATGGCTTTTAACACCAGGGATGGGCACTATGAGTATCTGGTGATGCCCTTCGGGCTCTGTAATGTGTTATGATCCGGTTGTAGGATCTCAAAATTGACCTGACACATATGACCAGAATATAGGACAAGTTCTGGGGATGTGGAAGCTATACTGACCGCAATCCTGATCCTATCCACAAACACTAAAGGCAGCTGTGGAGCGTTCCTAAAATCCTAGATGCCTCGTTCACAGCCTGAGAAACTGACTACCCCTAGAGAGAAAGCAAAGACCTCACTTGCCTCAGAGAAATAACCCCAAAGTTATAGTCAGCCCCCCACAAATAATAACGGTGAGTTAAGGGGAAAAGACAAACGTAGAAATGAAACAGGTACAGCAAATGAGGCCCGCTAACACTAGATAGACTGAAAATAGATAGGAGTCTGTGCGGTCAGTACAAAACTATCAAAAATAAACCACGCAGAGAATACAAGAACCCCCACACCGACTCACGATGTGAGAGGCGCACTCTGCACCCCAGAACTAACCAGCAAGCGAAAAATCACATATAAGCAAGCTGGACTGAACTCATCATATACAGAGAAACGTTTTCAAGGAAATAATGAGCAAAATGAACAAACAAACTTAACTTCTCCAGCAGGAGACTGGTCACAAGGAATATTCAGGAGCTCTCAGAAACAGGACTGAATACACCGACAGCAGGCAACAAATGAAGGTCCAGGTGAGTTAAATAGGCCCAGCAAAGAAGGAAATGAAGCAGCTGAGCCCAGCCATATCGCTAAAGGCCACCAGAGGGAGCCCAAGAACAAACTCACACAGTACCCCCCCTTGAGAAGGGGTCACCGAACCCTCACCAGAGCTCCCAGGCCGATCAGGACGAGCCGAATGAAAGGCACGAACCAAATCGGCCGCATGGACATCGGAGGCGACAACCCAGGAATTGTCCTCCTGACCATAGCCCCTCCACTTAACTAAGTACTGAAGCTTCCGTCTCGAAATACGAGAATCCAAGATCTTCTCCACCACATACTCCAACTCCCCCTCGACCAAGACCGGAGCAGGAGGATCAACAGAAGGGACCACAGGCACCACGTATCTCAGCAACAATGACCTATGGAACACATTATGAATGGCAAACGATGTTGGGAGGTCCAACCAAAATGACACAGGGTTGAGGATTTCCAAAATATTATTAGGACCGATGAAACGAGGCTTGAACTTAGGAGAGGAAACCTTCATCGGGACATAACGAGAAGACAACCATACCAAATCCCCCACACGAAGTCGGGGACCCACACAACGACGGCGGTTAGAAAAGCGCTGAGCCTTCTCCTGGGACAACGTCAAATTGTCCACCACATGGTTCCAAATCTGCTGCAACCTATCCACCACAGAATCCACCCCAGGACAGTCAGAGGGCTCAACCTGACCCGAGGAAAAACGAGGATGAAACCCAGAATTGCAAAAGAATGGTGAAACCAAAGTAGCAGAACTAGCCTGATTATTGAGGGCGAACTCAGCCAATGGCAGAAAAGTCACCCAATCATCCTGATCAGCAGAAACAAAACATCTCAAATAAGTTTCCAAGGTCTGATTAGTTCGTTCGGTTTGGCCATTCGTCTGAGGATGGAAAGCCGATGAAAAAGACAATTCAATGCCCATCTTAGCACAAAAGGACCGCCAAAATCTGGACACAAACTGGGATCCTCTGTCAGACACAATGTTCTCCGGAATACCATGTAAACGAACCACATTCTGAAAAAATAGTGGCACCAAATCGGAAGAGGAAGGCAGCTTAGGCAAGGGTACCAAATGGACCATTTTAGAAAAACGATCACAAACCACCCAGATGACAGACATCCTCTGAGAGACAGGAAGATCCGAAATAAAATTCATGGAAATATGCGTCCAAGGCCTCTTCGGGACAGGCAAAGGCAAAAGCAATCCACTGGCACGAGAACAGCAAGGCTTAGCCCGAGCACAAATCCCACAGGACTGCACAAAGGAACACACATCCCACGACAAGGAAGGCCACCAAAAGGACCTCACCACCAAATCCCTGGTACCAAAAATCCCAGGATGACCCGCCAACACTGAAGAATGAACCTCGGAAATAACTCTACTGGTCCATCTGTCCGGGACAAACAGTCTCTCCGGAGGACAACGGTCAGGTCTATTGGCCTGAAACTCCTGCAACACCCGACGCAGATCAGGAGAGATGGCAGACAAAATCACCCCCTCTTTGAGGACACCAGTCGGTTCAGAAACCTCCGGGGAGTCAGGTACAAAACTCCTAGAAAGGGCATCAGCCTTCACGTTTTTCGAACCCGGAAGATATGAAACCACGAAATCGAAACGAGAGAAAAACAGCGACCATCGAGCCTGTCTCGGATTCAACCATTTGGCAGACTTGAGATAAGTCAAATTCTTGTGATCAGTCAAGACCACCACACGATGTTTGGCTCCCTCAAGCCAATGACGCCACTCCTCAAATGCCCACTTCATTGCCAACAACTCACGATTACCGACATCATAATTCCGCTCGGCAGGCGAAAACTTTCTTGAAAAGAAAGCACATGGTCTCATCACAGAGCCATCAGAGCTTCTCTGCGACAAGACAGCCCCTGCTCCAATCTCAGAAGCATCAACCTCGACCTGAAAGGGAAGAGCGACATTGGGCTGGCGCAAGACAGGAGCCGAAGAAAACCGACGTTTCAGCTCCTGAAAGGCCTCCACGGCGGCAAGAGACCAATTCGTCACATCAGAACCCTTCTTGGTCAAATCCGTCAAAGGCTTAACCACGCCAGAAAAATTATTGATGAAGCGACGGTAAAAATTAGCAAAACCCAAGAACTTCTGAAGACTCTTCACAGATGTAGGTTGAGTCCAGTCATGAATAGCCTGGACCTTAACTGGATCCATCTCAATAGTAGAAGGAGAAAAAATAAAGCCCAAAAAGGAAATTTTCTGGACTCCGAAGAGACATTTAGAGCCCTTCACAAACAAGGCATTGGCACGCAGGACCTGAAATACCATCCTGACCTGCTTCACATGAGACTCCCAATCATCAGAAAAGACCAAAATATCATCCAGGTACACAATCATAAATCTATCCAGATACTCTCGGAAGATGTCGTGCATGAAGGACTGAAACACAGAGGGGGCATTAGAAAGCCCAAAAGGCATCACCAAGTACTCAAAATGGCCTTCGGGCGTATTAAATGCTGTTTTCCATTCATCGCCCTGCTTTATGTGCACAAGATTATACGCTCCTCGAAGATCTATCTTGGTGAACCAACTGGCCCCCCTAATCCGGGCAAACAGATCGGACAACAGTGGCAAGGGGTACTGAAATTTGACCGTGATGTTATTTAGAAGGCGATAATTTATACAGGGTCTCAGAGAACCATCCTTCTTGGCCACAAAAAAGAACCCTGCACCTAAAGGGGACGAGGACGGGTGAATATGCCCCTTCTCCAAGGACTCCTTTATATAACTCCGCATAGCGGCATGTTCTGGTACAGATAAATTAAAAAGTCGTCCCTTAGGGAACTTACTACCAGGAATCAGATTTATAGCACAATCACAATCCCTATGAGGAGGTAGAGCACTAGATTTGGGCTCATCAAATACATCCTGGTAGTCCGACAAAAATTCAGGGACTTCAGAGGGAGTAGAAGAAGCAATTGACACCAAAGGAGCATCGCCATGAATTCCCTGGCAACCCCAACTTGACACAGACATAGCTTTCCAATCCAGGACTGGATTATGAGCCTGCAGCCATGGCAGACCCAACACGACAACATCATGCAAATTATGTAGCTCAAGAAAGCGAATCACCTCCTGATGTGCAGGAGCCATGCACATGGTCACTTGGGTCCAGTACTGAGGCTTATTCTTGGCCAATGGCGTAGCATCAATTCCCTTTAGTGGGATAGGGAACTGTAAAGGCTCCAAGATAAAACCACAGCGCCTGGCAAATGACAAATCCATCAAATTCAGGGCGGCACCTGAATCCACAAAAGCCATAACTGAGTAGGATGACAGAGAGCAAATCAAAGTAACAGACAAAATGAATTTAGGTTGTACAGTACCAATGGTGACAGACTTGGCGAACCTTTTTGTGCGCTTAGAACATGCTGAGATAACATGTGTAGAATCACCACAGTAAAAGCACAACCCATTCTGATGTCTGTGGTTTTGCCGTTCAACTCTGGTCAGAATCCTGTCGCATTGCATAGGCTCAGGTTTCTGCTCAGAAAATACCGCCAGATGGTGCACAGGTTTGCACTCCCGTAGACGCCGATCTATCTGAATGGCCAAAGACATAGACTCATTCAGACCCACAGGCGTGGGGAACCCCACCATAACATCTTTAAGGGCTTCCGAAAGACCCTTTCTGAAAATCACCGCCAGGGCGCACTCATTCCATTGAGTGAGCACAGACCACTTCCTAAACTTCTGACAGTAAACCTCTGCTTCATCTTGACCCTGAGAGAGAGCCAGCAAAACCTTCTCTGCTTGGTCCACCAAATTAGGTTCCTCATAAAGCACTCCAAGCGCCAGAAAAAATGCTTCCACATTTAGCAATGCAGAGCGCCAGAGAGAATGCCCAATCTTGAGGGTCACCGCGTAACAAAGAAATAACAATTTTAACTTGCTGAACAGAATCACCAGAGGAGCGAGGTCTCAGAGAAAGGAATAACTTACAATTATTCTTAAAGTTCAAAAACCTAGATCTATCTCCGGAAAACAGCTCAGGAATTGGTATTTTAGGCTCTGACATAGGACTGCGGACTACATAATCCTGAATGCCCTGTACCCTTGCAGTGAGATGATCCACACTAGAAGACAGACTCTGAATGTCCATATCTGCAGCTGAGTTCAGAACCACCCAGAGATTAAGGGGAGGAGAGAAACTAAACAGTGCAGAGGAAAAAAAAAATGACTTCAGGATTTCTCTTCTCCCTCTT
This sequence comes from Ranitomeya variabilis, assembly GCF_051348905.1. Classification (NCBI taxonomy): domain Eukaryota; kingdom Metazoa; phylum Chordata; class Amphibia; order Anura; family Dendrobatidae; genus Ranitomeya; species Ranitomeya variabilis. The sequence goes on along the minus strand of NC_135237.1, from coordinate 448,770,936 downwards.
CTGCTGCATTGACACTTTTTGGCCTGCTGTACCGTTATGATCCGGTGGTAGGATCTCAAAACTGACCTGACACATATGACCGGAATATAGGACAAGTTCTGGGGATGTGGAAGCTATACTGACCGCAATCCTGATCCTATCCACAAACACTAAAGGCAGCTGTGGAGCGTTCCTAAAATCCTAGACGCCTCGTTCACAGCCTGAGAAACTGACTACCCCTAGAGAGAAAGCAAAGACCTCACTTGCCTCAGAGAAATAACCCCAAAGTTATAGTCAGCCCCCCACAAATAATAACGGTGAGTTAAGGGGAAAAGACAAACGTAGAAATGAAACAGGTACAGCAAATGAGGCCCGCTAACACTAGATAGACTGAAAATAGATAGGAGTCTGTGCGGTCAGTACAAAACTATCAAAAATAAACCACGCAGAGAATACAAGAACCCCCACACCGACTCACGATGTGAGAGGCGCACTCTGCACCCCAGAACTAACCAGCAAGTGAAAAATCACATATAAGCAAGCTGGACTGAACTCATCATATACAGAGAAACGTTTTCAAGGAAATAATGAGCAAAATGAACAAACAAACTTAACTTCTCCAGCAGGAGACTGGTCACAAGGAATATTCAGGAGCTCTCAGAAACAGGACTGAATACACCGACAGCAGGCAACAAATGAAGTTCCAGGTGAGTTAAATAGGCCCAGCATAGAAGGAAATGAAGCAGTTGAGCCCAGCCATATCGCTAAAGGCCACCAGAGGGAGCCCAAGAACAAACTCACACAGTACCACTCATGACCACAGGAGGGAGCCCAAGAACGGAATTCACAAAAGTAATGCCCCAGCCGTTTTCCAAAACTTTGTGAACGACATCTTCCGGGATTTGCTCACCACCTCGGCTGTAGTCTATCTGGATGATATTCTCATCTACTCTCCAGATATCGACTCCCATCAGAGAGATGTTCGCAAAGTCTTTGACCTCTTACGGGCAAACTCCCTCTACACCAAATTGGAGAAGTGTGTGTTTGAGCAGGAGTCCTTGCCATTTCTTGGTTATATCATCTCTGCCCAGGGTTTGGCTGTGGATCCTGCCAAGCTACAGGCTGTGATGGACTGGCAGGAACCCCATTCTCTTAAAGCGGTGCAGGGCTTCATGGGGTTCATTAACTACTATCGACAGTTCATTCCATACTTCTCAACGTTGGTAGCTCCCTTGGTTGCCCTTACCAAGAAGGGAGCAAATCCCAAATTGTGGTCTGTGGAGGTCTCCAAGGCCTTTAATTCCATAAAGTCACATTTCGCTAGCGCTCCCATCCTACATCGCCCCGATGTAGACAAATCCTTTATCCTGGATGGAGGTGGATGCCTCATCTGTTGGTGCAGGAGCAGTCCTCTTCCAAAAGGATGCTCAAGGTTGGAAGCATCCTTGCTTCTTCTTTTCAAAGACCTTTTCACCAGCAGAGAGGAATTATTCCATCGGGGACAGGGAGTTGCTGGCCATGAAATTGGCCTTCTCGGAGTGGAGACATCTCTTGGAGGGAGCTCGTTTTCCTTTCCAAGTCTTCACATACCATAAAAATCTGGTGTACCTACAGACAGCTCAGCGGTTAAATTCTCGCCAGGCTAGATGGTCCATGTTCTTCTCCCGGTTCCATTTCACCCTCCATTTTCTTTCTGGGGAGAAGAACATTCGTGCCGACGCTCTCTCTTGCTCCGTGGTGTCATCAGTCGAGGAGGAAGAGGAGCCTCGGCTTATTGTCCCCACTGAGAACCTGAGAACCGTAGCCCCGGTTTTGCTAGAGTCTGTGCCTCCGGGCAAGACTTTTGTACCACCCAATTTGTGACCGGAGGTTCTCTCGTGGGCTCATTCGTCCAGGGTGGGTGGACATTTTGGGACAAAAAGGACATCTGAGCTGTTGGCGAGGACATATTGGTGGCCACATATGGTCCGTGTTGTCAGGGATTATGTTCTGGCGTGTGTCTCCTGAACCAAAAATAAGTTTCCTCGACAACGGCCAGCTGGGTTACTCTATCCATTGCCGGTGGCAGACAGGCCCTGGGAGATGGTCGGGATTGGCTTTGTGGTGGGTTTGCCCAAGTCTCGGGGCTGTAGCATCATTTGGGTTATCACCGATCACTTCTCCAAAATGGTGCATTTGGTGCCGCTTCCGCGGTTACCTTCGGCACGGGCCTTGACAGCGTTGTTCATAAAGCACATCTTTCGCCTTCACGGTATGCCAGACAAGATTGTCAGTGACCGGGGTCCCCAGTTTGCATCTCGGTTCTGGAGAGAGCTTTGTCGTCTTCTCAGCATTGAGTTAAATCTCTCCTCCGCATATCATCCCGAGACGAATGGATTAATAGAGAGGACCAATCAGACCTTGGTCACATATCTGCGACATTTTGTTTCAGCCAGACAGGATGACTTGGCATCCTTGTTACCGTGGGCAGAGTTTGCGCTGAACAATGCGGTTGCAGACTCCACTGGACAAACCCCATTCCTCCTCAACTATGGTCAGCATCCGCGGGTACCTGTGCCTATGCCCGTGTCTTCTGCCGACTCCAGGGTGGCAGACTGGGCTGTGGAAGCATGGGATATTTGGGACCACACTCAGGATGCCATTCAGGCCTCCAAGGAGAGAATGAGGTCCTCCGCCGATGCACATCGGCGCCCCGCTCTGACCTTTGCTCCTGGCGACTTAGTGTGGCTCTCCGCCCGTAACATCAGGCTGCGAGTGGAGTCCGCTAAGTTTGCACCTCGCTCCTTGGGTCCTTTTAAGGTCCTCAAACAGGTTAATCCTGTGGTCTATCGTTTGGCCCTTCCGCAATGCCTGGGTATCACCGACACCTTTCATGTGTCCCTCTTGAAACCCGTATACATGTCCCGGTTTTCCGAGTCATCTGCTGGGACATCAGGTTCGTCTACGGACGATTACGAGGTGAACGCTATTTTGGGGTGCAAGGTGGTACGTGGCAAAAAATTTTATTTGGTGGATTGGAAGGGTCATGGTCCTGAGGACAGGTCCTGGGAGTCTGTTGAGCACATTCGGGCTCTGCAGCTCATTGCTGCCTTTGAGTGTGGCGAGGCCCAAGGAGGGGGGGCCCTAGGAGGGGCGTAATGTTAGGGGTCGAGTTCCCGCCTCTTCACAGGGGGAATCTCGGGCCATCTCTGTTGCGGTTTCCCATTCTTCTCCTGCCGCAGTGAAGCCTGCTCAGCGGAGACGTCGGTCCCAGCATCTTGCTCAGTCCCACTCTGTACAAAGAGTTACTGCTGCTTTTCCTGCTTCTGCCATTGAAGTCAGTGCTGGGCAGCGGCGAGTAGACGCTTCTGAGATTAAGTCCTGCTCTTCTCGTTCTGAGCATGCCCTGAGTAAGATCTCTCAGTGGAGATCGAGGGTCACATGGTCAGATACTGCAGCTAAGTCCATTGGTCCTTTCAGGAAGGTCCTGTAGGTGCTAGGACTAAGTCCTGCTTGGCACACACTGAGCATGCCCAGGGCAAGATCTCTCAGTGGAGATTTAGGGTCACATGCTCAGGTATGGCAGCCTCTCATTGGTCCTTCTGGGAAGGTCTTTTACTTGCTGCAGCTATATAAGGCTCGCATGGCCGCACGGCCATGCGCTAGTATTGCTTTCATTTATGTACTTTGCGCCAGTGTGGTCTTGTATGTGTGTGTTCAGGGACCCGGCTGAAATAAGCCCCTAGAATGCTGGCACCTCCGGCGAGGAGTTCGTATGCTTGTGTGTTCAGGGACCTGGCCGAAATAAGCCTGTAGAATGCTGGCACCTCCGGCGAGGAGTTTCATGTGCGTGCAAGACCACTGACTGCTCTTGTTTAGACAGTTAACCTGTGCCTCTGTGGAGTCTAACAGGGCACAGCCCTTTGTGTTCACGGCTGCTCTGTGAAGTAACAGAGTTAGCTAAAACTGCTCTTAGTTCCGCTATTTACTAGCAGCAGGTTCTCCTGCACGGTGGACCCCGGGCTGCAAACGCATCTATCCTAATAAAATATATACTTTCATTAGGTGCGTTCCGCTAGCCCTATCATAACAGCGCATGCGCAGTTCTGGCACCTCCCCACCTCCAGCATTCTCAACTTATGTGACATGCTCTTGAAAGCATGTGCAGTGATGGCAAACACACTTCGTACACTCACACAGGTCTGAAAAGGTTGTTTTCATTTTTATCATGTCTATTGATCCTGGGATATCCAAAATTCCATGACTTCCTTGTTGACAATGCAATTTCAATGTTGAGACTGTATCTAGTTATGACATTTTTATCAGTTTTACAGAAAAAAAAACAAATAGTAGAGGTTAGGGTTGAGCGACTTTTACTTTTTCAGGATCGAGTCGGGTTTCGCGAAACCCGACTTTGTCAAAAGTCGGGTCGGGTGAAATCGGCCGATTATTTCGAAAAGTCGGGGATCCGACCGAAACACGAAACCCAATGCAAGTCAATGGAGAATCAAAGTCGGCAGTGAGTGGAGGACAGGAAAACACCAACAGAGCCCATTTTAATGCCAAAAACATCAATTCTTGTTACTTAAGCTTGTCAATCTTAATTTACCTTATAATAATAGTTAGCCATTGAAAATTTGGGAGTCATTTGGCAACAGTTGTGGGGGGAGTAGGGCTGGCTCAAGTTTTTCGTGCCCAGGAAACGCGGACTACGTCACGGTGGTGGAGCAGGGAGAGGTAAGTATTTCAACTTTGCAAGTGCTGTGATCATGAGCAAGCAGGGGGGGCACACTCGTTCGCATTGCCACTGGCATAGGGCCCCTCAAAGTACGGCGTTGTGATTGACGGCGGGGGTGCCTCCCACCGGCAGAGACACTTTTGCGTACTATGAGGGGCCCTGTGCCAGTGACGTCGCCAATGAGTATGCCCACCCCACCTGTTGAAGGAACCTGCACTTTCATCTGCACCTTCCTCTTTGTCCCCATGTAAGGTGGTATAGTATGCGGGAAAGGGAACCTGAGTTTCAGCAGGGTCAGATTCAGGCTGTGTAGAGTGCAAGGGGAATGTATGTAGAGTGCAAGGGGAATGTAGTGGTCTGTGTCAATGTACCAGCAGACTCATCTAGCAGTGGGTGGGCAATGGGCAGGAATGAGGAGGAAACACAGATATAGGCCCAAAATAAAAAAGTAGGCTAAAAGCTGTTAAAAATTGGTAAGAGGAGTAAACAGGCGGCATTGGTTTTTTCAGTGGAGGAGAACAACAATCAGCGGCAGACACCGTTAGTAGGCCCAACCAAACAAGTAGGCCAAATGCAGTTTCATATTCTAAATATAGGCCGAAAGCCTGAAGATTGAAGCTCAGCTTTGTGTAGTAGAGGAAAACAAGAGGCAGCAGCAGACAACGTTACTAGGCCCAAACCAAGAAGTAGGCCAAATGTAGTTTCATATTGTTGTTACAGGCCGAAAGCCTGAAGCTTTAAGCTCAGCTTTGTTTAGTAGAGGAAAACAAGAGGCGGCAGCAGACAATGTTACTAGGCCCAACCCAACAAGTAGGCCAAATGCAGTTTAATATAAAAAATATTTAAACGAAAGCCTGAAGATTGAAGCGCAAGAAAAATTAACCAGGAGAACACCAAGGAGCGGCAGACACAGTTAGTAGGCCCCAACCCAACAAGTAGGCCAAATGCAGTTTAATATTTGAAACGGGACAACAGTTGAAGTTCAGCTTTGTTCAGTGAAGAAAAAAAAGAAGCAGCGGCAGACACCGTTATTACGCCCAAATAATAAAGACAGTGGTAGTAGGCGCAAAGTATTAAATGGAGGCCAGGGCCCCTGTATATTTTAACTATCATCTATCATTTCAAATAATTCGTATTGGCAGTGCCATTTAAGGTTTTAACCGCACAGACTACACAGTGGTGGAGCTGGGAGAGGTAACATTGCAAGTGGTAGAGCACTGTTCAAGCTGGGGGGGAACACTCTCTCGTGGGCGTCGGTACTGGCACAGGGCCCCTCATATTACGACGGTGTAATATGAGTTGTGGTTCAGTGTCTCCCCCCAAAAAATGAGGAAGTCTGGTGGAAGAGGCCGTGCGCGGGGGTTGCCAGCTGGTACTGATAGTGCTGATGGTGCTGCATCTCGTGGTAGTGGCAAAAGTACAGTAGCACCTAAGGCTGGAGGTGTTCAGCCTGCGTCATCGTCTGGCTACACAAGGCCTCGAAGGCTCCCTTACCTGGGAGTAGGAAAACAGCTTTTAAAGCCGGAGAAGCAGGACAAAGTGTTGTCTTTCCTTGCTGATTCACCCTCTAGCTCTTTCGCCTCCTCTTCCCAAAGTTCTAAATCTAAGAGCAGCCATTCGTCAGTGGATGCTCCCGGTCAGGAAAAAGACGTTTCCTTGTGTCCTTCTCCCAAACCAAAAGTGAAGGATGCAGCAGGCGACATAACAGGTTACTCCATGGAGCTCTTTACACATACCATGCCTGGGTTAGAAAGGGAAATTGTACACTGCCAATTACAAGAAGAATCGGACATGGAGTGCACTGATGCACAGCCACAGCTAGATTGTGATGCTGTTCCATTGACTCTGATCACTACATTGCCCTCGCAGTTTACTGAGCCAGAATGTGACCCTGATGAGACTATGGTGCCCTGTCTCGAACGCTATAGCACCTTACACGGTGACACTGAGGAAGGTGCACATGACATTGAGGAGGAGGTGATAGATGACCCAGTTGTTGACCCAGATTGGCAGCCATTGGGGGAAAAGGGTGCCGCTGCCACAAGCTCAGAAGCGGAGGAGGATGATCCGCAGCAGCCATCTACATTGCAACAGCTGTCATCTGGCAGGCCCGTATCAGGCCCAAAATGTTTGCGAAAAGCAAAAACAGTTTTAGGAGAGCATGGCCATTCGGTGAAAGTAGCACAGCGCACAAGGCCTGAAAAGGTTTTCGATAGTAGGAAGAGTGTAGTGTAGCAATTTTTTAACCAAGATCAGAATGATCAGTCAAAAGTTATCTGTAAGAAATGCTCAAAGACCTTTAGCAGAGAGAAGAATCTTCAAAATTTAAATACAACGTGCATGCTTAGACATTTAACCAGCATGCACTTGCAAGCCTGGACTAACTACCAAACGTCCCGTACCGTTGGTGCACCTGCTCGGAATGAAGGTAGTCAGCAATGCTACATTGCTTCCCTCACTGTAAGCCCACCAGTTAGGACACCACCACCAGCAAATGTGGAGGTATCGTCGTAAGGCCAAAGAAGTCAGGGAATCACAATGTTATTGGTAGGAAAGACTGTATGTAGGCCAACAACAAGAATACCATAACAAACTCTCTCTCAATCCACCATGTCCACCACCACCACCACCGCTAGTTCCACCATATGCAGCTCTCCAGTCCAGCTCACCCTACAAGAGACTCTCGTTAGGAAAAGAAAGTACTCATCCTCTCATCCGCGTACACAGGATTTGAATGCCCACATTGCTATACTAATCTCATTACAGATGATGCCCTACTGTTTGGTTGAAAGCGAAGCTTTCAATGACCTGATGGCTCACGCAGTACCACGCTATGACCTTCCCAGTTGACACTTCTTTGCGAGAAAAGCAATCCCAGCCCTCCACCAGCATGTCAAAGACCGCCTTGTCCATGCCTTGAGGCAATCAGTCAGTGGAAAGGTGCACCTCACAACAGATGCATGGACCAGTAGGCATGGCCGGGGACTTTACGTGTCCATCACGGCGCACTGGGTTAATGTGTAGGATGCAGGGTCCACAGGGGGCAGCCATAGTGGGACAGTTCAGCCTATCCCACAGTCTAAGGAAACAGTTGGCATTCGCCACTCCTCCTCCTCCTCCTCCAGAAGTGAAAGCTCATGCACAGAGCGCAGTTGCCCTACCACTGCATCCGCAGCTGCCAGTGTTGGACACGGGGTGTCCCATTATCGAACAGCTAGTGGTAAGCTTCAGCAGGCTGTGTTTCAAATGAAGTGTTTGGGCGACAACAGACACACCGCGGAAGTACTGGTGGAGTACTTGCAGCAACAAACTCAGTCATGGCTGGGCAGTGTACATCTTGAGGCAGGCAAGGTATTCAGTGATAACGGAAGGAATTTTATGGCTGCCATAGCCCTTTCAGAACTGAAACACATACCTTGCCTGGCTCACACCTTTAACCTGGTGGTGCAGGGCTTCCTCAAAAATTATCCAAAGTTACTAGCCCTGATCCTGAAGGTGCGAAGACTTTGCTCGCACATCCGCCGGATGCCCATACACTCCAGCCGTATGCTGAACCATCAGTGATCGCTGAATCTTCCCCAGCACCACCTAATAATCGACGTTGCAACAAGGTGGAACTCCACACTGCACATGATTCAGAGGCTGTGCGAACAGAGGCATGCTGTAATTAATTTGTGGGAGGATACACGGGCAGGCACTTGGATGGCAGACATGGAGTTGTCTGGTGTGCAGTGGTCGATGCCATCATAAGCATTAACATCCCACTTATGCGTCTGCTGATGCAAAGTTTGATGCACATTAAGGAGCAGGCATCTGCAGCCGAGGAGGAGGGAAGCCTTGATGACAGTCAGCCATTGTCTGCTCAGGGAACTGTCCAGGATGAATTGGCGGATGAAGAGGATGAGGAGGAGGATGATGGGGGTGAATATGTATGGGAGGAGGATGAGTCTCAGGTGGCAATAGAAACTGGTGGCATTGCAAGGTCTGGTACAGGTTTATTGCGGGACACTTGTGATGTTGATTTGCAAGAAAGTGGTCCTCAACCCAGCAGAAACAGTTATTTGACACCAGGAACATTGGCCCACATGGCTGACTATGCCTTGCGTATCCTAAAAAGGGACCCCCGCATTGTTAAAATGATGACCGATGACGACAACTGGTTGGCCTGCCTCCTGGATACAAGATATAAAGTAAAACTGCAAAATATCATGCCACATGAGAACCTAGGTCAAATATTGGCTACCAAATAAGCAACTCTTGTAGACCGTTTGGTTCAGGCATTCCCACCACACAGCGGCGGTGATGGTTCTCACACGAGCTGCAGGGGGCAAGATGGCAGAGGTGCTAGAGGTGCAGAAATCCAAAGAGGCGTTGGACAGAGGGGTTTTATGACCAGGTTGTGGAATGACTTCGCAATGACCGCTGACACGACAGGGACAGCTGCATCGATTCAAAGTGACAGGAGACAGCATTTGTCCAGTATGGTTACAAACTACTTTTCCACCCTTATCGATGTTCTCCCTCACAGGTCATTCCCCTTTGATTACTGGGCATCTAAACTTGACACCTGGCCTGAATTGCCAGAATATGGATTACAGGACCTCGATTGCCCTGCTGTCAGTGTGCTTTCAGAAAGAGTGTTCAGTGCTGCTGGTTCAATACTGACCAAAAAGGACACGTCTGGCTACCAAAAATGTTGATTAGCTAACCTTCATTTAAATTAACCAATCATTGATTTCAAATTCTTTTGCCCCACCTTCCCCTGCTGACACCTAGCTTGCCTGAAAGATGACTTGCTTTTGGGGGGAGACACTGGCCCTGTGGTATAGCACAACACTATGAACGTGGCAGAAAGTGGCAGCCTGATATACGACGCACTAGCAGTACAGCTGAATATACACTGTGTGAGAATTTGAATCTCCATTTTTTGGGAGGAGACACTGAACCCTAACTCTGGCCCTGTGGTATAACACAACACTATGAACGTGGCAGAAAGTGGCAGCCTGATATACGACGCACTAGCAGTACAGCTGAATATACACTGTGTGAGAATTTGAATCTCCATTTATTGGGGGGAGACACTGAACCCTAACTCTGGCCCTGTGGTATAACACAACACTATGAACGTGGTAGAAAGTGGCAGCCTGATATACGACACACTAGCAGTACAGCTGAATATACACTGTGTGAGAATTTGAATCTCCATTTTTTGGGGGGAGACACTGAACCCTAACTCTGGCCCTGTGGTATAACACAACACTATGAACGTGGCAGAAAGTGGCAGCCTGGTATACGACGCACTAGCAGTACAGCTGAATATACACTGTGTGAGAATTTGAATCTCCATTTTTTGGGGGGAGACACTGAACCCTAACTCTGGCCCTGTGGTATAACACAACACTATGAACGTGGCAGAAAGTGGCTGCCTGATATACATTGCACTAGCAGTACAGCTGAATATACACTGTGTGAGAATTTTAATCTCCATTTTTTGGGGGGAGACACTGAACCCTAACTCTGGCCCTGTGGTATAACACAACACTATGAACGTGGCAGAAAGTGGCTGGAATTATTATAAAGAAAAAAAAAAGGTACTGCAATAACACGCTCCCTAGTCCCTACAATGATCTCAGGACAAATATGGCAGCAATAAAAAGGACTTCAGAACAAAAAAGTGTGGACAAATAAACAAGACAGGTAACTGTGCAGAAAGGAGCAACAGGATTTTTGCTTTCAAAAAAGCAGTTGGTTTGCACAGCACCGTTCACACAGCTATGCAGCTGATGCACTAAAATACAACCTCCACTGTCCCTGGACAAAAAGGTGGTGTTGGACAGTGGAAATCGCTACAGCACAAGCGGTTTGGGGGTTAATCTTCCCTCCCTAACTATATCCCTTCTTGTGATGAAGCTGCAGCAACGTCTCCCTATGCTAAGATCAGCAGTAAGATGGCGGTCGGCGTGCACGCCCCTTTATAGCCCCTGTGACGCCGCAGAAAGCAAGCCAATCACTGTCATGCCCTTCTCGAAGATGGTGGGGACAGAGACCTATGTCATCACGCTGTCCACACTCTGCGTCCTTCTTCATTGGATGAAAAACGGCGATAACAGCATCATACGAAATGCGACTTTGACGCTCTGATCGCTGACCGCATGGTGGATCCCACACTAGGATCGGTTCGGGTTTCATGAAACCCGACTTTGCCTAAAAGTCGGCGATTTATGAAAATGACCGATCCGTTTCGCTCAGCGCTTGTAGAGGTTAAAATGAGACAGACATCTTGAAATGTGAATTCATGATTCTTCCTCCATTTTCTTATATGAGGGTACTCTGGCACAGATTCATACTGTTGAGAACTTTCAAAATCATTTTGGATAGTGAGTGTGATGCCTCTATTTATGCTAGAGTTATTAGTTTTTGATGTATTGGTGTATGGTGAAATTGGTGGATCTTTAATTATAACAATTCTGTCTCAAACTTATTTTTCAGATCTTATAACACTTTACTATTTGATTGAGAATTCCTAGTTTTTTTTCTTTTTACATTTTAGGCACTTTAGGCACTCGATGCTTTACAGTGAGGCCAATCATTTATATACACCTTCCACCTTATTTTCCATCTATCTCCTCCCTTCTTTGGCTCTTTAAATCCAGAACTGTCAATCAAATAAGGGGGAGGGTGGAGATAGAAGGAAAACAAGCAGGTGGGAAGAGGTATTTAAATTATTGGCCCAGCCATGAAGCAGTTTAAAGTTAGTTTGAGCAGTCATTCTGTGCTAATAGAGTCCCTTTAAGCACCCCAAATGTATGAAATTGCAAAAAGAGTCACACTTTTCTGGGCAAAAAGATTACAAAATGTTTAACTTTTTGTGCATGAGGCTTTCTCACCTATATTTCCATAATGGAACGTTAACTTATTAATTCATCTCCAGCAAGAATGTATCCATCATTTAACAATTATTAAAATATAAATTATTTGATAATTGGTAAAATATTTTTGGTAAATATGAATCCAAAAGAGATTGTACACTGCTCAAAAAAAATAAAAGGAACACTAAAATCCCACATCCTAGATATCACTGAAAGAAATATTCCAGTTGTAAATCTTTATTCATTACATAGTGGAATGTGTTGAGAACAATAAAACATAAAAGTGATCAACATAAATCACAACTAATATCCCACGGAGGTCTGAAGTTGGAATGATGCTCAAACTCAAAGTGGAAAATCAAATTACAGGCTGATCCAACTTCAGTGGAGATGCCTCAAGACAAGGAAATTGTGCTCAGTAGTGTGTGTGGCCTTCCCGTGCGTTTATGACCTCCCTACAATGCCTGGGCATGTGTTGTGAATTCTGTTCTCGAGCTCCCTCCTGTGGTTATGAATGGTACTTCGGCAAGTTCTGTTCATGGACTCCCTCTGGTGGCTGTGAGTGGAGCTGCTGGTTCTGAGATTCCTTCTCCAGCTGATCTCGTTCAGGTCTTGGCTGGCTGCTCTATTTAACTCCACTCAAATCGTTACTTGATTCCAGCTGTCAATGTCCTAGTACTGGTTCAGTTCACTTGGATCTTTCAGATGACCTGTCTACTTCAGCAAAAGCTAAGTCCCTGCTAGCTTATTTATTACCACTGTGTTTTTGTATTTCTTTTCCCCTTAACCTCTGGGTGGTTCAGGACACAGGTGTAGATATGGACATTCAAGGTCTGTCCTCTTGTGTGGATCAGTTCACTGCAAGGGTACAAGGCATTCAAGATTATGTAGTTCAGAACCTGATGTTAGAACCCAGAATTCCAATTCCTGATTTGTTTTCTGGGGATAGATCTAAGTTCCTGAATTTCAAAAATAATTGTAGACTGTTTTTTGCTATGAAACCCCGCTCCTCTGGTGACCCCATTCAGCAAGTAAAAATCATTATTTCTCTGCTGCGTGGCGACCCTCAAGACTGGGCATTCTCCCTTGCACCAGAAGATCCTGCATTGCGTAATGTAGATGCGTTTTTTCTGGCGCTTGGATTGCTTTATGATGAACCAGATTCAGTGGATCAGGCAGAGAAAATTTTGCTGGCTTTGTGTCAGGGTCAGGATGAAGTGGAGGTATATTGTCAGAAGTTCAGAAAGTGGTCTGTGCTTACTCAGTGGAATGAGTGTGCCCTGGCGGCAATTTTCAGAAAGGGTCTTTCTGAAGCCCTTAAGGATGTTATGGTGGGATTCCCCACGCCTGCTGGTCTGAATGAGTCTATGTCCTTGGCCTTTCAGATCGATCGACGCTTACGTGAGCGCAAAAATGTGCACCATTTGGCGGTGTTTCCTGAGCAGAAGCCTGAGCCTATGCAATGTGATAGGACCTTGACCAGAGCTGAATGGCAAGAATACAGACATCAGAATGGGCTGTGTTTTTACTGTGGTGACTCCACTCATGCAATCTCTGATTGTCCTAAGCGCACTAAACGGTTCGCTAGATCTGCCACCATTGGTACTGTACAGCCAAAATTTCTTTTGTCTGTTACTCTGATTTGCTCTTTGTCATCCTATTCTGTTATGGCATTTGTGGATTCAGGCGCTGCCCTGAATTTGATGGACTTGGAGTTTGCCAGGCGCTGTGGTTTTTTCTTGGAGCCCTTGCAGTATCCTATTCCATTGAGAGGAATTGATGCTACACCTTTGGCCAAGAATAAGCCTCAGTACTGGACTCAATTGACCATGTACATGGCTCCTGTACATCAGGAGGATATTCGCTTTTTGGTGTTGCATAATCTGCATGATGTGGTCGTTTTGGGTTTGCCATGGCTACAGGTCCATAATCCTGTATTGGACTGGAAATCAATGTCTGTATCCAGTTGGGGTTGTCAAGGGGTACATGGGGATGTCCCATTGTTGTCTATTTCGTCCTCCCATCTGTTGTGTATCCGCTTTTTGGGCTCCCCTGGTGGTTGCTGGTGGTACTGGTGACTTGTTTGCACTTTGCTTCTTCTGTTCACCTGCTTCCATCAGTGTTTGGGAGTTTCCTATTTAGCCTTGCTCTCCAGTCATTTCCTTGCCGGTCATCATTGTAACCAGAGCCTTCGGTTGCATGTTCCTGCTACTAGTCTGCTGATCAGCTAAGTGGACTTTGTCCTTTTGTTTTGTACCTTTTGTCCAGTTTGCAGTTTTTGTAATTCTCTGTAGCTGGAAGCTCTTGCGGGCTGAAATTGCCACTCCTGTGTCATGAGTTGACACAGGAGTCTTAAAGTAATTTCAGGATGGTTTTTGAAAGGGTTTTCAGTTGACCGTGAAGTCCTCTTTTGTATCCTTCTGCTATCTAGTAAGTGGACCTCTCTTTGCTAAATCTACTTTCATACTGTGTATGTCTTTTCCTCTTAATTCACCGTTATTACATGTGGGGGGCTGCTATCATCTTTTGGGGTATTTCCCTAGAGGTAAGCCAGGTCTGTTTCTTCCTCTACCAGGCGTAGTTAGTCCTCCGGCTGGCGCGTGGCATATAGGAAGCCGTAGGTATGCTCCCTGGCTACTGTTAGTTGTGTGGTAGATTTAGCTCACGGTCAACTCGAGTTTCCATCACCCGAGAGCTCGTTCGTTACTTATGTGTTTGTTACGTTCCCTTGCCATTGGGAACCATGACAGTATGACCGGCCTACAAAGTGTTAATTGTTTGGGCTGAAGCAGGAGAAAAAGAAGTGTTGAAGGGAAATTTTTTTTTTTCCCTCAGAGTTTTGCTGCCTAGCCCTTAATTGCTGTCTAGCTGCTTCTTACCTCCTCTTAACCCTTGAATGGCTCTGACCTTAGCTGTTTAACATGGATGTCCAGAGTTTGGCTGCAGGTTTAAATAATCTTGCTACGAAGGTTCAAAATTTACAAGATTTTGTTATACATGCTCCTATTTCTGAACCTAAAATCCCTACACCAGAGGTGTTTTCCGGAGATAGATCTCGGTTTTTGAATTTCAAATATAATTGTAAATTATTCCTTTCTCTCAGACCTCACTCCTCAGGAGATCCTGTCCAGCAGGTTAAGATTGTAATCTCTTTGCTGCGAGGTGACCCTCAAAATTGGGCATTTTCATTGGCACCGGGGGATCCTGCGTTGCTCAATGTGGATGCGTTTTTCCTGGCTTTAGGGTTGCTTTATGAGGAACCTAATTTGGAGATTCAAGCTGAAAAAGCTTTGATAGCCCTATCTCAAGGGCAAGATGAAGCGGAGATATACTGCCAAAAATTTCGTAGGTGGTCTGTGCTTACTCAGTGGAATGAGTGCGCCTTAGCGGCAAATTTCAGAGAGGGCCTTTCTGATGCCGTTAAAGATGTTATGGTCGGGTTCCCTGCGCCTACAGGTCTGAATGAGTCCATGACAATGGCAATTCAGATTGATCGGCGTTTGCGGGAGCGCAAACCCGTGCACCATTTGGCGGTATCTTCTGAAGAGACGCCAGAGAAAATGCAATGTGACAGAGTTATGTCCAGAAGCGAGCGGCAGAATTATAGGCGTAAAAATGGGTTATGCTTCTATTGTGGTGATTCTGCTCATGTTATATCGGCATGCTCTAAGCGTACTAGGAAGGTTGACAAGTCCATTTCAATTGGCACTTTACAGTCCAAATTTATTTTGTCTGTAACCTTGATTTGTTCATTATCAGTTATTACCGTGGATGCCTATGTGGACTCGGGCGCCGCTCTGAGTCTTATGGACTGGTCCTTTGCCAGGCGCTGTGGGTTTGATTTAGAGCCTCTGGAAGTCCCTATACCTCTGAAGGGTATTGATTCTACACCTTTGGCTTGTAATAAACCACAGTTCTGGACACAAGTGACTATGCGTATGACTCCAGATCATCAGGAGGTGATTCGCTTCCTTGTGTTGTACAATTTACATGATGTTTTGGTGCTTGGATTACCATGGTTACAGTCTCATAACCCAGTCCTTGACTGGAAGGCTATGTCTGTGTTAAGCTGGGGATGTCGGGGGGCTCATGGGGACACTCCTATGGTGTCCATTTCGTCATCTATTCCATCTGAGATTCCGGCATTTTTGTCTGATTATCATGATATTTTTGAAGAGCCTAAGATTGGTTCACTCCCTCCTCACAGGGATTGTGATTGCGCCATAGATCTGATTCCTGGCAGTAAATTTCCAAAGGGTTGTTTGTTTAACCTATCTGTACCTGAACATGCTGCTATGCGCGAGTATATTAAGGAGTCCCTGGAAAAGGGACATATTCGTCCTTCTTCATCACCTTTAGGAGCCGTTTTTTTCTTTGTCTCTAAAAAGGATGGCTCTCTGAGGCCTTGTATTGATTATCGTCTCCTGAATAAAATTACAGTCAAATATCAGTATCCGTTGCCTTTGCTGACTGATTTGTTTGCTCGCATAAGGGGGGCTAAGTGGTTCTCTAAGATTGATCTTCGTGGGGCGTATAATTTGGTGCGAATTAAGCAGGGGGATGAGTGGAAGACCGCATTTAATACGCCTGAGGGCCATTTTGAGTATTTGGTAATGCCTTTCATAGGGCTCATCCAGATCGCCCTGGCGGTTCTTGTGAGGGTTCGGTGCCCCCTCCTTAAGGGGAGGGTACTGTTGTGTATCCGCTTTTTGGGCTCCCCTGGTGGTTGCTGGTGGTACTGGTGACTTGTTTGCACTTTGCTTCTTCTGTTCACCTGCTTCCATCAGTGTTTGGGAGTTTCCTATTTAGCCTTGCTCTCCAGTCATTTCCTTGCCGGTCATCATTGTAACCAGAGCCTTCGGTTGCATGTTCCTGCTACTAGTCTGCTGATCAGCTAAGTGGACTTTGTCCTTTTGTTTTGTACCTTTTGTCCAGTTTGCAGTTTTTGTAATTCTCTGTAGCTGGAAGCTCTTGCGGGCTGAAATTGCCACTCCTGTGTCATGAGTTGACACAGGAGTCTTAAAGTAATTTCAGGATGGTTTTTGAAAGGGTTTTCAGTTGACCGTGAAGTCCTCTTTTGTATCCTTCTGCTATCTAGTAAGTGGACCTCTCTTTGCTAAATCTACTTTCATACTGTGTATGTCTTTTCCTCTTAATTCACCGTTATTACATGTGGGGGGCTGCTATCATCTTTTGGGGTATTTCCCTAGAGGTAAGCCAGGTCTGTTTCTTCCTCTACCAGGCGTAGTTAGTCCTCCGGCTGGCGCGTGGCATATAGGAAGCCGTAGGTATGCTCCCTGGCTACTGTTAGTTGTGTGGTAGATTTAGCTCACGGTCAACTCGAGTTTCCATCACCCGAGAGCTCGTTCGTTACTTATGTGTTTGTTACGTTCCCTTGCCATTGGGAACCATGACACCCATCCTTCTGAAGTCCCTGAGTTCTTGTCAGATTACTGGGATGTATTTGATGAGCCCAAATCCAGTGCCCTACCTTCTCATAGGGATTGTGATTGTGCTATTAATTTGATTCCTGGTAGTAAGTTTCCGAAGGGCCGACTGTTCAATTTATCTGTGCCAGAACACGCTGCAATGCGGAGTTATATAAAGGAGTCCTTGGAGAAAGGGCATATTCGCCCGTCGTCGTCACCGTTGGGAGCAGGGTTCTTTTTTGTGGCCAAGAAGGATGGTTCTCTGAGACCTTGTATAGATTACCGCCTTCTTAATAAAATCACTGTCAAATTTCAGTACCCTTTGCCGCTACTATCTGATTTGTTTGCTCGGATTAAGGGGGCTAGTTGGTTCACCATGGACATAGGCCCTCGAATAAACATCAGGACAACTTACCTGTCTGTTTCATCACCTCCTTCAATTCTGAATGGAGGGAAATATCGGGTGTCCTGAGGAAATATTGGCCAGTGCTCTGGGCAGATGAGGATGTGGCTTCACATATTTCAGATTATCCGTCTGTGACGTGGCGTAGATCAAAGAATTTAAAAGACATGTTAACCAACAGTCATTATGTGGCACCCCAAAAAACATTCTTTTCCGAAAGGATTGGACAAAGATGGGGTTCATTCAAATGTGGTGACTGCTCTGCATGTCAATTTATGGAGAGAACCTCCACATTTGAGAATAGTAGTGGTGATAAGTCGTTTTCTGTTACCTACTTTGTCAACTGTAAGACAAATAATGTAATTTACTATGCCACATGTGCATGTAATTTAATATATATTGGTATGACTACACGTGAATTGTGCGTACGTGTCTTAGAGCATGTACGAGATATCAAGAATGGGGCTGTGGCAGAGGATGTGAAGATTTTGAAAACTATACCTAAGCATTTTAGAAAATATCATAATAGTAACCCAAAACACTTCAAAGTAAGAGGGATTGATCGGGTACAATTAGGCATTAGGGGTGGTAACTATAGGAAGGAACTACTGAAAAAAGAGACCAGATGGACGGTCGTGTTGGACACTGTGGCCCCAAAAGGGCTAATTGAATATATTAGCTTCCAATCCTTCCTAGGCTAGCGCGAATTTTACATTGTTTTATCGGAGTTGTTGTTTAGTTGTTTTTATTGTTAGGCCTATGTCCCATTCCCCTGCTCCTTCCCCCCTTTCATCTGTATGCCCCTGGTGACTTCGATGCACCGTTGTCTGTAGTGGTCAAATATATATGTCATTTGTAATTAATTAATACTTTTTTTCTAGTGTTCGCTACAGTTTTTCTTTGACATCTTTCGGTGTTATCGGTCAAGTTCCATCTGATCAAGGATTACCCTACAAATGCTGTTTGCACGAAGGCCACTTTTGGATGATCGAGGCAGTTTCAAGGAGGACTGATGAAGCACGCTATGATTATGGCATGATATGCTGAGCCCCTGTATGGGGGCTGTATGACTTATGATCGAATTATGTTATATATGTAATATTAAGTGCAATATCATTCATGCCTCTAGGATATTTTTGCAGTTCAGCAGTAATAGTAGTTTAGTAATATTCCCTCTTAGTAGGACACTGTTCACACATTAGTTTTTGTTTACTATTCCCTTATATATCTATATGACTCTGTCCAGATATGGGTTCTATTTTGTGTGGGTAGGTTATAGATTACTCATGGGTTTACTTTTTGTATCGGTGGGTTATCTTATTTCTGGTGGTACTACGTTTGACTTACTATTTTGTATAGGTTTTCACACTATTTTCTATTGGTACCTGTGAACGCACATCGCGCATGCGCTGCTGTGCCTCCGTGGGGAAGCGCTCTTCTGCTAGTGACGTCGCCTAGGTTACGTGCCCGGTCAGGTGACCGGCACACGTGACTGGGTGACGCGCACGCTGAGCGCGGTCCCCTAGGTGACGCTGCAACATGGCGCCGGTGCGCCGCTGTACAGGTGACGGACATTCACTCATTAGGTCCACGATATAAGGGCTTTAACAACAACAGTACTTTACCTCCTGACGAAGCTGCTGTCGCAGTGAAACGCGCGTCGAGGTGCGCTCAGTCTGTACGACCCCTCTCTCCCTGGTTTCAACATGACCACAGGTAACTACCACTCCTAGCTGGGACTTACTATTTAGCTGTTGACTATTGTGTCTATTATGGGATGCAAGAGTGTAGTAGTAGTTACATACGTACCGTGGTTCTAATGTATATTTGGTAGTACTTAGGGAGCTGGCAATACGTTATGACCACTTGAATGTTATGGTTATTTGCCATCTGACTTGTGATATATAGTAGGGGTCCTACTAGTCTGTAGCTTCTGTTTTGACCCTGTATTCGTTTATTATAACGTTTCACCAGTATGTTTTTCAATGTATTTTTAGATGTTTTGTAATAAAAGTTGTGATTTTAAATATTTATCCTGTGATCCAGAGTCTTCATAGTTCTCTATTGGTGTGCAGTATATATTTGTGAAGGGATCCTACCATTAGATATGAGGGTGTGTTGTTTTGCCCTTTGCCGCTACTGTCTGATTTGTTTGCTCGGATTAAGGGAGCTAGCTGGTTCACCAAGATAGATCTTCGAGGGGCGTATAATCTTGTGCGTATTAAATGGGGCGACGAATGGAAGACAGCATTTAATACGCCCGAGGGCCATTTTGAGTACTTGGTGATGCCATTCGGGCTTTCTAATGCTCCCTCTGTGTTTCAGTCCTTTATGCATGACATCTTCCGAAAGTACCTGGATAGATTCATGATTGTATATTTGGATGATATTTTGGTCTTTTCGGACGATTGGGAGTCTCATGTGAAGCAGGTCAGAATGGTGTTCCAGGTCCTTCGTGCTCATTCCTTGTTTGTGAAGGGGTCTAAATGTCTCTTTGGAGTTCAGAAGGTTTCCTTTTTGGGCTTCATTTTTTCCCCTTCTACTATCGAGATGGACCCTGTTAAAGTTCAGGCCATTTATGATTGGACTCAGCCTACTTCTGTGAAGAGCCTTCAGAAATTTCTGGGCTTTGCTAATTTTTACCGTCGCTTCATCGCTAATTTTTCTAGTGTTGTTAAACCATTGACTGATTTCACCAAGAAAGGTGCTGATGTGGTCAATTGGTCCTCTGCGGCCGTTGAGGCTTTTCAGGAGCTGAAGCGTCGTTTTTCTTCTGCCCCTGTGTTGTGTCAGCCAGATGTTTCGCTCCCGTTTCAGGTCGAGGTGGATGCTTCTGAGATTGGAGCAGGGGCTGTTTTGTCTCAATGAGGTTCTGATGGCTCTGTAATGAAATCATGTGCTTTCTTTTCTGTGGGTAATCGAGAGTTGTTGGCTATGAAGTGGGCGTTTGAGGAGTGGCGACATTGGCTTGAAGGAGCCAAACATCGCGTGGTGGTCTTGACGGATCACAAGAATCTGACTTATCTCGAGTCTGCCAAGCGTTTGAATCCTAGACAGGCTCGATGGTCGCTGTTTTTCTCCCGCTTCAATTTTGTGGTTTCGTACCTTCCGGGTTCTAAGAATGTGAAGGCTGATGCCCTTTCTAGGAGTTTTGTGCCTGATTCTCTGGGAGTTCCTGAGCCGGCTGGTATTCTCAAAGAGGGGGTAATTTTGTCTGCCATCTCCCCTGATTTGCGGCGGGTGCTGCAGGAGTTTCAGGCTGATAGACCTGACCGTTGCCCAGCGGAGAAGCTGTTTGTCCCTGATAGATGGACTAGTAGAGTTATCTCTGAGGTTCATTGTTCGGTGTTGGCTGGTCATCCTGGAATCTTTGGTACCAGATATTTGGTGGCTAGATCCTTTTGGTGGCCTTCCTTGTCATGAGATGTGCGCTCTTTTGTGCAGTCCTGTGGGACTTGTGCTCGGGCTAAGCCCTGCTGTTCTCGTGCCAGTGGGTTGCTTTTGCCCTTGCCGGTCCCGAAAAGGCCCTGGACGCATATTTCCATGGATTTTATTTCAGATCTCCCTGTCTCTCAGAGGATGTCAGTTATCTGGGTGGTTTGTGATCACTTCTCTAAGATGGTCCATTTGGTACCTTTGCCTAAATTGCCTTCCTCCTCTGATTTGGTTCCTTTGTTTTTCCAGCATGTGGTTTGTTTACATGGCATTCCGGAGAACATCGTGTCGGACAGAGGTTCCCAGTTTGTTTCAAGATTTGGGCGGTCCTTTTGTGCTAAGATGGGCATTGATTTGTCTTTTTCTTCAGCTTTCCATCCTCAGACAAATGGCCAAACCGAGCGAACCAATCAGACTTTGGAAACATATCTGAGATGCTTTGTTTCTGCTGATCAGGATGATTGGGTCCTTCTTGCCTTTGGCTGAGTTCGCCCTTAATAATCGGGTCAGCTCGGCTACTTTGGTTTCGCCTTTTTTCTTTAATTCTGGTTTCCACCCTCGTTTTTCTTCAGGGCAGGTTGAGCCTTCGGACTGTCCTGGTGTGGATTCTGTGGTGGACAGGTTGCAGCAAATTTGGACTCACGTAGTGGACAATTTGACATTGTCCCAGGAGAAGGCTCAACGTTTCGCTAACCGCCGTCGCTGTGTTGGTCCCCAACTTCGTGTTGGGGATTTGGTTTGGTTGTCGTCTCGTTTTGTTCCTATGAAGGTTTTGTCTCCTAAGTTTAAGCCTCGTTTCATTGGTCCTTATAAGATTTCTGAAATTATTAATCCTGTATCATTTCGTTTGGACCTTCCAGCTTCTTTCGCCATCCATAATGTGTTCCATAGGTCGTTGTTGCGGAGATATGTGGCTCCTATGGTTCCCTCCGTTGATCCTCCTGCCCCGGTGTTGGTTGAGGGGGAGTTGGAGTATGTGGTGGAGAAGATCTTGGATTCTCGTATTTCGAGACGGAAACTTCAGTATCTAGTGAAGTGGAATGGTTATGGTCAGGAGGATAATTCCTGGGTGGTTGCCTCTGATGTTCATGCTGCCGATCTTGTTCGTGCCTTTCATTTGGCTCGCCCGGAGCGGCCTGGGGGCTCTGGTGAGGGTTCGGTGACCCCTCCTCAAGGGGGGGGTACTGCTGTGAATTCTGTTCTCGAGCTCCCTCCTGTGGTTATGAATGGTACTTCGGCAAGTTCTGTTCATGGACTCCCTCTGGTGGCTGTGAGTGGAGCTGCTGGTTCTGAGATTCCTTCTCCAGCTGATCTCATTCAGGTCTTGGCTGGCAGCTCTATTTAACTCCACTCAGATCGTTACTTGATGCCAGCTGTCAATGTCCTAGTACTGGTTCAGTTCACTTGGATCTTTCAGATGACCTGTCTACTTCAGCAAAAGCTAAGTCCCTGCTAGCTTATTTATTACCACTGTGTTTTTGTCCAGCTTGCTTTAATGAATTTATCTTGTTAGCTGGAAGCTCTGGGATGCAGAGTGGCACCATCGTGCCGTGAGTCGGTGCGGTGGTTTCTTTTGCACACTCTGCGTGGTTTTTTGTTAGTTTTTTATGCTGACCGCAAAGATACCTTTTCTATCCTCAGTCTGTTTAGTCAAGTCTGGCCTCCTATGCTGAAACCTATTTCATTCCTGTGTTTGTGACTTCCATCTTAACTCACAGTCAATATATGTGGGGGCTGCCTATTTCTTTGGGGAATTTCTCTGAGGCAAGCTAGGCTGTATTTTCTATCTTTAGGGGTAGTTAGCTCTTAGGCTGTGAAGAGGCATCTAGGCAGAGTCAGGAACGCTCCATGGCTATTTCTAGTTGTTGTGATAGGATTAGGGATTGTGGTCAGCAGAGCTCCCACTTCCCAGAGCTCGTCCTGTGTCGCTAGTTTGCTCATCTGGTCATTTCTAGTGTTCCTAACCACCAGCCCAACATAACAGGCATGCTCCTGGAGAGGCGGCAGATCGTATTCTGAGGGATCTCCTCCCAGACCTGGACTAAAGCATCCGCCAACTCCTGGAAAGTCTGTGGTGCAATGTGACATTGGTGGATGGTGTGAAACATGATGTCCCAAATGTGTTTAATCGGATTCAGGTCTGGGGAATGGGCGGGCCAGTCCATAGCTTCAATGCCTTCATCTTGCATGAACTGCTGACATACTCCAGCCATATGAGGTCTGGCATTGTCCTGCATTAGGAGGAACCCAGGGCCAACCGCACCAGCATGTGGTCTCACAAGGGGTCTGAGGATCTCAGTACCTAATGACAGTCAGGCTACCTCTGGCGAGCACATGGAGGGCTGTGCGGCCCTCCAAAGAAATGCCACCCCACACCATTACTGACCCACTGCCAAACCGGTGATGCTGAAGGATGTTGAAGGCAGCAGATCACTCTCCACAGCGTCTCCAGACTCTGTCACGTCTTTCACATGTGCTCAGTGTGAACCTGCTTTCATCTGTGAAGAGCACAGGGTTCCAGTGGCGAATTTGCCACTCCTGGTGTTCTCCTCCTGCACGGTGTTGGGCTGTGAGCACAACCCCCATCTGTGGACATTGGGCACTCAGATCATCCTCATGGAGTTTGTTTCTAACCATTTGTGCAGACACATACACATTTGTGGCCTGCTAGAGGTCATTTTGCAGGGTCTGGCAGGGCTCCTCATGTTCCTCCCTGCACAAACGCTGAGGTAGCGGTCCTTCTGCTGGGTTGTTGCCCTCCTACAGTCCCCTCCATGTCTCCTGGGGTACTGGCCTGTCTCCTGGTAGAGCCTCCAGCCTCTGGACTGTATGCTGACAGACATAGCAAACCTTCTTGCCACAGCTTGTATTGATGTGCCATCCTGGATGAGCTGCACTACCTGAGCCACTTGTGTTGGTTGTAGAGTCCGTCTCATGTTACCACGAGTGTGAAAGCACAACCAACATTCAAAAGTGACCAAAACATCAGCCAGAAAGCATTGGTACTGAGATGTGGTCTGTGGTCCCCACCTGCAGAACCACTCCTTTATTGAGTGTGTCTTGATAATTGCCAATAATTTCCATCTGTTGTCTATTCCATTTGTACAACAGCATGTGAAATTGATTGTCAAACAGTGTTTCTTCCTAAGTGGACATTTTGATTTCACAGAAGTTTGATTTACTTGGAGTTATTTTCTGTTGTTTAAGTGTTCCCTTTATTTTTTTGAGCAGTGTATATTATGTAACTAAAAAATGCCATTTTTAGCAAGATTAATCATGGATTCATTGATGTTATTGACATAAATGACAATCGTCGTCTCCCCTCTTGACCACATGAAGCCTTAACTCCAGAAAAAAAGCCCCCACAGAACCAAAGACTGACCCACAGCCTAATGAACTGATGGCAGGTCAGAGCTTAAAAACAGGTGAGTTTAGTATATTTTATTTTCTAACTACTTCCCTCCCTTCCGTATTTTAACCTTGGCTTCTTGACAGTCTTCAGACATTATCAAATATATTCATGGCCATCAGGGCACTTTCAATTAAATGTTATATTTACAAAGTAGAATACACTGTATATTATTTCAAAAACATAAATTGTTGCTAAAGCAAGTGCACAGATGGATAGCAGCTCCTGCTGTAATCTGAAAGAAGCATTTGTAAGACACCTAAAATCATAGCTGAATCAACTGTCAAAGCCATTTTAATTACTAAAAGTCAAGTAAAAGACAATAAAAAAATGATTTGCAGATCTGTCCTCTAAACCAATCCAAACAATAGAAATAGCACTGCCTGACATTACACAAAGCATTTTTCAACTAAAATGTATAAAGGAAATGTGCAATAACATGCAATTGCCATAGCATTTGCTAATATACTAAACAAAATCCATCTATCACAAAAGACTGATAAAAATATGACATTCATGTTGCTTTGAAGAAACAGGGTCAGACAAAGAGGAAGCCATGAATTATTTATATCATTTGTTAATGCCCATCTTTAACTCCTAATCATATTGTAATGTGTTTTATTATGTTCTCCCTATACAGCTAATCCCTATATTTTTTCTTCCTTACTTCTTGTAACATTTCATTTGAGGGAAGTCTTAAATGAAATGTCATATGAGAATGGCCCTGCGGTCATTTATTTGCAGCTTTAAAGCCCCCCTAAAAGAGAAGAAGAAGGGAGTGATGAAAAAGTCACCGCAGCTTCTGCCTCTGCTGTTTGCATCTTCAGTGGACTTAGCCACCACAGTCCCTGCCTCTTTGTTTGAAATGAATCATCATAAGGGGGTGATAGAAGCAGGGTGAGTGAAAGCAGTGCCAGGTATCATACAACCCTTTTAAAGCT
The DNA here is from genome assembly GCF_051348905.1 of Ranitomeya variabilis. Taxonomy (NCBI): domain Eukaryota; kingdom Metazoa; phylum Chordata; class Amphibia; order Anura; family Dendrobatidae; genus Ranitomeya; species Ranitomeya variabilis. The sequence continues at coordinate 448,745,754 of NC_135237.1, read as the reverse complement.
AATGTAAGTAATATTCTCTTTTTGTAGGGACCTACTGTCTTTTGCCTATGTGTAAACTACTGTGGCTGGGGTTCTTAATATTGTTAATAATCTACAGTACAGACCAAAAGTTTGGACACACCTCATTTAAAGATTTTTCTGTATTTTCATGACTATGAAAATTGTGCATTCACACTGAAGGCATCAAAACTATGAATTAACACATGTGGAATTATATACAAAAAAGTGTGAAACAACTGAAAATATGTCTTATATTCTAGGTTCTTCAAAGTAGCCACCTTTTGCTTTGATGACTCCTTTGCACACTCTTGGCATTCTCTTGATGAGCTTCACGAGGTAGTCACCGGGAATGGTTTTCACTTCACAGATGTGCCCTGTCAGGTTTAATGAGTGGGATTTCTTGCCTTATAAATGGGGTTGGGACCATCAGTTGTGTTGTGCAGAAGTCTGGTGGATACACAGCTGATAGTCCTACTGAATAGACTGTAAGAATTTATATTATGGCAAGAAAAAAGCAGCTAAGTAAAGAAAAATGAGCGGCCATCATTACTTTTAAGAAATGAAGGTCAGTCAGTCTGAAAAATTGGGAAAACTTTGAAAGTGTCCCCAAGTGCAGTGGCAAAAACTATCAAGCGCTACAAAGAAACTGGCTCACATGAGGACCGCCACAGGAAAGGAAAACCAAGAGTCACCTCTACTTCTGAGGATAAGTTTATCCGAGTCACCAGCCTCAGAAATTGCAGGTTAACAGCAGCTCAGATTAGAGACCAGGTCAATGCCACACAGAGTTCTAGCAGCAGACAAATCTCAACAACAACTGTTAAGAGGAGACTTTGTGCACCAGGCCTTCATGGTAAAATAGCTGCTAGGAAACCACTGCTATGGACAGCCATCAAGAAGAAGAGACTTGTTTGGGCTAAAGAACACAAGGAATGGACATTAGACCAGTGGAAATCTGTGCTTTGGTCTGATGAGTCCAAATTAGAGATCTTTGGTTCCAACCACAGTGTCTTTGTGTGACGCAGAAAAGGTGAACGGATGGACTCTACATGCCTAGTTCCCACCGTGAAACATGGAGGAGGAGGTGTGATGGTGTGGGGGTGCTTTGCTTGTGACACTGTTGGGGATTTATTCAAAATTGAAGGCATACTGAACCAGCATCTTGCAGCGGCATGCTATTCCATCCGATTTGCGTTTAGTTGGACCATCATTTATTTTTCAACAGGACAATGACCTCAAACACACCTTCAGGCTGTGTAAGGGCTATTTGACCAAGAAGGAGAGTGACGGGGTGCTACGCCAGATGACCTGGCCTCCACAGTCACCAGATCTGAACCCAATCGAGATGGTTTGGGGTGAGCTGGACCACAGAGTGAATGTAAAAGGGCCAACAAGTGCTAAGCATCTCTGGGAACTCCTTCAAGATTGTTGGAAGACCATTCCCGGTGACTACCTCTTGAAGCTCATGAAGAGAATGCCAAGAGTGTGCATAGTAGTCATCAAAGCAAAAGGTGGCTACTTTGAAGAACCTAGAATATAAGTCATAATTTCATTTGTTTCACACTTTTTTGTTAAGTATATAATTCCACATGTGTTAATTCATAGTTTTGATGTCTTCAGTGTGAATGTACAATATTCATAGTCATGAAAATACAGACAAATCTTTAAATGAGAAGGTGTGTCCAAACTTTTGGTCTGTACTGTATATTTTTATTTTGTCTACATTTTCCACAACACTTTACAAGCAATGGGTACTGTATATGTAGAAAAATATAGACATTACAGAGTGCAATAGAAATATCCGGCTTAGAGACCCTAGATTAGTATACTATGTAAGTACGAAAGGTTCAGTTTTCAGAGAATCAGTTTAGGATGGAGAATAAGATTTTAGAGACCGCTGACAGACAAGCACGGCTGTTTTGTAGAAGTAGAGGAATGATGTCAGGGGAAGAGGTAAATTATTGGGTGTCAGAGAATTGAAACTAAATTCTAAATCTGATGATAGCTCGCCCTGGAGGGGCACGAGACATAATGTGGCATCTTACTACAACAATTTAAGGTGGAAATATAGCAATTCTAAGTGCCACTGAATGTGTGCATGAAGTCAGAGGATGACAACAGGAAAGGTCATTTGGGTTTTCCTCCCCATTTCTTACCAATTCTCCCAAAAAAATCAAGGTTTTTTTTACATGTCTGTAATGCCTATATTCTATTCTGCCATTCTTATTAGAGCCAAATTACTGTCTATTCAACTTATCCAGATATTGTGATATTCAACCATGTTTTTAAGAGACAGATAAGGTATTTATGTCTAAATTTACACTCAAGTAACACAAGCTTGTTTTTCAAAAATGCTAGAGCCAGATGCTAAAGTCTATAGTAAACTATTATAAGGCTTGGTTTAAAAACATAACATTCTCTGGGTGTCATTTTTTGCTGGTTTTCTCATAGCCTTATCCATAGGACTTCAAGAACACTAAGAAAAATGCTAATGCAATCAATTTGTTTACAACTGATATTTTGGGGGCTATAACAGGGAGATCAACCCCAGAAAACAGATGTGGAGAATGTCACCTTCTTTAACCACAAAGCATGTACTCTATATAAAACTGAAGCTTGAATCATATTACCTATTGTATACATATTCCACAAGTTCTATCAGCAAAGTTTGTTTATCTTCTTGGGCTCATAGCTTTTTATCTTTACTTCTGTTTTGTACTAATTTTTAAATAGTCTAGCAAAATATTTATCTATGTACTGTAAGTTAGCAGTTTAAGTAATTTTGTTTTATTTCTCTTTTAATTTCACAATATGATAAAAAAATAGATTTAGAATCCCAACATTCTTAGGACCTGTTCACATTGCATTTCTGCAGTTGCTGTACATCCAAGATTCCTTCTAAATCCCCAAGAAACAATATTCAGAAGGAACCCCCAATTCTACATTAGAGCAATAAAATACTGTGGTAAGAACTCAGCTCAAATGCCTGAAATGCTTTTTTTTCTAGAAATGTCAGGCTTTTGTGCATCTGACCTGTCAATCTTCAGGAGTGCACCCCCCCCCCTGGAAAACAGGATAGCTGCCAAAGATGAAACTTTGGAATAACCCTTTGAAAGAAAGTTTTGCCCTTTTGTTTTTCCCTCCCCACCTTCCCAGAGCCATAACTTTTTAAATTTTCTGTCAATATGGCCATGTGGGGCTTATTTTTTGCATGACGAGTAGTACTTTTGAACGACACCATTGGTTTTGCCATGTCGAGTACTAGAAAACTGGAAAAAAATTCTAAGTGCGGTGAAATTGCAAAAAAAAGTACAATCCCACAATGTTTTTTTGTTTGGCTTTTTTGCTAGGTTCACTAAATGCTAAAACTAACCTGCCATTATGATTCTCCAGGTCATTATAAGTTCATAGACACCAAACATGTCTAGGTTCTTTTTTATCTAAGTGGTGAAAAAAATCCAAACTTTGCTAAAAAATAAAAATGTGCAATATTCCGATACCCGTAGCGTCTCCATTTTTTGTGATCTGGGGTTGGGTGAGGGCTTATTTTTTGCGTGCCGAGCTGACGTACTGTTCCTTCCAATGGCAGAAAGGGGTTAAATTAATTTATTTAAACTTTACAAAAGTATATTTCTTTTTATTTGATGTATTTAACATATGTAATCCACACCTTGAGGAAGCAGCAGTGAAATGAGTGCATATGTAAGGGAGTATAAAGCATATTCATCTCTGTTGATTGTTACACACTCTATCTACCTTGCCTATGGGTTTTTTTGTGCCCTGGCCTGGCTTTGAATTCAAACATGATTCATATGTAATGAATTATTACTAAGCTAATGTGGTAGGGTATAAGGTATTCTTACCCACCACTTGTTGTCTTGACTGCACTGCCATTCAGGCCTTTTTCATTAGTTGCACTAATGCACTTTGCACGAGTCATTCAGTTTGCTTAGTCAGACTTGGCAGCAGCAAAGCCAACACTTGAAGTACTTGCATTCCTTCTCTGGCCACATTTCATTTATGTATTAGGGCTACTTGCTACACTGCCTACTTCTGCCTACTTTTAGGATTTTGGCCATTTACCTTACAATGAGGTTTTATATTGATGTGCCCTATGCACTTTACTTAATTAGATTTTTTGTGCCTGCATTTATGTGGTCAGCAGCCTTGTATATGCTATGTACTGTCTATATTGTTATATTTATTAATAAAATTAATACTTTAGGATTATACTCTGTGGTGTTTCATATCCCCTCTTTTTGTGTCCATTAGTTCATGAGTTGCTGTCCTTCTTTACATATTTTGGGACATTTGTGCTAAATAAGCTTCTGTTGTGATGCATATACTGTATACTTGTACACCTTGCATCTTTAATATGTGGTGCTACTGTATGTATTTAAGCACTTACAACCTATAGTACTCTGTATGTGTTAGGTGTTAAGTTCCCACCACTGCACAGGGGGAAACTCGAACCATCTCCGCTGCAGCCTCCCATTCTTCTCCAGCCGCAGTGGAGCCTGCTCAGCAGAGACGTCGGTCCCAGCATCTGGCTCAGGCTGATATTGTGCAACTGGTTACTGCTGCCTTTCCAGGCTCTGCCGTTGTAGCCAGTACTGATCAGCAGCGAGCAGGTCTTTCTGGGACTAAGTGCCACTTTTCTCATACTGATCATGCCCACGGGACGACCTCCCATTGGAGGTCGGGGGTCACATGTTCAGGTCCTGTTGCGGCTCCTATTGGACCATCTGGAAGGTTCCGGTGTCCTACTGCTATAAAAGCTTTGCATGGCCACTCGGCCATGCGCTAGTGTAAACTTGCTAATGTGTGTGTGTAGATGAATGTCTGTCGATGGATGAAAGCTCCTTAGTCATTCCCTTTCCTTGTGTTGATAACTGCTCGCGAATGGTGGAAGCTACCTAGCGCCCGACAGTGCTACCTGCACACTCAGCACTCGTTACAGCGTCTCTTCGCAGTGCCCGCCAGTGCGGCACCGTGCGCAATCAGTGCGCTTTCTTGACAACCGGGCAGTGTAGGGTGGGAATTCCCGCTTGGACTCAGCATCTGACTCAGGGCGTCCTCAGGTGCGGACTCAAAAGCCACCGAGGGTCAGAGCGAGTCCAATCACCAGTTTAGTGGGGGTAATTCATAGGGATCCCACTAGTGTCTCTCAGCTGCACCGTGTGACTGCTAACAGGGTGCGTGCAGCGTATATTGGGCGACTCTGTGAAGCAACAGAGTTCACTTCCATTCACACTGGGTGAGGTTTAAACCCACGTGTGAACAAGCGTCCATCCACCATTACTCAGCAGCAGGTGTCATCTCTGCAAGGTGGACCCCGGACTGCGAACGCACCTCATATTCTCTATTATTATTATTTGGTGCGTTCCGCCAGTACTAACAGTATGTTTCCACACAGATTATACTAATTTTAATAATTTGCATGTACCATTGGGGAAGCTCTTAATTATATCAATATCATCAGAATATATATATATATATATATATATATATATATATATATATATATATATATATATATATATATATATAAAAATAAAGGGAACACTTAAACAACAGAATATAACTCCAAGTAAATCAAACTCCTGTGAAATCAAACTGTCCACTTAGGAAGCAACACTGTTTGACAATCAATTTCACATGCTGTTGTGCAAATGGAATAGATAACAGATAAAAATTATTGGTAATTATCAAGACACACTCAATAAAGGAGTGGTTCTGCATGTGGGGACAACTGACCACATCACAGTATCAGTGTTTTCTGGCTGATGTTTTGGTCACTTCTAAAAGTTGGTTGTGCTTTCACACTCGTGATAGCATGAGACAGACTCTACAACCCACACAAGTGGCTCAGGTAGTGCAGCTCATCCAGGATGGCACATCAGTGCGAGCTGTGGCAACAAGGTTTGCTGTGTTTGTCAGCATAGTGTCCAGAGGCTGGAGGTGCTACCAGGAGACAGGCCAGTACACCAGGAGATGTGGAGGGAGCCGTAGGAGTGCAACAACCCAGCAGCAGGACCGCTACCTCAGCCTTTATGCAAGGAAGAACAGGAGGAGCACTGCCACAGCCTTGCAAAATGACCTCCAGAAGGCCACAAATGTGCTTGTTTCTGCACAAATGGTTAGAAACTGACTACATGAGGATGGTCTGAGTGCTCGATGTCCACAGATGGGGTTGTGCTCACAGCCCAACACCGTGCAGGACGAGAACACCAGGATTGGCAAATTCGCCACTGGCGCCCTGTGCTCATCACAGATGAAAGCAGATTCACACTGAGCACATGTGACAGACGTGACAGAGTCTGGAGATGCCGAGTAGAGTGCTCTTCTGCCTTCAACATCCTTTAGCATGACCGGTTTGGCCGTGGGTCAGTAATGGTGTGGGGTGGCATTTCTTTGGAGTGCCGCACAGCCTTCCATGTGCTGCCAGAGGTAGCCGGACTGCCATTAGGTACCAAGATGAGATCCTCAGACCCCTTGTGAGACCATATGCTGGTGCAGTTGGCCCTGGGTTCCTCCTAATGCAGGACAATGCCAGACCTCATGTGGCTGGAGTGTGTCAGCAGTTCCTGCAAGATGAAGGCATTAAAGCTATGGACTGGCCCACCCACTCCCCAGACTTGAATCCAATTGAACAAATCTGGAACATCATGCCTCGCACCATCCACGAACGTCATGTTGCACCACAAACTGTCCAGGAGTTGGCGGATGCTTTAGTCCAGGTCTGGGAGGAGATCCCGCAGGAGACCATCCGCCACCTCTTCAGGAGCATGCCCAGGTGTTGTAGGGAGGTCATACAGGCACTTGGTGGCCACACACACTACTAAGCGTAATTTCCTTGTCTTGAGGCATTTCCACTGAAGTTGGATCAGCCTGTAATTTGATTTTCCGCTTTGATTTTGAGTATCATTCCAAATTCTGACTTCCATGGGATATTATTTTTGATTTACAGTGATCATTTTTATGTTTTATTCTTCTCAATACATTCCACTATGTAATGAATAAAGATTTGCAACTGGAATATTTAATTCAGTGAAATCTAGGATGTGGGATTTTAGTGTTCCTTTTTTTTTGAGCGGTGTGTATATATATATCAGCCTACCCTAAAACTCCTTCTAAACTTCAGTCAAACCAGCGTCAAACAGATTAAAGCTTATATATCCTATAATATCTGCCTACTGATTACAAGAGGCAATGTTACAACTGTAGAGTGCTATGATAATACTATGGTGCATCCGTGCAAACTGGATTACTCCAAATTACTCTAAACTGTATTACTCCAAATTTGCAAATGTACAAGCTCTTATCACACAGAACAACTGCCTAAGTTTGGAAACATCTGTAGCTCCATATAGGCCAATAAGCAAATGCATGCACCCCAAAAAAATAATTTTGAAAATGATACATTCATATCTCAAGACCTCAACTGTATCATAGCACTTACAGTAGTTGAATTTGTTTACATTAGGCATTTTTTCACAAGATGTATGCAAATGTACTTAGCAACAAAGATCTACTCACACTGTATATGCAAATGGTTTCACCAAATATGAACAATAATCATGGTGTTGATTTTCTATAAGTATATTTAAAAATGTGTATTTTGATTGGGATTTATGTTTTGTTTATGTCCCTATAATATAAGGTTATTGTTATATTTCTTTTATTTATAATTAAACACTTACCACTTCTTCATGCTTGCACTTCCTCACATTTATGCCATTGATCTGAAATCAAAATGTATTCATTGTTATTATCTGCAGCTGCCAGGATATTTAACCATTGGAATTAGAGCAAAAGTTATGTCTTACCTGCAGAATAGCATCCCCAATGAATAAAAGTCCAGAAAGCTCAGCTGCAATCATGAGAACAAAAATAATGATGAATAAACAAAATGGATACTGTGATCTTTAATATTTGGTTTATGTGAATAATAACAAATGCTGTTTCTTCCCGCTAGAATCACACTTCAAAGGATTTTCCATGCTGATCATTTCAAATGTAAGATAAAGAAACTCATTTTCCAGGCTGCCAAATGTAGAGTGCCTGGGAAGAAAACATTAATCCTCTTAAGTCTCCTATGGGCAGTCGCAGGATTCACCGACTTGGTAATTTTGGTATTTCAGAGATTGCATTTTCTTGATTAGCAACTAGAAGGATGCATCTATCTGCCACAGTGGTATAATTCAATTTGCCTCTAATTCTTCCCCAAGTAATAATTTATTTTTTCATTATCCAGTCATCACACAGCGATTCAAAAGCTTTGTAATGACTCCCAGCCTTTAAGAAGAGCCTTGTGTACTTTGTGCATCAAGGCAAAAAACCCACATGGAAAAATAATTTCTTAGATAAATGAAAAGGATGTCTGCATGTGGCTTATTTACATATTAGTAGATTTGCTGCTCTCCAGGCATACTAACTGTAATCCACCACAATAGCATCTTACTTACTTTCCTCTTATTCACTTCATATACATATACGCTTTAATAGCACGATTGCGGTGGGAACTAGTGCATGCCGGAAATGCTAAGCAGATATCATAAAGTGATATACTTGATATTGAGGCTATGTGTTACAGGAATAAGCATACTACTTCAAGGGAGGTAACGCTGAGAATTCTAGCTCGATTGTTGACTCTTACTGACTGCTACTGCCAACCGCTAATGTGAAAGACATCTATAGAGATATAGTAGGAATGTCCGGGCAAAAACTAAACATGATGCTTCTAAAAAATTGCCAAGTAATTATATCATGTCATATAAACTCTTCATACACTATGTGATATAAAAGAAAAAAGACTCCCTGGAGAAGAAAGTCAAAGTTTTCTGAACTGCATAGTAGAAGTTCAGCACTCCGACCAACAGAGGCCGCTGTCTTCCTGTTCAGGGTGATGCCACACACCTCAGCTCAGTGAGCCACGCTATTGCCTGGAGCGCAATCATTTGCATGAAGATTTCTCTTGAACTCCTGAACTCTTACTAGTGCAAAAGGAATTTAAAGATCTCCTAAGGTTTTCTGGATTCTCAGTTTTGAGACAATATTGTCAGGACATTCACCTAACTCAATCCCAGTAAGGGTACCGTCACACAGTGCCATTTTGATCGCTACAACAGCACGATCTGTGACGTCGCAGCGATCGTATGATTATCGCTCCAGCGTCGTAGACTGCGGTCACACGTTGCAATCACGGCGCTGGAGCGATGCCGAAGTCCCCGGGTAACCAGGGTAAACATAGGGTTACTAAGCGCAGGGCCGCGCTTAGTAACCCGATGTTTACCCTGGTTACCAGCGTAAACGTAAAAAAAACAAACAGTACATACTCACATTCCGGTGTCTGTCCCCCGGCGTCTCAGCTTCTCTGCACTGTGTAAGCAAAAGAGCCGGAAAGCAGAGCGGTGACGTCAGACGTCACTGCTGTGCTCGCTTTCTGGCTGGCCGGCGCTCACAGTGCAGAGAAGCTGAGACGCCGGAGGACAGACACCGGAATGTGAGTATGTACTGTTTGTTTTTTTTACATTTACGCTGGTAACCACGGTAAACATCGGGTTACTAAGCGCGGCCCTGCGCTTAGTTACCCGATGTTTACCCTGGTTACAAGCGAACACATCGCTGGATCGCTGTCACACACAACGATCCAGCGATGTCAGCGGGTGATCAAGCGACGAAAGAAAGTTCCATACGATCTGCTACGACGTACGATTCTCAGCAGGGTCCCTGATCGCTGCTGCGTGTCAGACACTGCGATATCGTATAGATATCGCTAGAACGTCACGAATCGTACCGTCGTAGCGATCAAAATGGCACTGTGTGATGGTACCCTAAGTCAACTGAAAAATCGGCTTCGAGTGCACCCGTACTATGTCAATAAGGATTTACCAGTGTGTATTGGATTATACTATTGAGGGAACCAGTGTTTTTCTTGTTTAATTGAATCTGTTAATTAAGGTCAGTGCATCCATTTCAGCCTTCTGTGAACTTTAGTGCAGAGCATACACTTTTTAGGACTATATAATATACTAATTTATATATTGGGATGGATCCGTCTGCCAGTATTACATTAATGCACAGTTGACTGAATTCTTAGCATCATCCTGCCACCTTTTCATAATTCAATTCTCTTGTTTGGATTGCGCTCCTTAGGGTCTCCAAAGTGTTTGAGATCCGGAGGGGATTACCATGCCTACTACCATACACATTATTGACTTACAGAGTAACAGCCATTTTCATTTTTATTTCATAAATCAATAAGGTGTATGAATATAAGCAACTTTCTAATAAATCTTACCAGAAAAATATGCTTCTTTCGATGCCAACATTATTATCATTATAAAAATTCTAAATCCTGAGGCAAAATTTGTATTCAGTGAAGACGACTTTCCCATTACTGAGATAGAAGATGGCAGCTGCTACTGATAAAATTCTATCGGATAGGAAGGGGAGGAGCTTTTCCTCTAGCTCCTGTCTACATAGAATTGTATCAGTAGTAACTGCCATCTCCTATCTCAGTAATGGCAAAGTCTTCACTGAATACATATTTTACCTCAGAATTGAGATTTTTGATAATGACTGATCAATTTCGGCAGAGAAGGGAGCAACATTTTTCTGATAACATATATTACAAAACAAAGTTTCTTATTTTTATGTGTACTATTGGTTTATGAAATAATGAAAATAACACTTATGATTTAAGAAATAGGTTATCTGTGAATTTTCTCATACAATACAATATTTTCTAAGCCAAAGTATCTCTAAGGTTCTAGCGTAAGTTGTGTAAAAAAATTGTCAGAAACTTGCACTAGAGTAACTATGGGTTTTAGACATTTTTCTTGACTTTTTTTACCAAAAAGCAGGAGTGTTAGTCTGCTAGAATAAAATTGTGGGCTAAAAAGGAAATCCATGTACAGAAATTGCACCAAAACAGCTTCAATATGTTTATACAAATTATTCACAATAGCAATAAGTGAATCTGACAAAATTTAAATTCATTAGTAGCTTGGGAGCTTTGATTTACATCAAATTATTTAGTATGAATCCAATGGTATTTCTTATGCTTTCTAATCATATTATTCTATCCATATCCCAAGTTACCCATAATAAACAGAGTGAAAATTAAAATGCTCACTTTGCTGCTCACTCGTCATGCTGCCACCACTCATTGTCCATTTTTTTGTGAAGTTCTATTCGACATCTTTTCTCATTAGTGTAGCCCAGTACACAGTGAATATACCATCAAATAATTATGTAAAGTTGTGTGAAGGGGGGTGGCAGCAGTGGGACAAGATATTGTGATGCTCATCGAAAGGAAATTTTAAGTATTTATTGTTTTTGTTTTTATTTCCTTTCCGGCCCTCAAAATCCAGCAAAATGTCCACCAGCCATATTTTAAAGAATGATTTCACATGATCAATCTAAAATAGAAGGTATTGTCATGACTCCACCACTAATGATGTCCTAAGTAGAGATGAGTGAACTTTTTCGGAAAAGTTTGCCAATCTTAAAGTCAGCATAAACATTGTGCATACAGAGTCATGTTCAGATTCCCCAGCATTTTCTGCAAAATGATTGAGTTTCCACTGTCTATGATCTTGTCAGCGTAAAGTTACCGCCAGTAAGATGGTTATTGTTGGTCAGTGATTTCTCCCTGTAAACTGCAGTGAACTAACCACCCCGTGAGACTATTGACACTGTGCTAGCGGTGATGTCACCAAGGTCCCTGCAGTTTAGGGGCCCAGCTAGGAAGGTAGCCTCAATGACCGATGGTAACCTTGATGATGTCACTACTAGTCACTGAGGCTGCACTTGCAGCAGTTCATTCCCCAGTGGTTCTGAAACCTGGATGGTCACATCTTGGCACCGACCAGGTTGAAAACTGTTTATCACCAGGCATGGGTTATGGCATGGGACAGAACGATGGACAGGTGAGGAATATGGCTGTTTTTCACTTTTGCTTTATTACAGGAGACAAGGGCTGCACTGCAATGGGCATTACGTGAGTATAACTGTGTTTGTTATTTTTAAATAAAAATGGAAAAGCGAGTTTTGTTTTTATTTCAAATAAAGGACTTTAAACTTGCTCTGTGTTTATTAACAATATAACTATAAGATTAGTAATGTATAGGCGTCTTATAGACACCTCTCCATTACTAAGCCATGGGCTTGATGTCACCGGTCAATACAAAGGTGACATTAACCCCACAAATATGATCACTTTCATAGTTAATTGTTTAATCTATTTGCATAGTTTTTCCTCCTATATTTTGCAAGTCAACAAACTGGCTGGCCTGGACAATGTGCAGTCAATACATCGGCAAACATAATTGTTCAATTATCCAGCGTCTCTAATCATCCAGGATAACAGCAAAATATGTTACATCAAATGTCAACTTACTGGTCAATATTACAGGCTTATACTAACAAATGTCTCTGTTTTCCTGACCAACCAGAAAGAAACATATAAATTCAAAAATCAACATATAGATAACAATCAATGACTCCTGGCTTGCTGAAAATAGACATCTGTTTAATTAATTTAAAATGCTGTGTTGTCACAATATATTTAGAGTGCAGGCACCAACTGATAAATACTCCCAATAGCTTCACCTGCTGTTGCTGTTATTAACATCAACAACCATCAGCTAATAGGAGTAGTAGTCCCATCTGCTGATGCCAGTGACTGGAAAAATGTTTTCTCTTGATCACAGCTGTGAGCTCATGCTGTCGTTTGATAACGTGATCTGCTGCTCTTTGACCGATGGTAATGATTTTATGACAGCATGGCAAACACTGGACTTTCTGCTCCCCATTCAAGTGAATGGGGTTTAAGTTCAGGTTCAGGCTCAGGTACTGTTTTTGTACACAAACCAAACCTTTTTTAACTGTTCACTGAACCCAAACATTCAAAGTTTTGCTCATCTCTAGTCCTAAAGACACCATGAGTGACAGCTCAGCCTTCAGCTACTTATTATTGCGAATAACAGCTCAGCTGCCCAATCCGGCTTGCAGAGTTTCCACCAGGTGAAACCCACTCAAGGTGATTACCTGGCTATTTTGTTAGCTGGCAATGGTCACACCATTGTCAGTCATATCCTTGATCGCTGGTTTGATAGCTCTGTGATCTGTGTTCAGTTATTCTGATCTTTGTTGCCAGACCTTGGATTTGTCTTTTTGACTATTCATTGTATTGCCCCTTTTGTTTTGACATACTCTGCCCTTTGTTGCCTGACCTCAGACTTTGCCTTTATCTTTTCTGTTGTCTTATCCCTTTTGACTTTGAAGTACTTCCCTGTCATTTGACCTTGACATCCTTGCATTATCGCTTGTCCATGAGAAGTGATTCTGTGTCACAGGAATTTATAAGTCTTATTTTCAATGACAACTTTTTTCCTTCTTTCAATGGTGACATTTTCAAAATTTAATTGCAATGACCAAAAATTGATTTAACCCCTTAACGACCAGAGGTATTTTTGATTTAGCATTTTAATTTTTTGCTCCCCTTCTTCCCACAGCCATAATTTTTTAACGTTTTGGTCAAAATGGCCATGTGAGGGCTTGCGGTGGATTGTGGGACGAGTTGTATTTTTGAACCACAACATTGATTTTACCATGTCATGTACTTGAAAACAGGAAAAAAATTCCAAGTGCGGTGAAATTGCAAAAAAGGGCAATCACACAGTAGGAATAATGTCAGGTCAGTTTAGCTTAATGCTAAAACTGACCTGACATTATGATTCTCCACATCATTACGTGTTTATAGACACCAAACATGTCTAGGTTCTTTTTTATTTAAATGGTAAAAAAAATTGCAAAGTTTGTTAAAAAAAAATTGCGCCATTTTCTGATACCCATGAATTTTTTGTGATCTTGGGTTGGGTGAGGGCTTATTTTTTGCGTGTTGAACTGATGTTTTTAATGATGCCATTTTGGTTCAGATACGATATTTAGATCGCCCATTATTGGATTTTAATGCAATGTTGCGGCAACCAAAAAAACATAATTCTGGTGTTTTGAATTATTTTATCGTTACGCCGTTTAGCGATTGGGTTAATTATTTTTTTATATTGATAGATCGGGCGATTCTGAAACCTGCAATACCAAATAGGTGTATGTTTGATTTTTTTTAATTGTTTTATTTTGAAGAGGTGAAAGGGAGGTGATTTGAACTTATATTTTTTTTTTCCTTTTTTAAATAATTTTTTTAACTTTTTGCATGCTTCAATAGTCTCCATTGGAGACTAGAAGCTGCCATAATCCAATCGGCTCTGCTACATACAGGCGATGATCAGATTGCCTGTATGTAACAGAATTGCTCTCTTGCTATGTGCGCCGACCACCGAGTGGCACTCATAGCAATCCGGCAGTGACAACCATAGTGGTCTGCTGGAGACCTCTGGTTGTCATGCCAACCCATTATTGACCCATGATCACGTGATGAGGAAGGGAGTTAAATGCGCTGTCAGAGTTTGACAGCGGCATTTACAAGGTTGACAGCCTCTGGTGGTTCGGTGGTTGCAGGTACATGTCAGCTGTTCAAAACAGCTCACATGTGCTGGAAAAGATGTGAGCTGACCTCTGGAGCCCACATCAAAGGGAGGGAGTCCGACATTGGTGTACATTTATGCCCAATGTCAGAAAGGGGTTAAGCTACAATTTTTTAAAACTGTACTTATAAACATAATGGTTTTATACATATAGTATTTGTTGGGCTTAAAAAAAGCAAGAAAAAAATGTATTTCTAAACAAGGAAAACTAAAAGTAATAAAAGTGCAGCACTACCAGCTGTGTCCCGTCGAACAGAAGGTAAGCGGGTCCTCTGAGAAAGGCAATTTGTAATTCAGAAGGATAAAGCTTTAGAATAATCACAATCACGCTGGTAAAGGAAGTTGTAGCTCCAACTGTGCATATGCACCGTAAAGTATAAAAATCTACAGAAGACTAATCCGATATATTTATGACTCTTATTAGTACTGCTCAGGCAAATCATGGTTCTATTAGCTAGTTAAATGTAGAAAAGAAGAAACAAGCAGAGAACACCTGTAGTAAACTGCTCGCCTATAGTGAAGATTTAGTTTAATACTTAGAAAAATATTTGTTTGTTTTTTTAGGATTATAGAATACCTGGAATTTGAAAATATCCATTAAGTTTTTATTTTGTTTGGTTTTGATTTTTTTATATATTGCTGTCACTTTACCTTTATTGAATAATGCATCATTTAATTTTTAAATTACAGATAAGTGTCAATTACTTTTTAGTAATGTATGTTCAAACAGTTTTTGCTTCATTTTCATTAAGCATTTCACCATTTGTGTAATCTTCAGTGAATTTGGATTACAGTTTATTCAAAATCAGCAGACAATTAACCCCCGCTGTGTCTAAACTCACCTAAAGGCTATGTTCACATGACTATTTTTCTGTCTGAGTGCTACCCGTGAAAAACATTACAGCATTCAGACCAATATTATTCAATAACTGTGCTCATATAACCTTATTTATTTTCACAGGACGAAACATGCAAGTAAAAAAATCACAGCATGGAATAGTTCTGTGTTTCAGATAAAATTTGCCTATTCTAGTTTTTGGTGGTGAAAACAAATATTGGATCCCATGCACATAAAATATATAGCATCAGAATATTTGTAATTCCTTAAAATAGGAAACAGTATTTGGTCTCGTAAATGTTAATGACTGCAGATGTATAAAAATGGATGTTATATGGAATGCATATGGATGACAATACAGGGGAACAAATATCTGTTTGGACTAAGGCCAGGTTCACACTGCGTTAGCAGCAGCCCATTCAGCACATACGCTAACAGGCTGCTGTTAACGCAAGTGTCGACATTACATCGCACTAGCGCAGATAGAGCATCTGCTAGCTCTATCTGCGCTAGCAGTGACGGACCCGGAAACGCTGCAGCCCACGTCTCAGGGTCCGTCACTCAATGACGGCACATGGCTAGTGCACACCCATTATGGGCATGCTCTAGCGATGCATCAGACATTGCATTCAATGACGGCGTTAACGGACTACGTTACACCACGTTATGTCATGGTGTAACGTAGTCCATCTAACGGACGCCAGGAACGCAATGTGAACCCAGCCTTAGGGCAAAGGGGTATTTCTTACCTCCTTTATTTTTCATTAGATATATGTTTCCCTGTCTGTATGACCTTGCAGATGACATTAGGAGGGGCTTTTGGAGTATTTGCAGTGTAATGGCAGTGGTGCTCATAAGCATTGGGTGCCATGACAGCAGGTTCTCTTCCATGCAAGGCAGATGTTTCTCCTGAGCATGGCAGAGATAGGTAGAGTAATGTCACACATCAGAAATACCGCATGTAAACTAAGGATAGAGGGAAGTCCTGGACAGAGTGTACAGAGCATACCACATGGGCTACAGGTGATATAGGTAGAGTCTGCTTATGGCAGCTGCAATATGGAGACTCCCTCACTAACTTTGTTTCCCAGATAGAGGCAGTACCCTTGAAAGAGGTAATAAAAAGAAGGGTTGAATGGTTCAGAAAAGGTTGAAACTAGCTCTGTTGTTCTGGAAACAATTTCTTAATTACTATGTGTAAGTTGGCCAGCCAGTCTTAAAGAGTGTAGTGACTGTTATTAAAGACTAGACACACCAGGTGGACTCAAATTTTTCCCCACATTCTGAAAATGTATGTGCTGTAAATTTGTCTAATGTACCTGTGCCTGAGATCAAGATGTATAAATCTACAAAAAGAAAGTGATAAGCACCATTGTGCCCCACAGAGACACACAAAAAAGTCCAGATCACCCTGCTAACCCCACTGTGCATACTGAAGGTCACGGGCATAATCTTTAACCTTAGGAACTCCACTTAACATAAAATAGTGTCCTCTGTGACCAAAATCTTTACCATTATCCTGCTGTGTGTATTGATATAAAAGTGAAAATCACGATAATATTTCAATCTCCAGAAGTGATCACTGTATGGGAGGTTTTTCATCCTGACTGCATGACTATAAGGGAGATTGTTTGTAACCAGGTTAAACTAAATGAATACAAATCTCATTAAAAAAAATCACCAGGGATTTATATGTGGCTAAAAAATCATTAGGAAATGTATCCTGTTAAAGGGGTTGTCCCACTAACAAAGTTTATTTAAATCAATAGATCTTGGATTAAAAATAAGTTCCACAACTGGATGTTATTATATAAAATGTTCCTGTGCTGAGATAATCTTATAAATGTGCCCCTGCTGTGTATTGTGTAATGGCCGTGTCTGACCGTACAGAGGGACATAGTCTGATCATACCAGAGCTCCTGGGCAAGGGACAAAGTAAAAAATTATACAAACAGGACAGCATGTACACAGACATTACACAGTACACAGCAGGGGCACATTTATAAGATTATCTCAGCACAGAAACATTTTTTTTAATCACATCGAATTGTGAAACTTATTTTTATTCCAAGATCTATTGACTACAATGTACTTTGTTCATGGGAAAAACCCTTTTAATTCAACTCAATAAACTTTCTTCAAGAATGATCCTTGAATGATTCATTAGCCACAATAACTGTAATTTTCTACTAGTTTTTGTTATTACCTTTTTCAGCACGGTATTATAAATTATTTTCCTCTACATGCAAATCATTCTGCACAGTTTTTACATTTACAATTATTGAGTAAATGTCTAACATAAAAATATTAACATACCATACCTCTTTGTTCTTTGGATATCTTGGATATGACAACTGGAATATTATGTTCAGATCCTCCCTACAAGACACAGGAATTGTTTCTAAGCATTAAAGAAATTAAGAAGGTAACAATGGAGAAAATGTCACTGGGTTAATTTGAAATTCATTATATTAAAGGTGATTGCAGAATATAATTCCCATGTTACATTGTATTAATATGTTATCTTATAACACCATTCAAAATTACAAAATTAATAAAATGTGAATTACTAATTTGGTGCAAGATTACATTTTCCTATTTGGTCTCAAGCACATAATGGCTTTTAATGGTAATGTATGTCCATGTCCTATAACAATTTATAAGGCCTTATTATACCTGCTCAGGTCTTTAATTTACAATTTTATTTTCTTTTGAATTTTGTATGAATATGACACATAAAAGCCACACCAAGTTCCACGAGACGATACCTTACCCAAAAAGCATCCAGTGACACACATAATGCCTACAATTTTATAGTATAGAACCTATAGGGGTTCTTCCTTACTTTTACAACTAATGGCAGTTGTGATAAGGCTTTCATGAGCTTCAGAATACTTGGACATAAATGACACTATACTTACAACTACAATGTCTTTCAATACTTTTTCCAGGAAAATGACGAATTCCAGATGTATACCACATGTTCTAAAATATACTGCATGATACTCAAGCACATTTAATGAGAGAAGAGCAATTTGAACAGTGAGGATCGAGCTTGAGTTTACTTTTCTGAAATTTGCAGTTTTGCGAAATTCGAATGATCTATGATTCGATTTCTGAGGCTCAACAAAAAAACCCCACCCAGCTCCATTTCACACAGTTGTGTAACAAGATATACCGATAAGTACATAAATAACCATGCAGATACAATATTAGGAAGTTCTATCTATTATGTTAGAATGTAGTAACTCTTGTTGATACAGCTGTATATAATTATCTTTTTTTAAGTACAAAATTATTTCAGCTTGATAAGCTAAAAAAAGATGAACTAATAAAGAAAAAAAAGATTCAGCATGTACTGCAACTTCAAATTGTCTACAATTCACAGTAAATGCTTCATTGCTTTTTAGGCAGTCAGAGATAAGACTTAAAACCTCAAGAGCATGATTTAAAGAAATACAATAATGGGAAAAGTAATGATGTACAAGTACAAATGGATAAAGTGATAATAAAATTGACCACCAGAAACATTCTAGAGAACAAAACAAATAAATCGTCTGACAGTGTTTTATATACTAATTAATAAGTGAACCAGTAACTTAGAAGAAAACTCATACTTATATTAAAAAGCTAATTGCCCCTTACTATTTGGCAGTTTTTTCCTATGTACAGAAGCAGGAAGAAAATGGTCAACATTAGAGCGGAGAAGGGTGGGAGCAGCCACGTGTCATAAATATAGCTGACACTTCACTGGCCATGCACTGCTAGAATTAAAGATTGAGTTTCACACAAAACACCCCATAATAATACCATGAAAAACACAATGTTCTCAGAGATGGCAGAATTACATAGCTTTTAGATTAAAAGATGTATATCAAAGTACATATCTGATGTTTGCATGCCTGGGACTTTATGGAGGGTTGTGTATGTTACTGTGTAGGGTGAGGTTATTAGTTTCCAAAGAAAAATCCTTGATTATGTGATCACTCTGTCACAAGATGTCTAGGCTTTCTTTTTGCGTTGGTGACCATGATGTGTATTGAAGTCTTTCAAACTTTTGTGCCAGAATGTTGCAGTATTGTATTCCATTTGTTTCATGAGAAATTGTAGCAATTTACCAAATTTAAACAAAGTAAATGTTTATTTACACTGCGTGATTATAAGAAAGTGAACATTCCTACGAGCTCACTTTTCCCGATAATAGTACTGTGTAAACAGATTGACGTACAACTGCTGAACAAGAAAAACACTTGTTTGATGGGTGCTATGATTTTTTCGCTGGTGGAAAAGACCATTGTTAATGACAGAACATAATCCTGTGTAAAAGGGTTTGCGCTGCTGAAAACAATGGAGGCGTATGAGAATAGGATGATCTATTAGTGATTGCTCTATGCATACTCTATATTCAATGTGGTCTACGGGTCTAAAATGGCTATAGGGTGACCACCATCTATATATATAAGAGGCATCGTGATTACTCGCTAATCCTGCCCTCTGCACAGTAGCTCCGCCCCACCCCATTACCACACAGAATCCCGCCCCAACCACATTACCACACACAATCCCGCCCCACCACATCACCACACACTATCCTGCCCCCACCACATTACCACACATTATCCCGCCCCCCACCACATCACCACACAGAAAACCGCCCCCACCCCATTACCACACACAATCCCGCCCCCCCAGCACATTACCACACACAATCCGCACCACATCACGACACACAATCCCGCCCCCCCACCACATCACTACACATAATCCCGCCAGCCCACCACATCACCACACATAATCCGCCCCCCACCACATCACCACACATAATCCCGCTGGCTCACCCCATTACCACACACAATCCCGCCCCCACAACATTACCACACACAATCCCACCCTCCACCACATCACCATGCATAATCCCGCTGCCCACCACATCACCACGCATAATCCCGCCCCCACCACATTAAAACACATAATCCCGCCCTCCCACCACATCACCACACATAATCCCACCGGCCCACCACATCACATCATCAAGCATAATCCTGCCACCAATCACATCACCATGCATAATCCTGCCCCCCCAACACATCACCACACATAATCCCGCCCACCCACCACATCACCATACCCAATCCCGCCCCCACCACATCAACACACATAATCCCACCCCCAACACATCACCATGCATAATCCCACCCCCCAACACATCACCACACATAATCCTGCCCCCCAACACAGCACCACACATAATCCTGCCCCCCACCCCATTACCACACAAATCCCGCCCCCATCACATCACCACACATAATCCCGCCCCCCCACCACATCACCACACATAATCCCACCCCACCACGCATCACCACACATAATCCTGCCCCCCACACATCACCACACATATTCCCGCCCCCACCACATTACCACACATAATCCCGCCCCCACCACATCACCACAGATAATCCCGCCCTCCTAACACATCACCACAGATAATCCCGCCCCCCACCAAATCACCACACATAATCCCACCCCCACCACATCACCACACATTATCCCGCCCCCCACCACATCACCACATAATCCCACCCCCCACCACATCACCACAAAAAATTCTGTCCCCCCACCACATCACCACAGATAATCCCGCCCCCACCACGTCACCACACATAATCACGCCCCCCACCACATCACCACAAATAATCCTGCCCCCACCACATTACCACCCATAATCCCACCCCCCACCACATTACCACACATAATCCCACCCACCATCACGTTACCACACATAATCCTGCCCCCCACCACATTACCACACATAATCCCACCCCCCATCACATCACCACACATAATCCCACCCCCACCACATCACCACACATAATCCCACCCCCACCACATCACCACACATAATCCTGCCCCCCACCACATCACCACACATAATCCCGCCCCCCCACCAAATCACCACACATAATCCCGCCCCCATCACATTACCACACATAATCCCACCCCCACACTATATTACCACACATAATCCCACCCCCACGACATCACCAATCAAAATCCCACCCCTAACACATCACCATGCATAATCCTGCCCCCAACACATCACCACACATAATCCTGCCCCCAACACATCACCACACATAATCCTGCCCCCCACCCCATTACCACACAAAATCCTGCCCCCACATCACCACACATAATCCCGCCTCCCAACCACATCACTACACAAAATCCCGCCCCTCCACCACATCACCACACATAATCCCGCCCCCCCATGACATCACCACACATAAGCCCGCCCCATACCACATTACCACACATAATCCCACCCCAAACCACATTACCACACATAATCCCGCCCCCCACCACATTAACACACATAATCCTGCCCCCCACCACATTACCACAGATAATCCCGCCCCACCACCACATTACCACACATAATCTCGCCCCCACCACATCACCACACATAATCCCATGACCCACGACATTACCACACATAATCCTGCACCCACTACATCACCACACATAATCCCGCCCCCCCACCACATCACCACAGATAATCCCACCCTCCTAACACATCACCACACATAATACCGCACCCCCACCACATCACCACACATAATCCCACCCCCACCACATCACCACAAATAATCCCATCTCCCCACCACATCACCACACATAATCCCGCCCCCTCCACATCACCACACCTAATCACGCCCCCCACCACATCACCACAGATAATCCCACCCCCCACCACATTACCACACAATCCCGCCCCCCACCACATTACCACACATAATCCCGCCCCCACCACATTACCACACATAATCCTGCCCCCCACCACATCACCACACATAATCCCGCCCCCCACCACATCACCACACATAATCCCGCCCCCACCACATCACCACACATAATCCCGCCCCCCCACCACATCACCACACATAATCCTGCCCCCCACCACATCACCACACATAATCCCACCCCCCCACCACATCACCACACATAATCCCGCCCCCATCACATTACCACACATAATCCCACCCCCACACTATATTACCACACATAATCCCACCCCCACGACATCACCAATCAAAATCCCACCCCTAACACATCACCATGCATAATCCTGCCCCCAACACATCACCACACATAATCCTGCCCCCAACACATCACCACACATAATCCTGCCCCCCACCCCATTACCACACAAAATCCTGCCCCCACATCACCACACATAATCCCACCTCCCAACCACATCACTACACATAATCCCGCCCCTCCACCACATCACCACACATAACCCCGCCCCCCCATGACATCACCACACATAAGCCCGCCCCATACCACATTACCACACATAATCCCGCCCCCCACCACATTAACACACATAATCCTGCCCCCCACCACATTACCACAGATAATCCCACCCCACCACCACATTACCACACATAATCTCGCCCCCACCACATCACCACACATAATCCCGTGACCCACGACATTACCACACATAATCCTGCACCCACTACATCAACACACATAATCCCGCCCCCCACCACATCACCACAGATAATCCCACCCTCCTAACACATCACCACACATAATACTGCACCCCCACCACATCACCACACATAACCCCACCCCCACCACATCACCACAAATAATCCCATCTCCCCACCACATCACCACACATAATCCCGCCCCCACCACATCACCACACCTAATCACGCCCCCCCACCACATCACCACAGATAATCCCACCCCCCACCACATTACCACACAATCCCGCCCCCCACCACATTACCACACATAATCCCGCCCCCACCACATTACCACACATAATCCTGCCCCCCACCACATCACCACACATAATCCCGCCCCCCACCACATCACCACACATAATCCCGCCCCCACCACATCACCACACATAATCCCGCCCCCCCACCACATCACCACACATAATCCTGCCCCCACCACATTACCACACAATCCTGTTCCCACACCACATTACCACACATAATCCGGCCACCCCCCACATCACCACACATAATCCTGCCCCCACCACATCACCACACGTAATCCTGCCCCCACCACATCACCACACATAATTCCGCCCCCCATGACATTACCACAGATAATTCCGCCCCCACCACATCACCACACATAATCCTGCCCCCACCACATTACCACAGATAATCCCGCCCCCTCACCACATTACCACACATAATAAATTTACCACACATAATCCTGCCCCCCCACATTACCACACGAGGATCCGTCCCCACACATTACCACACAAGGCTCTGTCCCCCACATTACCACACGATGCTCTGTCCCCCACACATTACCACACAAAGCTCAGTCCCCCCACATTACCACACGAGGCTCCGTCCCTCCACATTACTACACGAGGCTGCGTCCCCACACATTACCACACGAGGCTCCGCCTCCCACATTACCACACGATGCTTCGTCCCCACACATTACCACACGAGGCTCTATGCCTCCACATTACCACATGAGGCTCCGTCCCCCCCACATTACCACACAAGGCTGCATCCCCACACATTACCACACAAGGCTCCGCCCCCCACATTACCACACGACACTTTGTCCCCACACATTACCACACGAGGCTCTTTCCCCCACACATTACCACACGAGGCTCCGTCCCCACACATTACCACACGAGGCTCCATCCCCACACATTACCACACAAGGCTCCGTCCCCACACATTACCACACGAGGCTCCGTTCCCACACATTACAACACGAGGCTCAGTCCCCACACATTACCACATGAGGCTCTGTCCCCCTACATTACCACATGAGGCTCCGTCCCCACACATTACCACACGAGGCTCCACCCTCACACATTACCACATGAGGCTGCGTCCCCACACATGACCACGAGGCTCCACCCCCACATTATCACACGAGCCTGCGTCCCCACACATTACCCCACGAGGCTCCGTCCCCACACATTACCACACGAGGCTCCGGCCCCACACATTACCACACGAGGCTCCGTCCTCACACATTACCACATGAGGCTGCGTCCCCACACATTACCACATGAGGCTCCGCCCCCCCACATTACCACACGAGGCTCTGTTCCCACACATTACCACATGAGGCTCCGTCCCCTTACATTACCACACGAGGCTCCGTCCCCCCACATTACCACACGAGGCTCCGTCCCCACATTACCACATGAGGCTCTGTCCCCACAAATTACCACACGAGGCTCCATCCCCACACATTACCACATGAGGCTCCTCCCCCCACACATTACCACACGAGGCTCCTCCCCCCACACATTACCACATGCAGCACTTCCTTTCTATGTAATTCAACCACTTCAGCCAAGGTAAACGTACATTTAATTGCATAATCACCAGCAGCGTTAATTAGATAGCAATGAGCGTGCCGAGCATTAGCTGGCTGAAAACAGCTAGTTTAGCAAATATTTGCTGATTGGATGAAATTTAATTATGCCATTCTGGTAGCGTAAAAAAGGGCTGATCTGAAAAATTCATGAGCACGTGTTTTGTCTATTCCCTTCTACACTTGGGGACCCCTTGGTTTTGTGGTTTCAGTTTAGCATTCACTTGCTGTCTTTACTTTGCCTTGGTTATTTTTTCTATCTAATCATTGAGATACTTTTATGCGGTCCATGTTTAGCTTGTTAAGAATGGGATTTTACAAGTAATTCATGCTCATGCTAGGCATATTGAGGGCTTGAGATTGGTTTCTCCTATGAGGATTCTTGCTGAAAATGCTATAAATTTAATCTGGTAAAATCTCTGTCAAATCTTTCTCAAAAAATATTCCTAGTGACGCTAAAGAAGGTTATTTGCAGCATGTGAATGTGACTAGAACAGTCTGTTAGTACTGTTGTGAGATCATATTGATGAAGTGTTTGTAAATACACAGAAACACTATTATGAAATTATCATTTAGGCTAAAGAGTCATTTCTCAGATGGAAGTGACACTATTGTAACAACATCACAAATGGTGTGGAGCCGAGAAGAAACAAACAATGGTTACATCACAGGAGAGAATCTAATCTCCTACACTTGTGACAAAGAGGAATAGCAATCTGTAAGAATACAGACAAATAATTACACATTATTGCAACATTATCTTACCATACTTCAGTCTAGAAAACACTCAGACTATTGTAATAGTATGAGAGCAAAGTACATTTTTAAAATACAAACATAATGACATGATATTATTACATGTATGCCATTATTGCATTAGAAAGTACTCAATTAATTCACAGAACTACTGACTGGATAGAAGTTGCATCAATCACCAGTAAACAATAGATTGATTTAGGAATTAGAACATCTTGAAATTTGTTTCATGAAAAGCATCAGACTAATATCTTATTGTGTTGCTGTTTGGGCTGTCACAAAATGCTCCGCAGTTATGACATCTTATGAGTTATAAAAATCTCATACAGTGATTGTCAGCCCCTGGGCCATCACAGATCAGTGGTTCAGAGAGTCACTGAGAAAGTCTCTCTCTTCTGTAGTTTGTAAGCTCTTTTAGTTAGTGGGGTTCTCTTTATTTATCACTTGGAGAGTGTCCGCACTTATGATCAGCAGAGTTCTCTCTTCTGTAGGAAGTAAGCTCTTATGGTCTTCAGTGTATCGTCTCTCTTTTGTCTCCTGTACAGTGTAAGCTCTTATAGTCTGCAGTGTCCTGTCTCTCTTTTGTCTCCTGTACAGTGTAAGCTCTTATGGTCTGCAGTGTCCTGTCTCTCTTTTTGTCTCCTGTAGAATGTAAGCTCTTATGGTCTGCAATGTCCGATTCTCTCTTCTGTAGGAAGTAAGCTCTTATGGTCTTCAGTGTATTGTCTCTCTGCTTTTCTCCTGTAGAGTGTAAGCTCTTATGGTCTGCAGTGTCCCATCTCTCTTTTGTCTCCTGTAGAGTGTAAGCTTTGATTGTCTATACAGGAGACAAAAAGACAGACAGACACTATAGACAATAAAAGCTTACACTCTACAGAAGACAAAAGAGAGATGGGACACTGCAGACCATAAGAGCTTACACTCTACAGAGACAAAGAGACGGTACACTGCAGACCATAAGGGTACTGTCACACAGTGGCACTTTGGTCGCTACGATGGTACGATCCGTGACGTTCCAGCGATATCCATACGATATCGCAGTGTCTGACATGCTACTGCGATCAGCGACCCTGCTGAGAATCGTACGTCGTAGCAGATCATTTGGAACTTTCTTTCGTCGCTGGATCTCCCGCTGTCATCGCTGGATCGTTGTGTGTGACAGCGATCCAGCGATGCATTCGCTTGTAACCAGGGTAAACATCGGGTTACTAAGCGCAGGGCCGTGCTTAGTAACCCGATGTTTACCATGGTTACCAGCATAAAAGTAAAAAAAAACAAACCGTACATACTCACATTCCGGTGTCCTTCAGGTCCCTTGCCGTCTGCTTTCTGCTCTGACTGACTGCCGGTCGGAAAGTGAGAGCAGATCACAGCGGCGACGTCACCGCTGTGATCTGCTTTCACTTTACGGCGGCACTCAGTCAGTGCGGGAAGCAAGACGGCAAGGGACCTGACGGACACCGGAATGTGAGTATGTACGGTTTGTTTTTTTTTACTTTTACGCTGGTAACCACGGTAAACATCGGGTTACTAAGTGCGGCCCTGCGCTTAGTAACCCGATGTTTACCCTGGTTACCTGGGACCTCGGCATCGTTGGTCGCTGGAGAGCAGTCTGTGTGACAGCTCTCCAGCGACCACACAACGACTTTCCAATGATCACGGCCAGGTCGTATCGCTGGTCGTGATCGTTGGAAAGTTGCAGAGTGTGACAGTACCCTAAGAGTGTACACACTACATGAGACAAACAGAGAGACGATACACTGAAGACCATAAGAGCTTACTCTCTACAGGAGACAAAAAGAGAGACAGGACACTGCAGACCATAAGAGCTTACACTCTACAGGAGACAAAAAGACAAACGGGACACTAGAGTGTAAGCTCTTATGGTCTGCAGTGTCCTGTCTCTCTTTTTGTCTCCTGTAGAGAGTAAGCTCTTATGGTCTTCAGCGTATCGTCTCTCTGTTTGTCTCATGTTGTGTGTACACTCTTATGGTCTGAAGTGTACCGTCTCTGTCTCTGTAGAGTGTAAGCTATTATGGTTTGCAGTGTCCCTTCTCTCTATCTGTCTCCTGCAGAGTGTAAGCTCTTATGGTCAGCAGGTTTCTCTCTGGGTTCTCTCCCACTTCTGTAGAGTAGTGTGTAAGCTCTTTTGGTCAGTAGTAGGGTTCTTTATATCTCTCCTATAGTGTTAGCTCATATGATCAGGGTCTGCTCACTCTTCCGCAGAGTAGAATGTAAGTTATTATGGTCAATGGGGTCCTCTCTCTCTCCTGTAGAGTTTAAGCTCTTATGGTCAGCAGAATTATCTGCCTCTCACCTGTAAAGTGTAATATCCTCCTATAGTCATCAGGGTTTTCTCTCTCTTCTCCCTCATGAGTATTTTCAGAGTAATTACAAGCTTTCCAGTATTGAGGATCAAACAAAATTTATTCTGTGCAAATAAAATTTTGGGAGAAAATTTGGTGCAGCCAGTAAATTTTATTATTTTAAAAAATTGCTCATCTCTAGAAGAAGACATAACTATGGAAGAAGGTTAAACATAATAGAAAGCTTTCTCTAAATTCGGCCGTGCTACAACTCGGCCACAGCTATTCATCAATGGGACCTCACAAATATAATAGAATTGAGGGATTATGAATACATCATCACAATAATGGAAAGACTATCAAAATAAGCACACTCTAGTGGCATCAGCATCATACAACACATACTTTACAGCAAAACTGAAATCGTGTAGTAACAGTATTTTCCCAGGAAATAGACGTTTTCACAATAAAGGAAAATGTTTAAATACTCAACAACAAACGTGGAGCCGGTGGGTTGCTCTTGCAGAAGTGGTCCTAATATAATACTATGTAATTTGTAAATAGCATAAACACAAATTATTGCTATTTAACAATAGAATACAGTGTATAAAAACAGCTACATATAGACAATAGTATGTAATCATCAGCGTAAAGGACAAGCTGATAACACAAAGAAACAACTCACTTTGTAATAAATAATTAATTCACTACCATATATTAACTGGACATACACAAACATACTATTACACACACACACACACACTTGTTACACCCTGAAAAGATCTCAGTCTATAGATAAATAAATACACATAATGGTATGTGCATGCTTAGCCAATGCTTGCAGCTTAACAAAACTGGCGAGTGTCACCTGATTCTTGTTTGAGTGTCATTTTCTATTCCTGGACTATGCCACTATCCTGCATTTATTTTATTGCCTGTCTGTGCTTGACTCTGCTTTTCTAGTTTGGACTTTTCCTATCTTTTTTGCATTTATAGCCTTTCTTTTGCTTCTCTGGTTTGATTTTCATGGTAATGATTGCGCCTCTGTTATGAAAAGTTAAGTCCAACTACCAGATAGTGATCTCTGACAAAGAACAGGAGAGTTGCAATTGTGTGTCTCACTTTAGACTGCACTACAAGAGGCTAGATGAGGAAAATATGAATATACATTATGTATTTGGATAATAGACGTGCAACTTACAGCTGATCCATACCAAAGTTTTTTATATAATAAAACAGACTAGGATAAGAAAAAAAATCATCCAATATTAACCCCTTAACGACCGCCGATACGCCTTTTAACGGCGGCCGCTAAGGGTACTTAATCCACAGCGCCGTTAATTAACGGCGCTGTGGAAAAAGTGAATAGCGCCCCCCAGAGTCGGATTTTCTCTGGGGTCTCGGTTGCCGAGGGTAGCCGAGACCCCAGAGAACATGATTCGGGGGGGTTTTACCGACCCCCGAGTTGCGATCGCCGGTAATTAACCATTTACCGGCGGTCGCAACAAAAAAAAACAAAACGCGATTTGCCGTTTAATTTCTCTGTCCTCCGATGTGATCGCACATCGGAGGACAGAGAAATGTGGTCCCCGATGGCCCCCAATAGCCCCCCAATACTTACCTACCTCCCCCGGTGCTCCTCGTGTCTCCCCATGGGCGCCGCCATCTTTTTTCCGGGAACAAATGGCGGGCGCACGCGCAGTGCGCCCGCCACCCGGCACCCGGATGTTCTTTGGGGTCTCGGCTGCTGGGGGTAGCCGAGACCCCAAAGAACATGATCGGGGTCGGTTTGCACCGACCCCTGCTTTGCGATCGCCAGTAATTAACAGTTTACCGGCGACCGCAAAAAAAAAAAAAAAAAAGCGATCAGTTATTTCTCTGTCCTCTGATGTGATCGCACATCAGAGGACAGAGAAATAGGGGGATTCGGGGACCCTATCATACTCCCCCCCGGTCCCTGGGTCCTCTTCTGTCTTCTCCTGCCAGCCGGCTTTTTCATCATGGCCCGCCATCTGCTGCCATCTGCCGGCCGGCAGGAGAAGACAAGTTGGGGCTAAAATTAGGGTTAGGGTTAGGGTTAGGGTTAGAGTTAGGGTTAGAGTTAGGGTTAGGGTTAGGGTTAGAGTTAGGGTTAGGGTTAGAGTTAGAGTTAGGGTTAGGGTTAGGGTTAGGGTTAGGGTTAGAGTTAGGGTTAGGGTTAGAGTTAGGGTTAGAGTTAGGGTTAGGGTTGGGGCTAAATTTAGGGTTAGGGTTAGGGCTAGGGTTAGGGTTAGGCTACTTTCACACTAGCGTTTTTTGGCTTCCGTCGCAATGCGTCGTTGGAGAAAAAACGCATCCTGCAAAAGTGCTTGCAGGATGCGTTTTTTCTCCATTGGCTTGCATTAGCGACGCATTGCGACGGATTGCCACATGTCGCATCCGTCGTGCGACGGATGCGTCGTGCTTCGGCGGACCGTCAACACAAAAAAAACTACATGTAACTTTTTTGTGCGACGTGTCCGCCATTTCCGACCGCGCACGCGTGGCCGGAACTCCGCCCCCGCCTACCCGCACCTCACAATGGGGCAGCGGATGCGTTGAAAAAACAGCATCCGCTGCACCCGTTGTGCGGCGCTCACAACGCTAGCGTCGGTACGTCGGCCCGACACACTGCGATGGGCCGAGTACGACGCTAGTGTGAAAGTAGCCTTAGGCTTCTTTCACACTTGCGTCGGTACGGGGCGGTCGCAATGCGTCGGCCCGATGTACCGACGCACGTTGTGAAAATTGTGCACAGCGTGGGCAGCGGATGCAGTTTTTCAACGCATCCGCTGCCCAGTCTATGTCCTGGGGAGGAGGAAGCAGAGTTACAGCCACGCATCCGTGGAAATGGCAGACGCGACGTACAAAAAAAAGGTTACATTGAACTTTTTTTGTGACGACGGGGGCTAAAGTTATGGTTAGGGTTGGGGCTAAAGTTAGGGTTGGGGCTAAAGTTAGGGGGTTAGAGTTGGGATTAGGGTTAGGGTTTGGATTAGGGTTGGGATTAGTGTTACGTTTGGGATTAGGGTTGGGATTAGGGTTAGGGTTGGGATTAGGGTTAGGGGTGTGTTGGATTTAGGGTTTTGATTAGGGTCATGGTTAGGGTTGAGATTAGGGCTGTTTTGGGGTTAGGGTTGTGATTATCGTTAGGGTTGTGATTAGGATTATGGATCGGGTTGAGATTATGGTTAGGGGTGTGTTGGGGTTAGGGTTGGAGTTAGAATTGGGGGGTTTCCACTGTTTAGGTACATCAGGGGGTCTCCAAACACGACAGCCAATTTTGCGCTAAAAAAGTCAAATGGTACTCCCTCCTTTCTGAGCTCTGCCGTGCGCCCAAACAGTGGTTTACCCCCACATATGGGGCATCAGCGTACTCGGGATAAATTGGACAACAACCTTTGGGGTCCAATTTCTCCTGTTACCCTTGTGAAAATAAAAACTTGGGGGCTAAAAAAATCTTTTTTGTGGGAAAAAAATATTTTTTATTTTCACTACTCTGCATTATAAACTTCTGTGAAGCACTTGGGCATTCAAAGTTCTCACCACATATCTAGATAAGTTCCTTGGGGGGTCTATTTTCCAAAATGGGGTCACTTGTTGGGGGTTTCTACTGTTTAGGTACATTAGGGGTCTGCAAACGCAACATAACACCCGCAGACAATTCTATCAAAGTCTGCATTCCAAAATGGCGCTCCTTCCCTTCCGAGCTCTGCCGTGCACCCAAACAGTGGTTTACCCCCACATATGGGGTACCAGCATACTCAGGACAAATTGGACAACAACTTTTGGGGTCCAATTTCTCTTGTTACTCTTGTGAAAATAAAAACTTGGGGGCTAAAAAATCTTTATTGTTAAAAAATATATATTTTTTATTTTCACGACTCTGCATTATAAACTTCTGTGATGCACTTGGGCATTCAAAGTTCTCACTACACATCTAGATAAGTTCCATGGGGGGTATAGTTTCCAAAATGGGGTCACTTTCGGGGGGTTTCTACTGTTTAGGCACATCAGGGGCTCTTCAAACGTGACATGGCGTCCGATCTCAATTCCAGTCAATTTTGCATTGAAAAGTCAAATGGCGCTCCTTTGCTTCCGCGCTCAGCCATGCGCCCAAACAGTGGTTTACCCCCACATATGGGGTGTCGGCGTACTCAAGACAAATTGTACAACAGCTTCTGGGGTCCATTTTCTCCTGTTACCCTTGGTAAAATAAAAATTTGGAGGCAAAAAGATCATTTTTGTAGAAAAAATGTGATTTTTTTATTTTCACGGCTCTACGTTATAAACTTCTGTGAAGCACCTGGGGGTTTAAAGTGCTCACCACACATCTAGATAAGTTCCTTAAGGGGTCTAGTTTCCAAAATGGTGTCATATGTGGGGGGTCTCTACTGTTTAGGCACATCAGCGGCTCTCCAAACGTGACATGGCGTCCGATCTCAATTCCAGCCAATTCTACATTGAAAAAGTAAAACGACACTCCTTCTCTTCCAAGCTCTGCGGTGCGCCCAAACAGTGGTTTACCCCCATATATGGGGTATCGACGTACTCAGGAGAAATTGCACAACAACTTTTGTGGTCTAATTTCTCCTGTTACCCTTGTGAAAATAAAAATTTTGGGGCAAAAAGATCATTTTTGTAGAAAAAATGAGATTTTTTATTTTCACGGCTCTACGTTATAAACTTCTGTGAAGCACTTGGGGGTTCAAAGTGCTCACCACACATCTAGATAAGTTCCATAAGGGGTCTAGTTTCCAAAATGGTATCACTTGTGGGGGGTTTCCACTGTTTAGGCACATCAGGGACTCTCCAAATGCGACATGGCATCCGATCTCAATTCCAGCCAATTCTGCATTGAAAAAGTCAAACGGTGCTCCTTCACTTCCAAGCTCTGCGGTGCGCCCAAACAGTGGTTTACCTCCACATATGGGGTATCGACGTACTCAGGAGAAATTGCTCAACAACTTTTGTGGTCTAATTTCTCCTGTTACCCTTGTGAAAATAAGAATTTGTGGGCGAAAAAATCATTTTTGTGAAAACAAATGCGATTTTTTATTTTCACGGCTCTACGTTATAAACTTCTGTGAAGCACTTGGGGGTTCAAAGTGCTCACCACACATCTAGATAAGTTCCTTGGGGGGTCTAGTTTCCAAAATGGTGTCACTTGTGGGGGGTTTCCACTGTTTAGGCACATTAGGGGCTCTCCAAACGCGACATGGCGTCCGATCTCAATTCCAGCCAATTCTGCATTGAAACAGTCAAACGGTGCTCCTTCACTTCCAAGCTCTGCGGTGCGCCCAAACAGTGGTTTACCTCCACATATGGGGTATCGGCGTACTCAGGAAAAATTGCACAACAAAATTTGTGGTTAAATTTCTGTTTTTACACTTGTGAAAATTAAAAAAAATGGTTCTGAAGTAAAATGTTTGCAAAAAAAAGTTAAATGTTCATTTTTTTCTTCCACATTGTTTTAGTTCCTGTGAAGTACGTAAAGGGTTAATAAACTTCTTGAATGTGGTTTTGAGCAGCTTGAGGGGTGCAGTTTTTAGAATGGTGTCACACTTGGTTATTTTCTATCATATAGACCCCTCAAAATCACTTCAAAGGTGATGTGGTCCCTAAAAAAAACATGGTGTTGTAAAAATGAGAAATTGCTGGTCAAATTTTAACCCTTATAACTCCCTAACAAAAAAAAAAAATTGTTTCCAAAATTGTGCTGATGTAAAGTAGACATGTGAGAAATGTTATTTATTAACTATTTTTTGTGACATATCTCTCTGATTTAAGGGCATAAAAATACAAATTTTGAAAATTGCAAAATTTTAAAAATTTTCGCCATATTTCCATTTTTTTCATAAGTAATCGCAAGTAATATCGAAGAAATGTTACCACTAACTTGAAGTACAACATGTCACGAAAAAACAATCTCAGAATCAGTGGGATCCGATAAAGCGTTCCAGAGTTATAACCTCATAAAGTGACACTGGTCAGAATTGTAAAAATTGGCTCGGTCATTAAGTACCAAATTGGCTCTGTCACTAAGGGGTTAAAGCCTTTGCTAAACAACATGACTATAAACAGGCAATGTTTCTCCACAATACAAACAAATTACCCAAGGATCAATTCTCACACCTGTTTTTTTCCAACCTACAAAAAGCAAGTCGACTTTTGTAAGTGTAGTTTTTATGCAGACCATTGATCAGGAAAAAACCCGATATGTGAATAGCCCCATTGGGCTGTTAGTGAGACACACTGAGAGCACAGAAGCTTTAAAAACAAATGTGCAATTGAGGCTTCTGTGCGCTGTTTAGAACCCGCTCCGAAGTTTTTTTTAAGGTTGCAAATAGTCATGAGTGAGCGTGCTTGGATAAGATGCTCTAATACTATATTCAAGTAACCATGGCTGCATGTCTCTTGGCTGTCCGGCAGCCACAAAACATGCAGAGATTGCCTGTCTGTTAGGCAATCCCTGCATGTGTTATAGCTGTCGAACAGACTAGAGACATGCAGTCAAGGTGACTCAAACATAGTATTAGGGCATGTCAAAGATACTCTATTAGCACTCAAGAATGCTTGGCTTACACCTTATGCGAGCATGTTTGCTCATCATCACTAATAGTGAAATCAATTTTTATTTATATTGCGAGTGAAACAGATTGTGTAGCTCCCTGTATCTAAATGATTACCTTGCTACTTAGCTGAGCTCTCAGCCCCAGATCTCCACCAATTGTAACATTTGCTCTGTGGTGATGTTTGCTGGTATTTCTGTACTCTGTTCATTGCTTCATTGCTACCTGTTTTTAGACCTCGTTCTGACCATCCATTTGCCCAGCTCCTTTGCTTTGATCCTCTATTTTCTTGGTATTCTGAGCTCGGACCATGAACTGACTTCTCATTTATCATTTTCCCTTTTGATTACTGTGTTCACTTGGAATCTGATCCCAGAACGTTTGTATCTGTGAGTAGTGACTGAATAACACTGATAACATACACATAAATTGTTAAGTGGCATACTCTTCTGTACTTGATGCATCATATCCCTGCAACACCATTGTAAATTAATCAGGACCTTTATTTCTACTCGCTATCTGACTACAGGTGCTTCTCAGAAAATTAGGATATCATCAAAATGTTTAATTTATTTTAATTTATTTCAGCTCTTCAACACTACAAGTGAAACTCATATATTATATAGAGTCATTACAAACAGTGATCTATTTCAAGTGTTTATTTCTGTAAATGTTGATGATTATGACTTACAGACAATGAAAACTGAAAAGTCATCATCTCAGTAAATTAGAATACTTAATAACACCAGCTTGAAAAATAATTTTAAAATTTGAAATGTTGGCTTATGGAAACGGAAGTTCAGCAAATGCACTCAATACTTGGTCAGGGCTCCTTTTGCATGAATTACTGCAAATGCGGTGTGGCATGGAGGCGATCAGTCTGTGGCACTGCTGAGGTGTTATGGAGGCCCAGGTTGCTTTGATAGCAGCCTTCAGCTCGTCTGCATTGTTGGGTCTGGTGTCTCTCATCTTTCTCTTGAGAATACCCCATAGATTCTCTATGGGGTTAAGGTCTGGCGAGTTTGCTGACCAATCAAGCACAGTGATACTGTTGTCTTTAAACCAGGTATTGGTACTTTTGGCAGTGTGGACAGGTGCCAAGTCCTGCTGGAGAATTAAATTTCCATCTTCAAAAAGCTTGTCGGCAGAGGGAAGCATGAAGTGCTCTAAAATTTCCTGGTAGATGGCTGCGCTGACTTTGGCCTTGATAAAACACAGTGGACCTACACCAGCAGATGACATAGCTCCCCAAACCCTCAATGATTGTGGAAATGTCTCACTAAACCTCAAGCAGCTTGGATTGTGTGCCTCTCCACTCTTCCTCCAGACTCTGGGACCTTGATCTAAAAATGAAATGCAAAATTTACTTTCACATGAAAACAACACCTTGCACCAATGATCAACAGTCCAGGTCTTTTTCTCCTTGGCAGAAGTAAGACGCTTCTGGCGTTGTCTATTGGTCATAAGTGGCTTGACACAAGGAATGCAACACTTGTAGCCCATGTTCTGGATACATCTGTGTGTGGTGGCTCTTGAAGCAATGACTCCAGCAGCAGTCAACTCCTTGTGAATCTCCCCAAACTTTTCGAATGACCTTTTCTTAACAATTCTTTCAAGGCTGCGGTTTTCCGAGTTGCTTGTGCACCTTTATCTACCACACTTTTTCCTTACACTCAACTTTCCATTAAAATGCTTGGATACAGCACTCTGTGAAGAGCCAGCTTTTTTAGCAATGATCTTTTGTGGCTTACCCTCCTTGTGGAGTGTGTCAATGACTCCCTTCTGGACATCTGTCATCCCATGATTGTGGAGCCTACTGAAACAGACTAAGGGACCTTTTCAAATGCTTAGGAAGCCTTTTCAGGTGTTTTCGGTAATTATTCTAATTTACTGAGATAATGACTTTTGGGGTTTCATTGGCTGTAAGCCATAATCATCAACATAAGCAGAAACAAAAACTTGAAATAGATCACTGTATTTGTAATAACTCTATAAAATATACGAGTTTCACTTCTTGTATTGCAGAACTGAAATAAATAAACTTTTTTTTCATGATATTCTAATTGAGTGAGAAGCACCTGTACATATTCCCTTTGATATATCGTATGTGGAACTACTTTCCATTATAGCACCTTAATGTTATTCACATTTGTATTTATTCCCATACTGGGATTACATTTATTAATAGCAGTAACCTCTGGTGTTGAGTTAATACCTAGTTTATTGTTGATTTTAGCACATGTATTATTCTGTTTGTAACGAGAAAACTGAATTAATCATGCATTACGGTAACTGCAATCTTGGGATCAATGTTGTGCTGGTTTTCCAACATATATTCTGATATTTTCTTTTATTCTGCCTTGCCATTTGTAAGAAATATTAAAGTTGTATTCTACACACATGTGCAGCTGTTTTTTTCTTCACATATTTCTTTATCCAAGCAAAAAAAAAAACATTTTTTATGGCAATTCTAATATTTCAAGTGTTGCTATTTATATATAAACAAGAAAGTAATTCAGATTTTGTGTGCAAATTCAGTACTTAGCATGCAAGTATATATAAAGCTAGAGTATGTACAAGAACAATATTCTAATGTCTGTTGGTTATGGGTCACAGGATGCACACTTGATTCTGGGAGCAGGATCAGATTTAGGCCGGGATCACACATACGCGTGATACGGCCGAGTCTCGCAGGTGAAATCCCTCCTCTGGCGCCAGCACTTGGGAGCGGAGCGTGCAGCTCCATGTATTGCTGTGCGGCTGCACATTCCGCTCCGGAGAGCCGGCGCCAGAGGAGGGATTTCACTGCGAGACTCGGCCGTATGTCATGTATGTGTGATCCCGGCCTTAGGGTTCAAATTGCAGGTTCAAGATTACAGGTTAACACCTCAAGTGCCCTTTCTCTGCAAAAAGAAAGCACCTCCCTCCAAATTGTTGTGCAGATTCCAGTTTCAGGATCCAAAAAGCAGGACACATACAAGTTTCAGGCACAGTTTAGGCACAGAGCCCCTAACTCTCCAGTTCAGCTAAAACTTGCAGGCAATGACATTTCGTGAGGTCAATGCACTGATTTAGATTACTTTGTCCACTACACTGATAGGTGAGTGAGTTTAACGTTAGTGTTCTCAATAGTTAGGCTGAATCTTTAGTAAAAGGGAAACAGATCCCCTGAATACGTAAAACTGGCTCCATGACTTTTATGACCTTTATATAATTTTGTTGGTAATTTTTTATATTGTTTTATGGAACTGCACATATTGTAGCTAAATCAACTTGTATACAGCACTTACTTATAACATTTTAGACCTATGTCTAGGTTATCCAGTAATATCCAGTCCCACTGCTCCCGAAACTGGCACCGGAGAATCCTAACAGCACAGACTGTGCAAAATGTGAGGACTCACAAGTCTGCAATCACGTAGAGTGACTGCATACTGGCAGCCTATGTCCGTACAATCACTTTAATGTCAGGAAACAAACAGCCCATATAGTGCTTATAATATATTGCATATATTTGGCCATGTGGGAAGGGGAGAGCTTGTTTACTTTTGCTCTAATCATGGAACTTGCCTTTTGGAATCTATACATATGCTACATAAGCACTACATGTTTAGTGAAAGTTTGACTATCTTTTGTTTAACCATAGTGCAAAATATATGATAAAAGTTTGTCTTTACCAAATTACTTTAAGAATAGATTTTTTATGTTGAAAGAAAATTGCTATGCAGGCATATATGAACATTCTTTTTTAAGTTAAAATAAATGTAAAATATGTGTTCTCATTATAGCTACACTGCATTGATAATAACTGCGTGGGCTTGATAGCAAAATTACTAATTAGTACGCATGCAATTTTCCGTCTTTGATCAAAGACGTTTCATGAAGATCCATTGTCTGCATATATTAGCGATGGCAAAGGTGTATGTTAATGAAGAGTCCTAATGACATGGGAAAATATGTGTGCTGTTTAAAATTAAAGCAAAATTAAAAATCAAGGATCATTTCCCCTGTTCACAGCAAATTAGCTCAAGTTGCAAATTATCTGTGATTTTTACTTTGATTACTGGTAACAAAAAATAATTAAGTGCAACAAATATTATATCTATATCAAGAAAAAATATATAATAAGAAATACAGGAAACTTGAGCTTATTTGTATCTAGTAAGTATAAAGTCTGAATATTCTATGTTGAAAATAGCACTTTGGTATAAACACTTGGATTTACTTTATCTGAAATTATAAGACAATAAGCTCAAATTAAGAAAGAAATTAAAAATGTAAATTTAGCCCTGACATAAATGATGGCTGTTCTTTCAGACAACTTGATCTCATTTGATTGAAAATGCACTAATAGACAATAATCAAATCAATTTATGTCAAAATTATGCTTTCTTACCCCTAAATATTTACTCAAGTTTTTTGACCACTAAGTGTCAACCTCTTGTTGCCAAGTGTAAATCGCCTTTAGCAGAGGAGGTACAGACAGATTACAGAAAGGGGGGAAAGGTCTTTATCTCTCTGCTCCTGTCAAACTTTGTATTAACATAAATTAAAGAACAGCTTTCAGTTTGGGGGTAGAAAGCAAATGGACAATATTACACACAAAAAATGCTGGGAAGTTAGGGAAAGAAAGTTCCTGTACCTATACCTATGGCAGAATGCTAATGAATAGAATCTTCCTTCCTCAAAAAAGTGGACCATTAAAAAACAGGACAGTTATCATGCATATTATAAACACTAAATGAGTTTTGTAGTGCATGAGAGCATTGAGGCTATGCTTATCCGTTTTTTTCTGAAAAGACAAAAATTAGGTATCTCGAGATCAAAAGAAACTATATTGCAAGTACCATCTAGGAAAGGGAACTAGCTACCTTCTAACTCAATATATGACCCATGAATGAATCTTACAATACAAACAGGGATAAATGCCGAGCCAGAAAATGATTTATGGACATCCTGTTTCAGGGTGTGCAATATCCAGGGTGTCAATAATGCGATGCCTTTGATGTATTGTTAAGGAGTACTGGTTCTTGTTTACGAGACCAACTAAGTATAGTAAGAACAGAGTCCAGTCTAGATGAAAGAGTTGAAAAAAGCTTTATTCTGCCATGGTATAATATGATGTTTCGACCAGCAGTGATAAAGGCCTACTGCTGGTTTGGACACTGTTCTTACTATACTCAGTTGGTCTCTTCAAGAAGAAACAGTACTTAACATTTTCTGATTGCTGCTATTTCCAAGTGGGTTCCTTGGATCAAGAGCAGGTGTCCTAACTTAGTCAGCGCTGTCAGATTTCCTTTTATGTGTTTCAACTGAGTATAGTATCCTACAAGCAACATTCCATGGGAGAAAAAGATCCAAATTAGCTATATAGCAGAATGAAAGAAACTATGTTGCAAGAATCTCTTAGGATAGGTACAGTGGGGCAAAAAAGTATTTAGTCAGTCAGCAATAGTGCAAGTTCCACCACTTAAAAAGATGAGAGGCGTCTGTACTTTACATCATAGGTAGACCTCAACTATGGGAGACAAACTGAGAAAAAAAAATCCAGAAAATCACAATGTCTGTTTTTTTATCATTTTATTTGCATTTTATGGTGGAAAATAAGTATTTGGTCAGAAACAAAATTTCATCTCAATACTTTGTAATAAATCCTTTGTTGGCAATGACAGAGGTCAAACGTTTTCTGTAAGTCTTCACAAGGTTGCCACACACTGTTGTTGGTATTTTGGCCCATTCCTCCATGCAGATCTCCTCTAGAGCAGTGATGTTTTTGGCTTTTCGCTTGGCAACACGGACTTTCAACTCCCTCCAAAGGTTTTCTATAGGGTTGAGATCTGGAGACTGGCTAGGCCACTCCAGGACCTTGAAATGCTTCTTACGAAGCCACTCCTTCGTTGCCCTGGCGGTGTGCTTTGGATCATTGTCATGTTGAAAGACCCA
Source organism: Ranitomeya variabilis (assembly GCF_051348905.1). Classification (NCBI taxonomy): domain Eukaryota; kingdom Metazoa; phylum Chordata; class Amphibia; order Anura; family Dendrobatidae; genus Ranitomeya; species Ranitomeya variabilis. Next base: position 448,705,382 of record NC_135237.1, on the reverse strand, counting down.
GCCACGTTTCAACTTCAATGCCCTTGCTGATGGAAGGAGGTTTGCACTCAAAATCTCACGATGCATGGCCCCATTCATTCTTTCATGTACCCGGATCAGTCATCCTGGCCCCTTGGCAGAGAAACAGCTCCAAAGCATGATGTTTCCACCACCATTCTTTACAGTAGGTATGGTGTTTGATGGATGCAACTCAGTATTCTTTTTCCTCCAAACACGACAAGTTGTGTTTCTACCAAACAGTTCCAGTTTGGCTTCATCAGACCATAGGACATTCTCCCAAAACTCCTCTGGATCATCCAAATGCTCTCTAGCAAACTTCAGACGGGCCCGGACATGTACTGGCTTAAGCAGTGGGACATGTCTGGCACTGCAGGATCTGAGTCCATGGTGGCGTAGTGTGTTACTTATGGTAGGCCTTGTTACATTGGTCCCAGCTCTCTGCAGTTCATTCACTAGGTCCCCCCGCATGGTTCTGGGATTTTTGCTCACCGTTCTTGTGATCATTCTGACCCCACGGGGTGGGATTTTGCGTGGAGCCCCAGATCGAGGGAGATTATCAGTGGTCTTGTATGTCTTCCATTTTCTAATTATTGCTCCCACTGCTGATTTCTTCACTCCAAGCTGGTTGGCTATTGCAGATTCAGTCTTCCCAGCCTGGTGCAGGGCTACAATTTTGCTTCTGGTGTCCTTTGACAGCTCTTTGGTCTTCACCATAGTGGAGTTTGGAGTCAGACTGTTTGAGGGTGTGCACAGGTGTCTTTTTATACTGATAACAAGTTTAAACAGGTGCCATTACTACAGGTAATGAGTGGAGGAAAGAGGAGACTCTTAAAGAAGAAGTTACAGGTCTGGGAGAGCCAGAAATCTTGATTGTTTGTTTTTGACAAAATATTTATTTTCCACCATAAAATGCAAATAAAATGCTAAAAAAAACAGACAATGTGATTTTCTGGATTTTTTTTTCTCAGTTTGTCTCCCATAGTTGAGGTCTACCTATGATGTAAATTACAGATGCCTCTCATCTTTTTAAGTGGTGGAACTTGCACTATTGCTGACTGACTAAATACTTTTTTGCCCCACTGTATATACCCGATAATTCAATGTCCGAACTGTCAATTAGTTTTGTAAAATGATAATTCAAGGGCATTACTTGTGAGACTCAGTGAGTCTCTGTAACCTGTACTTCCCCACAATCTGAATAGATACCCATTCATTTTAAAGATATTCCACTGGTAAGCTGATAGGATTTTGTAATAGAATTAAAGAAAATGGACAATGGAAGATGTGGTTCTATAAATATCTTATTGAACTTATTCAGCTGGAAAATGTTTGATTTACAACACAAAGACAACATTATGACACAAAAATGTACATGTCTTCCTCTGAAAGACCATGAACCTGTTGGCACACTGTACTTTATACAGCATTAGCTAATTAGGTTTATTACCTGTTTTTGAATAATTAGTATAATATCTCTATTAAATATGTGCTGTATAAAGTATTCAGAGAGGCAAAAAGGAATATCTACTTCTGCACATTTCTTTCAATATTTAAAGTTACTTAAAATATATCTACTGTACCTTTATGCTGAGTCCAAACCCTCCAACAGTTTGTCTTCGTATTGCTACTGTTCTTTCCTAGAATCAGAATTTGGAATATTTTTGATTAATTAGCTTCAAAACAATAATCTGTCGGCTCACAATCTATATACAACTATGCGCAACAATAAAGTTGTGAATTTGTTTACTTTCAATAATGGAAAAGAGTATTCCACTGGTACAGTGGGGAAAATAATTATTTCAAATACTGCCAATTTTGCAAGTGTTCCCACCTGCAAAGAATGGAGAGGTCTGTAATTTGTATTGTAGGTACACTTCAACTGTGAAAGACAGAATCTGAAAAAAATCCAGAAAATCACATCACAATCGCATAGCATAATTTTTACATAATTAATTTGCATTTTATTGCATGAAAAAAGTATTTGATACAATAGAAAAACTGAACTGAATATATGGTAAAGAAAAATATGCTTGCAAATTACAGAGGTCAGACATTTCCTGTAGTTTTTGATCAAGTTTGCACAAACTGCAGCAAAGATTTTGGTTCACTCCTCCATATAGAATATATAATCACTGCACTCATGCGATGAAGATACTTGATTCATGTGAATAACTTTATTGAGAAAAATGTTCAGGTGAAGCGATAAGTACAAACGTTTCGGCCAACCCGTGGCCTTGATCACTTAATCGCTGAAACAAATAAGATATGACATAGTGAATAACCATGGTGTAAACAAAGACAATAATACATATATACATATATACAATTGAGAAAACATGTCAGGACCGTATGCTGAGAAAGAAAATATATATAAGCCATGTGGTATCGTACCATCAATAAATGATAAGGAACACAAATAACGGACAGGAAAAGGTTTCAGAAATGCACAATGGATAGATGTTACTGAAGAGACGGTAAAGATTAAAGCATACCCTAAGGGTACCGTCACACAGTGCCATTTTCATCGCTACGACGGCACGATTCGGGACGTTGCAGCGTCATATAATTATCGCTCCAGCGTCGTAGACTGCGGTCACACGTTGCAATACACGGCGCTGGAGCGATAATTTCATGACGTATTTGCGATGTAGAAGCCGTTGGTTACTGTGCGCACATCGTATACAACCTGTGTCACACGATGCAATCATGCCACCACAGCGGGACACTAGACGACGAAAGAAAGTTTCAAACGATCTGCTACGACGTACGATTCTCAGCGGGGTTCCGGATCGCAGTAGCGTGTCAGACACTACGATATCGTAACGATATCGCTAGAACGTCACGAATCGTGCCGTCGTAGCGATGAAAATGGCACTGTGTGACGGTACCCTTAGGTAGAAATTCTTTTCTCTAGAGTGTAACTGGTGCTGCTAGGGTATCAGCCAAAAAATAAATGTAGAAAAACCTGTAAGGGTAATGGGACAAAAGTGAGTCATACAGCTGTGATACTGGTATACGTGTTGCATCAGGTAAAATCAAGGGTCGGCCCTGGACACGACGGGCGTCTGTGTGTGTATAAGCCAGAGGCTAAATTATTGTACTGATGGATAAATTTACAGGGTTTGAGGAGTGTATATTTGAATTTACCACTTAGAGGTTGCCAGTAGACAACACTATTTAGTGTATCTGTATTTACCCCTACAGCCATTGATGCATATGGCAACCGACTTCTCTCTACGGCGGCCGCTGCACCGATAAGATTAAGGTGATATACACTCCTCAAACCCTGTAAATTTATCCATCAGTACAATAATTTAGCCTCTGGCTTATAGACACACAGATGCCCGTCGTGTCCAGGGCCGACCCTTGATTTTACCTGATGTAACACGTATACCAGTATCACAGCTGTATGACTCACTTTTGTCCCATTACCCTTACAGGTTTTTCTACATTTATTTTTTGGCTGATACCCTAGCAGCACCAGTTACACTCTAGAGAAAAGAATTTCTACCTAAGGGTATGCTTTAATCTTTACCGTCTCTTCAGTAACATCTATCCATTGTGCATTTCTGAAACCTTTTCCTGTCCGTTATTTGTGTTCCTTATCATTTATTGATGGTACGATACCACATGGCTTATATATATTTTCTTTCTCAGCATATGGTCCTGACATGTTTTCTCAATTGTATATATGTATATAAGTATTATTGTCTTTGTTAACACCATGGTTATTCACTATGTCATATCTTATTTGTTTCAGCGATTAAGTGATCAAGGCCACGGGTTGGCCGAAACGTTTGTACTTATCGCTTCACCTGAACATTTTTCTCAATAAAGTTATTCGCATGAATCAAGTATCTTCATCGCATGAGTGCAGTGATTATATATTCTATGACTGAGAGGACCACTGGTTCCGTTCACTTGCACCGTCACTTTCACGTTTGTCGAGTGCTAGCCTTCCGTACTCTCCACTCCTCCATATAGTTCTTTTTCAGATCTTTCAAGTTTCCAGGCTGTCACTGGGCAATATTGAGTTTCAACTCCCTCCAAAAATGTTCTCATTCAGGCCTGGAGACTGGCTAGGCTACTCCAGGACCTTGAAATGCTTCTTATGGAACCAGTCCTTAGTTGCCCTGGCTGTGTGTTTTGTTTCATTGCCAAGAAGGAAGACTCAGCCACAACCCATCTTCAATGTCTTACTAAGGGAAGGAAGTTGTTGACCAAAATCTCGGGATACATGACCTCATCCATCCTCCCTTCAATACAGTGCAGTCATCCTGCCCCCTTTGCAGAAAAACACCCCTAAAGTATAATGTTTCCTATACCATGCTTCACAGTTGGTGTTCGTGGGGTGTATTCATCCTTCTTCTTCCTCCAAACCCGGAGAGTGGAGTTGATGCCAAAAAGTTCTATTTTGGTCTCATCTGACCACATGACTTACTCTCTTGCCTTCTCTGGATCATCGAGATGGTCATTGGTGAACTTTAAATGGGCCTGGACATGTGCTGGCATGAGCAGGGAGATCTTGCATGTGATTTAAGATTTTAATCCATAATGGCGCAGTGTGTTACTAACGGTAAAGTCTGAGATTTTGGTTCCAGCTCTCTTCAAGTCTTTGACCAGGTCCTCCCATGTAGTTCTAGGCTCATTCTTGACCTTTCTAAGAATCATCCTTACCCCACGAGGCGAGAACTTGCATGGAGCCCCAGACTGATGAAGATTGACAGTCATCTTGTGTTTCTCCTATTTTCTAATAATTGTGCCAACAGTTGTTGTTGCCTCACCAACATGCTTGTCTATTGTCCTGTAGCCCTTATACAGGTCTACAATTTTGTCCCTGGTGCTCTTAGACAGCTCTTAGGTCTTGCCCATGGTGGAGATGTTGGAGTGTGATTGATTGAGTATGTGGACAGGTGTCTTTTATACAGATAACAAGTTCAAACAGGTGCAATCAATACAGGTAATGAGTTCAGAGTAGGAGGGCTTTTTAAAGATAAACTAACAGTTCTGTGAGAGTCAGAATTCTTGCTGGTTGGTAGGTGATCACATACTTATTTCATGCAATAAAATGCATTTTACTTATTTAAAAACCAGACAATGTGATTTTCTGTTTTTTATTTTTAGATTCAGTCTCTCACATGTGAAGTGTACCTACAACAGAAATTACAGTCCTCTCCATTTTTTGAAGGTGGAAAAACTTGCAAAATCTTTAGTGTATCAGATACTTGTTTTCCCCACTGTAAGTAATAAATATATGATCACCAGAGGATTTACCACAAGAACTACTGCCCACCATGAGAACAAGGGTCTCAAAGTCCACTGTTTAACCCCTTCATGACCTTGGGATTTTCCGTTTTTCCGTGTTCGTTTTTCGCTCCCCTCCTTCCCAGAGCCATAACTTTTTTATTTTTCTGTCAATTTGGCCATGTGAGGGCTTATTTTTTGTGGGACGAGTTGTACTTTTGAACAACATCATTGGTTTTACCATGTCGTGTACTAGAAAACGGGAAAAAAATTCCAAGTGCGGTGAAATTGCAAAAAAATGCAATCCCAAAATTGTTTTTTGTTTGGCTTTTTTGCTAGGTTCACTAAATGCTAAAACTGACCTGCTATTATGATTCTTCAGGTCAGTACGAGTTCATAGACACCTAACATGTCTAGGTTATTTTTTATATTAGTTGTGAAAAAAAATTCCAAAACTTTGCAAAAAAAATAAAAAAATTGTGCCATTTTCCGATACTCGTAGCGTCTCCACTTTTCATGATCTGGGGTCGGGTAAGGGCTTATTTTTTGCGTGCCGAGCTGGCACTTTTAATGATAGCATTTTGGTGCAGATACGTTCTTTTGATCGCCCGTTATTGCATTTTAATGCAATGTCGCGGCGACCAAAAAAACCCGAAATTCTGGCGTTTCTAATTTTTTTCTCACTATGCCGTTTAGCGATCAGGTTAATGCTTTTTTTTATTGATAGATCGGGTGATTCTGAACTCAGCGATACCAAATATGTGTAGGTTTGATTTTTTTTAATTAATTTATTTTGATTGTTGCGAAAGGGGGGTGATTTAAACTTTTATATATTTTTTATTTTTTCACATTTTTTTAACTTTTTTTTAACTTTTGCCATGCTTCAATAGCCTCCATAGGAGGCTAGAAGCAGGCACAATGCGATCACCTCTGCTACATAGCAGCGATCTGATGTTCGCTGCTATGTAGCAGAAATGCAGGTGTGCTGTGAGCGCCGACCACAGGGTGGCGCTCACAGCTGCCGGGGATCAGTAACCATAGAGGTCTCAAGGACCTCTATGTTTACCATTCAGAAGCATCGCCGACCTCCGATCATGTGACGGGGGTCGGCGATGCGATCATTTCCGGCCGCCGGCCGGAAGCGGTAGTTAAATGCCGCTGTCTGCTTTTGACAGTGGCATTTAACTAGTTAATAGGCGCTAGCAGATCGCGATTCTGCCCGTGCCTATTACGGGCACATGTCAGCTGTTCAAAACAGCTGACATGTCCCGGCTTTGATGCGGGCTCACCGCCGGAGCCCGCATCAAAGCGGGGCTTCTGACCTCGGACGTACTATCCCGTCCGAGGTCAGAAAGGGGTTAAATATCTTGGTGGTGTACTGGCATGACTTCGGTGGGATATATATAAAAACTATGTTGAGCAGTGGCTTATTTAAACTTTGGGCTTTGGAATTGTGGGGTTACCAATATTGGAGCCCTTGGCAATTTAACATTTATTCTATGAATAGGTTATAAATTAATTCAATGGGAAAACATGTTAAGGACATCATCAAGAAACCTAAAGGTTGCACACTACTATTAACTATTTTTAAGTCTTTAAATGGAATCTGTCAACAGGTTTTCCTTACCTCATCTGAGAGCAGCATGATGTAGATAAAGAGACCCTGAATCCAAATATGTATCACTTAGCTGACCGGGTGCAGCCGTTCTGACTAGGGATGAGTGGACAAGTGGAAGTACCTGAACTGTACCTGAACTTGAACTAGGACCCTAACTTCCTTGAAAAATTTAAAATTTTCCCTCACTCTCACCATATTTCCCCCGAAACTCCAAATATTGCAACAGACTTCGGGAATAGTCAGTCTTCAGCATTTAACATCAGACACTAACTGTCCAGTACAAACCACAAACTTTTAACTAAAATTTCTCTCATCTCTAGCCCTGAAGCAATCTGAGTTTTTAGACTTAGCAATGCAGCAGAGCTGAGAAAGCTGCCCCCTCCCACACCAAGCTCTCTATGTACATAGTTATAGACAGTGAGCTGCTTATGTAAGCATGTCAGCTAGTCACAGCAATGATAATCACCAGGAGATAAAACCTTCAGTATAATTAACATACAGGTCTGGCAAAAATTAAGAGACCACCACATCAAAACCCTGTCATGGGCAGCCCAATCTCCAGACCTGAACCCCATTTAAAACCTCTGTAATGTAATCAAGAAGAAGATGGATAGTCACAAGCCATCAAACAAGAACTGCTTACATTTTGGCCCCAGAAGCAGTGCGAAAGACTGGCGGAAAGCATGCCAAGAGGCATGAAAACTGTGATTAAAAATCATGGTTGTTCTACAAAATATTGATTTCTGAACTCTTCCTGAGTTAAAACATTAGTATTGTTGTTTCTAAATGATTATGACCTTTTTTCTTTGCATAATTTGAGGTCTGAAAGCACTGTTTTGTTTTGTTTTTTTACCATTTCTCCTTTTCAGAAAAAAAAATACAAACTTTATTATTTGGAAATTCGGAGACATGTTGTCAGAAGTTTATAGAATAAATTAACAATTTACATTTTACTCAAAAATATACCTATAAAGAGAAAAATCAGACAAACTGAACATTTTGCAGTGGTCTCTTAATTTTTGCCAGAGCTGTATAACGTACATAGCAAAAACCAGCGGACATATTCCATTTAAAGGCCATTTGTGCTCTTTTGTTTTAAATATACTTACTATTTGTAACCATCCATTAGGTTTTTCATAGGAGAGCATGAGACCATCCTGCATGAGTTCACCTTGTCACGGTGGGATGGCTTTTATGCCTTTTCATCAACACAGTGTCAACTAAGCACCCTATGTTATTTATATGTACTACTGCTATTTATTTACTTACTACAGGGTATTTGCTTATTTTGTTTTCATCCTAGGTTATGATTGAGTAAAAAAGGTTAACTGTGCACTCTGTTTTGAAAGATGTTCTTATTCTCAATGGTTAACACTTGAATGGATTTCATTTATCACCAATATCTTAGTTTAACAAAGCAGGATGATATATAGACTAATACTGTACAATATAAGTCTTAATCTTTAAATACATTTCAAATATCATGACATTCCTCAAAAAGTGAAGTCCTGTGATCATATTATTGATGTATCTACCTTCTCTTCTACACTTTATTGCTTTTATACAATATGAATTGCACAGGATATAAGAAAATACACATACAAAGTGTCGCTATCAAATATTAACTCTAAAAATATAAGTAAAACTTAAAGCAACATAAGCAACATAATTGCAAATGATGACATATGAAAGCGATCACCATTGTTCATTGAGCAATACATGATGTCACCTTACTAAAATGAAAAATTATTACACTTTTATATTTATGAACCTTCTACAAAATTAAAATAATCCCTAAAGGAACTAATTATCTTGTAAACCAAATATTCTGCAATCAGAAAATTGCCTGTGCATCAAAGCTGCCTTTCCAACTGCCCTTTACCCACAATGGCATTGTGCCTTATCAATGGTACTATGCATATCTTGTTTCAAAAAATATATCACTTCCAGGTAAACCAACAGAATAAGATACACAAATTAGTTACACACTAGGGTTGGAAGTCTTCTTCCTTTTTACTTACAATGGGTACGGAAAGTATTCAGACCCCTTGAAATTTTTCACTCTTTGTTTCATTGCAGCCATTTGGTAAATTCAAGAAAGTTCATTTTTTCACATTAATGTAGACTCTGCACCCCATCTTGACTGAAAAAAAACAGAAGTGTAGAAATTTTTGCAAATTTAATAAAAAAGAAAAACTGAAATATCAAATGTATTCAGACCCTTTGCTCAGACACTCATATTTAAGTGACATGCTGTCCATTTCCTTGTGATCCTTCTTGAGATGGTTCTACTTCATTTGAGTCCAGCTGTATTTAATTTAACTGATAGGACTTGATTTGGAAAGGCAAACACCTGTCTATATAAGACCTCACAGCTAACAGTGCATGTCAGACCAAATGAGAATCATGGGGTCAAAGGAACTGGCCAAGGAGCTCAGAGACAGAATTGTGGCAAGGCACAGATCTGGCCAAGGTTACATCAGAATTTATGCAGTACTCAAGGTTCCTAAGAGTACAGTGGCCTCCATAGTCCTTAATGGAATTAGTTTTGGACCACCAGAAGTCTTCCTAGCCTTGGCAGTCCAGCCAAACTGAGCAATTATGGGAGAAGAGCCTTGGTGAGAGAGGTAAAGATCACTGTGGCTGAGCTCCAGAGATGCAGTAGGGAGATGGGAGAAAGTTCCACAAAGTCAACTATCACTGCAGCCCTCCACTAGTTGGGCCTTTATGTCAGAGTGGCCCATCGGAAGCCTCTCATCAGTGGAAGACATATGAAAACCTGCATAGAGTTTGCTAAGAAACACATGAAGGACTCCCAGACTATGAGAAAAAAAAGATTATCTGGTCTGATGAGACGAAGATAGACCTTTTATGGTGATAATTCTAAGCAGTATGTGTGGAGAAACCAGGCACTGCTCATCACCTGCCCAATAAAATCCCAACAGTGAAACATGGTGGTGGCAGCATCAGGCTATGGGGGTGTTTTTTCAGCTGCAAGGACATTTCCACTGGTTGTCATTGAATGAAACATGAATGCGGCCAAGTACAGAGATATCCTGGATGAGAACCTCTTCCGGAGTGCTTTGGACTTCAGACTTGGCAGAATGTTCACCTTCCAACAAGACAATGACCCTAAGCAAACAGCTAAAATAACAAAGGAGTGGCTTCAGAACATCTCTGTGACCATTCTTGACTGACCCAGCCAGAGCCCTGACCTAAACTCAATTGAGCATCTCTGGAGAGACCTGAAAATGGCTGTCCACCAACGTTCACCATCCAACCTGATGGAACTGGAGAGGATCTGCAAGGAACAATGGCAGAGGATCCCCAAATCCCCAAAATGATGTTGCATCATTCCCAAGAAGACTCATGACTGTACTAGCTCAAAAGGGTGCTTCTACTCACTACTGAGCAGCAAACGGTCTGAATACTTATGAACATGTGATATTTCAGTTTTTCTTTTTTAATTAATTTGCAAAAATTACTACATTTCTGTTTTATCAGTCAAGATGGGGTGCAGAGTGTACATTAATGATAAAAAAGAACGTTTTTGAATTTACCAAATGGCTGCAATGAAACAAAGAGTGAAAACTTTAAAGGGGTATGAATACTTTCCGTACCCACGGTATACACAATAGCTGTCACATTTTGTAGTTAAGTTGCTTCCATGTTCATGGATCCATCAATAGCACCTGTTGGACTAGTTCTTGAAATATAATAATTCCCAAACCTTCCTTGCCTATAGCAGTTCTATAACTTGATCACTAGATACTTTAAGCATGAGCCATTAATCCAAAGCTGGATTAGATATGTTAAATTTCAATATGCCTTATCCTTTATCCTTATATACAGGGTGGGAAAAAAGTATTTAGTCAGCCACCAATTGTGCAAGTTCTCCCACTTAGAAATATGAGAGAGGCCTGTAATTGACATCATAGGTAGACCACAACTATGAGAGTCAAAATGAGTAAACAAGTCCAGAAAATCACCTTGTCTGATTTGGCAAGATTTTTTTTTGCAAATTATGGTGGAAAATAAATATTTAGTCACCTTAAAACATGCAAGATTTCTGGCACTCACAGACCTGTAACTTCTTCTTTAAGAGGCTCCTCTGTCCTCCACTCATCACCTGTAGTAATGGCACCTGTTTGAACTTGTTATCAGTATAAAAGACACCTGTCCACAACCTCAAACAGTCACACTCCAAACTCCACTATAGTGAAGAAGAAAAAGCTGCCGAAGGACACCAGAAACAAAATTGTAGCCCTGCACCAGGCTGAGAAGACTGAATCTGCAATGGGCAAGCAGATTGTGTTGTGAACTCTATTTTTGGGCTCCCTCTAGTGGTCACAAGCGGTACTGTGTAGTGTTGTCTTCTGCAGGCTGCATCAGCTGCTTCGTTATCCTTGGTTCGTTTCCTATTTAACTCACCTGGATACTCAGTTCCTTGCCTGCTATCAATGTATTCAGTGCTCTTCAGATTCCTTGTGATTACCTTGCTCCCAGCCTCTCCAAGACAAGCTAAGTTTTTTGTCCGTTCATTTTTTGATTATCAGCATTCATCATGTTCCTTGTCCAGCTTGCTAAGATGTGATCTCCTCGCTGGCTGGTTGCTCTAGGGGACTGAGTTTCTCCCCCCACACCGTTAGTTGGTGCGGGGGTTCTTGAAATCTCAGTGTGGATATTTTGTTAGGGTTTTTTACTGACCGCACAGACCCCTTACTATTTTCTGCTATCTAGTATTAGTGGGCCTCATTTGCTGAATCTGTTTTCACCCCTGTGTATGTGCCTTACTCTTACCTCACCGTTATTATTTGTTGGGGGCTTCTATATCTTTGGGGATTATTTCTCTGGAGGCAAGAGAGGTCTTTCTTTCTCTCTAGGGGTAGTTAGTTCCTCAGGCTGGCTCGAGACGTCTAGGTTTTTTTAGGTACGTTCACCGGCTACTTCTAGTGCGTTTGGATAGGTTCAGATTTGCGGTCAGTCCAGTTTGCCACCTCCCTAGAGCTTGTCCTATGTTTGTTACTTAGCTGGAGTAATTCGTGATCCTCAACCACTAAGGATCATAACAGTATAGCAGGCCAAAAAGTGTTTAATGCATAGCAGAAGTGGGATAAAAAGAAGACCTGAGTACATTTTTTTTTTTCCTTCCGCTTTTCCTTTGCTGCAGTCTGTTTAGTTTCTTTCATCCCCTTGAACTCTGGGTGGTTTTGAGCTCAGCTGCAGACATGAATATTCAGACTCTGACTTCTAGTGTGAATCATCTTACTGCACGGGTGCAAAGTATTCAGGATTTTGTTATTCATAGCCCTATGTCGGAACCAAAGATACCCATTCCTGAGTTGTTTTCTGGAGATAGATCTAGGTTTCAGAATTTTAAGAATAATTGTAGGTTATTTCTGTCTCTGAGGCCTCGTTCCTCTGGTGATTCCGCTCAGCAAGTTAGAATTGTTATCTCCTTGTTGCGCGGCGACCCTCAAGATTGGGCCTTCTCTCTGGCGCCAGGAGATCCTGCATTGCTTAATGTAGATGCATTTTTTCTGGCTCTTGGACTGCTTTATGAGGAGCCTAATCTTGAGAATCAGGCAGAAAAAGCGTTGCTGGCTATCTCTCAAGGTCTGGATGAAGCAGAGGTGTATTGTCAAAAATTTCGGAAATGGTCGGTGCTTACTCAATGGAATGAGTGTGCCCTGGCTGCAAATTTCAGAGGTCTTTCTGAGGCCGTTAAGAATGTTATGGTGGGGTTTCCCACCCCTACAAGTCTGAGTGATTCTATGGCTTTAGCCATTCAGGTTGATCGGCGTTTGCGGGAGCGCAAATCTGTTCATCCTTTGGCGGTATTTTCTGGACAGAGACCTGAGTCTATGCAATGTGACCGAACTCTGACCAGAATTGAGCGACAAAGTCATAGACGTCAAAATGGGTTGTGCTTTTACTGTGGTGATTCTACTTATGTTATCTCAGCATGCTCTAAATGTTTAAAAAAAATCGCTAAACCTGTCACCATTGGTACGATACAGCCTAAATTTATTTTGTCTGTTACTTTGATTTGTTCTTTGCCGTCCTACCCGGTTATGGCTTTTGTGGATTCGGGTGCTGCCCTGAATCTGATGGATTTGTCGTTTGCCAGGCGCTGTGGTTTTGTCCTGGAGCCTTTGGAATTTCCTATTCCTCTGAGGGGAATTGATGCTACGCCATTGGCTGAGAATAAGCCTCAGTATAGGACGCAAATGACCATGTGCATGACTCCCGTACATCAGGAGGTGATTCGCTTTCTCGTTCTGCATAATTTGCATGATGTTGTCGTTTTGGGTCTGCCATGGCTGCAGGCTCATAATCCAGTTTTAGATTGGAAAGCTATGTCTGTGTCAAGTTGGGGTTGTCAGGGAATTCATGGCGATACTCCGTTGGTGTCTATTGCTTCTTCCACTCCTTCTGAGGTCCCTGAGTTTCTGTCTGACTACCAGGATGTATTTAATGAGCCCAGGTCCAGTGCCCTGCCCCCTCATAGGGATTGTGACTGTGCTATAAATTTAATTCCTGGTAGTAAATTCCCTAAGGGACGACTTTTTAATTTGTCTATACCAGAGCATGCCGTGATGTGGAGTTATATAAAGGAGTCTTTGGAGAAGGGACATATTCGCCCATCCTCTTCCCCTCTTGGTGCAGGATTTTTTTTTGTGGCCAAGAAGGACGGTTCTTTGAGACCTTGTATAGATTATCGTCTTCTGAATAAAATCACAGTCAAATTTCAGTATCCTTTGCCACTATTGTCTGATTTGTTTGCTCGGATTAAGGGGGCCAGTTGGTTCACTAAGATAGATCTCCGTGGTGCGTATAACCTTGTGCGCATTAAGCAGGGAGATGAATGGAAAACAGCATTTAATACGCCCGAAGGCCATTTTGAGTACTTGGTGATGCCTTTTGGACTCTCTAATGCTCCTTCTGTGTTTCAGTCCTTCATGCATGACATCTTCCGAGAATATCTGGATAAATTTATGATTGTTTATCTGGATGACATTTTGGTCTTTTCTGATGATTGGGAGTCCCATGTGAAGCAGGTCAGGATGGTGTTTCAGGTCCTGCGTGCTAATGCTTTATTTGTGAAGGGCTCAAAATGCCCCTTCGGAGTACAGAAGGTCTCCTTTTTGGGTTTTATTTTTTCTCCTTCTACTGTGGAGATGGACCCAGTCAAGGTCCAGGCTATTCATGACTGGACTCAGCCTACGTCTGTTAAGAGTCTTCAGAAGTTCTTGGGTTTTGCTAATTTTTACCGTCGTTTCATCGCTAATTTTTCTAGCGTGGTTAAACCTTTGACGGATTTGACCAAGAAGGGTTCTGATGTGACTAATTGGTCTCCTGCGGCCGTGGAGGCCTTTCGGGAACTGAAGCACCGGTTTTCTTCAGCTCCAGTCTTATGTCAACCAGATGTCTCTCTCCCCTTCCAGGTCGAGGTTGATGCTTCTGAGATTGGAGCAGGGGCTGTTTTGTCGCAGAGGAGCTCTGATGGCTCTGTGATGAAGCCATGTGCTTTCTTTTCAAGAAAGTTTTCACCTGCCAAGCGGAATTATGATGTTGGTAATCGGGAGTTGTTGGCTATGAAGTGGGCATTTGAGGAGTAACGACATTGGCTCGAAGGAGCTAAACATCGGGTGGTGGTCTTGACTGATCACAAAAACCTGATTTACCTCGAATCTGCCAAGCGCCTGAATCCTAGACAGGCTCGTTGGTCGCTGTTTTTCTCCCGTTTCAACTTTGTGGTCTCATACCTGCCTGGTTCGAAGAACGTGAAGGCTGATGCACTTTCTAGGAGTTTTGTGCCTGACTCTCCGGGAGTTTCTGAGCCGGCTGGTATTCTCAGAGAGGGAGTGATTTTGTCTGCCATTTCCCCAGATTTGCGACGAGTGTTGCAGAAATTTCAGGCGGATAGACCTGACCGTTGTCCACCAGAGAGACTGTTTGTCCCGGATAGATGGACCAGCAGAGTTATTTCCGAGGTTCATTCTTCGGTGTTGGCGGGTCATCCTGGGATTTTTGGTACCAGAGATTTGGTGGCTAGGTCCTTCTGGTGGCCTTCCTTGTCGCGGGATGTGCGTTCCTTTGAGCAGTCTTGTGGGATTTGTGCTCGGGCTAAGCCTTGCTGTTCTCGTGCCAGCGGTTTACTTTTGCCTTTGCCTGTCCCGAAAAAGGCCTTGGATGCACATTTCCATGGATTTTATTTCGGATCTTCCAGTATCTCAGAAAATGTCTGTCATCTGGGTGGTGTGTAATCGTTTTTCCAAGATGGTCCATTTGGTGCCCTTGCCTAAGTTGCCTTCCTCCTCCGATTTGGTTCCTCTATTTTTTCAGAATGTGGTTCGCTTGCACGGCATTCCTGAAAATATTGTGTCTGATAGAGGATCCCAGTTTGTGTCCAGGTTTTGGCGGACTTTTTGTGCTAAGATGGGCATTGATTTATCTTTTTCGTCGGCCTTCCATCCTCAGACTAATGGCCAAACCGAGCGAACTAATCAGACGTTGGAAACTTATTTGAGATGTTTTGTTTCTGCTGATCAGGATGATTGGGTGACTTTTTTGCCATTGGCCGAGTTTGCCCTTAATAATCGGGCTAGTTCTGCTACTTTGGTTTCGCCTTTTTTCTGCAATTCTGGTTTCCATCCTCGTTTTTCCTCGGGTCAGGTTGAGTCTTCTGATTGTCCTGGGGTGGATTCTGTGGTGGATAGGTTGCAGCAGATTTGGAACCATGTGGTGGACAATTTGAGGTTGTCACAGGAGAAGGCTCAGCTCTTTGCCAACCGCCGCCGCGGTGTGGGTCCCCGACTTCGTGTTGGGGATTTGGTGTGGCTGTCTTCTCGGTATGTTCCTATGAAGGTCTCCTCTCCTAAATTCAAGCCTCGCTTCATCGGTCCTTATAAGATCTTGGAAATCCTTAACCCGGTGTCTTTTCGTTTGGATCTCCCAGCATCGTTTGCCATTCATAATGTGTTCCATAGGTCTTTGTTGCAGAGGTATGTGGTACCTGTGGTTCCTTCTGTTGAGCCGCCTGCTCCGGTGCTGGTCGAGGGTGAATTGGAGTACGTGGTGGAGAAGATTTTGGATTCTCGTATCTCTAGACGGAGGCTTCAGTATTTGGTGAAGTGGAAGGGCTATAATAATAGTGGAAGGGCTATGGTCAGGAGGATAATTCCTGGGTTGTCGCCTCTGATGTTCATGCGGCCGATTTGGTTTGTGCCTTCCACGCGGCTCATCCTTATCGCCCTGGGGGTCTTGATGAGGGTTCGGTGACCCCTCCTCAAGGGGGGGTACTGTTGTGAACTCTATTTTTGGGCTCCCTCTAGTGGTCACAAGCGGTACTGTGTAGTGTTGTCTTCTGCAGGTTGGCTGCATCAGCTGCTTCGTTATCCTTGGTTCGTTTCCTATTTAACTCACCTGGATACTCAGTTCCTTGCCTGCTATCAATGTATTCAGTGCTCTTCAGATTCCTTGTGATTACCTTGCTCCCAGCCTCTCCAAGACAAGCTAAGTTATTTGTCCATTCATTTTTTGATTATCAGCATTCATCATGTTCCTTGTCCAGCTTGCTAAGATGTGATCTCCTCGCTGGCTGGTTGCTCTAGGGGACTGAGTTTCTCCCCCCACACCGTTAGTTGGTGCGGGGGTTCTTGAAATCTCAGTGTGGATATTTTGTTAGGGTTTTTTACTGACCGCACAGACCCCTTACTATTTTCTGCTATCTAGTATTAGTGGGCCTCATTTGCTGAATCTGTTTTCACCCCTGTGTATGTGCCTTCCTCTTACCTCACCGTTATTATTTGTTGGGGGCTTCTATATTTTTGGGGATTATTTCTCTGGAGGCAAGAGAGGTCTTTCTTTCTCTCTAGGGGTAGTTAGTTCCTCAGGCTGGCTCGAGACGTCTAGGATTTTTTAGGCACGTTCACCGGCTACTTCTAGTGCGTTTGGATAGGTTCAGATTTGCGGTCAGTCCAGTTTGCCACCTCCCTAGAGCTTGTGCTATGTTTGTTTCTTAGCTGGAGTAATTCGTGATCCTCAACCACTAAGGATCATAACAGATTGGTGTGATAAACTCAACTGTGGGAGCAATAATAAGAAAATGGAAGACATACAGGACCACTGATAATCTTTCCTGATCTGGGGCTCCACGCAAGATCTCACCCCATGGGCACAAAATGATCACAAGAATGGTGAGCAAAAATCCCAGAACCACATGGGGGGACCTAGTGAATGACCTGCATAGAGCTGGGACAACCATAACAAAGGCTATCAACAGTAACACACTACAATGCCAGGGACTCAGATCCTTCAGTGCCAGACGTGCCCCCTGCTTAAGCCAGTACATGTCTGGGCCCGTCTGAAGTTTGCTAGAGAGCATTTGGATTATCTAGAAGATTATAGGGAATGTCATATGGTTTGATGAAACCAAAGTAGAACTGTTTGGTAGAAACAAAACTCACCATGTTTGGAGGAGACAGAATGCTGAGTTGCTTACAAAGAAGACCGTACCTACTGTAAAGCATGGGGGTGGCAACATCATGCTTTGGGGCTGTTTCTCTGCAAAGGGACCAGGACAACTGATTCCTGTACATAAAAGAATGAATGGGGTCATGTATCATGAGATTATGAGTGCAAATCTCCTTCCATCAGCAAGGGCATTAAAGATGAAACATGCATGTGTCAAAATGATAATGATCCCTAGCACACTGCCAGGGCAACCAAGGAGTGGCTTTGTAAGAAGCATATGAAGGTCCAGGAGTTGCCTAGCCAGTCTCCAGATCTCAACCTCATAGAAAACCTTTGGAGGTAGTTGAAAGTCCGTATTGCCCAGCGACAGGTCCAAAACATCACTGCTCTAGAGGAGATCTGCATGGAGGAATGGGCCAACATACCAACAGAGTGTGCCAACCTTGTGAAGACTTACCGAAAATGTTTGACCTTTGTCATTGCCAACAAAGGATATTTTGTTAATGACCAAATACTTATTTCCACCATAATTTGCTAACTACATCTTGCCAAATCAGGCAAGGTGATTTTCTGGATTTGTTTTCTTATTTTGACTCTCATAGTTGTGGTCTACCTATGATGTCAATTACAGGCATCTCTCATCTATTTAAGTGGGAAAACTTGCACAGTTGGTGGCTGAAAAAATACTTTTTTTCACACTGTAAAGGTACCTTAACACTGAACAACTTAACAACGATATCGCTAGCGATCCGTGATGTTGCAGCGTCCTGGATAGCGATATCGTTGTGTTTGACACGCAGCAGCGATCAGGATCCTGGTGTGACATCGTTGGTCGGAGCTAGAAGGCCAGCACCTTATTTCATTGCTGGATCACATGCTGACATCGCTGAGTCGGCGTGTGTGACGCTGATTCAGCGATGTCTTCACTGGTAACCAGGGTAAACATCGGGTTACTAAGCGCAGGGCCACACTTAGTAACCCGATGTTTACCCTGGTTACCAGTGTAAATGCAAAAAAACCCAAACACTACATACTTACATTCCAGTGTCTGTCGGGTCCCCCCGGCGTCCGCTTCCCTGCACTGTGTCAGCGCTGGCCGGCCGTAAAGCAGAGCACAGCGGTGACGTCACCGCTTTAGGGCCGGCGCTTACACAGTGCAGGGAAGCGTATGCCGGGGGACCCGACAGACACCGGAATGTAAGTATGTAGTGTTTGTTTTTTTTTACATTTACACTGGTAACCAGGGTAAACATCGGGTTACTAAGCGCGGCCCTGCGCTTAGTAACCCGATGTTTACCCTGGTTACCCGGGGACTTCGGCATCGTTGGTCGCTGGAGAGCTGTCTGTGTGACAGCTCTCCAGCGACCACACAACGACGAAACCGACGCTGCAGCGATCGGCATCATTGTCTATATTGCTGCAGCGTCGCTTAATTTGATGGTACCTTAAGAGTTTTGTTGCAGTTTACTGTCCTCTCTTTATTGAAATAAACTTGCATGTTTGTACCAGAGTGTTTAAAGTGTTTAGTTATATTTGAACATTTAATGTTAGGATTTCAATCTTCATCTTTATATACTGTACATTTTATGTATTTTATGTATCGTATTTCAAATAAGTTGCAACATACATGTACTGGAAGGATATTCAAACTTTTAAAGATAGATTTGGCGATTCTGAACACCTGCAATACCAAATATGCATATTTTTTATTTTATTTTTATTGTTTTATTTTGAATGGGACGAAAGGGGGATGATTTGAACTTTTGTGCTTTTTTATTTTTTATATTTTTACACACAATTGTTTTTACTTTCAACATGTTTCAATAGCCTCCATGGGAGGCTAGAAATTGCCACAACTCGATCGCCCCTGCTACATAGAGGCAATGCTCAGATCGCCCCTATGTAGTGGAATTACAGCATTGCTATGAGCGCCAACCACATGGTAGCGCTCATAGCAATCTGGCATCAATAACCACAGATGTCTCAACAAGACCTCTGGTTGTCATGCTGATGCACCACTGACCCCTGATCACGTGACGGGGTCAGTAATGCGCGTATTCCGGCCCGATGGCCAGAAGCGTGCATTAAATGCCGCTGTCAGAGTTTGACAGCTGCATTTAACTAGTTAATAGGCACGGGCAGATGGCGATTCCGCCCGCGCCTATTGCGGGCACATGTCAGCTGTTGAAAACAGCTGACTTGTTGCAGCTTTGAGGTGGGCTCACCACCGGAGCCCACCTCAAAGCGGGGCTTCTGACATCGGACATACTATCCCGTCCAACATCAGAAAGGGGTTAATATTATGTAATAATGTATAATAAAATAACAAAAAATTATACTTGGGACTATTTTTTTTCAAAGTTTTTTTTAACTCTACACTACTTTCAGGCAAAAACTCTTGGTCATTATGGAGCCAATTCATCTATGGGCATAAAAGATTTGTGATCTTTTTTGTGTTTATAAGGAGCTATGAATTACAGACTTAATGTAAAACTGAACATGACATATACAAAAATAGCTATTACAAATTAAGAAGGTCAAGTTGACTGAATAATACAAGGAAAGTCTTCTAATATACAGCAATTCAATAATGAGTAAGATAAAGTTGCTCCTGCGATTACTGAAAAATGCGGTCTCATTAAATTTACTGACTTCTAGATTAGAGTATAGCAGATGATTCTTTAATCTCAATTGCATTATGAAGATAAAAAAGCTTGAGAAATGGTGGTTAACATGCACATGTGTTTTGTTGTATAGCTGTAGTAACGTCTTAAAAGGCACTAATGATCTTACAATTATTTTACAGCAGTTTTGAATTAAGACATAGAAAAGAAAAATATTTAGAATTAAGAGTCCTCAGTGGTTGATACCTTTTAATGGCTAACTGAAAAGATGGTAACAAATTTCATCAGGCACAGACTAAGGGTGGTTTCACACTTGCGTTTTTGTCTGCAGCATTTTTTGAACAAAAAACGCATGCGTTTTTTCCCTATATTTAACATTGAAAACGCATGCTTTTATTTTGTACGCGTTTGGTCGCGTTTTCAATCGCATGCGTTTTTTTACTGCATGCGCTCATTTTCAGAAATGCAACTTGTATTTTTGAGAGGAGTTTTTTTGACACATAAAAACGCATGCGTTTTCATGCGTTTTTTTGGGTCAAAAAATACATTGGAGTCAATGGAAACGCATGCGTTTAAATTTAGATAAGGTTGACTAGAATGTAGATAAGGTTGTCTAGACACTGATAAGCCTCCCCCTAGCAGCAGGCTGATAAAAGGGAGGTTGGGGGAAGTTTCTGGTCACTTCTCATCAGACTCCAAAGAAGACAAGACACTGCCAGGACTCATTTAGGTGGACAAGACCCAGAGCAATGTGAGTATGTCCTAGCCAATGCCTTTATTTTCAATTTTTTGGATCTACATGTCCTAATTTCTTCCTTTTTTTTCTTTCAACATGCATCAGAATGTCTTCTGCGGAGTCTTCATCTGATGAGGATTTTGAGCCACGTCAGTCAGAAGTGGATCATGAGGTTAGTTTTTTGTCCGTCAGCTTGGTAAGTATTGACTGTCACATCGACACATGCGACAATTTGATTTTTTTTTTTTTTTTAGAGCACTTCTACTGAGATACAGAGAGGGACGGAGCAGCGGAGTCATGGTCCGGTGGGAAGACGGCAGCGGGTATGTATACAAGGCAGACTGTCCTCATTGTAATATTGTTGAATCTTCCTTTCTGTACCCTTATATTTCTCTTAATTTTTCTTGTAGAATCCTTTTCTGAGTTGACTTTCATATTCATGCCATTTCGCATCTACTGTTAATTTTTTTTCCTAATGTGATTGAGCAAACTTATATGATTTTCTTTTAATTTTAGGTTTCACAACGGGACGATGACCGGATAGATAACGACCTCCTGATCACCCTTGTCCAAGAACGAGTCCCGTTGTGGGACAGCCGGGATCCACAGCACGCAGTCAACAGTATGCTCCGTCGGTTGTGGAATGAGGTGGCCCAAGCGATGTGGGATGGCTGGGAGAATGCCCCGCCACGGGTCCGTAATGCATTTGGTAAGTATTGCAATGCAGTGTGAAGCAGCAGAGACCTTGGCCGTGCTCTCTTGACTGTGTGTGATGAAAGAAACTTTTCGGAGTTTCTTTCATCACACACAGTCAAGAGAGCATGGCCGAAAGTCCATTGTCTGACCATTATATTTTATTTTTATTTCACAGTGGACAAAATAAGAACACGTTGGTGTTCCATGAAGGACAGCTTCAACAAGGACCTTCGCACAGAGAATAGTGCTGCAAGTGGTTCCGGAGCAAGGCACCGGCTGTACAAGTACCATCGTGTGCTGTCCTTTTTAAGACCGGTCCTTCTCATGAGAACGTAAGTATTTCTCACATGCTTCCAGTTGTATTGCATTTACATAATATGTAATTTTAAATTCCACAGGATGTACCGTCTTGTTATATTTTGGTATTAATGTTCTGTTGTCTTTTTTCACAGCACACACAGCACGACTGTCGCACCAGGTTCTGGAGCGGTCCTTCAGCTGGCAGCCACGGACCCGTCCCAGCCATCCAGCAGTGCAGCAGCAGGTGTGCCTTCCACACTCACTGGAGACCAGGGAGCTGGCCCATCAGGTATTCCCCTTTCGCAGTCCTCTTTCACTGCACCCATTTTTGTGGGCTCATCCCGGCAGCGACAGAGGGCTGCGGATAGGTCACTCATGCCCGAGTTTTTGCACTTGAGCTCGGTTTTACACGAAGCAATCAAGGCTTTAGGTGACAGAATGGATGTGTCCCATAACCTCTTAAATTGCCGGATCCAGGATGTCACCAAAAGCCTTGATCAAGTTAAAGCCGACCTCCAGAGGCCAGCTCATCATTTTTTTAACCAAATAGAGCAGGGCATGTCAGAACACCTTAGCCCTGATCTCCAGCTGAGTGTGATGCAGGCCTGCAATGTTGCTTTTGTGCAGGCTATGCAGCAGAGTCGCAATTTACAGCAGACAGTGGCGGCATATCCAACTGTGCCGTCACTGTCACGATTAACCTCCATTCCTACCTTTGCTGCATACTACTGCATGGCCACCTCTATTCCATCCACAGGTGTACTGCACTACAGCACCAACACGATGACGAGTGCTGTTGGACATCCCACCGCCACCACCGTGACAACCGCTGCTCCGGCTTGGACCTCCTCCGCTGACACCACGATGCCGCAGGACCCTGGCGTGGCTTTTCGGCCTGGCCCCCTCCCGATGCAGCAGGACCCAGGCATGGCATATCGGACCAGCCCCCCCCCATGCAGCAGGACCGAGGCATTGCTTTCCGGGCAGGACACCCCTGATGCAGCAGGACCCAGGCATGGCATATAGGACCGCCCCCCCTAATGCAGCAGGTCCCAGGCATGGCGTATAGGACCGCCCCCCCGATGCAGCAGGACCCAGGCATGGCATATCGCAGCGGCCCCCCCCCGATGCAGCAGGACCCAGCCATGGCTTTCCGGGCAGGACCCACCCCGATACAGCAGGACGCTGCCAGGGCTTTATGTTCCCCCCCACCATGCACAAATGTGCACAATTGACTTTTGATTAGTCCTAAATTCATTCCTATAATTTTCTCTTTATGTTCCCCCCCACCAGCAATGCAGCAGGACCCTGTGAGGGGTTTATGTCCCCCCCAACGATGCACCATGAGCCTGTCAGGGCTTTATGTTTCCCCCCACTACGATGCAGTTGGACTCTGGCATTGCCGAGCGATCCACAATGGAAACGGACTGTGAAATAGTAGAGCCGGACCCTGACGTGTCTCCCGCCAACATGCAACAACATATTTCCCCAACAAGACATCCCCCTACCATGAAAACACAAAAGAAAACTCCAAAAAGACATAAAAAACAAAAAACTCTTAGTATTCCTCCCCCATCACCTACCGATGTTTCTGTATTGTCTGTTGTGTCTCACCCTTCCAGTGCGTCTCAAGCCTCTCATGTGTTAAGCCCCATCCCTGAACTTCCAGACCCTTCCAGTTTTATTGCCCCTTCTCCTGCCACCTCTGCCTCCTCCACGGTGAGCCAGGCTTCAGTTCTTAACACCCCCCGTTTACGTCACTCTACCCCAAGCCGTCGCGGTACAAAAAAATAAATTTTTAAATTTGTTTGTTAACTAAATAAAAAAAAAGTTAATTTGCAACAATTAAGTTTGGTTTATTGTGTCTATCACCGCTGTCAATACACGCCAATAAACTTCGCCACACACTTATTCTTTTGGCCAAAACATATCTCCAGTAGTATAAAATACAAGACTACATCTATATGTGTTTCTTTAGTAAACAGATATGTGTTGGCCCAAAAAATATAACAGTTATTTCCATACTCTTTTTTTTGTACCTAGTGTGACAGTACAAAGAGAAAATGGTGGAAATCAAATTCAGTACTCAACTGAACAGGTCAGGTGTCCAAAAACTCATAAGTTAAGACACCTGACCTATTGAGTTGATAACTGCTTTGTATATTAACCATATTCTCTTCTTTATACCTAACAAATGATGTGACAATTGTTGTCACACGCTACATATCTATGCTCACCTGGCCAGGTGTAAGAAATTGTGAATTCATGAGCATGTATATGTTTATCATGAATTCATTATTTCTGACACTTGACTTGATGGGTATAGATAGCGTGACAGTGATTGTCTCAGTCTTGACGCAATGACGTCAACAAGATTACCAATAAATCAACATGGTTGCCATTATTAGAAGTATGCGGCCAGTGTTTTACATTATTATTTGTAAATCAAAATAGGGAGTGCAACCATATAAGAGGTCAATTAGGATATGAAAATAATAACTATTACCTCCTCATCTATCACCCACTCCTTGTTTTGGATTACAAAATATGATATACATACAGATCTACTGACCGTCTTTGGTAAACCTTTGTTTAGAGAGGAAAAAGATAGGAGACACGGTCTACATTAACAACACTCAAGTTTATTAATTTGAAAATTTTTTATCAGTATATAATAATTGGTAAAGATAAACATACAACAGGACATTTACACAACATTGTCCTGCCATGACACCCGTCCAATATCGGAAACAAAATAGGCTGCAAATTGGTCCCGCATAAGACCAACGGCTGCAGTTGACCGCATCGGCTGATGCTGAAAATCAGGCAGTGGGTGTGCAACTGGTTCATCAAGTTCAATGTGGGGTCGCTCCTTAGCAATGAGGTAATTGTGGAGAACCACACAGGCTTTGACCACCTCGTCCACTGTTTCCACTTTTAGATTTATGGCTGTTGCAAGAATGCGCCATTTAGCAACCAGAATGCCAAAGTACACTCTACTGTTCTTCTGGCCCTGGTCAGTCTGTAGTTGAAGATCCTTCTAGTGTGGTCCAAGTCCCGACTAGAATATGGCTTCAGGAGATTTTCACACATCTGGAAGGCCTCATCCCCAACCATAACAAATGGCAGCGGTGGGCCTTGAGTGTTGGGGAGAGGCTGTGGAGGGGGAAAATTAAAATTGTTGCCATACACCCGACGGCCCATATCCGAGCTTTTGAAAGTCTGGGAATCATTGCCACGGCCAAAAGCTCCAATGTCCACGGCGATGAAGCGACACTCCGCATCCGCTATTGCCATGAGCACTACCGAAAAATATTTTTTGTAGTTAAAAAACTCCGATCCGGTTCTGGCAGGTTTGATAATGCGGATGTGCTTTCCATCCACCACCCCTAAACAGTTGGGGAAATTACACACATTCAAAAATTTATCGGAAATTTCACGCCACATGTCCACGGTGGGTACTGGTATAAACTCCTCACGGAGTACATTCCATAATGCACGACAGGTGTTCACAGCTATTCCAGAGAGGGTGGATATTCCAAGGCGGTATTGGAAGTGGAGGGAAGATAAACTCTCTCCTGTGGTAAGAAATCTAGACGAAAAAGAAAAATAAAACACATTAAAATCTACTCTTTTTATGGTGTGTTTAAAAATAACAAAAAGAAAACAACACATA
Organism: Ranitomeya variabilis; assembly: GCF_051348905.1. Lineage (NCBI taxonomy): Eukaryota > Metazoa > Chordata > Amphibia > Anura > Dendrobatidae > Ranitomeya > Ranitomeya variabilis. Next base: position 448,680,009 of record NC_135237.1, on the reverse strand, counting down.
AAATACATGTCATAACCAAAATTTGGACTGTCATAGGTTTAGATTTGGAACGTACCTTAATGTCACTAGCAGACGTTCCTCGGGTGGAATCGCTCTACGGAGCCGTGTGTCCTGTCGCCGTATGGCTCCTTGGACACGAGACAGCAAATCCCGAAAAGATTCTTGCGACATTCTCGTGTAATCCTGGAATTTCTCCGGGTTGGCATTCAGCTCCGCATAGAGCGTGTGATAGGCTCCATGGCTCTCACGCACTTCAATGATGGGGTGCCTCCAAAAACGCCTACGTTGTCTCCTTCTCCATCTTTGGCAGTTTCGGTCTTACTCCCAAGCAAAAGCACAGGCCAGAAAAATCTTGAAGCTGAAATCCAGGTTGAAATAAAAGCTCTCCATGGAAAGATCCATCATGACACCGGAAACAGTAGCAAGCTGTTAAAATTTCTGTACCCCTAGGGTCAATATATAGAGAGACAATCATATACGCCCTCTCTATTCCCATTGGTGGTGTCTGGTTATCTTTTTTTGGCTCCTAGATTTTTTTTGTGAAATGTGAAAAAAAATGCAAATGCATGCAAAAACAGTTTACACGTGTTTACATGCATTTTTTCACCATGCGTTTTTTTTAAAAAACGCATGCGTTTAGAAACGCAAGTGTGAAACCAGCCTAAGGCTACTTTTACACTAGCGTCGGGCTCGGCCCGTCGCGGTGCGTCGGGCCGAGGTTCCCGACACTAGAGTTGTCTCTGCCGCACAATGGGGGCAGCGGATGCATTTTTCCAGCGCATCCGCTGCCCCATTGTGAGGTGTGGGGAAGTGCGGGGAAGTGGGGGCGGAGTTCCGGCCGCGCATGCGCGGTCGGAAAAAGCGGACCGTCGGGAGCAAAAAACATTACATGTAACGTTTTTTGCTCCCGACGGTCCGCAACAGCACGGCGCAACCGTCGCACGACAGTTGCGACGTGTGTCATTGCATCGCAAATGCGTCGCTAATGTTAGTCAATGCAGAAAAAACGCATCCTGCAAGCACTTTTGCAGGATGCGTTTTTTCGGCAAAATGACGCATTGCGACGTAATGCAGTTAACGCCAGTGTGAAAGTAGCCTAAAGCAAATTCTGAAGAATCACATATTTATACACAAAACAGCACAGAATTGTCCTTATAGGAGAGAGATAAGTGATTTTAATCATCTGGACGGAGTCTGAGCCACAGCTATAGACGTTCCATGAACAGTTTAATCAATTTCATCCCACCATTAACTTGACATTCAACTACTCCTGTACTGAAATTAACTTTTTGGACATCATCATTAAGCTGCAGAACAATAAAATAGAGACATCCCTGTATCAGGAGCCAGTCGACCATCCAACATACCTTAAATGGGACAGTTTCCATCCAAAACACATAAAAACTCAATTGTCTACAGCCAAGCCAACAGATACAGTTTTATATGTTCCAACCCCATGGATAGGGATGAACACCTTGGTCACCTCAGAAAGACCCTTTTGAATCAGGGCTACCATCCAAGAACAATTGAACTAGGGTTGAGCGAAACGGATCGTTCATTTTCATAAGTCGCCGACTTTTGGCAAAGTCGGCGTCTCATGAAACCGAGCCGATCCCTGTGTGGGGTCTGCCATGCGGTACGCGACTTTCGCGCCAAAGTCGCGTTTCAATGACGCTAAAAGCGCCATTTCTCAGCCAATGAAGGTGGACGCAGAGTGTGGGCAGCGTGATGACATAGATCTCAGTCCCCACCATCTTAGAGAAGGGCATTGCAGTGATTGGCTTGCTTTCTGCGGCATCACTGGGGCTATAAAGGGGCGTTCCCGCCGACCGCCATCTTACTGCTGCTGATCTGAGCGTAGGGAGAGGTTGCTGCAGCTTCTTCGGAAGCAGGGATAGTGATAGGCAGGGTACATAAAGCCACAAACCGCTTGTGCTGTAGCGATTTCCACTGTCCAATACCACCTTTTGTTTGCAGGACAGTGGAAGCTACATTTTTTTTTCCTCAGCGCTGTAGCTCATTGGGCTGCCCTAGAAGGCTCCCTGATAGCTGCGTTGCTTTGTGTGTACGCCGCTGTGTAAACCAACTGCTTTTTTCAAAGCACAAATCCTGTTTTTCCTTCCTTTCTGCACAGCTATCTTGTGTGTTTGTCCACACTTTTGTGTGCAGCAGTCCTTTTCAGCTGCCTGCCATACTTTTCTGAGATAACTGCAGGGAGATAAATATTTTCAAGTCTGACTCCGTGCCATTGCTTTGTGTGGCATCTCTCTCTCATTGTGTGGCACCGAAAACACTGTGTATTACTTGTCCTTTTTTTTTTTTTTTCTAAATTCTCCCTTTTCCCAAAAAAAATTAGTGGGAGATAAATATTGTCAAGTCTGACTCCGTGCCATTGCTGTGTGTGGCATCTCTCTCTCATTGTGTGGCACCGAAAACACTGTGTAATACTTGGCCTTTTTTTTTTTCTAAATTCTCCCTTTTACAAAAAAAAAATTAGTGGGAGATAAATATTGTCAAGTCTGACTCCGTGCCATTGCTGTGTGTGGCATCTCTCTCTTATTGTGTGGCACTGAAAACAATGTGTAATACTTGTCCTTTTTTTTTTTTTTTTCTAAATTCTCCCTTTTCCAAAAAAAAAATTAGTGGGAGATAAATATTGTCAAGTCTGACTCCGTGCCATTGCTGTGTGTGGCATCTCTCTCTCATTGTGTGGCACTGAAAACACTGTGTAATACTTGTCCTTTTTTTTTTTCCTAAATTCTCCCTTTTCCAAAAAAAAAATTAGTGGGAGATAAATATTGTCAAGTCTGACTCCGTGCCATTGCTGTGTGTGGCATCTCTCTCTCATTGTGTGGCACTGAAAACACTGTGTAATACTTGTCCTTTTTTTTTCCTAAATTCTCCCTTTTCCAAAAAAAAAAATTAGTGGGAGATAAATATTGTCAAGTCTGACTCCGTGCCATTGCTGTGTGTGGCATCTCTCTCTCATTGTGTGGCACCGAAAACACTGTGTAATACTGGGCCTTTTTTTTTGGGGGGGGGGTAAATTCTCCCAGAAAAAAAATAAAAATAGTGGGAGATTAAGATTGGCATTTCTGCTTGAGTGCTGGGTCTGTGTGTGCCATCTGTCTCAAATTATTGGGCCACAGAAAACCTAGTGTGTAACATTGGGCCTGATTTTGAGTGTCAGGCACCTATAAAGGTATATATAAATCCTACAGAAGTTTGAGTTCACCTTATAAGTTGTTTTACAGTAACAAATAGTGTTACTTTGGTTACGTTTTGCAAGCAATGAGGAAGTCTAGTGGAAGAGGTCGTGGCCGTGGGCGGTCATTGTCAGCTGGTAATGATGGTAGTGGTGGTGGAGCATCAGGTGGTCGTGGTAAAAGCAGTACAGCACCTAAGTCTCGAGTTGTTGAGCCAGGTTCCTTGTCTGGCTACACAAGGCCTCGAACGCTCTCTTTTCTGGGAGTAGGAAAACCACTTTTGAAGCCGGAGCAGCAGGAACAAGTATTGGCTTTCATTGCTGACTCTGCCTCTAGCTCTTTCGCCTCCTCCTCGGAAAGTGCCAAATGTCAGAGCAGTGCATCGTCAGTGGATGCTCCCGGTCAGGGACAAGTCGCTTCCTTGTCTTCTTCACCCAGAACAAGAGAGAAGGATGCGTCAGGAGACACAACGGGTTACTCCATGGAGCTCTTTACACATACCGTTCCTGGGTTAGACAGTGAAACAGTTAACAGGCCATGTCCATTAGAAGTTGAATCGGACATGGAGTGCACAGATGCACAGCCACAGCCAGATTACTATGCTGTTCCTTTGACTCAGACCAGAACATTGTCCTCGCAGTGTACTGAGGCAGAATCAAACCCAGCGGAGACTATGGTGCCCCGTCACGGACGCTATACCACCGGCTTACACGGTGACACAGACGAAATCGCACACGACATAGAAGAGGAGGTCATAGATGACCCAGTTGTGGACCCCGATTGGCAGCCATTGGGGGAACAGGGTGCAGGCGGCAGTAGTTCTGAAGCGGAGGAGGAGGAGCCGCAGCAGGCATCAACATCACAACAGGTTCCATCTACCGGGCCTGTATCTGACCAAAAACGCGTGGCAAAACCAAAACCAGTTGGAGGACAGCGTGGCCATCTGGTTAAAGAAGCTCAGTCTGCAATGCCTGAAAAGGTATCCGATAGTAGAAAGAGTGCAGTCTGGCATTTTTTTAAACAACATCCAAATGATCAGCGCAAAGTCATCTGTCAAAAATGTTCAACAACCTTAAGCAGAGGTCAGAATCTTAAAAGTCTAAATACAAGTTGCATGCATAGACATTTATCCACCATGCATTTGCAAGCCTGGACTAACTACCAAACATCCCTAAAGGTTGCAGCACCCTCGCCCAATGAAGCTAGTCAGCAACGCTACATCCCTTCCCTCCCTGTAAGCCGACCATTTCCAACACCACCTGCAGTATCTGTGCAGCTTTCGTCGCCAGGCCAAAGCAGTCAGGGAATCACCAGGTTAGTAGTAGGAAACACTGCATGTAGGGCACCGGCAAGAATACCATCTCCAACCCTCTCTCAGTCACCCATGTCCACCGGCACCACCGCTAGTTCCACGATCTCCAGCTCTCCAGTCCAGCTCACCCTACATGAGACTCTTGTTAGGAAAAGGAAGTACTCATCCTCGCATCCGCGTACACAGGGTTTGAACGCCCACATTGCTAGACTAATCTCATTAGAGATGATGCCCTACCAGTTAGTTGAAAGCGAAGCTTTCAAAGCGCTGATGGACTATGCTGTACCACGCTACGAGCTACCCAGTCGGCACTTCTTTTCTAGAAAAGCCATCCCAGCCCTTCAACAGCATGTTAAAGACCGCATCGTCCATGCACTCAGGCAGTCTGTGACTACAAAGGTGCACCTGACAACAGATGCATGGACCAGTAGGCATGGCCAGGGACATTACGTGTCCATCACGGCACACTGGGTGAATGTGGTGGATGCAGGGTCCACAGGGGACAGCAATATTGGGACAGTTTTGCCTAGTCCAAGGGCAAGGAAAGAGTTGGCTGTAGGCGTTCGCCCCCCCTCCTCCTCTTCCTCCTCCTCATGCAGAAGCGAGAGCTCGTCCACACACCCCAGTCGCACATCCACTCCATCCGCAGCTGCCACTGTTGCACACCAGGTGTGCCATTATGGGACAGCTAGTGGCAAGCGTCAGCAGGCTGTATTGGCAATGAAGTGTTTGGGCGACAACAGACACACCGCGGAAGTTCTGTCCGAGTTCTTGCAGAATGAAACTCAGTCATAGGATAGAAGTTAAAAATCACAAACTTTATTATACAAAATCTAAAATACATACAAAACAAATCACATATTGGTGAGACATAAGTAATAATTGAATATCGGGTCAAACAGCAGAAGCCCCAGTCAGAGTGGGACCCCTAATCACTATCACAAGTTCAATGGCAAATAACCATGACATAAAATGGCCATAGCATAATGCTAACTCACAAATCCTGCCACTCATTAACTAGATCCCCAATCCAAAAATGGCCACTGCTATATACAGTACTAGAACATCTAATAGTAGACCCAATGGTCAGCAGCTAAACGATAAGTAGCAGCTAAGATGAATAGTTACCTGTGGTCATGTTGAACCAGGGAGAGGGGGACCGTACCGACTGGGCGCACCTCGACGCGCGTTTCACTGCATCAGCAGCTTCGTCAGGACCTCCTGACGAAGCTGCTGATGCAGTGAAACGCGCGTCGAGGTGCGCCCAGTCGGTACGGTCCCCCTCTCCCTGGTTCAACATGACCACAGGTAACTATTCATCTTAGCTGCTACTTATCGTTTAGCTGCTGACCATTGGGTCTACTATTAGATGTTCTAGTACTGTATATAGCAGTGGCCATTTTTGGATTGGGGATCTAGTTAATGAGTGGCAGGATTTGTGAGTTAGCATTATGCTATGGCCATTTTATGTCATGGTTATTTGCCATTGAACTTGTGATAGTGATTAGGGGTCCCACTCTGACTGGGGCTTCTGCTGTTTGACCCGATATTCAATTATTACTTATGTCTCACCAATATGTGATTTGTTTTGTATGTATTTTAGATTTTGTATAATAAAGTTTGTGATTTTTAACTTCTATCCTATGATCCTGAGTCTTCATAGTTCTCTATCGGTATGTAGTATTTATTTGTGAAGGGATCTTATTATCATATATGAGGTTATTTTGGTTTGTGAAACTCAGTCATGGCTGGGCACTGTACATCTTGAGGCAGGCAAGGTTGTAAGTGATAACGGAAGGAATTTCATGGCTGCCATAGCTCTTTCCCAACTGAAACACATTCCTTGCCTGGCTCACACCTTAAACCTGGTGGTGCAGTGCTTCCTGAAAAGTTATCCGGGGTTACCCGACCTGCTCCTCAAAGTGCGCAGACTTTGCTCGCATATCCGCCGTTCGCCCGTACACTCCAGCCGTATGCAGAACTATCAGCGGTCTTTGAACCTTCCCCAGCATCGCCTAATCATCGACATTGCAACAAGGTGGAACTCCACACTGCACATGCTTCAGAGACTGTGCGAACAGAGGCGTGCTGTTATGTTTTTGTGGGAGGATACACATACACGGGCAGGCAGTTGTGTCATGGTTCCCAATGGCAGGGGAACGTCAGGACACATAAATAATGAACGAGCTCTTGGGTGATGGAATCTCGAGCTGACCATGAGCTAAACCTACCACACAACTAATAGTGGCCGGGTGGCGTGCCTACGTTTTATCCCTAGACGTCTCTCGCCAGCCGGAGAACTAACTTACCCTAGTAGAGGAAAAAACAGACCTGGCTTACCTCTAGGGAAATTCCCCCAAAAAGGAGACAGAAGCCCCCCACATATATTGACGGTGAGTTCAGAGGAAAAGACATACGCAGTATGAAGGTAGGTTCAGCAAAGCGAGGTCCGCTTACTAGATAGTAGAAAGATACAAAAGGGAACTGCACGGTCAGCTGAAAACCCTTTTAAAATACCATCCTGAAATTACTTTAAACTCATGTGTCAACTCATGACACCGGAGTGGTAATTTCAGCCCACAAGAGCTTCCAGCTACAGAGAAAGACTTAACTGTAAACTGGAACAAAAATGCAAACAAACTTAGGACTAAGAGTCCAACTTAGCTGATCAGTAGTCTAGGAGCAGGAACATGCAACAGAAAGGCTCTGGTTACATTGATGGCCGGCAAGGCAATGACTGAAGAGCAGGAATAAATAGCAACTCCCCACTACTGATGAAAACAGGTGAACTGAGAAAGAAAACACACCCGAGTCACCCGTACCGCAAGCCACCACCAGAAGGAGCCCAAAAGCAGATTCACAACACAGTTGGATGGCAGACATGGAGTTGTCAGGTGTGCAGTGGTCGAAGCTACAAGACCTGTGTCAAGTCCTTCAGTGTTTTGAGGAATGCACATGGCTGGTTAGTGCAGACAACGCCATAATAAGCATGAGCATCCCCCTAATGCGTCTGCTGATGCAAAGTTTGATGCACATAAAGGAGCAGGCATCTGCAGCCTTGGAAGAGGAAAGCCTTGATGACAGTCAGCCATTGTCTGGTCAGGGCCGTGTAGAGGACGCGGTAGCAGGCGAAGAGGAGGAGGAGGACGAGGAGGATGATGGGGATGAGTATTTTTTAAATGAGGAAGCTTCTCCGGGGCCAATGGAAATTGGTGGCATGGCAAGGCCGGGTACAGGTTATTGGAGGGAGACAAGTGACGTAGATTTGCCTGTAACTTCCCCTCAAACCAGCACAACCGCAGATTTGCCAACAGGAACTTTGGCCCACATGGCGGATTATGCCTTACGTATCCTCAAAAAGGACCCACGCATTACTAAAATGATGAGCGATGACGATTACTGGTTGGCCTGCATCCTTGACCCTCGCTATAAAGGCAAATTGCTAAATATTATGCCACATGAGAACCTCGAACAAATCTTAGCAACCAAACAAGCTACTCTTGTAGACCGTTTGATTCAGGCATTCCCAGAACACAGCGCCGGTGATGGTTCTCACACAAGCTGCAGGGGGCTACATGGCAGAGGTGTTAGGGGTGCACAGATCAGAAGTGGTGTTGGACAGAGGGGTTTTCTGACCAGGTTGTGGAGTGATTTCGCAATGACCGCAGACAGGACAGGTACTGCAGCATCTATTCAAAGTGACAGGAGACAACATTTGTCCAGTATGGTTACTAACTATTTTTCTTCCCTTATCGATGTTCTCCCTCAACCGTCATTCCCATTTGATTACTGGGCATCAAAATTAGACACCTGGCCTGAATTGGCAGAATATGCGTTGCAGGAGCTTACTTGCCCAGTAGCTAGTGTGCTATCAGAAAGAGTATTCAGTGCTGCTGGTTCAATATTAACCGAAAAAAGGACTCGTCTGGCTACCCAAAATGTGGATGATCTCACCTTCATTAAAATGAACCACTCCTGGATTTCAAATTATTTTGCCCCACCTTTCCCGGCTGACACCTAGCTTTCCTATAAAAAGGTCTTGCTTGTGGACTGGTCTTACTGAGTGTTCCAATCTGTTAATTTGCAGCAGCTGTTTGTCCAGCATACGACATGTTTACACCTCCCCCAATGGGAAAAATCCCCCCACGGGGCCGTTGTCTCGCCACTTGGCGCAAGCACCCGTTACAGTGCTGATTGTCTGAAGAGGCGGGTGTGCCCGCTTTTGGTCGACGGCATTGCCACTGGGTCCCTCATAGTACAATGTAGTGTCTCTGGCGGTGGTGGTGCGCACCCAATGTCAGACACGCCGTTGTAACATGAGGGGCCCTGGGGCGGTACCGCTGGCCACAAGAGAGTTCCCCCCCCAGCTCAAACTGTGCTGTACCACGTGCAAAATTATCTCGCACAGCTCCACCAATGTGTAGTCTATGCACTGACATCATTCAATGCCTGGCACTGACAAACAATACCAATTTGTTTGCATCTATGATGCTAGTTAAAGTAGTCTGGGTCAGTGTCCTATATTGACACCAGTAAATACTAATTTACTGCCAAATTACTTTGTCATAAACTCTGCAGATGAGCCCACCCCTGTACCTAAGCATGCCACCCTTTTTTTACTTATAGTTGTTTTGCGAGACATTAACATCTATTTGTTTTTTTGGAGTACTAACTGTGTCAGACACTCCTTGCAATACTCCTCCATTGACCACAATGCTGCCTGCCCGTGTATCCATGTAACCGATATAAAACTGCCATGAGCCTATTGTTTGTTATTTTAGGCCTTTGATAGCCTGTCTGCGGCCCCTACTTGCAATACTCCTCCACTGACCACAATGCTGCCTGCCCGTGTATCCATGTAACCGATATAAAACTGCCATGAGCCTATTGTTTGTTATTTTAGGCCTTTGTGAGCCTGTCTGCGGCCCCTACTTGCAATACTCCTCCACTGACCACAATGCTGCCTGCCCGTGTATCCATGTAACCGATATAAAACTGCCATGAGCCTATTGTTTGTTATTTTAGGCCTTTGATAGCCTGTCTGCGGCCCCTACTTGCAATACTCCTCCACTGACCACAATGCTGCCTGCCCGTGTATCCATGTTAGAAATTGGTGGTGGTTAGGGCCTACTAACGGTGTCTGCCCCTCCCTGGTGTTTGCCCTCAACTGAATAAAGCTGAGCTTCCACCTTCTGGCTTTCGGCCTATAGTATCAGATATTAAACTGCATTTGGCCTTCAACTTTGGTTACGACCTACTAACGGTGTCTGCCCCTCCCTGGTGTTTGTCCTCAACTGAATAAAGCTGAGCTTCAACCTTCTGGCTCTCATTAAGTGCTGTGTTTTTCAAAATTGGTGGTGGTTAGGGCCTACTAACGGTGTCTGCCCCTCCCTGGTGTTTGCCCTCAACTGAATAAAGCTGAGCTTCAACCTTCTGGCTTTCGACCTATAGTATCAGATATTAAACTGCATTTGGCCTTCAACTTTCGTTACGGCCTACTAACGGTGTCTGCCCCTGCCTGGTGTTTTCCCTCAACTGAATAAAGCTGAGCTTCAACCTTCTGGCTCTCATTAAGTGCTGTTATTTTAAAAATTGGTGGTTAGGGCCTACTAACGGTGTCTGCCCCTCCCTGGTGTTTGCCCTCAACTGAATAAAGCTGAGCTTCAACCTTCTGGCTCTCATTAAGTGCTGTTATTTTAAAAATTGGTGGTTAGGGCCTACTAACGGTGTCTGCCCCTCCCTGGTGTTTGCCCTCAACTGAATAAAGCTGAGCTTCCACCTTCTGGCTTTCGGCCTATAGTATCAGATATGAAACTGCATTTGGCCTTCAAATTTGGTTACGGCCTACTAACGGTGTCTGCCCCTCCCTGGTGGTTGCCCTCAGCTGAATAAAGCTGAGCTTCAACCTTCTGGCTCTCATTAAGTGCTGTGTTTTTAAAAATTGGTGGTGGTTAGGGCCTACTAACGGTGTCTGCCCCTACCTGGTGTTTGCCCTCAACTGAATAAAGCTGAGCTTCCACCTTCTGGCTTTCGGCCTATAGTATCAGATATTAAACTGCATTTGGCCTTCAACTTTGGTTACGGCCTACTAACGGTGTCTGCCCCTGCCTGGTGTTTGTCCTCAACTGAATAAAGCTGAGCTTCAACCTTCTGGCTCTCATTAAGTGCTGTGTTTTTAAAAATTGGTGGTTAAGGCCTACTAACGGTGTCTGCCCCTCCCTGGTGTTTGCCCTCAACTGAATAAAGCTGAGCTTCAGTCTTAGGCTTTTGGCCTAAAGTATCAGATATTAAACTGCATTTGGCCTATTAGTGTGTTTGGGCCCTTAAAACAGTGTCTGCTGCTCCTGGGTTTGCTACTCCACTGAACAAAGCAATGCCGCCTGTTTAGTCCTGTTACCAATTTTGAACTGCATTTAGCCTACTTTATTCTTTGGCTCTATATCTGTTTCCTCCTCATCCTGCCCATTGCCCAGCCACTGCTAGATGAGTCTGCTGGTACATTGACCTAGACCACTACATTCCCCTTGCACTCTACACAGCCAGAATCTGACCCTGCTGAAAGTAAGGTTCCCCTTCCCGCATGTTATACCACCTTACACAGGGACAAAGAGGAAGGTGCAGATGAAAGTGCAGGTTCCTTCATCAGGTGGGGGGGCATACTCGTTGGCGACGTCACTGGCACAGGGCCCCTCAGAGTACGCAAAAGTGTCGCTGCTGGTGGGAGGCGCCCCCGCCGTGCAAACACACCGCTGTACTTTGAGGGGCCCTGTGCCAGTGCCAATGCGAACGAGTGTGCCCCCCTGCTTGCTCAGGATCACAGCACTTGCAACGTTGAAATACTTACCTCTCCCTGCTCCACCGCCATGACGTAGTCCACGATTCCTGGGCCCACTAAAACCTTGAACCAGCCCTACCCCCCACAACTTTTGCCAAATGACCCCCAAGTTCCATTGAACAACTATTATTATAAAGTTAATTAAGATTGACAAGCTTCAGAAACAAGAATGGATGTTTTTGGCATTAAAATGGGCACTGTAGGTGTTTTCCTGGCCTCCACTCACTGCCGACTATGCTTCCCCATTGACTTGCATTGGGTTTCGTGTTTCGGTCGATCCCCGACTTTTAGCGATAATCGGCCGACTGCACTCGACTCGACTCTGGACAAAGTCGGGTTTCACAAAACCCGACTCGATCTTAAAAAAATGAAAGTCGCTCAACCCTATTGAAAACCAGATCACAAGAGCCATCAGAATATAAAGGAATCACCTGCTACATTACAAAGCTAAAGAAGAAAATAACCGGGTACCTCTAGTAGTCACCTACAATCCAAATCTGGAGGTGCTAAAAGGAGCTGCATGGAAATTACAACCTTTACTACAAAAAGATGCCCACTTACAATCCATTTTTCCAGACCCCCTACTACTGTGTTTTAGGTAGCCCCCAAATCTAAGAAGCACCATTGTCAGAAGCTCCTTGTCCTCTCCAACAGCTGCAGGAACCTTTCCTTGCAACCAGAAAAAATGTAAAACCTGTCCATTTATAATGACCACGGACAAGATAAAGAGCCTCAATTCACATCAGGACTACAAGATCCCAGGTACCTTCAGCTGCATCACTTCTAATGTGGTGTACTTAATTATTTGTACTAAATGTCCAACTGGGGATCTGTATGTTGGGGAGACAGGGCAAAAACTGAGAACAAGGATAAATTATCACCGCCATACAATAAAAGAAAAAATAATGGATCTACCTTTGGCCAAACATTTTTGTATGCCTGATCATAGCACCATGGACCTGAAATTACTTGTATTGAAAGGTAGCTTCAAATCTCAGAGAGACAGGAGAATCTGGGAGTATAAACTTATGACGACGACCTTTGACACACTTAGTGCAGGAATGAATGTGTTGCATAGATTTATGTGTTTTTACATCAATTAAGGAACTTGCACTTCATACCATGTGGGGTCATCATAACAGAACCAGACCCAAATCAGAGGACAACAGAACATTCACTCCTAATCTAGGAACTTTCCAATATTTATGGACACAACTGTTTATCACTTATCACTCTCCCATAATGACAGTTCTCTGCTGTGTTGTGTATAATTATGTGATTCTTCAGAATTTGCTTTAGTCTGTGCTTGATGAAGAGACCTGAGTAGTCTCGAAAGCTTGCAATTTGTTACCATCTTTTCAGTTAGCCATTAAAAGGTATCAATCACTGAGGACTCTCAATTCTAAATATTTTTCTATCTACTGGCTAACACGGTACCAAGATATTTATCTTTCCTGTGACATAGAAAAGAGCACATTGAGAATGTGCAAATAGCTCAGCATGTAATACTGTAACCGAGGATAAAATCACAATAGGCATCTATTTTAGTGCATTTTCACAAAACCATAGCATGTACACAGATATTAGGATCACTTATATCTCCATCATCTTTTAGCATCCCAAGACAGGAAGATATGAGTGTTGCCACTCTCCTACATCAGACAGGTTTGTTTCCTTTTCGCAAGCTCCATCAGTCTCACTACCTTAAATGTTATCAAGCACTATAAAAACTGTGAGAAAGGAAAAGTGAAATTGCACAATAATAAACTGTATATATACAGTACTGTGAAAAAGTTTTAAGTTTGTGGAAAAAATGCTGTTCAATAGGAATGCTTAAAAAAATAGAATAAATAATTTATTTTTTAGCAATAAACAAAATGCAAATTGAATGAATGAAAGAGAAATATTTGGTGTGACCGCCCTTTGAACTTTAAATATCATCAATTCTTCTAGATATACTGCACAAAGTCAGGGATTTTGTAGGATATTAGTCAGAAATATAAGCAACTAATTATACCAAACAGGTCATAATGATCATAATTCTCATACTTAGCTTACAGCACCTTCATCAAATGAAACAGAACTAGCTGTGTAGGAGGCTTAAACCTGTGCGAGAAACGTTACTAAGAAAGTTGTGAAAAATATTTAGAATTGAGAGTCCTCAGTGGTTGATACCTTTTAATGGCTAACTGAAAAGATGGTAACAAATTGCAAGCTTTCGAGACTACATACGTCTCTTCATCAGGCAAAGACTAAAACAAATTCTGAAGAATCACATATTTATGCACAACATAGTATAGAGAAAAAAAAAAAAAGGGAAAAAAAAACATGGGTGATAAACAGTTACGTCCATAAATATTGGGCCAATTCTTAGATAAGGATTGTTTTATTGTCCTGTGATTAGGGTCTCGTTCTGTTGTGATGACCCCACAAGTATTGAAAAGTAACTTCAAAACTCAGAGAGACAGAAGAGTCTGGGAGTATAAACTGATGACGACCTTTGACACTCTAAATGCAGGAATGAATGTGTCACAAGGATTTATGTCTTTTTACATCAACTAATGAACTTGCCCCTCAGACCATGTGGGGTCATCACAACAGAACGAGACCCTAATCACAGGACAATAAAACAATCCTTATCTAAGAATTGGCCCAATATTTATGGACGTAACTGTTTATCACCCATGGTAATTCTGCTTCATGTCACCTAGCTTATCCATGGTTTTTTTTCCCTTTTTTTTTTTTTCTCTATACTATGTTGTGCATAAATATGTGATTCTTCAGAATTTGTTTTAGTCTTTGCCTGATGAAGAGACGTATGTAGTCTCGAAAGCTTGCAATTTGTTACCATCTTTTCAGTTAGCCATTAAAAGGTATCAACCACTGAGGACTCTCAATTCTAAATATTTTTCTATCTACTGGCTAACACGGTACCAAGATATATTTCTTTCCTGTAAGAAAGTTGTGGAATGCATTTTCATGTCACAGGTCATAAACCATGGGAATTCTGTGCACAGCAACAAGACACAACTTAGCTATAGGGCATCTGAAAGCTTTATGCTATGGTTTCAAAGCAGGGGATTCAAGATGTGCTGTCCACGCTCTTTTGAATAAGCACCAATAAATTGGGAATGCAGAAGCCTGTGAATGCAGTGGCTGGCCAATAAAATTTAGTATAGCAGATAAGACACATCATTCTTATTTACCTTCTAAAGCAGATGTTCAACAGTGCCATCAGCTCATAATTAGCAGCAACTAGGGTTGAGCAAAACGGATCGGACATTTTCAAAAATTGCCGACTTTCGGCAAAGTTGGGTTTCATGAAACCCGACCCGATCCCAGCGTGGGATCGGCCATGCTGTCGGCGATCTTCGCTCCAAAATCGCGTTTCATATGACGCTTTCAGCGCCATTTCTCAGCCAATGAAGGTGGACACAGAGTGTGGGCAGCGTGATGACACAGGTCTCGGTCCCCACCATCTTAGAGAAGGGCATGACAGTGATTGGCTGCAGCATCACAGGGGCTATAAAGGGGCGTGCACGCCGACCGCCATCTTACTTCTGACGATCTGAGCATAGGGAGAGGTTGCTGCAGCTTCATCAGAAGCAGGGATATTGTTAGGGAGGAAAGATTAACCACCAAACAGCTTGTGCTGTAGTGATTTCCACTGTCCAACACCACCTTTTCTTGGCAGGGACAGTGGAGGCTAGATTTCTGTGCATCAGCTCTGTAGCTTATAAGGCTCCCTGATAGCTGCATTGCTGTTTGTACGCCACTGTGCAAACCAACTGCTTTTTTTTAAAAGCAAAAGTCCTGTTGCTCCTTTCTGCACAGATCTATTGTTTATTTGTCCACACTTTTGTGTGCAGCAGTCCTTTTTATTGCTGGTTGCCATACTTTTCCTGAGATAATTGTAGGGAGATTGTTATTGTAGTACAGTCCTTTTTTTATATATATCTAACAGCCATTTTCTGCCACTAAAACTGTGTAGTGTAATACAGTGGGCCTGATTTTTGCAGCAGTGTCCCACACATAAAAAGGGAGATTTATATTGCCACTAAGTGCATCTGCGTCAGTTCTGTTTGGCGTATATCTGCCAGTCACTTTCTGCCACTTATACCATGTAGTGTAATACAGTGGGCCTGATTTTTGCAGCAGTGTCCCACACATAAAAAGGAGATTAATATTGCCACTAAGTGTATCTGTGTCAGTTCTTTTTGGCGTATATCTGCCAGCCACTTTCTGCCACTTATACCGTGTAGTGTAATACAGTGGGCCTGATTTTTGCAGCAGTGTCCCACACATAAAAAGGAGATTAATATTGCCACTAAGTGTATCTGCGTCAGTTCTTTTTGGCGTATATCTGCCAGCCACTTTCTGCCACTTATACCGTGTAGTGTAATACAGTGTGCCTGAATTTTTCAGCAGTCTCCCACACATAAAAGGGAGATTTATATTGCCACTAAGTGCATCTGCGTCAGTTCTGTTTGGCTATATCTGCCAGCCACTTTCTGCCACTTATACCGTGTAGTGTAATACAGTGGGCCTGAATTTTGCAGCAGTCTCCCACACATAAAAAGGAGATTTATATTGCCACTAAGTGCATCTGCGTCAGTTCTGATTGGCGTATATCTGTCAGCCACTTTCTGCCACTTATACCGTGTAGTGTAATACAGTGGACCTAAATTTTGCAACAGTGTCCCACACATAAAAAGGGAGATTTATATATATTGCCACTAAGTGCATCTGCGTCAGTTCTGTTTGGCGTTTATCTGCCAGCCACTTTCTGCCACGTACACTGTGTAGTGTAATACAGTGGGCCTGATTTTTGCAGCAGTCTCCCAAACATATAGAAAGGAAGATTTAAATTCACAACAAGTTTACATACACCTTCTACCTTGTTTTACAGTACCATATAACGGTTGTTAGTTTGGTTACATTTTCCCAAGAATGAGGAAGTCTGGTGGAAGAGGTCGTGGCCGTGGGCGGTCATTGCCAGCTGGTAATGATGGTGGTGGTGGTGGTGGTGGAGCATCTGGTGGTAGTGGGAAAAGCACAATAGCACCTAAGGCTCGAGTTGTTGAGCCAGAGTCATCGTCTGGCTACACAAGGCCTCGAACGCTGCCTTTTCTGGGAGTAGGAAAACCACTAGGGTTGAGCGACCTTTACATTTATAGGATCGGGTCGGGTTTCACGAAACGCGACTTTTTCAAAAGTCGGGTCGAGTGAAATCGGCCGATCCTATAAAAAAGTCGGGGTCGGGGTCGGCCGAAACTCGAAACCCAATGCAGTGCATTGGGTTTCCAATGGTTCCCAGGGTCTGAAGGAGCGGAAACTCTCCTTCAGGCCCTGGGATCCATATTTAAGTGTAAAATAAAGAATTAAAATAAAAAATATCGCCATACTTACCATCTAATGCGCCCTGGTACTAAGCGGGAACCTTCCTTCCTTAGAATCAGCCTTCCAGGACCTTGCGGTGACGTCGCGGGGACGTCGCGGCTTGTGATTGGTCGCGCGGCCGCCCATGTGACCGCTCGCGTGACCAATCACAAGCCGCGACGTCACCGTGACGTCACCGAAGGTCCTGGAAGGGCTGATTCTTAGGAAGGAAGGCTGCCGGAAAGAAGCCGAGGGTGAGTATATTCCTATTAGGTATATACTCACCCTCGGACACGCCCTGCTTCTTTCCGGCAGCCTTCCTTATAAAGAGTTCTCTGACATCTGTGACAAGAAGAATGCAGATCAGCTTCCTCCACTTTGTTTTAAGACGTCTGAAAGAGAACCATCTGTATATTAAGCTGGAGAAATACGAGTTCCATCGTTCTGAGATACAGTTCTTAGGTTATATCATCTCTCCCCAGGGGCTGAACATGGAATCTGGTAAGATTCAGGCTATCCTTGACTGGCCGGTACCCAAGAACGTTAAGGAGGTCCAACGTTTTATTGGTTTTGCAAATTTCTACAGATGCTTCATTTGAAATTTTTCTGATATTGTCCATCCCATTACTTCCTTGACAAAGAAGGAAAAGCCCTTTAAGTGGTCATCACAGGCTCAAGAAGCTTTTGATCGGCTTAAGGTCTGTTTCACATCAGCACCGCTGTTGATTCACCCAGATCCAACACTTCCTTTCATTGCGGAGGTGGACGCTTCTGTTAGGAGTCGAGTTCCCGCTGCACAGGGGGAATCTTGAACCATGTCGGCTGTGGTCTCCCATTCTTCTCCAGCCACAGTGGAGTCTGCTCAGTGGAGACGTCGGTCCCGCGTCTTGCTCAGTCCCACTCTGTACATAGGGTTACTACTGCTTTTCCAGCTTCTACCATTGAAGCCAGTGCTGGGCAGCGGCGAGCAGACGCTTTTGGGACTAAGTCCTGCTTTTCCCCTTCTGAGCATGCCCAGGGCTAGATCTCCCGTTGGAGATCGAGGGTCACATGTTCAGATACTGCAGCAGATCCCATTGGTCATCCAGGAAGGTCCTGAAGGTGCTCAACTTCTGTGGCAGCTTCCCATTGGTCCTTTTTTGGAAGGTCCTGTTCATGCTGCAGCTATATAAGCTTCGCATGACCGCACGGCCATGCGCTAGTGTAAACTTGTAAACGTGTGTATGTTGATGTGTGAAAGTCGTTCATTAATTATCCCCTCCCTTGTGTATGACTGCTCGCGTAAGGTGGATGATTGCTATCTAGCGCCCGACTTAGCCATCAGCACGTGACACACAATACAGCGTCTAACTGCTGTGACCGCCAGTGCGGTGCCGTGCGCTTTCACAGCGCTTTCCAGACCCAAACCTGGGTGGTTAGTGGCATCCGCCAGTGCGGCACCGCACGCACTCTCGTGCATCTTTATTATTATTTCTTTCCCTCTGACACCCCAGTTGCGGTGTCGAGCGCAAGAGGTCTATATAAACTCAAATCCTGTGTCTTGGGATTGAGTTCTGAGACTCCTTGCTTGCGCTCTTAGTGCAGTACCGCGGCCCTGTGACGCAACAGGGTTCACTTCCTTCACACAGGGTGAAATTAACCCATGTGTGTATCCACATTGTACCGCCACATAGTCTGTCATTACTTGGCAGCAGGTTCCATCTCTGCATGGTGGACCCTGGGCTGCGAACGCACCTTACTCTATCTTTCTTATTATTTGGTGCGTTCCGCTAGCCCTAACAGCTTCTGATAATGCTTTGGGGGCTATTCTCTCCCAAAGAACTGGAGAGAAGGGTCTGCTATATCCTTGTGCTTTCTTTTCCCGTAGACTAACCTCAGCAGAGAAGAATTACGACGTGGGAGACAAGGAATTGCTGGCTATTATTGCGGCTTTCAAAGAATGGAGGCATCATCTGCAAGGAGCTGCAAAACAGATCATAGTGTAACTGACCATCGCAATCTAGAGTTCCTTAGATCCGCTAGATGTCTTTCTCCTCGTCAGGCTCTTTGGAACTTATTTTTAAATCAATTTATCTTTGTTATCTCGTACCATCCAGGTTCTCGTATTGGTAAGGCTGATGCTTTATCCCGAATCCATGCTGCGCATTCCGTACCTAGAGCCCAGTCCAAGACCATTCTATGTGAAGATAAACGTAGGCACTACTATAGGTTGTGGTCACTCAGGACGAGCGGTGGATACCGCGTCCGATAATCACAGCATTTGTGCTATATCTCTTGAACTGATCTTGGCCTGAAGTGGGATTAATCCCCTGTTGACCCAATCTAACTATGAAACGTTCTATGAGAGGTACATTGATGAAGGTCTAATTTGTGACCGATCATACTGTATGTACTCTCCTCATATTAAATTTTCACCTATACCTCATCACGTGTGTGCCAAGTCTATCTATAACAAGACCATTCTATCTGATGCCAATTTAATCGGAGTTATCCACGATCAGGACTTGTGGAAGGAGTGCAGGGAGGCCTATGAAGATGATGTATTTCTGGCCAATCCACCTGTGGATATTAATCTTGTCTTTAAGGGTGGCATGTGGTTCAGAGATCGACGTACTACGTCCCGGAGGTCGTCCGTCTGCAGATCCTCAAGTTGGTACATGACTGCAAGTTGGCTGGTCACAGGGGGGTACAGAAGACACAAGAGTTCCTGAGCCGATTCTTCTGGTGGCCAACTTGCCTGAAGGATACGAAGGACTATGTTCTCTCTTGTGAGGTATGTGCCCGTTACAAGACTCCTCATGTGGCACCTATGGGTCTTCTACAACCATTACCTGTTCCGTCCCGCCCTTGGGGGTCTATATCAATGGACTTTATTGTGGAGCTGCCTACATCGGGGGGCATGAATACAATCATGGTGGTAGTTGATCGCCTGACTAAAGCTGCTCATTTTGTTCCATGCACCGGCCTCCCCTCAGCTAAAGATACAGTGAACTTGGTTATACAGAATGTTTTTCGGTTGCAAGGGGTTCCGGATGAGATCATCTTTGACCGTGGAGTACAGTTCACTTCAAGATTCTGGAAGGGGTTTTGCTCTGCACTCAATATTAATGTCTGTCTCTCTTCTGCTTACCATCCCCAGACAAATGGTCAGACTGAGCGTACCAACCAGACTCTGGAACAATTTCTAAGATGTTATGTCAGCCAGCTCCAGGATGATTGGTTGGAGTTGTTGCCGTTAGCCGAATTTTCATATAATAATTCTCAGAGCGCCTCCACTAAATTTACACCTTTCTTTGCCAATCTGGGTTATCATCCGTGTATTTTACCGAGGTCTCCAATTAATTCTCCGGTTCCGGCAGTGGAGGAAAGGCTGACTGCGATGAGACAGAATCTGGAGGTTCTGAAGGAATCCCTGAGCACAGCTCAAGAACGTTGTAAGAGATCGGCTGATAGATTCCGTAAACCTGCACCCATGTTCAAGGTAGGAAATTCCGTGTGGTTAGCAACTAAGAATCTGAAGTTAAAAGTTCCTTCACAAAAACTTGGACAGAAATTCATTGGCCCTTTCAAGATCAATGGTATTGTGAGCTCTGTGGCCTGCCGGCTGAAGCTGCCTAGGACAATGAAGGTACACCCAGTTTTTCATGTATATTTACTAAAGCCTGTATCTCCTAACACCTTCCAGGGATGTGTTGTGCCACCTCCGCAGCCTGTGGTGATTGATGGGCAAGAACAATTCGTGGTGAAGGAAATTATTGATTCCAGGATTCGCAGGAATCGTCTCCAATATCTGATAAGATGGCAGGGATATCCCCCTGAGGAAGACTCTTGGGAACCTGTGGAAAACATCAATGGCTAACAGAAGATTTCTCGTTTTCATCAGAGATTCCCTGAGAAACCAGGTCCAGGATCGTCCTGAGGCCACTTCTAAAGATGGAGTAATGTCAGGACTCTGAACATTTTTTACCTTTTGTCCATTACTGCCCTTTTCCAAGATGGCGTCTTTGGTCTCATGTGCACTGTGTCTTCCTGCTATAAAACTCCACCCCAGCCTTCAGTCTGTGCTAGAGTATTCTGCCTTGCATCCAGCTCCTGACCTCTGATTACTCCCTGGCTATACACCTGCTCCTGTGAACCTGTGTGATGATCTTGCTACTCTGCTCTGAGTTCCTGCTGCATACACAAGTTTCCAGTAATCCTCCTTCATCTGCTGTTTGTGTTTACTTCCATCTGCATTTGCTGGACATGTAAGCTGTTTCTGCTTTGCAATAACCTGAGACTATTAACCAGGCCTCCCTGGTTGAGCTAAGATATGATTTGAACTGCGTTATAAGCATATCTATCTGTGCCTGGACTAAGACAAGGATTTATTCATGTCAAGTATCCTCAAGAATAACTGTGCTTCATAGACTTTCTTCTTGATTGCATTTTCCTCTGAAGTTTCCTATAGACTGCTAAGCTGCGTTTAATATTTACACCAAGTGTTGTGGACTTGAGTTTCTCTCTGCACCTGTTTGAACCACCGTGTGATAATATAGACTTTACCACTTATAAAACTGTGTCCTGTAGTTGTCTTGTTCCACGCAAAGAGTCTCCAGAGTTATCCCCTATATTACAGTATCTTAAAAAGGGACCCCCGCATCATCATCAAAATGATGACCGACGACGATTACTGGTTGGCCTGCCTCCTGGATCCACGCTATAAAGGAAATTGCAAAATATCATGCCACATGAGAACCTTGAAAAAATATTGGCTACCAAACAAGCAACTCTTGTAGACCGTTTGGTTCAGGCATTCCCAGCACACAGCGGCGGTGATGGTTCTCACAGGAGCTGAAGGCGGCAACATGGCAGAGGTGTTAGAGGTGCACAAATCAGAAGTGGCGTTGGACAGAGGGGTTTTATGACCAGGTTGTGGCGTGATTTCGCAATGACCGCAGACACGACAGGTACTGCTGCATCAATTCAAAGTGACAGGAGACAACATTCGTCCAGTATGAACTATTTTTCCTCCCTTATCGATGTTCTCTCTCACACGTCATTCCCCTTTGATTACTGGGCATCTAAAATAGACACCTGGCCTGAATTGGCAGAATATGCATTTCAGGAGCTCGCTTGCCCAGCTGCTAGTGTGCTATCAGAAAGAGTCTTCAGTGCTGCTGGTTCAATACTGACCGAAAAAAGGACTCGTCTGGCTACCCAAAATGTTGATGATCTAACCTTCATTAAAATGAACCAATCATGGATTTCTAATTATTTTGCCCCACCTTCCCCTGCTGACATGTAGCTTTCCTGTAAAAAGGTCTTGCTTTTGGACTCCTCTTACTGACTGCTCCAATTCCTCCATTTGCAGCTGAATGTCCACCATAGGCCATTTTTACACCTCCCTTAATGGGCTGACTCCCCCCACGGGGCCGTGGTCACCACTTGGCGCAAGCACCCGTGCGAGTGCCGTTTGCCTGGATAGGTGGGTGTGCCCACTTTTGGCCGACGGCACTGGCACAGGGTCCCTCATAGTACAATGAAGTGTCTCTGACGGTGGTGGTGCACACCCAGCGTCAGACACACCGTCGTAATATGAGGGGCCCTGGGCCAGTACCACCGCCCACGAGAGAGTGTCCCCCCCAGCTCAAACAGTGCTCTACCACTTGCAAAACTTACCTCTCATTGCTCCACCACTGTTTAGTCTGTGCTGTTAAATCCTTCTATGGCACTGCCAATACAAATTTATTGAAATGATAGATGATAGTAAAAATATACAGGGACCCTGCCCTCCATTTAGACCTGTGAATACTGTGCGTGAACTACCACTGCCTGCTACTCGTCAGAGGAACCCACCCCTGTACCTAGCTTTGCCACCTGTTTATTTAGGAACATTTTTTTTGCAGACATTTAGCCCACTTTACTGTTTTGGCCAACATACTGTGTCAGCCACTTCTTCCAGTTGTCCTCCACCGAACAATGCAGTGCCGCCAGTTTACTTCTGTTACCAGTTTAGAACTGCACAGAGCCTACTTTTTTATTTTAGGCCTAGTAAGTCTGCGCCACTCCTTGAAATTGTCCTCCGCTGACAAAACCAATGCTGCCTGTGTACCCCTGTAACCTATTTTAAACTGCATTGAGCCTACTTTTCTATTTTAGGCCTAGTAAGTCTGCGCCACTCCTTGCAATCATCCTCCGCTGACCAAACCAATGCTGCCTGTGTACCCCTGTAACCCATTTTAAAATTGTGTCTGTCTGCGCCACTCAATACAGCTGTCCTCCACTGAACAAAGCTGAGCTTCAATCTTCAGGCTTTCGGCCTATAGGAAATTTTAAACATCATTTGGCCTACTAGTTTGGTTGGGCCCTACTAACGGTGTCTGCCGCTCCTTGGTGTTCTCCTCCACTGAACAAAGCTGAGCTTCAATCTTCAGGCTTTTGGCCTATATTTACAATGTGAAACTGCATTTGGGCTACTTGTTTGGTTGGGCCTACTAACGGTGTCTGCCGCTGCTTGTTGCTGTCCTCCACTGAAAAAAGCTGAGCTTCAATTTTCAGGCTTTCAGCCTATAGGAAATCTTAAGCTGCATTTGGGCTACTTGTTTGGTTGGGCCTACTAACGGTGTCTACCGCTGCTTGTTGTTGTCCTCCACTGAAAAAATCTGAGCTTCAATTTTCAGGCTTTCAGCCTATAGGAAATTTTAAACTGCATTTGGGCTGCTTGTTTGGTTGAGCCTACTAACAGTGTCTGCCGCTCCTTGATTTTCTCCTCCACTGAACAAAGCAGTGCCGCCTGTTTACTCCTGTTACCAATTTTGAACTTCGTTTGGCCCACTTTATTATTTGGGCCTACTAACTGTGTCTGCCACTCATTACAGTTCTGCTCCACTGAACAAAGCAATGCCGCCTGGTTAGTCCTGTTACCAATTTTGAACTGCATTAAGCCTAGTTACTTATTTGGGCCTACTCACTGTGTCAGCCTCTCATTACAGTTGTCCTCCACTGAACAAAGCAATGCCGCCTGGTTAGTCCTGTTACCAATTTTGAACTGCATTTAGCCTACTTTATTCTTTGGGCCTATATCTGTGTTTCCTCCTCTTCCTGCCCATTGCCCAGCCACTGCTAGATGAGTCTGCTGGTACATTGACCCAGACCACTACATTCCCCTTGCACTCTACACAGCCAGTATCTGACCCTGCTGAAAGTCTGGTTCCCCTTCCCGCATACTATACCACCTTACACGGGGACAAAGAGGAAGGTGCAGATGAAAGTGCAGGTTCCTTCATCAGGTGGGGGGTATACTCGTTGGCAATGTCACAGGCACAAGGCCCCTCACAGTACGCAAAAGTGTCTCTGCTGGTGGGAGGCGCCCCCGCCGTCAAACACACCGCCGTACTTTGAGGGGCCCTGTGCCAGTGCCAATGCGAACGAGTGTGCCCCCCCTGCTTGCTCAGGATCACAGCACTTGCAAAGTTGAAATACTTACCTCTCCCTGCTCCACCGCCGTGACGTAGTCCGCGTTTCCTGGGCCCACGAAAAACTTGAGCCAGCGCTACCCCCCACAACTTTAGCCAAATGACCCCCAATTTTCAATGCCTAACTATTATTATAAGGTAAATTAAGATTGACAACCTTCAGTAACAAGAATTGATGTTTTTCGCATTAAAATGGGCACTGTAGGTGTTTTCCTGTCCTCCAATCACTGCCGACTTTGCTTCCCCATTGACTTGCATTGGGTTTCGTGTTTCAGTCGGATCCCCGACTTTTTGAAATAATCGGCCGATTTCACCCCACCCGACTTTTGACAAGTTGGGTTTCGCAAAACCCGGCTCGATCCTAAAAAAGTAAAAGTCTCTCAACTCTAGCAGCAACCAGTGTGACTCAGATACACTCTGATAGGGCTGGTGGAACGCACCGAGTATATTTAGATATAATTATTGATGCGTTCGCAGCCCGGGGTCCACCGTGCAGGAGATGAACCTGCTGCTAGCAAATGGTGGCACAATATGGCGGTATAAGCAAACTCTGTTACTTTTCAGAGTCGCACAGAAGGGAAAACGCTGTGCCCTGTTAGCGTCACGGGGAACACAGCTGCCTAAAAGAGCAAAAGCACTCAGTGGTCAGAGAGTAGCAAGAACACAAACACCTCCTCTCAGGTGGAGCCGGAATTCTATTAGCTTTACGCCAGCCTTGAATGCACCATACAAAACTCCTCACCGGAGGTGCCGGTATTCTAGTGGCTTATTTCAGCCGGACCCTGTCCACAAGCAGACAAGACAACTTAATAGCAAAAGCTCATGACATAAGCTGATCCTAGCGCATGGCTGTGCGGCCATGCAAACCTTCTATAGCTGCAGCAACTTCAGGACCTTCCTAGAGGACCAATGGAGCTGCCACAGAACCTGAGCAACTTCAGCACCTTCCTAGAGGACCAATGGGAGCTGCTGCAGTACCTGAGCATGTGACCCCTGACCTCCAATGAGAGGTCTTACCTTGGGCATGCTCAGAAAGGGAAAAGCAGGACTTGGTCCCAGAGACGTCTGCTCGCCGCTGACCAGTACTGGCTACAATGGCTGAGCCTGGAAAGGCAGCAGTAACCATCCGCACAGTATCAGGCTGAGCCAGACGCTGATACCGATGTCTCCACTGAGCAGGCTCCACTGCGGCTGGAGAAGAATGGGAGACCACAGCGGAGATGGTTCAAGACTCACCCTGTGCAGAGGCGGAACTCGACCCCTAACATTGCCCCCTCCTAGCCCCCCTTCTTGGACCTCACTATGCTCGAAGGCTGCAGTGAGCTGCGGAGCTCGAATGTGCTCAGCAGGCTCCCAAGACCTGCCCTCTGGGCCATAACCCTTTCAGTCCACCAAATAAAATTTCTTGCCACGTACCACCTTGCACCCCAAAATAGCGCTCACCTCGTAATCATCCATAGACGAACCCAATGTCCTGGCAGATGACTCAGAAAACCGGGACATGTAAACGGGCTTCAAGAGAGACACATGAAAGGTGTCGGTGACACCTAAGCGTGGACGAAGGGCCAGATGGAAGACCACAGGGTTAACCTGTTCGAGGACCTTGAAGGGTCCCAAGAAGCGAGGTGCATACTTAATGGACTCAACTCGCAGCCTGATGTTACAGGTGGAGAGCCACACTAAGTCGCCAGGAGAAAAGGTCGGAGCGGGGCACCGATGTGTATAAGCGGAGGACCTCATTCTCTCCATGGAGGCCCGGATGGCATCCTGAGTGCGGTCCCAAATGTCTTGTGCCTCCACAGCCCAGTCTGCCACCCTGGAGTCGGAGGAAGACATGGGCATAGGCACAGGAACCCGCAGATGCTGACCGCAGTTAAGAAGGAATGGGGTCTGCCCAGTGGAGACAGCTACGGCATTGTTCAGCGCAAACTCCGCCCATGGTAGCATGGTAGTCATGGTAGTCATCCGGCCTGGCTGAAACAAAATGTCGCAGATATGTGACCAAGGTCTGGTTAGCCCTCTCTACCAACCCATTCGTCTCGGGATGGTATGCTGAAGAGAGATTCAACTCGATGCTGAGTAGACGACAAAGCTCTCTCCAGAACCGAGACGCAAACTGGGGACCCCGGTCACTGACAATTTTGTCTGGCATGCCATGTAGGTGAAAATGTGTTTAATATACAATGCTGCCAAGGCCCGTACAGAAGGTAGCCATAGAAGCGGTACCAAGTGCACCATTTTAGAAAAATGGTCAGTGATTACCCAAATGATGGTGCAGCCATGGGACTTGGGTAAGCCCACCACAAAGTCCATCCCTACCATCTCCCAGGGCATGTCTGCCACAGGCAGGGGATAAAGTAACCCAGATGGCAAGTGTCGAGGAGACTTAATTTTGGCGCAGGGGACACGTGCCCTTGTATAGTCTCTGATGTCACGGGCCATATGCAGCCACCAGTACGTCCTCACCAGAAGCTCAGATGTCCTTTTGGTCCCAAAGTGTCCACCGACCCTGGACACGTGAGCCCAAGAGAGAACCCCCGGTTGCAAATTTGATCGCACAAAGGTCTTGCCTGTGGGCACAGACTCTAGCGAAACAGGAGGCACGGTCCTCAGGCTCTCAGAAGTGACAAAAAGGCGAGGTTCCTCCTCCGCTGATGACACTACGGAGCGGGAGAGAGTGTTGGCACGAATGTTCTTCTCCCCGGAGAGAAAATGGAGGGTGAAATGGAACCGGGAGAAAAACAAGGACCATCTGGCCTGGTGAGAATTTAACCGCTGGGCAGTCTGAATATAGACAAAGTTCTTGTGGTGTAAACTTGGAAGGGAAGGGGAGCCCCCTCCAGGAGGTGTCTCCATTCCAAGAAGGCCAACTTCATAGCTAGCAACTCCCTGTCCCAGATGGAATAATTCTTCTCCGCCGGTGTGAAGGTCTTAGAGAAAAAGAAGCAAGGATGCTTCCGACCTTGAGCATCCTTTTGGAATACCAGCACTGACAGATGAGGCATCCACCTCCATTTCGAAAGGTTTATCTACATCGGGGCGATGTAGAATGGGAGTGCTAGCAAATTGGGACTTAATAGAGAGGAAGGCCTTGGAGACCTCCTCGGACCAGAATTTGGGATTTGCTCCCTTTTTGGTGAGGGCAACCAAAGGAGCTACCAAAGTTGAGAAGTGGGGAATGAACTGGCGATAGTAGTTAATGAACCCCATAAAGCGCTGCACCGCTTTGAGAGAATGGGGTTCCTGCCAGTCCATCACAGCCTGTAGCTTGGCAGGATCCATAGCCAATCCTTGGGCCGAGATGATATAGCCCAGGAAAGGCAAAGACTCCTGCTCAAACACACACTTCTCCAACTTGGCATAGAGGGAATTTGCCCGTAGGAAGTTGAAGACTTTGCACACATCTCTCTGGTGGGAGTCTATATCTGGAGAGTAGATGAGAATATCATTCAGGTAGACTACCACCGAGGTGGAGAGCATATCCCAGAAGATATCATTCACAAAGTCTTGGAAAATGGCTGGGGCATTACAGAGCCAGAAGGGCATCACCAGATATTCATAGTGCCCATCCCTGGTGTTAAAAGCCGTCTTCCATTCGTCCCCCTCACATATGCGAATCAGGTTGTAAGCACCCCGCAGATCTAGTTTAGTAAACACCCTTGCTCCCCGAAGCCTATCAAAAAGCTCAGATATCAGGGACAATGGGTACTTGTTCTTAACGGTGATGGCGTTAAGACCCCTGTAATCAATGCATGGACGTAATTCTCTGTTATTCTTCTGCATGAAGAAGATCCCCGCCCCTGCAGGTGACACTGACTTCCTAATGAATCCCCTTGCCAGATGCCAGATTCTCCTGGATGTACTGAGACATCGCCTCAGTCTCTGGGAGAGACAATGGGTAGACTCGACCCCGGGGAGGCTCAGCACCAGGCAAGAGGTCAATAGGACAGTCATAGAGGCGGTGAGGTGGAAGGGTCTCCACAGCCCTTTTGGAGAACATGTCCGCATAGGGTCAATATTACTTAGGGAGAAAGGAGGGATCTGCGGGTACCTCACAAGTAGCAACTTGAACGCATTCCCTCTGACATCTACCCCCTCAAGATTCACTCCATCCCAAAATCCTGCCTGTGGACCACTCGATATGAGGAGAGTGGTACCGTAGATAAGGTATCCCTAACAGGACCTCATCAATTCCCTCAGAAATGACGAGCAGAGATATTATCTCCTGATGAGATGGCGAAATGGATAGAGTAAATGGGATGGTCTGGTGTGTAATCTGTGAGGGCAGTGTCGACCCAATCACCACTCGTATGGTCACTGGTTTGGCGAGCATCACTAAGGTATTACGTGTCGTTGGGTAAAAGCATAAAACTAGTGTTGAGCATTCCGATACCGCAAGTATCGGGTATCGGCCGATACTTGCGGTATCGGAATTCCGATACCGAGTTCCGATATTTTTGTGATATCGGAAATCGGAATCGGAAGTTCCCAGTGTATGGTTCCCAGGGTCTGGAGGAGAGGAGACTCTCCTTCAGGCCCTGGGATCCATATTAATGTAAAAAATAAAGAATTAAAATAATAAATATGGATATACTCACCCGTCCGGCGGCCCCTGGACCTTACCGCTGTTAACCGGCAGCCTCCGTTCCTAAGAATGAGGAGTTTAGGACCTGCGATGACGTCGCGGCTTGTGATTGGTCGCGTGAGCGGTCACATGAGCAGTCACGCGACCAATCACAAGCCGTGATGTCAGCCGCGACGTCATCAAAGGTCCTAAACTCCTCATTCTTAGGAACGGAGGCTGCCGGTTAACAGCGGTAAGGTCCAGGGGCCGCTGGACGGGTGAGTATATCCATATTTATTATTTTAATTCTTTATTTTTTACATTAATATGGATCCCAGGGCCTGAAGGAGAGTTTCCTCTCCTTCAGACCCTGGGAACCATCCAGGATACCTTCCGATACTTGAGTCCCATTGACTTGTATTGGTATCGGGTATCGGTATCGGCGATATCCGATATTTTTCGGGTATCGGCCGATACTATCTGACATCGATACTTTCAAGTGTCGGAAGGTATCGCTCAACACTACATAAGACATAAAATTGCTCTCCACCCCAGAATCCGCACAAAGCTCTACCGAATGAGTGGATGGGCCAATGGTAATTGTCCCCTTAAAGGACAATTTGGAGGCAAACGTCGCCGTGTCTAGTGTACTTCCACCTACTACCACTAGACGCTGATGTTTCCCCGACCGCTGGGGACATCTGGTGGCAAGATGTCCTGACTGCCGGCAAACATGACAGACCCTAAGTGCACAAGCGGTCTGAGACTTAGATCCCGCTCGTGACACCTCCAAGGCCTCATGCGACTCGGGCGCCTGGACCAGAGATTCCAAAGGTTTGGCGAAGGTGAAAACCAGCTGAAACCTCTGCCTACACTGGGCTCGCTCTAACCTCTGCTCGTTAAAACAGAGGTCAATACAAGTAGACACAGATATTAGCTCCTCCAGAGTGGTGGGAATCTCCCTAGTGGCCAGAGAGTCCTTAACATGGTCAGCCAGCCCCCTCCAAAATATAGGAATAAGGGCTTTATTTGACCACTCCAGCTCAGATGCTAAGGTGCGGAAGTGGAGGGGAAAATGGCTGACCAAGGACGAGCCCTGAGTCAATGCCAACAGTTGGAGCTCCATATCATGGGTGACTCGAGGTCCTAAGAAGACCTGTTTCAGAGTGCTCAGGAACAGCGGAGCACTCTGCACCACATGATCGCCACACTCCCACAGCAGCGTAGCCCACTCCAACGCCCTGTCCGACAGGAGAGACATAATGAATCCCACCTTTGCCCGCTCTGTAGGGAAACCTGCAGCCAGGAGCTCGAGGTGTATAGAGCACTGGCTCATGAAACCCGTACAAGATTTGACATCCCTAGAACATTTTTCTGGCAGCGGGAGGCGAGATAGAGCCTGAGCAGGTGTGGCAGTGGACAAAGTTGCTGCAGCCATGCTAGCAGCCTGAACAGCTACTGCAGTAACATCCACAGCTGAGGTTGGGCGCACGAGAGCCGCCAACCTGCCCTCCAGCTGCTGGATGTACAGCAAAGATTGCTGTTTGTTCGCCATTGCTAGCCAGACCCTGGAGCTAGGATTATGTTAGGGCTGGAGGAACGCACCGAGTATATTTAGATATAATTATTGGTGCGTTCACAGCCTGGGGTCCACCGTGTAGGAGACGAACCTGCTGCTAGCAAATGGCAGCACAATATGGCAGTAAAAGCGAACTCTGTTACTTCTCAGAGTCGCACAGAAGGGAAAACGCTGTGCCCTGTTAGCGTCACAGGGGAACACAGCTGCCTAACAGAGCAAAAGCAATCAGTGGTCAGAGAGTAGAAAGCACACAAACACCTCTTCTCCGGTGGAGCTGGAATTCTAATGGCTTTACGCTAGCCCTGAATTCACCATACAAAACTCCTCACTGGAGGTGCCGGTATTCTAGTGGCTTATTTCAGCCGGACCCTGACCACAAGCAAACAAGACCACTGAATAGCAAAAGCTCATGACATAAGCTGATCCTAGAGCATGGCCATGCAGCCATGCAAACCTTTTATAGCTGCAGCAACTTCAGGACCTTCCCAGAGGACCAATGGGAGCTGCCACAGTATCTGAGCAACTTCAGGACCTTCCTAGAGGACCAATGCGAGCTGCTGCAGTACCTGAGCATGTGACCCCTGACCTCCAATGAGAGGTCTTACCTTGGGTATGCTCAGAAGGGGAAAAGCAGCACTTAGTCCCAGAGATGTCTGCTCGCCGCTGACCAGTACTGGTTACAGTGGCTTATCCTGGAAAGGCTGCAGTAACCATCCGCATAGTATCAGGCTGAGCCAGACGCTGAGACCGACGTCTCCGCTGAGCAGGCTCCACTGCAGCTGGACAAGAATGGGAGACTGCAGTGGAGATGGTTTGAGACTCCCCCTGTGCAGAGGTGGGAACTCAACCCCTAACACACTTATCTGCTGTTTGAATACGTCTTACCATAAAAAGTCTTGATGAAAGAATTGCAGCTAAAAAATCATAGCTTTGACATGAAAGCAAGTCCAGCTGTCTCAACTCTGAATTAAAAAATAGAAACTGGGGTTAAGAAAAAAAAGGATTTGACCTCAACAGGAGGAATTTTGTTTGCCAAAGTGCTTGAGAGTGGTACAATAACAAGTGTCTGCAGGCAACAGTGAAGCATAGTGGAGGCTCATTGTACATTTTGGCTGCATTTCAGCAAATGTAATTTGGAATGCATTCAGTATTAATGGTGTCTTCAATGCTGAGAAATGCAAGAAAATAATCTATCATGCTATGCCATATGAATGAGTCTGATTGGTTCTAAATTTATTCTGCTGCAGGACTATGACCAAAAACTTACAGCCAATACCGTAAAAAATTATCTTCAGCATGAAGAAGAACAAGGATTTCTGGAAGTGATGATTTGGCACTCGCAGAGTCCTGATCTGAATATCGTTGAGCCTGTTTGGGAGATTACAAGAAGACAGATCATTTGCACAAGCCTACTTTCCCAGAAGTCCTTAGGTTAGATCTCTTATATGTTTTCAACCTTGTTGTTGAGATTAGGGATGATTGAACCTGTGGAAGTTCGAGTTCAGCGAGATCGGCCAAATTTGATTTCAAAGTTCAGGTCGGGTGTCTGAACTTGACCCCGGACCCGACCCGCATGTAAGTCAATGGGGACTTGAACTTTGGTGCTGTAAAATGGCTATAAAATGGTCATAGTAAAGGCTGGGAGGTGATAAAGAAAGTAAAATTGGGGTAACAGCAAGACAAAGCCCTGCAAACAAATGTGGATAGGAAAATAACTTAAAAGGAACTTGTCATCCCCCCAGGGTGTTTGTAAGTAAAAGAGCTACCTCCAGCAGCACTAAGGCTGCGTTCTTTGAAGGTGGCTCTTATGTTTATGATCCCTAGTAACACTGAAATATTGACTTTTATAAATTGCGCCCCATGCCTGTATTGAGTCCCAGAGGTATGGCATCTCCCTCTGTTTCAGTTGCCTCCCAGCCGTCCATCATCCCCCTCTAGCGTCTGTGCACCACCTCCTTTTTTGTGGATACATGCCTCGGCACATGCGCTGTGCCAACAGTTCTCGGGCATGTGCAGTGTGCGCTGCCCGGGAACTGACATCAGGCTATCGCACCTGCATGTTGCATAGGCCCAGATCCCGCCCCGCAGTGTGTTGTGATGTATTCATGCTATGGGGCTTGGAATCTGGCACCTGCACAGTGGAACGGGTCACCGTGCTCTATTCAAAATAGTGCCGTCGTCTCGTGAGACTTCACAAATCTTCACAAAACTTAAAAACACCCTGGGGGAGTGACAAGTTCCCTTTAAGATAAAATAGAATTAAAAAAAATAATCTTGAACCAGGAGGAGGAAGTGGAGGAGTGGAGCAGTGACTTGTATATGCAGTTTACTGTACTTGATATTAAAAACATTTAAATAATGATTAATACCAGAAGACCCAGACTCAAAGAGATATGTGGACAGAATGCTATACACTCAGCCACAGAAAAAAAATACTCCAAAATAAACATTAAAAAATAGGAGGAGCACAGGAGTGTTTAATAAAGTACAAAAATAGTTTATTAGTACCTAAAATATTACATACTTATCACACACAAACTACAGGAGGTTCAGATACAGTTCAAGAAAATTCTTTATGGTAAGGTCTACTATGCAAGTTTGTAACCCTTTAATTAAATACTGCCTCAGATAGGGAAAAAAAACTACTAAATCTCTCATATCAAAAAGAATCATAGGTATCCCTTCAGAGGTACAAACATGATTGTGGAATAAAAAGTTATATATGCAAGTTTGGCATAGTAAGCTACTAAAATGTGTATATACTAACTAACCTTACCAAGTCGCAGAGACACCACCGCAGCATAACTAAACAACCCCGACACGCGTTTCGCCGGCTAAATCACCATTCTTTCTCAAGGGGAGGTGTGTGACATCTCCCCTTCTGCTCCAACCCTGATACTGCAATCATCTTTGTTGGACAGGAAGCAATTACATTTTGACCACCAGTCAACCGACCTTACAGTGGCCTTAAAAGTCAGGGTACTGATAGTAGACTGGTTAGGAGGTAGACATTTAGCTGACCGAGCTTCTAGAAGACAGAGTAGTTTCACGTTGGTTGTTGTGCTTCAAGTAGTCATTATTTACGTGTTTCAGATCTGTATAAAACCAAAACTACAGCTTACTGATAGTGACATCATCTCTTCCCATCTGGCAGAGACAGTCAGGGAAGCAGTGGTGAAGAGCAAAGTGGATTATGAAGGTAAGCATGCCTTAATTTTTTTTATAAACATCTCTTGCCATTGATACTTAATTACCAAAAAACTTATATTAAATCCAAAAGAGAGTGGGTATCTAAAAGTATTGTTGTATGACCATTTGCTAGTGCCATGACCTGGGTACTATTTTACATAATAATCAAGAGAGCAATATCAAATCTGAATACTAAATTTAGAATATTAATTTAAATTATCAGGCTGTTGATCTGTGTTAAGAGCATCAGAGGTCAGAGAATATAATAGGGAAGTGACCTTGGCATTTAGCATCCAACCATCTAAAATGTCTTGGGATTTTGAGGTGTCAAACTAGAGGAAATAAGAAATCAAAAAAGGCTTGGAAGCAAATGGAAATTTCAGAGAGATGAAAGAGCTAAATGCCACTTAGTGCTTAGAAACATTGCATACACTGTACATGTTAAATGTTGCAGGGTAGCAGGAACCTTATAAAAACTCTAAAAAGAAATTAGCAGTGAAGGTGTTAAAATCAAGGATAATTCATTGAAACTCATATGTCTAGCGGGTATGTAAGAAAAACAAATATTTTTCCGAAGTTTGCAAAATTATTTGGAACAAGTTATTCATGGTTGTTTCATGCTCCAACATTTTTGCTCATCAAAGCAGGTCAGAAAAACATTTCCTGATTCTACCTAAAATATATCAAAAAGTGCAGTTGATGTATCTGTTATCTTTATGTGTGTCTATCTATTTAATATTTTCATTGCACATTGCTGCACTATTCACATCATCAATCCAGAAAACACAATTTGAAGTGTTAAAAGTTTTGAATTGCACTTTTTATTCTTTTTGGCAAATATGTGAGAATGTCTTAGAATGGTGGTTTGCTAGATTGAAATATCCAGAAAAAAAGAAGAATTTTCATTACTTTTTGCCCAGAGAGTCAATTTAAAGAGTTCTTCCAACTTACCAAATATTTTTAATTTGCCACTGATCTCACAATATTTAATTTCTTACCTTGCATTGAATAAAGCTCGATACCAGGGGAAAGGCCATTACTCTGTCCTAGGAGCAGTGGCTTTATATGCACAGTTCCTCCAAGCTTTTTTTTTCATCAAGGGTGTTAGCTATAAATCTGGACATCTCTCTTCAGCCCCATTCATAACTGTAGAATGGATTTTGCTCATGCACAGTTGCCCACCAGTTGTTCTAAACAGCTACTTTTGCCCCCTGTTGTGAACTCTGTTTTCGGGCTCCCTCTTGTGGTCACTGGTGGTATGGTGTGACTTTTGCTTTGGGCTCCCCCTGGTGGCTTTGTTTGTTATCCTGCTGGTCTCTGGCTATCAGCTGGTTCGTTATCCTCTGGGAGGTTCCTATATAGCTCTGTTTTACTTCCTCTTGTGGCCGGCTGTCGATGTAATCAGTGCTTCTCAGATTCCTTCTGACTACCTTGCTCCCAGTCCATCCATAACAAAGCTAAGTTTTGTTTGCTCATTTTTTTGATCAGCAGTGTTTATCATGTTTTCTTGTCCAGCTTGCTAAAATGTGATTTCCTCGCTTGCTGGATGCTCTAGTGGACTGAGTTTCTCCCCACACACCATTAGTTGGTGCGTGGGTTCTTGTAATCTCAGGATGGATATTTTGTAAGGGTTTTTTATTGATTGCATAGGCCCCTGCTCTATTTTCTGCTTTCTAGTACTAGTGGGCCTCTTTTGCTGAATCTGATTTCATCCCTATGTATGTGCCTTCTTCTTACTTCACCGTTAATATTTGTTGGGGGCTTCTATATCTTTGGGGATTATTTCTCTGGAGGCAAGCGAGGTCTTTCTTTCTCTTTAGGGGTAGCTAGTTCCTCAGGCTGGCTCGAAACGTCTAGGAATTTTTTAGGCACGTTCACCGGCTACCTCTAGTTGTTTTGGATAGGTTCAGATTTGCGATCAGTCCAGTTACCATCTCCCTAGAGCTTGTCCTTAGTTTATTCAATTGCTGGTCTATTCGTGATCCTCAGCCACTAAGGATCATAACAGTACAGCCGGCCAGTAAAGTGTTAATTGCATGGCAGAAGCAGGAGAAAACAAGCCTTGAGAATTTTTTTTTTTTTTTTGTTGCCGTGTGTCTAGCTGCTGTGGCTAGCTTCTCTCCTCCTCTTAATCTTGGTGTGGCTCTGAGTTCAGCTGCTGACATGGATGTCCAGAGCTTGGCTTCCAGTCTGGATCATCTTGCTGCTAGGGTTCAAAGTATTCAGGATTTTGTTGTTCACAGTCCTATGTCAGAGCCTAGAATACCTATTCCGGAGTTGTTTTCTGGAGATAGATCTAGGTTCCTGAATTTTAGGAACAATTGTAAGTTGTTTCTTTCTTTGAAACCTCGTTCCTCTGGTGATGCCGTTCAGCAAGTTAAGATTATCATTTCCTTTTTGCGTGGTGACCCCCAAGATTGGGCCTTTGCATTGGCGCCAGGGGATCCTGCATTGCTTAGTGTAGATGCGTTTTTTCTAGCCCTTGGATTGCTCTATGAGGAACCTAATCTTGAGAACCAGGCTGAAAAAACGTTATTGGCCCTCTCGCAGGGGCAAGATGAAGCAGAGGTGTACTGCCAGAAATTTCGGAAATGGTCGGTGCTTACTTAGTGGAATGAGTGTGCCCTGGCTGCAAATTTCAGAGAGGGTCTTTCTGAAGCCGTTAAGAATGTCATGGTGGGGTTCCCTATGCCTGCAGGTCTGAGTGAGTCAATGACTCTGGCCATTCAGATTGATCGGCGTTTGCGGGAGCGCAAACCTGTGCACCATTTGGCGGTGTCTTCTGAACAGACACCTGAATCTATGCAATGTGACAGAATTCTGACCAGAAGTGAACGGCAAAATTATAGACGGCAAAATGGGTTGTGCTTTTACTGTGGTGACTCAGCTCATGTTATCTCAGCATGCTCTAAGTGCAAAAAAAAGGTTGATAAATCTTTCACTATTGGTACTTTACAGCCTAAGTTCATTTTGTCTGTTACCCTGATTTGTTCCCTGTCATCTTACCCGGATAATGCTTTTGTAGATTCAGGTGCCGCCCTGAGTCTGATGGATTGGTCATTTGCCAGGCGCTGTGGTTTTGATTTGGAGCCTTTAAAATTCCCTATTCCACTAAGGGGAATTGATTCTACACCATTGGCTACGAATAGACCTCAGTACTGGACACAAGTGACCATGTGCATGACTCCTGTTCATCAGGAGGTGATTCGCTTTCTTGTACTGCATAACTTGCATGATGTCATCGTGTTAGGTCTACCATGGTTGCAGACTCATAATCCAGTCCTGGATTGGAAAGCTATGTCGGTGTCAAGTTGGGGTTGTCAGGGAATTCATGGTGACGCTCCTGTGGTGTCTATTGCTTCGTCCACTCCTTCTGAAGTCCCTACGTTTTTGTCAGACTACCAGGATGTATTTGAGGAGCCCAAACTCAATTCTCTACCTCCTCATAGGGACTGTGATTGTGCTATAAATTTGATTCCTGGTAGTAAGTTTCCTAAGGGACGACTTTTCAATTTATCTGTGCCGGAGCATGCTGCCATGCGGAGTTATATAAAGGAGTCTTTAGAGAAGGGACATATTCGCCTGTCCTCATCCCCTCTTGGTGCAGGATTCTTTTTTGTGGCTAAAAAGGATGGTTCCCTGAGACCCTGTATTGATTATCGCTTTTTGAATAAAATCACGGTCAAATTTCAGTATCCTTTGCCATTGTTAACTGATTTGTTTGCTCGCATTAGGGGGTCTAGTTGGTTCACCAAGATAGATCTTCGTGGTGCGTATAACCTTGTGCATATAAAACAGGGTGATGAATGGAAAACTGCATTTAATACGCCTGAAGGCCATTTTGAGTACTTGGTGATGCCTTTTGGACTTTCTAATGCTCCTTCAGTCTTTCAGTCCTTTATGCATGACATCTTCCGTGAATATCTGGATAAGTTTATGATTGTGTATCTGGATGATATTCTGTTTTTTTTGGATGATTGGGAGTCTCATGTTAAGCAGGTCAGGATGGTCTTTCAGGTCCTACGTGACAATGCTTTATTTGTGAAGGGCTCAAAATGTCTTTTTGGAGTCCAGAAGATTTCTTTTTTGGGTTTCATTTTTTCTCCTTCTACTATTGAGATGGACCCAGTCAAGGTTCAGGCTATTCATGACTGGATGCAGCCTACATCTGTTAAGAGTCTTCAGAAGTTCTTGGGTTTTGCTAATTTTTACCGTCGCTTCATAGCTAATTTTTCTGGTGTTGTTAAGCCTTTGACGGATTTGACCAAGAAGGGTTCTGATGTGACTAATTGGTCTTCTGCGGCTGTGGAGGCCTTTCGGGAGCTGAAGCGTCGGTTTTCTTTGGCTCCGGTCTTATGTCAGCCAGATGTCTCACTTCCCTTCCAGGTGGAGGTTGATGCTTCCGAGATTGGAGCGGGGGCTGTTTTGTCGCAGAGAAGCCCCGATGGCTCTGTGATGAAGCCATGTGCTTTCTTTTCAAGAAAGTTTTCGCCTGCCGAGCGGAATTATGATGTCGGTAATCGGGAGCTGTTGGCTATGAAGTGGGCATTTGAGGAGTGGCGAAATTGGCTCGAGGGAGCTAAACATCGTGTGGTGGTCTTGACTGACCACAAAAATTTGATTTATCTCGAGTCGGCCAAGCGGCTGAATCCCAGACAGGCTCGTTGGTCGTTGTTTTTCTCTCGTTTTGATTTCATGGTCTCGTACCTGCCGGGTTCGAAGAATGTGAAGGCTGATGCTCTTTCTAGGAGTTTTGTGCCTGACTCTCCTGGAGATTCAGAGCCGGCTGGTATCCTTAGAGAAGGGGTGATTTTGTCTGCCATCTCCCCAGATTTGCGACGTGTGCTGCAAGAGTTTCAGGCGGATAGACCTGACCGCTGTCCACCGGAGAGACTGTTTGTCCCGGATAGATGGACCAACAGAGTCATCTCCGAGGTTCATTCTTCGGTGTTGGCAGGCCATCCTGGAATATTTGGTACCAGAGACTTGGTGGCCAGGTCTTTTTGGTGGCCTTCCTTGTCGCGGGATGTGCGTTCCTTTGTGCAGTCTTGTGGAATTTGTGCTCGGGCGAAACCTTGCTGTTCTCGTGCCAGTGGTTTGCTGTTACCTTTGCCTGTCCCGAAGAGGCCTTGGACGCACATTTCCATGGATTTTATTTCAGATCTCCCTGTCTCTCAGAGAATGTCTGTCTTCTGGGTGGTGTGTGATCGTTTTTCTAAGATGGTCCATTTGGTGCCCTTGCCTAAGTTGCCTTCCTCCTCCGAGTTGGTTCCACTGTTTTTTCAAAATGTGGTTCGTTTGCACGGGATTCCTAAGAACATTGTTTCTGACAGAGGATCCCAGTTTGTGTCTAGATTTTGGCGGACCTTTTGTGCTAAGTTGGGCATTGAATTGTCTTTTTCGTCGGCCTTCCATCCTCAGACGAATGGCCAAACCGAGTGAACTAATCAGACCTTGGAGATTTATTTAAGATGTTTTGTTTCTGCGGACCAGGACGACTGGGTTACTTTTTTACCGTTGGCCGAGTTTGCCCTTAATAATCGGGCTAGTTCTGCTACTTTGGTTTCTCCTTTTTCTTGTAATTCGGGGTTTCATCCTCGTTTTTCCTCGGGTCAGGTGGAGCCTTCTGACTGTCCTGGAGTGGATGTTGTGGTGGATAGGTTGCATCAGATTTGGAATCATGTGGTGGACAATTTGAAGTTGTCACAAGAGAAGGCTCAGCTCTTTGCCAACCGCCGTCGCTGTGTGGGTCCCCGACTTCGCGTTGGGGACTTGGTGTGATTGTCTTCTCGCTTCGTTCCTATGAAGGTCTCCTCTCCTAAGTTCAAGTCTTGGTTTATCGGTCATTATAAGATTCTGGAAGTCCTTGGCCCTGTGTCATTCCGTCTGGACCTCCCGGCATCATTTGCTATTCATAATGTGTTCCATCGCTCGTTGTTGCGGAGGTATGTGGTACCTGTGGTTCCTCCGGTTGAGCCTCCTGCCCCGGTGCTGGTTGAGGGAGAATTGGAATACGTGGTGGAGAAGATCTTGGATTCTCGTGTTTCTAGACGGAGGCTCCAGTATTTGGTCAAGTGGAAGGGCTATGGTCAGGAGGATAATTCTTGGGTTGTCGCCTCTGATGTTCATGCGGCCGATTTGGTTCGTGCCTTCCATGTGGCTCATCCTGATCGCCCTGGGGGTTTTCATGAGGGTTCGGTGACCCCTCCTTAAGGGGGGGTACTGTTGTGAACTCTGTTTTCGGGCTCCCTCTTGTGGTCACTGGTGGTATGGTGTGACTTTTGCTTTGGGCTCCCCCTGGTGGCTTTGTTTGTTATCCTGCTGGTCTCTGGCTATCAGCTGGTTCGTTATCCTCTGGGAGGTTCCTGTATAGCTCTGTTTTACTTCCTCTTGTGGCCAGCTGTCGATGTAATCAGTGCTTCTCAGATTCCTTCTGACTACCTTGCTCCCAGTCCATCCAGGACAAAGCTAAGTTTTGTTTGCTCATTTTTTTGATCAGCAGTGTTTATCATGTTTTCTTGTCCAGCTTGCTAAAATGTGATTTCCTCGCTTGCTGGATGATCTAGTGGACTGAGTTTCTCCCCACACACCATTAGTTGGTGCGTGGGTTCTTGTAATCTCAGGATGGATATTTTGTAAGGGTTTTTTATTGATCGCATAGACCCCTGCTCTATTTTCTGCTTTCTAGTACTAGTGGGCCTCTTTTGCTGAATCTGATTTCATCCCTATGTATGTGCCTTCTTCTTACTTCACCGTTAATATTTGTTGGGGGCTTCTATATCTTTGGGGATTATTTCTCTGGAGGCAAGCGAGGTCTTTCTTTCTCTTTAGGGGTAGCTAGTTCCTCAGGCTGGCTCGAAACGTCTAGGAATTTTTTAGGCACGTTCACCGGCTACCTCTAGTTGTTTTGGATAGGTTCAGATTTGCGATCAGTCCAGTTACCATCTCCCTAGAGCTTGTCCTTAGTTTATTCAATTGCTGGTCTATTCGTGATCCTCAGCCACTAAGGATCATAACAGCCCCCCAACCCAGCTGCTAATGAACCTGGTATATTACAATGGGGATCGTAGAAACCATG
This sequence comes from Ranitomeya variabilis, assembly GCF_051348905.1. Taxonomy (NCBI): domain Eukaryota; kingdom Metazoa; phylum Chordata; class Amphibia; order Anura; family Dendrobatidae; genus Ranitomeya; species Ranitomeya variabilis. The sequence goes on along the minus strand of NC_135237.1, from coordinate 448,639,410 downwards.
CTTGTCTCAGCACTTCGCACGTTGCAGATGTTGTCAAGACTGTTTTTATTGAGCAGTTTCAGGACCATATAAGCCCAACCAACAATCGACCAAGAAGTCATCAGGCTTTGGAGGGATGCTTTCCATAAAAAGCAATGTTAGGACCAGGGTTGTATCTGTAATAATTATAGGGGATAACTCAGGAGACTCTTTGCATGGAACAAGACAACTACAGGACACAGTTTTATAAGTGGTAAAGTCTATATTATCACACAGTGATTCAAACAGGTGCAGAGAGAAACTCAAGTCCACAACACTTGGTGCAAATATCAAATGCAGCTCAGCAGTCCATAGGAAACTTCAGAGGAAAATGCAATCACGCAGAAAGTCTATGAAGCACAATTATTCTTGAGGATACTTGACACGAATAAGTCCTTGCTTAGTCCAAAACACAGATAGATATGCTTATAAGGCAGTCCAAATAATATCTTAGCTCAACCAGGGAGGTCTGGGTAATAGTCTCAGGTTCTTGCAGAGCAGAAACAGCTTACATGTCCAGCAAATGCAGATGGAAGTAAACACGAGCTGCAGATGAAGGAGGATTACTGGAACTGGTGTATGCAGCAGGAACTCAGAGCAGAGTAGCAGGATAACCCCACATTTTCACAGGAGCAGGTATATAGCCAGGGAGTCACCAGAGGTCAGGAGCTGGATGCAAGGCAGAATACTCTAGCACAGACTGAAGGCTGGGGTGGAGTTTTATAGCAGGAAGACACAGTGCACATGAGACCAATGACGCCATCTTGGAAAAGGGCAGTAATGCACAAAAAGGTAATAAAGAATGTTCAGAGTCCTGACGGTATTATTCATAAAGCTGACTAGGTTAAACCTAGGGACCCTTCCAAGGGTCAGGATTTTGCCATCATGTTGCAGCATCCTTTACTACATTTCCATGAGCAACACAATCTAGTCATAATGCTTGGAGGAACCCAAACAACCTGGAGATCTAGGGTCTTGGCTAAGGATTAATTCTGTCCTGATTAGGAATAGCACTTCAAGCATTGAATACTTCAATTATCTACATGTAAAGTGCTGGTCTGTCATGATCTCAATGGCAAGAGAACATAGCATAAGCATATATAGGAACTAGCTCTTGGAAGATGGGAACTGAGCTGACCATGAACTAAACCTAACGCACAACTAGCAGTGGCCGGGTAGCATGCCTACGTTGATTCTAGATGCCCAGCACCAGCCGGAGGACTAAATAATGCTAGCAGAGGAAAATATCAGTCCTAGCTCACCTCTAGAGAAATACCCCGAAAGGAGACAGAGGCCCCCCACATGTATTGGCGGTGAATAAAGATGAAATAACAAACGTAGTATGAAAATAGGTTTAGCAAATTTGAGGTCCACTTACTACATAGCAGAAGACAGAAAGGACACTTTCATGGTCAGCTGAAAACCCTATCAAAACACCATCCAGAAATTACTTTAAAACTCTGGCATTAACTCATAACACCAGAGTGGCAATTACTGTTCACAAGAGCTTCCCAGACACAGTAACGAAACTACAGCTGTGAACTGGAACAAAAATGCAAAAACAAACATGGACAAGAGTCCAACTTATCTAGTAGTTGTCTAGGAGCAGGAACAAGCACAGAGAGGCTTCTGATAACATTGTTGACCGGCAAGCAACTAACAGAGCAGCAAGGTTATATAGCGACTCCCACATCTTGATGGGAACAGGTGAACAGAGAAGATGAAAACACCAGTTCAATTCCACCAGTAGCCACCGGGGGAGCCCAGAATCCAAATTCACAACAGTACCCCCCCCTCAAGGAGGGGGCACCGAACCCTCACCAGAACCACCAGGGCGATCAGGATGGGCCCTATGAAAGGCACGAACCAGATCAGAGGCATGAACATCAGATGCATTCACCCAAGAATTATCCTCCTGGCCGTATCCCTTCCACTTGACCAGATACTGGAGTCTCCGTCTGGAAACACGAGAGTCTAAGATTTTCTCCACAACGTACTCCAACTCACCCTCAACCAACACCGGAGCAGGAGGCTCAACGGAAGGCACAACCGGTACCTCATACCTGCGCAATAATGACCGATGAAAAACGTTATGAATAGAAAAGGATGCAGGGAGGTCCAAACGGAAGGAAACAGGGTTAAGAATCTCCAATATCTTATACGGGCCGATGAACCGAGGCTTAAACTTAGGAGAAGAGACCCTCATAGGGACAAAACGAGAAGACAACCACACCAAATCCCCAACACAAAGCCGAGGACCAACACGACGGTGGCGGTTGGCAAAAAGCTGAGTCTTCTCCTGGGACAACCTCAAATTGTCCACCACCTGCCCCCAGATCTGATGCAATCTCTCCACCACAGCATCCACTCCAGGACAATCCGAAGATTCCACCTGACCAGAGGAAAATCGAGGATGAAACCCCGAATTACAGAAAAACGGGGACACCAAAGTGGCAGAGCTGGCCCGATTATTGAGAGCGAACTCTGCCAATGGCAAAAAAGCAACCCAATCATCCTGGTCAGCAGACACAAAACACCTCAGATATGTCTCCAGGGTCTGATTAGTCCGCTCGGTCTGGCCATTCGTCTGAGGATGGAAAGCGGACGAAAAAGATAAATCTATGCCCATCCTAGCACAGAATGCCCGCCAAAATCTAGACACGAATTGGGTCCCTCTGTCAGAAATGATATTCTCAGGAATACCATGCAAACGAACAACATTTTGAAAAAACAGAGGAACCAACTCGGAAGAAGAAGGCAACTTGGGCAGAGGAACCAAATGGACCATCTTAGAGAAACGGTCACACACCACCCAGATGACAGACATCTTCTGAGAAACAGGCAGATCTGAAATAAAATCCATCGAGATGTGCGTCCAAGGCCTCTTAGGAATAGGCAAGGGCAACAATAATCCACTAGCCCGAGAGCAACAAGGCTTGGCCCGAGCACAAACGTCACAAGACTGCACAAAGCCTCGCACATCTCGTGACAGGGAAGGCCACCAGAAGGACCTTGCCACCAAATCCCTGGTACCAAAAATGCCAGGATGACCTGCCAACGCAGAAGAATGAACCTCAGAGATAACTCTACTGGTCCAATCATCAGGAACAAACAGTTTATCAGGTGGGCAACGATCCGGTCTATCCGCCTGAAACTCCTGCAAGGCCCGCCGCAGGTCTGGAGAAACGGCTGACAATACCACTCCATCCTTAAGGATACCTGTGGGCTCAGAGTTACCAGGCGAGTCAGGCTCAAAACTCCTAGAAAGGGCATCCGCCTTAACATTCTTAGAACCCGGTAGGTATGACACCACAAAATTAAACCGAGAGAAAAATAATGACCAGCGCGCCTGTCTAGGATTCAGGCGCCTGGCGGTCTCAAGATAAATCAAGTTTTTGTGGTCAGTCAATACCACCACCTGATGTCTGGCCCCCTCAAGCCAATGGCGCCACTCCTCAAAAGCCCACTTCATGGCCAAAAGCTCCCGATTCCCAACATCATAATTCCGCTCAGCGGGCGAAAATTTACGGGAAAAGAAGGCACAAGGCCTCATGACGGAGCAGTCAGAACTTTTCTGCGACAACACTGCCCCAGCTCCGATCTCAGAAGCGTCGACCTCAACCTGAAAAGGTAGAGCAACATCAGGCTGACGCAACACAGGGGCAGAGAAAAAACGGCGCTTAAGCTCCCGAAAGGCCTCCACAGCGTCAGGGGACCAATCAGCAACATCAGCACCCTTCTTAGTCAAATCGGTCAATGGCTTAGCAATATCCGAAAAACCAGCAATAAATCGACGATAAAAGTTAGCAAAGCCCAAAAATTTCTGAAGACTCTTAAGAGAAGAGGGCTGCGTCCAATCACAAATAGCTTGAACCTTGACAGGATCCATTTCAATGGAAGAGGGAGAAAAAATATATCCCAAAAAGGAAATCCTCTGTACCCCAAAAACACACTTAGAACCCTTCACACACAAAGAATTAGACCGCAAAACCTGGAAAACCCTCCTGACTTGCTGGACATGAGAGTCCCAGTCATCCGAAAAAATCAGAATATCATCCAGATACACAATCATAAATTTATCCAAATAATCGCGAAAAATATCATGCATTAAGGACTGGAAAACTGACGGAGCATTTGAAAGACCAAAAGGCATCACTAAATACTCAAAGTGGCCCTCGGGCGTATTAAATGCGGTTTTCCACTCATCCCCCTGCCTGATTCGCACCAAATTATACGCCCCACGAAGGTCAATCTTAGAGAACCACTTGGCCCCCTTTATGCGAGCAAACAAATCAGTCAGCAACGGCAATGGGTATTGATATTTTACAGTGATTTTATTCAAAAGCCGATAATCGATACATGGTCTCAAAGAGCCGTCTTTTTTTGACACAAAGAAAAAACCGGCTCCTAAGGGAGATGACGATGGACGAATATGTCCCTTTTCCAAGGACTCCTTTATATATTCTCGCATAGCAGCATGTTCAGGCACAGACAGATTAAATAAACGACCCTTTGGGTATTTACTACCCGGGATTAAATCTATGGCACAATCGCACTCTCGGTGCGGAGGTAATGAACCAAGCTTGGATTCTTCAAAGACGTCACGATAGTCAGACAGGAACTCAGGAATTTCAGAGGGAATAGATGATGAAATGGAAACCACAGGTACATCCCCATGAGCCCCCTTACATCCCCAGCTCAACACAGACATAGCTCTCCAGTCGAGGACTGGGTTGTGAGATTGCAGCCAAGGCAATCCTAGCACCAAATCATCATGTAGATTATACAGCACCAGAAAGCAAATAATCTCCTGGTGGTCCAGATTAATACGCATAGTTACTTGTGTCCAGTATTGTGGTTTATTATTAGCCAATGGGGTGGAGTCAATCCCCTTCAGAGGAATAAGAGTCTCCAAAGGCTCTAAATCATACCCACAGCGTTTGGCAAAGGACCAATCCATAAGACTCAAAGCGGCGCCAGAGTCGACATAGGCGTCCGTGGTAATAGATGACAAAGAGCAAATCAGGGTCACAGATAGAATAAACTTAGACGGTAAGGTGCAAATGGAAACAGATTTATCAAGCTTTTTAGTGCGCTTAGAGCATGCTGATATAACATGAGTAGAATCACCACAATAGAAACACAACCCATTTTTCCGTCTAAAATTCTGCCGCTCGCTTCGGGACAGAATTCTATCACACTGCATGCTCTCTGGCGACTTCTCAGTGGACACCGCCAGATGGTGCACTGGTTTGCGCTCCCGCAAACGCCTATCGATCTGAATAGCCATTGTCATGGACTCATTCAGACCCGCAGGCACAGGGAACCCCACCATAACATCCTTAATGGCATCAGAGAGACCCTCTCTGAAAGTCGCCGCCAGGGCGCACTCATTCCACTGAGTAAGCACAGACCATTTACGGAATCTTTGACAGTAAATTTCCGCTTCATCTTGCCCCTGAGATAGGGACATCAAAGTTTTTTCTGCCTGAAGCTCCAAATGAGGTTCGTCATAAAGCAACCCCAAGGCCAGAAAAAACGCATCCACATTGAGCAACGCAGGATCCCCTGGTGTCAATGAAAAAGCCCAGTCTTGAGGGTCGCCCCGGAGCAAGGAAATCACAATCCTGACCTGCTGTGCAGGGTCTCCGGCAGAGCGAAATTTCAGGGACAAAAATAATTTGCAATTATTTCGAAAATTCTGAAACCCAGATCTATTCCCCGAGAAAAATTCCGGCAAAGGAATTCTCGGCTCAGATACAGGTGCATGACAAACAAAGTCTTGCAAATTTTGTACCTTCGTGGCGAGATTATTCAAACCTGCAGTTACACTCTGAAGATCCATTACAAACAGGTGGACACAGAGCCATTCAAAGATTAGAAGGAGAAAAAAAAAAAAAAAAAAATTTTCAGCAGACTTCTTATTTCTCTCCTTTCTCAGCCAAGGATTTTAACCCTTTAGTGGGCCGGTCAAACTGTCATGATCTCAATGGCAAGAGAACATAGCATAAGCATATATAGGAACTAGCTCTTGGAAGATGGGAACTGAGCTGACCATGAACTAAACCTAACGCACAACTAGCAGTGGCCGGGTAGCATGCCTACGTTGATTCTAGATGCCCAGCACCAGCCGGAGGACTAAATAATGCTAGCAGAGGAAAATATCAGTCCTAGCTCACCTCTAGAGAAATACCCCGAAAGGAGACAGAGGCCCCCCACATGTATTGGCGGTGAATAAAGATGAAATAACAAACGTAGTATGAAAATAGGTTTAGCAAATTTGAGGTCCACTTACTACATAGCAGAAGACAGAAAGGACACTTTCATGGTCAGCTGAAAACCCTATCAAAACACCATCCAGAAATTACTTTAAAACTCTGGCATTAACTCATAACACCAGAGTGGCAATTACTGTTCACAAGAGCTTCCCAGACACAGTAACGAAACTACAGCTGTGAACTGGAACAAAAATGCAAAAACAAACATGGACAAGAGTCCAACTTATCTAGTAGTTGTCTAGGAGCAGGAACAAGCACAGAGAGGCTTCTGATAACATTGTTGACCGGCAAGCAACTAACAGAGCAGCAAGGTTATATAGCGACTCCCACATCTTGATGGGAACAGGTGAACAGAGAAGATGAAAACACCAGTTCAATTCCACCAGTAGCCACCGGGGGAGCCCAGAATCCAAATTCACAACACTGGTCCTCATGAGAAAGACATTCTTAGTATCCATTTTCTATTACGATTAGTAGACTTGACAACCAAGAACTGGGGACCCTATATCAACCTGTAATTCCCCAACAACCACTTTCATCCAGATATTTCAAATGATCTTTTTAAAACAGACTACATCTAAAAAAATAGTACATTTGGTAAACTAAAATACAAGCTATCTGTCGGTAATCCATGCTGTAGATCAAATCCCTTGATACTATTTTAGAAAATATTTATGTTACACCATTAGTTTGTACAATCACTAATGGGATTTTAAGACTTGGGAGCTGTAAATCATTGACCTTTTTTTATTCTTGTCTATCACACACAGCAGCAGCAAATACTAAATAGTTCATTACTTCTTGAGCAATTCATTGAGCTTACATAGATTTTCCTTTTGTAACAGATCCTGACAGCACATCAAATATTTATCAAGAAAATAATGGCAATTAGGGTTGAGCGACTTTCATTTTTTTAAGATCGAGTCGGGTTTTGCGAAACCCGACTTTGTCCAAAGTCGAGTCGAGTGAAGTCGGCCGATTATCGCGAAAAGTCGGGGATCGACCGAAACATGAAACCCAATGCAAGTCAATGGGGAAGCATAGTCGGCAGTGAGTGGAGGCCAGGAAAACATCTACAGTGCCCATTTTAATGCCAAAAACATCCATTCTTGTTTCTGAAGCTTGTCAATCTTAATTAACTTTATAATAATATTTGGGCATTGGAAATTGGGGGTTATTTGGCAAAAGTTGTGGGGGGTAGGGCAGGTTCAAGGTTTTTGTGGGCCCAGGAAACATGGACTACGTCACGGCGGTGGAGCAGTGTGAGGTAAGTATTTCAACTTTGCAAGTGCTGTGATCCTGAGCAAGCAGGGAGGCCCACTCGTTCGCATTGGCACTGGCACAGGGCCCCTCAAAGTACGGTGGTGTGTTTGCACGGTGGGGGCGCCTCCCACCGGCAGAGACACTTTTGCGTACTCTGAGGGGCCCTGTGCCTGTGACGTCGCCAACGAGTATGCCCCCCTACCTGTTGAAGAAACCTGCACTTTCATCTGCACCTTCCTCTTTGTCCCTGTGTAAGGTGGTATAGTATGCGGGAAGGGGAACCTGACTTTCAGCAGGGTCAGATTGTGGCTGTGTAGCATGCAAGGGGAATGTAGTGGTCTGGGTCAAAGTACCACAAGACTCATCTAGCACCGGCTGGGCAATGGGCAGGTTGAGGCGGAAACACTGATATAGGCCCAAATAATAAAGTGGGTAAAATGCAGGTCAAAATTGGTAACAGGACTAACCAGGTGGCATTGCTTAGTTCAGTGGAGTAGAAAACCCAGGAGCGGCAGACAGACACCATTAGTAGGGCCGAACCACACTAGTAGGCCCTATGCAGTTTAATATTACAAATGAAGGCCGAAAGCCTGAAGATTAAAGGTCATGAAAATAACACAGGACAACACCAAGTTGCGGCACACACCGTTACTAGGCCCAACCAATGTAGTAGGCCAACTGCAGTTTAATTATTTAAAATGTAAGCCAAAAGCCTGAACATTGAAGGTCGGGACAGCAAAACAGGATAAAACCCAGTAGCGTCAGACACCATTTTAAGGGCCCAACCACACATTTTAAAAACAACTACTTAACAAGAGCTTTAAGATTGAAGCTCAGCTTTATACAGTGGAGAACAACACCATGGAGCGGCACACACCGTTAGTAGGGCCCCAACCACCAATTTTTAAAAACAACTACTTAATGAGAGCCTGAAGGTTGAAGCTCATATTTATACAGTGGAGGACAACAACAGGGAGCGGCAGACACCGTTAGTAGGCCCCAACCACCAATTTTTACCAACAAATACTTAATGAGAGCCAGAAGGTTGAAGCTCATCTTTATAAAGTGGAGGACAACACCAGGGAGCAGCAGACACCGTTAGTAAGCCCCAACCACCAATTTTTACCAACAAATACTTAATGAGAGCCAGAAGGTTGAAGCTCAGCATTATACAGTGGAGGACAATACCAGGGAGTGGCACACACCGTTAGTAGGGCCCAACCAAAGTTAAAGGGCAAATGCAGTTTAATATCTGCTACTATAGGCCGAAAGCCAAAAGGTTGAAGCTCAGCTTTATACAGTGGAGGACAACACCAGGGAGCGGCAGACACCGTTAGTAGGCCCCAACCACCAATTTTTACAAACAAATACTTAATGAGAGCCAGAAGGTTGAAGCTCAGCTTTATACAGTGGAGGACAATACCAGGGAGTGGCACACACCGTTAGTAGGGCCCAACCAAAGTTGAAGGCCAAATGCAGTTTAATATCTGCTACTATAGGCCGAAAGCCAAAAGGTTGAAGCTCAGCTTTATACAGTGGAGGACAACACCAGGGAGCGGCAGACACCGTTAGTAGGGCCCCAACCACCAATTTTTACAAACAAATACTTAATGAGAGCCAGAAGGTTGAAGCTCAGACAAGGAAACCTGGAGGAGAACACCAAGGAGGAGGAGAACACCCAGGAGGAGGAGAACACCGTTACTAGGCCCCAACCCAAGTAGTATGGCAACTGTAGTGTTACATTTAAAAATACTTAATGAGAGCCTGAAGGTTGAAGCTCAGAGAAGGAAACCTGGAGGAGAAGACCAAGGAGGAGGAGAACACCATTACTAGGCCCCAACCCAAGTAGTATGGCAACTGTAGTGTTACATTTAAAAATACTTAATGAGAGCCTGAAGGTTGAAGCTCAGACAAGGAAACCTGGAGGAGAACACCAAGGAGGAGGAGAACACCGTTACTAGGCCCCAACCCAAGTAGTATGGCAACTGTAGTGTTACATTTAAAAATACTTAATGAGAGCCTGAAGGTTGAAGCTCAGACAAGGAAACCTGGAGGAGAAGACCAAGGAGGAGGACAACACCGTTACTAGGCCCCAACCCAAGTAGTATGGCAACTGTAGTGTTACATTTAAAAATACTTAAAGAGAGCCTGAAGGTTGAAGCTCAGAGAAGGAAACCCAGAGGAGAACACCAAGGAGGAGGAGAACACCCAGGAGGAGGAGAACACCGTTACTAGGCCCCAACCCAAGTAGTATGGCAACTGTAGTGTTACATTTAAAAATACTTAATGAGAGCCTGAAGGTTGAAGCTCAGACAAGGAAACCTGGAGGAGAACACCAAGGAGGAGGAGAACACCAGGAGGAGGAGAACACCGTTACTAGGCCCCAACCCAAGTAGTATGGCAACTGTAGTGTTACATTTAAAAATACTTAATGAGAGCCTGAAGGTTGAAGCTCAGAGAAGGAAACCTGGAGGAGAACACCAAGGAGGAGGACAACACCGTTACTAGGCCCCAACCCAAGAAGTATGGCAACTGTAGTGTTACATTTAAAAATACTTAATGAGAGCCTGAAGGTTGAAGCTCAGAGAAGGAAACCTGGAGGAGAAGACCAAGGAGGAGGACAACACCGTTACTAGGCCCCAACCCAAGTAGTATGGCAACTGTAGTGTTACATTTAAAAATACTTAATGAGAGCCTGAAGGTTGAAGCTCAGACAAGGAAACCTGGAGGAGAACACCAAGGAGGAGGAGAACACCCAGGAGGAGGAGAACACCGTTACTAGGCCCCAAACCAAGTAGTATGGCAACTGTAGTGTTACATTTAAAAATACTTAATGAGAGCCTGAAGGTTGAAGCTCAGACAAGGAAACCTGGAGGAGAACACCAAGGAGGAGGAGAACACCCGGGAGGAGGAGAACACCGTTACTAGGCCTCAACCCAAGTAGTATGGCAACTGTAGTGTTACATTTAAAAATACTTAATGAGAGCCTGAAGGTTGAAGCTCAGACAAGGAAACCTGGAGGAGAAGACCAAGGAGGAGGACAACACCGTTACTAGGCCCCAACCCAAGTAGTATGGCAACTGTAGTGTTACATTTAAAAATACTTAATGAGAGCCTGAAGGTTGAAGCTCAGAGAAGGAAACCTGGAGGAGAACACCAAGGAGGAGGACAACACCGTTACTAGGCCCCAACCCAAGAAGTATGGCAACTGTAGTGTTACATTTAAAAATACTTAATGAGAGCCTGAAGGTTGAAGCTCAGACAAGGAATCCTGGAGGAGAACACCAAGGAGGAAGAGAACACCCAGGAGGAGGAGAACACCCAGGAGCGGCAGACATCACTAGTAGGCCCCAACCAAACTAGTAGCCCAACTGCAGTTTCCTATTTTTTAAAAAAGCCCGAAAACCTGAATTGAGGACAATTTTAATTAGGGACTGCAGACAGACTTAGTAGGCTGTCCCCTGTGGACCATGCATCCACCACATTAACCCATTGCGCCGTAATGGACACGTAACCTTCTGTGTCCATGCCTACAGGTCCATGCGTCTGTTGTCAGGTGCACCTTTGTACTCACAGATTGCCAGAGTGCATAGACAATGCGGTCTTTTACATGCTGGTGGAGGGTTGGGATGGCTTTTCTCGCAAAAGAAGTGTCGAGTCGACTGGTTAGCTTGTAGCGTGGTACAGCGTAGTCCATCATGGCTTTATTAATATTAAATACAATATATAAATAGGCTGTATGAACTTTTAAATAGGTTCCAGGGGTACACGGGCAGCATTGGTGTGGTCAGCGGAGGACTATTGGAAGGAGGTACCGCAGACAGACTTAATAGGCCTAAAATAATAAAATAGGCTCAATCCAGTTTTAAATAGGTTACATGGGTACACAGGCAGCATTGGTGTGGTCAGCGGAGGACTATTGGAAGAAGGGACCGCAGACAGACTTACTAGGCCTAAAATAATAAAATAGGCTCAATCCAGTTTTAAATAGGTTACATGGGTACACAGGCAGCATTGGTGTGGTCAGTGGAGGACTTTTTGAAGGAGGGACCGCAGACAGACTTACTAGGCCTAAAATAATAAAATAGGCTCAATCCAGTTTTAAATAGGTTACATGGGTACACAGGCAGCATTGGTGTGGTCAGCGGAGGACTATTGGAAGGAGGGACCGCAGACAGACTTACTAGGCCTAAAATAATAAAATAGGCTCAATCCAGTTTTAAATAGGTTACATGGGTACACAGGCAGCATTGGTGTGGTCAGCGGAGGACTATTGGAAGGAGGGACCGCAGACAGACTTACTAGGCCTAAAATAATAAAATAGGCTCAATCCAGTTTTAAATAGGTTACATGGGTACACAGGCAGCATTGGTGTGGTCAGCGGAGGACTATTGGAAGGAGGGACCGCAGACAGACTTACTAGGCCTAAAATAATAAAATAGGCTCAATCCAGTTTTAAATAGGTTACATGGGTACACAGGCAGCATTGGTGTGGTCAGTGAAGGACTTTTTGAAGGTGGGACCGCAGACAGACTTACTAGGCCTAAAATAATAAAATAGGCTCAATCCAGTTTTAAATAGGTTACATGGGTACACAGGCAGCATTGGTGTGGTCAGCGGAGGACTATTGGAAGGAGGGACCGCAGACAGACTTACTAGGCCTAAAATAATAAAATAGGCTCAATCCAGTTTTAAATAGGTTACATGGGTACACAGGCAGCATTGGTGTGGTCAGCGGAGGACTATTGGAAGGAGGGACCACAGACAGACTTACTAGGCCTAAAATAATAAAATAGGCTCAATCCAGTTTTAAATAGGTTACATGGGTACACAGGCAGCATTAGTGTGGTCAGCGGAGGACTATTGGAAGGAGGGACCGCAGACAGACTTACTATGCCTAAAATAATAAAATAGGCTCAATCTAGTTTTAAATAGGTTACATGGGTACACAGGCAGCATTGGTGTGGTCAGCGGAGGACTATTGGAAGGAGGGACCGCAGACAGACTTACTAGGCCTAAAATAATAAAATAGGCTCAATCCAGTTTTAAATAGGTTACATGGGTACACAGGCAGCTTTGGTGTGGTCAGCGAAGGACGACTGCAAGGAGTGTGTGACACAGTTAGTACTCCCAAAAAATTAATAGATGTTAATGTCTCGCAAAACAACAAAACAAAAAAACAAAAGTGTGGCATACTTAGGTACCGGGGTGGGCTCCTCTGCTGAGCTTCAGACATAGCAATTTGGCACTAAGTATTTACTGGTGTCAATGTAGGATGCTGACCCTGACTATTTTAACTAGCATCATACATGTCAACAAATTGGTATTGTCAGTGCCAGGCATTTAAGGATGTCAGCTCATAGACTAAATATTGTTAGAGCTGTGATAGATAATTCTGCATGTGGTAGAACACAGTTTGAGCTAGGGGGGGAACTCTCTTGTGGCCGGCGGTACAGGCCCAGGGCCCCTCATGTTACAACGGTGTGTCTGACGTTGGTTGCGCGCCACCACCGCCAGAGACACTTTATTGTACTATGAGGGACCCAGTGGCAGTGCCGTCGACCAAAAGCGGGCACACCCACCTCTTCAGACAAACGGCACTCTTAACGGGTGCTTGCGCCAAGTGACGAGACCACGGCCCCGTGGGGGTAGTTTTCCCATTTTGGGAGGTGTAAACATGTCGTATGCTGGACAAACAGCTGCTGCAAATTAAGAGATTGGAACACTCAATAAGACCAGTCCACAAGCAAGACCTTTTTATAGGAAAGCTAGGTGTCAGCCGGGAAAGGTGGGGCAAAATAATTTGAAATCCAGGAGTGGTTCATTTTAATGAAGGTTAGATCATCAACATTTTGGGTAGCCAGACGAGTCCTTTTTTCCGTTAATATTGATCCAGCAGCACTGAATACTCTTTCTGATAGAACACTAGCTGCTGGGCAAGCAAGCTCCTGCAATGCATATTCTGCCAATTCAGGCCAGGTGTCTAATTTGAATGCCCAGTAATCAAATGGGAATGACGGTTGAGAGAGAACATCGATAAGGGATGAAAAATAGTTAGTAACCATACTGGACAAATGTTGTCTCCTGTCACTTTGAATACATGCTGCAGTACCTGTCCTGTCTGCGGTCATTGCGAAATCACTCCACAACCTGGTCAGAAAACCCCTCTGTCCAACGCGACTTCTGATTTGTGCACCTCTAACACCTCTGCCCTGTAGCCCCCTGCAGCTCGTGTGAGAACCATCGACGGCGCTGTGTGCTGGGAATGCCTGAATCAAACGGTCTACAAGAGTTGCTTGTTTGGTTGCTAATATTTGTTCGAGGTTCTCATGTGGCACAATATTTTGCAATTTGCCTTTATAGCCAGGATCAAGGAGGCAGGCAAACCAGTAATCATCATCGGTCATCATTTTAATAATGCGTGGGTCCCTTTTGAGGATACGTAAGGCATAATCCACCATGTGGGCCAAAGTGCCAGTTGTCAAATCTGCGGTTGTGCTGGTTTGAGGGGCAGTTACAGGCAAATCTACGTCACTTGTCTCCCTCCAAAAACCTGTACCCGGCCTTGCCACGCCACCAATTTCCATTGGCCCCGGAGAAGCTTCCTCATTTAAAAAATACTCATCCCCATCATCCTCCTCGTCCTCCTCCTCATCGCCCGCTACCTCATCCTGTAGACTGCCCTGACCAGACAATGGCTGACTGTCATCAAAGCTTTCCTCTTCCTCAGCTGCAGACGCCTGCTCCTTTATGTGCGTCAAACTTTGCATCAGCAGAAGCATTAGGGGGATGCTCATGCTTATTATGGCGTTGTCTGCACTCACCAGTCGTGTGCATTCCTCAAAACACTGAAGGACTTGACACAGGTCCTGTACCTTTGACCACTGCACACCTGACAACTCCATGTCTGCCATCCAACTGCCTGCCCGTGTATGTGTATCCTCCCACAAATACATAACAGCATGCCTCTGTTCGCACAGTCTCTGAAGCATGTGCAGTGTTGAGTTCCACCTTGTTGCAACATCGATGTTTAAGTGATGCTGGGGAAGGTTCAAAGACCGCTGATAGTTCTGCATACGGCTGGAGTGTACGGGCGAACGGCGGATATGCGAGCAAAGTCTGCGCACTTTGAGGAGCAGGTCGGGTAACCCCGGATAACTTTTCAGGAAGCACTGCACCACCAGGTTTAATGTGTGAGCCAGGCAAGGAATGTGTTTCAGTTGGGAAAGGGCTATGGCAGCCATGAAATTCCTTCCGTTATCACTCACTACCTTGCCTGCCTCAAGATGTACAGTGCCCAGCCATGACTGAGTTTCTGTCTGCAAGACCTCGGAAAGAACTTCCGCTGTGTGTCTGTTGTCGCCCAAACACTTCATTGCCAATACAGCCTGTTGACGCTTGCCACTAGCTGTCCCATAATGGGACACCTGGTGTGCAACAGTGGCAGCTGTGGATTGACTGGTTGTGCGACTGCGGTCTGTGGACGAGCTCTCGCTTCTGCAGGAGGACGAGGAGGAGGGGGGGCGAACACCTACAGCCAACTGTTTCCTAGACCATGGGCTAGGCAGAACTGCCCCAATATTGCTGTCCCCTGTGGACCCTGCATCCACCACATTCACCCAGTGTGCCTTGATGGACACGTAACGTCCCTGGCCATGCCTACTGGTCCATGCATCTGTTGTCAGGTGCACCTTTGTAGTCACAGATTGCCTGAGTGCATGGACGATGCGCTCTTTAACATGGTGGTGGAGGGCTGGGATGGCTTTTCTGGAAAAGAAGTGTCGACTGAGTAGCTTGTAGCGTGGTACAGCATAGTCCATCAGGCTATAGTCCATCAGGGCTTTGAAAGCTTCACTTTCAACTAACCGGTAGGGCATCATCTCTAACGCGATTAGTCTAGCAATGTGGGCGTTCAAACCCTGTGTACGCGGATGCGAGGATGAGTACTTCCTTTTTCTAATGAGAGTCTCATGTAGGGTGAGCTGGACTGGAGAGCTGGAGATCGTGGAACTAGCAGGGGTGCCGGTGGACATGGCAGACTGAGAGAGGGTTGGAGACGGTATTCTTGCCGGTGCCCTACATGCAGTGTTTCCTACTACGAACCTGGTGATTCCCTGACTGCTTTGGCCTAGCGACGAAACCTGCACAGATACTGCAGGTGGTGCGGGAAATGGTGGGCTTACAGTGCCGGAAGGGATGTAGCGTTGCTGACTAGCTTCATTCGCCGAGGGTGCTACAACCTTAAGGGACGTTTGGTAGTTAGTCCAGGCTTGCAAATGCATGGTGGTTAAATGTCTATGCATGCAACTTGTATATAGACTTTTTAGATTATGACCTCTGCTTAAGCTAGTTGAACATTTTATACAGATTACTTTGCGCTGATCATTTGGATGTTGTTTAAAAAAATGCCAGACTGCACTCTTTCTACTATGAGATACCTTTTCAGGCATTGCAGACTGAGCTTCTTTAACCGGATGGCCACGCTGTCCTACAACTGGTTTTGCCTTTGCCATGCGTTTTTGGCCAGATACGGGCACGGCAGATGGAACCTGTTGCTTTGTTGATGCCTGCTGCGTCTCCTCCTCCTCCGCTTCAGAACTACTGCCGCCTGCACCCTGTTCCCCCAATGGCTGACATTCGGGGTCAACAACTGGGTCATCAATGACCTCCTCTTCTATCTCGTGTGCAACTTCGTCTGTGTCACCGTGTAAGCAGGTGGGATAGCGTTCGTGACGGGGCACCATAGTCTCAGCTGGGTTTGATTCTGGCTCAGTACACTGCGACGGCAATGTTCTGGTCTGAGTCAAAGGAACAGCATAGTAATCTGGCTGTGGCTGTGCATCTGTGCACTCCATGTCCGATGCAACTTCTACTGGGCATGGCCTGTTAACTGTTTCACTTTGTAACCCAGGAACGGTATGTGTAAAGAGCTCCATGGAGTAACATGTTGTGTCGCCAGATGCATCCTTCTCTGTTGTTCTTGCTGAAGAAGACAAGGAAGCGGCTTCTCCCTGACCGTGAACATCCACTAAGGACGCGCTGCTTTTACATTTACCAGTTCCAGAAGAGGAGGCAAAAGAGCTAGAGGCTGAGTCAGCAAGGTAAGCCAAAACTTTTTCTTGCTGCTCCGGCTTTAAAAGCGGTTTTCCTACTCCCAGAAAAGGGAGCGTTTGAGGCCTTGTGTAGCCAGACGACGAACCTGGCTCAACAACTCGAGACTTAGGTGCTGTATTGCTTTTACCACGACCACCTGATGCTCCACCACCACTACCATCATTACCAGCTGACAATGACCTCTTCCACCAGATTTCCTCATTGTTTGCAAAACGTAACCAAAGTAATGGTATTTGTTACTGTAAAACAACTTATAAGGTGAACTCAAACTTCTGTAGGATTTATATATACCTTTAGGTGGCTGAAACTGAAAGGAAAATCAGGCCCAATGTTACACACTCGGTTTTCTGGGCCCCAATAATTTGAGACAGATGGCACACACAGGACCGGCACTCAAGCAGAAATGCCAATCTTAATCTCCCACTATTTATTTTTTCCAGGGAGAATTTGAAAAAAAAAAAAATTCCCAGTATGACACACTAGGTTTTCTGTGCCCCAATAATTTGAGTCAGATGGCACACACAGTACCGGCACTCAAGCTGAAATGCCAATCTTAATCTCCCACTATTTTTTTTTTCCAGGGAGAATTTGAAAAAAAAAAAATTCCCAGTATGACACACTAGGTTTTCTGTGCCCCAATAATTTGAGACAGATGGCACACACAGTACCGGCACTCAAGCTGAAATGCCAATCTTAATCTCCCACTATTTTTTTTTTCCAGGGAGAATTTGAAAAAAAAAAAAAAAATCCCAGTATGACACACTAGGTTTTCTGTGGCCCAATAATTTGAGACAGATGGCACACACAGTACCGGCACTCAAGCTGAAATACCAATCTTAATCTCCCACTATTTTTTTTTTCCAGGGAGAATTTGAAAAAAAAAAAAATCCCAGTATGACACACTAGGTTTTCTGTGGCCCAATAATTTGAGACAGATGACACACACAGTACTGGCACTCAAGCTGAAATGCCAATCTTAATCTCCCATTATTTTTTTTTCCAGGGAGAATTTGAAAAAAAAAAAAATTCCCAGTATGACACACTAGGTTTTCTGTGCCCCAATAATTTGAGTCAGATGGCACACACAGTACCGGCACTCAAGCTGAAATGCCAATCTTAATCTCCCACTGTTTTTTTTTTCCAGGGAGAATTTGAAAAAAAAAAAAAAATCCCAGTATGACACACTAGGTTTTCTGTGCCCCAATAATTTGAGTCAGATGGCACACACAGTACCGGAACTCAAGCTGAAATGCCAATCTTAATCTCCCACTATTTTTTTTTTCCAGGGAGAATTTGAAAAAAAAAAAAAAATCCCAGTATGACACACTAGGTTTTCTGTGGCCCAATAATTTGAGACAGATGGCACACACAGTACCGGCACTGAAGCTGAAATGCCAATCTTAATCTCCCATTATTTTTTTTTTCAGGGAGAATTAAAAAAAAAAAAAGGGACTGTCCTACAATTACTATCTCCCTGCAGTAATCTCAGCAAGGTATGGCAAGCAGCAATAACAAGGAGTGGACAGCTGCACCAAAAAAAACAAAAGTGTGGACAAACAAACAAGATAGCTGTGCAGAAAGGAAGGAACAACAGGATTTGTGCTTTGAAAAAAGCAGTTGGTTTACAGAGCGGCGTACACACACAGCAACGCAGCTATCAGGGAGCCTTCTAGGGCAGCCCAGTGAGCTACAGCGCTGAGGAAAAAAAAATGTAGCTTCCACTGTCCCTGCAAACAAAAGGTGGTGTTGGACAGTGGGAATCGCTACAGCACAAGTGGTTTGGGGTTTATTTACCCTGCCTAACGCTCTCCCTGCTTCTGAAGAAGCGGCAGCAACCTCTCCCTATGCTCAGATCAGCAGCAGTAAGATGGCGATCGGCGGGAACGCCCCTCTATAGCCCTTGTGATGCCGCAGAAAGCAAGCCAATCACTGCAATGCCCTTCTCTAAGATGGTGGGGACTGATATCTATGTCATCACGCTGCCCACACTCTGCGTTCACCTTCATTGGCTGAGAAATGGCGCTTTTAGCGTCATTGAAACGCGACTTTGGCGCGAAAGTCGCGTACCGCGTGGCAGACCCCACACAGGGATCGGGTCGGGTTTCATGAGACGCCGACTTTGCCAAAAGTCGGCGACTTATGAAAATTACCGATCCGTTTCGCTCAACCCTAATGGCAATGCAGCTGGTAGAAGCTTCCTTTTTGTGCACTTGAAATATATTTATATACGGTATATACCGTATATATGTACATGTTATATATACATGTTATATATACATGTTATATATATAATTTAGGGCCAAATACAAAGTCTGCATTCTATAATATGGTTAGATATTACTTTTATAATAGGATCCACTGTAAGTACTAGGGAGACTGAGTCTAAGGCTACATGGTCTATACTTCCTATTGATTAATCTTGAAAGTAAATGCCAACATATGATACAATCTTCTGAAGTTTGAAGATTTATCTATTGCAACTCAAAATGTGGATCATATAAATCACTTTTTTTTCTATTGACAAGTGAAAATGCAACCTTGTGCAGAAAGCAATGAAAGACAGCTTTACAGCATTTTCTGCCACTGAATGTAAATGAAATAAGGGTAGTATAAGTTAAAGGGATATCTGAAATTAGAAAAAAGGTATGTTTAAGAAACAGCACCACACTTGTCCACAGTATGTGTGGCATAGTGTAGATAAACCAGATGAAGACCATGGTTAGGAATGGTACAACATAATCTCTCCTATGAAAATAAATTATGAAATCTCACAGCTTTAGAGTACTATCTTGGACCCTTTCTTTTTAACTGTGCAAAATATAAACCAGTTAATCGTTAAACGGGGTGATTCTGACTTGTATATATGAACACTCTAAACAGAAGAAAAAATATACAGAAACTCACAGAAAGCTCAGTTGCAGTAGTTGACAATATACTCCATGTGGGGACGTTATGAGACACTTCACTTGATTGTACTGTTGATACACACATTATATCCTTTACATATCACATCTACATGCGGCCTTATTACGCTACAAGAAACAATGTATTGTCATGTCTCATCACATTTTATTTCTACACCTAAAAGACAATCTTGGTCTTATACATTTTTGGTCTTGAAAAGGTTAATAGACTTTCCCATGGTGGAATCATTAGGGAGGCTTTCTAGATTTCAAATCTTGGAACTCGCTTTCCTCAAGGTCTACATCTACCAAGTGAAATCATATATCACTACTAATTTCATCTGCATTTTCTACTTTTCTTCAGTTTTACAAAAATATGTACATATTTGATTTTTAATACAAATATATGTTTATGTATGTATAGGGGTCTAAGGGGTAAGGCTTCTCCTTGTGGAGAGTGACACACCAGCTTTGGCTTGTCAAGGTAAGGAGGCTTATTCACCGTGCAATGCTCCTCTGGGAAATTTTATATGCAAATTGCCTCTTCAGAGAGAAAGAAGACTTGAAATCTATATAGTGCCATCTGTTGGAAGTAGCGATTCTACAAGTCACAACCAACCCTTTAATGAGTCTTGCAATACGACTTAGGATAAAAACCAAATTGAGATTCTGATTTGGCTTTTATGCTGTCGTATTGCAAGATATAGAAAATGTTCAGCACAGCCTAAAAGAGGAGGTGCATAGATATAGGTTCCCAAACCTTAATACGTGGAATAGTTACAACTAGCATACTCCAATGTGATGCAAAAAGGGGGGTGTTTAATATACATACAGTAGTCACAAACGTTTCGGTCTGCAATGGACCTTCATCAGTGTGCTACAGAAATAAATAATATAAATGTGCATAAACATATACATAAAACAAAAAATAAATAACAAAAGTATATACATCAGAGAAAAGGGTCATGAATGATGCTAAGAAAACAACCGTGTAGTTCTACCAACACCCCCTGTGTCTCATGTAAATCACACATCAGTATTACCTCTTTACGTCACACTATTTCTTCCACTTTAGATGCGAATCAAATATTTCCTACCCGTGTTCTACTATATACCATTCATGCTATATTTAGGTATGCAATCCTTTTATACCAACTTGCCAGACCATCCATGTACGCACCCATCCCCGTGCATTTTGCCTCCCACAGTCACCGTGGTCTTCAGAGATGTCTCTTTATACACACATTTGTATGAACCAGCTTGTGCTCGTATACTCTTTTTGCTTATATACTCTTTTATACATCTTGAGCTTAGATGTGTTGTTGGTAGTACTATACGGTTGTTTTCTTAGCATCATTCATGACCCTTTTCTTTGATGTATATACTTTTGTTATTTATTTTTTGTTTTATGTATATGTTTATGCAAATTTATATTATTTATTTCTGTAGCACACTGATGAAGGTCCATTGCAGACCGAAACGTTTGTGACTACTGTATGTATATTAAACACCCCCCTTTTTGCATCACATTGGAGTATGCTAGTTGTAACTATTCCAAGTCGTACTGCAAGACTCGTTAAAGGGTTGATTGTGACTTGTAGGATCGCTACTTCCAACAGAGTTCAAGTCCTCTTTCTCTCTGAAGAGGCAATTTGCATATGTATGTATATTCATTTTAATTATTTTTTTTATTTTTATTTTTATTGTACCATTTACTTTTCTCAATCACATGTTTGGCTTTGAATTTGTTCACCTGGGTAGTTAGGGCTGATATTTATTCACCAGAATAAGCTTTGACAAAGAACATTGATGTATGTTTGAAATGCGTCGCTTTCTATTCATTTGCCTAGGATGTCATTTTTAACATTTTTATGGAATAAACAAAATATCTTTTTTACCAGGAGCTGTGTTTGCTATAATATACGTAATGAAACAGGCACTGACAAGGGCAGCATCTCATCATTCATTTAGCAAGCTATCTATTATTTTACAAGAAGTGTAGGCACAATTGTGAGCAAAGTTCAGGTTATATTCCATATACTTGAGTAGTGCACCCAAGAATCAATTTCCCTGGTGGGCCCTTGGAACCCCAGTCTGACACTGGCCACCAGGGCCGGACTGGGACTAAAATTCAGCCCTGGCATTTGAAGTTACACAGGCCCACTTGTCACATGGTGACTGTATAATATCTTTGTACACTTGTAGGTTACAAGAAGTGAGGGGAGTGTAACACGACTATATAACATATAATTACAGCTGTATCCAACATTACAGCTCAGTCCTATTTATGGCTTTTAGTTGCAGTACCAAGAAAAGCTGCTACTTTACCTACATAACTGGATCTCGTAGATAATGAAGGGATGAGACGACCAAAGGCTATGGAACCTCATTCTGATGCTCCATAAACTTTGCCTACAGACACTTTTGGTTCCGCTGTGCAGCTTGAGACCCGATGACTCTGAAAAGCGGTGACATCAGTAAATATTTCGGGTCTTGCGCTGAGCTCGGCAAGTGTGAAGAGCGGTATTGTTTCTACCGTCAACGCTCTTCAGAGTCGCTGGATCTTGCCAGGTCTGGGCTAGTAGTGGGGGTGTCTGATAGACACCTCTCCATTACTTACACCAGGGATTGATAGCAGCTGACATTACGCAGCTGACATCAACCCTAAAAATCATTACACATACCAGAATTAAATGCTTTGGCGGCTGGGAAAAGCAGTAGAGTTAGCGCTATTCCCAGGTGTCGGGTGCCAACTACAACTGTCATCATCCTTGCCTCATCTCCCTGTGAAGCATTTCTGCTGTATTTACATGCACTGATCTCAGGCCGCTAAACAAGTGTGATCGACAATACTGAAGTCGTTCACTTGTTTCCTGGCCTCTTTACACCAACTGAGAAAGAATGATGGGGACAGAACAATCACAATTAGATCAATCTGTCTCCATACAGAATCATGTTATCAGCAGCACATCTACAGTTTACACTGGCGATGTGCTGCTGAGAACAAAGATTTCTGTTCCCACATAAACAATCCAATCACTCGATGAATAGGCAGCATTTTGCTTGTTTAGTATAATACACCCCATAGTCCTCCATATATTATAATGTGCACCTCAGTCCTCCATATAGTATAATACACTCCTCAGTTCTTCATATAGTATAATACACTCCTCAGTCCTCCATATAGTATAATACACTCCTCAGTTCTCCATATTGTATAATACACTCCTCAGTCCTCCATATAGTATAATACACTCCTCAGTCCTTCATATAGTATAATACACTCCTCAGTCCTCCATATAGTATAATACACTCCTCAGTCCTCCATATAGTATAATACACTCCTCAGTCCTCCATATAGTATAATACACTCCTCAGTCCTCCATATAGTATAATAAACTCCTCAGTCTTCCATATAGTATAATACACTCCTCAGTCTTCCATATAGTATAATACACTCCTCATAGTCCTCCATATATTAAAATACACTGCTCAGTCCTCCATATAGTATAATACACTCTTCAGTCCTCCATATAGTATAATGTACTGCTACAGTCCTCCAAATAGTATAATACACTCCTCAGTCCTTCATATAGTATAATACACTCCTCAGTCCTCCATATAGTATAATACACTCCTCAGTCCTCCATATAGTATAATACACTCCTCAGTCCTTCATATAGTATAATACACTCCTCAGTCCTCCATATAGTATAATACACTCCTCAGTCCTCCATATAGTATAATACACTCCTCAGTCCTCCATATAGTATAATGCACTCCTCAGTCCTCCATATAGTATAATACACTCCTCAGTCTTCCATATAGTATAATACACTCCTCAGTCTTCCATATAGTATAATACACTCCTCATAGTCCTCCATATATTAAAATACACTGCTCAGTCCTCCATATAGTATAATACACTCTTCAGTCCTCCATATAGTATAATGTACTGCTACAGTCCTCCAAATAGTATAATACACTCCTCATAGTGCTCCATATAGTATAATGCACCGCCATTGTCATCCATGTAGTACAATTCACTTCCCATAGTATAATGCACCCAATAGTTCTTCATATAGTATAATGTATTCCCCATAGTCCTCGATACAGTATAATGCAGCCCACATATAGTATAATGATGCCACTCCAGAGTATAATGCAGCCACCCCACAGAATATATTGTAGCCCCCTGAGTATAATGTAACCCCTCAGAGAATACAATGCAGTCTCCTCATATAGTATAATGCAGCCCCTGCATATATATAGTAGCCCCCTCATAGAGCATAATGCAGCCCCATAGAATATAATGTAGCCCCTCCATAGAATACAATGCAGCCCTCCTCATAGAGTATAATGCAGCTCCCCATAGAATATAATGTAGCCCTCTCATAGAGTATGATGCAATCACCCCTCAAAGAATGTAATACAGCCCAACATAGAATATAATGTAGCCCCCCAGAGAATGTAATACAGCCCCCCATAGAATATAATACAGCCCCCCATAGAATATAATACAGTACACCATAGAATGTAATACAGCCCCCCCATAGAATGTAATACAGCCCCCCCATAGAATGTAATACAGCACATCCCCCATAGAATGTAATACAGCCCATCCCCCATAGAATGTAATACAGCACAGCCCCCATAGAATGTAATACAGCACAGCCCCCATAGAATCTAATGCAGCCAGCCCCCATAGAATGTAATAAAGCCCCCCAATAGAATGTAATGCAGCACAGCCTCCATAGAATGTAATGCAGACAGCCCCCATAGAATTTAATGCAGCCAGCTCCCATAGAATGTAATGCAGCCAGCCCCCATAGAATGTAATACAGCACAGCCCCCATAGAATGTAATACAGCACAGCCCCATAGAATGCAATACAGCCAGCCCCCATAGAATGTAATAAACCCCCCATAGAATGTAATACAGCAATGTAATGCAGCCAGCCCCCATAGAATGTAATGCAGCCAGCCCCCATAGAATGTAATACAGCCAGCCCCCATAGAATGTAATACAGCACAGACCCCATAGAATGTAATGCAGCACAGCCCCCATAGAATGTAATAAAGCCCCCCCATAGAATGTAAAAAAGCCATCCCCATAGAATGTAATACAGCACAGCCCCCCAATTGCCCCACAATCCAGTTATCACTCACTGATATATTTAAAAAAAAACACTCTCCTCACCTCTCCTCTTGCCCCGCGCTGCTCCTGGTTCCAGTCTCAGCAGCTGCAGTCTGCCAGGCCTCACAGCAGGTGCGCAATGATATGATGTCATCACACACCCGCAGTGTCAGTGTGAGGCAGAGCGGGGAATGATGGGAGAGGGAGCGACAGCTCTCTCCTCTATCATTGCATTCAACTATACCGGCATCATAGATGCCTGTACAGTTGAATGCGGGGCAGGTGATCAGGGGGGTAAGTCGGCACTGGTGGGTGGAGTCGGCCCTGGCCCCCATAGAATCTAATGCAGCCAGCCCCCATAGAATGTAATAAAGCCCCCCAATAGAATGTAATGCAGCACAGCCTCCATAGAATGTAATGCAGACAGCCCCCATAGAATTTAATGCAGCCAGCTCCCATAGAATGTAATGCAGCCAGCCCCCATAGAATGTAATACAGCACAGCCCCCATAGAATGTAATACAGCCCAGCCCCATAGAATGCAATACAGCCAGCCCCCATAGAATGTAATAAACCCCCCATAGAATGTAATACAGCAATGTAATGCAGCCAGCCCCATAGAATGTAATGCAGCCAGCCCCCATAGAATGTAATACAGCCAGCCCCCATAGAATGTAATACAGCACAGACCCCATAGAATGCAATGCAGCACAGCCCCCATAGAATGTAATAAAGCCCCCCCATAGAATGTAAAAAAGCCATCCCCATAGAATGTAATACAGCACAGCCCCCCAATTGCCCCACAATCCAGTTATCACTCACTGATATATTTAAAAAAAAACACTCTCCTCACCTCTCCTCTTGCCCCGCGCTGCTCCTGGTTCCAGTCTCAGCAGCTGCAGTCTGCCAGGCCTCACAGCAGGTGCGCAATGATATGATGTCATCACACACCCGCAGTGTCAGTGTGAGGCAGAGCGGGGAATGATGGGAGAGGGAGCGACAGCTCTCTCCTCTATCATTGCATTCAACTATACCGGCATCATAGATGCCTGTACAGTTGAATGCGGGGCAGGTGATCAGGGGGGTAAGTCGGCACTGGTGGGTGGAGTCGGCCCTGGCGCCGCTGATAGCGGCAGCGGCCCACCCCTGGCACCAACCCCTCTGGCATTTGCCAGAAGTACCCGATGGCCAGTCCGACCCTGCTGGCCACAGATACAGCTTAGATACATGCTACCCCTACAAACTGTTTACACAATCACATGTTTAGTTCAAGTGTACCAAGTTAAGGCGAATACCTATTGGTTGCATGTGGCAATCTCTTATCACTACTCTATTGATTATTCCTGGTAACAATTTTATTTCATAATATAATTTTTGTTCTAATAATATGTGTCCTGTTCTGTTTGCTTTGCTTTCTTTTAGCATCCAAAAAAAGATAGAAACACTTCTTTCTAAATCACATGAGATTGTTAGCTTACTGAATCCCCCATGTTGAATCAATAAGATCCGAACTAATATAGTAACACAAAAAATAAAAAAATGAGGTCACGAGTAGGGTTGAGCGAAATGGATCGTTCATTTTCAAAAGTCGCCGACTTTTGGCAAAGTCGGGTTTCGTGAAACCCGACCCGACTCCAGTGTGGGATCGGCCACGTGGTTGGCGATCTTGGCGCCAAAGTTGCGTTTTGTATGACGCCTTCCCCGCCATTTTTTCAGTCAATTAAGGAGTGTGGGCAGCGTGATGACATAGGTTCCGGTCTGGTTTCTGCGGCATCATAGAGCCATATTACCGTTTGGGCTGCAGTGATTTCCGCAGTCAAACACAACATATGCTTTGCACGGAGGAGAGAGAGAGAGAGAGAGAGAGAGAGAGAGAGAACACTAATCCACATTGACTTGCATTGGGTTTCGTGTTCCGGTCCAGAACCCGACTTTACAGTAGAATCGGCCGATTTCACGCGATCCGACTTTCGAGAAGGTCGGGTTTCACAAAACTCAACTCGATTCTAAAAAAGCAAAAGTCGCTCAACCCTAGTCACGAGTAGAGATGAGCGAATCTGATCGGGTCAGGGCTTATTCGGCAAGTGATAATGCTTACCAAAGAAGCTGCAGAGGGAACTTGGCTTCCTGGATCGCTCTGGCTGATCAGCTGTTCGGCTCCAGAGCTGCATGTGTTGCGGCTGTGTGACAGTCATGACACATGCCTGGAGAACCCAACAAATGCTAGGGTCTAATCACATAAAGTAGGGAGGGGTAGCATGCAACCACACTAGTATAAAATATATGTACCATTTACATAAGCTTAGATCATAAAGTGCAATTCAACATGTCATGAGCATAGTGCGAAATTGCCATAGTAGATTTATAGTACACAGAGCATTTTAGACATATATAGATTATATACAGAGCATTTTAGACAGTTATATCAAAATGAAATCCCATGGCTTCCCCATATTCCTATGTTAAACCTCATGGCAGGAACCTCCTGCCAAGTAACAGGTAGAGTGAGGTTGCAGTCCGGTCATGGTCACTGTTTCTGCCAGTCTACTAGATCTCATTACATTTCCCTTTCCTCTCATCTTCCGTTTCATAATGCAGAGACTGCTTGTTTAAATCAGTCCTATGTCATTGTGAATGCAGAACTTTATTATCTAGCAAGTTATCATAAAAAGTATTTTAATGTGCATTTCTCAATCTTTATCTAGCTTTCTATTTCTGCCTCAACAGAGAGGATTTAAATTGTTGCAATATTTCAAGTGTGTAATATGTGGCCCAAAAATGCACATCCTAAGAGGTCTCTGAGAGGATCAATAGAGGTACTCTGTCATGAAACCCAAATTATATTGAAGATAGAATCCCAGTAAAAAATGCAATAATCATGGGTTATATACTACCACTTTCATTGAAATTCACAAAATACAGTTCCACGGGAGACATTTCCTACTAAACGTGTACTAAAATAAAAAGAGATGTAATGTCATGCCATAAATTGTTATTTCTTAAGAAGCACATTGGTTTTCATCTAGTGTAGTATTGCATTGACTTAAAGTAAAATATCACAACACAACTTTTTTCAAAAAGTATATCAATCTATAAATGGTTGAAATGTAGATACAGGTGCTTCTCACAAAATTAGAATATCATCAAAAAGTTAATTTATTTCAGTTCTTCAATACAAAAAGTGAAACTCATATATTTTATAGAGTTATTACAAATACAGTGATCTATTTCAAGTTTTTATTTCTGCTAATGTTGATGGTTATGGCTTATAGCCAATGAAAACCCAAAAGTCATTATCTCAGTAAATTAGAATAATTAACAGAAAACACCTGCAAAGGCTTCCTAAGCATTTAAAAAGGTCGCTAAGTTTGTTTCACAGAGTGCTGTATCCAAGGATAGTAATGGAAAGTTGAGTGGAAGAAAAAAGTGGTAGAAAAAGGTGAACAAGCAACCAGGATAACCACAGCCTTGAAAGGATTGATAAGAAAAGGCAATTCAAAAATTTGGGGAGATTCATATGGAGTGGTCTGCTGCTGGAGTCACTGCTTCAAGAGCCACCACACACAGACGTATCCAGAACATGGGCTACAAGTGTTGCATTCCTTGTGTCAAGCCACTCATAACCAACAGACAACACTAGAAGCGTCTTACGTGGACCAAGGAAAAAAAGACATGGACTGTTTATCAGTGGTGCAATGTGTTGTTTTCAGATGAAAGTAAATTTTGCATTTCATTTGGAAATCAAGGTCCCAGAGTCTGGAGGAAGAGTGGAGAGGCATACAATACAAGCTTTTTGAGGTCTAGTGTGAAGTTTCCACAATCAATCATGGTTTGGGGGGCTGTGTCATCTGCTGGTGTAGGTCCACTGTGTTTTATCAAGACCAAAGTCAGCGCTGGCATCTCAGGAAATTTTAGAGCACTTCATGCTCCATTCTGCAGACAAGCTTTTTGGAGATGGAAATTTCATTCACCAGCAGGACTTGGCACCTGTCCACACTGCCAAAAGTGCCAATACCTGGTTTAAAAACAACAGAATCACTCTGCTTAAATGACCAGAAAACTCCCCTGATTTTAGACCCATAGAGAATCTATGGGGTATTGTCAAGAGGAAGATGAAAGTCACCAGACCCAACAATGCAAACAAGCTGAAGATTGCTATCAAAGCAACATGGGCTTCCATAACACCTCAGCTCAGCAGTGCAACAGGCTTATCGCCTCCATGCCACACTGCATTTATGCAAAAGGAGCCCCGACCAAGTATTGAGTGCATTTACTGAACATACAGTACATTTCAGTATGTTAGGGGTCGAGTTCCTGCCTCTGCACAGGGGGAATCTCGAGCCATCTCTGCTGTGGTCTCCCATTCTTCTCCAGCCACAGTGGAGCCTGTTCAGCGGAGACATCGGTCCCAGCGTCTGGCTCAGCCTGATACTGTGGGATGGCTTCTGCTGCCTTCCCAAGCTGAGCCATTGTAGCTAGTACTGGTCAGCGGTGAGCAGACATCTCTGGGACTAAGTGCTGCTTTTTCCCTTCTGAGCATGCCCAAGGTAAGGCCTCTCATTGGAGGTCAGGGGTCACATGCTCAGATACTGCTGCAGCTCTCTTTGGTCCTCTAGGAAGGTCCTGAAGTTGCTCAGGTATTGTAGCAGCGTCCATTGGTCCTCTAGGAAGGTCCTGAAGCTGCTGCAGCTATAAAATGTTATCACGGCTGCATGGTCATGCGCTAGTATCACTTCATGTTATGAGCTTGCTATTTGTGGTTGTGCCTGTATGTGGATAGGGTTTGGCTGAAATAAGCCCCTAGAATACTGGCAACAACGGTGAGGAGTTTGTATGAATGTTTTCAGGGCTGGCTCATAGCCACTAGAATTCCAGTTCCACCGGAGAGGAGTGTTTGTGTGCTTCTCTGTGTGCGTGGCCACTGACTGCCATCAGCTCAGCAGTTTGCTGTGTTCCTCTGTGACGCTAACAGGGCACAGTGTGTTCTTTGCAGTGCGACTCAGTGAAGTAACTGAGTTCACTTACACCAACATATAGTGCCACCATCTTCTAGCAGCAGGTTCTCTCCTGCACAGTGGACCCCGGGCTGCGAACGCACCAATTATAACATCTATATTAACTCATAAACTAAAGAAAAAAGCGTACGCTAAAGAAAAGGGAGACCACCCCAATATATATATATATAAACCAATAAACTTTATTATAAAGTGCACACAGACCTACAAAATTTTATAAAAACATTTAAAAGCAGAATTACACAATATACTCTGTGAGATGTAAATAGCCCCTCCCCCCTTACCCAAAATGTCAGGTAATAAATATTGGCTGTGGAGTGAACATAAATTCCAGACAAGGAGGTAACGTGCCCGTACCACGAGTGCAACCAATACAAATGGCACCTATACAATAAAGGGTGTCACACTAGCTGGATAAAGAAAAATCTATTTCTGCATATGTATGTAAAGTACATCTACAAAGCATTCAAGCAAGTTGGTCCAGCTACCGCGAGTAAACATTGAACATGACCAAAACACAACCAGATAGTTGGAAAAAAAAAGACAATGTGGAAATACATTACTCTGTGCGGCCGAAAGTTGCAGATGGTCACGTGGTCCCGAAAGTCATGGCTGGAACATGCAATAGATGACACAGGTAAGGTCGGGGGGGCAAGAAGCCCAACGCGTGTCGCCACACAAAGGTGGCTTCGTCAGGAGCAGAGTAGGTACGTCTGAAGAGCACTAAGAACATCTACATATACATAAATCTAATTACAAACCTAAGTCAGCTGCGGATGCATCAGCTGTGCAGGAACGGAGACAACCGGAAGTAGCAGGCGCCAAGCGCGTCATGAAAGTGAAGTGCACATCATGAAGATGTAGTGCGCAGATGCCAAATGCTGGAACGGTCGGCACCTCCGCGCTCACGTTAAGAAGGCTGGTGCAATGAGAAATAAGCGACTGCGCAGAAACAGTCAATTAGAAGATCATGGAACTGACAAAAGGACTTGTCAGAACGCGCAGACGCAAAATAGGACACAGTGCGCAAATGCCAAACCTAGAGAAAATCAGTGCTTATGCGCTAAAGGAGGACCACATAATATAGAGGTCAAACATAGAGAGGATGATTGTCCTGTATATAGACACCCCAAGGAAAGCACTCAAAGATGTATAAATGTACATGATAGAAATCCAACAAATAATAATAATAATAATAATAATAATAATAATTATGTGTGTGGGGGGGTTGGGTTATTATTATTATTATTATTATTATTATTTTGCCTGTTCTCTTTTTTCCATCTGGATCTATAAATATATATAGAGCCCCAGTTTCATGTCTATTGATATCTGCCCACCGCTTATACGGTGTTTTTTTCACTGACACTTCTATATTATATTAGTGTACATCTATAGTGCCTGGTACATTTTTTGATGTTGGATTTCTATCATGTACATTTATACATCTTTGAGTGCTTTCCTTGGGGTGTCTATATACAGGACAAT
The DNA here is from genome assembly GCF_051348905.1 of Ranitomeya variabilis. Taxonomy (NCBI): domain Eukaryota; kingdom Metazoa; phylum Chordata; class Amphibia; order Anura; family Dendrobatidae; genus Ranitomeya; species Ranitomeya variabilis. The sequence continues at coordinate 448,608,196 of NC_135237.1, read as the reverse complement.
CATCCTCTCTATGTTTGACCTCTATATTATGTGGTCCTCCTTTAGCGCATAAGCACTGATTTTCTCTAGGTTTGGCATTTGCGCACTGTGTCCTATTTTGCGTCTGCGCGTTCTGACAAGTCCTTTTGTCAGTTCCATGATCTTCTAATTGACTGTTTCTGCGCAGTCGCTTATTTCTCATTGCACCAGCCTTCTTAACGTGAGCGCGGAGGTGCCGACCGTTCCAGCATTTGGCATCTGCGCACTACATCTTCATGATGTGCACTTCACTTTCATGACGCGCTTGGCGCCTGCTACTTCCGGTTGTCTCCGTTCCTGCACAGCTGATGCGTCCGCAGCTGACTTAGGTTTGTAATTAGATTTATGTATATGTAGATGTTCTTAGTGCTCTTCAGACGTACCTACTCTGCTCCTGACGAAGCCACCTTTGTGTGGCGACACGCGTTGGGCTTCTTGCCCCCCCGACCTTACCTGTGTCATCTATTGCATGTTCCAGCCATGACTTTCGGGACCACGTGACCATCTGCAACTTTCGGCCGCACAGAGTAATGTATTTCCACATTGTCTTTTTTTTTCCAACTATCTGGTTGTGTTTTGGTCATGTTCAATGTTTACTCGCGGTAGCTGGACCAACTTGCTTGAATGCTTTGTAGATGTACTTTACATACATATGCAGAAATAGATTTTTCTTTATCCAGCTAGTGTGACACCCTTTATTGTATAGGTGCCATTTGTATTGGTTGCACTCGTGGTACGGGCACGTTACCTCCTTGTCTGGAATTTATGTTCACTCCACAGCCAATATTTATTACCTGACATTTTGGGTAAGGGGGGAGGGGCTATTTACATCTCACAGAGTATATTGTGTAATTCTGCTTTTAAATGTTTTTATAAAATTTTGTAGGTCTGTGTGCACTTTATAATAAAGTTTATTGGTTTATATATATATATTGGGGTGGTCTCCCTTTTCTTTAGCGTACGCTTTTTTCTTTAGTTTATTTATTACTGTGCTTTTGTACGCTTTGGGATTGATCCCCTTACATGGGACTGTTAGTCCATTAGATGGTGCCCTCCATTTGTTGTTTATTCCTGGATCTATATTAACTCAGTGCATTCCGCCAGTCCATACACAGTAAGCCAACATTTTGGATTTTAAAATCATTTTTCAAGCTGGTGTTATAAAGTATTCTAAGCTATTGACTTTTAGGTTTTCATTAGCTGTAAGCCATAAACATCATTATTTACAGAAATAAACACTTGAATTAGATCACTCTGTTTGTAATGACTATTTATAATATGAGTTTCACTTTTTGCATTGAAGAACTGAAATAAATTAACTTTTTGATGATATTCTAATTTTGTGAGAAGCACCTGTATATCTAGTGTGAGGCAGTGACCCCCGTTACAGCTAGGGGGCGCTGTATGTGCTCTGCAAAATGTGCATGGAAGCGTAGTGAGGCCATGAGGGCGTACTACAGACACAGGTGTGGCTGTAATTAGAATAGTGAAGCAGTGACTGATTAAAAAGCCCTGAAGTAGTGGGGAGGTGTGTCAGTGTGTTCTTGGAAGCAGACAGGGCAGTTGTCTGCAGAGCTCTCTCTGTGTGGAGTAACACAAAGGATAAAGGAACCAGAGAGACTGACACCCTGCGTCTTGGGCTGTCTTATGAGTACCCGGCTGCGCTCCAGAGGATAAAGAGTGCAGTTTGCTGAGTGAGTACAGAGACTTGTTACCGGCGTGCGGTCACCCAGGGAAACTGGACAGAGGGAAGTTCGGCCTGTGTATTGACTGCATCATATAGCCATGCATTATTAATGGACTGTATGAAGAAGTTGTATACTATATTGACTGTGTGAAGTAACACAATAAAAGAACATTTTGTTTGAACTGGCTTGGGTCACTGCCATTTCACTGTGTATGGTCCTACCGCTGCATCACATATGGTGGAAAGAATGAGAGGCCAGTGAACTAAGGCATATCCCCAGAGAGTGCTGCAGATTGTTGTGCGAGTCTGCTGGAAAAATGGAGGAACTTTTGGAGCAGGTTGTGCTCAGTCAGCAAAGGTTTCAACAAGAGACATTGCAGTTTCAACATTCACAGCAAAAGATTTTGCAGCAGGAGACACTGCAGAGGGAGCTAGCAGAGCTTTAACGATGTAAAGTGGAGACCCCTAATGTGAGGGGTGAACAGCAGAGTCCTGAAGAGACCCCAAAGGTAAGTGGCGATCATTGGGTGTACCAGTGGTCCTTTGTAGAGACTCGGCCTGCCAGGTCTCAAGAAAATGACTTATTGCAATTGGTGGAGGAGTGGCTACAGCCTGGGTTCTGTTCTCCATATGAGATGATAGAGAGAATCGTGGCTGATCGGATGGTGAGGGCTCTACCGGCCGCCATGCAGCGTTGGGTCGGGCTGAGGGATCTAGGCCACCTGGAACTGCTGATAGAATTGGTTGAGCGGTATAAATCCACTCAGGACGTTGCACCAGAGCCTGGATATGGGGCTAGTAACTGTTCGGTGACATCTAAGCCCATGGACTGTGTGAACACTGTTCAGGAGTCTGTGTGCCCAACCAGTCTCTGTCACCACTATGGGCACAGCCAGCAGTGAACCAGAATTGTGCCAGGTATTGGTGAATGGGAGCTGAACAGAGGCTCTCCTGGACCCAGAGAGTAAAGTGACTCTGGTCCATAGGTCCCTTGTTGCTGGGGACAACACCAACGGACAGAAAGTGGAGGTGATGGGTATCCATGGGGAAATCTGGGAGTACCCAACCGCGGAGGTCAATGTTTCTACACCTTGTGGGGACATTAGACATGTGGTGGGAGTGGTGAAGACTAGTGTTCAGCATTCCGATACTGCAAGTATCGGGTATCGGCCGATACTTGCTGTATCGGAATTCCGATACCGAGATCCGATATTTTTGTGATATCGGGTATCGGTATCGAAACAACATTAATGTAAAAATGTGTAAAAGAGAGAATTAAAATAAAAAATATTGCTATACTCACCTCTCCGACGCAGCCTGCACCTTACCGAGGGAAGCGGCAGCGTTCTTTGTTTAAAATTCGCGCTTTTCTTTCCTTTACGTGAGTCCCGGCTTGTGATTGGTTGCGTGCCGCCCATGTGACCGGGACGCAACCAATCACAGCAAGCCGTGACGTAATTTCAGGTCCTTCAGGATTTTAAAATTACGTTCCGGCGTTGTGATTGGTTGCGTCGCAGTCACATGGGCGACGCAACCAATCACAGCAAGCCGTGACGTAATTTCAGGTCCTTAAGGATTTTAAAATTACGTCCCGGCTTTGTGATTGGTTGCGTCGCAGTCACATGGGAGACGCAACCAATCACAAGCCGTGACGTCACGGGAGGCTGGACACGCGCGCATTTTAAAATGGGCGCGTGTCCAGCCTCCCGTGACGTCCCGGCTTGTGATTGGTTGATCGCGGCGCAACCAATCACAAGCCGGGAGGCTGGACACGCGCCCATTTTAAAAAGCGCGCGTGTCCAGCCTCCCGTGACGTCACGGCTTGTGATTGGTTAATGGCGGCCATGTTGCCGGGACGCGGACCAATCACAGCAAGCCGTGACGTAATTTCGTCACGGCTTGCTGTGATTGGTCCGCGTCCCGGCAACATGGCCGCCCTGACCAATCACAAGCCGGGACTTCACGTAACCAAGTAAAAGCGCGAATTTTAAACAAACAACGCTGCCGGTTCCCTCGCTGAGGTCCAGGCTGCGTCGGACAGGTGAGTATAGCGATATTTTTTATTTTAATTCTTTCTTTTACACATTTATATGGATCCCAGGGCCTGAAGGAGAGTTTCCTCTCCTTCAGACCCTGGGAACCATCAGGAATACCGTCCGATACTTGAGTCCCATTGACTTGTATTGGTATCGGGTATCGGTATCGGATTGGATCCGATACTTTGCCGGTATCGGCCGATACTTTCCGATACCGATACTTTCAAGTATCGGACGGTATCGCTCAACACTAGTGAAGACCCTTCCCTATGGGACTGTGTTGGGAAGAGATTTGCCCCTGTTTTGGTCCCTGTGGGAAACCAGGGTAAACCCTCTTGTGGAAAAAGTTATACCGGGTGCAGAACCTAAAGATATTGAAATACCTGCCATAGGGGTCACCAACCTAGGGACAGAGTGTAATCCCGATAGGCCCCCCTAGAGGTAGTGGCAGGAGAAACTAAAGATGTTGTTTCGGGCGTAGAACCCGAAGATCCTAAGATGTATGCCACAGGGGTCGCCAATTTAGGATTAGTGTGTAATCCTGATATGCTCCCTCTAGAGGTTGTGGCAGTAGAGGTCACGGGGACCCCATTGAACCCTAAGCTGGAGGTGTTCCCTGTAAGGTTGGGACAGCTCTGATCCAGGGTCCCTTTCAGAGACGCAGATATAAAAGACGCAGGTATGAGAAGAGCCAAGAGTGTATGGTCGCAGAGGCGACTGGGGACGTGTGCACGAGGAACCCTCTGGTATTGGTCAAGGATAGGGCCGAGGGTCAGGGTAAATTAGATAGAGCGCTCGCTAGACAGCAGTGTCGGGATGCTCCGGTTCAGGTGTGGCATAGTACAGATATATGCTCAGAGTTGCCAGCACAGTCCGCGGCGTTTCAGCGTGATATAGTCTCTGATGCACCGGTAAGGGTACAGAGGAAACAGTACCAGGGGCCGAAAGCAGATACTTAGGTGACAGGATGACCCGTGGGGTTAGTGAACCTAAAGTAAACAAAGTAAAGACCACCCAAAACTGGCCCAAATCTGCAGTTAATCAGAAAAGAGGGTTTGGCTTCTGCAATGGAGATTGGGGTGGGTGGTCCCGTAATGAAATATGGAGGAGAAACGCAAAGGGGAGGGATGCGTGCATTGATCGATGGTTCCGGTCCCTACTTTGGTTTCTTAATGTAGTGAGCGGAGATGTCAGGGGGAGCATACCGATGCCCTATCTTTCGCCCTTACGGGGTAACAAATGTTCAACCCCACAGGTATGAACAGGGGGGAGGATATGTGAGCCTGTTACAGCTAGGGGGCACTGTATGTGCTCTGCAGAATGTGCATGGAAGCATAGTGAGGCCATGAGGGCGTACTACAGACACAGGTGTGGCTGTAATTAGAATAGTGAAGCAGTGTCTGATTAAAAAGCCCTGTAGTAGTGGGGGAGCTGTGTCAGTGTGTTCTTGGAAGCAGACAGGGCAGTTGTCTGCAGAGCTCTCTCTGTGTGGAGTAACGCAGAGGCTAAAGGAACCAGAGAGACTGACACCCTTCATCTTGGGCTGTCTTACATGTACCTGGCTGCACTCCAGAGGATAAAGAGTGCAGTTTGCTGAGTGAGTACAGAGACTTGTTACCGGCGTGCGGTCACCCAGGGAAACTGGACAGAGGGAAGTTCGGCCTGTGTATTGACTTCGTCATATAGCCATGCATTATTAATGGACTGTATGAAGAAGCCATATAATATATTGACTGTGTGAAGTAACACAATAAAAGAACATTTTGTTTGAACTTGCTTGGGTCACTGCCATTTCACTGTGTATGGTCCTACCGCTGCATCACACTAGTCATAAATGATTAGTGCTTACAAGAGATGGGTAAATTTATTAGATTCAAATTGAATTCTACTTGAATTTTACAAAAATGTTCATTATGGAGTATTTTGATTTTCTTTGTAATTCCCTCTGCTTGAAATCAGCAAAATGGGATTCAGTTGTATATGACATCTTGCTGAACAGTAGAGAGCCGGTAAAATTTTAAAAATGAAAAAAGCATGGCTTTGGACCGCCATGTGCATTTCAACCCAAGGACAAAAGCAAAAGACCTTGTGAAGATGATGGCGGAAGCTGGTAAGATATTGTGTCAATATCCACAGTGAAACGAGTACTGTATCAACATGGGCTGAGAGGCCACTCTGCCAGGAAGAAGCCATTACTCCAAAAGAAACATAAAAAAGCCAGATTAATGTTTGCAAATGCACACGGGAACACAGACCTTAATTTTTGGATACATGTCCTGTTATTTGATGAAACTAAAATTGAACTTTTTGGGCATAATGACAATCGTTATGTTTGGAGGATAAAGGGAGAAGCTTGGAAGCCTAACAACACCATCCCAACTGTGAAACACAGGGGTGGCAGCATCATGTTGTGGGATTGTTTTGCTGCAGGAGGGACTTCACAAAATAGATAGCATCATGAGAAAAGAAGATTATGTGGCAATACTGAAGCAACATCTCAGGACATAAGCCAGGAAGTTAAAGCTTGGGGGAAATGGGTCTTCCAAATGGACAATGACCCGAAGCATACTGCCAAAATGGTAACAAAGTGGCTTAAGGATAATACAGTCAATTTTTAGAGTGGCCATAACAAAGCCCTGATCTCAATCCTATTGAAAATTTATGGACAAAACTGAAAAGGCAAGTGCGAGCAAGGCAACCTACAAACCTGGATCAGTTACACCAGTTTTGTCAGGAGGAATGGGCCCAAATTCTGACCAACTATTGTGAGGCTTGTGAAAGGATATCCCAATCATTTGACCCAAGTCATTCAGTTTAATGGCAATGGTACCAAATACTAAAGAAATGTATGTCTACTACTTTTGCCTATGCAGTAAGTAGTAAAAATGCCTTCAAACATTCTCTCTTTCTCATTATTCTGGTTTTTAGCAAATACTATTAATTACGGTTATTCTAATTGACCTAAAATGGGATAGGTTTATTCTGATTTCATGTCAGATATTGAGAAAAACATGCATATGTGTCTTCTTATATAGTGTATGTAAACTTTTGGTTACAACTGAACCTGTTTGGCCACCTTAACTGCTTGCTGCCTGCTGTCCAGTCCTTGATTGTGATACAACTCTGACCCAGTGTTCTGGCCACGAGCAGGCACTGGAGTTCACTGCACATGCTTTGGGGTCTCCTCACAGCTAGAAGCACTAGCCTAGAATGAACATTAGGCTGTAGATGCAACGGAGGAAAAGAACTGCCAGAGAGGTGAGCGGAGGGTGAGTATGTAAGTAATTTTTCATCTTACATTTATTATCCTCCAGGCATAATAAGGAACACTAAATTAGCGGACAATGACTGCTCAGCCAATTGAACTTCTTGGTAAGATCCAAGCGAACAGTTGAATTCAAATTTTGTCTGATCGACTCATCTCTAGTGTTAAGATGCTGGACAGAATTTAACGATCTACAATGAAATCAGTAATATTTGTAAATGGCAATAATGGACCTATAATTGCACGTAATTTCTTAATGATTTTCAGAAATGTACTTACTCCAGAGTAGAAAGGTTCACCAGACACACAAATAACATCCTGTTCTTGAATCATCAATATGTCTTTGGCTAAGTGGAGTCGAACTTTGAAAGGCTCTTGACTACCATCTTGCAGCAAACAACTTCCTGTCTTTGCCTTAAAAAAAGAAACACATTTATTTTTATTCTAGCTGCCTCAACAAAGACTATTTTGCAGATAATAATAATGCATGTATTCTTAGAAATTAAAAAAGAGCATATGAAATGCTGCATGAACAAAAGGAAAAAAAAATTGCAGATGTGTCCTTCCCCACATTTTTTTTGGCTAAACATCTAAAAACAATATTTTCACAATAATCTCTTGTGATATGTCTATGCTATATGTGTATGTGTGGACACTGAATTGCAGCCTTTCAAAAGTTTTCCTAGAATATTTCAATATTTTTCATATGTAGTGAAAAATTTTAATCCCTAACCAAGTTCAAGAAAACGTAAGGCTGGACACATCTTTATGACCAGGAGAATCATTTTTATAGAACATTTACATACTTTGCAAAGCTTTGTAAAATTGCATTCATAGATACTCAGTAAGAGAGGAGAAGGAACTCCCTTAGCAAAGATGAAAAAGAGGCCCTTCAATATAGTATTGTGGTTTTCGACCCAAGGTAGAAATGTATGGTATTTCTTCATCCTTCACACTCTTTTTTGACCTTTAGGTCAATTCTCTTACCATCATTTGTTAACAATAAATTACATTAGAGTTGGAGATCTTGAACAAGGTTTTACCGTTTAAAAGAAAATGAGAACATCTACTCTCTGCATGCTCTCCATTGCAGCTACCTATAAACACATTTCCGTTGCCAAATTTTCACCAGGCACAGATTTATAGTAGCTAGACACTTAATGGCATAATACCAAATAAAACTGACTTCTTTTATATAGGTAGAAGAATTTAATATAATTTCTGCAATATTATAGATTGCTAGTAATGCAAACAATAGCATACATATATAGAGTTCATGTTATAACATGCAGGTATGAAAATAATAATTGCTGATACAGGCATTTTTTTATTTATGCTATCTATTCCCTGTTGTCTCTAATGGGATCTATATCCACAATAGAAAGTGTGTATATGTGTATAAGGTTCAAAGCACATGGTCATTTCTGCCGTTACTTCATTCTGTTTTGACAGGGGAATAAACACAAGATGGATATTCTCATAAAGCTAATTTATCTCTCTGAACATAGTGCCTGTGCAATGAAAATCTAACAGAGACAGATGTCAGTGTAGTATGGAAGAAAGCTTGACAATGGTCTATTTTCTCTCCATCAAATATTTGTTTTTTTCTGGTACCAGTGTGCAAGCGGTTATTCCATTGAGAGCTATGTACTTCTTTCCGGCTCCTTGTCAAGAAAAAATATCAAAACAGAATCTTCTTTGCTGTATTGTAAAATATTTTTTACAACCTAATGCTAACTGTTCTTATATTTATATCAAGAAATCTGTCATTACATTGTCTTGTCCCGTCTCTGCTGTCAAATAGTACTTGGTATCAAAACATGTAAATAGCACATTGTCTCCAGGGTGGGAACACAGTGCCAAATAAGTAGGTCACAAAATGCCAATACAGTTATATGAAAAAAGTTTGGGCACCCCTATTAATCTTAAGCTTAATGTTTTCTAAAAAAATGTTTTTTTGCAACAGCTGTTTCAGTTTCATATATCTAATAACTGTTGGACACAGTAATGTTTCTGCCTTGAAATGAGGTTTATTGTACTAACAGAAAATGTGCAATCTGCATTCAAACAAAATTTGACAGGTGCATAAGTATGGGCACCCTTATCATTTTCTTGTTTTAAATACTCCTACCTACTTTTTACTGACTTACTAAAGCCCTTTTTTTGGTTTTGTAACCTCATTGAGCTTTGAACTTCATAGCCAGGTGTATGTAATCATGAGAAAAGCTACTTAAAGTGGCCACTTGCAAGTTGTTCTCCTGTTTGAATCTCCTCTGAAGAGTGGCATCATGGGCTCCTCAAAACAACTGTCAAATGATCTGAAAACAAAGATTATTCAACATAGTTGTTCAGGGGAAGGATACAAAAAGCTGTCTAAGAGATTTAACCTGTCAATTTCCACTGTGAGGAACATAGTAAGGAAATGGAAGAACACAGGTACAGTTCTTGTTAAGGCCAGAAGTGGCAGGCCAAGAAAAACATCAGAAAGGCAGAGAAGAAGAATGGTGAGATCAGTCAAGGACAATCCTCAGACCACCTCCAGAGAGCTGCAGCATCAAATTGCTGCAGATGGTGTCACTGTGCATCGGTCAACTATGCAACACACTTTGCAGAAGGAGAAGCTGTATGGGAGAGTGATGCGAAAGAAGCCGTTTCTGCAAGCACACCACAAACAGAGTCGGCTGAGGTATGCAAAAATACATTTGGAGAAGCCAATTTCTTTTTGGAAGAAGGTCCTGTGGACTGATGAAACCAAGATTGAGTTGTTTGGTCATACAAAAAGGCGTTATGCATGGCGGCAAAAAAACACAGCATTCCAAGAAAAACACTTGCTACCCACAGTAAAATTTGGTGGAGGTTCCATCATGCTTTGGGGCTGTGTGGCCAATGCCGGCACCGGGAATCTTGTTAAAGTTGAAGGACGCATGGATTCCTCTCAGTATCAGCAGATTCTTGACAATAATGTTCATGAATCAGTGACAAAGTTGAAGTTACGCAGGGGATGGATCTTTCAGCAAGACAATGATCCAAAACACCGCTCCAAATCTACTCAGGCATTCATGCAGAGGAACAATTACACTGTTCTGGAATGGCCATCCCAGTCCCCAGACCTGAATATCATTGAACATCTGTGGGATCATTTGAAGAGGGCTGTCCATGCTCGACGACCATCAAACTTAACTGAACTGGAATTGTTTTGTAAAGAGGAATGGTCAAAAATACCTTCTTCCAGGATCCAGGAACTCATTAAAAGCTACAGGAAACGACTAGAGGCTGTTATTTTTGCAAAAGGAGGATCTACTAAATATTAATGTCACTTTTCTGGTGAGGTGCCCATACTTATGCACCTGTCAAATTTTGTTTGAATGCAGATTGCACATTTTCTGTAACTACAATAAACCTCATTTCAAGGCAGAAACATTACTGTGTCCAACAGTTATTAGATATATGAAACTGAAATAGCTGTTGCAAAAAAAACAATTTTTAGAAAACATTAAGCTTAAGATTAATAGGGGTGCCCAAACTTTTTCATATAACTGTATATAGCAGAAGTATCATTACAGAGTGACAAAAAGTTGTGCCAAAGTTAAGTAAGAAGAAAGAAAATAAAGCAGTGAATTTAAGTTGCAATACAGTAAGATACACTTGGTTGCCTAATTATGGAGCTTAATTAGATAATAGAATAAATTATTATCATTATTATTAGAGCGCCATTTATTCCATGGCGCTTTACATGTGAAAAGGAGTATACATAATAACAAACAAGTAGAATAATTTTGAACAAAACAAGTCACCAACTGGTACAGGAAAAGAGGACCCTGCTCACAAGAGAATTTCTAATATCCATGTATTCGTACCGAATAACAAATCAAATGCAAGTCAATGGGAAAGCTGAATATTTTTCTGCTGAACCCAACAAACAAGTCTGGGGGCATGAGAAAAGGCTGAAATGGATGGGAAAGAGCTAAAACTAAATAGGAACAGCATGGAGAAGATGCCTGCATGCTTTTCTGACTCGCATACTGTATCTGGGAATAATGGTGTCAGACTATTGCGCCGATTTTATGGATTTATAAAAAGTCCTACCAAACCAAACCTAATTTTTTTTAAAGGAAAAAATGCTAAACATTTTTTCCATCATAACTACATGTATATAACGCAAAATAAAAAAAAAAAATTATAAAATATTATACTTCCCTTTAGCATATGTTCACAAGGAGCGTTCTGGCTTTAGTTTTTCCTTAAACACTTGTGAGGGCTCTAATTCCTACATTCGGGAGGTCCCTCCCTCATTCCAAATAGTTATCAAGTGGAATACATATTCCTCATCCCTTTACAATGCCAGTTAAAACCTGCCCATTTGAATTTTGAGCTTTGAACTTTGGATTCTACTAGGGTTGAGCGAAACGGATCGGGAATTTTCAAAAGTCGCCGACTTTCAGCAAAGTTGGGTTTCATGAAACCCGACCCGATCCCACTGTGGGATCGGCCATGCAGTCGGCAATCTTCGCGCCAAAGTCGCATTTCATATGACGCTTTCCCCGCCATTTTTTCAGCCAATGAAGGAGTGTGGGCAGCGTGATGACATAGGTTCCGGCTTGCTTTGTGCGGCGTCACAGGGGGTAAAACCGCCATCTTAACGTTTGGGATATAGCGATTTGCACAGTGAAACACAAACTTTGCAGGGACGGAGGAGAGAGAGAGAGAGAGAGGAAAAAAAAAATCCCCATTGACCTGCATTGGGTTTTGTGTTTCGGTTGGCCCCCGACTTTTCACAATAATCGGCCGATTTCACACGATCCGTCTTTCGAGACAGTCGGGTTTCACGAGACCCGACTCGATCCTAAAAAAGCAAAAGTCGCTCAACCCTAGATTCTACCAGACACCATAAGCATTAGAATTAAATTCTGAATACAGTGTATACAAGCGATGGCCTGTATTGTGGTCAGTCTGTCAGTCTATCAGGCCTAAAAACCATGTCAAGAACATGTGCAAGCCTCACTTTACTTCAAAGCAGCCTCCTCAAGGGAAAAAGACATACGTGCCATTGACCAATCTGCACGCAGTTCTTCTGGAAACTACCCAACCAGGCAGAATGTATCTTTTGCATGGTTTTGAGCAACAATGGAGTAATATTACAGGATATGTCCCATAGAGTGTTGAGGTCTGTGGAGGGTATTATCCACATGACAGGCAGTGCTACAGAGCTCAGGTAAAGACCTTAGCGTGGCAATGACCATGTTCCAATATGTGTAAGGCTGCGGCCTGAATAGGTCTGTGGAGCGTATTAACCCAGTCTCTTAGACATGCTTATAATGTAGAAAAACTGGCCAATACCCTACGACCATTTATTTGTAAGTACCAAAGTTTAGAAAATATAAGGGAAGCAACAGTTTAATAAAGAGACACAAGTCTCATTTAGGAGCCTGGAAAAGTCAACAATGGTCTTTGACTAGCACTGGACAATGTAAATTGCTAACGAATATGTATGCCCTATCTAACTAACAATTTGTGAACAGACATATACAGTATGCTGTCAAGGGACAACTGAACGACGAGCTTGGATAACTAACTAGGCGTGGTTGCTGACTAATGTGCCTGTGCACCTGCAGGTTGTGGACAGGAGGCATCAGCTCCTCCTTCCCAGGAAGGAGGTTACACAGGGGAAGGGCCAGTAGTTTCACCGTCAGACACAGATTTTGCACCAAGGCGTTCCGCCCACCTATTGGGGTGCTGCGTGTATGAGCAGTATATGGCATATGCTAACAGAGTTATTATGTAAAATGTCCCTTTCTAAAGGGATGTGTGGGTAAGATTTTTGAATTAGCAGCATATATAGAGCATGTTTCATTACTCATATTATTATTCTGTGTAAGGCTGTAAACCTGAAGAATTGTGTGGGGCATATTCATGCATTGATGTTCCAAAATGTCCACGTGCAGACAAAAAAATCTACATCAGGTTACCAGATACATGCTTAAAGAGACTGTGAAAAGGGCAACACAATAAAAAAATTATAATAATAGTACATATAGAGATTGTGCAATGGTAAAATTTCTACTCTCAATGTACAAAGGTTTTCAAAAATTACCCAAAGGGGCTGTATCATACATGCTGAAAAAGGCCATAATGGGGACCTCAAAATCCATTTTGCAGTTATTAGAATAGGTAGAGATAGGGAGTACAAATTTCAATATTGCAAATGTCCAAAGTTTTCCAGAAATTACCCAAGGCGTCTGTATCATACAAGCTGAAAGACATCGCGATGGGGACCTGACAATAGATTTTGCAGTTACAGTGGAGGAAAAAAGTATTTAGTCAGCCACCAATTTTGCAAGTTCTTCCATTTAAAAAGATGAGAGAGGCCTGTAATTGACATCATACGTAGACCACAACTATGAGAGTCAAAACTGAGAAAACAAATCCAGAAAGTCACCTTGTCTAATTTCGCAAGATTCATTTTGCAAAGTAAGACACTTTGGGTCATTATTTGAATATGCCTGTGACAATGAATTTTCATGATATACACACAAAGACAAGTCAAATTATTTGGTTCTTTGAAATTAAACCAACACAGAAGATATTTTGTAACTCAAGACCCAATAAGTTTGGGATGGTGGAGAACTGTGTAGAACTTTGATTATTCTTATATGGAAGATTAAAAAAATAGCTTGTCAAAGAGGATATAAATGTCACCATGTGACTAAAAATCTATTTAACAAAAAGAAAACTTATTTTTGTTGCACTATTTTAGCTAATCGTAGTGATTAAATTTAGAGGTATGAAGTTGTTAGTACCTCATAAAAAGTTAAGAATGTGTCTTTTCAGTACACAATTTTCTTGGCCTCAAATGACCAAAGAAGCACAGCCTTTCTCTATGTAGCTAAAATGCTCACTTTCTATGAGCACCGATCGTTGGGCAGCGGTCATAGCTTTATGGCAGTGACAACCACATTGGCCTGCTGCCGACCCTGGGTTGTCATGCTCTATCATGGCTGATAGGGGCACATGTCAGCTGTTCAAATCAGCTGACATGTGCCGGAAAAGTTGCAGGAACCCACAGCAAAAAGGGGAGCCCACCTTACACGTAACTGGGGTTAAAGTGTATGGGTTTATCAGCTATAATGCTGCTGTAAGCAATAGTATCTCAGTGCCACTTTATATTTCTCTACATAAGGATCAATACGCTTTTCATCACTGTTTCATCTGCCTTTGATACTGTTATAACAGTCCATAGTATTTAGGGAAAAATAGGATCACTAAGACCAGTGGGAGCATCGTTACGCTAAAAAGAGGGTGCCAACCAACGCTGCTAGACAGGGTCATAATGCAGATTTTAGGGTCTGATAGAAACACCATAGCAATTTGTTTGGCATCATACCCTCATTTTTTCCACTCTTGTTCTCTGGCAATTGATATTATAATTAGTGTTATCTAGCATCTGTATCTTCTATTACTATGGGATAGAACCTGTCACCATTTCTTATTAACTGTTGTTCATTTTATAAAACATTGTTCTCATCCCCCCAGGGCCTCTAATAGAAAACCATGCATAATTTATGATTAATACTGTTTCTTTATTTTGAAGATAAATCATTGACCTAGTATGGCACAAAAGCTCAAACAACCTCTATGCTCCCTGAAGTCACGCCCCTGCATAAGTAGTATGTCATTCTTTAGTTATACTATTCATGTAATAATTAAAACTGCTGTTTATGTTAATATTCAGACAAGTCAATAAACTAAATATCATTAAAAGGCTCCAACAGTAGAATTTCTACAGATATTACATTTGTGCCCGTTATATGGCAAATCTAGAACAGTCTTCGATTTTATTTTACAGCCTACAAATTCCATCCATCTACATATCGTGGTACAATGTCAATTTTGCTGCCTTGTGGCAATTGGTAGAAATAACTTGTTTGGGACTTTAAGGAAATGCCATGGACATTTAACCAGACTTTTCAGCTTCAGATTGTCACAATTTAGCAGGTTGTGACCTTCAGCCATTTTAATCTATGTTACATGAAATTTGTATACAACAGCATTAGTGATGAGTGAATATACTCGTTACTCAAAATTTCCCAAGCACGCTCGGGTGTCCTCCGAGTATTTTTTAGTGCTCGGAAATTTAGTTTTTATTGCCGCAGCTGAATGATTTACATCTGTTAGCCAGCATACTGTAAGTACATGTGGGGGTTGTGTTATGACCCCAATGGCGAGGGTCTCAGAGAAACAAGTAAGTCTGCGACGTACAAAAATCCAGCTCATAGGGCAGTGGTAACTGGGTTGACCATATATCTACTCCTAACGCCAACACTAGAAGTAGCCGGGGAACATGCCTACGTTGGTCGCTAGATGTCTCGCGCCAGCCGGAGGACTAACAACCCCTAGAAGAGGAAAACAAAGACCTCTCTTGCCTCCAGAGAATAGACCCCAAAGGTAGGATAGTAGCCCCCCACAAATAATAACGGTGAGGTAAGAGGAAATGACAAACACAGAGATGAACTAGATTTTAGCAAAGAGAGGCCCACTTACTAATAGCAGAATGTAGTAAGATAACTTATATGGTCAACAAAAACCCTATCAAAATCCACGCTGGAGATTCAAGAACCCCCGAACCGTCTAACGGCCCGGGGGGAGAACACCAGCCACCCTCGAGCTTCCAGCAAGGTCAGGAAACAGATAATATACAAGCTGGACAAAAATGCAAACCAAAACAAATAGCAAAAAGCAAGAAAGCAGACTTAGCTTAATCAAGCAGGAACCAGGATCAGTAGACAAGAGCACTACAGATTAGCTCTGATATCAACGTTGCCAGGCATTGAACTGAAGGTCCAGGGAGCTTATATAGCAACACCCCTGACCTAACGACCCAGGTGAGCATACAAGGGATGAATGACATACCCAGAGTCAAATCACTAGTAGCCACTAGAGGGAGCCAAAAGGTAAATTCACAACAGTACCCCCCCCTTAGTGAGGGGTCACCGAACCCTCACCAAGACCACCAGGGCGATCAGGATGAGCGGCGTGAAAGGCACGAACTAAATCGGCCGCATGCACATCAGAGGCGACCACCCAGGAATTATCCTCCTGACCATAGCCCTTCCACTTGACCAGGTACTGAAGCCTCCGCCTGGAGAGACGAGAATCTAAGATCTTCTCCACCACGTACTCCAACTCGCCCTCAACCAACACCGGAGCAGGAGGCTCAGCAGAAGGAACCACAGGCACAACGTACCGCCGCAACAAGGACCTATGAAATACGTTGTGGATGGCAAATGACACCGGAAGATCCAGGCGAAAGGATACAGGATTAATGATTTCCAATATCTTGTAAGGACCAATGAAGCGAGGCTTAAATTTGGGAGAGGAGACCTTCATAGGAACAAATCGAGAAGACAGCCATACCAAATCCCCAACACGAAGTCGGGGACCCACACCGCGGCGGCGGTTGGCAAAACGCTGAGCCTTCTCCTGTGACAACTTCAAGTTGTCCACCACATGCCCCCAGATCCGCTGCAACCTATCCACCACGGAATCCACCCCAGGACAGTCAGAAGGCTCCACATGTCCCGAGGAAAAACGAGGATGGAAACCAGAGTTGCAGAAAAATGGCGAAACCAAGGTGGCGGAACTAGCCCGATTATTAAGGGCAAATTCAGCCAACGGCAAGAAGGTCACCCAATCATCCTGATCAGAAGAGACAAAACACCTCAAATAAGCCTCCAGAGTCTGATTAGTTCGCTCCGTTTGTCCGTTAGTCTGGGGATGGAAAGCGGATGAAAACGACAACTCAATGCCCATCCTACCACAAAAGGATCGCCAGAACCTGGAAACAAACTGGGATCCTCTGTCAGACACAATATTCTCAGGAATGCCGTGCAAACGAACCACGTACTGGAAGAACACAGGAACCAGATCAGAAGAGGAGGGCAGCTTAGGCAAAGGAACCAAATGGACCATCTTGGAGAAACGATCACATATCACCCAGATGACAGACATGCCCTGAGACACCGGAAGATCAGAAATGAAATCCATAGAGATGTGTGTCCAAGGTCTCTTCGGGACAGGCAAGGGCAAGAGCAACCCGCTGGCACGAGAGCAGCAAGGCTTAGCTCGAGCACAAGTACCACAGGACTGTACAAATGACCGCACATCCCTTGACAAGGAAGGCCACCAAAAGGACCTGGCCACCAGATCTCTGGTGCCAAAAATTCCCGGGTGCCCTGCCAACACCGAGGAATGAACCTCGGAAATGACTCTGCTGGTCCATCTAGCAGGCACAAACAATCTGTCAGGTGGACAAGAGTCAGGCCTACCAGCCTGAAATCTCTGCAACACACGTCGCAGATCTGGAGAAATAGCAGACACGATAACTCCTTCCTTAAGAATACCCACAGGTTCAGCGACTCCAGGAGCATCAGGCACAAAGCTCCTAGACAGAGCTGTTGTGAATTTGGATTCTGGGCTCCCCCGGTGGCCGCTTGTGGAATTGGACTTGTCATCCTCTTTCCTGTTTCACCTGGTTCCATCAGTAGTGGGTGTCGCTATTTAAGCTCATTTCTCTGGTGGTTTCTTGCCGGTCAACAATGTTATCTGATGCCTCTCAGAGCTTGTTCCTGCTTCTAGACAACTACTAGATAAGTTGGACTTTTGTCCATGTTTTGTTTTGCCTATTTGTTCCAGTTCACAGCTGAAGTTTTGTTGCTGTGTCTGGAAAGCTCTCGTTGATCAGGGATTGCTACTCTGGCGTTATGAGTTAATGCCAGAGTTTAAGGTAATCTCTGGATGGTGTTTTGTTAGTGTTTTTCTGCTGACCATGAAAGTATACTATCTGTCTTCTGCTATCTAGTAAGCGGACCTCAAATTTGCTAAGACTATTTTCCTGCTGCGTTTGTTGTTTCATCTGAACTCACCGTCATTATATGTGGGGGGCTACTGTCTTCTTTGGAATATTTCTCTAGAGGTGAGCCAGGTCTTATATTTCCCTCTGCTAGCTATTTAGGTCTTAGGCCAGAGCTGGGCATCTAGCGATAAATAGGAAATGCTACCTGGCTATTTCTAGTTGCGCGGCAGGCTTAGTTCATGGTCAGTATAGTTCCATCTTCCGAGAGCTTGTCCCTCTATAGGCTTGCTATGATCTCTGCCTGCAGAGATCATGACAGTTTGACCGGCCCATAAAGTGTTAAAGACCCAGGTTGAGAAAGGAGAGTTATAAGAAGTCTGCTGGAATTTTTTTTTTTTTTTTTTTTTTTTTCCTCCAGTCTGCCTTGCTGCAGTCTTTTTTCTCTCTCTCCTCCTAATCTCTGTATGGCTCTGTGTGCACCTGACAATAATGGATCTCCAGAGTGTAACTGCGGGTTTGAATAATCTCATCACGAAAGTACAAAATTTACAAGATTTTGTGGTACATGCTCCGGTATCTGAGCCGAGAATTCCTTTGCCGGAGTTCTTCACAGGGAATAGAGCTAGCTTCCAGAATTTCCGAAATAATTGTAAGCTTTATTTGTCCCTGAAGTCTCGTTCAGCTGGAGACCCTGCTCAGCAGGTTAGGATTGTGATTTCCTTGCTCAGGGGTGACCCTCAAGATTGGGCCTTCTCATTGCCAGCAGGGGATCCTGCGTTACGCGATGTGGATGCGTTTTTTCTGGCCTTGGGCTTGCTTTATGAGGAACCTCATTTGGAACTTCAGGCAGAAAAAACTTTGATGGCACTATCTCAGGGGCAAGACGAAGCTGAAGTTTTCTGCCAAAAATTCCGTAAATGGTCTGTGCTTACTCAGTGGAATGAGTGCGCCTTGGCGGCAACTTTCAGAGAAGGTCTCTCTGATGCCGTTAAGGATGTTATGGTGGGGTTCCCTGTGCCTGCAGGTCTGAATGAGTCCATGACAATGGCTATTCAGATTGATAGGCGTCTGCGGGAGCGCAAACCGGTGCACCATCTGGCGGTGTCTATGGAAAAGACGCCAGAAAGTATGCAGTGTGATAGAATTCTGTCCAGGAGCGAGCGACAGAATTTTAGACGGAAGAATGGATTGTGTTTCTATTGTGGGGATTCTACTCATGTTATATCAGCATGCTCTAGGCGTACAAAGAAGCTTGATAAGTCTGTTTCCATTGGCACCATTCAGTCTAAGTTTATTTTGTCTGTAACCCTGATTTGCTCTTTGTCATCCATTGCCACGGACGCCTATGTTGACTCTGGCGCCGCTCTGAGTCTTATGGATTGGTC
This sequence comes from Ranitomeya variabilis, assembly GCF_051348905.1. Classification (NCBI taxonomy): domain Eukaryota; kingdom Metazoa; phylum Chordata; class Amphibia; order Anura; family Dendrobatidae; genus Ranitomeya; species Ranitomeya variabilis. Next base: position 448,588,956 of record NC_135237.1, on the reverse strand, counting down.
CTTTGCCAATCGTTGTGGTTTTGATTTAGAGCCTTTGGAGACTCTTATTCCTCTGAAGGGGATTGACTCCACCCCATTGGCTAATAATAAACCACAATACTGGACACAAGTAACCATGCGTATCAATCCGGATCACCAGGAGATTATTCGTTTCCTGGTGCTGTATAATTTACATGACGATTTGGTACTGGGATTGCCATGGTTGCAGTCTCACAACCCAGTCTTGGACTGGAGAGCAATGTCTGTGTTGAGCTGGGGATGTAAGGGTATTCATGGGGACTTACCTTTGGTTTCTATTTCGTCGTCCATTCCCTCTGAAGTCCCTGAGTTCCTCTCTGATTATCAAGACGTCTTTGACGAACCCAAGCTTGGGTCGTTACCTCCGCACCGTGAGTGCGATTGTGCCATAGATTTGATACCGGGTTGTAAATATCCAAAGGGTCGTTTGTTTAATCTGTCTGTGCCGGAACATGCTGCTATGCGGGAATATATAAAGGAGTCTTTGGAAAAGGGACATATTCGTCCATCTTCTTCTCCCTTGGGAGCTGGGTTTTTCTTTGTCTCAAAAAAAGACGGCTCTTTGAGACCATGTATTGATTATCGGCTTCTGAATAAGATCACTGTTAAGTATCAATACCCATTGCCATTGCTTACTGATTTGTTTGCTCGTATAGAGGGTGCTAAGTGGTTCTCTAAAATTGATCTTCGTGGGGCGTATAATTTGGTGCGGATCAGGCAGGGGGATGAGTGGAAGACCGCATTTAATACGCCCGAGGGCCACTTTGAGTATTTGGTCATGCCTTTTGGTCTTTCTAATGCCCCTTCAGTTTTCCAGTCTTTTATGCATGATATTTTCCGCGATTTTCTGGACAAATTTATGATAATATATCTGGATGATATTCTGATTTTTTCTGATGACTGGGACTCTCATGTCCAGCAGGTCAGGAGAGTTTTTCAGGTTCTGCGGTCTAATTCTTTATGTGTGAAGGGGTCTAAGTGCGTTTTTGGGGTCCAGAAAATTTCCTTTTTGGGGTATATTTTTTCTCCCTCTTCCATTGAGATGGATCCCGTCAAGGTGCAAGCTATTTGTGACTGGACTCAGCCCTCCTCTCTTAAGGGTCTTCAGAGATTTTTGGGCTTTGCCAACTTTTACCGCCGATTTATTGCTGGTTTTTCGGATGTCGTTAAACCACTGACTGATTTGACCAGACAAGGCGCTGATGTTGCTAATTGGTCCCCTCATGCTGTAGAGGCCTTTCAGGAGCTTAAGCGCCGTTTTGCCTCTGCCCCTGTGTTGCGTCAGCCTGATGTGAATCTGCCTTTTCAGGTTGAGGTTGACGCTTCGGAGATCGGAGCTGGGGCAGTGTTGTCGCAGAAAGGTTCCGACTGCTCCGTCATTAGGCCTTGTGCTTTCTTTTCTCGCAAATTTTCGCCCGCAGAGCGGAATTATGATGTTGGGAATCGGGAGCTTTTGGCCATGAAGTGGGCGTTTGAGGAGTGGCGCCATTGGCTCGAGGGGGCTAGGCATCAGGTGGTGGTATTGACTGACCACAAAAATTTGATTTATCTTGAGACTGCCAGACGCCTGAATCCTAGACAGGCGCGCTGGTCTTTATTTTTTTCTCGCTTTAATTTTGTGGTGTCATACCTACCGGGTTCTAAGAATGTTAAGGCAGATGCCCTTTCTAGGAGTTTTGACCCGGACTCTCCTGGTAATTCTGAACCCACAGGTATCCTTAGGGAGGGAGTAATTTTGTCGGCCGTTTCTCCTGATCTGCGGCGGTCCTTGCAAGAGTTTCAGGCGGATAGACCGGATCGTTGTCCGCCTGATAGACTGTTTGTTCCGGATGATTGGACCAGCAGAGTCATCTCTGAGGTACATTCTTCTGCATTGGCAGGTCATCCCGGAATTTTTGGTACCAGGGATTTGGTGGCAAGATCCTTCTGGTGGCCTTCCCTGTCACGAGATGTGCGAGTCTTTGTGCAGTCATGTGACGTTTGTGCTCGGGCCAAGTCTTGTAGTTCTCGGGCTAGCGGACTGCTGTTGCCCTTGCCTATTCCTAAGAGGCCTTGGACACACATCTCGATGGATTTTATTTCAGATCTGCCTGTTTCCCAGAAGATGTCTGTCATCTGGGTGGTCTGTGACCGTTTCTCTAAAATGGTCCATTTGGTTCCTCTGCCCAAGTTGCCTTCTTCTTCTGAGTTGGTTCCTCTGTTTTTTCAGAATGTTGTCCGATTGCACGGTATTCCTGAGAATATTGTTTCTGACAGAGGTACCCAATTTGTGTCTAGATTTTGGCGGGCATTCTGTGCTAGGATGGGCATAGATTTGTCTTTTTCATCTGCTTTTCACCCTCAGACTAATGGCCAGACCGAGCGGACTAATCAGACCCTGGAGACATATCTGAGGTGTTTTGTCTCTGCTGACCAGGATGATTGGGTTGCTTTTTTGCCATTGGCAGAGTTCGCCCTCAATAATCGGGCCAGCTCTTCCACCTTGGTGTCCCCGTTTTTCTGTAATTCGGGGTTTCACCCTCGATTTTCCTCCGGTCAGGTGGAATCCTCGGATTGTCCTGGAGTGGATGCGGTGGTGGAGAGATTGCATCACATCTGGGGGCAGGTTATGGACAATTTGAAGTTGTCCCAGGAGAAGACTCAGCGTTTTGCCAACCGTCATCGTCGTGTTGGTTCTCGGCTTTGTGTTGGAGATTTGGTGTGGTTGTCTTCTCGTTTTGTCCCTATGAGGGTCTCTTCTCCTAAGTTTAAACCTCGGTTCATCGGCCCTTATAGAATATTGGAGATTCTTAATCCTGTTTCTTTCCGTTTGGACCTCCCTGCGTCCTTTTCCATTCATAACGTTTTTCATCGGTCGTTATTGCGCAGGTATGAGGTACCTGTTGTACCTTCAGTTGAGCCTCCTGCTCCGGTGTTGGTTGAGGGTGAGTTGGAGTACGTTGTGGAGAAAATTTTGGACTCTCGTGTTTCCAGACGGAGACTCCAGTATCTGGTCAACTGGAAGGGTTACGGCCAGGAGGATAATTCTTGGGTCAATGCATCTGATGTTCATGCTTCTGATCTTGTTCGTGCCTTCCATAGGGCTCATCCTGGTCGCCCTGGTGGATCTGGTGAGGGTTCGGTGCCCCCTCCTTGAGGGGGGGGTACTGTTGTGAATTTGGATTCTGGGCTCCCCCGGTGGCCGCTTGTGGAATTGGACTTGTCATCCTCTTTCCTGTTTCACCTGGTTCCATCAGTAGTGGGTGTCGCTATTTAAGCTCATTTCTCTGGTGGTTTCTTGCCGGTCAACAATGTTATCTGATGCCTCTCAGAGCTTGTTCCTGCTTCTAGACAACTACTAGATAAGTTGGACTTTTGTCCATGTTTTGTTTTGCCTATTTGTTCCAGTTCACAGCTGAAGTTTTGTTGCTGTGTCTGGAAAGCTCTCGTTGATCAGGGATTGCTACTCTGGCGTTATGAGTTAATGCCAGAGTTTAAGGTAATCTCTGGATGGTGTTTTGTTAGTGTTTTTCTGCTGACCATGAAAGTATACTATCTGTCTTCTGCTATCTAGTAAGCGGACCTCAAATTTGCTAAGACTATTTTCCTGCTGCGTTTGTTGTTTCATCTGAACTCACCGTCATTATATGTGGGGGGCTACTGTCTTCTTTGGAATATTTCTCTAGAGGTGAGCCAGGTCTTATATTTCCCTCTGCTAGCTATTTAGGTCTTAGGCCAGAGCTGGGCATCTAGCGATAAATAGGAAATGCTACCTGGCTATTTCTAGTTGCGCGGCAGGCTTAGTTCATGGTCAGTATAGTTCCATCTTCCGAGAGCTTGTCCCTCTATAGGCTTGCTATGATCTCTGCCTGCAGAGATCATGACACAGAGCATCGGCCTTCACATTCTTAGAACCTGGTAAATACGAGACCACAAAGTCAAAACGAGAGAAAAACAATGACCAGCGGGCCTGTCTAGGATTCAGGCGTTTAGCAGACTCGAGATACATCAGATTTTTGTGATCAGTCAAGACCACCACACGATGCTTAGCACCCTCGAGCCAATGACGCCACTCCTCAAATGCCCACTTCATGGCCAACAACTCCCGATTGCCCACATCATAATTTCGCTCTGCCAGCGAAAACTTCCTAGAGAAAAAGGCACAAGGTCTCATAGTAGAGCAACCAGGGCCTCTCTGCGACAAAACGGCCCCTGCCCCAATCTCCGAAGCATCCACCTCAACCTGAAAGGGAAGTGAGACTTCAGGCTGGCACAAAACAGGCGCCGAAGTAAACCGGCGTTTTAACTCCTGGAAAGCCTCCACGGCAGCAGGAGCCCAGTTAGCTACATCAGAGCCTTTCTTGGTCATATCCGTCAGCGGTTTAACAACGCTAGAGAAATTTGCGATAAAACGACGGTAGAAGTTAGCAAAACCCAAGAACTTCTGAAGACTCTTAACTGACGAGGGTTGAGTCCAATCATGAATAGCTCGAACCTTGACTGGATCCATCTCCACAGCAGAAGGGGAAAAAATGAACCCCAAAAAGGGAACCTTCTGTACACCAAAGAGACACTTTGAGCCTTTTACAAACAAAGAATTTTCACGCAGAATCTCAAAAACCATCCTGACCTGCTCCACATGCGAGTCCCAATCATCAGAAAAAACCAGAATATCATCCAGATAAACAATCAAAAATTTATCCAGATACTTCCGGAAAATGTCATGCATGAAGGACTGAAAAACTGAAGGTGCATTAGAGAGCCCAAATGGCATCACCAAGTACTCAAAATGACCTTCGGGCGTATTGAATGCGGTTTTCCATTCATCGCCCTGCCTAATGCGCACAAGGTTGTACGCACCACGAAGGTCTATCTTGGTGAACCACTTGGCACCTTTAATCCGGGCAAACAAATCTGACAACAGCGGCAAAGGATACTGAAATTTGACAGTGATCTTATTTAAAAGCCGATAGTCAATACAAGGCCTCAAAGATCCGTCCTTTTTGGCCACAAAAAAGAATCCCGCACCAAGAGGGGAAGAAGGACGTATATGCCCCTTCTCAAAAGACTCCTTGATATATGAACGCATCGCGGTATGTTCAGGTACCGACAGATTAAACAGTCTCCCCTTAGGAAACTTACTGCCAGGAATCAAATCTATTGCACAGTCACATTCCCTATGAGGAGGCAGTGCACTGGACTTAGACTCGCTGAAGACATCCTGATAATCAGACAAATACGCCGGAACTTCCGAAGGCGTAGAAGAAGCAATAGACAAGGGCAGGGAATCTCCATGAATTCCATGGCAGCCCCAACTTGACACTGACATAGCCTTCCAGTCCAAGACTGGATTATGGGTCTGTAACCATGGCAAACCCAAAACAACCAAATCATGCATTTTATGCAGAACAAGAAAACGTATTACCTCCCGATGTTCGGGAGTCATGCACATGGTAACCTGTGTCCAAAACTGCGGTTTATTTTTTGCCAATGGCGTAGAATCAATACCCCTAAGAGGGATAGGATTTTCCAATGGCTCAAGAACAAATCCGCAGCGCTTAGCAAATGACAGATCCATAAGGCTCAGGGCAGCACCCGAGTCCACAAACGCCATGACAGGATACGATGACAGTGAGCAAATCAAAGTTACAGATAGAATAAATTTAGGTTGCAAATTACCAATGGCGACCGGACTAACAACCTTAGTAAGACGTTTAGAGCATGCTGAGATAACATGTGTAGAATCACCACAGTAGTAACACAAGCCATTCTGGCGTCTATGAATTTTCCGCTCATTTCTAGTCAGGATTCTATCACATTGCATTAAATCAGGTGTCTGTTCAGACAACACCATGAGGGAATTAGCGGTTTTGCGCTCCCGCAACCGCCGGTCGATTTGAATAGCCAGGGCCATAGAATCATTCAGACCTGTGGGAATGGGAAAACCCACCATCACATTCTTAATGGCTTCAGAAAGGCCATTTCTAAAATTAGCAGCCAATGCACACTCGTTCCACTGGGTCAGCACAGACCATTTCCGAAATTTTTGGCAATACACTTCAGCCTCGTCCTGGCCCTGAGACATAGCCAGCAAGGCCTTTTCTGCCTGAATCTCAAGATTGGGTTCCTCATAAAGCAAACCGAGCGCCAGAAAAAACGCATCAATGTCAGCCAATGCCGGATCTCCTGGCGCCAGCGAGAAGGCCCAATCCTGAGGGTCGCCCCGTAAAAAAGAAATAACAATTTTTACTTGCTGAGCGGAGTCTCCAGATGAACAGGGTTTCAGGGACAAAAACAATTTACAATTATTCCTGAAATTTCTAAATTTAAATCGGTCTCCGGAAAACGGTTCAGGAATCGGTATCTTAGGTTCTGACATAGGACTTCTGATAACATAATCTTGTATGCCCTGCACACGAGCAGCAAGCTGGTCCACACTTGTAATCAAGGTCTGGACATTCATGTCTGCAGCAAACACAAGCCACTCAGAGGTAAAGGGGAAAAGAAAAAAAAATGAGAGAGAGAAAAAAAAACTCAGAACTTTCTTTCTTATAATCCCGCTTCTGCAATGCATTTAACATTTAATACTGGCCTGGCAAACTGTTATGACCCCAATGGCGAGGGTCTCAGAGAAACAAGTAAGTCTGCGACGTACAAAAATCCAGCTCATAGGGCAGTGGTAACTGGGTTGACCATATATCTACTCCTAACGCCAACACTAGAAGTAGCCGGGGAACATGCCTACGTTGGTCGCTAGATGTCTCGCGCCAGCCGGAGGACTAACTACCCCTAGAAGAGGAAAACAAAGACCTCTCTTGCCTCCAGAGAATAGACCCCAAAGGTAGGATAGTAGCCCCCCACAAATAATAACGGTGAGGTAAGAGGAAATGACAAACACAGAGATGAACTAGATTTTAGCAAAGAGAGGCCCACTTACTAATAGCAGAATGTAGTAAGATAACTTATATGGTCAACAAAAACCCTATCAAAATCCACGCTGGAGATTCAAGAACCCCCGAACCGTCTAACGGCCCGGGGGGAGAACACCAGCCACCCTCGAGCTTCCAGCAAGGTCAGGAAACAGATAATATACAAGCTGGACAAAAATGCAAACCAAAACAAATAGCAAAAAGCAAGAAAGCAGACTTAGCTTAATCAAGCAGGAACCAGGATCAGTAGACAAGAGCACTACAGATTAGCTCTGATATCAACGTTGCCAGGCATTGAACTGAAGGTCCAGGGAGCTTATATAGCAACACCCCTGACCTAACGACCCAGGTGAGCATACAAGGGATGAATGACATACCCAGAGTAAAATCACTAGTAGCCACTAGAGGGAGCCAAAAGGTAAATTCACAACAGGGTTGCCTGGTTTCTAGGGAATCCCCACATGTACTTATGCTGGCTAACAGATGTAAATCATTCAGCTGCGGCAATAAAAACAATCTCCGAGCTCTAAAAAATAATCGGAGGACACCCGAGCATGCTCGGGAAATCTCGAGTAACAATTATATTCGCTCATCACTAAACAGCATAATTGTGAAGAATTGTAAACTTTTTTTTTACAGCACAGACACCTCCATTAGAGATCTTGTTATAAAATTAATTATAGTGTAAAGTTATTTTCCTATAATAAAGTTTAAATATATGGTACTGCACAGTCAAAATTATCTTCTGGCTCACCCAATGTTTAAAAAGGAATTTATCATTTGTTCGAAAGGAACATTCATCCTCGCTGGTACATTGCATCCTATCCAGCTTTCTATTTGCTCTGAGTCTCAAAAAATCCTACCTAAATTTAACAAGTCAATGCAGAGCAATTACATCGGCATGTGAAAGTTTGGGCACTTCTGGTCAAAATCTGTGTTATTGCGAACAGTTAAGTAAGTTGAAGATGAAATGATCTCTAAAAGGCATAAAGTTAAAGATGACACATTTGTTTTGTATTTTAGGCAAAGCTAAATATTTATTTTCATCTTTTACATTGTGCTATTGGCTGCAACACAATCCCAAAGCATGATTGCTCCACCCTGATAATTAATGGTTGGCAAAATATTATTTTCCTGGAATTCTGAACCCTTTTTTCTCCACACATACCTTTGTTCATTGTGGCCAAAAAGTTCTATTTCAGCCTCATCAGTCCACAAAACTTGTTTCCAAACTGCATCAGGCTTATTTAGATGTTCTTTTGCATTCTTCTGATGCTGAATATTATGGTGAGGATGCAGGAGAGGTTTTCTTCTGATGACTCTTTCATGAAGGCCACATTTGTGCAAGTGTCTCTGAATATTAGAACAATGTACCATAACTCCAGAGTCCAGATCTAATTTCATACTCAAATTGCTTAACTGTTCACAATAAAGCTAATTTTGACTAGGGATGCCCAAACGTTTACATGCCACTGCATAGTAATAGAAATAATAAATTCCAGTATTTATTTAATGCTTTGCAGATCTGACTCTAAACTTTTTCTTTTATCTTTAAAGCACTGTTAATGTCCTTCACTGATTAACGAATAGCATTCGCTATAAATAAATTACTTTTGATTCCACTTTTTCTTTTATTATTTTCCTCTAGTCTTTCTCCCTCATTTGGCCTTTCTCTGTCCTTCATTCGTCTTTGTTTTCTATATTTCCCCAGATATACTGAGGTTCTGAATTTCCAATCATAATGTACCCTTGATCCTCTTTCTATACTTTCTGCTCTTTTATGTTTCCACTATGCCTCATTTACTCCTTTTCTTAGTTTGTATGTCTAGCATTACAGTTCTATGCATGTCATTTATTTTACATATTCGCATACACATATATTGTATTACTGTTAAAGGGGTATTCCCATCTTCAAGATCCTATCACCATATGTAGATAAAGCAACAAGGCTCACCACCTCCTTTGTATATCAGCTGGATGCGGGATAGATTAACCCCTTTCTGACCTCAGATGGGATAGTACGTCCGAGGTCAGATCCCCAGCTTTGATGTGGGCTCCGGCGATGAGCCCACATCAAAGAAGGGACATGTCAGCTGTTTTGAACAGCTGACATGTGCGCGCAATAGCGGCGAGTGGAATTGCGATCCACCCGCTGCTATTAACTAGTTAAATGCTGCTATCAAATGCTGACAGCGGCATTTAGCTACCGCTTTCAGCTGCACGGCCAGAAATGCACTCATCTCCGACCCCCGTCACATGATCAAGGGTCAGCGATGTGTCGGCATAGCAACTAGAGGTCTCCTTGAGACCTCTATGGTTGCTGATGCTGGCTTGCTGTGAGCGCCACCCTGTGGTTGGCGCTCAAAGCAAGCCTGTAATTAAGCTACATAGGAGCGATCTGATGATCACTGCTATGTAGCAGAGCCGATCAGGCTATGCCAGCTTCTAGCCTCCCATAGAGGATATTGAAGCTTGGCAAAAGTAAAAAAAATGTTTAAAAAAATATGAAATAAAAAAATATAAAAGTTTAAATCACCCCCCTTTCGCCCCATTCAAAATAAAGCAATAAAAAAAATTAAACCTACATATATTTGGTATCGCCGCGTTCAGAATCGCCCGATCTATCAATTAAAGAAAAGGATTAACCTGATCGCTAAACGGCGTAGCAAGAAAAAAACGCCAGAATTAAGTTTTGCTGGTTGCAGCGACATTGCATTAAAATGCAATAACGGGCGATCAAAAGAACGTATCAGCACCAAAATAGTATCACTAAAAATGTCAGCACAGCACGCAAAAAATAAGCCCTCAACCGACCACAGATCACGAAAAATGGAGACGCTACGGCTATTGGAAAACGGCGCAATTTTTTTTTAGCAAAGTTTGGAATTTTTTTCACCACTTAGATAAAAAAAAAAACTAGACATGTTTGGTGTCTATGAACTCGTAATGACCTGGAGAATCATAATGGCAGGTCAGTTTTAGTATCTAGTGAACCTAGCAAAAAAGCCAAACAAAAAACACGCATGAAATTGCACTTTTTTTTGCAATTTCACCGCACTTGGAGTTTTTTTTCCCATTTTCTAGTACACATCATGGTAAAACCAATGATCTCGTTCAAAAGTACAACTCGTCCTGCAAAAAATAAGCTCTCACATAGCCATATTGATAGAAAAATAAAAAAGTGAAGGCTCTGGGAAGGAAGGGAGCGAAAAAAGAGCATGGAAAAATGGAAAATCCAAAGGTCATGAAGGGGTTAATGAATTAAAAAAAATATGGATATACTTACCCCTCCGACGGACCCTGGACCTCAGCGGTGCAAGCGTCTGCCTCCGCTCCTAAAAATGCAGTGAGTGAAGGACCTGCGATGACGTCACGGTCACGTGACCGGTCACGCGACCAGACACAAGACTGCGACGTCATCGCAGGTCCTAGACTCACTGCATTCTTAGGAACGGAGGCTGCCGGTTGCACCGCTGAGAGCCAGGGGCCGTCGGAGGGGTGAGTATATCCATATTTTTTATTTTCATTCTTTATTTTTTACATGAATATGGATCCCAGGGCCTGAAGGAGAGTCTCCTCTCCTCCAGACCCTGGGAACCATACGCACCGCACATGCCGAAGATGACTGGGAACTTATATGAACTTCCGATTCCGATTTCCAATATCACAAAAATATCGGAACTCGGTATCGGAATTCTGATACAGCGAATATCGGCCGATACCTGATATCTGCAGTATCGGAATGCTTAACACTAATTCATACATAACTGGGCCAATTACTGCAAGTATAAGAAACAATCTATAGCAAGTCTCCATATAAACACCTAAATCATCCACACAGCACTGGTGAGAACCTGCACAATGCACTTATATAGGGTCTGCAGAGCAATGGTGGAGAAATGCACACATGTACACACATATAGGGTCTGCACAGCACTAATGAGATTATGCAGAGTAAAGACATATATTTCTTCTGCAGAGCACTGGTGAGAACCTACACAATGTATACATATAGAGTCTGTAGAGCACTAGCGAGAACCCACACAGTGCACACATATAGCACTGGGGAGATGCTGCATAGTGCACATATATAGGGCTATATTGAAACTTTTGGTTACATTTTATTTAAATTTTTGAGAGAGGGTATGAAAAATATGCTATTTTGGTCTTTTATAGTTTTTCTTTATTGCATTACATGTATCAAAAATGGTAATGGTAACATGGTAAATTCATAGTATGAGTTGTTCTGGTAACAGATGAGCTGACCCGTGGATGTTTGAGTTTGTCAAGTTCGACTGAACTTCATTTCAAAGTTCGGTTCAGATACCAGAACTCTACCCAAGCATGAACCTGAACCCTGTAGATGTCTTTGGGGACTGGATCTTTGGTGCTGTCAAAGTGCAGTAAAATGGTCTCTCTCCATCTGAACACTAAAATGGACTTCCAGAAGAAGTCCATGTTAGGAGTTCAGCACTGGACACTAGGTTTCCAGTATGATCCCCAAATTTTACAGATTGGGTTTGCTCATCTCTAGTTATGGATATGGGAATACTATACCATCTGTAATAAACACAGTTGAGTCAAAAAGTTTGTCCCCCTCCTGATTTCCTATTCTTATGCATGTATGATGCTTAAATGTTTCAGATCCCCCCAAAAAATTAAATATTAGGCAAAGATAACACAAGTAAACACAAAATGCAGTTTTTTTTATGAGGGTCTTTATTATCAAGGGAAAAAGAAATCCAAACCTACAGGCTGTGTGAAAAAGTGATTGCCCCCTAAACCTAATAACTGGTTGGGCCACCCTTAGCAACAATAGCTGCTATCAAGCATTTGCAATAACTGGAAGTGAGTCTTTTACACCACTCTGGAGGACTTTTGCCCCACTCATCTTTGCAGAATTGTAGTTCAGCCACATTGGAGGGTTTCCATGCATGAACCGCTTTTTTAATGTCATGCCATGGCATCTCAATCAGATTAAGTTCAGGACTATGACTAGGCCACTCTAAAGTCTTAATTTTGTTTTTCTTAGCCATTCAGAGGTGCACTTGCTGGTGTGTTTTGGATTATTTTCCTGCTACATAATCCAAATGTGTTTCAGCTTGAGATCACGCACAGATGGACAAACATTCTCCTTCAGAATTTTTTGGTAGACAGCAGAATTTTTGGTTCTCTTTACCATAGGAAGTCTTCCAGGTCCTGAAGCAGCAAAACAGCGCCAGACCATTATTACTACCACCACCATATTTTACTGTTGGTATGATGTTCCTTTTCTGAAATGCTGTGTTACTTCTCCGGCAGTAATGGGACATAATCCTTCCAAAAAGTTCAACTTTTGTCTCGACAGTCCACAGAGTTTTCTCTCAAAAGTGGATAATCACTATGTTTTCTGGCAAAATTGAGATGAGCCTTTCTGTTCTTATTGCTCAGCAATTATTTTCATCTTAGAAATCTGCCATGCTGGCCATTTTTACCCAGTCTCTTTCTTATGTCTTGAACACTGACCATAACTGCGGCAAGTGAGGCTTGCAGTTTCTTGGATGATGTTGTGGAGTATTCTGTGACCTCTTAGATGAGTCATCACCGCGCTCTTGGAGTAAGTTTGGTCTGCCGGTCATTCCTGGAACAGTTCACAACTGTTCCATGGTTTTGCCAGTTGTGGATAATGGATCTCACTGAGGGTCACCGGAATCCCAAAATTTTAAAAATGGCTTTATTTTAAATAATTTTTTATTAACATATTTTATCTATTACAAAAGGGAGACATTAGAGTAAGTTTGGGAATAATATTAATATACAGATCTTGATACCCTAAAGAATAGTGGGGAGGGAACAGTAAAGAAAGGAGAGAGCAAGGGAGAAAAGGAGGGGCAAAAGAAAAAGTTAAACAAAATTTTAGAGAAAAAACAAAAAAGGTGATATAGTTGTTATGAAATTACTTATAGCAACATTGGCACTCCAAAAATTACAGAACACAGAAAAAAAAGCTAGACTAGTAGGTTGTTTGCCTGAGAATTTTTTCAAAGAGGTAAATCATGGATTCCATCTAAATAAACATTTTTCCAAGTATTATTAACAATTGCTAATCAATGTTCGTAAGAATTGTGTAATGACGTTTTCTGTATTATATCTTCAAGTGTAGGAATAGTAGTTCTTTTCCTATTTAAGGCTATAGTGTTTTAGCCACTGAGAAAATGTGTATTAGAATAAATCTATATTCTCAGTTGATATGCTCTACTTCTAGAGAAAGAAGAGCTCATTGCGGGGTGATTATAATTTTGCTACCAATAATTTTTTTTTATTAAAGTGGAAATGTCACTCCAAATACTCTGGATTTTAGAGCAATACCAGAAAATATGGATCAATTCTCCTTTATTTCCACATCCTCTCAAGCAAAGAGGTGTAAGATTCCTAAAAGCTTTAGCCAATCTATTGGGGGTTAAATACCACCTTGATAACATCTTAAAACATGCTTTATGAAGTGAGGCACAGTGATTAGATGTGTATGACAAGGAAATAGCTTTTTTCCAGCTTTTCAAAAGGAAATTATTTTTTTCGATCTCTTTCCCAGTTGCTTATCTGCGATCATTTTTGGAGACCATAATCCTGATTTAATATTCTATAGATCTTTTTGCTTTTACACAAAGCTTTGGTGTTGGGATTGCAAATTAAATTCCCAATATACTCTGGAAAAGGGTATTTAGAATCAGTTTTCCCCAGTAATATACAATATATCAAATCAGAATCAGGAACTATATATTTTAGTTTAAGTTGTATAAATTTTTCCCATCATGAACATTTCTAATGATTTTTAATCGAAGTTCTTTCCAGGATAAGAAGACATTTTGGTTAGTTATCATATATATATTATCTCCAAAGGTATTTTTTTTTAGTTGGTCATCTCTAGAAGTTCTATTTGGCATATTTTCGAACTTTTTCCAAGCTGAGAAGGAGGCAGAAATAGTTTGAAAGTCTGGTACAGATGTCTTAGAGTTTAATAAAAAAAAGTTAATAGTAGAAAATGAAGTGGAAACTTTTCAACCCTTTTTGAGTCAGGCACGACTTTGTTTTACAAGATTGATATAATAATACGCAAAAAAATTAGGAAGTTCAAAACCCACTGAGGATTTGCTTTTCATTAAGGCTGTTTTTGAAACTCTTGCTTTACCATTGTTTGAGATTAATTTATTTAATAAATTCTGGAGGTTTTGAATATGTTTTAATGAGAAGGACAAAGGAATTGCCCTAAAAAAAATATATAGTATTTTTGGGAGAACACACATTTAAAAAATGGTAAGCTTACCCAACTAGGAAAATTCAACTTTTGAAAAATTTTTCAGATTGCTTTAAATAGTCGGAGTAAGATTTTTAATGTTATGGTCAACTATGTCTTTGTGCAGTTTGCATAAAACAACGCCTGAGTAATCAATGAAGTTACTTTCCCAGGTAAAGGAAAATATATTTTTAATATGCAAGCTAGTTTGATTATCAATAGAGAAAGGAAGAATTTTAGATTTATTGTCATTGACTTTATAATAAGACGTTTCGGAGAGTTCTTTTAAAATAAGAACTTCTTTAATAGATGTAAATCGGTCTCCTAATGATAAAATTATATAATCAGCAAACAAACAAATTTAAGACTCTCTTTTTCAAGGCAATTCCTTTGATACTAATGTTCTCCTTTATTATTTCAGCTAGAGGTTCTATAGCCTTTGCAAATAACAATGGGGAAAGAGGGCAACCTTGATGGGTACCATTAAAAATGGAGAAGGCTTTCAACAGATGTCCATTAACCAAGACCTTGGCAGTTGGAAAGGAATAAAGAGCTATAATATTACTTATTGCTTGTTCGTTGAAGCCAAATTTTTCCAAAGTTTTTCTCATGTATAACCAATTTATTCTGTTGAACACCTTCCCCACATCGAGAGTGGGTATTAGTGAGGGAGTTTTCTTTTATTTAGATATTCAATTAAGGAATCTCCTTGTACCATCTGACATTTGAGAAATGGCTTTCTAGCCTTTACCAGACTGATAGATCTCAATTACTTTGTTTCTCATTTGTTTCACAAATATTTTCAATGGTGGTATTTTGTCAAGCTTTTGAGAAACTTTTTGTCTACTTCACTTTGTCGCGCAAGTCCTATTTAAGTGATTTCTTCTTTGTGAACAGATGCTGCAGTAATAAAACCTGGATGTGGCTAGGAAATTAGTACTCAGCTTCGCAAAGATTTCATAAACCACAGTTATTATTATTTATTATTATTATTATTTATTTATATAGCACCATTAATTCCATGGTGCTGTACAGTTAACTTAATTTTTAGGGGGGGCAATCACGTTTTCACAAGGGGCCCTATAAGTTTGAATGGATGAAAGATGTCGCTGTTCTCAAAAAAGTATGATATAGTGATCATGGGAGATTTTAACTATCCAGATATTTGCGGGAATCTCTCTCAGGCAAAACCAATGGGTCCAGAAAATTCTTATCTTCTCTTGCTGACAAATTTATGTTTCAAATGGTAGATGAGAGACCAATCTTGGACCTCATTCATAACAAAACAGAAGATATGGTTGAGGAATGGTGGATGGGAATATAGGAGGCAGTTATCACAAAAGGATTGTAAGAGGAGGAAGACCAGGAAGGACTCAGATTTTAAGGTTGGACTTCAGAAAGGCAGATATTAATAGACAGAAATGTCCAAGAAGGGTGAGTGACACACCAACTCTTGCTTGTCAAGGTAAGGAGGCTTTTTCGCTGCGCAATGCTCCTATTGGAAATTTAATATGCAAATTGCCTCTTCAGAGAGAAAAAGAGGTCTTAAACTCTATAGCACCACCTGTTGGAAGTAGCGATCCTGCAAGTCACAATCAACCCTTCAACGAGTTGTGCAATATGAAACAAAGTATGCTGCCACCAGCTCCGATTTCCTAAGGATTAACAGGTCTGGAGCTAATACAGAAGAATACACCAGCGCTACCTCCCCAGAGTCACTGAGCCGCAGGACCCAAGACAGAAAAGGGGCTTAAACTGTCAGGGAATAGTTACAATATGAAAAGAAACTGGGTCCGCGCTACAGTGCTGTGCTGTTCGGAAAAGCGTCGGTTTGATTCCTGTGGCACCCCGTACTTTCCCTAAGCTCAGTGACGTCACACGCTGAGCTTCACGCCAGCGAGCTCCTCCCTCGGTTGGTTCCTGCTCGTATCCAGGGACGCTACCGGCCGGAGTTGTCCATGGCTCTACGCAGCTTTTCCGAACAGCACAGCACGCTGCTCGTTCGTCCATCTGCCCGCACATCAGCCCGACGGACACCACCTCCTACTGGACCTACATCCATCATCATTTACCGGGTACTGGATTATAACGGTTAGTGCGGTATTTTCTCACTGACTCTCCAGGCACACCTCTGATCCTGGTTTTTGGTCGCAGCCCTGACCAGTGGGTCTTGGTACATGAACATACTTGGTGTCCTGTGTGGTGCTGGGCAGCACAGCATTCATCCTTCTGCTGTCTATTCTACTGTGCATTATCTAAGCGAAGTATTTAGTGCATATTCCTAGTTCTTTTTGCAGCACTGTAGCGCGGACCCAGGTCTGGAGCTAACCCAAATCAGCATAATTCACTTCAGAGGATGTGACAGTTCGTATAGAGCATGAAGAGACAAGCTAGTAATTGTGTATTTTACTCCATAAAAAGATAGGCAGTGTTTACAAAGTATTAAAAAGATATTATAAAGAAGACAAATATATGTACAATGCAATTACAAATAAACAGGGGTTAAAATTGAAAAGAACACTTACATTTCTTTATGTCATTGTATCTCATGACTGGCCATGGGTTGAGGAGGAGAAGGAAGTCCTTATATATCCAGATGCATTAGGACAGCTTGCCGAATTGTTGATAGCTTGCTTCCTGGAGCTAGCCAAATTAGTTCTCATGCTTCACACTGACGAGGGCCAACAACCCGAAACACCGTGCCTGCGAATTGAGATACTGATTTGGCTTTTATCTTAAGTCATTTTGCATGACTAATGGGTTGATTGTGACTAGGGTTGAGCGAAACGGATCGGACAAATTAAAAAATCGCCAACTTTCGGCAAAGCCGGATTTCATGAAACCCTATCCTAGTGTGGGATTGGCCATGCGGTCGTCGATCATCACTCCAAAGTCGCGTTTCGTATGACGCGTTCATTTCTCAGCCAATGAAGGAGGACGCAGAGTGTGGGCAGCGTGATGACATAGGTCTCGGTCCCCACTATCTTAGAGAAGGGCATGACAGTGATTGGCTTGCTTTCTGCGGCATCACAGGGGCTATAAAGGGGCGTGCACGCTGACCGCCATCTTACTTCTGCCGATCTGAGCATAGGGAGAGGTTGCTGCAGCTTCGTCAGAAGCAGGGATATTGTTAGGGAGGAAAGATTAACCCCCAAACTGCTTGTGCTGTAGCGATTTCCACTGTCAAACACCACCTTTTCTTTGCAGGGACAGTGGAGGCTAGACTTTTGTGCTTCAGCTCTGTAGCTTATAAGGCTCCCTGATAGCTGCATTGCTGTTTGAACGCCGCTGTGCAAACCAACTGCTTTTTTTAAAAGCAAAAATCCTGTTGCTCCTTTCTGCACAGTTCTATTGTTTATTTGTCCACACTTTTGTGTGCAGCAGACCTTTTTATTGCTGCCATACTTGTCCTGAGGTCATTGTAGGGAGATTGTTGTTGTAAAGCAAAAGAAACAAGACCTGCACCCACTACCAAGTAAGGAACGGTGCAATAAATAAATAAGAGGTAAGTGCCAATAGTAACCAATTATAATAAAAGTTACAAAAGTTTATTAAGTATATTAAAAAGTAAAAAACCAAGATAAACAAAGAGGGATGTGACAAGGTAAGCCAGAAGTAGGTGGCACCATAGCCAGAGACAGGTACATTCAGGTATATACTAAAGAATACAGTATCTTTTGCTCAACTAAATTTAACGTATATTAGTGCAGAAAAACACATAAACACCAAGTGCACCAAGGAGGCTGTATACCACCCTTGAAATACGAGCAAAAAAAAGGGGGGTCAGATGAAATGACCAAATGATGGAGGTGAATTACCTGAATGGACACTGGAGCTCTGAGGTGCCACCGTCCCCATGGACCAGTAGGCAAGGCCAGGGACATTACGTGTCCATCACTGCACACTGGGTTAATGTGGTGGATGCAGGGTCCACAGGGGACAGCCATAGTGGGACAGTTCTGCCGTAGCCCACGGTCTAGGAAACAGTTGGCAGTAGGCATTCGACACCCCTCCTCCTCCTCCTCCTCCTCCTCCTCCAGAAGCGAAAAGTCATCCACAGAGCGCAGTCGCCCTACCACTCCATCCGCAGCTGCCAGTGTTGCACACGAGGTGTCCCATTATGGAACAGCTAGTGGTAAGCGTCAGCAGGCTGTTGGAAATGAAGTGTTTGGGCGACAACAGACACACCGCGGAAGTTCTGGCCGAGTTCTTGCAGCAAGAAACTCAGTCATGGCTGGGCAGTGTACATCTTGAGGCAGGCAAGGTAGTCAGTGATAACGGAAGGAATTTTATGGCTGCCATAGCCCTTTCAGAACTGAAACACATACCTTGCCTGGCTCACACCTTGAAACTGGTGGTGCAGTGCTTCCTGAAAAGTTATCCGGTTTTACCAGCCCTGCTCCTCAAGACTTTGCTCGCACATCCGCCGGTCTCCCGTACACTCCAGCCGTATGCTGAACTATCAGCCATCGCTGAAGCTTCCCCAGCACCGCCTAATAATCGATGTTGCAACAAGGTGGAACTCCACACTGCACATGCTTCAGAGGCTGTGCAAACAGAGGTGTGCTGTAATGCATTTGTGGGAGGATACACATACATGGGCAGGCAGTTGGATGGCAGACATGGAGTTGTCAGGTGTGCAGTGGTTGAAGCTACAAGACCTCTGTCAAGTCCTTCAGTGTTTTGAGGAATGGACATGGCTGGTAAGTGCAGACGACGCCATCATAAGCATGAGCATCCCACTAATGCGTCTGCTGATGCAAAGTTTGATGTACATTAAGGAGCAGACATCTGCAGCCCAGGATGAGGGAAGCCTTGATGACAGTCAGCCATTGTCTGCTCAGGGAACTCTCCTGGACGAGGTGGCGGACGAAGAGGAGGAGGATGATGGGGATGAATATTTATGGGAGGAGGATGCTTCTCAAGGGGCAATAGAAACTGGTGGCATTGCAAGGTCAGGTACAGGGTTTTTGCGGGAGAGAAGTGATGTTGATTTGCAAGAATGTGCTCCTCAGCCCAGCACAAGCAGTGAATTGACACCTGGAACATTGGCCCACATGGCTGATTATGCCTTGCGTATCCTAAAAAGGGACCCCCGCATTATAAAAATGATGACCGATGATGATTACTGGTTGACCTGCCTCCTGGATCCACGCTACAAAGGGAAATTACAAAATATCATGCCACATGAGAACCTTAAACAAATATTGGCTACCAAACAAGCAACTCTTGAGGACCGTTTGGTTCAGGCATTCCCAGCACACAGCGGCGGTGATGGTTCTCACATGAGCTGCAGGGGGCAACATGGCAGAGGTGTTAGAGGTGCAGAAATCAGTAGTGGCATTGGACAGAGGGGTTTTATGACCAGATTGTGATTTCGCAATGACCACAGACACGACAGGTACTGCTGCATCAATTCAAAGTGACAGGAGACAACATTTGTCCAGTATGGTTACGAACTATTTTTCCTCCCTTATCGATTTTCTCCCTCACACGTCGTTCCCCTTTGATTACTAGGCATCTAAAATAGACACCTGGTCTGAATTGGCAGAATATGCATTACAGGAGCTCGCTTGCCCAGCTGCTATTGTGCTATCAGAAAGAGTGTTCAGTGCTGCTGGTTCAATACTGACCGAAAAAAGGACTCGTCTGGCTCCCCAAAAAGTTGATGATCTAACCTTCATAAAAATGAACCAATCATGGATTTCTAATTATTTTGCCCCACCTTCCCCTGCTGACACGTAGCTTGCCTGAAAAATGTCTTGCTTTTGGCCTCCTCTTACTGACTGCTCCAATTCCTCCATTTGCAGCTGCTGAATGTCCACCATAGGCCATTTTTATACCTCCCTAAATGGGCTGACTCCCCCCACAGGGCCGTGGTCACCACCTAGCGCAAGCACCCGTGCGAGTGCCGTTTGCATGGACAGGTGGGTGTGCCCACTCTTGGGCGACGGCACTGGCACAGGTTCCCTCATAGTACAATGAAGTGTCTCTGATGGTGGTGGTGCACAACCAACGTCAGATACACCGTCGTAATATGAGGGTCCCTGTGCCAGTACCGCCACCCACAAGAGAGTGTTCCCTGTTGTGAATTTGGATTCTGGGCTCCCCCGGTGGCCGCTTGTGGAATTGGACTTGTCATCCTCTTTCCTGTTTCACCTGGTTCCATCAGTAGTGGGTGTCGCTATTTAAGCTCATTTCTCTGGTGGTTTCTTGCCGGTCAACAATGTTATCTGATGCCTCTCAGTGCTTGTTCCTGCTTCTAGACAACTACTAGATAAGTTGGACTTTTGTCCATGTTTTGTTTTGCCTATTTGTTCCAGTTCACAGCTGAAGTTTTGTTACTGTGTCTGGAAAGCTCTCGTTGATCAGGGATTGCTACTCTGGCGTTATGAGTTAATGCCAGAGTTTAAGGTAATCTCTGGATGGTGTTTTGTTAGTGTTTTTCTGCTGACCATGAAAGTATACTATCTGTCTTCTGCTATCTAGTAAGCGGACCTCAAATTTGCTAAGACTATTTTCCTGCTGCGTTTGTTGTTTCATCTGAACTCACCGTCATTATATGTGGGGGGCTACTGTCTTCTTTGGAATATTTCTCTAGAGGTGAGCCAGGTCTTATATTTCCCTCTGCTAGCTATTTAGGTCTTAGGCCAGAGCTGGGCATCTAGCGATAAATAGGAAATGCTACCTGGCTATTTCTAGTTGCGCGGCAGGCTTAGTTCATGGTCAGTATAGTTCCATCTTCCGAGAGCTTGTCCCTCTATAGGCTTGCTATGATCTCTGCCTGCAGAGATCATGACAGTTTGACCGGCCAATAAAGTGTTAAAGACCCAGGTTGAGAAAGGAGAGTTATAAGAAGTCTGCTGGAATTTTTTTTTTTTTTTTTTTTTTTTTTTCCTCCAGTCTGCCTTGCTGCAGTCTTTTTTCTCTCTCTCCTCCTAATCTCTGTATGGCTCTGTGTGCACCTGACAATAATGGATCTCCAGAGTGTAACTGCGGGTTTGAATAATCTCATCATGAAAGTACAAAATTTACAAGATTTTGTGGTACATGCTCCGGTCAAACTGTCATGATCTCTGCAGGCAGAGATCATAGCAAGCCTATAGAGGGACAAGCTCTCGGAAGATGGAACTATACTGACCATGAACTAAGCCTGCCGCGCAACTAGAAATAGCCAGGTAGCATTTCCTATTTATCGCTAGATGCCCAGCTCTGGCCTAAGACCTAAATAGCTAGCAGAGGGAAATATAAGACCTGGCTCACCTCTAGAGAAATATTCCAAAGAAGACAGTAGCCCCCCACATATAATGACGGTGAGTTCAGATGAAACAACAAACGCAGCAGGAAAATAGTCTTAGCAAATTTGAGGTCCGCTTACTAGATAGCAGAAGACAGATAGTATACTTTCATGGTCAGCAGAAAAACACTAACAAAACACCATCCAGAGATTACCTTAAACTCTGGCATTAACTCATAACGCCAGAGTAGCAATCCCTGATCAACGAGAGCTTTCCAGACACAGTAACAAAACTTCAGCTGTGAACTGGAACAAATAGGCAAAACAAAACATGGACAAAAGTCCAACTTATCTAGTAGTTGTCTAGAAGCAGGAACAAGCACTGAGAGGCATCAGATAAGATTGTTGACCGGCAAGAAACCACCAGAGAAATGAGCTTAAATAGCGACACCCACTACTGATGGAACCAGGTGAAACAGGAAAGAGGATGACAAGTCCAATTCCACAAGCGGCCACCGGGGGAGCCCAGAATCCAAATTCACAACAGTTCCCCCCAGGTCGAACAGTGCTCTACCACTTGCAATACTTACCTCTCCCTGCTCCACCACAGTGTAGTCTGTGCTGATAAATCCTTCAATGGCACTGCCAATAAAAATTTGTTGACATGATAGATGATAGTTAAAATATACAAGGTCCCTGGCCTCCATTTAGACCACTTAATACTTTGCGCCAACTACCACTGTCTGCTACTCAGCAGAGGAGCCCACCCCTGTACGTAGCTATGCCTCCTATTTATTTTTGAAAATTGTTTTGGCAGACATTTTACCTCACTTTATTATTTTGGCCTACTAACTGTGTCAGACACTCCTTACAGTTGACCTCCAGTAAACTATCCAATGCCGCCTGTGTACCCCTGTAAGCAATTTTAAACTGCATTGAGCCTACTTTTTTATTTTAGGCCTACTAAGTCTGTCTGTCCCACTCCTTACAGTTGACCTCCATTGAACTATCCAATGCTGCCTGTGTACCCCTGTAAGCAATTTTAACCTGCATTGAGGCTACTTTTTTATTTTAGGCCTACTAAGTCTGTCTGCGCCACTCCTTACAGTTGACCTCCACTGAACTATCCAATGCCACCTGTGTAACCCTGTAAGCAATTTTAGACTGCATTGCGCCTACTTTTTATTTTAGGCCTGCTAAGTCTGTCTGCGCCACTCCTTACAGTTGACCTACACTGAACTATCCAATCCTGCCTGTGTACCTCTGTAAGCAATTTTAAACTGCATTGAGCCTACTTTTTTATTTTAGGCCTACTAAGTCTGTCTGCGCCACTCCTTACAGTTGACCTCCACTGAACTATCCAATGCCGCCTGTGTACCCCTTTAAGCAATTTTAAACTGCATTGAGCCTACTTTTTTATTTTAGGCCTACTAAGTCTGTCTGCGCCACTCCTTACAGTTGACCTCCACTGAACTATCCAATGCCGCCTGTGTACCCCTTTAAGCAATTTTAAACTGCATTGAGCCTACTTTTTTATTTTAGGCCTACTAAGTCTGTCTGCACCACTCCTTACAGTTGACCTCCACTGAACTATCCAATGCCGCCTGTGTACCCCTGTAACCAATTTTAAACTGCATTTGCCCTACTTGTTTGGTTGGGCCTACTAACAGTGTCTGCCGCTGTTTGCTTTTCTCCTCCACTGAACAAAGCTGAGCTTCAATTTTCAGGCTTTCAGCCTATATCAGATATTTAACTGCATTTGTCCTACTTGTTTGGTGGGGCTTACTAACCGTGTCTGCCGCTGCTTGTGGTTCTCCTCCACTGAACAAAGCTGAGCTTAAATTTTCAGGCTTTCAGCCTATATCAGATAAGAAACTGCATTTGGCCTACTTGTTTGGTTGGGCCTACTAACCGTGTCTGCCGCTCCTTGCTTTTCTCCTCCACTGAACAAAGCTGAGCTTAAATTTTCAGGCTTTCAGCCTATATCAGATATTTAACTGCATTTGGCCTACTTGTTTGGTTGGGCCTACTAACGGTGTCTGCCGCTGCTTACTTTTCTCCACTGAACAAAGCTGAGCTTCAATTTTCAGGCTTTCAGCCTATATCCGATATGAAACTGCATTTGGCCTACTTGTTTGGTTGGGCCTACTAACGGTCCAAAAAAGAAAAGAATGTCCAGCTTCACCGAATCCGTAAAAGAGTTTTCTTTATTCACAAACTTTTAAGCATAGAGGATACAGACTTCAGCACAAGCCATATGGGTAAGAATCTCAACGCGTTTCTGGAGACTACACTCCCTTAATCATGTCATGTTCATGACGCCACCTTTGTTATTCGGTCAGTGTGGACCTACGCTGCTTTAAGGGGTCCTCTGGGGTGATGTTATGGCATCTAGATGGTATAACTTCCCACAGGTGAAGTGTGTCACCGGTGTGTAGATGGAAGATGGTGAATGGCGCAATAAAGAACAAGGACACAGGTTTGTAGTCTCTTTGCCTGGTTTACTGAAGACTTCAGGCAGCCACAGTCCAGGGTACCAGATCACAGGGTAGGCAGGGTCCAGCCAGCTTGGAAGCGAATCCAGAGACCCCTATACCAGGTGGAGTTAAAAGCCTTCCTCTAGCGCGGTGGTGTTGTAGTCCCTTAATGCCTATGGCTTCAGATAAGGTCCTCACAGTTCTTCTCTCTGTCCCCCATATAGGATAGGACAATATCTGCATGACAGGTAACTCGAGACTTTTTACAGGGACTCTAGCATGCCCCGGGCTCTCTGTGTTACTGTGTCTCAGGTGTGTGTAGCGGACAGGTAACTTGCAGTTGTCCTGCCGGTCTCTGATGTAAGTCGTAGAGTCCATTACAACCTCGGTGGTCCGGCTACCATTTATCTGCAACTCAGAGGGAGGTAGCCTTCTCTTATCTGGTCTCCCCTGATGTTACTCTCCTGTGCTTCGCTCTCCTTCATGCTCACTGAACAATGTTCGGCTTTATGTATGTCTCTTTCCAGGAGCTGTAGTACTTCAGACTACACGACCCCTTCAAACCTTCTGACACTCTATGTCAGTCTGCTCTCTCCTCTGCTTCTGATAGAATCTCTATCTAACTTTCCCTCCAAACCACAATATATATATATATATATATATATATATATATATATATATATATATATATATATATATATATATATATATATATATATACATACAGTGGGGCAAAAAAGTATTTAGTCATTCAGCAATAGTGCAAGTTCCACCACTTAAAAAGATGAGAGGCGTCTGTAATTTACATCATAGGTAGACCTCAACTATGGGAGACAAACTGAGAAAAAAAAATCCAGAAAATCACATTGTCTGTTTTATCATTTTATTTGCATATTATGGTGGAAAATAAGTATTTGGTCAGAAACAAACAACCAAGATTTCTGGCTCTCACAGACCTGTAACTTCTTCTTTAAGAGTCTCCTCTTTCCTCCACTCATTACCTGTAGTAATGGCACCTGTTTAAACTTGTTATCAGTATAAAAAGACACCTGTGCACACCATCAAACAGTCTGACTCAAAACTCCACTATGGTGAAGACCAAAGAGCTGTCAAAGGACACCAGAAACAAAATTGTAGCCCTGCACCAGGCTGGGAAGACTGAATCTGCAATAGCCAACCAGCTTGGAGTGAAGAAATCAACAGTGGGAGCAATAATTAGAAAATGGAAGACATTCAAGACCACTGATAATCTCCCTCGATCTGGGGCTCCACGCAAAATCCCACCCCGTGGGGTAAGAATGATCACAAGAACCTAGTGAATGAACTGCAGAGAGCTGGGACCAATGTAACAAGGCCTACCATAAGTAACACACTACGCCACCATGGACTCAGATCCTGCAGTGCCAGACGTGTCCCACTGCTTAAGCCAGTACATGTTCGGGCCCGTCTGAAGTTTGCTAGAGAGCATTTGGATGATCCAGAGGAGTTTTGGGAGAATGTCCTATGGTCTGATGAAACCAAACTGGAACTGTTTGGTAGAAACACAACTTGTCGTGTTTGGAGGAAAAAGAATACTGAGTTGCATCCATCAAACACCATACCTACTGTAAAGCATGGTGGTGGAAACATCATGCTTTGGGGCTGTTTCTCTGCAAAGGGGCCAGGACGACTGATCCGGGTACATGAAAGAATGAATGGGGCCATGTATCGTGAGATTTTGAGTGCAAACCTCCTTCCATCAGCAAGGGCATTGAAGATGAAACGTGGCTGGGTCTTTCAACATGACAATGATCCAAAGCACACCACCAGGGCAACGAAGGAGTGGCTTCGTAAGAAGCATTTCAAGGTCCTGGAGTGGCCTAGCCAGTCTCCAGATCTCAACCCTATAGAAAACCTTTGGAGGGAGTTGAAAGTCCGTGTTGCCAAGCGAAAAGCCAAAAACATCACTGCTCTAGAGGAGATCTGCATGGAGGAATGGGCCAACATACCAACAACAGTGTGTGGCAACCTTGTGAAGACTTACAGAAAACGTTTGACCTCTGTCATTGCCAACAAAGGATATATTACAAAGTATTGAGATGAAATTTTGTTTCTGACCAAATACTTATTTTCCACCATAATATGCAAATAAAATGATAAATAAACAGACAATGTGATTTTCTGGATTTTTTTTTCTCAGATTGTCTCCCATAGTTGAGGTCTACCTATGATGTAAATTACAGACGCCTCTCATCTTTTTAAGTGGTGGAACTTGCACTATTGCTGAATGACTAAATACTTTTTTGCCCCACTATGTATATGTATATATATATATATATATATATTTTTTTATATAATGAGTCACCTAGAAATAGGATCAAAAGCTCCCCCTTGTGGCCTGGAGTGTGAACATGTTGTGTTTATGGTGGTTACTTGATAAAAGATATCCTTAATCACTTCCAAACCTAACATCACTCTCATCATGAGGAAAGCAATGCTACTGTGCCGACCAGGACCCTGAGGCGCCACATTCTCACCTAGCCAAATTAGTTCTCATGCTTCGCACTGATGAGGGCCAACAGCGAATTGAGATACTGATTTGGCTTTTATCCTAAGTCATATTGCACGACTCGTTAAAGGGTTGATTGTGACTTGTAGGATCGCTACTTCTAACAGGTGGCGCTATAGAGTTTAAGTAATCTTTTTCTCTGAAGAGGTAAATTGCATATCAAGAAGGGTGAGAAAATTAGTGAAATTAAATTTTCACTACACAGTCAGTAACAATCCCAAAAAGAAGGAAGAAATGGAAATATTTTTAGAGACTAGGATGGATGAACACATAACTTAAACACTTGTTAAAAGGGAAAAAAGAAATGTACAGCTCTGGCAAAAATTAATAGACCACCACATCAAAACTGTCATGGGCAACCCAATCTCCAGACCTAAACCCCATTGAAAACCTCTGGAATGTAACCAAGAGGAAGATGAATAGTCACACACCATCAAACAAAGAAGAACTGCTTAAATTTTTGCGGCAGAAGAAGTGTGAAAATCTGGTGGAAAGCATGCCAAGACACATGAAAGCTGTGATTAAAAATCATGGTTATTCAACAAAATATTGATTTCTGAAAGCTTCCTGAGTTAAAACATTAGTATTGTTTTTTCTAAATGATTATGAACTTGTTTTCTTTGCATTATTTGAGCTCTGAAAGTTCTGGGTTTTTTTAATTTTATGATTTCTCCTTTTCAGAAAGAATTTATTGCTTGGGAATTCGGAGACATGTTGTCAGAAGTATTTAGAATAAATTAAGAATTTAGATTTTACTCAAAAATATACCTGTAAAGAGAAAAAAAATCAGACAAACTGAACATTTTGCAGTGATCTCTTAATTTTTGTCTAGAGCTATATATTAAGTGGAAAGAAGGGGGCATATATAAAGAAGAATACACAGTTTTTCTTTTCATTGTCACTTAAAATGATGTTTACTACTACCATAGGATAAGTCATCAACCTCAAATGAGCACCCCATTGATGAGCTGGTTTCAACCTCAGTGGCAGCCAGATGTAAACAGTTGCAAAGTTGTAAAGCACAGATAGGCTGCCACCACTATCCTCACAGATCTGATATCACCATATATATTTTGTGAATAAGACGACGAGAGTATAAGCTGAGGCACTTAATTTTGCCATGAAAAACTGGGAAAACTTATTGACTTGAGAATAAGCCAGGTATGCAGTTCTCTAATTTAATCCCTATTCTAGTATGCAGGTCTCCCCATCCCTATCCTGGTATGCATGGCTCCCCATCCCTGTCCTTGCATGCACGGCTCCCCAGCCCTGTCCTTGCATGCATGGCTCCCCAGTCCCATCCTTGTATCCATGGCTACCCATCTCTGTCCTTGTCTGCATGGCTCCCCATCCCTGTCTTTGCCTGCATGGCTCCCAATCCCTTTCCTTGTATGCATGGCTCCCCTTCTCTGTCCTTGTATGCATAGCTACCCATCCCCATCCTTGTAAGCATGGTTCCTATAAAAATAATCTTACTTACCTTCCCTGCACGCCCTCGCTGCATCTCGTTCCGGTGCCTGCAGCTCTGGTGGCCGAGCAATCACGTGTCCCTGCTCATTAAGGTAATGAATATTCACTCCAGGCCTATGGGAGTAGAAAATGAGAGGGATGAATATTCATTACCTTAATGAGCAGACACCCGTGCTAGCCCAGCCACTGCTGGAAACTGGCAACTGCGGCTGTAACTGTGCGTGCTATAAGAGAAATGAATATTCATTGCCAGTGCACTGAATATTCATTTCTCTTTAACCCCTTTCTGACATTTGATGTACTATCCCATCGAGGTGGCCTGGGTTCGTATGACCATTGACGGGAAAGTACGTCATGCCCTATAATGCGACACTGCGACTTAAGTCGCTGTGATCGCATTTAAATTCCGACGCCATCTTACCTGGAAGAAGATGGTGTCGGCATCCCAGGGCCTGTCTCCTCCACCCCGGCTTCCTGATCGCTGTGATTGGCTGTTCATTTCTGAACAGCCAATCGCAGCCTTTCTTATTGTTTCAGCTAATCAGATTGCTGAAGCAGTGAGGTCCCAGGCTAGGATCGAGTACCGATGTACTCGATCCTAGGCCGGTGCCTGGCAACACCACTAGTTGAGGATTCCTGCAGAGCGGTCAGATTCCCTCCTGTGCTGCTACTTATGGTGCCAAAATAGCCTGTGACACCACAATTCTTGCTAAAGAAAGAAGACATAAGAAAGAAGACAGAAGAAAGAAGAGAGACTACAACCTTAAGTGTTGATCCCCGATCCCGGCCCGATCTCTCTTCATCCACTCCAATCCCCTCCCATCCCCCTTCCCTTTCCCCCTCCACCCCCACTTTGTCCTGCCTCTGTGCCCAAATTTAGCAGCCACCGAGCTTTGATTGGTAACACAGTTCACCAATCAACATTCATGCTCGCTTTTCTTTTTCACCCCCCTTTGCGCCGCTGAGCGTTGATTGGTGACGCAGTTCACCGATCAACACTCGTGCTCAATTTTTTTTCACATTCCTGTGCGCACACCCAGCAGCCGTGCCTAACCCGTGCCTTCTGTTTTCTTTTCATTTTTTCACATCCCCGTGCGCACACCCAGCAGCCGTGCCTAACCCGTGCCTTCCGCTTTCTTCTTTTTTTCCCATCCCCATGCACACACCCAGCAGCCGTGCTTACCCGTGCCTATCGTTTTCTTTTTTTTACATCCCCGTGCACACATCCAGCAGCTGCGCCTAACCCGTGCCTTGCGTTTTCTTTTTTTTACATCTCCGTGCGCACACCCAGCAGCCTCGCCTGACCCGTGCCTTCAGTTTTCTTTTTTTTCTCCTCCACGTGTGCACACCCAGCAGCCGCCGAACTTTGATAAGTGACGCTGTTCACTTATCAGAGCTAGGGCCTGCTGTTTTAGACTTCTTTTCACAGGCATTTTTTTTCTCCATATTTGCTTTTTTCTTTCAGCTTTTTCTTTTTCAGACAAGTTTGCACCAATCACTATCCCCCTACATATACAGTTATAAATAAAGTACACCCAAGCACCATATTCACACAAAAAATGTCTTGCTAGTCACATTTGTCCCAATAGCGCTATTCATTGGAGGAGTCATATTTTTTAATTGCCTCTGACACTGATAGTGAAGGAGAGGATCCCACATTCCTTTACTCTTCGAATTCTTCATCCTCTTCCTCCTCCTCATCTTCCTCCTCAGGTCGCAGGACAGAAGCAGTGCCCACCATTTCAGAAGATGAAGATGAAGTAGCGCCCACTCCTGAAGATGAACCAGCGTGCCCCTCTTCGGACCCCATATGGGCCTTGCCCCCAAAAAAATTATGAGCCACTGATTCCTGATTTTGTGGCAGAATCAGAAATAAAGTTTGACACCACCGGACTCACAGAAAAAGACTTTTTCAAAGTCTTTTTCTCTGAGGATTTTGTTAACCTCATGGTGGAGCAAACTAATTTGTACGCTTGGCAATTTTTGGAGCAAAACACCGGTTCATCATTTTCTAACTGGTCTCCTGTAGATGCAGTTGAAATGATGCAGTTTTGGGGCCTGGTCCTTCATATGGGGATCCTGAAGAAGCCAGAAATTTAGCAATATTGGAGTGTTGATATTTTATACAACACTCCAGTGCTCCAAATGGTCATACCCCGGACGCGTTTTGAGGCCATCCATAAATTCCTGCATTATTCTGATAATACAGTGTCCCCGACGAGATGACCCCAACTTTGACTGTCTGTTCAAAGTTCGGCCGGTCATCGAACACTTCAGCAAAAAGTTTGCTGAAGTGTACGTGCCCCAAAGGGTATGTACGTGGATGAGTCCTTGGTTCATTTTAAGGGACGGCTCAGATTCCGTCAATACCTGCCCAGCAAGAGGGCCAGGTACGGAATCAAACTCTATAAGCTGTGTGAGAGTACCTCAGGATACACCTATAGTTTAGGGAGTATACGATGGGAAGGACACCAGGATTGAACCCCCTGAGTGTCCCCCTGTCCTGGGAGTGAGTAGGAAAATTGTGTGGGATTTGGTGCACCCACTGTTGGATAAAGGTTATCACCTCTACACCGATAACTTTTATTCCAGCATCCAACTCTTCAAATCCCTCTCTGTGCGAGGTAACATAGCCTGTGGTACTGTCTGCAAAAATCAGAGAGGCCTCCGGAAAATGCTACTTGGGCAGTGCTCAGAAAAGGTGAGAGCAGAGCCAAATGTAGTGGCCACCTGCTGGTGGTCAAGTGCAAGGACAAGAGGGATGCCATTCTCTTGACCACCATACACAGTGATGGCAGTGCCCTCAACACTGTTCGAGGTACCTATACACAGGTCAGCAAACCGGACTGTGTACTGGGGTGCAACAAAAACATGGGGGGCATTGATCTCTCCGATCAACTCCTCCAACCGTACAGTGCTTTGACAAAGGCCAGGGTGTGGTAAAAAAGCTGTCTGTGTACATAGTACAAATGGCAATGATCAACACTTTCCTGCTGTCACGATGTGCACGCCACATCGATATGTCGTACCTTCAGTTCAAGGAGGTAGTGGTTAAGGCCCTGATATTTGGCACTTGGGAAGGAGCGGGCTCCAGTACTTCCAGAACTGAAGGTGCTTGTATCGTACCAGGTCAGCTTTTTCCAGGGGTGGTCCCGCAAACTGGAAGAAAAGGTAAGCTGCAAAAAATGTGCTGAGTGTGTTACAAAAGAGGAATTTGCAAGGACACCACTTATAAATGCGACACCTGCCCTGACAAACCTGGCCTGTGTATGCAGGATTGCTTCAAATTGTACCAGACCTCCATGCACTACTAATTTACATTACAGGAACCAGTAGATTAGTTCCAAAGAAGGGGCACATCTAGATAAGTTCCTTGGGTATCTAGGTTCCAAAATGATGTCACCTGTGTTTTTTTACTGTTTAGGAACATCAGGGGCTCTGCAAACAGAACATGATGCCCGCAGACCATTCCATCAAAGTCTGCATTCCAAAACATCACTGCTTCCCTTCCGAGTCCCAACGTGTGCCCAAACAGTTTTTTCCCCACATATGGGGTACCAGCGTACTCATGACAAATCAGACAACAACTTTTGGGGTCCAATTTCTCCTGTTACCTTTGGGAAAATAAAAGATTGGGACCTAAAAGATCATTTTTGTGGGAAAAAAATTGTTTTTTTTATTCTCACGCCCAGGCGTTATACACTTTATTGAAGCACTTGGGGGTTTAAAATTCTCACCACACACCTAGATAAGTTACTTAGGGGGTCTAGTTTCCAAAATGGGGTCACTTGTGGAGGGTTCCTACTGTTTAGGCACATCAGGGGCTCCCCAAACGGAACATGATGCCCCCAGACCTTTCCATCAAAGTCAGCATTCCAAAACGTTACTACTTCCTTTCTAAGCCCCAAAATGTGCCCAAACAGTTGCTTTATCCCACATATGGGGAATCAGCATACTCACGACCAATTGGACAACAACTATTGGGGTCCAATTTCTCCTGTTACCCTTGGGAAAATAAAAAAATTGGGGACTAAACGATCATGTTTGTGGAAAAAATAGGATTTTTTATTTTCACGCCCGGGCGTTATAAACTTCTGTGAAGAACTTAGGGGTTCAAAGTGCTCAAAACACATCTAGACAAGATCCTTAGGGGGTCTAGTTTCCAAAATGCATCACTTGTGGGGGATTTCCACTGTTTAGGCACATCGGGGCTCGCCAAATGCGAAATGGCATCCGATCTCAATTCCAGCCAATTTTAGCTTGAAAATGTCAAACGGCGCTCCTTTCCTTCGGAGCCCTGCCGTGCACCCAAACAGTGGTTCCCACCCATATGGGGCATCAGCGTACTCAGGACAAATTGGACAACAACTTTTGAGGTCCATTTTCTCTTTTTACCCTTGGAAAAAAAATTGTTGTTGAAAGATCATTTTTGTGACTAAAAGGTAAAATGTTCATTTTTTCCTTCCACGTTCCTTCTGCTCCTGTGAAACACCTGAAGGGTTAATAAACTTCTTGAATGTGGTTTTGAGTACCTTGAGGGTGCAGTTTTTAGAATGGTGTCACTTTTGGGTATTTTCTGTCATAAAGACCCCTCAAAGTGACTTCAAATGTGAGATGGTCCCTAAAAAAAATGGTTTTGTAATTTTTCTTGTAAAAATGAGAAATCCCTGGTTAAATTTTAACCCTTATAACTTTCTAAAGAAAAGAAATGTTGGTTCCAAAATTGTGCAGATATAAAGTAGACATGTGGAAAATGTTATTTCATAACTAATTTGTGAGACATATTTCTCTGTTTTAAGGGCATACAAATTAAAAGTTTGAAAATTACAAAATTTTCAAAATTTCCACCAAATTTCCATTTTTTACACAAATAAGCGCAAGCTATATCGAAGAAATTTTACCACTAACATGAAGTACAATATGTCTCGAGAAAACATTCTCAGAATTTCCAAGATCTGTTGAAGCGTTCCGGAGTTATTACCTCATAAAGGGACAGTGGTCAGAATTGTAAAAATTTGGCCCGGTCATTAACGTGCAAACCACCCTTGGGGGTAAAGGGGTTAACAGGGGGCACAGGCTTTAGCCACAGTCACTGGCTCCTGCCTCTGTGACCTGCTACTCATCCGCTCCCTGTCCCCACCATCATTCTTGGACAATGACTCGTGTATAAGCCTAGGGGGGGTTTTTAGCACAAAAAAATGTACTGAAAAACTTGGCTTATACATGAGTATATAAGGTAATAACCTATTCCAAGGTCATCAACAACTTTGCATAGGTCACCAATATTTTTATACTATAACACCCCATCATAATAGATCTGTTAAAAAAATCTGATGAAAAACATTTCTTCCATTACCATTAGTGGATGCCTATAGACTCAAGTAGCTTATTTTGAGCACCCAGGCAGCTATAAGAATATGATGTGTGGGAATAGTTTAATTAAAGTATATGGGTCAATGTATTGTGCATTGTACAAACCAACAGACAAGAAAATGTAATGTGTGAATTTGCCATAATTTTAGGAATGTTTGTAAGCATACTATTAATCAGGAAATGCTATTACCAGCCTCATGTAAGCATACTAATGATCAGGAAATGCTATTACCAGCCTCATAATTGTACACTTTGCTATATAGTGATAGAAATATGAACCTTTCTAATAACAGTTCTTTAATACTTGGGACCATCCCAAAAAATTAAGGGCAGATGGCCCTTTTGCTTCTTGAACAGTATGCTGGCAGCAGGTACAGTTTAATGATAGAACACAACACAATCTGTTATAAATGGGTTGGTAACTGCTAGCTGCAATACTAATGCCAAGTACCAGAATCAAGCTTCTCATATACCGCATCAGTTCCATAAAACTATTGCATATTTTTAAATGGAAATGTAGACATAATGGCCTGTTTACTTTTTCTACAGTGTCAACCTTTGCGTCTTTTTAGGCATTGTTTTCTGAATTAAAATTTCCTTTTGTTTTCTTATCTCAGGGAACAGAATGGCTTTATATTTATAGAAATATCATTTTAGTAATGGCAAAAAGTTCCTTTTTTATGTCTGCCCTTTATAATTGCAGACAATGACATTTTAGAAGAACATTCAACCTATAAATCATGGAGCAAACCCTATGTCCTCCTTGATAATTCAATTGAAGGAGTCAAAACTAATAAGGTAATTAAATCTTTATGTGGATTT
The DNA here is from genome assembly GCF_051348905.1 of Ranitomeya variabilis. NCBI lineage: Eukaryota > Metazoa > Chordata > Amphibia > Anura > Dendrobatidae > Ranitomeya > Ranitomeya variabilis. Next base: position 448,554,830 of record NC_135237.1, on the reverse strand, counting down.
CCGTTTGAAAAAAGTGAAGAAGCTGAATTGGAGACTTCATTTTAGATGGCTTTTTATTTTTTATTTTAAGCATGAGAGCATTTACAATTGTCATGTAATAGTGCAATAAATTGGCAAATTACTGTCACATTCTGCTTCGTAAATATCAACAAGCCCAATGAAGACAGAATTAGAGCTGTATTTCCGATACATTATTTATGTGCAGTTTTATTTGCAATAATAAGTATTTTACATAAATGTCAGGCACAGCAGGAAAAAATGAAAATAACTCTTTTAGCTATGTAATACTCCAGGTAATTAGAACTGGAGCTTATTGAAGATTTATTTTGATTTTGCATTTTTCATAAAGTATATATTTTTCACATACTTTACATTTATATTTTATAAAATAAATACACTAAATGCAATTATATCCCATATCAGGCAGCTGTTTCTCCAAAGATGCATTCTTCTAGTCACCTGTAGGGATGAATGGATCCGTGGAAGTTCAAGTTTGATCAAATTTTAGTCCAACATTTGGTCCCAGTACAAGAACTGTACCCCAACTTGAACCTGAACTCAAACTTCATAGAAGTCAGTGAAGACCCGTATTTTGGAGCTGGAGAGAAAAAATATCTCTCCTCCCCGAACTGCAAAACAGACTTTCAGGACTTCCAATGCGACCAACAACTCTTTGATTTGGGTTGCTTGAGACAGTGTATTTAATTCCAGACTGCCACTGGATTCTTGATTTGGCAAGTAGTTCAATTGCTCTTGGTCATCCTCCAAATTGTTCTGGGCATCCCAAATTTTTGGATCAAATCCGACCAAGTGTTGGTGGTCTGGTATTCAATCTGTTGAAGCTGGCACAATTTCTGTAGATGCCCTTTTACTTTTGAGGCTGTATATCCACTCTGGTCCTTTTCTCAAGGCCGAGCTGATGGAGTTGGGTATGGTGGCATCTAAAACCTGCTTTGTATGCCTCACCTATGCTCTGAGTCAGCAGGCACTCATCAAATTAACAAACATAGATTGGTCAATTAACCTGCACCTCTATCCCTCAAGGATAACGGAACAATTAGTTGCAAGGACAATAAGTAGCCAGCAACCATTCAAGAAATCAACAAACATCAATTCAACATACACCAAGAGTCATTTGAACAATATATCATGTCTCTGGCCTACTGAATAATATGTCTGGCATAATTAACAATAAACATGGACTTCTGGCTCTTTCACGTATATGAACAGATGCTGGTGATTATAGCTCCGTGTCTCCTTCACTCTATATCAGTGTGCCTGCTTCCTCATTGCACAGAACAGTGTGGACACCTGAGACAAACCTCCCAGATTGTATGGAGAGGTTTCTCACAACATGCACCATTACCTCAGAGAAGCTCCCCACGAGTCAAGGTGGTGCCGGACATACAAAAAGGCAGGAAAAACACTAAATCTTCACAGCCCATAAAAGATGCACAGGAGCGATAAGAAGTAGGACAGGGAGAGATGTGCATAACTAATCTAAATGTTTCTTGCAGAATATTAGCAGCTGAAGTTGCCAAATTACTTGCTCCAGAAATAAAACAATCTCTGGAATCCACAGTCACTATTAAACTGAAGCAGGTACAGGGTGATATATCACATCAAATTGAGAGACTTGTTAAAACTGAAGATAGAATCATTAATTTGGAGGATGAACTGGAGAAAGCCTGTACAGATCTTCAAAAACCCAATAAACTAACTCACCATCTGATTGATAAATTTGACGACCTGGAAAATAGGTCCCAGACAAACAATCTGAGGATTAGAGTTGAGCAACTTTTACTTTTTTCGGATCGAGTCGGGTTTCACAAAACCCGACTTTGTCAAAAGTCGGGTCGGGTGAAATAGGCTGATTATTACGAAAAGTCGGGGGCCGACTGAAACACGAAACCCAATGCAAGTCAATGGGGATTCAAAGTCGGCAGTGAGTAAAGGACAGGAAAACACCTACAGTGCCCATTTTAATGCCAAAAACATCAATTCTTATTACTGAAGCTTGTCAATCTTAATTTACTTTATAATAATAGTTAGGCATTGAAAACTGGGGGTCATTTGGCTAAAGTTGTGGGGGGTAGGGCTGGCTCAAGATTTTCGTGGGCCCAGGAAACGCGGAATACGTCATGGCAGTGGAGCAGGGAGAGGTAAGTATTTCAACTTTGCAAGTGCTGTGATCCTGAGCAAGCAGTGGGGGCCCACTCATTGGCATTGGCACAGCAACAGGACCCCTCATAGTACGGCGGTGTGTTTGATGGCGGGTGGCGCCTCCCACCGGCAGAGACACTTTTTTGTATTATGAGGGGCCCTGTGCCAGTGATGTCGCCAACGAGTATGCCCCCCCACCTGATGAAGGAACCTGCACTTTCATCTGCACATTCCTCTTTGTCCCCGTGTAAGGTGGTATAGTATGCAGGAAGGGGAACCTGACATTCAGCAGGGTTAGATTTTGGCTGTGTAGAGTGCAAGGGGAATGTAGTGGTCTGGGTTAATGTACCAGCAGACTCATCTAGCAGTGGCTGGGCAATGGGCAGGATGAGGAGGAAACACAGATATAGGTCCAAACAATAAAGTGGGCTAAATGCAGTTCAAAATTGTTGACAGGACTAACCAGGCGGCATTGCTTTGTTCAGTGGAGGACAACTGTAATGAGAGGCTGACACAGTGAGTTGGCCAAAATAAGTAATTAGGCTAAATGCTTTTCAAAATTAGTAACAGTAATAACCAGGCGGCATTGATTTGTTCAGCGGAGGACAATTGTAAGGAATGGTTGACACAGTGAATAGGCCCAAATTAGTAAGTGGGCTAAATGCAGTTAAAAATTGGTAACAGGAATAACCAGGCGGCATTGCTTGGTTCAGCGGAGGACAATTGTAAAGAGTGGCTGACACAGTGAGTAGGCCCAATAAAGTAAGTGGGCTAAATGCAGTTCAAAATTGGTAACAGGAATAACCAGGCGGCATTGCTTGGTTCAGTGGAGGATAATTGTAAGGAGTGGCTGACACAGTGAGTAGGCCCAAATAAGTAAGTAGGCAAAATGCAGTTCAAAATTGGTAACAGGAATAACCAGGCGGCATTGCTTGGTTCAGCGGATAACAATTGTAAGGAGTGGCTGACACAGTGAGTAGGCCCAAATAAGTAAGTGGGCTAAATGCAGTTCAAAATTGGTAACAGGAATAACCAGGTGGCATTGCTTGGTTCAGCGGAGGACAATTGTAAGGAGTGGCTGACACAGTGAGTAGGCCTAAATAAGTAAGTGGGATAAATGCAGTTCAAAATTGGTAACAGGAATAACCAGGCGGCATTGCTTGGTTCAGGGAAGGACAATTATAAGGAGTGGCTGACACAGTGAGTAGGCCTAAGTAAGTACGTAGGCAAAATGCAGTTCAAAATTGGTAACAAGAATAACCAGGCGGCATTGCTTGGTTCAGCGGAGGACAATTGTAAGGAGTGGCTGACACACTGAGTAGGCCCAAATAAGTAAGTGGGGTAAATGCAGTTCAAAATTGGTAACAGGAATAACCAGGTGGCATTGCTTGGTTCAGCGGAGGACAATTGTAAGGAGTGGCTGAGACAGTGAGTAGGCCCAAACAAGTAAGTGGGCTAAATGCAGTTTAAAATTGGTAACAGGAATAACCAGGTGGCATTGCTTGGTTCAGCGGAGGACAATTGTAAGGAGTGGCTGACACAGTGAGTAGGCCCAAATAAGTAAGTAGGCAAAATGCAGTTCAAAATTGGTAACAGGAATAACCAGGCGGCATTGCTTGGTTCAGCGGAGGACAATTGTAAGGAGTGGCTGACACAGTGAGTAGGCCCAAATAAGTAAGTGGGCTAAATGCAGTTCAAAATTGGTAACAGGAATAACCAGGCGGCATTGCTTGGTTCAGCGGAGGACAATTGTTAGGAGTGGCTGACACAGTGAGTAGGCCCAAAAAAGTGGGCTAAATGCAGTTCAAAATTGGTAACAGGAATAACCAGGCGGCATTGCTTGATTCAGTGGAGGACAATTGTAAGGAGTGGCTGACACAGTGAGTAGGCCCTAATAATAAAGTAGGCTACATGTCTGCCAAAAATTTTTTCAGAAAGAACCAGGTGGCATAGCTAGGTACAGGGGTGGGCTCCTCTGCTCAGTAGCAGACAGTGGTAGTAGGCGCAACGTATTAACTGGTCTAGGTCTAGGAAGAGTGCAGTCTGGCATTTTTTTAACCCTGCTGTTCTGTTAGGTCAAAAATGACCGTTTTTGAAATTCTATAATGTTATAAAAATTCAGCGTGTGATTCTGAGACTTGAGGATCCCTGACTTTTCGTCATTAGGGGGGTACTCTCTGTGGGAATTTTTTTTTTTTTTAATTTTTGTTTACTTTATTTGGTACAATTTTTTTTACACTTGTACTGTTCGGTCAAAAATGACCGATAGGCCTTTATTCAGCTCTCCAGACAATTTTTGACAAAAATAAAGGTGCTATCGCCTCATTTTGAACTATATATTGCATCTACTACTATTTATCAATGTATCTGACTACTTTTGGTCAGAACAGATTTACACATACCAACATTTTCAAGTTGCGATACAGCCGACGGATTCGCTTCCAGTATAGCTATGCGCAATTTATTTCACTGGTTTTTATTTACCCTGCTGTTCATATAGATCTAGTTCCATTCAGTTGTCAACATTTCATATTGTAAATCATGATTTTCTGATTTTCCATGTGTTTGCTGGTTGTACAGTATTACACTGTACATAAATGTTAATTTATTTGATTCAAAAAATAAAAGTTTTTGATTTAATTTTTCATCTGATTATTGAAAACCATGTTCACATACAGTAAAACAATGCAACAGGTAATCAAATAACACTTGAATTAGGTACAAATCACAACTTTGTTAGGTCCGGTCAAAAATGACCGGGAACAGTATAAGTGTATAAAAAACAACGTTTTTTTACCATTTTATAGAGAAAAAAGCTTTTTTTATTTTTTTTGCCTTTGAAAAAAGTATATCTACATAATGTTTGATATTATTACTTATAGTTAACATTTAGATCAAGATTTTTTTTTTATCTGCAAAAATAATCAATTTTTACAAAAATCGAAAAAATACCATGTTCCCTTTTGGATATAAAAAAAATATAAAACAAGCTTTGTATTTATTTTTTTTTCTGGTATTTGAACAACCATCTTCACAAGCAATATAATAGTGCAAAAACTGTTTAAAAAAACCACTTAGATTAGCTAAAAATGATTATTTTATAAGGACGGTCAAAAATGACCGGGAACAGTACAAGTGTATGTGAAATCTAAACAGAACAGCAGGGTTAAACAACATCCAACTGATCAGCGCAAAGTCATCTGTCAAAAATGTTCAACTAGCTTAAGCAGAGGTCAGAATCTGAAAAGTCTAAATACTAGTTGCATGCATAGACACTTAACCACCATGCATTTTCAAGCCTGGACTAACTACCAAACGTCCCTCAAGGTTGTAGCACCCTCGGCCAATGAAGCTAGTCAGCAACGCAACATCCCTTCCGTCACTGTAAGGCCACCATTTTCCGCACCACCGGCAGTATCTGTGCAGGTTTCTTTGCCAGCCAAAAGCAGTCAGGGTCAGGGAATCACCAGTTTTGTAGGAGGAAATATTGCATCTAGGGCACCGGCGGAAACAATACCGTCTCCAACCGTCTCTCAGTCTGCCATGTACACCGGCACACCCGAAAGTTCCACGATCTCCAGCTCTCCAGTCCAGCTCACCCTACATGAGACTCTGGTTAGAAAAAGGAAGTACTTATCCTCGCATCCGCGTACACAGTGTTTTAACGCCCACATAGCTAGACTAATCTCGTTAGAGATGATGCCCTACCGGTTAGTTGAAAGCGAAGCTTTCAAAGCCCTGATGGAGTACGCTGAACCACGATACGAGCTACCCAGTCGACACTTTTTTTCCAGAAAAGCCATCCCAGCCCTGCACCAGCATGTTAAACAGCGCATCGTCCATGCACTCAGGCAATCTGTGAGTACAAAGGTGCACCTGACTACAGATGCATGGACCAGTAGGCATGGCCAGGGACGTTATGTGTCCATCACGGCACACTGGGTGAATGTGGTGGATGCAGGGTCCACAGGCGACATCAATTTAGGGACAGTTGTGCCTAGCCCACGGTCTAGGAAACAGTTGGCTGTAGGCGTTCGCACCCCCTCCTCCTACTCCTCCTCGTCCTCCTGCAGAAGCTACAGCTCTTCCACAGAACGCAGTCTGCCAACCACTCCATCGGCAGATGACACTGTTGCACACCAGTTGTCCCATTATGGGCCAGCTACTGCCAAGCGTCAGCAGGCTGTATTGGCTATGAAGTGCTTGGGCGAAAACAGACACACCGCGGAAGTTCTGTCCGAGTTCTTGCAACAAGAAACGCAGTCGTGGCTGGGCACAGTAGATCTTGAGGCAGGCAAGGTAGTGAGTGATAACGGAAGGAATTTCATGGCTGCCATCTCCCTTTCCCAACTGAAACACATTCCTTGCCTGGCTCACACCTTAAACCTGGTGGTGCAGTGCTTATTGAAAACTTATCCTGGGTTCTCCGACCTGCTCCTCAAAGTGCGTGCACTTTGCTCACATATCCGACGTTCGCCTGTACACGCCAGCCGTATGCAGACCTATCAGCGGTCTTTGAACCTTCCCCAGCATCGCCTAATCATAGACGTTGCAACAAGGTGGAACTCAACACTGCACATGCTTCAGAGACTGTGCGAACAGAGGCGTGCTGTTATTTATTTGTGGGAGGATACACGGGCAGGCAGTAGGATGGCAGACATGGAGTTGTCAGGTGTGCAGTGGTCTAAGATACAAGACATGTGTCAAGTCCTTCAGTGTTTTGAGGAATGCACACGGCTGGTTAGTGCAGACAACGCCGTAATAAGCATGAGCATCCCCCTAATGCGTCTGCTGATGCAAAGTTTGACGCACATAAAGGAGCAGGCGTCTGCACCAGAGGAAGAGGAAAGCCTTGATGACAGTCAGCCATTGTCTGGTCAGGGCAGTGTACAGGACGAGGTAGCGGGCGAAGAGGAGGTGGAGGACGAGGAGGATGATGGGGATGAGTATATTTTTAATGCCGAACCTTTCCCGGGGGCACAGGAAATTGGTTGCGTGTCACGGCCGGGTTCTGGTTTTTTGAGGGACACAAGTGACGTAGATTTGCCTGCAACTGCCCCTCAACCAATCACAACCGGAGATTTGACAACTGGAACTTTGGCCCACATGGCGGATTATGCCTTACGTATCCTAAAAAGGGACACACGCATTACGAAAATGATGAACGATGACGATTACTGGTTGGCCTGCCTCCTTGATCCACGCTATAAAGGCAAATTGCAAAATATTATGCCACATGAGAACTTGGAACTAATATTAGCAACCAAACAATCAACTCTTGTTGACCGTTTGCTTCAGGCATTCCCAGCACACAGCGCACGTGATCGTTCTCACACGAGCTCCAGGGGGCAGCAGACTAGGAGTGTTAGGGGTGCACACATCAGACGTGGCGTTGGACAGAGGGGTTTTCTGACCAGGTTGTGGAGTGATTTTGCTATGACCGCAGACAGGACAGGTACTGCTGCATCAATTGAAAGTGACAGGAGACAACATTTGTCCAGTATGGTTACTAACTATTTTTCATCCCTTATCGATGTTCTCCCTCAACCGTCATTCCCATTTGATTACTGGGCCTCCAAATTAGACACCTGGCCAGAATTGGCAGAATATGCATTGCAGGAGCTTGCTTGCCCGGCAGCAAGTGTCCTATCAGAAAGAGTATTCAGTGCTGCAGGTTCAATATTAACCGAAAAAAGGACTCGTCTGGCTACCCAAAATGTTGACGATCTAACATTCATTAAAATGAACCACAACTGGATTTCGAAATCTTTTGCCCCACCTTGCCCGGCCGACACCTAGCTTTCCTATGAAAGGCTCTTGCCTGTGAATTACTTTTCTAATGTCTAATTTGCTGCAGCTGATTGTACAGCATACGACATGTTTACACCTCCCTAAATGGCCAAACTCCCCACACGGGGCCGTGGTATCGCGACTTGGCGCAAGCACCCGTGAGACTGCTGTTTGTCTGAAGAGGTGGGTGTGCTCGCTTTTGGTTGACGGCATTGCTACTGGGTCCCTCATAGTACAATGTAGTGTCTCTGGCGGTGGTGGTGCGCACCCAACGTCAGACACACCGTTGTAACATGAGGGGCCCTGGGGCGGTCCCGCCGGCCTCTAGAGAGTTCCCCCCTACCCCAGCTCAAAATGTGCTCTACCACATGCAAAATTATGTCGCACAGCTCCACCAATCTTTAGTCTATTCGCTGACATCATTCAATGTCTGGCACTGACAATACACATTTGTAGACATCTATGATGCAACTTAAAGTAGTCTGTGTCTGTGTCCTATATTGGCACCATTAAATAGTTACTGCCAAATTACTATGTCAGAAACTCAGCAGATGAGCCCACCCCTGTACCTAAGTATGCCACCTTTTTTTTTGTTTTGGTTGTTTTGCGAGACATTAACATCTATTTATATTTTGGGAGTACTGGGACAGACACTCCTTGCACTACTCCTCCACTCACCACCAAGCTGCCCGTGTATCCATGTAACCGCTGTAAAACTGCCATGAGCCTATTGTTTGTTATTTTAGGCCTTTGAAGCCTGTCTGCGGTCCCTCCTTCCACTAGTCCTCCACTGACCAGACCACTGCTGCCCGTGTACCCCTGGAACCAATTATAAAGTGCCTACAGCCAGCCCATTTTTTTATGATAGGCCTTTGAAGCCTGTCTGCGGTCCCTCCTTCCACTAGTCCTCCACTGACCAGACCACTGCTGCCCGTGTACCCCTGGAACCAATTATAAAGTGCCTACAGCCAGCCCATTTTTTTATGTTAGGCCTTTGAAGCCTGTCTGCGGTCCCTCCTTCCACTAGTCCTCCACTGACCAGACCACTGCTGCCCGTGTACCCCTGGAACCAATTATAAAGTGCCTACAGCCAGCCCGTTTTTTTATGTTAGGCCTTTGAAGCCTGTCTGCGGTCCCTCCTTCCACTAGTCCTCCACTAGCCAGACCACTGCTGCCCGTGTACCCCTGGAACCAATTATAAAGTGCCTACAGCCAGCCCATTTTTTTATGTTAGGCCTTTGAAGCCTGTCTGCGGTCCCTCCTTCCACTAGTCCTCCACTGACCAGACCACTGCTGCCCGTGTACCCCTGGAACCAATTATAAAGTGCCTACAGCCAGCCCATTTTTTTATGTTAGGCCTTTGAAGCCTGTCTGCGGTCCCTCCTTCCACTAGTCCTCCACTGGCCAGACCACTGCTGCCCGTGTACCCCTGGAACCAATTATAAAGTGCCTACAGCCAGCCCATTTTTTTATGTTAGGCCTTTGAAGCCTGTCTGCGGTCCCTCCTTCCACTAGTCCTCCACTGGCCAGACCACTGCTGCCCGTGTACCCCTGGAACCAATTATAAAGTGCCTACAGCCAGCCCATTTTTTTATGTTAGGCCTTTGAAGCCTGTCTGCGGTCCCTCCTTCCACTAGTCCTCCACTGACCAGACCACTGCTGCCCGTGTACCCCTGGAACCAATTATAAAGTGCCTACAGCCAGCCCATTTTTTTATGTTAGGCCTTTGAAGCCTGTCTGCGGTCCCTCCTTCCACTAGTCCTCCACTGGCCAGACCACTGCTGCCCGTGTACCCCTGGAACCAATTATAAAGTGCCTACAGCCAGCCCATTTTTTTATGTTAGGCCTTTGAAGCCTGTCTGCGGTCCCTCCTTCCACTAGTCCTCCACTGACCAGACCACTGCTGCCCGTGTACCCCTGGAACCAATTATAAAGTGCCTACAGCCAGCCCATTTTTTTATGTTAGGCCTTTGAAGCCTGTCTGCGGTCCCTCCTTCCACTAGTCCTCCACTGGCCAGACCACTGCTGCCCGTGTACCCCTGGAACCAATTATAAAGTGCCTACAGCCAGCCCATTTTTTTATGTTAGGCCTTTGAAGCCTGTCTGCGGTCCCTCCTTCCACTAGTCCTCCACTGGCCAGACCACTGCTGCCCGTGTACCCCTGGAACCAATTATAAAGTGCCTACAGCCAGCCCATTTTTTTATGTTAGGCCTTTGAAGCCTGTCTGCGGTCCCTCCTTCCACTAGTCCTCCACTGACCAGACCACTGCTGCCCGTGTACCCCTGGAACCAATTATAAAGTGCCTACAGCCAGCCCATTTTTTTATGTTAGGCCTTTGAAGCCTGTCTGCGGTCCCTCCTTCCACTAGTCCTCCACTGGCCAGACCACTGCTGCCCGTGTACCCCTGGAACCAATTATAAAGTGCCTACAGCCAGCCCATTTTTTTATGTTAGGCCTTTGAAGCCTGTCTGCGGTCCCTCCTTCCACTAGTCCTCCACTGACCAGACCACTGCTGCCCGTGTACCCCTGGAACCAATTATAAAGTGCCTACAGCCAGCCCGTTTTTTTATGTTAGGCCTTTGAAGCCTGTCTGCGGTCCCTCCTTCCACTAGTCCTCCACTGGCCAGACCACTGCTGCCCGTGTACCCCTGGAACCAATTATAAAGTGCCTACAGCCAGCCCATTTTCTTATGTTAGGCCTTTGAAGCCTGTCTGCGGTCCCTACTTTAAATACTCCTCCACTGACCACCAAGCTGCCTGCCCGTGTATCCATGTAACCGCTGTAAAACTGCCATGAGCCTATTGTTTATGTTAGGCCTTTGATAGCCTGTCTGCGGTCCCTACTTTAAATACTCCTCCACTCACCACCAAGCTGCCTGCCCGTCTATCCATGTAACCGCTGTAAAACTGCAATGAGCCTATTGTTTGTTATTTTAGGCCTTTGATAGCCTGTCTGCGGCCCCTACTTGCAATACTCCTCCACTGACCACAATGCTGCCTGGAGTGCCTGCCTGTGTATCCATGTAACCGATGTAAAACTGCCATGACTGCCTACTGTTTGTTATTTTAGGCCTTTGATAGCCTGTCTGCGGCCCCTACTTGCAATACTCCTCCACTGACCACAATGCTGCCTGGAGTGCCTGCCTGTGTATCCATGTAACCGATGTAAAACTGCCATGACTGCCTACTGTTTGTTATTTTAGGCCTTTGATAGCCTGTCTGCGGCCCCTACTTGCAATACTCCTCCACTGACCACAATGCTGCCTGGAGTGCCTGCCTGTGTATCCATGTAACCGATGTAAAACTGCCATGACTGCCTACTGTTTGTTATTTTAGGCCTTTGATAGCCTGTCTGCGGCCCCTACTTGCAATACTCCTCCACTGACCACAATGCTGCCTGGAGTGCCTGCCTGTGTATCCATGTAACCGATGTAAAACTGCCATGACTGCCTACTGTTTGTTATTTTAGGCCTTTGATAGCCTGTCTGCGGCCCCTACTTGCAATACTCCTCCACTGACCACAATGCTGCCTGGAGTGCCTGCCTGTGTATCCATGTAACCGATGTAAAACTGCCATGACTGCCTACTGTTTGTTATTTTAGGCCTTTGATAGCCTGTCTGCAGCCCCTACTTGCAATACTCCTCCACTGACCACACCAATGCTGCCCGTGTACCCCTGGAACCTATTTAAAAGTTCATAGAGCCTAGTTATATATTTTATTTACTATTAATAAGGCCATGATGGACTACGCTGTACCACGCTACAAGCTAACCAGTCGACACTTCTTTTGCGAGAAAAGCCATCCCAACCCTCCACCAGCATGTAGAAGACCGCATTGTCCATGCACTCTGGCAATCTGTGAGTACAAAGGTGCACCTGACAACAGACGCATGGACCTGTAGGCATGGCCACGGAAGATTACGTGTCCATTACGGCGCAATGGGTTAATGTGGTGGATGCATGGTCCACAGGGGACAGCCTACTAAGTCTGTCTGCAGTCCCTAATTCAAATTGTCCTCCACTGTCTAAATCGGAGCTTCCACCTTCTGGCTTTCGGCCTATAGTATCAGAAATTAAACTGCATTTGGCCTTCAACTTTGGTTAGGGCCTACTAACGGCTTCTGCCCCTCCCTGGTGTTGCCCTCAACTAAATAAAGCTGAGCTTCAACCTTCTGCTCCAAATTACCATTTTAAAAAATGCAATAGGCTTTTCCGGCCTACTAAAGGTGTCTGTCTGTGTGCCCCTGCCTGGTGTTGTCCTCAACTAAATAAAGCTGAGCTTCAACCTTCTGCTCCAAATTACCATTTTAAAAAATGCAATAGGCTTTTCCGGCCTACTAAAGGTGTCTGTCTGTGTGCCCCTGCCTGGTGTTGTCCTCAACTAAATAAAGCTGAGCTTCAACCTTCTGCTCCAAATTACCATTTTAAAAAATGCAATAGGCTTTTCCGGCCTACTAAAGGTGTCTGTCTGTGTGCCCCTGCCTGGTGTTGCCCTCAACTAAATAAAGCTGAGCTTCAACCTTCTGCTCCAAATTACCATTTTAAAAAATGCAATAGGCTTTTCCGGCCTACTAAAGGTGTCTGTCTGTGTGCCCCTGCCTGGTGTTGTCCTCAACTAAATAAAGCTGAGCTTCAACCTTCTGCTCCAAATTACCATTTTAAAAAATGCAATAGGCTTTTCCGGCCTACTAAAGGTGTCTGTCTGTGTGCCCCTGCCTGGTGTTGTCCTCAACTAAATAAAGCTGAGCTTCAACCTTCCGGCTCTCATTAAGTGGTTTTAAAAAAAAAAAATGGTGGTTAGGGCCTACTAACGGCTTCTGCCCCTCCCTGGTGTTGCCCTCAACTAAATAAAGCTGAGCTTCAACCTTCTGCTCCAAATTACCATTTTAAAAAATGCAATAGGCTTTTCCGGCCTACTAAAGGTGTCTGTCTGTGTGCCCCTGCCTGGTGTTGTCCTCAACTAAATAAAGCTGAGCTTCAACCTTCTGCTCCAAATTACCATTTTAAAAAATGCAATAGGCTTTTCCGGCCTACTAAAGGTGTCTGTCTGTGTGCCCCTGCCTGGTGTTGTCCTCAACTAAATAAAGCTGAGCTTCAACCTTCTGCTCCAAATTACCATTTTAAAAAATGCAATAGGCTTTTCCGGCCTACTAAAGGTGTCTGTCTGTGTGCCCCTGCCTGGTGTTGTCCTCAACTAAATAAAGCTGAGCTTCAACCTTCCGGCTCTCATTAAGTGGTTTTAAAAAAAAAAAATGGTGGTTAGGGCCTACTAACGGCTTCTGCCCCTCCCTGGTGTTGCCCTCAACTAAATAAAGCTGAGCTTCAACCTTCTGCTCCAAATTACCATTTTAAAAAATGCAATAGGCTTTTCCGGCCTACTAAAGGTGTCTGTCTGTGTGCCCCTGCCTGGTGTTGCCCTCAACTAAATAAAGCTGAGCTTCAACCTTCTGCTCCAAATTACCATTTTAAAAAATGCAATAGGCTTTTCCGGCCTACTAAAGGTGTCTGTCTGTGTGCCCCTGCCTGGTGTTGTCCTCAACTAAATAAAGCTGAGCTTCAACCCTCCGGCTCTCATTAAGTGGTTTTTTAAAAAAAAAATGGTGGTTAGGGCCTACTAACGGCTTCTGCCCCTCCCTGGTGTTGCCCTCAACTAAATAAAGCTGAGCTTCAACCTTCTGCTCCAAATTACCATTTTAAAAAATGCAATAGGCTTTTCCGGCCTACTAAAGGTGTCTGTCTGTGTGCCCCTGCCTGGTGTTGCCCTCAACTAAATAAAGCTGAGCTTCAACCTTCTGCTCCAAATTACCATTTTAAAAAATGCAATAGGCTTTTCCGGCCTACTAAAGGTGTCTGTCTGTGTGCCCCTGCCTGGTGTTGCCCTCAACTAAATAAAGCTGAGCTTCAACCTTCTGCTCCAAATTACCATTTTAAAAAATGCAATAGGCTTTTCCGGCCTACTAAAGGTGTCTGTCTGTGTGCCCCTGCCTGGTGTTGTCCTCAACTAAATAAAGCTGAGCTTCAACCTTCCGGCTCTCATTAAGTGGTTTTTAAAAAAAAAAATGGTGGTTAGGGCCTACTAACGGCTTCTGCCCCTCCCTGGTGTTGCCCTCAACTAAATAAAGCTGAGCTTCAACCTTCTGCTCCAAATTACCATTTTAAAAAATGCAATAGGCTTTTCCGGCCTACTAAAGGTGTCTGTCTGTGTGCCCCTGCCTGGTGTTGCCCTCAACTAAATAAAGCTGAGCTTCAACCTTCTGCTCCAAATTACCATTTTAAAAAATGCAATAGGCTTTTCCGGCCTACTAAAGGTGTCTGTCTGTGTGCCCCTGCCTGGTGTTGTCCTCAACTAAATAAAGCTGAGCTTCAACCTTCCGGCTCTCATTAAGTGGTTTTAAAAAAAAAAAATGGTGGTTAGGGCCTACTAACGGCTTCTGCCCCTCCCTGGTGTTGTCCTCAACTAAATAAAGCTGAGCTTCAACCTTCTGCTCCAAATTACCATTTTAAAAAATGCAATAGGCTTTTCCGGCCTACTAAAGGTGTCTGTCTGTGTGCCCCTGCCTGGTGTTGCCCTCAACTAAATAAAGCTGAGCTTCAACCTTCTGCTCCAAATTACCATTTTAAAAAATGCAATAGGCTTTTCCGGCCTACTAAAGGTGTCTGTCTGTGTGCCCCTGCCTGGTGTTGTCCTCAACTAAATAAAGCTGAGCTTCAACCTTCTGCTCCAAATTACCATTTTAAAAAATGCAATAGGCTTTTCCGGCCTACTAAAGGTGTCTGTCTGTGTGCCCCTGCCTGGTGTTGTCCTCAACTAAATAAAGCTGAGCTTCAACCTTCTGCTCCAAATTACCATTTTAAAAAATGCAATAGGCTTTTCCGGCCTACTAAAGGTGTCTGTCTGTGTGCCCCTGCCTGGTGTTGTCCTCAACTAAATAAAGCTGAGCTTCAACCTTCTGCTCCAAATTACCATTTTAAAAAATGCAATAGGCTTTTCCGGCCTACTAAAGGTGTCTGCCCCTCCCTGGTGTTGTCCTCAACTGAACAAAGCTGAGCTTCCACATTCTGGCTTTCGCCCTATACTATCAGATATTAAACTGCATTTGGCCTACTAGTGTGGTTAGGCCCTTGAAACAGTGTCTGCTGCTCTTGGGTTTGCTACTCCACTGAACAAAGCAATGCCGCCTGTTTAGTCCTGTTACCAATTTTGAACTGCATGTAGCCTACTTTATTCTTTGGCCCTATATCTGTTTCCTCCTCATCCTGCCCATTGCCCAGCCACTGCTAAATGAGTCTGCTGGTACATTGACCTAGACCACTACATTCCCCTTGTACTCTACACAGCCAGAATCTGACCCTGCTGAAAGTAAGGTTCCCCTTCCCGCATGTTATACCACCTTACACAGGGACAAAGAGAAAGGTGCAGATGAAAGTGCAGGTTCCTTCATCAGGTGGGGGGGCATACTCGTTGGCGACGTCACTGGCACAGGGCCCCTCAGAGTACGCAAAAGTGTCGCTGCTGGTGGGAGGCGCCCCCGCCATGCAAACACACCGCCGTACTTTGAGGGGCCCTGTGCCAGTGGCAATGCGAACGAGTGGGCCCCCCCCTGCTTGCTCAGGATCACAGCACTTGCAACGTTTAAATACTTACCTTTCCCTGCAACACCGCCGTGACGTAGTCCGCATTTCCTGGGCCCACGAAAAACTTGAGCCAGCCCTACTCCCCCCACAACTTTCCCCCAATTCCCTATGCCCAACTATTATTATACAGTTAATTAAGATTGGCAAGCTTCAGAAACAAGAATGGATGTTTTTGGCATTAAAATGGGCACTGTAGGTGTTTTCCTGGCCTCCACTCACTGCCGACTATGCTTCCCCATTGACTTGCATTGGGTTTCGTGTTTCGGTCGATCCCCGACTTTTAGCGATAATCGGCCGACTGCACTCGACTCGACTCTGGACAAAATCGGGTTTCCCAAAACCCTACTCGATCTTAAAAAAATGAAAGTCGCTCAACCCTAGTGGCGAATGCCTACAGCCAACTGTTTCCTAGACCGTGGGCTAGGCAGAACTGTCCCAATATGGCTGTCCCCTGTGGACCCTGCATCCACCACATTAACCCAGTGTGCTGTGATGGACACATAAAGTCCCTGGCCATGCCTACTGGTCCATGCATCTGTTGTGTGGTGCACCTTTCACTGACTGATTGCCTCAGTGCATTGACAATGCGGTCTTTGACATGCTGGTGGAGGGCTGGGATGGCTTTTCTCGCAAAGAAATGCCGACTGGGTAGGTCATACAGTGTTTCCTACCAATAACCTTGTGATTCCCTGACTGCTTTGGCCTTGCAACGATCCCTCCACATGTGCTGCTGGTGGTGTCCTAACTGGTGGGCTTACAGTGAGGGAAGCAATGTAGCGTTGCTGACTACCTTCATTCTGAGCAGGTGAACCAACGGTACGTGACGCTTGGTAGTTAGTCCAGGCTTGCAAGTGCATGCTGGTTAAATGTCTATGCATGCACGTTGTATTTAAATTTTGATGATTCTTCCCTCTGCCAAAGATCTTTGAGCATTTCTCACAGATAACTTTGCACTGATCATACGGGTCTTGGTTAAAAAATTGCCACACTGCACCCTTCCTACTATCGAATACCTTTTCAGGCATTGCACGCTGTGCTACTTTCACCGGATGGCCACGCTGTCCTAAAACTGTTTTTGGTTTTGACACACGTTTTTGGCCTGATACAGGCCTGCCAGATGACAGCTGTTGCGATGTAGATGGCTGCTGCGGATCATCCTCCTCCACTTCTGAGCTACTGGCAGTGGCACCATCTTCCCCCAATGGCTGCCAATCTGGGTCAACGACTGGGTCATCTATCACCTCCTCTTCAATGTCATGTGCACCTTCCTCTGTGTCACCATGTAAGGTGCTATAGCGTTTGGGACGGGGCACCATAGTCTCATCAGTGTCAGATTCTGGCTCAGTACACTGCGAGGGCAATGTAGTGATCTGAGTCAATGGAACAGCATAATAATCTAGCTGTGGCTGTACATCAGTGCACTCCATGTCCGATTCATCTTGCAATGGGCAGTTAACAATTTCCCTTTCTAACCAGGCACGGTATGTGTAAAGAGCTCCATGGAGTAACCTGTACTGTCGCCTGACGCATCCTTCACTTTTGGTTTGGGTGAAGGACTCAAGGAAATGTCTTGTTCCTGACCAGGAGCATCCACTGATGACTCGCTGCTTTTATATTTGGAACTTTCTGAAGAGGAGGCAAAAGAGCTAGAGGCTGAGTCAGCAATGAAAGCCAAAACTTTTTCCTGCTGCTCTGGCTTTAAAAGCTGTTTTCCTACTCCCAGATAAGGAAGCCTTCGCGGCCTTGTGTAGCCAGATGATGACGCTGGCTCAACACCTCCAGCCTTAGGTGCTATTTTGCTTTTGCCACTACCACCAGATGCTCCACCACCACCACCACCATCAGTACCAGCTGGCAACGACCGCCCACGGCCTCTTCCACCAGACTTCCTCATTTTTGGGAAAATGAAACCAAAATAACAACCGTTATATGGTACTGTAAAACAAGGAAGAAGGTGTATATAAACTTGTTGAGAGTTTAAATCTCCCTTTTTATTTTGGGGAGACTGAACCACAACTCAGGCCCAGTGTATATTACAATGCAATGTGAGTGGCAGCAAGTGGCTGGCTGATATACGACAAACTAAGAGGACAGAGGAATATCCACTTTGTGAGAATTTGAATCTCACTTTTTTGGGGGAAGACTGAACCCAAACTCAGGCCCAGTGTATTTTACAATGCAATGTGAGTGGCAGCAAGTGGTTGGCTGATATACGACAAACTAAGAGGACTGAGGTATATCGGTATATCCACTTTGTGAGAATTTCAATCTCACTTTTTTTGAGGGGAGACTGAACCCAAATTCAGGCCCAGTGTATTTTACAACACAATGTGAGTGGCAGCAAGTGGCTGGCTGATATACGACAAACAAAGAGGACTGAGGTATATCCACTTTGTGCGAATTTGAATCTCACTTTTTTTTTGGGGGGGAGACTGAACCCAAACTCAGGCCCAGTGTATTTTACAACTCAATGTGAGTGGCAGCAAGTGGCTGGCTGATACACGAGAAACTAAGAGGACTGAGGTATATCCACTTTGTGAGAATTTGAATCTCACTTTTTGGGGGGGGAGACTGAACTGTTATGATCCCAGTGGTAGAGGATCTCTGATATTCCGGCAAGATAGCAAAAACATAAATACTGCTCTAGGGAGGTGGAAACTGGGCTAACCGCATACCTGATCCTAACACACACAACTAGAAGCAGCCGGTGAACGTGCCTACGTTGGTTCTAGACGTCTCGAGCCAGCCGGAGAACTGACTACCCCTAGAGGGAAAATAAGACCTCACTTGCCTCCAGAGAAATTGAACCCCAAAGATATAGAAAGCCCCCAACAAATAATAACGGTGAGGCAAGAGGAAAACACAAACGTAGAGATGAACTAGATTCAGCAAAGTGAGGCCCACTAGTCTAGATAGACAGAAAATAGACAGTGGACTATGCGGTAAGCAAAAAACCCTACAAAAACATCCACGCTGAACATTCAAGAACCCCCACACCGACTGACGGTGCGGAGGGAGAATATCAGCCCCCTAGAGCTTCCAGCGAGCCAGAAAATCAAATATTAAGCAAGCTGGACAAAGACACTGAAAAATGCAAACGATCCAAATTATCCAAAACGGACTTAGCTTTTCTTGCATGAGACAGACTGAAAGGAATCCGAAGGAGACCAAATAGGTCTGGATACAACGATGCCAGGCAAGAGACTGAGTCCGGAGGAGACTTAAATAGGGAACACCCGCTGCTTAACGACACAGCTGGAGCTCAGGCCTGCAACAAGACATGCCTAACACAATGCCGTTAGTGACCACCAGAGGGAGCCCAGAAACACAGTTCACAACACTGAACCCAAACTCAGGCCCAGTGTATTTTACAATGCAATGTGAGTGGCAGCAAGTGGCTGGCTGATATACTACAAACTAAGAGGACTGAGGTATATCCACTTTGTGAGAATTTGAATCTCACTCATTTTAGGGGGGAGACTGAACCCAAACTCAGGCCCAGTGTATTTTACAACGCAATGTGAGTGGCAGCAAGTGGCTGGCTGATATACAAGAAACTAAGAGGACTGAGGTATATCCACTTTGTGCGAATTTGAATCTCACTTTATTTTGGGGGGAGACCGAACCCAAACTCAGGCCCAGTGTATAAAACAATGCAATGTGAGTGGCAGCAAGTGGCTGGCTGATATATGAAAAAATACAAGGACTGTAGTACAATTTCAATCTCCCTACAATGATCTCAGGACAAGTATGGCAGCAATAAAAAGGACTGCTGCACACAAAAGAGTGGACAAATAAACAATATAACTGTGCCGAAAGGAGCAACAGGATTTTTGCTTTTAAAAAAGCAGTTGGTTTGCACAGCAGCGGTGCAAACAGCAATGCAGCTATCAGGGAGCCTTATAAGGCAGCCTAATAAGCTACAGAGCTGATGCACAAAGATATAGCCTCCACTGTCCCTGCAAAACAAAGGTGGTGTTAGACAGTGGAAATCGCTACAGCACAAGCGGTTTGGGGGTTAATCTTCCCTCCCTAACTATGTCCCTTCTTCTGACAAAGCTGCAGCAACCTCTCCCTATGCTAAGATCGGCAGAAGTAAGATGGCGGTCGGCGTACACGCCCCTTTATAGCCCCTGTGACGCCACAGAAAGCAAGCCAATCACTGTCATGCCCTTCTCTAAGATGGTGGGGACCAAGACCTATGTCATCACACTGCCCACACTCTGCGTCCTCCTTCATTGGCTGAGAAATGGCGCTGAACGCATCATACGAAACGCGATTTTGGCGTGAAGATCGCCGACCGCATGGCCGATCCCACATTTGGATCGGGTCGGGTTTCATGAAACCCGACTTTGCCAAAAGTCGGCGATTTTTTAATTTGTCCGATCCGTTTTGCTCAACCCTACTGAGGATCATTGGTCTTCCAGAATCCATTACTTTCAGCCAGCTCATATTGATATGCACAGTAGACTTACCTAAGGCACTGGGCATCAATGCACCATTATAATGGAGTGGGCTCACAGAATAGGTCCCCTGCATCAGCCTTGGCAGGGATCTGCATCAAACAGGCCCAAACCAGTTATAGTGAAATTTCTGGACTATGCAGGCAAAGCTAACATCCTGCTCAGACATAGAAAATCTTCACACCTTTGAAATTAAAAGGACATAAAGTGTTAATCTTTGGAGATTACTCCATGGAATAGTATGTAGTATAAGAGATTGAGGTGGAGCTTGGTAGATCCAATCAGAAGGTTACTAATTTGAGTTCAAGGATTTAATTGATCTAAGTTGTTTGTTATATTCAATTAAGTTAAGGCTTAAAATGTCTAAAGGCATGGGACCAAGCAACTTAGACATAGTACTAAGTCGGGGACTTCGGCATCGTTGGTCGCTGGAGAGCTGTCTGTGTGACAGCTCTCCAGTGACCACACAGCGACGCTGCAGCGATCGGCATCGTTGTCTAGATCGCTGCAGCGTCGCTAAATGTGACGGTACCTTAAGTAAAGCTTTCAGACTAACACCTTGTGTGACCTGTTTTACAGGAACAATAGATCAGAAGTCCTATTTATGTCAGAATTTAATAGAAGAGAGAAGTACAATACACAGATTAATGCAAAATAGACATCTGTTGAAAGGTCATCTGAATTTCTATTTTCAGTAATTTCCTTCCTGTGCGACAAATTTTGATTACATCTAAATAAATCGAAATGCAGAAGCAAGAGGTTTAATCAGATGTATATCATTCTCTCTGAATCCCATTATCAAATTATTCAACTAGATTTTTAATATGATGTTTAACAATTACTGCACAATCCCACTTATGAAATGGATATGTGCTTGTCACAAGCCAGACTTCAGAGCAAATTGTCTCTTCAAGGTACAGAAATCCTAACTTTCCCTTAATGTTCTTATCTTGCTAGACCTCATGCATGACCTAAAACGTAGTTAGTTCAACCGGCTGCTTGTGATATTACCAATTTTAATTGGTGCTTATCTCAATATCATGGTGTGTCTTCTGGGGGGTATGATATCTGAAAACAATCTTATAGAAACTTGCTGGGTCATTAACATTCAATCAGGCACCGATGTGAGCTGAAACTTCAACTTCTCTCAGTTTGTTTGTGTTACCTTTTTGGCCAAATTAAACAGTGATTCTGTCCCACCTAGATAGAAAGTGTTGTTTTTGTCCCTTAAATGTCTAGTTTTGGAAGTATAGAATTTAACGTATAATTCTAAGCTCATACACGATGCTAGAGCACCAAGCAGCCATAATGGAATATAAAATATGTGCTTAGGAGAGGTATAATTTGGGAAGTCTACTGCAAGTACAATATCAGATAAAGTCACTACCTTGCCCTGTTTTACAAATAAAGACCAATGAACAAACTTACTGAAATCAGTATTTCACATACAAATCACAACACCCATCCAACTTTATTTTGCCCTTTTATTTCTAGATAATTAATCCCTCCCTATAGAAGGGAGAACCACTGAATTGGTAATTAAAAGGCATTAGAAATGCCCTAACATTCCCACATTAAGGAATCTCATGAAAAAGTGATAATAAAGGTAAATGAGAAAAGGTGAGAAACAGTTATATTTAAGGGTCTATACTCTTCTTTTGTTCACAAAATAGTAGACTTTTTAGCATCTGTGCTAAAAATGTTTTATTTGGTTTTGACAAACATCACTGATGCCTTCCAATGAGACCAAAAGTTATGTGGGTCATGGT
The DNA here is from genome assembly GCF_051348905.1 of Ranitomeya variabilis. Lineage (NCBI taxonomy): Eukaryota > Metazoa > Chordata > Amphibia > Anura > Dendrobatidae > Ranitomeya > Ranitomeya variabilis. Next base: position 448,533,008 of record NC_135237.1, on the reverse strand, counting down.
CTTGAACATCAGACATATGATTACTATAGTTACATCCCACAGATTGATGGACTGACCTCTAAACAGCAGATATTAAAGGGGTTGTCAAGGATTTTATATTGATGTCCTATCATTTGGTATGTGATTGGTGGGGGGGTGACAGTTGTTTCTTGTGCCGGTGGTGGCCAGATGTATAACGATCTTTCCTGAGAAGATGGGTGGGAACGTTCTTTACTTTTCTCTTCGGTGACAGTTGTGGCACTATGTGTAAACATGATACATATATGAAACTGCATATGCTAACATTCCATTAATGCTAAACTTTAATACTGGGATTCTGTTAGAGTGACTTTGCAAGTGGATGATACTCTGACCACTGTCAGCTTCACTCATTAACCCCTTACCGACATGCCAGCTTCCTGACTTTGATTTGGGCTCGCATGCCGAGCCCAAATTTTTCCCTGTACATGACATCCAATTTAATCAGCCATCAAGTGTATTTAACAGCGGTTGGTGGTGAAGAGCTGTTAACCTGTTAAATCCCTCTGTCAATGACTTACAGCAGCATTTAAAAGGTGCCAGCAGGGAGGTTCGCCTTTGACATGATCATGGGGCATTGATGGGTTGTCATGACAGTCCATGGCTGACGATCATAGGAGATTGTGATTGTAGCCATATTTATCACAGCTTCAAGTCCCCTAAGGGAATCATTAAAACACAGTGCAAAGTGAAAAGAAAAGCTTTTAAAAATATGTAAAAACTAAAAAAAAACACTAAAGTTTAAGTTACTACCCTTTGCCCTAATAATAAAAGTTAATTAAAAAACAATAAAACATACACATACTTGGTATTGTTGTGTTTGTAAAATTTTGATGTCTCAAAATATAAAATAAATTAATCTAGTTGATATACAGCACAATGAGAAAATAAATTTAAACACCAGAATTAATTTTCTTTCACCACTTAAATAAAGAAAACTATACATATTTGGTATCTGCATAATCATACTGACCTGTACAATTATATTGGCAGGTCCGGTTTACCATATGGTGAACATGGTAATTAAATAATACAAATAAAATAATTGAGCATTTTTACTTATATTGCATTTAGAACTCTTGATATTTCTCCCACCTTCTAGCACATGGTAAAGTAAATGGTGTAATTCAAAATTATGACTCGTTCCACAAAAAACAAACCCTCACATTGTTATGTGGGTGGAAAAATAAAAAATAAAGTTATGGACCTTGGAATAAAGGGATGAAAAATTGAAAAAGAAAAAATGGAAAATAGCTTTGTCAGGAAGGGGTTACAAAACTTCCTACTGCAGGCTCACACGTACAGTGGGGCAAAAAAGTTTTTAGTCAGTCAGCAACAGTGCAAGTTCCACCACTTAAAAAGATGAGAGGCGTCTGTAATTTACATCATAGGTAGACCTCAACTATGGGAGACAAACTGAGAAAAAAAATCCAGAAAATCACATTGTCTGTTTTTTTTATCATTTTATTTGCATATTCTGGTGGAAAATAAGTATTTGGTCAGAAACAAACAATCAAGATTTCTGGCTCTCACAGACATGTAACTTCTTCATTAAGAGTCTCCTCTTTCCTCCACTCATTTCCTGTAGTAATGGCACCTGATTAAACTTGTTATCAGTATAAAAAGACACCTGTGCACACCCTCAAACAGTCTGACTCCAAACTCCACTATGGTGAAGACCAAAGAGCTGTCAAAGGACACCAGAAACAAAATTGTAGCCCTGCACCAGGCTGGGAAGACTGAATCTGCAATAGCCAACCAGCTTGGAGTGAAGAAATCAACAGTGGGAGCAATAATTAGAAAATGGAAGACATTCAAGACCACTGATAATCTCCCTCGATCTGGGGCTCCACGCAAAATCCCACCCCGTGGGGTCAGAATGATCACAAGAACGGTGAGCAAAAATCCCAGAACCACGCGGGGGGACCTAGTGAATGAACTGCAGAGAGCTGGGACCAATGTAACAAGGCCTACCATAAGTAACACACTACCCCACCATGGACTCAGATCCTGCAGTGCCAGACGTGTCCCACTGCTTAAGCCAGTACATGTCCGGGCCCATCTGAAGTTTGCTAGAGAGCATTTGGATGATCCAGAGGAGTTTTGGGAGAATGTCCTATGGTCTGATGAAACCAAACTGGAACTGTTGGTAGAAACACAACTTGTCGTGTTTGGAGGAAAAAGAATACTGAGTTGCATCCATCAAACACCATACCTACGGTAAAGCATGGTGGTGGAAACATCATGCTTTGGGGCTGTTTCTCTGCAAAGGGGCCAGGACGACTGATCCAGGTACATGAAAGAATGAATGGGGCCATGTATCGTGAGATTTTGAGTGCAAACCTCCTTCCATCAGCAAGGGCATTGAAGATGAAACGTGGCTGGGTCTTTCAACATGACAATGATCCAAAGCACACCACCAGGGCAACGAAGGAGTGGCTTCGTAAGAAGCATTTCAAGGTCCTGGAGTGGCCTAGCCAGTCTCCAGATCTCAACCCTATAGAAAACCTTTGGAGGGAGTTGAAAGTCCATGTTGCCAAGCAAAAAGCCAAAAACATCACTGCTCTAGAGGAGATCTGCATGGAGGAATGGGCCAACATACCAACAACAGTGTGTGGCAACCTTGTGAAGACTTACAGAAAACGTTTGACCTCTGTCATTGTCAACAAAGGATGTATTACAAAGTATTGAGATGAAATTTTGTTTCTGACCAAATACTTATTTTCCACCAGAATATGCAAATAAAATGATAAAAAAACAGACAATGTGATTTTCTGGATTTTTTTTTCTCAGTTTGTCTCCCATAGTTGAGGTCTACCTATGATGTAAATTACAGACGCCTCTCATCTTTTTAAGTGGTGGAACTTGCACTATTGCTGACTGACTAAATACTTTTTTGCCCCACTGTAAGTAGATTTGATACTGGTGTCCGTACCTCATTTACCTATTTTATACTTGCTAAAGTCAGTAAAGTAAACCGTTCACTGTGTGCCTTATAAATTTGTGTCTTATATTGTTTACAATATGTTGACTGTGGCTTAAATCTTTTTAATAATTTAACCCCTTAGTGATAGAGACAATTTAGTACTTAATGACCAAGCCAATTTTTACAATTCTGACCACTGTCACTTTATAAGGTTATAGCTCTGGAACTCTTTAACATATCCCACTGATTCTGAGAATGTTTTTTCAAGACATATTGTACTTTTCTTTGATATAATTGAGTTCATTTGTGAAAAAAACGTGAATTTGGCAAAAATGTTGCAATTTTGAAACTTTAATTTTTGTACCCTTAAATCAGAGAGTGGTGTAACACAAAATAGGTAATAAATAACATTTTCCACATTTCTACTTTAAATCGGCACAATTTTGGAAACCCAATTTTTTTTCTTGAGGACGTTATAAGGATTAAAAGTTTACCAGCAATTTCTCATTTTTCCAACAAAATTTACAAAACCATTTTTTCTAGGGACCACCTCACATTTGAAGTGAGTTTGGTGGGTCAATACAACAGAATATACCCAGAATTGACACCATTCTAAAACCTGCACCCCTTAAGATGCGAAAAACCACATTAAAAAAGATTGTTAACCCTTGAGGTGCTTCACGAGAACTAAAGCAATGTGGAAGAAAAAATGAGCATTTTACTTTGTTTCACATAAAAATTATATTGGAACCACTTTTTCACAAGGGTATTAGGCGAAAAAGTACCAGAAAATTTGTTGTGCAATTTCTCTTGAGTACGCTGATTTTTTTAATGCAAAATTGGCTGGAATCAATGGTGGCACCATGTCATGTTTGGAGACCCTCTGATGTACCTAAACACTGGAACCCCTCAATTCTAACTCCAACACACCCCAATCCCTAATCCTATAACTAACCCTAACCTAATCATAAACCTAACCTTAACAGACCCCTAATCCTAATCCCAACCCTAACCGTAATCCCAACCATAACCACAACCCTAACCCACCCCTAGCTTAAGCCCAACCCTAATCCTAGCTTTACCCCAACCCTAACCCTAACTTTAGCCAACCCTAACTTTAGCCCAACCCTAACACTAGCCCCAACCCTAACTCTAGCCCCAACCATAACCCTAGCCCAACCCTAACCCTAGCCTCAACCCTAACCCTTGCCCCAAACCTAACCCCAACCCAACTCTAACCCTAGCCTCAACCCTTACCCTAGCTTTAGCCCAACCCTAACTCTAGCTTTATCCCAACCCTAACACTAGCTTTATCCCAACCCTAACCCTAGCTTTAGCACAATCCAAACTCTATCTTTAGCCCAGCTCACTTTAGCCCAACTATAACCCTAATGGAAAAATGGAAATATATATTTTTTATTATTTTTATTTTATTTTTTTCCCTAATGGGGTGATAAAGAGGGTTTTTTTTTTTTTACTATTTTTTAATTTTGATCGCTGTGATAGGGTCTATCACAGTGATCAAAATGAACCAATAGGAACATTTTCTTATTATTTGCTGGGTGCCGGCTTGCAGATTTTGGCGGGTGTCCTGAAAGAAGATGCCGGCGGTCAGGGGGACTTCACGGGGAGTTGCAGAGACATCAGCAGCATCGGGGGATCAGGGGACCTCATTTCTCTGTCCACTGAGGAGGAGAGAGAAATTAAATGGGAAATCTGATTTTTTTTTTCGCAACATCAGGGTCGGTAAAAAACTGCCCTGAATCATGCTCTGAGTCTGGAGGGCACTATACCCTTATACTCAGCCCCATTAAAAAGTGGTGCTTTGGTTTAAGTACCCTTAACTGCCGCCGTTAAAAGATGTATCGGCGGTCATTAAGGGGTTAAGTTAAAAATAAAATCATAAACCCACATTTTGATTTATAGATATGAATTAATGAGTCAAATGTGCTGACGTAATTGGCAAGAATTTTCTCTTTGCTTAATTTGTTTCGACAAACATCACTACAAGCCCTCATGATGACCTTTATAAAATGTAATATCTTATTCAGAATTACCAAACAAGAACAAAGACTTTTTATGCCCTACAGACTTTTTGAACAATATTATATGATTGCAATTTGGTAATTATTTGCTTTACGCTTTACTGTAAAATTCTCAATAAAAAGTTAATGAGCTAGACTAGACTACAGACTATGTTAGAAAAAATACATAATTACCCAAGTCATCCCTTTTTCTCTTTTAATTTTTAGCATTGTTAAGTAAATATAAAGATAATAATAAGGTGCGTTCGCAGCCTGGTGTGCATCATGCAGAGATGGTAACTGCTGCACGGTAATGGAGGACACCAGGTGGTGGTATCACACTGGACACACGTGGGTTAACCGTCACCTGGTATGCACTTGCGACGAGCTCTGTTACTTCACAGAGCTGCAGTACCACAGAGCACAAATACCGTACCCTGTTAGCTGTCACAGGGAACAGCTGAATCAGCGCTAGAGTTCAGTCACAAGACAGCCCCAGGGACGTAGGGTATGTATCTCTCTAAACCCACTAGCGCATGGCGTCACACTTGCGATGCCTGGACATCACCTGACTAATAGATTTAGTGCACACACTGCACGCATTATTGCACTAGTGAATGCCTCTAACCACCCTGACTAGGGAATTAAGCACACTGATTGCGCACGACGTCGAACTGGCGAACGCCACTAGTAGACGCTGGTTATCATGCTCAGTGCTGGCAATGCACTGCTTGGTGCTGTATTTGCTCCAATCACCCAGATTCAGACACAACACAAGGAAAGATAAGTAGGAGCTTGTACCAGTTACATACATGCATCCACACACACCATGATTTTGGATATACTAGCACACGGCCGTGTAGCTGGGCTAACCTTTTATAGTGGCAGTCTTCCGGGACCTTGCTACTGAACCAATCTGAGCAGCTTGAGGACCTGAGCATGTGACCTCCAACCACCAATGAGAGGTCGTCTCAGGGGCATGCTCAGATGGCCAAAAGCAGGACTTAGTCCTAGGACGTCTGCTCGCCGCTGACTAATGCTGGTTACTATAGCTGGTCCTGGGATGGCAGCAGCAACCAGACACACAGCATTAGCCTAAGCAAGAAACTGGGAACTACGTCTCTGCTGAGCAGGATCCTCTGAGGAAGAACATGACATGGCTTGATATTCCCCCTGTGAAGCGGTGGGAACTTGATGCCTAACAAGCATGATTACAAGTTTTGTATTTGTTGCTTACTTTATTATTATTTTTTAGTTCTGTGGACAAGACCTAAAAATTGCATTGCTGTAAATAGTATGCCCATATCACTAAAGGAATTAAATGCCATGCAATCAGAAAAAGTAATAGCAGAAAAAATATATCATAATTAAAAAAAATGGATTAGAGCTTTATGTTATTTCTGTGACTGTAAATTTGTTCTGTGAAATAATTTAAGTCAAAATGTAAGATTTTTTTGTTTTGCCATCCAGTGGATGAGGAGAGTGCTGATAGCTATTACTAGTATTTCTTGATACAGACGAAAAATACAACAAATACAACTGGAAACAAGACAAGAGTCAAAAGTAGTGGTATTCTTTGGAAGAGCATCTTTAAATGTGCTATTCAAAATGAATTCCTTTGCTAATGCAAAAGTAAAAAAAAAATGGTATATGACTTGTTTTGGGCACCTTCACCATGCTGTGATTTTAATTACATCCTAACACAGTTGGTTCTGAGCTTCCTATAAAAGCAGGCTTTACCATGTTATTAGCCATAGGTAAGTGTTCACACTATGCAGTCAGCTCAGTTACCCATCCGATCTGAGATTACCTTGACGTTTGGTGGATGGGCTCACAACTTTTGGCCAAATCTTGTGCTAAGAATCTCATGTGTTTTTTCATAAATTTCCCTAGCCATTATGCTATTCACATTTCACATATTGCACATTTCCTTGCCTTAGCACAGTAAATTTTTGAGTGCAGCCATTAATCTATTTGCTATATGACTTTTTTGGTTATGCACCAGTTCAGATTAGATTGCTGTTTGGTCAGTTTTCTTATATTTACTATGTATTATTTTTCTGGCTTGAACTGTTGTGAATTACGCTCTTGGGCTCCCTCCGGTGGTTGTAAGTGGCACTTTTGTGAGTTCTGCTCTTAGGCTCCTGTTGTGAATTCCGTTCTCGGGCTCCCTCCTGTGGTCATGAGTGGTACTGTGTGAGTTTGTTCTTGGGCTCCCTCTGGTGGCCTTTAGCGATATGGCGGGTCTTGGCTGGGCTCAGCTGTTTCATCTCCTGCTAGGCTGGGCCTATTTAACTCACCTGGACCTTTACTTGTCGCCTGCTGTCGGTGTATTCAGTCCTGATCCTGTGCTCTCCTGAATATTCCTTGTGACCAGTCTCCTGCTATGAGAAGCTAAGTTTGCTTGTTCAGTTTCTCATTATTTCCTTGAAAACGTTTCTCATTATATTTTGAGTTCAGCCCAGCTTGCTTTTATGTGATTTTTGCTTGCTGGTTAGTTCTGGGGTGCAGAGTGCGCCCCTCACATCGTGAGTCGGTGTGGGGGTTCTTGTATTCTCTGCGTGGTTTACTTTTGATAGTTTTGTACTGACCGCACAGACACCTATCTATTTTCTGCCTATCTAGTATTAGCGGGCCTCATTTGCTAAACCTGTTTCATCTCTACGTTTGTGTTTTCCCCTTAACTCACCGTTATTATTGGTGGGGGGCTATCTCAAACTTTGTGGATATTTCTCTGAGGCAAGTGAGGTCTTTGCTTTCTCTCTAGGGATAGTCAGTTTCTCAGGCTGTGACGAGACGTCTAGGTTTTCAGGTAACGTTCCACAGCTGCCTTTAGTGTGTTTGGATAGGATCAGGATTGCGGTCAGTATAGCTTCTACATCCCCAGAACTTGTCCTATATATTCAGGGTATATGTGTCAGGTCAGTTTGAGATCCTACCACCAGGATCATAACAGGCTCCCTCCGGTGGTTTTGAGTGGAACTGCTGCTCCTTGGATTTAGCAGTCAGCAGCTGCTTCCACTGATCGTCTTTCTGGCTCGGCTATTTATCCTGGCTCTCTCCTTCAGCCTGGGCCAGTTGTCAATGGTTCCTGGTTGGATTCACATCTCTGCTTGGATTTCCTTGATATTCTGACCAGTTCAGCAAAGATAAGTCCTTGCTTCTTCTTTTGATGTCCACATATTGTGAACTTAATCGTTCAGCTCTTTCTATGTTTTTTCTTGTCCAGCTTGTCAATATGGATTTATTCAGTTAAGCTGGAAGCTCTGGGAAGCAGATTTACCCTCCACATCTTTAGTCAGGTGTGGAGATTTTTGTAAACTTTGTGGTGGATTTTTCTAGTTTTTTTTATACTGACCGCACAGTATTCTGTCCTGTTCTATCTATCTAGCTAGACTGGCCTCCTTTGCTACATTCGGATTTCATTCTGCGTATGTCATTTCCCTCTCCACTCACAGTCAATATTTGTGGGGGGCTGCCTTTCCTTTGGGGATTTTCTCTGAGGCAAGATAGCTTTCCTGTTTCCATCTTTAAGGGTAGTTAGTCCTCCGGGTGTGACGAGGTGCCTAGGGAGTGACAGGAACATCCCACGGCTACTTCTAGTGTTGTGATAAGCTCAGGAACTGCGGTTAGTACAGGTACCATCTCCTCCAGAGCTCGTCCCATGTTGCTCCTAAACCACCAGTTCATAACATTGAACGCTCTGCCCTTCACCATGCTGTGATTTTAATTACATCCTAACACAGTTGGTTCTGAGCTTCCTATAAAAGCAGGCTTTACCATGTTATTAGCCATAGGTAAGTGTTCACACTAGGCAGTCAGCTCAGTTACCCATCTGATCTGAGATTACCTTGACGTTTGGTGGATGGGCTCACAACTTTTGGCCAAATCTTGTGCTAAGAATCTCATGTGTTTTTTCATAAATTTCCCAAGCCATTATGCTATTCACATTTCACATATTGCACATTTCCTTGCCTTAGCACAGTAAATTTTGAATGCAGGCATTGATCTATTTGCTATATGACTTTTTTGGTTATCCACCAGTTCAGATTAGATTGCTGTTTTGTTAGTTTTCTTATATTTACCTTGTTTTGGGCACCGTCAGACTATGTAAGGACAAACCACATGCAAAATAAGGGGGGAAGATGACATAAATGTAATCATACATTTCTAGAAGAAATAACAGAGGAGAAGCACAACAAACAATTCTGAGAAACGATGCTTCAGAGCTGTTATTATGAGGAGTGCAATCATTTACTAGAAAAGTAAGAAAATCAAATTCTAGTAATTTTACTGTGGGACAATCTTATTACATTTTTTAATATTACATTCTGTTGTCGTCAAATATCTATTGTGCTTTTAGTAACTAGCCGTAATGTTTACAATGTCATTAAACATGCATATGAGTCCAGCTTGGCTTTACTAGTTACAGTCAATCTCAGAAATAGTTCTTAGATTCGCTATCTATGGAGGCAGTCAGAAGCCGTACACATAGTGTAACATATCTAAAAGGATGAATACAATTATATTTCAATATCCTGGAACAGTTAAAGTAATAAATGCATTATACGACTGAATAAATACAACTTTATTGATGGGACAGATGTTAATACATACCAGCCAGTTCCTACAAAATTCCTCCATCACTTTCACATACAATAGTATAGTTGTGGCTTGATACTTGCTCTAACCTCTGATATAATTACATTTTTCAATACCATTGATCACAACAGTATATCAAGAAGGATGATAGGATGAAGCTGGCAGGTGAAAGCAAAATGAGATTTTTGTGCCACATGCTTGCTTTTCATCATTAAAGGGAATCTGTCAGCAGATTTTTGCTATGTAATCTGAGGACAGGATGAGGTAGGGGCTGACACATAGATTACAAGGATGTTTCACTTATTGGTCTGTGTTCTGTTCCAATATAATGACTGTTTTATCACCTGACATTATCACTGTCTGTACTACAGCTTCTTAAAGACCTTGTCTGACCACTCCTCCGCCTCTGATAAGCAGCTCCCTGTCATTGTACACAAAAAGCTGTGGTGTGTGCGAGGGCTGTTTTCTGAGCTCTGGTAGATGCTAAATCTAAAAATTCTGTGTCACAACTGCTGCACTCAGTAAACTAAGTGACACATCTTTGGAATCAGGGTCTCTTTTACTACATTTTGCTCCTCTTCAAAGAAGTAGTTAAAATCTGGTGACAGATTCTCTTGGTAGAAGGGGCCTAGATATTGCACCTTTTTGTAACTACAATGACAATCACTTTTTTTAGAAACATCAGGGTTGCTTCCCTATGCATAATTGATCTTCATTCTAAATAAGATCCACTGGCTTCTCACTGTGGATGGATTTATTGAATGTAGAATTACAGAGTTCAGCAGTACCTCATCATAGTATCCTTATACAATTCAATATAATGGAGAGCATTGCGCAGCTGCAAAGCGACAATGCAGTTTTATTTTTCCTGCAGACACAGTATTCACTTCCAGCCATCGGGGTGGCACTAGGGCTGTAAACAGTCTGCATCTACTATAGAGTAAGAGCCCTGTGATCACTTCCTCTGCTCCTTGACAGAATGCTTGATCTACAAACATGCTGCAGAGAGTCAGGGAGTAGTGGGCATGTTTCACTGTCTGCTAAATTCTTACTGCTTACAGCCCTTGTGAACAGCTGCAGGTAGAATATAATGTAATTTCTTCCCTGCAACCATACTTCCAATAAAACTTCTGCATGTTTTAAAACATTATTTACCTGCAGATTGCTGCTAAGACTGCAGGTATATAGCGTATTTTTCTTTTTCTTTTTTTTTTGCTGACAGGCTTCCCTTAGTGTCGTGTAACAAGTGCTTGAAAATGGTGACAGTAGCTGCTATCAGTGTCTATAGCTGTGATCTGATAGCTGTTACTGCACATGATAAATATAAGTAAATAAGTACTATTTTTTCTGACTTGAACGCCCCGCCCTTCACCATGCTGTGATTTTAATTACATCCAAGCACAGTTGGTTCTGACCTTCATATAAATGCAGGCTTTACCATGTTATTAGCCATAGGTAAGTGTTCACACTAGGCAGTCAGGTCAGGTACCCATCCGATTTGAGATTACCTTGACGTTTGGTGGATGGGCTCACATTTTTTGGACAAATCTTGTACTAAGCATCTCATGTGTTTTTTCAAAGATGTTACTGCACATGAGCCATCGGAGCCATCTTACTGGTGAAGAAAAGACTAATTCTCCTCCAAGATGGCGCTGCCCTCGTCTGCTCATCAGGCAAAAAAAATACTCTATATACCTGTAGTCTTAGCAGTAATCTGCAGGTAAATAATGTTTTAAAACATGCAGAAGTTTAATTGGAATTTTCAAATTGATTTTTTTCCAAGCTGAATAGCATGAAGAAAATGTTTTATTGGCACATTAAACATGCGATTATGCTGCAGAGTAGGTGCCAGTCCGCCTGTCAGCAGTCTGTATTATGAATATCTAATCAGAACATCACATGAAGACCCCCCCACAGCCGGAGCATGAGCATATCATTAACTCAAAACTGAAAATAAAGATTAAACAACAACCACAAGATTGATTTCATCAACCCAAGTATCATTTTAATCAGAATAGCGGCCCCAACTTGACACTGTGTGTAGGTTACTGAGCACAATCCTGCTGACAGGTTCCCTTTAATGGCTAAATTACTAAAACACAAAAAACCTGCATACAGTACGTGATTTTGTAGCATTCCAGTGAAGGCAATCAAAAAGAACTTGTCTTCTGTAATTTTTAAAGGTGTAATAATTTACTGCTCACCTCATCACATGTGGTCCGGAAATCCATATGCCGTAGCACAGAAAGGAGTATTTGTCTAAAAAAAAATAAAACAAAAAGAATTACTATCCCACATTGATATTTTCAGAAAACCTCAACAGTCATTAGCAATGAAGAGAGTTAAGTAGGTGAGACAGGCCAGATGTAAGAGTAGATCTCCTTTTGTATGTTTTTTTATATTTTGTAGATTTTTTTTGCAAACAAACTTATACTATCTGGTGGTTGCTTTCATATCTTTTCTTCTGAAATTTGAAAGTGGAAGGTTTCATTTTTGGGTTGTTGGCATACATGAAGAAATCTTTTGATGCTCAAATTCGTCAGACATATTTTTTTTAAAAATGTGATTTTTCAGCACATTGATTTGTGGCAAATCTAAAGTGCTGGAAAGCCACCAATTGCCCTCAAAAGATGTGACTCTGAGGTCTCATAGAACTGTATCCAAACCCTTTCTAGCTACTAAATAGAAACACAGACATCAATTTCAAAGTGACATCAACACATATGGCTATGGGTAAATGGATGTTAGCTGATTGCAACAAATGGCCTTTTTCTCAACCTAATCTTCACTGCTGTTCTTTCAAGCACCATCTGTATACTTTCTTCAGCATTACATAGCTTTCAATCTCTATCCTTAAACTGTGAGCTGTGATGTCCTCTTACTATCCATATTCACCACAAAATGTCAGCTGAATTCCCTGCTTTTGCATTTATATAGGCTATAATAGTCACTCTTTGTTGACTGTGTTATATCAGGCGATGTTGATATTGTGTAATCCTTCTCAGGCTCATGAATTCTTTTGCAATGGGTAAAATGTCAAATGCCATTTCAGGCAAATTTACCAGGTTAAAGGAATTCCTAAAAAATTGTCAAGAATTTGACTTCCATTGAATTGATTTGGTCATCTACAAATGTTAAAGTTTATTTAACTGTAAGTTAATGACCAAGTGATATTTCTGTTTTTCTTTTTTAATAAATTAGCAAAAATTTCTACATTTCTGCTTTTGTTCAGTCAAGATAGGGTGCAGAGTGTACATTAATGAGAAAACAATGAACTTTTTTGAAGTTACCAAATGGCTGCAATGAAACAAAGAGTGAAAATTTCAAGGGGTCTGAATGCTTTCCGTACCCATTGTATATACCATATCTTTCAGACTATAAGATGCACTTTTTTCTTCCCAAAATTTGGCGGGAAATGGGGGGTGTGTCTTATAGTCCTGATGTACCTGCTGTGGCTTTGGATGGTGGGTGGAGGGGCAGCAGCGGCGGAGCAGTGGGTCACAAAAGGCAGGGGCTGGCTGCTGCAGCTAACCCTGGAGAACAGTGAATATTCATTTCTCTTTAATAGTGGGCACACTTTTAGCTACAGCTGCCTGCTTCCTGCAGCTGCTGGGCTTTGAAGTGTGCCTGCTACTGAAGAGAATGAATATTCACTGTACTCCATGCCCAGGGAAGTGAAGAGCAGTGAATATTCATTCCTTTTAGTAGAAGGCACAGGTGTTAGCCCGGCAGCTGCAGGATGCCAGTGGCTCAGATTACTGTGTCCACTATTAAAGATCAATGTGTATTCACTGCTCCACACACCTATTGTCCCGGACATGGGGAGCAGTGAGTTTTCTGGCAGCTGTCCTCTGCTTGTATGACATCACTGCCATTTGATGCTTATAAGCATAAATCAGCTGCTGGCATCAGAACAGGACACTGAGGGAGCACAGGGAAGGTAAGTAGAATGGTTTATTTTTTTATGTTTTTTTCTGATGGGGGCCATATATACCAGTCTTGGGAGTGGGCCATTAATACCAGGATAAGGATGAGGGGACCATATGTACCAGGATAGGGATGAGGGGGGCCATACATACCAGGATAGGAGATATTAGTACAGAATTGACCACATTTTTTGCTTCATTTTTTTTTCTTAATTCCTCCTCTAGTACTTAGGTGCGTCTTATGGTCTGAAAACTACAGTGTATATATACACACATACAGACAATATTGAAAAACATACAGAAAAAATAAGACAACAAAGGTAAAAAATAGAGAAAATGGGAGACACCTATAAAGCATGTGTGTAAGTCATAAAGGAGTACAAGTAGGTATTAGCAACAAGTAAGATATAGAATGTATACATTTCATTATAGATAAGCATACTTTTGTACAGCAAAAACATTGCACTAACTGCAAATAAATGGTGTTGGTTGGTCTAAAACTAACTTTCTTACCTACTGTCCATTTCACACAACTGTCAAATGGAAATATTTATTGTGCCAAAAGCTCAAGAAAATGATTGTATCCCACCAGGAACATGCAATGAAAACTTTTCTAAACTTTATTTTTGAAAATATCCCATTATTTTGCTCAGACTGGTTAGATCATGCTCTTGGCAAAAAAATATAAAAATCAAAAAGTGGACTAAAGATATTTTAGTCTGCAGTTCTGTAGTCTAGAAATCCTAACTACTTAACGGCTAAAATCCCTAATATGATCTTAAACTACTTATTCCTATTGAATTATTAGGATCCAAACATGGTAGAAAAAATGGAAAAGGTAAGTCAGTACCCAGTCTTAATGTGATTTCAGAAGAGGTTTGAACCTACCACATCATAACAATCAGCATCAAACACCTAATTATTAGAGATCTTCAAATATTTATATCAGGACAGATTATAGCTACACCATATTGCTGATCTGTCACTGCTGCTGGCAACTCTTCTAATTCTTTTCTTCTTTATCAATTGAATCATCAAATTATTCACATGCTACTACACTCATTGTCTTCACAGTTGCAGCTGTACAACATATTACTATGTGAAGTATTTTTACAATGTTTTAGATCATTTTCTTTGTGTCTTTATAGCTTAGCTATGAGCTCTGTCAAACTCTCGCTAATTTAAATCACCCTGAAATGGCTGCTGCATTCCCTACTTAGGTTTTCATACAGGCTGTGGTAGAAACTTAAATGACTGCACTATGTGATAGCTGCAAGGCAATATTGGGATATCCATGCATTTGTGCCTGAAATCATGTCAAGCTTCTGTGGCTGATGCAATCTTCTGCAATGTGTAAGCTGGCGTTTTGTAGGTGATTTGCGCAGAATTGCAAATTATTTGAATGTTTCCGGATCTGCAGATTTCATAACATTTTAGGTGATTCACATCAAAATGATTTGCTCATCTTTACTAATTAGTAAAATAAATCTTAAATCTTGAGTTTAAAATATTATGAAAATCCTTTTAGCTACAATCTAATATCTGACTTCTGTGGTTGGGGAAAACACAATGCAGTAAGCTGCAGGAAACATGTGTAACAAGATGCAGGAGTTTACAGGTTTGAAAAAATATGCCAGGCTCATACAATAAAATTAACACGAATAATTAATTTAGTGTAGTTTGGATGCAGATTTCTTATCAAAAGCTATGAATTTACAACTGAAAAAAAGGTTTAAGGATATACTGGGACTTTTCTCATTTGTATATAGCCTAAAATCATATGCATCAATAACTGCATTAATGTGAACGTAGCTTAGAGACTCATGTACCCTGCCTTAATTGACCACATGCAAAATAAATGACACATGAAAAAACACAGAATGCTGAGGAAAACAGGAGATTATATTTTGTGATGGCATTTTTTTTCATTCTCAATCTTTACAATGTCACAGTACAAAGAAGCAGTTGCCAAAATTAACATAAACAGGTATGCTGTATCCTTTTAATAACACAAGATTAGCTGCTCTTGATTTGTAATTACAGGTGTGGAATACAGTTTATTTTTTTAATTTATTTTATGCACTGAGATAAGTCAATGAGTTTGTAAGAATCTTGATAACCATTGCAAATGCAATATGTAGACTAGTATGGTAGCTAGTTGGTAGCTCTGTTGTACCCTACCCTTAGAAATCATACACATTGTAATATGATTGTAATGAGCTGTTCAACAAAGCTGCACTGCCAAACTGAGATTTGATTAATCTGTTCTTTAAAAAAAAAAAAAAATGATTACAATAGTTAGAGAAAAAGTTCCCACAACGGAAAAGAAATCCAATAAAGTAAAGGCTGCAAATGTGCAGTATATTCACATTGACTTGAGTTGCAGATAAAAGGAAATACCTACTACATAGCAGGTTAATATTATGGGTAATGGACATGCATGTCATCATGGTGACAACTGTCAGCGGAGAATACAGGAAAACAAAAATCTGACAAATATGTTTACTCAGTAATCTGACTCAGAATCACAAGTTTGACATGTCATCCCAACAGATGTTTTATAAACTGAATGTCAAAAATGTCATCTCCAATGTTCTCATCTGATATTAAAAAGCAGAACAATCTCGGTTTAAATTTGATTTGGGAAACTCTGACATTTAATTTTTAGATGTTAAAAATTGGTCAAAACAAGAGTCTTTTAAATCCCTTTCTCCTTTTAAAAAGACAAAATCTGTTACATTTATTAAAGCAAACTTTAGATTTAAATCCCTACATTTAAATTACAATTGACAATCACAATTTCTTCTTGTGCATTACCGGATGCCCTAAGATGCTCAGTCAAGCACACATGCTGGCTAAGTAACGAACATGCACAAAAAATAGATTTAATTGCTTTAAATTGAAAGTTTCATGTTAATATTATATATTCGCTGTACATCCTCATTCTTATCCGTGTAATCCCAGTTCACTTATAAACATGAAAATGTGAAATATAGATAATAAATGTGTAGAAATTACACTGCATATTGCATGGTCCTTACAACTACAGGAATATTGAATTTCACATTTTCTGGCTGTATCATTCATAATGAAAGGATGCTTACATTTTATGCACATTTTTTACACTGTAATAGCTCTTCTTATGATATGTAATAGTGCATGCACAATCGCTACTGTTAAAGAAGTGCTATGGTGATGGCAGGGCCAAGTTCTTATAGCTACAAAGCACAGTTTTCTTTATCATGAATATTTAGAAAATGAAAAATCAAGAAGATACAATTACGAAATGTACTAAATAAGATAATGATCTTTAAAAAAAAGCTTTGTGGTGTTATTTCCTCATACTGGTACATACTCAAAGATGGTTAAAATATATTCTCTCCTTCTCTGCTTCACCCTTCCAGCTCTTCTTGGGTTGTTTAGATAGTTTGTGAAGTCTGTAATTAATGCTGTCTGATATCTCATGGCGATAGGACAATATTGGATGAAAGTTGTTCATCCTATACAACTGATCCAAGAGCAATCAGTTGAAAAAAAAGTTGTGCAGACACTGATTTCAACTGGCTCTGTTTTCTTTTAACATTGAAGTCTTTGATAAAGATTGTCATCTAGATTGAAACGCGTTGCTTCTATCCCCTTTTCTCTGCCATGAGGAGCACCCACCAACGCTGCAAGTTTAAAATGGATTAATAAAGATTGGAATTTTAACTGGAACTACAACTTTTTTGCTGTATCGTTCATCACTTCTCATCAGGACGGTGTTCCGTGCACCTGTGGTGGCTGTCGGTGAGATGGCTTTAGCCCATTTTCTTTAGATTTACCTAAAGACACTGACTCAAAGGTCTCACTCTAAGCAAAATTTAAAAAATGGCACATTTTTAAAGCTTTTACAGGCTCGTTATTAATGTATTTTTTAACTTAATGATTAGTACAGAGCTCCATTACCGCCGCTGCTTTCTGTCAAATACAGAGGCGACCTTATTTACTTCAGTGGCCATTGCTACACTATCTGACACGAGTCATTGACTGGAAAAATGTTGCTCCTGAATGAATGCAGCTAAGTTTTGTAGTCCTGTATATGCCCGTAACTTGATCATGTAAGACACAGATTACATCACATGAGCTGCCCAGAATTATACTGTGGCTCTTATCCTGCCCTTTTGATACTGCTGGACTAGTTATCTCCCTTAATGAAGTTTAATATATTTTCCATAATAAACAAACATTACATTTTTTTAACCCCTTAACGACCGCCGATACGCCTTTTAACGGCGGCCGCTAAGGGTACTTAAACCACAGCGCCGTTAATTAACGGCGCTGTGGAAAAAGTGAATAGCGCCCCCCAGAGTCGGATTTTCTCTGGGGTCTCGGTTGCTGAGGGTAGCCGAGACCCCAGAGAACATGATTCGGGGGGTTTTTACCGACCCCCGAGTTGCGATCGCCGGTAATTAACCGTTTACCGGCGGTTGCAACAAAAAAAAAACGCGATTTGCCATTTAATTTCTCTGTCCTCCGATGTGATCGCACATCGGAGGCAGAGAAATAGTGTCCCCGATGGCCCCCAATAGCCCCCCAATACTCACCTATCTCCCCCGGTGCTCCTCATGGCTCCCGATGGGCGCCGCCATCTTTTTTCCGGGAAAAAATGGCCGCCCGGCACCCGGAAGATCTTTGGGGTCTCGGCTGCCGGGGGTAGCCGAGACCCCAAAGAACATGACCCCTGTTTTGCGATCGCCGGTAAATAACTGTTTACCGGCAACCGCAAAAAAAAAAAAGTGATCTGTAATTCTCTGTCCTCTGATGTGATCGCACATCAGAGGACAGAGAAATAGGGGGATTCGGGGACCCTATCATACTCACCCGGTGTCCCCGGGTCTTCCTGCGTCTCCTCTTGCCGGCCGGCTTCTTCCTCTGCAAAGAAAATGGCAGGCGCATGCGCAGTGCGCCCGCCATCTGTTGCCATCTGCCGGCCGGCAGGAGAGACGAGTTGGGGCTAAAATTAGGGTTAGGGTTAGGGCTAGGGTTAGGGTTAGGGTTAGGGCTAGGGTTAGGGCTAGGGTTAGGGTTAGGGCTAGGGTTAGGGTTAGGGCTAGGGTTAGGGTTAGGGTCGGAGCTAAATTTAGGGTTAGGGTTAGGGTTAGGCTACTTTCACACTAGCGTTTTTTGGCTTCCATCGCAATGCGTCGTTGGAGAAAAAACGCGTCCTGCAAAAGTGCTTGCAGGATGCGTTTTTTTCTCCATTGACTTGCATTAGCGACACATTGCGACGGATTGCCACACGTCGCATCCGTCGTGCGACGGATGCGTCGTCCTTTGGCGGACCGTCGGCACAAAAAAACGCTACATATAACTTTTTTTGTGCGACGTGTCCGCCATTTCCGACCGCGCATGCGCGGCCGGAACTCCGCCCCCGCCTCCCCGCACCTCACAATGGGGCAGCGGATGCGTTGAAAAAACAGAATCCTCTGCACCCATTGTGCGGCGTTTACAATGCTAGCGTCGGTACGTCGGCCCGATACACTGCGATGGGCCGAGTACGACGCTAGTGTGAAAGTAGCCTTAGGCTTCTTTCACATTTGCGTCGGTACGGGGCGGTCGCAATGCATCAGCCCGACGTACCGATGCACGTTGTGAAAATTGTGCACAACGTGGGCAGTGGATGCAGTTTTTCAATGCATCCGCTGCCCAGTCGATGTCTTGGGGAGGAGGGGGCAGAGTTACGGCCACGCATGCGCAGAAATGGTGGACGCGACGTACAAAAAAAAGGTTACATTGAACTTTTTTTGTGACGACGGTCCACCAAAACACAATGGATCCAGTGCACGATGGACGCGACGTGTGGCCATCCGTCGGTAATACAAGTCTATGGGCAAAAAAGGCATCCTGTGGGCACATTTGCAGGATCCGTTTTTTGTCCAAAAC
This sequence comes from Ranitomeya variabilis, assembly GCF_051348905.1. Classification (NCBI taxonomy): domain Eukaryota; kingdom Metazoa; phylum Chordata; class Amphibia; order Anura; family Dendrobatidae; genus Ranitomeya; species Ranitomeya variabilis. The sequence continues at coordinate 448,513,590 of NC_135237.1, read as the reverse complement.
GACGGATTGTGATGGATGCCACACGACGCAAGTGTAAAAGTAGCCTTAGGGTTAGGGTTGGGGCTAAAGTTAGGGTTAGGGCTAGGGTTGGGGCTAAAATTAGGGTTAGGGTTAGGGTTGGGGCTAAAGTTAGAGATAGAGTTGGGATTAGGGTTAGGGTTTGGATTAGGGTTGGTATTAGGGTTACGGTTGGGATTAGGGTTACGTTTGGGATTAGGGTTGGGATTAGGGTTAGGGTTGGGATTAGGGTTAAGGTTAGGGTTGGGATTAGGGTTAGGGGTGTATTGGGATTAGGGTTAGGTTTGAGGTTAGGGTTGAGATTAGGGTTAGGGGTGTGTTGGATTTAGGGTTTTGATTAGGGTTATGGTTAGAGTTGAGATTAGGGCTGTTTTGGGGTTAGGGTTGTGATTATCGTTAGGGTTGTGATTAGGATTATGGATCGGGTTGAGATTAGGGTTAGGGGTGTGTTGGAGTTAGGGTTGGAGTTAGAATTGGGGGGTTTCCACTGTTTAGGTACATCAGGGGGTCTCCAAACACGACAGACAATTTTGCGCTAAAAAAGTCAAATGGTGCTCCCTCCCTTCTGAGCTCTGCCATGCGCCCAAACAGTGGTTTACCCCCACATATGGGGCATCAGCGTACTCGGGATAAATTGCACAACTATTGGGGTCTAATTTCTCCTGTTACCCTTGTGAAAATAAAAACTTGGGGGCTAAAAATCTTTTTTGTGGGAAAATTTTTTTTATTTTATTTTCACTACTCTGCATTATAAACTTCTGTGAAGCACTTGAGCATTCAAAGTTCTCACCACATATCTAGATAAGTTCCTTAGGGGGTCTAGTTTCCAAAATTTGGTCACTTGTGGGGGATTTCTACTGTTTAGGTACATCAGGGGCTCTGCAAACGCAACATAACACCCACAGACAATTCTATCAAAGTCTGAATTCCAAAATGGCGCTCCTTCTCTTCCGAGCTCTGCCGTGTGCCCAAACAGTAGTTTACCCCCACATATTGGGTACCAGCATACTCAGGACAAATTGGACAACAACTTTTTTGGTCCAATTTCTCTTGTTACCCTTGAGAAAATAAAAATTTGGGGGCTAAAAAATCTTTTTTGTGGGAAAAAATATATTTTTTATTTTCACTACTCTGCATTATAAACTTCTGTGAAGCACTTGGGCATTCAAAGTTCTCACCACATATCTAGATAAGTTCCTTGGGGGGTCTATTTTCCAAAATGGGGTCACTTGTTGGGGGTTTCTACTGTTTAGGTACATTAGGGGTCTGCAAACGCAACATAACGCCAGCAGACAATTCTATCAAAGTCTGCATTCCAAAACGGCGCTCCTTCCATTCCGGACTCAGCCATGCGCCCAAACAGTGGTTTACCCCCACATATGGGGTACCAGCATACTCAGGACAAATTGGACAACAACTTTTGGGGTCCAATTTCTCTTGTTACCCTTGTGAAAATAAAAACTTGGGGGCTAAAAATCTTTTTTGTTAAAATTTTTTTTTTTTATTTTCACGACTCTGCATTATAAACTTCTGTGATGCACTTGGGCATTCAAAGTTCTCACTACACATCTAGATAAGTTCCATGGGCGGTCTAATTTCCAAAATGGGGTCACTTTTGGGGGGTTTCTACTGTTTAGACACATCAGGTGCTCTCCAAACGCGACATGGCGTCCGATCTCAATTCTTGTCAATTTTGCATTGAAAAGTCAAATGGCGCTCCTTTGCTTCCGAGCTCAGCCATGCGCCCAAACAGTGGTTTACCCCCACATATGGGGTGTCGGCATACTCAGGACAAATTGTACAACAAGTTCTGGGGTCCATTTTCTCCTGTTACCCTTGGTAAAATAAAAATTTGGAGGCAAAAAATCATTTTTGTAGAAAAAATGTGATTTTTTTATTTTCACGGCTCTACGTTATAAACTTCTGTGAAGCACCTGGGGGTTTTAAGTGCTCACCACACATCTAGATAAGTTCCTTAAGGGGTCTAGTTTCCAAAATGGTGTCATTTGTGGGGGTTTTTCACTGTTTAGGCACATCAGGGGCTCTCCAAACGTGACATGGCGTCCGATCTCAATTCCAGCCAATTCTACATTGAAAAAGTAAAACGACACTCCTTCTCTTCCAAGCTCTGCAGTGCGCCCAAACATTGGTTTTCTACCCACATATGGGGTATCGACGTACTCAGGAGAAATTGCACAACAACTTTTGTGGTCTAATTTCTCCTGTTACCCTTGTGAAAATAAAAATTTGGGGGCAAAAAGATCATTTTTGTAGAAAAAATGCGATTTTTTATTTTCACGGCTCTATATTATAAACTTCTGTGAAGCACTTGGGGGTTCAAAGTGCTCACCACACATCTAGATAAGTTCCTTAAGGGGTCTAGTTTCCAAAATGGTATCACTTGTGGGGGGTTTCCACTGTTTAGGCACATCAGGGGCTCTCCAAACGCGACATGGCATCCGATCTTAATTCCAGCCAATTCTGCATTGAAAAAGTCAAACGGTGCTCCTTCACTTCCAAGCTCTGCGGTGTGCCCAAACAGTGGTTTACCTCCACATATGGGGTATCGGCGTACTCAGGAGAAATTGCACAACAAAATTTATGGTTAAATTTCTGTTTTTACACTTGTGAAAATTAAAAAAATTGGTTCTGAATTAAAATGTTTGCAAAAAAAAGTTAAATGTTCATTTTTTTCTTCCACATTGTTTCAGTTCCTGTGAAGTACGTAAATGGTTAATAAACTTCTTGAATGTGGTTTTGAGCAGCTTGAGGGGTGCAGTTTTTAGAATGGTGTCACACTTGGTTATTTTCTGTCATATAGACCCCTCAAAATGACTTCAAAGGTGATGTGGTCCCTAAAAAAACATGGTGTTGTAAAAATGAGAAATTGCTGGTCAACTTTTAACCCTTATAACTCCCTAACAAAAAAAAAATTTGTTTCCAAAATTGTGCTGATGTAAAGTGGACATGTGGGAAATGTTATTTATTAACTATTTTTTGTGACATATCTCTCTTATTTAAGGGCATAAAAATACAATTTTGAAAATTGCAAAATTTTAAAAATTTTCGCCATATTTCTGTTTTTTTCATAAATAATCGCAAGTAATATCAAAGAAATGTTACCACTAACTTGAAGTACAATATGTCACGAAAAAACATTCTCAGAATCAGCGGGATCCGATAAAGCGTTCCAGAGTTATAACCTCATAAAGTGACAGTGGTCAGAATTGTAAAAATTGGCTCGGTCATTAAGTACCAAATTGGCTCTGTCACTAAGGGGTTAAATGTTTCATATTGAGGAAATATCATTGACTATTTAGAATTTGTTCCAATTCTATGACATATTGAATTTATTTACTTATTTAAAGAGTATTTCTACCTATAATGAAAAAATTAACAAATACTAAAACATTTTATATTAGAAGAATTGCAAATGTTTGGCTACTATGTAGGTTTGTCTGTAATATATTGAAGCATTAGGGGTCCTGTTCAACAGGACCTGTAGAAGCGCAAGGGAGCGCGAAACGGCCATTGTACGATTTTTTCTTTCCGTTCTACGTCCCCCAGCTAAAGATGTTTTAAATCATCACAATAAAGATTGGATTATAAAAATGGTGAGTGCCACCCTTTTTCTCTTCAGTATATGGAATTATGCAATTGTTTACAGGGTTTGGCGCCAGTGAATCCGAAAGAGCGGTGCATTTGACGTGGTAATCACACACAGTGGATATTTGGGCTCAGGTGTTGCAGCGGTGCAGGATTTTTTCTTCTATAGTATTGATCCTATCAACATCATGGCCTCTAACCAAATACCGCTAGTCAAAGAAAAAGGGAAACAATGACTATTGTAAGTTTATTTACATGCATGCTGGCACCACTTTTTTCAGGAGTGCTGTTTGTTTCTTATTTGTGTTTGTTAAGTCATATTATTCTTTTAAAAATATTGAAATAAAATGTAATTTTTTTCTGAAACCTGTTTTGCACTCAGTTTTCTCATGTTGCTCTGCTGATTCACTTTAGAGTGTGTCTCTTGCAAAGAGGTTATTGTAGTTGCTCATCTTTTGGTGGTATTTACCATTTTACACAATGCTGAAACATCACAAAGAAGGCTACTGCCATTTTTTTTGCAGCGGAGACCTACCCTGCAGCTGTAACATCTTTTGAATTATCACACCACAGGTTGTATAGGGGGTTCAGTACCAGGGCCAATACAGATCACCTGCTCCCAATAGAGCTCAGATTGTAAGGCAGAGTCGTTTTCTATCTCCAGTCACTTGGTAAGTCTCTCCCCTGTAGAATGTAAGCTCTTATGGTTAACAGAGACCACATTTTTTCTCCTGTAGAATGTAAGTTTTTACAGTGGCATGTAAAAGTTTGGACACCACTGGTCAAAATTACTGTTATTGTGAACGGTTAAGCAAGTTGAAGATGACATGATCTCTAAAAGGCCTCAAGTTAAAGATGACACATTTCCTTTTTTATTTTATAATATATACAGTGGGTACGGAAAGTATTCATACCCCTTTACATTGTTCACTCTTTGTTTCACTGCAGCCATTTAGTAAATTCAAAAAAGTTCATTTTTTTCCCATTAATGTGGTATCAGACAGATGTGTGCGGTTTGTAGCCAGGATTTGGAGGGCTTTTTGTAAGAAGCTGGGGATCATACTGGCTTTCTCCTCTGCCTTTCACAAGGAGTCTATTTGACAGACTGAACGCACAAACCAATCTTTGGAGAAAATTTTGAGATGCCTGGCCTCTTCCAGACAGGAGGACTGGTGTGAGGTATTGCCCTTGGCAGAATTTGCATTCAACTCTCATGTGAGTCTGTCCACTGGAAAGTCTCCCTTTCAGATCAGTTATGGGTTTGACCCACATTTTGGGGAATTTTCCCGCATGGATTCAGGTTGTGCTGGAGCCAAATGCATGATACAACGTGGTTGTCCACCCGTAATATCAAGCTTAAGGTACCATCTATGAAGGTGGGCCCTGAGTTTATTGGTCCATATAAAATTGTGGAGGTATTTAACCCTGTGGCCTTCAGACTACAGTTGCCCACCTCCTTCAAAACACCTAATGTCTTCCACAGTTCCCTATTAAAGCTAGTGGGGATGGTTAGTGAAGATTCCTTGTCCGACACTCTGCCAGTATTGGTAGAGGAACAGCTGGAGTACGAGGTAGGGCTCATTGACTCTCGGTGGGTGCTCTGGAAGCTCCAGTATCTGATACATTGGAAAAGGTATTCTCTTGAGGATCGGTCATGGGTCCTGGCCAGTTCCATGCATGCCAATCATCTGGTGCACTCCTTCCATGCCAGATATCCAGGAAAGCCTGGGGGTATAGTGGCCCCCCGTTAAGAGGGGGGTACTGTCATGGTTTGGACAGGGTTAATGCCCTGCTCTCTCAGGGTTAATTGTTGTGGCCTCCTTTTGTATCTGGGAGGGATATTTATACCCACACTGAACTAGGATTCCCTGTCACCTATGCTTTCATTTTGTCTGTGTGCCTGACCCCTTGGTGTGTGTATGCATACTGTGTTGTTTGTTTGCTCTCCATGCTTGATTTTGTCTGTTTGATCCACTCGGCTTTCTGACCTCTGGCTTCCACCTGACTATTCTTCTGTCTCACCCTTCAGAACCTCGCTTGTCCCCTGGTTATTAATCTCTGCACATTTTTACTGCTCTCCGATGCCATTTGCCTCCTTTGCACCCTGGCGCCTGGCCCTGCCCCATGCCACTCCCCCTCTGTCATATGGTTCAGGTCCTGCTTGCTACCTGGTGAGCTCTGTCATTCTACTCTTGGCTCCCTTACTGCGGCGAGTAGCCTCCCAGCAGTAGTTACACCGGGGAGACTTTTTTCTCCACACATACTTATAATAATTGAGGCCAAAGAATTCTATTTTAACCTCATCGGTACATACACTCCATGACAGAAGTTATGTCGCTATCCATGTTATGTAAATAAAAGTTTATATCCTGACTTTAAATTCATCCATTGGTTGTATAAATTATTATTTTGAAAGCTGAAACCCTCCGGAATGTGGTTTAGGTTAAGAAAATAAATTGGCATCAATGCAGAAATATTGATCAGTTAATGGACACCGAATGTAGGGACTTGATTCTAAAATGCATCACACTTTTTTAGATGTTGTTGACATGCTTCTGACACTGAATTATATGGTGTGGATGCAGGAGAGGTATTCTTCTGATGATTGTTCCATGAAGGCCATATTTGTGTAGTTGTCTCTGGACAATGTATCACTAAGGTTGAGCGACTTTGACTTTTTTAGGGTCGAGTCGTGTTTCGCGAAACCCGACTATCTGAAAAGTCGAGTCGGGCGAAATCGGCCGATTACTGCGAAAAGTCGGGGATCGGCCGGAACACGAAACCCAATGCACGTCAATGGTGAAAAATTCATCTCTCTCTCTCGCTCTCTCTCTCTCCCCCTCCGTCCCAGCACAGGAAAATCTCGTGTTACACATTGCAAATCCCCACTGCGCACAAGCGATAAAATGGCGATAGGCGTGCACGCCCCTAACCCCCATGTCATTACTCTGCCCACGCTCCTTCATTGGCTGAAAAAATGACGCTAAACGCGTCATACAAACTGCGACTTTGCGCCAAGATCGCGTTCCGCATGACCGATCCTACACTGGGATCGGGTCAGGTTTCATGAAACCCGACTTAGCCAAAAGTCGGCGACTTTTGAATTTGTCCGATCCGTTTCGGTCAACCCTATGTATCACAACTTCAACGTCTGCTAATTCTTCCAGAAGGTATTTTTCAATCAACCAGGGATTTTAATTTGCCTCTCTAATAATCCTATGAGCAGCTCTCACTGAGATTTTGTTTGGTCTTCCAGACCTTATCTTAACTTCCACTGTTCCTGTTAACAGCCATTTGTTAATTAGTTTTCGAACTGAGAAAAGGGCTGCTTGAAAATACATTGCTATCTTATTATACAACCCCTGGCAAAAATTATGGAATCACCGGCCTTGGAGGATGTTCATTCAGTTGTTTAATTTTGTAGAAAAAAAGCAGATCACAGACATGGCACAAAACTAAAGTCATTTCACATGGCAACTTTCTGGCTTTAAGTAACAATAAAAGAAATCAAGAACAAAAAATGTGGTAGTTAGTAATGGTTGCTTTTTCAACCAAGCATAGGGGAAAAATTATGTAATCACTCAATTCTGAGGAAAAAATTATGGAATCATGAAAAACAAAAAAACACTCCAAAACATCACTAGTATTTTGTTGCACCACCTCTGGCTTTTATAACAGCTTGCAGTCTCTGAGACATGGACTTAATAAATGTCAAACAGTACTCTTCATCAATCTGGCTCCAACTTCCTTTGACTGCTGTTGCCAGATCTGCTTTGCAGGTTGGAGCCTTGTCATGGATAGTGTTGAGCGATACCTTCCGATACTTGAAAGTATCGGTATCGGATAGTATCAGCCGATACCCAAAAAGTATCGGATATCGCCGATACCGATACCCGATACCAATACAAGTCAATGGGACACCAAGTATCGGAAGGTATCCTGAAGGTTCCCATGGTCTGAAGGAGAGGAAACTCCCCTTCAGGCCCTGGGATCCATATTAATGTGTAAAATAAAGAATACAAATAAAAAATATTGATATACTCACCCTCTGACGCGCCCTGGTTGTAACCGCCAGCCTCCGTTCATAAAAATGAGCGCTTGAAAGACCTTAGATGACGTCACGGCTTGTGATTGGTCGCGTTGCGGTCACGTGACCGCTCCGCGACCAATCACAGGCCGCGACGTCATCTAAGGACTTTCAAGCGCTCATTCTTATGAACGGAGGCTGGCGGTTACAACCAGGGCACGTCAGAGGGTGAGTATATCAATATTTTGTATTTTTATTCTTTATTTTACACATTAATATCGATCCCGATACCGATTCCCGATAGGACAAAAGTATCGGATCTCGGTATCGGAATTCCGATACAGCAAATATCGGCCGATACCCGATACTTGCGGTATCGGAATGCTCAACACTAGTCATGGACCATTTTCTTCAACTTCCACCAAAAATTTTCAATTGGATTGAGATCCGAACTATTTGCAGGCCATGACATTGACCTTATGTGTCTTTTTTCAAGGAATGTTTTCATAATTTTTGCTCTATGGCAGGATGCATTTATCATCTTGAAAAATGATTTCATCATCCCCAAACATCCTTTCAATTGATGGGATAAGAAAAGTGTCCAAAATAAGAACATAAACTTCTGCATTTATTAAATATGTAACGACAGCCATCTTCCCAGTGCCTTTACCTGACATGCAGTCCCACATCATCAATGACTGTGGAAATTTGCATGTTCTGTTCAGGCAGTCATCTTTGTAAATCTCATTGGAATGGCATCAAACAAAAGTTCCAGCATCATCACCTTACCCAATGCAGATTTGTGATTCATCACTGAATATGACTTTCATCCAGTCATCCACAGTCCAGTTTTCGGTCTTGACGCTTTGATGTCTTCCTTGGTCTACCAGTATGTTTGCCTTTAACAACCTTCCAATGTTGTTTGTATTTGGTCCAGATTTTAGACACAGCTGACTGTGAACAACCAACATCTTTTACAACATTGCGTGATGATTTATCCTCTTTTAAGAGTTTGATAATCTTCCCCTTTGTTTCAATTGACATCTTTCATGTTGGAGACATGATTCATGTCAGTCCACTTGGTGCAACAGCTCTCCAAGGTGTGATCACTCCTTTTTAGATGCAGACTAACGAGCAGATCTAATTTGATGCAGGTGTTATTTTTGGGTATGAAAATTTACAGGGTGATTCCATAATTTTTATCTCAGAATTATTATTTTATTATTATTATTTATTGTTATAGCGCCATTTATTCCATGGTTCTTTACATGTGAGGAGGGGTATACATAATAAAAACTAGTACAATAATCTTAAACAATACAAGTCATAACTGGTACAGGAGGAGAGAGGACCCTGCCCGCGAAGGCTCACAATCTACAAGGGATGGGTGAGAATACAGTAGGTGAGGATAGAGCTGGTCATGCAGCGGTTTGGTTGATCGGTGGTTTCTGCAGGTTGTAGGCTTGTTGGAAGAGGTGGGTCTTCAGGCTCTTTTTGAAGGTTTCGATGGTAGGCGAGAGTCTGATGTGTTGTGGTAAAGGGTTCCAGAGTATGGGTGATACGTGAGAGAAATCTTGTATACGATTGTTGGAAGAGGAGATAAGAGGGGAGTAGAGAAGGAGATCTTGTGAGGATCAGAGGTTGCGTGTAGGTAAGTACCGGGAGACGAGGTCACAGATGTATGGAGGAGACAGGTTGTGGATGGCTTTGTATGTCATGGTTAGGGTTTTGTAGTAGAGTCTCTGGGCAATGGGGAGTGTTGTGAATTAGACTTTTTGGCTCCCTCTTGTGGTCACTAGTGATATGACTCTGGGATTGTCTTTCTTCAGTTTGGCACTCACCTGGGTCGTTAGTCCAGGGGTGTCGCTATATAAACTTCCTGGATCCTTAGTCCAGTGCCTGGCATCGTTGTTATCAGATCCTTCTGTTGCTCCTGTCTGCTGGTCCTGGCTCTTGCAAAATTAAGCTAAGTCCTGCTTCTTTGTTTTTTGAGTTACTTGCTTTGCTTCTATTTTTGTCCAGCTTGTACTAAATGTGATTTCTGACTTTGCTGGAAGCTCTAGGGGGCTGGTGTTCTACCCCCGGCCGTTAGACGGTTCAGGGGTTCTTGAATATCCAGCGTGGATATTTTAATAGTGTTTTTGCTGACCATATAAGTCATCTTACTATATTCTGCTATTAGCTAGTGGGCCTCTCTTTGCTAAATACCTAGCTCATTCTTATGTTTGTCTTTTCCTCTTACCTCACCGTTATTATTTGTTGGGGGATTGTATCCAACTTTTGGGGTATTTTCTCTGGAGGCAAGAAAGGTCTTTCTTTTCCCTTCTAGGGTTAGTTAGTTCTCCGGCTGGCGCGAGACGTCTAGAACCAACGTAGGCACGTTCCCCGGCTACTTCTATTTGTGGTGCTAGGATTAGATATATGGTCAGCCCAGTTACCACTGCCCTATGAGCTGGTTTTTGTGTTTGCAGACTTGGTATTTATTCCTGAGACCCTCTGCCATTGGGGTCATAACAGTATGCCAGGCCCACATTGAATGTTTAATGCATTGCAGAAGTGGGATAATAAGAAAGGAAATTCTGAGTTTTTTTTTTTCCTCTCTTCCTCCCCTTTACCTCTGAGTGGCTTGAGCTTGCTGCAGACATGAATGTCCAGACCTTGATTACAAGTGTGGACCAGCTTGCTGCTCGTGTGCAAAGCATACAAGATTTTGTTACCAGTAGTTCTATGTCTGAACCTAAAATACCTATTCCTGAACTGTTTTCTGGAGACCGATTTAAGTTTAGGAATTTCAGGGATAATTGTAAATTGTTTCTATCTCTGAGACCCCGTTCATCTGGAGACTCAGCTCAGCAAGTTAAAATTGTTATCTCTTTTACAGGGCGACCCTCAGAATTGGGCTTTCTCGCTAGCGCCAGGAGATCCGGCATTGGCAAATATTGATGCGTTTTTTCTGGCGCTCGGATTGCTTTACGAGGAACCCAATCTTGAGGTTCAGGCAGAAAAAGCCTTGCTGGCTATTTCTCAGGGCCAGGATGAAGCTGAAGTGTATTGCCAAAAATTTCGGAAATGGTCCGTGCTTACTCAGTGGAATGAGTGTGCTCTGGCCGCAAATTTCAGAAATGGCCTTTCTGAAGCCATTAAGAATGTGATGGTGGGTTTCTCCATTCCTACAAGTCTGAATGATTCCATGGCGCTGGCTATTCAAATTGACCGGCGTTTGCGGGAGTGCAAAACCGCTAATCCTCTGGTGGTGTTGTCTGAACAAGCACCTGATTTGATGCAATGTGATAGAATTCAGACCAGAAATGAGCGGAAAAATCATAGACGTCAGAATGGGTTGTGTTTTTACTGTGGTGATTCTACACATGTTATATCAGCATGCTCTAAACGCCTAACAAGGGTTGTTAGTCCTGTCGCCATTGGTAATTTGCAACCTAAATTTATTTTGTCTGTGACTTTAATTTGCTCATTGTCCTCTTACCCTGTTATGGCGTTTGTGGATTCAGGTGCTGCCCTGAGTCTTATGGATCTGTCATTTGCCAAGCGCTGTGGTTTTGTTCTTGAGCCGTTGGTTAATCCGATCCCTCTGAGGGGTATTGATGCTACGCCATTGGCGGAAAATAAACCGCAGTTTTGGACACAGGTAACCATGTGCATGACTCCTGAACATCGGGAGGTGATTCGTTTTCTTGTTCTGCATAAAATGCATGATTTGGTCGTTTTGGGTTTGCCATGGTTACAGACTCATAATCCAGTCTTGGATTGGAAGGCAATGTCTGTGTCAAGTTGGGGCTGTCAGGGTATTCATGGTGATTCCCCGCCGGTGTCTATTGCTTCCTCTACTCCTTCGGAAGTTCCTGAGTATTTGTCTGATTATCAGGATGTGTTCAGCGAGTCCAGGTCCAGTGCTCTGCCTCCTCATAGGGACTGTGACTGTGCCATAGATTTGATTCCAGGTAGCAAATTTCCTAAGGGAAGACTATTTAATCTGTCTGTACCTGAGCATACCGCAATGCGTTCGTATATCAAGGAATCTCTGGAGAAGGGGCATATCCGTCCTTCCTCTTCCCCTCTTGGTGCGGGATTCTTTTTTGTGGCCAAGAAGGACGGATCTTTGAGACCTTGTATTGACTATCGGCTTTTGAATAAAATCACTGTTAAATTTCAGTATCCTTTGCCTCTGTTGTCAGACTTGTTTGCCCGAATTAAAGGTGCCAAGTGGTTCACCAAGATAGATCTTCGTGGTGCGTGCAACCTTGTGCGCATTAAGCGAGGAGATGAATGGAAAACCGCATTTAATACGCCCGAAGGTCATTTTGAGTACTTGGTGATGCCTTTTGGGCTCTCTAATGCTCCTTCAGTGTTTCAGTCCTTTATGCATGATATTTTCCGGAAGTATCTGGATAAATTTATGATTGTTTATCTGGATGATATTCTGGTTTTTTCTGATAACTGGGACTCGCATGTAGAGCAGGTCAGGATGGTGTTTCAGGTTTTGCGTGAGAATGCTTTATTTGTTAAGGGCTCAAAGTGTCTCTTTGGAGTACAGAAGGTTCCCTTTTTGGGGTTTATTTTTTCCCCTTCTGCGGTGGAGATGGACCCAGTCAAGGTCCGAGCTATTCATGATTGGACTCAACCCACGTCAGTTAAGAGTCTTCAGAAGTTCTTGGGTTTTGCTAACTTCTACCGTCGTTTTATTGCTAATTTTTCTAGCATTGTTAAACCTTTGACGGATATGACCAAGAAAGGTTCTGATGTTGCTAACTGGGCTCCTGCAGCCGTGGAGGCTTTCCAGGAGTTGAAGTGCCGGTTTACTTCGGCGCCTGTTTTGTGCCAGCCTGATGTCTCACTTCCCTTTCAGGTTGAAGTGGATGCTTCTGAGATTGGGGCAGGGGCTGTTTTGTCGCAGAGAGGCCCTGGTTGCTCTGTGATGAGACCTTGTGCCTTTTTCTCGAGGAAGTTTTCGCCTGCTGAGCGGAATTATGATGTTGGCAATCGGGAGTTGTTGGCCATGAAGTGGGCATTTGAGGAGTGGCGTCATTGGCTCGAGGGTGCTAAGCATCGTGTGGTGGTCTTGACTGATCACAAAAATTTGATGTATCTCGAGTCTGCTAAATGCCTGAATCCTAGACAGGCCCGCTGGTCATTGTTTTTCTCCCATTTTGACTTTGTGGTCTCGTATTTACCAGGTTCAAAGAATGTGAAGGCTGATGCTCTTTCAAGGAGCTTTGTGCCTGACTCTCCGGGAGTCGCAGAGCCGGTTGGTATTCTTAAAGAGGGAGTTATCTTGTCAGCCATTTCTCCGGATTTGCGACGTGTGTTGCAGAGATTTCAGGCTGGTAGACCTGACTCTTGTCCACCTGACAGACTGTTTGTTCCTGATAAGTGGACCAGCAGAGTCATTTCCGAGGTTCATTCCTCGGTGTTGGCAGGGCATCCGGGAATTTTTGGCACCAGAGATCTGGTGGCTAGGTCCTTTTGGTGGCCTTCCTTGTCACGGGATGTGCGGTCGTTTGTGCAGTCCTGTGGGACTTGTGCTCGAGCTAAGCCTTGCTGTTCTCGTGCCAGCGGGTTGCTCTTGCCCTTGCCTGTCCCGAAGAGGCCTTGGACACACATTTCCATGGATTTCATTTCAGATCTCCCGGTGTCTCAGGGCATGTCTGTCATCTGGGTGGTATGTGATCGCTTTTCTAAGATGGTCCATTTGGTACCTTTGCCTAAGCTGCCTTCCTCTTCCGATCTGGTTCATGTGTTCTTTCAGAATGTGGTTCGTTTACACGGCATTCCTGAGAATATTGTGTCTGACAGAGGATCCCAGTTTGTTTCCAGGTTCTGGCGATCCTTTTGTGCTAGGATGGGCATTGAGTTGTCGTTTTCATCTGCCTTTCATCCTCAGACTAATGGACAAACGGAGCGAACTAATCAGACTCTGGAGGCTTATTTGAGGTGTTTTGTTTCTGCGGATCAGGATGATTGGGTGACCTTCTTGCCGTTGGCTGAGTTTGCCCTTAATAATCGGGCTAGTTCCGCTACATTGGTTTCGCCATTTTTCTGCAACTCTGGTTTCCATCCTCGTTTTTCCTCGGGACATGTGGAGCCTTCTGACTGTCCTGGGGTAGATTCTGTGGTGGATAGGTTGCAGCAGATCTGGAATCATGTGGTGGACAACTTAAAGTTGTCACAAGAGAAGGCTCAGCGTTTTGCCAACCGCCGCCGCGGTGTGGGTCCCCGACTTCGTGTTGGGGATTTGGTATGGCTGTCTTCTCGATTTGTTCCTATGAAGGTCTCCTCTCCTAAATTTAAGCCTCGCTTCATCGGTCCTTACAAGATATTGGAAATCCTTAATCCTGTGTCCTTTCGCTTGGATCTTCCGGTGTCGTTTGCCATTCACAACGTGTTCCATAGGTCTTTGTTGCGGCGGTACGTTGTACCTGTGGTTCCTTCTGTTGAGCCTCCTGCTCCGGTGTTGGTTGAGGGCGAGTTGGAGTACATGGTGGAGAAGATCTTGGATTCTCGTCTCTCCAGGCGGAGGCTTCAGTATCTGGTCAAGTGGAAGGGCTATGGTCAGGAGGATAATTCCTGGGTGGTTGCCTCTGATGTGCATGCGGCCGATTTAGTTCGTGCCTTTCACGCTGCTCATCCTGATCATTCTGGTGGTCTTGGTGAGGGTTCGGTGACCCCTCCTTAGGGGGGTACTGTTGTAAATTAGACTTTTTGGCTCCCTCTTGTGGTCACTAGTGATATGACTCTGGGATTGTCTTTCTTCAGTTTGGCACTCACCTGGGTCGTTAGTCCAGGGGTGTCGCTATATAAACTTCCTGGATCCTTAGTCCAGTGCCTGGCATCATTGTTATCAGATCCTTCTGTTGCTCCTGTCTGCTGGTCCTGGCTCTTGCAAAATTAAGCTAAGTCCTGCTTCTTTGTTTTTTGAGTTACTTGCTTTGCTTCTATTTTTGTCCAGCTTGTACTAAATGTGATTTCTGACTTTGCTGGAAGCTCTAGGGGGCTGGTGTTCTACCCCCGGCTGTTAGATATTTTAATAGTGTTTTTGCTGACCATATAAGTCATCTTACTATATTCTGCTATTAGCTAGTGGGCCTCTCTTTGCTAAATATCTAGCTCATTCTTATGTTTGTCTTTTCCTCTTACCTCACCGTTATTATTTGTTGGGGGCTTGTATCCAACTTTTGGGGTCTTTTCTCTGGAGGCAAGAAAGGTCTTTCTTTTCCCTTCTAGGGTTAGTTAGTTCTCCGGCTAGCGCGAGACGTCTAGAACCAACGTAGGCACGTTCCCCGGCTACTTCTATTTGTGGTGCTAGGATTAGATATATGGTCAGCCCAGTTACCACTGCCCTATGAGCTGGTTTTTTGTGTTTGCAGACTTGGTATTTATTCCTGAGACCCTCTGCCATTGGGGTCATAACAGGGGAGCCAGTGAAGGGATTGATAGAGGGGAGAGGCCGGGGAATAACAGGTGGATTAGTCGGGCAGCAGAGTTTAGAATAGATTGGAGGGGTGCAAGAGTGTTAGAGGGGAGGCCACAGAGAAAGGAGGTTGCAGTAGTCAAGGCGAGAGATGATGAGGGCATGGACTAGGGTTTTTGCAGATTCTTGGTTGAGGAATGTACGAATTTGTGAAATATTTTTGAGTTGAAGTTGGCAGGAAGTGGAAAGGGCTTGGATATGTGGTTTGAAGGAGAGATCAGCGTCAAGGATTACCCCAAGGCAGCGAGCTTGTGGGACTAGGGAGAGTGGGCAGCCATGTACTGTAATGGATAGGTTCGTTGGGGGGGTCGCGTGAGATGGGGGAAAGATGATGAATTCTGTTTTGTCCATGTTAAGTTTCAGAAATCTAGCGGAGAAGAAGGATGAAATAGTGGACAGACATTGAGGGATTCTGGTTAGTAGGGAGGTGATATCTGGTCCAGAGATGTAGATCTGTGCGTCATCAGCATTGAGGTCATACTGAAAGCCATGAGATTCTATGAGCTGTCCCAGGCCAAGGGTGTAAATGGAGAAGAGCAGGGGCCCAAGGACTGAATCTTGTGGGACTCCAATAGATAGGGGGAGAGGTGAGGAGGTGGTGTGTGAGTGGGAGATGCTGAATGTCTGGTCTGTTAGGTATGATGAGATCCAGGATAGGGCCAAGTCTGTGATGCCAAGGGATGACAGGGTCTGTAATAATAGGGAATGGTCCACTGTGTCAAAGGCAGCCGACAGGTCGAGGAGGACAGAGTAGTGTTGCTTGCTCTTGGCGGTTAAGAGGTCATTGGTGACCTTAGTTAGGGCAGTTTCAGTGGAATGGTGTGACCGGAAGCCAGATTGTAAGCGGTCAAAGAGGGAGCAAGAAGAGAGATGGGAGGACAGTTCAAGGTAGACGTGATGTTCCGGTAGTTTGGAGGCATAAGGGAGAAGTGATATAGGGCGATAGCTAGATACAGAGGATGGGTCAAGAGAGGGCTTTTTGAGGATAGGTGTGATGGAGGCATGTTTAAAGCTTGAGGGGAAAACACCAGCTGTTAGTGATAGGTTGAAGAGATGGGTTAGGGTTGGGATGAAGACTGTGGTGAGGTTTGGGATGAAGTGGGATGGGAGCGGGTCAAGTGCACAGGTGGTGAGATGCGATTTTGAGAGGAGAGTGGAGAGTTGATCTTCTGTAATGGTGGAGAAGTGGGTTTTGAAGGTGGAGGGCTGGGAAGTCAGGAGGAAGGGCTCTGGGGGTTGTTGACTAAAACTGTCTCTGATGTTATCAATCTTCTGCTTGAAAAATGAGGCAAAGTCTTCAGCTGAGATAAGTGGGGAGGGAGGAGGTGCTGGGGGACGGAGGAGAGAATTGAAGGTGTTGAATAACTGTTTAGGGTTGTGAGAATTGAGTGATTCCATAATTTTTCCCTTAAGCTTGGTTAAAAAAAAGTAAGGTACCACATTTTTTGTTCTTCATTTCTTTTGGTGTTTCGTAAAGCCAGAAAGTTGTCATTAGAAATTACTTTAGTTTTGTGCCATGTCTGTGATCTGCTTTTTTTCTACAAAAGAAAACAACTGAATGAACATCCTCCAAGGCCGGTGATTCCATAATTTTTGCCAGGGTTTGTAGACTTCTTCTGTTTTGTATGGCCATCATTTTCATTTTCAGAGTTCTAGGTATCTGCTTATAGGGATCCACAGCTGCTGGCTTTTGGCACAAGGTTAGAGGAGCCTGGGTTTTTATAAAAGCTGTGAAATTTGCATAACCTGGCCTTTCCTAACAATGGTAGTAAGCAAGCCATAAGCCTGACAGCCTAATTAAGAACTAAAACCTTGGTCAAAGTTATCTGAGCACACAAATCTCCAAGAGTGCCCACATTTTTGCATTATACCATTTTCCTTTTTGCAATTGTTAAAATGAAAAAAAACAAAACATATTTTCCAGCTTATAAGATGACCTTTTAACCCCTGAAAATCTTCTTATACGCCAGGTCTCGTCTTATAGGGTGGGTGCATATGGTGGGTGGGGGGGAGTGGTCCCGATGACGAAGAGAGGAGGCATCTCACTGGGAAGGTGTAAGTGGAGTATCCCCCATTACCTCATTGCAGCAAAGCAGCGATGCTCTCTGTGCTGGAAGGCGGCGTCGGCATATCTCTGTGCAGCATCGGGGCTCCGCTGGCATTTCCTCAATGCCCAGAGGCACTGGCAGCTCCATTGCTGTGATGCGGTGGCCTCCGGGAAGCTGGCCGCTGGGGGCGGCACATGCTCAGATTCAGATCTCGTCCCGAGATCTCAGGAGATGAGATCTGAATCTGAGCATGCGCCGCCCCCAGCGGCCATTTTCCTGGAGGTCACCGCACAGAGATGCTGCACAGAAATACGCCGCCCCCCAGCACAGAGCCCCCACACTGCATGTGGAGAAATGGGTTCAGTGGGTGCTCTCGTCCGCTGGCCCGGCTGTCTTTTACTTTTTATTTTTTCAATTTCATTTTCAATATTTCTATTTTTATTCTTTATTTACCGTATTTTCCGGCGTATAAGACGACTGGGCGTATAAGACGACCCCCCAACTTTACCAGTTAAAATATAAAATCTTCTTAAAAGTCGGGGGTCTTCTTATACACCCTATGTCGTCTTATAGGGCCGGTGAATATGTGCCTTTTGGGGGGGGGGAGTGATCCTGATGACGAGGGGGCGTCTCACAGGAAAGTGAGTATCCCCCATTACCTTATCGTAGCGGTGCAGCGTGGGGGTCTCAGTGCTGGGAGTGGCGGCGGCGGCTGCTGTGCTCTGGTGCGGCGGCTGCTGTGCTCTGGTGCGGCGGCTCCTCTTCTGTGTGGGGCCTCTGTGCTGTGAGGTGGCGGCGGCATATCTTTATCCAGTTGGGGCTCCTCCGGCATCTCCTTAGCCCTGGAGGCCCCGCCGCAACTCCATCGGTGCAATGCAGCGGCCATTTTCCCGGAGGCAGCTCAATAGGTGCGATGCGGTGGCCTCCGGGAAAATGGCCGCTGCTCAGATTCAGATCTCGTCCCGAAATCTCGGGACACGAGATCTGAATCTGAGCAGCGGCCATTTTCCCGGAGGCCACCGCATCGCACCGATGGAGTTGCGGCGGGGCCTCCAGGGCTAAGGAGATGCCGGAGGAGCCCCAACTGGATAAAGATACGCCGCTGCCGCCGCCACCTCGCAGCACAGAGGCCCCACACAGAAGAGGAGCCGCCGCACCAGAACACAGCAGCCGCCGCCGCTCCCAGCACTGACACCCCCACGCTGCACCGCTAGGATAAGGTAATGGGGATTACTCACTTTCCTGTGAGACGCCCCCTCGTCATCAGGATCACTCCCCCTCCCCACCCACCATATACACCGGCGTACACGACGATTCCCGGCGTATAAGACGACCCCCGACTTTTAAGAAGATTTTCGGGGGTTAAAAAGTCGTCTTATACGCCGGAAAATACGGTACATTATTTTCTTTTTAGTGAACACAGTACTTGTCCAATTTTGCTTATTTCTCCTAGCTTTCTCATGGTTTTCATGACACTTGTCGTTTTTTCCATTATCCCTGTCTGATCGCATGCCAGTCCACATTCGTACATAGGTCACATCCATATTACCAGCCCAGCGCCTTCAGCGTACTTCACAGAAGTATGTGCGCCCCCTATTTTGCAGACATCCAGCCATTACACTGCACCTGCGCACACAACAAGCCCAGGCAACAAGCACTTCTCATAGAACCCCAGTATCTACACTGTGCTTGCGCAGTCTAGATTTCTCCCTCTGTGTGCTCCAGACCTCCCTTCGGTCGCTTGTCTCTGCGCCTGCGTACACCGGCGCTCCACACTTCCGGTCGCCCAGCATAAAGGGCGCTCAGCTCTAAGCTCCCACACACCACCACCGCAGATACCGGATGCGACACACAGATAGGTAAATATACCCACTGCTCTCTATCCTTCCACTTCAGCTTTCCTGCCCACTGTACTGTATTCATCGCTGTGGCCTTCCTTTTTACAGCCCCTAATGGGACTCCTGCACCTCTTCAGGGATTTTACCCTCCTCTCATTTTCTACTTCCATAAGGTCAGTACCAATTACTTAATATACTGCTATCTATGTCCACCACCATAGTATTACATACTGTTATAGACATATCTAGGTGATCTCTCAGGGCTCCAACAATAAGACTGTGATGATTGTATTTACGTTTTTTCTCTCTGTGATACGGCTCTCTCTGTGTTCCTCGTGCATTTAGCTCTTGTTACATGAACAAACCGAATGTGTTAATTTTCAGTATTTATTCTTAAAAAATTTCCCCGAGAGTATGTGCACAACACCCGACAAGCCCAATGATATCTCTGGTGATTTTTATCATGTTGTTTCTCCAGTATTCTTTAGGGGTCCTGCAATACTGCCGTCCTATCGACTATTATACGGACATGCTGTAATTTCTATTGAATAGGGACATTATAACTTGTATATATTTGTGTGTTTCTTATGTTATTTGTTTATGTTTTATTGACAATGTATATATCCTTTCTGTTCCAGTAAGGTTTGAAAAAGACCCAGAGGGTTGAAATGTTACCTTGCAACACTGCGGTGAATTCTCTAAATAAATTGTTGGTGTTTTTCAAAATAATAAAAAAAACACTTGTTTGGCTAAAAACACTCTGAAGATACTTTTTTTTGAGTGCAACTGTTTATGTTTGGGCCCGGCTGTCTTTAGCAAGACTGCATGGACCACAGCTCATACCCACTGAACGCCCGCTCTGTCTCCTTGTGGGCAATACACTACACAGACAACACAGGGTTAAGGTAAAACAGTGTGGCAATACTTTATTGAACCACAACATACAATAGCAAACAGAACAATCCCCCCATGACTGGAATTGTTTGGTTACATGGGCGCATATAAAATATCACTGCGTCTCCACGTATTTCCAGTATGACATGATGTCAGAGCTCCCAGGGCTGTTACTCCATCTGTGGATGAATGCACAGAGAAGGGGTAACGACAAGCATAGGGAGATGACCAAGAACTGTCCATAGAGTCCATACAAGGTCCAAAGCCAGTTGACATGATGTCAGAGCTCCCAGGGTCGCTACTCCATCTGTGGATGAACGCACAGAGAAGGGGTAATGACAAGCATAGAGAGATGACCAAGAACTGTCCATAGAGTCCATACAAGGTCCAAAGTCACCACCTGGCTTATCTGACCATCTCTATGGAACCAGGCGACCAGTGGGTCCCAACCCTGGCTTTCTCCAAACATATCCATGGTGCAGAGATAGTCACTGGATCAGATCTGTGTCCTTCCGACCGGAGCCAAAAACCCCTAGGTTGTATCCTATAGAATCCTAGATCAGTGTCCCTCGTGATGGTGCCATAATGAATTGGCTGCAGTCCTTTCTCTTGTCTGTTGGGTGGTTTGCAGAATGTCTTGCTGGTAGCTCTGTATTACTTTAGACTCTCAGGATGTGATCTCTGAGTCTTTTTTATACCCAAGGCATGTAAGCTATTTTTAGAATTACCCAGGGTCTTTCAGTCCAACATCAAGACAAGCACTATTAGCATATAAGCACACATCAATAAACAAAGCTTAACCCACTCAATGTACAGTCACTATTACAGACTTACACAGTATGTTAGATAGTATATCAGTGGGCAAGTCTGTCCTCTTGACCCACCAGACACAAACACCTAAATTCACAAGCCAATATACAGTGTCATGGTTCCCAATGGCAAGGGAACGTCAGAGAACTTAAATAACAGACTAGCTCTTGGGTGATGGAATCTCGAGCTGACCGTGAGCTAAACCTACCACACAACTAACAGTGGCCGGGTGACGTACCTACGTTTTATCCCTAGACGCCCAGCGCCAGCCGGAGAACTAACTAACCCTAATAGAGGAAAAAACAGACCTGGCTTACCTCTAGGGAAATTCCCCCAAAAGGAGACAGAAGCCCCCCA
Organism: Ranitomeya variabilis; assembly: GCF_051348905.1. NCBI lineage: Eukaryota > Metazoa > Chordata > Amphibia > Anura > Dendrobatidae > Ranitomeya > Ranitomeya variabilis. The sequence continues at coordinate 448,492,506 of NC_135237.1, read as the reverse complement.
CATATATTGACGGTGAGTTCAGAGGAAAAGACATACGCAGTATGAAGGTAGGTTCAGCAAAGCGAGGTCCGCTTACTAGATAGTAAGAAGATACAATAGGGAACTTCACGGTCAGCTGAAAACCCTATTAAAATACCATCCAGAAATTACTTTAAACTCATGTGTCAACTCATGACACCGGAGTGGTAATTTCGGCCCACAAGAGCTTCCAGCTACAGAAACATAACATAACTGTGAACTGGAACAAAAATGCAAACAAACTTAGGACTAAGAGTCCAACTTAGCTGATAGTAGTCTAGAAGCAGGAACATGCAACAGAAAGGCTCTGGTTACATTGATGGCCGGCACTAGAATAACTGAGCAGCAAGGCTAAATAGGATACTCCCACATCCTGATGGAAACAGGTGAACAGAGAAAGTGAAGCACACAAGTCCAGTACCACCAGCGACCACCGGGGGAGCCCAAAAACCAAATTCACAACAATACAGACAAAAAGCCAGTTCTTTTGGCTTTGCAAAAACATGGCTGTCTGGGAAATTAAGATACAATCTGGTTTCTTCACACTGCACAAAAAGGAGCCACCGCCGCTCCCAGCACGGAGAACCCACGCTGAACATAGAGGAGCTGCCGCCGCCGCCTGCCAGCACAGAGAGCATGGCTGCTACAATGAGGTAATAGGGGATACTCCACTTACACTTTCCTTGTGAGGCGCCACCTCTCTTTGCCATCGGGACCACTACACCCCACCATATGCGCATTGGTCACCCGCCCTATAAGATGACACATGGCGTATAAGAAGACCCCTGACTTTTAAGAAGATTTTATATTTTAACTAGAAAAGTTAGGGGTCATCTTATATGCCCAGTTGTCTTATACGCCGGAAAATACGGTATATCTATATTTTTTGCATCAAATACTAAGGAAATGTGTCATCTTTAACTTTTGGCCATTCAGAATTCATTTCATCTTCAACTTGCTTAACTGTTCACAATAACAGTAATTTTTTACCAGGGTTGCCTAAATTTTTACATACCACTGTATGGTCAGCAGGGTAACCTCTCTCTTCTGTATAGTGTAACCTCTCATGATAAGCAAGGTCCTCTCTCTCTTGTAGAGTGTAATCTATTATGGGCAGCATGTAACCTTTCTTTGGTCATCAAGGTTGTCATTCTCTTCTGCTAAGTGTAACTTCTTATAGTCAGCAATGTTCCCTCTGTCTTCTTTAGCATGTAAGCTCTTATGTTCAGTGGGGTCACCTGTCTCTCTCCTCTTCCCCTTATGTATAGTCTGATCAATTATAAGCTTTGCAATATTGAGATCTGTGTACATTTGTCAAAGTGAGTGAATTTGAATTTCAACAGATCTTCTCATCTTGATTTAAAGATAATCTGTCATGCTATGCATGTACCTTGTTCTGATCTATTAGTCCAGCATGTGTTTTCTTTGAAACACTGCAGTGTTTTAGAGTTGAACATGGGTTTTTGTAATAATGGAGCCTATTGTTGACTTATGATGCCCGTCGTTCCATCAGCAAGAATCACATGACAGGTTTCCTTTAAATACATGTTTTACAGACTCTAAAGAATATCATAGTTAGAGTACACAACATGTGAAATCGCAACAAGATAGTTCTAATATCCCTCATAAATAATTAAGTGGTTTTCACTCTTCTATAGTTCCATTACTGTTGACATTGTTTTCTTTTGTGAGACCTTTAATTAAAACTATTTAGTCTAAATTTGAGTTTATGAGATCTGACTTTAAGAGTTACTGCTTTAGTGATATAATATCTTAGTTCTTTATATTTTGTCAGTTAACTCCATTTGTAATAGAACATTTAAATATGGGAATCAATGAATGAAAGTGAGACTGTGCCCCATAGTTGCTCATGGCAGATCTTGAGTAGGGCAGGTAATTAGATGGACTTTTCTAGTCTTTTATGGACATTTTATCTATACACTGTATATTGATTTTTTAGCTGTTTTGCAAAGACAATTTATTGTGAGTAAAATACATTTTTGTTTCTGGAGGATTAAATGGTTCACATTGCTTCACTACTGAAGGCCTTTTGTATTCTTTTCTTCCATTAATGTTTGTCTAGGGATTGACGAAGAAGAGGAGTTGAAGTCAGTGCTCCATGAGGTTCTCAATGATCTTGTTTGTTCAGTGCATCTCAAAAGTAAAATTAATTTCCAAACACTGGGAGAAGAGGTTTTTCTAAAATGAAATGTTCCTGTCAGGACTCTGAACATTGTTTACCTTTTGTGCATTACTGCCCTTTTCCAACATGGCGTCTTTGGTCTCATGTGCACTTGTCTTCCTGCTATAAAACTCCACCCCAGCCTTCAGTCTATGCTAGATTATTCTGCTTTGCATCCAGCTCCTGATTACTCCCTGGCCTTGCACCTGCTCCTGTGAACCTGTGTTGGAGATCCTGCCACTCTGCTCTGAGTTCCTGCTGCATACACCAGTGTTCAGTAATCCTCCTTCATCTGCTGCTCGTGTTACTTCCATCTGCATTTGCTGGACATGTAAGCTGTTTCTGCTCTGCAAAACCTGAGACTATTAACCAGGCCTCCCTGGTTGAGCTAAGATATGATTTGAACTGCCTAATAGCATATCTATCTCTGTCTGGACTAAGTCAAGGATCTATTCGTGTCAAGTTTCCTCAAGTATAACTGTGCTTCATAGACTTTCTGTTTGTTTGCATCTACCTCTGAAGTTTCCTATTGACTGCTAAGCGGCGTTTATTATTTGCACCAAGTGTTGTGGACTTGAGTTTCTCTCTGCACCTGCTTGAATCACTGTGTGATAATATAAACTTTACCACTTATAAAACTGTGTCCTGTTGTCTTGTTCCACGCAAAGAGTCTCCTGAATTATCCCCTATAATTATTACAGTTCCATATGCTTTTTATATTTAATATCTTTGATGTGTTGAAGATTCGATTGATAAAAGGCAATACTGTTCTGCTACGTAATTTTCACCCACAAATAAGCAAAATAAAGTCAATAACTTTGCAACCTACAGTTTCCACTGATGGCCAATAGAGTACAATGCTACTAAATTGCATATTTAGAATAAACAATGTACAGGTAGACAAAATAAACTTTTGTTTTCTGGTTATGAACTATAAAAAGAAACCTTTATAAAGAACTTTTCTATAAATCCAGAAAACACAACATGTCTATAAATAGGAGGACATTCAGTTTCAGCTTTAATTTAGTCAGTAATAATCCCCTAAAAATAGAAATCATATGAACTTACTACTTGCTCATGAAGCACAGCTGATTTTTTATCTGAAAAAGCAATCAAAAATTCATCCAAACATGAATCCAGATTTTGATTTTCCTTAATATTAGGTTGCAAAGAAACCAGCAGACATCTGTTGATGAGAAAAAAAGCAATCAACCAAAAATCTACATGGCAAACATTTCTAAAGGAGAAACAAGCAAGCCAGAAACAATGATTCCAATAATGCATTCTGTAGAATGACCGGAGCATAGCTCACCATCGAAAACAATAGGACTGAGTTAGAAACATTTTTAGATATTTAGGGAAAAAAAGAATACATTGTGTCTGGGATTGTAATTATTGAGAAGGAAATGGCATGCTGAATAGCTACTCAACTTGCAAAGTGTTTTGTGAATTCTCAAATAGAGGTAATCAGTAACAATAATTAAACTTGACGTTAAGCATTCATTTGATGATTCTATCATCCATAGTGTGCCATGTTCCCCTCAGACTTAAGAGAGGTTCCATTCACTTGTCTATTTCCAATGTTGTGAGACTTTAATGAGCCGCTGCGCTTAACATGTAGTTTTTGTGCTGGCACGATGCCTGGATAGTGCTTATAACCTGTATCTTTATTATCAGCAGTTTCTGTATGTAAAAGGAACATGCAAACCTCCAAACTACCACACTATATAGAAATAGTAATGAAATTAACAAAAAAATATTGGCAGTATGAAAAAAGTAGTTACTTAGTTTAAAGGTAAAATGTTGGGAGCGCAATGATGCATTCCCATTTATATTGAAGAAATAAAGTATGGGGAAGTGGACCTTATGCTTTTACCATTAATGATTGAATCCTTGGTGGATTAACCCTACTTCCTTGCACCACAAATACAATGTACATTCAGGTCAATATTTAGATCCTAATCAGGTTAGATCAAGAGACAGATCTTTTTTTAGGGTTAAAGAACCTCTCACATCAATTTTTTATCCTTTTTGTTATATTGCAGTAATCATATCATATAACTCTGTGTACTTACAATTGCTCATTTTGCCTTTCTACTCAGTATATTCTTCCCCTTTTCTCTGCTCTATGTAGAAATAGGAAGTGTCTTGTCCTTGCATTTATTATTTCCCTCTTCAACTCCTGAAGCAGCTTCTCCCTCCTCTCCCCTGCCAGGGAAAACTGACCTCCTGTTTCTACACAGAGCTTAGAAGGATTCAGCTAGTCAGATTTTAGTCATGTGATGTCATAGATGTAATGGAAACAAGAAGAACTAGCTGTGTAGAAAGGTAAAATGAGCAATTGTAGGTACACAGTGCTATATAATATGATGATTTCAATATAGTAAGAGGATAAAAACTTTCATGGGAGGGGTGCTTCTTTAATCGAATACCTATAAACTACAGCTGTACAGGTGAGGTACACAATTGGTGGCATAGGACAATATATATATATATTGAAATATACTGCATCCAGTAAGTTTACATATGTTAAAGGTTTACTGTATTTTTATAAAATCTAACATTCAGAATATTTTAACCCCTTCCTGACATCTGACGTACTATCCCGTCGAGGTGGGGTGGGCCCGTATGACCTCCGACGGGATAGTACGTCATACGCGATCGGCCGCGCTCACGGGGGGAGCGCGGCCGATCGCGGCCGGGTGTCAGCTGCCTATCGCAGCTGACATCCGGCACTATGTGCCAGGAGCGGTCACGGACCGCCCCCGGCACATTAACCCCTGGCACACTGCGATCAAACATGATCGCAGTGTACCGGCGGTATAGGGAAGCATCGCGCAGGGAGGGGGCTCCCTGCGTGCTTCCCTGAGACCCCCGCAGCAACGCGATGTGATCGCGTTGCTGCGAGGGTCTCCTACCTCCTTCCTGGCTGCAGGTCCCGGATCCAAGATGGCCGCGGCATCCGGGTCCTGCAGGGAAGGAGGTGGCTTACCGAGTGTCTGCTCAGAGCAGACACTTGGTAAGCCTGCAGCCCTGCACAGCAGATCGTCGATCTGGCAGAGTGCTGTGCACACTGCCAGATCAATGATCTGTGATGTCCCCCCCTGGGACAAAGTAAAAAAGTGAAAAAAAATTTTTTCCACATGTGTAAAAAAAAAAAAAAAAATCCTAAATAAATAATAATAAAAAAATATATATTATTCCCATAAATGCATTTCTTTATCTAAATAAAAAAAACAAAACAATAAAAGTACACATATTTAGTATCGCCGCGTCCGTAACGACCCAACCTATAAAACTGCCCCACTAGTTAACCCCTTCAGTAAACACCGTAAGAAAAAAAAAAACGAGGCAAAAAACAACGCTTTATTACCATACCGCCGAACAAAAAGTGGAATAACACGCGATCAAAAAGACTGATATAAATATCCATGGTACCGCTAAAAACGTCATCTTGTCCCGCAAAAAACAAGCCACCATACAGCATCATCAGCAAAAAAATAAAAAAGTTATAGTCCTGAGAATAAAGCGATACCAAAATAATTATTTTTTCTATAAAATAGTTTTTATCGTATAAAAGTGCCAAAACATAAAAAAATGATATAAATGAGATATCGCTGTAATCGTACTGACCCGACGAATAAAACTGCTTTATCAATTTTACCAAATGCGGAACGGTATAAACGCCTCTCCCAAAAGAAATTCATGAATAGCAGGTTTTTGGTCATTCTGCCTCACAAAAATCGGAATAAAAAGCGATCAAAAACGGTCACGTGTCCGAAAATGTTACCAATAAAAACGTCAACTCGTCCCGCAAAAAACAAGACCTCACATGACTCTGTGGAGCAAAATGTGGAAAAATTATAGGTCTCAAAATGTGGAGACGCAAAAACTTTTTTGCTATAAAAAGCGTCGCTGGTTTCACATTTGCGTTTTTGTCTGCAGCGTTTTTTGCACACAAAAACGCATGCGTTTTTTCCCTATATTTAACATTGAAAATGCATGCGGTTTTTTTGTACGCGTTTGGTCGCGTTTTCAATCGCATGCGTTTTTTTTCTGCATGCGTTCATTTTCAGAAATACAACCTGCAGTATTTTCTTGCGTTTTTAAGCACATGCGTTTGTTTGCGTTAAAAACGCATGCATTTTTATCGAAAAAAAACAGAAAACACACTGAAAAGCGACCCACCACCATCAAGGTGATAAAGGGATCCAAACCCTAACCCTAACTCTACCCCTAACCTCACCCCTAACCGTTTAATGAACATTTTCTGACAGTCATAGTGCCACGTATTTCAGTGCCACGTATTTCAGTGCCATGTATTTCAGTGCCACGTATCACGTATTTCAGTGCCACGTGTTTCAGTGCCACGTATTTCAGTGCCACGTATCACGTATTTCAGTGCCACGTATCACGTATTTCAGTGCCACATATTTTAGTACCACGTATTTCAGTTGCACGTATTTCAGTGCCACGTATTTCAGTGCCATGTATTTCAGTGCCACGTATTTCAGTGCCACGTATCACGTATTTCAGTGCCATGTATCACATATTTCAGTGCCACGTATTTAAGTGCCACGTATTTAAGTGCCACGTATTTAAGTGCCACGTATTTCAGTGCCACGTATTTCAGTGCCACGTATTTCAGTGCCATGTATTTCAGTCACGTTTAGGGTTAGGGTTAGGGGTAGGGTTAGGGCTAGGGTTGGAGGTAAAGTTAGGGTTGGGGCTAAAGTTAGGGTTGGGGCTAAAGTTAGGGTTAGGGTTTGGATTACATTTACGTTTGGATTAGGGTTGGGATTAGAATTATGGGTGTGTCAGGGCTAGGGGTGTGGTTAGGGTTACCGTTGGGATTAGGGTTAGGGGTGTGTTTGGGTTAGGGTTTCAGGTAGAATTGGGGAGTTTCCACTGTCCAAGCACATCAGGGGCTCTCCAAGCGCGACATGGCGTCCAATCTCAATTCCAGCCAATTCTGCGTTGAAAAAGTAAAACAGTGCTCCTTCCCTTCCGAGCTCTCCCGTGTGCCCAAAAAGGGGTTTACCCCAACATATGTATTATCAGCGTACTCGGGACAAATTGAACAACAACTTCTGGGGTCCAAGTTCTCTTGTTATCCTTAGGAAAATAAAAATTTGGGGGGCTAAAAATCATTTTTGTGGGAAAAAAAAAGATGTTTTATTTTCACGGCTCTGCGTTATAAACTGTAGTGAAGCACTTGGGGGTTCAAAGTTCTCACAACACATCTAGATAAGTTCCTTGGGAGGTCTAGTTTCCAATATGGGGTCACTTGTGGGGGGTTTGTACTGTTTGGGTACATCAGGGGCTCTGCAAATGCAACGTGACGCCTGCAGACCAATCCATTTAAGGCTGCATTCCAAATGGCGCTCCTTCCCTTCCGAGCTCTGTCATGCACCCAAACAGTGGTTCCCCCCCACATATGGGGTATCAGCATACTCAGGACAAATTGGAAAACAAATTTTGGCGTCCAATTTATTCTGTTACCCTTGTAAAAATACAAAGCTGGGGGCTAAAAAATCATTTTTGAGAGAAAAAAAAAATTATTTTCACGGCTCTGCGTTATAATCTGTAGTGAAACACTTGGGGGTTCAAAGCTCTCAAAACACATCTAGATAAGTTCCTTAGGGGGTCTACTTTCCAAAATGGTGTCACTTGTAGGGAGTTTCAATGTTTAGGCACATCAGGGGCTCTCCAAACGCAACATGGCGTCCCATCTCAATTCCAGTCAATTTTGCATTGAAAAGTCAAATGGCGCTCCTTCCCTTCCAAGCTCTGCCATGCGCCCAAACAATGGTTTACACCCACATATGGGGTATCATCGTACTCAGGACAAATTGCACAACATTTTTTGGGGTCCAATTTCTTCTCTTACCCTTGGGAAAATAAAAAATTGGGGGCAAAAAGATCATTTTTGTGAAAAAATATGATTTTTTATTTTTACGGCTCTGCATTATAAACTTCTGTGAAGCACTTGGTGGGTCAAAGTGCTCACCACACATCTAGATAAGTTCCTTAGGGGGTCTACTTTCCAAAATGGTGTCACTTGTAGGGAGTTTCAATGTTTAGGCACATCAGGGGCTCTCCAAACGCAACATGGCATCCCATCTCAATTCCAGTCAATTTTGCATTGAAAAGTCAAATGGCGCTCCTTCCCTTCCAAGCTCTGCCATGCGCCCAAACAATGGTTTACACCCACATATGGGGTATCAGCGTACTCAAGACAAATTGCACAACATTTTTTGGGGTCCAATTTCTTCTCTTACCCTTGGGAAAATAAAAAATTGGGGGCGAAAAGATCATTTTTGTGAAAAAATATGATTTTTTATTTTTACGGCTCTGCATTATAAACTTCTGTGAAGCACTTGGTGGGTCAAAGTGCTCACCACACATCAAGATAAGTTCCTTAGGGGCTCTACTTTCCAAAATGGTGTCACTTGTAGGGGGTTTCAGTGTTTAGGCACATCAGGGGCTCTCCAAACGCAACATGGCGTCCCATCTCAATTCCAGTCAATTTTGCATTGAAAAGTCAAATGGCGCTCCTTTCCTTCCGAGCTCTGCCATACGCCTAAACAGTGGTTTACCCCCACATATGGGGTATCAGCGTACTCAGGACAAATTGTACAACAACTTTAGGGGTCCATTTTCTCCTGTTACCCTTGGTAAAATAAAACAAATTGGAGCTGAAATAAATTTTGTGTGAAAAAAAGTTAAATGTTCATTTTTATTTAAACATTCCAAAAATTCCTGTGAAACACCTGAAGGGTTAATAAACTTCTTGAATGTGGTTTTGAGCACCTTGAGGGGTGCAGTTTTTAGAATGGTGTCACACTTGAGTATTTTCTATCATATAGACCCCTCAAAATGACTTCAAATGAGATGTGGTCCCTAAAAAAAAATGGTGTTGTAAAAATGAGAAATTGCTGGTCAACTTTTAACCCTTATAACTCCGTCACAAAAAAAAATTTTGGTTCCAAAATTGTACTGATGTAAAGTAGACATGTGGGAAATGTTACTTATTAAGTATTTTGCGTGACATATGTCTGTGATTTAAGGGCATAAAAATTCAAAGTTGGAAAATTGCAAAATTTTCAAAATTTTCACCAAATTTCCATTTTTTTCACAAATAAACGCAAGTTATATCGAATAAATTTTACCACTAACATGAAGTTCAATATGTCACGAGAAAACAGTGTCAGAATCGCCAAGATCCGTCAAAGCGTTCCAGAGTTATAGCCTCATAAAGGGACAGTGGTCAGAATTGTAAAAATTGGCCCGGTCATTAACGTGCAAACCACCCTTGGGGGTGAAGGGGTTAAATAAGCATAATGATATTTCATGATATAAGTTGACCTTTTTATGATGTTACCGCTACAGTATAGCACATATGATAGAATAAATATTTTATTCATTGTCACTCTGTCATATCAATACCAATCTTATGTGTATTTTTATTAAAGGTGAAATGTAAGGAAATCCATAAAGTATCTTAAGGTCACCAAGTCTACCCCAAAGCAATCACAGTCTTTCCATTTCCATAAATTCTCATTTCAAATTTAGTGAAATGCATTTCTTAAGAGGAAATAACTTCCTGATTATTCTATGGACATAGAACATAAAGTTACCCATAAGGATGAATCACTACCGGGAGCATTTTAACAATATTGCATACAAAGTTACAGACTATGATAACTTCTCATTAAAGCTATTGTTAGTAGGCTCTTTTGAATGGTTATCATCACAAAATCCTACACTTCTGCTTTTGTGTTTTTCAAAAGGATTTTTAAAGCATTTTAAAGAGTTATTTAAAAAAAATCTGCTTAGCTTCAATAGGTTTTTACATGTTAATACTGTTATTGTTATAGCTGCTTTCATAAACAGATCAGTTATAGAATCCATTTTTCCTGGGCTACAGTATATTTCTATTATGCTATGCGAATCCCTAAGGAGTCTAAGATAAAGATATGCTTTCAAGATAGCTGTCTTTATTTTGGCATTATTTCTTGACAACTTTTGTGTTGCTGTTTGTATATAGAGAAATTAATATACAAAGAAATAGAACGATAGAGAAATAAAATATTACCACAGCACTAATCTAAGTACAGTGTATGTGCAAGCTTTCAGGTTCGTGAACGACAGAACCTCAAAATACAGAAAAGCAAAAAAAGAAGACACTGATATAATCCAGATTAAAAAGTTAGATATTTACTCATGTGTTGCGAATGGGATAAATAGTTACTGTTTGGGCGCAATCAGACGACCATATAGAATGGACAATGTTCACATCGCAGTGCATGAACTGGCCGGCGGCTCTCCTGACCCAAGCATGACAGATGTGTAGAAATACATGCTGTTATGCTCAGGTCAGGAGAGCCATCAGCCAGTCTGCGCATTGTGATGCGATCGCCTCTCATGTTAAATGGCCGTCTAACTGTGCCCTTTCACCTAGATCATATTGGAGAGCTGCCTTCTATTTATCTATCTACATATATATGGAAAATTAAAAAATTGGTACAGCACCAGCAATAAAAAAAATAGTAGAGTGTAAAGCCTCCCAGGTATGACCAATCCTCCAAAATATCCCAAAAAATAGAGGCAGTACTCCAATGCAGAAAAATAGAAAAGTATTCAATGGCCCATAGTGGAAATGGCGATATTTTGGCCCAAATGAGGACCTTTCTCAACCTAGATAAAGGTTTCTATTTGGAGCAAAATGTTGCCTTTGCCACTATGGGATTTTAAATAATTTTCTATTTTTCTACATTGGGTGCTGCCACTTTATAAAGTCACTGGCAAAGTGCTGGTGGGGAGATGAACCCAGAAATTTTCTCCAGCACACTATGTGTTGAGAGGGGTTAATCGGCCATTTTAAGGGCTGGGTTTTGTGGACAATCCTTGAACTGGTGGGAGGTTGTCTACCTTATCTCCACCCTAGGGTGTGGTCTGGGGTTTAAATAGTCAGCCTTCTGAGGCATTCAGGCTTTTAAGTAGGCTTGGACAGTGGAACTCTAGTGATATTTGAAAGGAATCTGAACCATTACTTGTGAATTTCCTAAATGGGCGGATCCCCTCAGCCACATGGGCTGTGCTTTATGCTATGTTTTGTTTTTCCTTAGGCCAGAAAGGCCTTGCTTATCTCTGCTAATTCTGCACTGGTTTATGCAGCACCATCAAAAAACCAGTGGGAGTCTTAAAGAGAGAGTGTACCTGTGTCTACCTCCATATGAGATATATATATATATATATATATATATATATATATATATATATATATATATATATATATATATATATATATATATATATATATATACACACTGTATATATATAAACTGTACATATCTATCTATTTATCTATCTATCTATCTAGAAGAGTCCAAAAAGTTAGAGGCAGCACACCATTGCAAATAAAATTCAAAAAGTGTTCAGGTTTTAATAGCCCATCATGGCAACGTTTCAGCTCATAAAGAGCCTTTCTCAAGCCTCTCAAGCTTTCTCAAACTCTTTATGAGCTGAAACGTTGCCACGATGGGCTATTAAAACCTGAACACTTTTTGAAATTTATTTGCAATGGTGTGCTGTCTCTGACTTTTTGGACTCTAATTATAAGGTTTGGTACATGCCTGTGGGGCTTTGCACTCTGAATTTGTTTTTCTGTGCTGCTCTCACTTTTTGCAATTATCTATCTATCTATCTATCTATCTATCTATCTATCTATCTATCTAAGAATTGTTACCTAATTAGTTAATGTATTATGTAACAAAAGTGATAAGAATTATAACATAGATGATGTAAGCAAATATTAAAACATAATGTAGCATTCAAAAATGTTAAACATTGCCGCATTCTTGCTTGCAATTTTTTGGGAAACATCATTTTTTAACCCTTCCCGACCTGTGACACCACGTAGGCGTCATGAAACTCAGTGCCTTCCTGACCTGTGATGCCACATAGGCATCATGGCGGGATCACGTTCCTGCGGGTCAGGTGACCGGGGTCACTGAAATGTCACCCGACCCGCAGGTACGTGAGGCCCTGTAGTAGACCCCGGGGTTGGCTTTGCCACCCCATGGCTACAATCACTCTGATTGGCTGTTGAAAGTGAAACAGTCAATCAGAGCAATTGTAATATTTCACCAATGAAACTTGGTGAAATATTACAATCCAGCCATGGCCAATGCTGCAATATCATGGGCCATTGGCTGGTTCTAGGTGACCTCTGTGTCATCCCCCCTCAGATCTGATTGGAGCTAGCATCCATGTGACGCTATCCCTCCAATCAGATGTGGAGGGGTGGTGTGAACTATGGAGGGGCGGTGTGAATTATGTCTGCCCTCACTCTTCAGCCTCATCCCATCCATGGAAGCTGAAGAACGAGGTTCCTGCCTGATTCCTTGCCACCGCCGACACCGACTGATGACCACGATCTGCCACTGCCACTGCTGCCACGGATCACTCCACTGCCATACATATTTTCTCCCTCTGTGCTGCCCTCCGCTACCCTCTGAGGCTCTTCACTCCCCTGCCATCTGATTCCACCCCCAACCTCCTCTTCCTCCCCCTCCCATGTGATCACCCCCTGCTCCGGTGATCACCCCCTGCCCCTGTGATCACCCCCCTGCCCGGTTTTCACCCTCCACCCCAGTGATCACCCCCTGACCCTGTGATCACCCCCCTGGCCCTGTGATCACCCACCAGCCGGAGTCTTGCTTCTGCCAGCCGGCTGGTGTAAGGAACCCTGCTGCTGCCGATGATCACCCTCTTCTGTCGGTGATCGCCATCTGTCCTGGTGATTACCCCTGCCCCGTTGATCACCCCCCTGCCCCAATGATCACCCCCCTGCCCCAGAGATCACCCCCCTGCCCTGGTGATTACCCCTCACCCCAGTGTTCACCCCCTGCCCCAGTGATCACCCCCTCCCACCCCAGTGATCACCCCCCTACCCCAGTGATCCCCATTCCTGCTGCTGCCTTCTCCTGCATCTCCTCAGCCCCTTGCACCTGTAAGCCCCCTCCAGCCCCCACACCTGACAGCCCCCACACCTGACAATCCCCTCCAGCCCCCCACGCTTGACAGCCCCCTCGCACAGGCACCCGCACACTATAATAATGTTTAGCTTTTTTTTTACACACACCACATACCATGTCCAGCACATCCCACTTATGCCAGTCACAAAGGATGTACTCAGCTGAGGAGGCATGTGCCATTATTGCCTCGGAAGCTGATAGTGAGGGAGAGGACCCCACTTTTCTCTTTATTGCCTCTGAAACTGATAGTGAGGGAGAGGACCCCACTTTTCTCTATTCCTCTCACTCTTCCTCCTTCAGTGACTCAGGCTCACCACCAAGAATACGTTGCAGGACAAGATATCATCTGGAGGCTGGGGAGAAGAGCCGGAAGCCATGGAGCAAGGCCCACAGCCAAGTGTGAGTAACCCTCAACCTAGTGCTAGTCATGCCCAACCTAGCACTAGTGCCCCCTTCTGGACCTTCGTCCCTGAAAATTTTGCTCCACGGATTCCTGATTTCGTTCCCCAATCAGGAATCCAGTTCAAGACTGCCAACCTCAGGGAAATAGACTTTTTCAAAGTCTATTTCTCTGAGTAAATTGTCAGTCTTATGGTGGAGCAAACTAACTTGTATGCCCTGCCATTTTTGGCAGAATCCCCTAATTCATCATTTTCTACTTGGACTCCTATTGACTCAGTTGAAATGATGAAACAATAGGGACTGGTCCTTCACATGGGGATTGTGAAAAACTCAGAAATTCACCAATACTGGAGTACTGATATTTTATTTCAAACTCCAATATTTGCCATGGTTATGGTGGTGATTCATAAGTTTCTCCATTTTAGGGACAATACTGACAGCCTTCCCCGCGATGACCCGAATTTTGATAGACTGTTCAAAATTCAGCTGGTCACCGAAAAATTCAGCAACAAGTTTGCTGAAGTGTACATTCCCCAAAGGGAAATTTGTGTGAATGAATCCCTCATCCACTTCAAAGGGAGACTTAAATTCCGTCACTACCTGCCCAGTAAGATGGCGAGGTACGGGATAAAACTCTATAAGCTGTGTCAGAGTACCTCAGGGTACAAACATAGCTTTAGAGTTTACCAAGGGAAGGATAGCAGTATCCAACCCCCAGAATGCCCACCTGTCTGGGAGTGAGTGGGAAAATAGTGTGGGATTTGGTCCACCCACTGCTTGATAAAGGTTACCATCTGTATGTTTATAACTTTTATACAAGCATCCCACTCTTTCAATCCCTCTCTTCCAGAGCTACCACAGCTTGTGGTACTGTGCGCAGAAACCAGAGGGGTCTCCCTTTGTCGCTAATTGACTAGCCTCTCCCAAATGGTGAGAGCCAAGCCCAATGTAGCGGCAACATGGTTGTGGTCAAGTTCAAAGACAAAAGGGACATCTTTTTCTTGACAACAATCCATGGTCCCAGAAAAACGGCCACTACCATTAGTGGCACCCCAACACAAGTCCACAAACCGGACTGTGCCAACAAACACATGGGAAGTTGATCTTTCTGATCAAGTCCTCCAGCCCTATAATGCCATGCAGTGGTATAGTGTACGTCAAGTTGGTGTGTGTTGTAGTGAACGTCAGGTTGTTGTGTGTGTGTGTGTGTGTGGTTGTATTCTACACCACACATATAAACCTGACATACACTACACTATACCACACCACACACCAACCTGACATACACTGCACCACACACCAATCTGACATAGTGTATGTCTGGTTGGTGTGTGTCAGGATGGTGTGTGTGTGGTGTCTACTAATACTACACCACACACATCAAACTGACGTACACTACACCACACACCAACCTGACATAGTGTATGTTAGGTTGGTGTGTGGTGTAGTGTACATCAGGTTGATGTGTGTGGTGTAGTAAACACCACACACACTAACCTGACGTATACTACACTACATACACCAACCTGACGTACACTGCACCACACACCAATCTGACATAGTGTATGTCTGGTTGGTGTGTGGTGTGTGTCAGGATGGTGTGTGTGTGGTGTCTACTAATACTACACCACACACATCAAACTGACGTACACTACACCACACACCAACCTGACGTAGTGTATGTTAGGTTGGTGTGTGGTGTGGTGTAGTGTATGTCAGGTTGATGTGTGTGGTGTAGTAAACACCACACACACCAACCTGACGTATACTACACTACACATACACCAACCTGACATACACTACACCACACCACACACCAACCTGACATACACTACATACTTTCCATAAACGACACATGGTGTCTGCTAATGATTGGAGCTATTCAAAAAGTCAAATGGTGCTCCTTCCCTTCCAAGCCCTGCCATGCGCCCAAACAGTGGTTTATGACCACATATGAGGTATCTGTGTACTCAAGAGAAATTGCCCAACAAATTTTAGGATCAATTTTATCCTGTTGCCCATATGAAATTGAAAAAATTGAGGCTAAAGAAATTTTTTGTAAAAAAAAAAAAGTACTTTTTCATTTTTACTGATCAATTTGTGAAGCACCTGGGGGTTCAAAGTGCTCACTATGCATCTAGATAAGTTCCTTGGGGGTCTAGTTTCCAAAATGGGCTCACTTGTGGGGAAGCTCCAATGTTTAGGCACACAGGGGCTCTCCATACGCAACATGGTGTCCTCTAACGATTGGAGCTAATTTTCCATTCAAAAAGTCAGTTTATGACCACATGTGAGATATTGTTGTACTCAGGAGAAATTGCTCAGCAAATTTTAAGATCCATTTTAACCTCTTGCCCATTTGAAAATAAAACAATTGAGGCTAAAAAAACATTTTTGTTGGAAAAATTAAAATGTCCATTTTTTCCTTCCACGTTGCTTTAGTTCCTGTGAAGGGTTAATCATTTTCTTGAATGTAGTTTTGAGTAGCTTGAGGGGGTGCAGTTTTTGGAATAGTGTCACTTTTGGGTGTTTTCTGTAATGTAGGCCCCTCAAAGGGACTTCAAATATGATGTGGTCACTGAAAAAAATGGTTTTGTAAATTTTGCTGGAAAAATGATAAATTACTGATAAATTTTGAACCCTTATAATTTCCTAACAATTTTTTTTTTCCCAAGATTGTGCTGATGTAGAGTAGACATGTGAGAAATGTTATTTATTAACTATTTTGTGTCACATAACTCTTAACAGAATAAAAATTCAAAATTTGACAATTTCTGATTTTTTCACAAATAAACGCAAAAATTATCTACCTAAGTTTACCACTAACATGAAGCCCACTATGTTAAGAAAAAACTTTCTCTGAATTGCTAGGATCCATTGAAGTGTTCCTGAGTTATTACCTCATAAATAGACACTGGTAAGAATTGCAAAAAAACGGCGAGGTCATTAATGTCAAAATAGGCTGAGTCGTACTGTAGCTAATTTTTTGGGGAAAAATTGTCATATTTTTGCATTGCCATTTATTCACCAATGTCAATTTATGATTTACAAATCATCCCAATTTATGTAAATTATAAAAAGTCTTATAGGTGTATAAATTTCATACATTTATATAAGTGAATAAATGGCATAAAATCATTAAATGATATAGAAATTTAAATATCTGATACCTATAACAATCTATGAGTTACAGTCCATTTATACTGATACCTTTTTTCAAGAATAAAAAATGTAAGTCTTTAAATCTTTCCTCTAAACTTTTCCATTCCCTTATTATTTTTTTGGCTCTTTTTTGTATCTGTTCTGACTCCATCTCATATGTTTTATGAACTAGGACCCCGAACTGCACTGAATATTTCAGCTGAGACTGCGTTAAAGCTTCATGAAGAGATAAGATTATGTCCCTGATGTGTGAGTTCATGCCTCTTTTAATATATGAGAATTTTTCCTGCTGGCCTCAGAAACAGCTGATTGACATTGCATTCTGTGATTTAGTCTGTGATATACAGAATCATCCATTCTCTACAGAAATAAGTATCTCCATTCTCTGCAGCAAGAGATTCATACTACTGAAGTCCTCAAGGCAGATATCATGTATGATTTATTATTTCCATCAGGTTAGATATGTGAGGTTCCGGATCAGTACCAGGAATCCAGCACCTTTAATAATTATAGAATTGACGTAGAATTAAAAAAGCTGAGTATGCTGCAAATCTATCATTTATCTATCACGGTTAGCACCTATCAGCCTTTCAGTTATCACCTATTAATGTAAAGAATTAACATCACCCGGGTAACAAAATTAAATCTAAAAAATGACCTTTATTAGGAACTAGCTGAAGAGCCCAGCGTTGCCCGGGAATAGTAAGTGACTGTGGTTAGTTATAACAAATTATAATGATTATATTGCACATAAAAACATTTCACATCATATATTCAATTTCCCCTCACTCCACTATTTTCCCCTCACTCCTCTCATTTTCCAGTCACACCTCTTCATTTACACCTCACACCTCTCATTTTCAAGTCACATCTCTCATTTTCCCCTCACTCCACTATTTTCCCCTCACTTCACTATTTTCCCCTCACTCCTCTCATTTTCCCTTCACTCCTCTCATTTTCCCCTCACTCCTCTCATTTTCCCCTCACTCCTCTCATTTTCACCTCACTCCTCTCTTCCCCTCACACATGTACAGCAATTTTGTGCTACAGCGGTGTAATCCATGAGGCTCCTCCCTTTCCCTTGACGTCATGTCTCACAGGAGCAACTCCATTTTAGACACAATGAAGCTAGATGTGGCCTGTGCCTGTCGCGCACTGATACTCTGAAGGCAGGGGCCCTGATTGTAGTTTGCAGTGGCTGGGATGTCGCAGCTGGTGAGTTTTGCAGGGTGGCTTTCGAGGTGAATGTGTAACCACCTGTGTGCACTAACATCATGGTTCCTGTGGACAGTGCTTTGCGTGTGGAGTGAGTGTGGCTAAGCGGAGTGGGCGGGGCTATGTGAAGTGGGCATGGCTTTATACATACACACTTATTGTTAGGGTTTGCGGATCACACCAAATGTAAAATAAAATATGAGAAGGTGCAACCCGGGTCCACCATGCAGTGATGGAAAAAACACAGCTAGAGGACAGTGGCAGAGTGTAGCTGCGAGCAAACATCATAAACTCACTGAGTTAAACGTCACTCGGTGTGAACAAAGTGCAACTTGCCTGACTCTGTTACTCCACAGAGCTGTACAAAAACTGAGAGCACTCTAAACTATGCCCTGTTAGACGTCACATGGGTATAGTGGAATTAACGCTAGTGAGGATTCTATAACTCACCCCCCACTACGCTGGTGATTGGACCTGCTCTGACACATGGTGGCTTTTGAGCCTGCACCTGAGAATGCCCGGTGAAGATGCTAAGTTCAAGCTGGAGTTCCCAACCTACACTGCCTGTCTAGAAACACACTCATAGTGCTATTAGCGGCACATATGCATACAGGGTGGTAACTGACCCACTAACACACACACACAGCAAATATGAATGTAATCTTAGCACGCCAACGAGTGCCCAAGAGGACTTTTTATACGTTCCTGTTCAAGTCCAGTCTGACAGGACCTTGCTAGTGGACCAATCAGGAACTGCCACATAACCCGAGCAGCTGATGACCAACCACCAACGAGAGGTCGCCTCACGAGCATGCTCAGTGGAGTGAATACTGGACTTAGACCCAGGAATGTCTGTTCACTGCCGCCTATTGCTAATTACTATAGCTGTAATTAGAGAGCCAGCAGTAACTAGATGAACAGCACAAGTCTGAGCAAGACGCTGAGATGGATGTCTCTGCTGAGCAGGCACCACTGCGGTTGAAGAAGAATGGGAGACCGCAGAGGAAGACAATGCCCGGGATCCACCTTGTGCACTAGGAGAATCCTGGTGCCTAACACACACACACACACACACACACACACACACACACACACACATACATACACTCTGCTTTATATATAGATTCATATTATATATGTACATTAAAACATTTTAAAAAAATGAATCTATACAGGGAAGAGAGTATGACAACCAGAAACCCTGTTCACATAAATAGAATGTAATCACAAGATCCATATCTCACACAAAAATATAGACAAATTTCCTATCCAATGGTAGGCGGGCACCAAAGATTAAATGCCAAGTGCAAATACAGCATGGAACATAAAATTTGCCTAATAAGAAAGTCAATAAAAAACCTGCAGCAAAAATGCAGCAGACTAGGAAAGAAGGCTGAGCAGTAAGAAACAGACCAATGCTACAGAATCAGGGTGTCTACCTCACCCAAAGCACGTTTCACACAAAATGGGGGGGGGGGGGGTAATGAAATGTGATGGATGGTTATTTACATTCAAAATGGCCAATTAAAACCTGGATGAATAAAAAACAAGAGAATGTCCAGCTTCACCGAATCCGTAAAAAAGAGACTAAGGGAGGGACTTCATGCTGAAGTCTGTATCCTCCATGTTTAAAGTTTGTGAATAAAGAAAACTTTTTTTACAGACTAGGTGAAGCTGGACATTCTCTTTTTTTTTGGACTTTACACGCCTGGACACAGCGGGTCCGTGCTCCCGAGGTTTGGTTTATGCATCACGGATGAGCTGGTTTATTTTCCTTCTTTCTAATGAATTAAAAACACAATGATCCGGAGTAGGCTCTAGACCAAGATGTCTGAACATAGAAATGTACTGAACCGCAGGTCACATGACTCATTTTGGGTGAGGTGGGCATGCCTGTTGTTGATTTGTTTCTTACAATCTCCTCTTTATATGTTGCTATACTTTTTTGTTACAAGTTTTTGCTTAATTTACTGTCAAGCAAATTATATGCTTTCATACTGTTTTTGCACCAGTTAATTAATCTTTAATGCAAGCTTGCCATTTTGAAGTGAAAATATCTCAATTATTGTGTGACACAAAGATTTTGTGAGTACATATTAGTTGACCAGGTATATGTGCCTTATTCTATTCACCATGCGGAATCATTTTTAGATATTTATTGTCTACATTTTTTACTTTATGAGTTCTTAAAGAGAACCTGACGCATGATAAATGTGGGCCAATCCATGGTCAGCATATATCAGACACTGGCTGTATGAATTCAGTTAGGTATTTTTGACTCCGAAACACTGTGTTTCAACGAAAAACATACCGTATATACTCGAGTATAAGGCGAGAATTTCAGCCCATTTTTTTAGGCTGAAATTGCCCCTTTCGGCTTATACTCATGTCATACCCAGGAGTCGGCAGGGGAGATGGAGCAGCAGCTGTGTAATCATACTCACCTGCTCCTGGCGCAGTTCCTGGTTCCCCGGCGCTGGCAGCTTCTTCCTGTAGTGAGCAGACACATGGTACCGCTCATTACAGTAGTGAGTATTGACCCACTCCACTCCCATAGGAGTGGAGCCGCATATTCATTACTGTAATGAGCGGTACCATACGACCGCTCAATACAGGAAGAAGCTGCCGGCGCCGGGGAACCAGGGACCGCGCCAGGAGCAAGTGAGTATAACGCAGTGCGTGATATTCACCTGCTCCCCGTTCCATCGTTGCCAGCCGCCGCTGCATCTTCCCTGTCCTCTGCACTGATGCTCAGGTCAGAGGGTGCGATGACGCGATTAGTGTGCGCACCGCCCTCTGCCTGAACAGTCAGTGCAGAGGACAGAGTAGATGCAGCAGCGGCGGAACGGGGAGCAGGTGAAAATAGCAAGTGCCGGGAGCCTGAGAGACGAGAGGTGAGTATGTGATTTTTTTTTTATCGCAGCAACAGCATATGGGGCAAATGTCTACATGGAGCATCTTATGATGCATAATCAATGTTTGTGCAGCTTTATATGGGGCAAATGTCTACATGGAGCAACTTATGGGGCATAATCAATGTTTGTGCAGCTTTATATGGGGCAAATGTCTTCATGGAGCATCTTATGGGGCCATACTCCGCATTTGTGCATCATTATATGGGGCATATTTTAATATGGAGCATCTTATGGGGCCCATCATAAACTTTATGGAGCATTATATGGGGCTCTTGATTTAATATGGATATTCAAAAACACTTAACCTACTGATGTCTCAATTAATTTTACTTTTATTGGTATTTATTTGTATTTTTGACATTTACCGGTAGCTGCTGCATTTTCCACCCTAGGATTATACTCGAGTCATTAAGCTTTCCCAGTTTTTTGTGGAAAAATTAGGGGGGTCGGCTTATACTCGGGTCGGCTTATATGCGAGTATATATGGTACTTTATTAGCTGCCAGGGACTGAGACCGCACTATAGACTAGTCGATCAGTCGGGTCCACGGTGACATCCCACCAGGCTTGAATTAACAGGTCTCTGACTATATGCACACATAGGCAGAGACTTGTCAATCCAGAGCAGTAGATAAGCCACTGGGGACCCATCTATTCAATTAGTGTACAGCATTGTCTCAGTCCCTGGAGGCTATTAAAGTATGTTTTTTGTTGAAACGTCGCAAAATTTCAGAGTCAAACATACCTGGCTGAGTTCATACAGCCAGTGCCTGATATATGCTGGCCCCAAATTTGGCAGCATTTATAAGATGTCAGGTTCATTTTAATAAATATCATATTTATATGGCATAATTTTACCCTCTGCTTCACACCTGAATGCACTTTGTTGCATATATATTGTATAGCAAAAGTCTGCCAAGACGTCAGTCTGCCCAGTGTATCACAGAAGAGTAGTGCTCCGAATTAATTCCAGAATTGAACCAGAAGGGAACTGAAAGTAACTGGATAAAGTCACTCTAAACAATATTTCTGTATGTTTTCACTCTCACCCCTATAATCCTTCACTTTGTACTAACCCCCTTAATCTCTACACCTAGCAAGGAACTGGTCATCTCTTCTTCAATCCTCCCATCCATCTCACCTCCTCCTTTGAACTGTTCCTCAACATACAATCCTCTGTCTCCCAACACAAACAGTCCCCTCATGCTCTCTCCTGCTCCCACCTGCTAACACTTTCCCTGCTCCTCCTGACTGCCAGGGATATTGCTCCAAATCCTGGTCCTCCTCACCCTATTCCCACAGTAATTTCTACCTCCCATCCAAGCTCTATCACAACTTTCCGTAACCTCTCTAACCTTATACCCATTCGCCCAGCCCCCGCTTCCCCAGTCCCACTAACAGGAGCACTATGGAATGCTCGCTCTGTCTGCAACAAACTTTCCTATATCCATGATCTTTTCATTACTCACAAACTTTCCTTCCTCGCCATCACTGAAACCTGGCTCACCTCCTCTGACACTCTTGCACCCCTCCAATCGATTCTAAACTCTGCTGCCCGACTAATCCACCTGTCCTCCCGTTATTCCCCAGCCTCTCCCCTCTGTCAATCCCTGTGCTGGCTCCCCATTACCCAAAGATTCCAGTTCAAAACCCTAACCATGACATACAAAGCCATCCACAACCTATCTCCTCCATACATCTGTGACCTCGTCTCCCGGTACTTACCTGCACACAACCTCTGAACCTCAGAAGATCTTCTTCTATCTTCCCCTCTTATCTCCTCTTCCCACAATTGCATACAAGATTTCTCCCGCGCATCCCCCATACTCTGGAACTCTTTACCCCAACATATCAGACTCTCGCCTACCGTGGAAACCTTCAAAATGAACCTGAAGACCTATGTCTTCCAACAAGCCTACAACTTGCAGTAACCACCAATAGACAAAACTGCTGCACAACCAGCTCTAACTTTGCCTACTGTATTCTCACCCATCCCTTGTAGATTGTGAGCCCTCGCGGGCAGGGTCCTCTCTCTTCATGTACCAGTCGTGACTTGTATTGATTAAGATTATTGTACTTGTTTTTTTATCATGTATACCCCTTCTCACATGTAAAGCACTATGGAATAAATGGCGCTATAACAGTAAATAATAATAATAATAATGTTTATGCTTTACAGTTACAGGTGATAAGTGCAGTCTTTATGCATGTAACCATTGTTGGTAGATGTGCAGATTTTCTATCTGATTATATTACTCCTATCATATAATGTCTGTATAAACATAATCCCTTTTTCCTTGCTATTCTTTTGTTTAGCCCAAAAACCTGAAAACAAGGATCCCTAAAATTTAACTTTTAATGAGAGCAAGTTAAAAACATGTTCAAATTTCATTCGGACACATATTAAGGGAATATGGTATGTACCAACTGAACCCGATAGGGTCATTATACTCAGCCCTGCCTGACAGTGTGGGTAGGCAACCTAAATTTTTGCGGTAGGCGCCCCCACTCCTCTGTAGCTCACCCTTAAAACCCCTAAAGTTCCCTGCAATGCAGGAACCCTGGTGAGCCCTATAAATGATCCCTATACCGGATCCTGCCTGACAGTGGAGGTAGACAACCTAAGTTTCTGCGGTAGGTGCCCCCACTCCTTGACGGATCAGCCTAAAGTCCCTATCAATCTGTATAGTGGAGAGACAATAGGAAATGTCCTAATACACCCCGGCACCTGTATGAAAAAAACAAAAACAAATAGAAAAGTGAAAAATACAAAAATATTGATAGCTCAATGTCAATTAGTCAGCAATTGTCGTCACAATAAACTAATGAGATTGATACTTATACAACATCCCTTTAAAGAAAATTACCCTGAAAGGAAAAAATATCTAAAAAAAAGCGTTAACAGGATGCAATAATGATATACCA
This sequence comes from Ranitomeya variabilis, assembly GCF_051348905.1. Lineage (NCBI taxonomy): Eukaryota > Metazoa > Chordata > Amphibia > Anura > Dendrobatidae > Ranitomeya > Ranitomeya variabilis. The sequence goes on along the minus strand of NC_135237.1, from coordinate 448,468,646 downwards.
TTGTCTAAACGGCATTAACTATGTAGGGGTCCCCAGACAATCAAAAAGAATCCATAATGCGATTAATACAGCATTAAAGTGCACAGTGCAAAGACACAGTAATCTTTTCAGCAAAAAAGAGAGGTAACGTGCACAGTACAATTCTTAAAATAGTTATATACTCATCTATTTACCGTGGTACATCAGCCTATTATCCAGGAATCCCAAATTAAACAATTGAAGCCCAAATAAGGCACATTCAGAGTCTGCGACATCCCCAAGCAATGCCCGATGCGTTTCCCCCCATGGGAATAACGGGGGTTCATCAGGAGTATGATAGGGGTATGATAGCCACACATATAGTAAAAATGCTGCCTATTCTTTTGTTTATACAACACACAGTGTGCAAGATACTGTCTGAAAATTGGTTGAATCTGTAAAATGAGCTGAAGAACTAAACCTATACATCGAGTTGAAGCCAGCCTATATTTTAAATTTTTGTTTTGTGTGCATCAACCGTGTGATTAAATGGATCTGAAAAGAAATAGCAGTTTTCAGCAGTCAGTACCTATCCTGAACAATGGTATTTAGAGAGAGAATGTAATGGATGTGATTTTGTCATCATGTGACATTAATTAGAGACCCAAAGTTAGGAGACTGTTCCTGTATATTGGAAAAAAAAGTTTAACAATGGTATCGAGGAACTGGACTAACAGTAATGCTTGCCACTAACTGAGCTGTAATTTGGAATGATTATATGTCTGTCCATTTAAGACAACACTGTAAGGGTATGTGCACACGTCCGGATTTCTTGCAGAAATTTCCTGAAGAAAACCGGAAATTTTCTGCAAGAAATCCGCATTTTTTTTTTGCGTTTTTTTTTCGTTTTTTTTCGTGTTTTTTTAGCATTCTGCAAGCGTAATTAGCTTGCAGAATGCTAAAGTTTTCCAAGCGATCTGTAGCATCGCTTGGAGAACTGACTGACAGGTTGGTCACACTTGTCAAACATAGCGTTTGACAAGTGTGACCATCTTTTTACTATAGATGAAACCTATGCAGCATCTATAGTAAAAGATAGAATGTTTAAAAATAATTAAAAAAATAAAAAAAATGGTTATACTCACCTGCAGGCATCCGTTCCTATAGATGCCGGTGTGGTTCAGGACCTTCCATGACGTTGCGGTCACGTGAGCGGTCACATGACCGGTCTCGACCAATCACCAATCAAGACCGTGACGTCATCGCAGGTCCTTCACCGCACACCAGCTATAGAAACCGAAGCGGCAGCATGCAGCGGAGAGGCGGGAAGACATCGAAGGTGAGTATATGACTATTTTTTATTTTAATTCTTTTTTTTGGACCAATTATATGGTGCCCAGTCCGTGGAGGAGAGTCTCCTCTCCTCCACCCTGGGTACCAACCGCACATAATCTGCTTACTTCCCGCATGGTGGGCATAGCCCCGTACGGGAAGTAAGCAGATCAATGCACTTCCAGGTGTGCGGAATCCCCTGCAATTCCGCATTTTAATGAACATGTTGCTTTTTTTTCCGCGAAAAAAAGGCTATATTTGCACAAAAAATGCGGAATACACTGAAAATAATAAGAGGCAAATGTTAGCATTTTTTTCGCGTTTTTCACGTTTTTATAGCGAAAAAACGCAAAAAAACGCGAAAAATACTGAACGTGTGCACATGGCATAAATGTCTAGCTAAACTGAAGACCAGAAACCCACATGGAACTTTAAATGAGGCAAACTGCTTCTAACCAAGTGTTGGTAATGTTGGACTTCCATATCTGCTTTACTATATCTCCTAGCCTTCGTTTGACTGTGGAAACAAAAGCTACTGGAGCAAGTGATTTTATCTTTCAGTAGATTCTAAATGCACAATAATTATTGGCTTTCACTCTCCTAATTGTTCTGTCAACAAACAATATGGCTAGCCATAAAAGCTCCCTGGGAAGATAAAAGATTATTGTTTGGTAAATTATAGAAATACCTGGTAGCTAAATATAACCAAAGTATATTATTAAAAATAATTCTAATCTGTCCCTTTTACTATTTAGTCCAGATGGACAAAAGCTGCTAACAAATATGTTGTTAATAAATATCACCATTTAATAATTGTGATTATTTTTCTAAATTACTGTAAATCATTTGTCTGATATTCTTGAAATCAAAGTTTCTATAGATACTTGTAAGGGACAAAATGTGGTGAGGGGTATGACGTAGTCCCGAATGTAGTCTCTATGAAAGGATGTAGGTACCCTAGTCCCTTTGTTGGGATATACATACACTGTGCAGAATTATTAGGCAAGTTGTATTTTGATCACATGATACTTTTTATACATGTTGTCCTACTCCAAGCTGTTCAGGCTTGAGAGCCAACTACCAATTACGTAAATCAGGTGATGTGCATCTCTGTAATGAGGAGGGGTGTTGTCTAATGACATCAAAACCCTATATAAGGTGTGCTTAATTATTAGGCAACTTCTTTTCCTTTGGCAAAATGGGTCAGAAGAGAGATTTGACGGGCTCTAAAAAGTCCAAAATTGTGAGATGTCTTGCAGAGGGATGCAGCAGTCTTGAAATTGCCAAACTTTTGAAGCGTGATCACCAAACAATCAAACGTTTCATGGCAAATAGCCAACAGGGTTGCAAGAAGCGTGTTGGGCAAAAAAGGCGCAAAATAACTGCCCATGAATTGAGGAAAATCAAGCATGAACCAAGATGCCATTTGCCACCAGTTTTGCCATATTTCAGAGCTGCAATGTTACTGGAGTAAGAAAAAGCACAAGGTGTGCCATACTCAGGGACAAGGCGAAGGTAAGGAAGGCTGAAAAACGAGCACCTTTGAACAAGAAACATAAGATAAAACATCAAGACTGGGCCAATAAATATCTTAAAACTGACTTTTCAAAGGTTTTATGGACTGATGAAATGAAAGTGACTCTTGATGGGCCAGAGGCTGGATCAGTAAAGGGCAGAGAGCTCCACTCCACTCTGACTCAGATGCCAGCAAGGTGGAGGTGGGGTACTGGTATCGGCTGATATCATCAGAGATGAACTTGTGGGACCTTTTCGGGTTGAGGATGGAGTGAAGCTCAACTCCCAGACCTACTGCCAGTTTCTGGAAGACAACTTCTTCAAGCAGTGGTACAGGAAGAAGTCGGTATCGTTCAAGAAAAACATGATTTTCATGCAGGACAATGCGCTATCACATGCCTCCAACTACTCCACAGCGTGGCTGGCCAGTAAAGGTCTCAAAGAAGAAAAAATAATGATATGGCCCACTTGTTCACCTGATCTGAACCCCATAGAGAACCTGTGGTCCCTCATAAAATGTGAGATCTACAGGGAGGGAAAACAGTCCACCTCTCGAAACAGTGTCTGGGAGGCTGTGGTGGCTGCTGCACGCAATGTTGATCGTAAACAGATCAAGCAACTGACAGGATCTATGGATGGAAGGCTGTTGAGTGTCATCATAAAGAAAGGTGGCTATATTGTTCACTAATTTTTTGGGGCTTTGTTTTTGCATGTCAGAAATGTTTATTTCTAAATTTTGTGCAGTTATATTGGTTTACCTGGTGAAAATAAACAAGTGAGATGGTAATATATTTAGTTTTTATTATGTTGCCTAATAATTCTGCACAGTAATAGTTACCTGCACAAACAGATATCCTCCTAAGATAGCCAAATCTAAAAATAACCCACTCCAACTTCCAAAAATATTAAGCTTTGATATTTATGGGTTGATTAAGAACATAGTTGTTGATCAATAATAAAAATAATCCTCTAAAATACAACTTGCCTAATAATTCTGCACACAGTGTAGCATCTATGCAGTGATTCCTGGGTATGTGCACAAGCTATCAAGCAGTTTATTCTGAGACTATATTCTGCCATATGTTGCCATATACAGGGACCCTTTTTTGTGCAATGAAAGAGACAGATGTAGTTAAGAAAATAAACTTTTGTTTACATGATTTGAACCATGAACACATATACATTTAGTAGCAGAAATAATTTTTACATTCTTAATCTGTAACACATGACAGAAGCATCAACTTGGCAGCACAATACTTGTGGAAAACATTGCAGTTGGACAAGACCGCCATGTTTATTTGACAAAGGCCACAAGGATCAATTTGTTTGGCTTTGACTTCTCACACAATGTCTCATTTCTGTTTATATAAGGGGTCACCTGGGTCAATCTGTAGCTTTGTGCCTTTTTACATAAATGTACTAGAGCATGGCTGATCCAGTATAACTTTATTAAAAACTCTAGGTCTGACAAAAATCAAAAATTTCTTATAAGGAACCTGTCACCAGGTTTGGCCGATGCGAGTTACGGCCTCCCCCTTTCAGAGCTTATACACACGTGGTCAAAATTGTTGGTACCCCTCGTTGAAAGACAGAAAAACCCACAATGATCACAGAAATAACTTGAATCTGACAAAAGTAATAATAAATAAATAATCTATGAAAGTGAACAAATGAAAGTTAGACATTGCTTTTCAATCATGCTTCCACAGAATAAAAAAAAAAATAAAACTCATGAAATAGGCCTGGACAGAAATGATGGTACCCTTAACTTAATATTTTGTTGCACAACCTTTTGAGGCAATCACTGCAATCAATTGATTCCTGTAACTGTCATTGAGACTTCTGCACCTCTCGCCAGGTATTTTGGCCAACTCCTCAAGAGAAAACTGCTCCAGTTGTCTAGTGTTTGAAGGTTGCCTTTTCCAGAAGGCATATTTCAGCTCTTTCCAAAGATGCTTAATAAGATTTAGGAAAGAGTTCATAGAAGGCCACTTCAGAATAGTCCAATGTTTTCCTCTTAGCCATTCTTGGGTTTTTAGCTCTGTGGTTTGGGTCATTATCCAGTTACAAGACCCATGACCTGCGACTGAGACCAAGCTTTCTGACACTTGGCAGCACATTTCTCTCTAGAATCCCTTGATAGTCTTGAAATTTCATTGTAGCCTGCACAGATTCTAGACACCCTGTGCCAGATGCAGCAAAGCAGCCCCAGTACATAACAGAGCCTCCTTCATGTTTCACAGTAAAGACAGTGTTCTTTTCTTGATATGCTTCATTTTTCCATCTGTGAACATAGAGCTGATGTGCCTTGCCAAAAAGTTCCATTTTTGCCTCATCTGTCCATAGGATATTCTTCCAGAATTTTTGTAACTTATCAACATGTAGTTTGGCAAATTCTAGTCTGGCTTTTTATGATTTTGTTTTGAACAATGGTGTCCTCCTTGTTCGTCTCACATGAAGTCCACTTTGGCTCAGAAAACGACGGAAGGTGTGATCTGACGCTGATGTTCCTTGAGCTTGAAGTTCACCTTTAATCTGTTTATAGGTTTTTCTGGGCTCTTTTGTTACCATTTGTATCATCCATCTTTTTGATTTGTCATCAATTTTCCTCCTGTGGCCACCTTCACTGAGGTTGGCTAAAGTCCCATGGATCTTAGATTTCTGAATAATGTGTGCAACTGTAGTCACAGGAACATCAAGCTGCTTGGAGATGGTCTTATAACTTTTACATTTTAAAATGTCTATAATTTTCTTTCTTATCTCCTGAGACAACTTTTTCCTTTGCTTCCTCTGGTCCATGTTGAGTGTGATACACACCATGTCACCAAACAGCACAGTGACTACTATCTGTAGCCCTATATACAGGCCAACTCACTGATTGCAAGATAGTAGACACCTGTGATGCAAATTAGTCGACACACCATGATTTAACATGTCCCTTTTGTCACATTATTTTCAGGGGTACCATCATTTCTGTCCAGGCCTATTTCATGAGTTGTTTTTTTTTTTAATTCTGTAGAAGCATGGTTGAAAGCAATGTTTGACTTTCATTTGTTCATTTTCATCGATTTTTTATTTATTACTACTTTTGTCAGATTCAAGGTATTTCTGTGACCATTGTGTGTTTTTCTGTCATTAAACAAGGGGTACCAACAATTTTGACCACATGTGTATACAGCATTCTATAATGCTGCATCTAAGCCCCCTATCCAACCTGTAAGAAAAGAAAAATAACTTTTATTATACTCACCTGGGGGCGGTCCAGTCTGATGGGTGTCACTCTTCTTGCTGCGGTGCCTCCTATTTTCTTGTGATGTCGTCCTCCTGCTTGCTTCATGTGGATGACACATACCTGCATCATTCACACATGCTCCAGAGAATAGTGCTTCTATGCAGGCATACTTATCTGCACTGTTGAGGGCAGAGCAAAGTCCTGCAGTGTGCAGGCACTGAGCCTCTCTGTCCTTTCCCAGTGCCTGTGCACTATAGTACTTTGCTCTGCCCTCAACAGGGCAGATAAGTATGCCTGTGCAAAAGCACTATTCCGGGGAGCCTGTGTGGATGACTCAGGGATGTGTCATCCACATAAAGCAGGCAAGAGGACTGCATAGCAAGAAGATGGGAGGTGCTGGACCAAGAAGAGTGACACCCATCAGACCAGACTGCCCCCCTAGGTGATTATAATAAAAGTTATTTTACTTCTCTAACAGGTCAGATTGGGGGAAGATATACAGCATTATAGTTTACTGTATATCAGCCCTGAAAGGAGGTGGCCGTAACTCGTATTGGCCAAACATGGTGACAGGTTCCCTTTAACTAAACTCTTCATTATAGGTGTCTTAATTTGACTGTTGTGTGTGAAACTGCCACTACAGTTACTTGAGATGCTGAACTTGCTACCATCTTGTAGGTCTGCTCTTCTGCACACACTCAATATGGCCAATACTGCTAATAATTCTTTTGTTCTTTGCAATAAAAACACCAACTGCCTATAAGCACGAACTTTCTACTTTAGTTGCCCTCACATATAAAGACTCCTAAAGCATAAAAATATATAAATGTTTATTAATAATTGATAAAAAAGACTAACAACTTAAAGGACACATACTTTGATAATGCTAAAATATGAAAATAGAAACAGCTACTCCTGAATTGCCCCTGTTTTGTACCCTTTCCTGAACAGCTGCTTAAAAGCTAAGGTTAGCACCTTACAATGCAACAATGGTACCTCCGCTTCTCGGCAGCTTTCCCTTAATTCCCTAGCATGCCCTCATCAGTCCTAGTTTGAATATCAATATATGGTAATCACACATAGATTGCAGTGTATAGCTTAATGACCGAAGTGTATTGGTATACAATGGAAGTACTTCTATCAGCTCAGGGGTATGGCAATGGAGAGCCCCTATGCTCTACCTTACTCCAATTTATTTCTGGACTGGTGGGAGGAAACCATGGTTTTTGGGCATGAATTTAAGTAGTGGCATCCCCACACAGGAATATGGTAAAGATTTATTGATTTTATCTTCATTACTTAGCTGGGGACTAAAGAGCGATTTTTAAGTTCATACAAGATCTGAATATTCATGAAGTAGGTCTAAAATTTACATCCAATTTGATTGACAATCCTTTATGCTTCTTAGACATACTTATTAGAAAAGAATGGCACTTTGGTGACACAAATTTTTTGAAACCCACGAGTACTTATAGTTTCCTCAAGTAGGACAGCCACCACCGCACCCCATTAAAAGGACGAATACCTAAGGGTCAATTCCTAAGGCTAAGAAGGAATTGCTCTAATATGGGTGACTTTCATAGGCAAGCGACAGATATGAACAGTAGATTCAGGAAGAAGGGCTACCCTCAATACATTCTGAACTTGGCTCGCACTTTTGAGGGAGGAATAGATAGAGAATAATTTCTCCAAACGCAACCCAAATAGATGAAAGAGACCAGAGTCTGATGGCATCACACTTATTATAGAGACATTTGAAAACCAACACAAGCGTAAATTTGATGTATTAAAAAACCATTGGGACATTCTCATTGATAGACAAATTTGTGGCTTTTTTAAAGTGCAGTGACTGCTACCCCTGCAAATGGCTGAGACCATGCAAATATTTTGTGAGTTCATCCAGAGGTAAAAGTTTCTATCAAAGAGATTTCCGTTATTGTAAGATGGCAGATCATACAGTATATATCTGGCCACCTGACCCCTGGACTACATAGGAATGATAGACAGGAGTTCAGGAGGAGGGTGGGTAAACATGTGGGGGATATAAGACATAACTGTGACACTCCACTGGCTAGACATATAAATAGGGTACATCATGGATATTTAAAAGACATGTCATTTTATGTTCTGGATGTGGTTAAACCTAACCCTGGTGGGTAAGCACGATAAGTCTGCTTAAAAGGAAAGCGAATGGACCTATTGGCCTTTGGCTCCGAGGTTACTGAATGAGCAGTTATCATATGCCTGTTTTCTGTGAATGACTACTTTCTGTAGGGACTCATATGTATATATAGATGAATCTCTGTCACTCCTACTCTATTGCACTGAAAAATGGGGATCACACAGTGTTGTGAGATATCATATATATTGCTTGATTGCTTTATGGTCTTCGGATTATGTTTTAACTAACATGACTTATCCCTTTTTTTACTAAATGCACTCTGGTTTAATATATGACTAGTGTTGAGCATTCCGATACCGCAAGTATCGGGTATCGGCCGATATTTGCTGTATCGGAATTCCGATACCGAGTTCCAATATTTTTGTGATATCGGAAATCGGAATCGGAAGTTCCCAGTGTATGGTTCCCAGGGTCTGGAGGAGAGGAGACTCTCCTTCAGGCCCTGGGATCCATATTCATGTAAAAAATAAAGAATAAAAAAAAAAAATATGCATATAATCACCCCTCCGGCGGACCCTGGACCTTAGCGGTGTAACCGGCAGCCTCCGTTCCTAAGGATGCAGTGAGTGTAGGACCTGCAATGACGTCGCGGCTTGTGATTGGTCGCATGAGCGGTCACATGAGCGGTCACGCGACCAATCACAAGCCGCGACGTCATCGAAGGTCCTTCACTCTGCATTCTTAGGAACGGAGGCTGCCGGTTACATCGGTAAGGTCCAGGGTCCGCCGGAGGGGTGAGTATATCCATATTTTTTATTTGTATTCTTTATTTTTTACATGAATATGGATCCCAGGGCCTGAAGGAGAGTTTCCTCTCCTTCAGACCCTGGGAACCATCCAGGATACCTTCCGATATTTGTGTCCCATTGACTTGTATTGGTATCGAGTATTGGTATCGGCGAGATCCGATATTTTGCCTGTATCGGCCGATCCAATCCGATACCCATACTTTCGAATATCGGAAGGTATCGCTCAACACTATATATGACCATAATAGGTTGCTCAATTTCATAATGCTGCATATGGTCTTTATTATACGTCTTGGCATGAATATGGAATTGTTTAATATGCACGGAATATGAATATCGCATTAATTAGATTCATCTTTGGGACAGAGCACATTATCAGAAAATAAACGGCCTTACTAGGGTTCATCTGTGCATCTCAGGGTGAAAACCATGCCTTCAGTGTTTCTTAGCAAACATGGATATGGCTACTTTACCCCGGATGTACTATGCGTTACATATTGATATGCACACTTTTGGTCAAATGCAATCAAGCGCAATCACTGCCTACGCCCACGTGGATACCGGAAATAGTGTGCATTCCAGGGTCGGATGTACAGTGTTCCAGTCATGCGTACATACACGCTTGTATCACGGCACTTCAGTGTATTTATATCAGTGTTTTCTGGACATGCACAGGATCACTGTGGACTTCTAGTAGAATATGCTCTTTGAAAATATAGGTACAAACCTTAATAGCTGTATGAATGAAATCTCCCTCTCAGACAGGAACAACTAGTCCATGTGGGAAAAAGTGTTTATTAGGCGGTTTATTTAAACATGGGCATTAATCCTCAGACACAAAAAGCTGAACTTCATGATTTAGTATCAACTTATCAGGTCTCCTGATGAGCAAAATAGGTGAAAGTTGTCAAGTCAGATGACTCTATATGTGCTTGGAGAAGTACCAAGTTTTTTTCTAAACTGAAATCTGTACATGCTTTCCAATAGTATCAAGACACTGCTATTTGAATGCATCTACAATCAAGGATATTTCTAGTCTGCTTATAATTTATGATACCGTAAGTATTGATACTGCATACACTATATATATTTATCTAGGTCAGTGTAAGGTGTCCTAGGGACAGGTGCCATTTTCGCATACATAGGGTGCAAACCTCCGCTGTTTAGGCAGCGTCCAGATATTGGGAGAAAATAGTGCTAATTAGTACTTTCCAGCTATATTATCTTATTTAACTATTGTCTAAGATACCTGGATTTATTCTCATTCCCGTTTCTCATGATTCTTCTCTCTTGCTCCAATTTGCTTATGTAGGGTTTTGTATCTGGTGGAGCATTTTCAGTTCGCAAGTCTACATAGTGCTATCTGTTTGTGGCCCCTCTAGCTCCTACTATTTTATGTGTGGTTGTGTATCTGGGGGGGCACACTTCAGTCATTAATCTGTACACTGCAATCTATTTGTGGTTATTGTATGTTGATAATCAAACCAGCACTGATGAGGACATACTAGGAAATCAAGGGAAATATGCAGAGTGGGGGCACCATTGTCGCATTGTAAGGTGCCAACCTCCGTGGCTAGGCATGTGTACAGGAAATAGTATAAAACAAGGGCAATCCCGGAGTATGTATTAATATTTTCATATTCTAGGATTGTCAAAGTGTTGTATTCTTTATGTTTTTTTGTCTTTTTACCAATCATTATTAAAAGTTTATATTTTAATAAGTGGTCTTCATATGTGAGCCTATTCTTTGAGTCCTCGGATCCTCTCCTTACCAAATTATTCTTTGCTTCTTTAATCACCCTGTAACTCCTCTCAACTGGCCTGGCATACAGTGAATTTCAATAGTACATATTTTGTTAATTTTGTTTTTATAAACATGCTCTCATCTAGCCAATGCAGAATAAATCATTTATCTTGCATTTGTACATTTTTGGCTAATTTTAACTGCTGTACAACATGTTTATCTACTACAAAAGTAATTTTCATTTGTATAATGAGAACGTTTGTCAATAAAGCACATGCAGACATAAACTTTTTTCAAATACATCTGTAAATTAATGAAGCTTTAATTTAGACAGGGACTAAAAGAATGCTGCTTTTTGAAATATGTTGGCCTCTGCATCTAAAGCTCCTAGGGTGTGAGTTTAACACACGTTAAACAGATCATTTGTCCTGTGGCACCTTAGTACAAAACCACATGATGGATTAGGAGAGTAGCAAAAAAAGGGAAATTAGATAACTAATAGGTTTAGAGCCAAAAGAGTAAAGGTACCGTCACACTCAGCAACTTTGCAAAGAGAACGACAACAATCCGTGATGTTGCAGCGTCCTGGATAGCGATCTCGTTGTGTTTGACACGCAGCAGCGATCTGGATCCCGCTGTGCCAACGATGGTCGGGGCTAGAAGTCCAGAACTTTATTTCATCACCAGGTCGGCGTGTATCGTCATGTTTGACATCAAAAGCAACGACGATAACAATGGATGTAATGGAGCTAACAACCAGCGAGAACGAGAAGTGAGTCGCCGTTACGTCACTGGATCGCTCCTGCATCGTTCTGGAGCTGCTGTGTTTGACGTCTCTACAGCAACCTAAACAGAGACGCTCCAGCGATCTAGTTTAGGTCGGCTCATTATCTATATCGCCGCAACATCGCTGAGTGTGACGGTACCTTAACAAGAAAGGTTAACAGCAAATAAACACATTTCAAATCTGCTTTTAGGCATCCCTGTAAACTTACAGTCTAGACATTTTATGATTTGCTTTTCTATAACATAGCTGTTATTGTTCTCAAAATATCAAATGGAAATAACAAACAAACCATGATCCAATACTTCTCTTCTTTCTTCCAAACATTCAATAAAAAGAAATCTGTTACTTTGTGACAAATTGGTAACAGCAAAAATGCAAAACATAAGCATTATTTAATATTGCATTTTTTTATATTTTCATAGTTTTTTTAAGTCTGAGTTTTATGATATCAGAACATTGTATAGTGGTATAAAGATTGTTTGCTTTAAGATCACTCCATGAGCAGGTAGACTTTACTTTCAAATACAGTTAAAATTAGATGGTAAAGACCAAAAAAGCATTCAAAATACAAATAATATCAAAAAACAGTTTTGAATAAATATCCCCAATAAACAAAAAAACAGAAAACAACAACAACAAAAACGGCCAACATTAGTTAATAGTGGAACATTATCTCACTTTTTTTATATTATTTGTATGTTTCATGCTTTTTTGGTGTTTATTTCATGTATATGTTTTTGCTAATGTTTTAGGACCTTTCAGTAATAATTAGCATATATCATGTGATCTGCTTTATGACTTTGATTGGTGGCATGGGGTATATATACCGATTATGGTTAATAATGTTAGAGCTTTGACAAAGATCACTGTGTTGATCGAAACGTGTCGCTCTTTTATCTGTCTGATGTTTCTTGTCCCGGAATCTCCAATTGAACTTTAAAGTATTTTTCGAATAAAGAAGTTTGGAAATTTTCATCCCAGGAGCTGGAGGTGAATCTTTTCATCTTTACCTTGTATTCACGTCTGACCAGGGCTGTCCTCAGTGCACCGGTGTTTCATTAGGTGAGCAGGGTTTTTTCCTTCTTTGTTCACAGTTAAAATTAGATCTTAAAGCTTCTAACATTGAGCTAATTTGAAAAAATTGAAACCTTAAAGAACCTTTCCCATCAACATTTTTATACTCTTAACATATTGCAATCATCATATAATATAGCACTGTGCACTTACAATTGCTAATTTTGCCAGTCTACCCTCAAATTATTCTCTTTTCCATTAAGTCTATGACATCATGTGGTTATTAACTGACTATCTGAATCCTTCAAAGTTCTATGTAGAAACATGAAGTCCATTTTCACTGCATAAGTAATCCCACTCTTCAATTCCTGACCTAGTTGCTCCCTTCTGCCAGGGACTATGCAGTAATATTGAATTGAAGTTCCAATGATGACGCAGGGAAAAGAGACTTCCTGTTTCTGCATAGAGTTTAGTAGGATTCAGCTAGTCTGATTTTTATCACATCATATCCTTTACCTAATGGAAAAAAGAATTAAGTGGGTAGAAAAGCAAAATCAGCAATTGAAAGTACACAGTGCTGTATAATATGATGATTGTAATATATTAAAAATATACAAACTTAGATGGGAGTCTTTCTTTAATTGACTAGCTAGAAAAAAAAACTTATTGGATTGTTTATAAAAAAAAAATAACAGCATAACTCCTATAATAATTTGGACTTTTACACATAAGCATAGTCATAGGATTTGCCACATGTTGACAACCTCAGTCTATGTGATCTATTACAGTAAAATATAAATGTAATAGACGGACATCTCCAGCTCCTATTCTGATGGACCCGGCATGTCCATACATTACAACAATGGCCCATTACCTGAGTGGCAGCTATAGTATGTTATGCTGCTGCACATTTCTACTGTAGAGGCTATTGCAGGAAAGGCACATGGCACACCTATTACTTTTTAACAAAAAATATAATCATTTTACTATCAATTCGACTTTCAAGGAAAACAAATAACCAGAGACCTAATCATGCTGTAAGTCTAGGCCAGGAGGGAAGAGACTGAAGGAGAAGACTTGTGATGGGAAGGGAAAAAGAAGACACATGTAGAATGGGTCATTGTGCTACGGTGATGGCGGAAGAAGTGAGAGAAGTGAGTATAAGGATTTTTCTATTTATTACATGTTACATTTAGAATGCTCTGGGGTCGAGAGAGGCCATGGAGCATAATAAGGAACATTCAATTCATATTTAATAACTTTGCTGCATATCAAATTTGCCTATAAAATTCGTGTGATTGCTTAACTTGAATCCCAACAGATCTTCTCATCTCTAGTAGTTTGATGATCTGAAAAAATGAACAATTACGTATTTGAAAGAACTAAAGAAAATGGGAAACTGACAAATACTTTTTCACGGCACTTTGTTTACTGAGCATAGTGCCCTAGCTTAGATTTAACAAAGTGAAGAGAAGAGTTTATTCACAAAGTGCAAAAAAAAGGTGCAAACTAAACGTGATCCTTTTGGCTTAGTTTACCACCAGGCCAACAGATCTTTGAGATAATTTAAGGTGACTAAAGGCTGAGTCACACATAACGATATCGTTAACGATATCGTTGCAACATCACGCTTTTGGTGACATAAGCAACGATCCCGCTAACGATCAGGCCCCTGCTGGGAGATCGTTGGTCGATGGGAATGATAAGGACCTTTTTTTGGTCGCTGACCACACGCTGTCATCGCTGGATCGGCGTGTGTGACGCCGATCTAGCAATGTGTTCACTTGTAACCAAGGTAAATATCGGGTTATTAAGTGCAGGGCCACTCTTAGTAACCCGATATTTACCCTGGTTACCATTGTAAAAGTTAAAAAAAAAACACTACATACTCACATTCTGATGTCTGTCACGTCCTCCGGCATCCACAGGGTTGACTGTGTCAGCGCCGGCCGTAAAGCAGAGCACAGCGGTGACGTCACCGCTGTTACTGCCAGCACTGACACATTCAGTGCAGGGAAGCTCTCGGCAGCAGCGCGTGCATTACCAGCGCTCCTGCCGAAAGCAGTTTTAACCCTGTGGACGCCGGGGATGTGACAGACATCAGAATGTGAGTATGTACTGTTTTTTTTTTAACTTTTACTAAGCGCGGCCCTGCACTTAGTAACCCAATGTTTACCCTGGTTACCCGGGTGCTGCAGGGGGACTTCGGCATCGTTGAAGACAGTTTCAACGATGCCGAAGTCGTTCCCCTGATCGTTGGTCGCTGGAGAGAGCTGTCTGTGTGACAGCTCCCCAGCGACCACACAACGACTTACCAACGATCACGGCCAGGTCGTATCACTGGTTGTGATCGTTGGTAAGTCGTTTAGTGTAACGGTACCTTAAGTTAATTTTTATAGAACTGTTAGCATAAAAATACTTAATCCTTTCTACTTAGTAACATAACTGAACATTCAGATTTTAAATTGTAAAATAAATATATACATATGTGGTGCTGGAAATGGAAGTAAATGATCATTAGTCATCTATTGTACCTTGCAGTTATTATGTTTCTATTTAATTTTATTTTGTCATTTGATGAGCCTGTATGTTTAACCCTGTAACTGGTTATTTCCTGAACTAGAGAGGCTAAATGCTGAAACCATGGAGATTCTTGGCTATATCTACTGTAAGTGTCCTTTTGTTTGACCTGAGAGTGCCCTGATCCTCGAGTTCATGAAAGTAACGTCATAACGCCACTTAAAATAAGACACTGAACAAATTCAATGGTTGGGTGTCAAATGTTTCTTATGAAGAGCAAACTAATTTGCTGCACTAAGAGCTTCTGATATGATTCATTACTGAGACCTCATCAGGCACAAGGCCATCACATATTGTTTAAGTGCCTGACTTTAAGGTCCATTTACACAGCATTATTATCATGAACGAGAGTTCCTAGGACTGCTCGTTCTTGATAATCATGTAGGGTAACAGGCTGCTAATAACCCAACAAATGAGCAAAATGCTCTTTCATCAGGTGAAATTGTTAAGGGGAGAATGTATGGCATATGAAGATATACTTGAATCAAACTTATATGGACGCTTTGCTGAACATTAGATTCATGTCACTTTAAGGTTTTCTAATTCACTGTTATAAGACTAAATTCTGTTTGTTACTCTGTACCAGGATGTACCAAGATCCGTGTAAATCCCCTAGTCTTATCGAGAGTAAATGTACCTGCACGTAGGTGAATTGATCCCCAATAAACCTAAGATAAGTAGAATGCGTGCATAGACAGATGTCAGCTTGACCCAAAACAGCCATTAGGGCGATAGCGGTACAGAATTAGACTAAAAGCAATGATCATTAGAATAATGATATTATAGTAATAAAGATAATAACATAGAACATGTAAGATCAAAAGAGTTTTGTAATAATTGACAAGTTGGAAAAACCCATGATGTAATGTGCTGAGACCGCCCGATTTCTCTTATAAAAAGAGCGGTCCGACCATTAAAAGACCAGGAAATCTTGAGAGACAATTGCTTGCATTTGTGTCCTGATTCCTCCGGCCGTAACATCTCACATTCAATTTGGCAGCAGACAAATAAGATGAGAACACACGCATCCCGTGTGCCCTAACAGTTGGCGCCCGCAACGTGGGGCTAGGACGAAAAGTTCGAACCTGACCAGCCGCAAGGAGGACCTCCTATCTTGGACCGGACCACTCGAGGGTGGAGAAGTGCACCTCCTACTAGGTAAGAAAATCATTCATCTTACCTATAACCCTCCAGTGTTTCCGTGCTGAGATAAAGGTCAGTCGGCTGTCAGACTCGGGCATAGTGACCGTTCTGACAAGTCCTAGCACCAAAAACCCACCCTGGTCCCGATTTCCTTAATTGTCTGCCTTATCTGTTTTTGCTTTTGCCTCTCTGCTTTGCTGTTTTGGTTGTTTGCATTTTGTTTGCATATGTAGTGCTACCTCAGCCAGCCTGAAAAAGATAGGGAGACGTACTGAGCAATTTCACTGTCACTCTGGTTCCGGTCCTGCTCTCAGGCTTGACCGATGGTCGCAGAAGTCTGAACTGTGTCTCTCCCAGTGGAAGTGGGAGTAGCGGCTTGATTACTCTGAGTGATTTTACAACCTCTAAGTGGTTGGTGACTTCTTGCGGATGCCCACCGGAGATCACCTGGCTATGGTGATGATGTTTTGGCTGCAGCGTAAGTTCATAGGTTTTATTCTATAAGGGTGGAAGGGTAATTACAATTACCGTATTGATGTGACTGAGTGATTGCTCTCTCCCTGTCTACCTAAAGTGTTTTCTGCCCAGGTATAGACTTTTTATCTCTACAGATCAGGCTGGCATATAGATTGGTAGATTGTGAAGTAGTTTGTTGTCAGGGATTCACAGTATCTGACATCAGTGCTAGTTTAAGCTGTCTTTTGTCTGTTTGTATAGTGCATGGTTTGCCGGCAGGAGGCGTACTAGCATATGGTTAAAGTTTTGAATTCATTCTGTATATATATATATGTTGTGAGATTAGAGAATTAGTTAACCGGTTTTGTTTTGTATACTTTAGAACTGTAACGTTAGTTGTTAGAATGTGTTCATGTAGGAAGAGAATTCCTTGAATGGTAATTGCTTTCACTTGTACAGATATCTCTGGTAGTGTGAGATCCAAAGTCCATTGTTACTCTTTAGTTAATGTTTGACTAACGTCACTGCATTTTTCTGTGAAATAGTGTAAAGTGAAAGTGTTGTGGAAGCAGATATTCTAGCAGTTTATCTGGTGTTTTTAGACTATGCATTTTCTAGGTATACGAGAATTGTTAAATACCCTGGTGGTAATTGTTAGCTAACTTCCTATATCACTGTGTTCAAAATACTAGACATCACAATATCACTAAAGACCCCTTTCCTTTGACATAAGGAGTACATACAGCTTTCACAGTCACATATATCCAACTGTTCAAAACCCCGTGGGAACTTGTCTCAAGAGATAGACACACATGTCCCTCAGGCGCACTCAGAATTCAGATGATAGAATGGGTGGGAGTAGTCAGTCAACACACATAAGACAGACACGACCCATAGGGAAGCAAGGAAAGAAAACGCATGTTAAGAAGAACCCTCTGACCCCAAAGGGGGGAGGATTAGATAGGAAGGTATGGAAGAATGTGTTAATGAGTAGAGAGCAGGGTCTTAGGCTTAGGTACTATGAAATCCTACAGAACCCTGAAGAATTTTATAAGATGGTAAAGGAAGTTAGAAGACAGGTATGGAGAGAGGAATATGGTAAGGATACTGAATTTTATGCCAAACAGGCACCTACGGAAAATGTGTCAGTTACAACATCTGCATTACAGTCATTGATACCGCCCATATACATTCCCGACGACTGGACATGTACCATCTGTCAGACACAGAATGCAGAATACCGTGAGACTTGTTCTGACTGTCAGATGACCAACCCAAATAGCCCTACTTTCTATCCAACTATATATGTAAACGGAATATCTTATGCTACATCCTGTCCAGCATCCACTATAGCTCCATTAATTAATGCAGTCTATAAAAAGAATAATGAAGGAGAAGATGAACATGACATGGAGGTACATAATCAAGCAGAAGAGGGAAGACAGGAATCAACAGCTCAGACTGATAATCCACAGCATCCACCAATATATGGTGAGAGTACATTATCATCATCTTCTAAACCTCAAAGCTTGCACTCTCGCATACAACCTACTCCACACAAGGACCCCTGGAAATACCAGGAGACAGACACCCTAGTGAGCAGCTTGCCAGACCCAGTGCAACATCCCATGCCATTTTATAAAAGGATACGTCAAATACAGAAGGCACACTCTGCCTCATGGGCAGATTTAGAAAGGCTCACACAAATTACAGCAGGATATTCCCTTTGGCCAAGGATGCGACTAGCCCTTGAGCCTGACAACTTCCATGTAGAATGGCTTGAGTCACGTGTATCCGGAGAATATTTCCTCCGTAAGCTTTACGTCTGGGCTAAGAACCGCCTGCCAGCCCAGACCCCCACTCTCCAGGATGTCATGCAGGGGAAAGGAGAACCTGTGGATAGTTTCTTCCATCGATGTAATCAAAAGTTTCAGAATCTCAGATTTGAAATGCAAGTTAGTCAATTAGAAGAAACTTTGACACCCACCACTACCGAGCTCCAGACCCTAATAGGGTATTGGCATACTGAATCTACAACCCATGAAAGTACGTATACTCTTACAGTCCACAAAAATACCCGAGAGAAGCAACACCTCTCACCCATATAGAGGTTGAGGGTATACCCTCCAATTTCCAGGTGAGGACCTGAAGCAGCTAGAAGCATAATCAGGAACATTGACTTACCCGACCCAGACTTTCTCATGGATGCAGTAGTGCCTTTTGTAGGGGTGAATGGTAACACACGGTACACTCCAAGGATCAGACCCCTACACAAAGGCCTACAACCTACAGAGTATGCTGTCTCAATTAGTTGTCTCATCTACCTACCCTGTCAATTTACTAGGATCAGATCCACTACCGAAAACTTCAAGCCAGCAGTCTGTTTCATAAGGACAAACTGTCACTTTCACAGGAGCGGTCTGCAGAAGT
Source organism: Ranitomeya variabilis (assembly GCF_051348905.1). NCBI lineage: Eukaryota > Metazoa > Chordata > Amphibia > Anura > Dendrobatidae > Ranitomeya > Ranitomeya variabilis. Next base: position 448,449,524 of record NC_135237.1, on the reverse strand, counting down.
GTATGGTCTCTTCTCTCTACAGGACACACCCGTAGATCATGTGGACTTTGAACTGATGGCATTGATCCCAGACTCACTGCGGACACGAGGCTCAGAAGAAATTAGCAGGCTCAAAGTCCAGCCTATGAAGATGGAACTGGAGTCAGGAGCCCTGCTGCCGTGGAAACTGCAGCCGTTACCGGAAAGATGACACATCCCACTGCCACTCTGGCTGAAGACAGGAAAACAGGAAAGCAGCATACCTCTGGCAGCCAAGCCAACACAGTTACAGTCCTTCATCCCTGTATGATTGCCTCAAGGACACGCCTTTCAGTTCAACTAAGGAAGCCGTTGATTGGTTTGACATGCTAATCTGCATGCACATCCTCTCCTGGGTACTACTATTAAACCAGTGGCCCGGGGAGTCCAAACCTTCATGAGAGCCAGTCACAAGTTGAAGATCCTGGCCCAAAACCCTATTCTGCTGTCCTATGTCTGCAATGCCCTATTCTGCTCCCGGACAACGTCACCATCTCCAGATGTGCTGTCCATAACCTAGCTACTCTCCTACCTCTGCCAAGGGGGGAGAGGGTGAAGATCACATCTCTTACACATCAGTGGAAGAGGTAGTCGACTCTGACATGTCATGAGACAAGAAAACCTCTGGAAGATCCTGACCTGAAGCTCTTTGTGGTTTGACCAAGGTATGCAGACCAAGAAGGCCGTTCGCACACTGGTATAGCAGTAGCTACAGAAGATACCTGCTGCCAGCAAAACCGCTGCCTCCACCCAAAGGCAGGACTGCGGGCCTTGACAGAAGCATGCAAGAGGTCCACTCAACCCAAAGCTATGACCAATCTGGAGGGAAAGAGACTTCATCGTGGCTAATGAAACACTGGTCAGACCCCACAAAGCCATACAAGAGCTAATGGAGTCCTTGTTGATGCCAGGAAGAGTTGCGGTGTTAAAAGGTGAAGACACACACACTGGAGACATCTCAAGGGAAGCAGTGGGCAGCAGACTAACTGAAGCAACAGCAAAAGAAGCAGCAATAATACTATTTGACACAGAAACATCTCATCTGTACGCTAATATGGATCCAGAAACAGAAGGACTAACCCTGGAAAAAGATGTCCCAACATTCCAGAAGCAAGCATCCAAAGAAGAGAAGAAGAAAAGGAACCAAGATGGAGCCACACCGAAGAAAAACACGCCTATGGATGAACAAGGGAAATTGAAGGCCTTGAACAAAAGACCCTACATACTTAATGCTAGACAGGAAACAGTAGAGCTATAGCATAAGGAGTTTTAGTTTTTCCCTTGGGTCTCACATACGCATGTACACACACACACACGCTAGCAGGTCCTACAAACTCAGCACTATAGGATCCTACTAATATTCCCAGTTTAGGGTTATACCTTTTCTAACTACAGCTGTCTATATGCAGACTAAGTTCATTGTTAAATAAGACATGTGACTAAATTTGTTCTCAAGTTCCATCCATCCCAGATCCTGAGGACCTAGAAGGTGCCCACCAGATCCTGGCTGATGACTGATTCCTCATCACCAAGAGGTTCAACAGACGTACCCTCAAGCCTAGAGATGACAGCCCGTTCCAAGTCCTGCCTACTACCACAGCAGTCCATGGGTCCACGCTTCCCACTGCAAGGAGATGCCAGATCCAGAGTCCAGTGGCGGCTGCCACTCTTCATCCATCTGACACTTATCCTTTACCTAGTCCAAGGGGTAGCCAGTCACCAAGGGGTAGTCACTCATGAAGAGGGTATAGTGACATTTTGGTATAATATCTCCACCCCAAGAGTTGGGCTTAAACCTATCATTCCCATAAATAAGAACATACAGTGGATAAACTATCTATACTATAACCAACAACGGTTTATAGTATACACTGGTGATGCTATAAAGGCACTTATTGACCCATTAAGTTTTCAATAACTATTCTATCTGTTTTAACTGTATTAGCCTTAATTCTTTACCAGCATAGCTACATGCCTTAAGAAAATGATGATGAGGACCATGGAAACCAAAGTGATGATGACCATACATGCTGATTTCAAAGATCCCCTAGATGAAAGATGCTGCTGTGAAACCACGAGAGGAATGTCATATCCACATCCCCCGGAATATGTCTGCCGGAAACACACCGATAAGGGAGAGAATAGGATCTGACTTCCTCCTGTGCAAAGTCCGTTAGGAGGGGGTCCATCTACTAGAGATGGGTCCTCGTCTATACGGTGAAGGTTAGCTAGTTAGATAGGCTTCAGATTAGGCCAGGAGGACAGATCGATAGGCTCGACGAGATCAGAGTTTGATTTTGCATATCTCCAAAGGGGGGACTGTTAAGGGGAGAATGTATGGCATATGAAGATATACTTGAATCAAACTTATATGGACGCTTTGCTGAACATTAGATTCATGTCACTTTAAGGTTTTCTAATTCACTGTTATAAGACTAAATTCTGTTTGTTACTCTGTACCAGGATGTACCAAGATCCGTGTAAATCCCCTAGTCTTATCGAGAGTAAATGTACCTGCACGTAGGTGAATTGATCCCCAATAAACCTAAGATAAGTAGAATGCGTGCATAGACAGATGTCAGCTTGACCCAAAACAGCCATTAGGGCGATAGCGGTACAGAATTAGACTAAAAGCAATGATCATTAGAATAATGATATTATAGTAATAAAGATAATAACATAGAACATGTAAGATCAAAAGAGTTTTGTAATAATTGACAAGTTGGAAAAACCCATGATGTAATGTGCTGAGACCGCCCGATTTCTCTTATAAAAAGAGCGGTCCGACCATTAAAAGACCAGGAAATCTTGAGAGACAATTGCTTGCATTTGTGTCCTGATTCCTCCGGCCGTAACATCTCACATTCAATTTGGCAGCAGACAACTAAGATGAGAACACACGCATCCCGTGTGCCCTAACAAAATGACCTTAAGTTTTGCCCAAAAAATCATCATACTGAGCCTCGTCCTGCACTGCCAAGAAGAATGGCAGCCTATGTGCTCTGAATGAATTGCCCGGAGTACTAGGTGAAGGAGATGTATGACTGTAGGAAGGTGGGGGACCCTCAAATTCTGGAGTTTTATTATCTATATTTATATTTCTTGTATTAGGGTGGGTGTTTTCCCTTTTAGAAACAGGAGTCCATTTGTGTGCCTGGTTTCTTACAATTGTTGGGGAGTTTAGGAAAAATATAACTTCCTGTCTCACTGTCTCTTCCTCTTTCTCCTACTAGAAGAGATGGCATAAGCATTTCCCTCCCAGCCACCCTGTTCCTTTTTTCTTTATTTTACTGTGCAATTATACATTTGGGACCTTACTTGACTATTATGTATTATTGCATCCCTCATCTGTAACCTTCCTTTGTACATGTTATCATAACTAAAAAAAAAAACATGTTGATTGGCAATCCTTCGGTCATGACTCCATAGAGGTTTCCTCCACAGGGGTTTTTTTTCATCCCCTGAGTGCTGAAGTATGACTTTTTGTGAGTTGGGGGTCTCTTGTTTTTTTTTTTATAGATTTTAGCCTGTTTTTTTTAAACAAACAAATAAATAAATAAATGAATAAAAGGCGATTTAAATCATATCAGATTGGTATATTATTGTCACAGCTGCGGTTGGAGAGTCAGGTAGAAGCAGGGTCATTGTAGATTTTGAAGTGGACTGACTTTGCTAATGTGTCCACCCCTGGATTGCTGCCTGCCGATTGCTGTAGGCAGCTTGAGGATCTCACGGTATGCGTGAATCTCAGAATATACTTGCCTAGCATTTCACGAGGCTCTTACTATACGCATGTGATTTTAAATAAAAGCTGTGGCCTTTTGACACCAAAAAATAATGTGCTGTGTATTTTATTTTATTGGGTTATGTAGTTTGGATCATGTGGAAAAAATGAGGGTCCATCCCATATCCAGAAGTCATGATCTAAGACAGATCATTCAGTGCACTTCTGAAGTGAGGTCTACTTGTATAAATAGGCTATTAAACAACCACCAATCAGCAAAAAAAGTCGCTGATCAGAACATCATTTTCAAACAATCCATCAGTATGTCTCTAAATTGAGCCAATTTTTTACCTATGAGCTTTCTATTTTCCCTCCCTTTCTTCTAAGAGCCATAATTATTTTATTCTCCAATGGGCTTTCATTTGATTAGCTGTACTTTTGAATAGAACCAAACACTTTACAATACAATGTATGGGAATATGGGAAGTAAATTCCAAGTGAGGTGAAATTTTGAAAAAAAAAAGCAATATTACAAATTTTTTTGGGATGTGGTTTTCATGGCATTCATTCTGAAATATATATTACCTAGACTTATGATTCTCTGGGGCAGTATGATTACAATGATTCCAAACTTGCAAATAATTTTGCTAGAATCAATATTTTCTAAGACCTGTAGTGTGTTCATTTTTTGTCAACACACACTTAGGCAGGAAAAAAGGATCATCCCCGCGCTGCCGCAAGAAGAATTCCCAAAATTGTAGAGGTTTCAACGTGGTTTCTTCTACGTGTTTCAGGGTTCAGGTGACCCCTTCATCAGGAAATACCACAAATATAGTGATATGTCCTGGTGAAGGGGTCACCTGAACCCTGAAATGCGTAGAGTGAACCATGTTGAAACATCTACAATTTTTGGAATTCTTCTTGCGGCAGCGCGGGGATGATCCTTTTTTCCTACCTAAGTGTGTGTTTCAATCAGGTCCTGTACTGACCTGTGGATCTGCAGCAGCCACCATTAATATATGTCCTTCCTTCAATGTGAGGGCTTGTATTTTTGCGTGGTGACTTAATGTCTTAAATGATAATACTTTGGGGTATTTAAAGCATTTATTATTGCAATTTTCGTAGTATTGCGTCAACCAAAAACATGGGAACTCTGGCATTTTGAGTTTTGTCTCTAAAGTTCTTACAGATTGGCTTAATTAATTTTAGATTTTTATAGATTTTTCAAAATGTAGTAATACCAAATATATTTTTTATTTTTTTATATTTCTTTATTGTTAACTATGGAAACATGAAATGATTTCAATTTGTATATATTTTTCATATTTTTAAAACTTTCTTCTTTTTAAAGTTTACTTACTAATTCCCCTAGAAGTCTGTGATTGTTTAATATTTTCTACTATATACAGCAATACCACGGTATAATTTTACAATGTATGGATGTCATACAAGGGATCATTTCATAGGCACAAGACTGGCAGCAGGCCTCTGACTATCATAGCAACCCAATGGTTCCCAATGGTTATTATACTTCCTATACTACTCTTTCGAACACCTGGCTGGATTGTGGTGCTTAAGTGCCAATGTCAGTGACTGATAGCGGCATTTAAGAGGCTTACTTCAGTGATTGGCAAGCACACCGATTGCTTTGCTGCTGTTAGAGACAGATACCAACTATATTATATAGCCATCATCTGCCCTGTGTGGAGCAGGCTCTGCTTCTGAGCCCACTCCAAACATCTTGACATCTCAGTCATGGAGCAAAATAGAGCTAATGATCCTTTTTTTTTGTAAAAAGACCAGCATGGGTGTTAATTTCTGATGCTAAAACTTTCCCCAAAAAGAAAACAAGCATTTAAAATGGGACCAAAACAAAAGCCAAAAAGGATGAGAATTGAGAAATGATCTTTGGTCACCACCTGTAGAACCATTCTTTATAGACATTATCATGCTAATTGACTATTGTTTCTACAACAATCCTTGTTGTTTCATAGCTGGACAGGTTGATTTCACAGAAGTGTGATTGACTTTTAGAGTTACATTGTGTTATTTAAGTGTTCCCTTTTTGAGCAGTGTATGTGACTGGTAGAATCAATTTGATTAAAGCGCTTAGCCAATCTAAATTTCTATATATTCTTCAACATATTTTTATTAGGATTCCAAGATCCTTCTTTAAAACATTAGATTTTATGATTGGCTCCTTTGTTTGGGGATGTTCTCGTGCTAAACTACAACTTGTGATATTGCAAAGACCAAAAGCAATGGCAGGTTTGGCTCTTTCACATACAATTTTGTATCATCTATCAGGACAACTTAAATACTTAAAATCTTGGAATGAAGTTGAGAAGCTAACAAATCCTGAGAGATAATTGGGAGATTTTATTGATCTTGATTTATTATGGCCCATATTGGAAAATCAAAAACTCCCTAATAATAAGAACTTGCTTCCTATTCATAGATTGGCTGGCAGAAAGTAGAGAGAGGCTAAAATAATATAAAACAATGTAGATATTCCCTTGGAACCATCATTGTACCATAATCCTAATCTATCTCATTTTCTTATACTTCAACATTTTTGGTCATGGGTAGTGTTGAGCGATACTTTCCGATATCGGAAAGTATCGGTATCGGAAAGTATCGGCCGATACCGTCAAAATATCGGATCCAATCCGATACCGATACCCGATCCCAATGCAAGTCAATGGGACGAAAATATCGGAATTAAAATAAACCCTTTATAAACTTGTAGGTTCATTCTACATGAAGGAAAACAACTAAGAATAATGTAGGATGTATTGGGGGACGTGGCGGAGATATTAAAGGGACAGAGGTTTAGCCCAATGTAATAGAATAGCAGGATTTTTAATTTTTTTTTATGAAGTTCGGCGTTAGAAAGAATTTGACTATGTTATTTTTTTTTTTTTTTATGTCAGATATTGATGTTTCACTACTTCCACGCCCTTCACCTTCTTTTTTACTTCTCCCACGCTTTCTTCTTAATTATCCTCATCATCAGCTTCTTTGACATCAACTTCTTCACCTTATTCATCTTCTTCTTCATCTTCTACCTATTATTTTTTGGGTTACATTGTTCATATTCTTTTTATTTTACTATTATCTTCATCATATTCAACTTCTTCATCATATTCTTATTTGTGACAGGCATTCCCGTAGTTGTTATCTATAAAAGTTTGAAGATTACACCTTCCGTTCTGCCTGTCACAAACCAGTTACATTTGTCCGCGTTCAGTTTGGCCTGCAGCATCAGGCTTTATCCAGGGGCACCACGAGGAGGAACGGACTCACCCCCATACACTGCTTAGTCTTCTTCTGCTTATAATTTACATAATATTTTTTTGCTCTGATATTTTGTGTTATGCTTAATGTCCTTCTGCTCTTTGTTCTGCAGCCTCTTGTTCTTCTGCTTCTCGGTCTTCCAGGTCGTCGTCGTCTCCAGGGTCGTCGTCTCCGGGGTCGTCGTCATCGGGGTGGTCTCCGGGGTCGTCGTCATCGGGGTGGTCTTCAGGGTCATCGTCTCCAGGGTCGTCGTCATCACGGTGGTTGTCGTCTCTGGTGTCGTCGTCATCTTAGGGGTGTTCTTCCGGGTCATCGTGTTTAGTCTCTTGAACTTGGAAATGTAGCAGAAGGTACAAGAAGGCTGAGAAAATGCTGAGAACCAGCTGATGGAACTGGAACTCGGATGGCTACCCGAAGGTCCAAGAGCCAATGGAACTACCGAGGACCAGCTGACGTTACTGGAACCCGGTTACTAAGCAGGAGGTACCCGTGCCTGAAAGCACTACCAAGGACCACCTGACGTTGGTGGAACTCGGATACCCAGAGGGAGGCACCTAAGCCAAAGGCTCTGCCCGGAACCAGCTGACGGTACTGGAACCAGGATGGGGAGCAGAAGGTACAAGAGCAAAAGACACTGCCGAGAACCAGCTGACGGTGCTGGAACCCGGATGGGTAGCCGAAGGTCCAAGAGCCAATGGAACTACCGAGGACCAGCTGACGTTACTGGAACCCGGTTACTAAGCAGGAGGTACCCGTGCCTGAAAGCACTACCAAGGACCACCTGACGTTGGTGGAACTCGGATACCCAGAGGGAGGCACCTAAGCCAAAGGCTCTGCCCGGAACCAGCTGACGGTACTGGAACCAGGATGGGGAGCAGAAGGTACAAGAGCAAGTGTCTGCGTGGCTTTTGCAGGACACGATGCCGGCTGCACAGCAGGGGAACAGCTGGCGGTGCTGGACCCCACTGACACATTGGCGAGGTGTTTTTCTCTGTGCAGCTAGCACATCTGGGCCCCAACTGGCGGTTTGTTAGAGCCCAGGGTCAGCAGGAGGAGGAGCAGGAGGAGGAGGAGCAGGGGGAGGGGAGTGTAGGCCGAAGCCTGCACTGGCGGCAGCTTTGGGTCTGTTGTGTCTGCGTGGCTTTTGCAGGACACGTTGCCGGCTACACAGCAGGGGAACAGCTGGCGGTGCTGGACCCCACTGACACATTGGCGAGGTGTTTGGCTCTGTGCAGCCAGCACTTCCGGACAGCAACTAGCGTTGTTGGAGCCCGGGCTCTGCAGGTGGAGCAGAGTGTAGGCCGAAGCCTACTTGAACCGATTTCAAAGGTCACCTTTAACCCCCCCTCAGGGGTTAGAAAGTAGAAGAGCCACAGCTTATGCAGCAGTAGTGCTGCACAAGTCAAAGGTTGCTCTTTTAATTTTTCTCCTTGCACACGCTGAATGAAACACGTATAACATTTAGCCCTTTATACAGTCAAACTGTGTTGGAGGCGCGAGTTCCCTTTGTAATGAGACGCAGCACAGGTGTCAAGAATCCCACCTTGGTGCTGGGTGCAGCCTCCCGAGCGTTGTTATTTGCTGTACAGGAGTCTGCGCTGTCGTGTTATCCCCTGGCCTAGCGCCGTTAGCGCTGCCCATCTTCTGGCATCATGTAATGTCGGCCGGTGCGGTTCGCGATGACCATGAATCCCAGCCCCGCAGTGTCTTAACATTGTTAAAACACTGCGGGGCTGGGATTCAGGGCCTGGCGCAGCACATATGTTGGCCTCTCACACTCGGGTCCTTACACCCGCTTCAGACTGTGCGGCGTCATCTGATCCCTTATCGCATGCCACGGCCATGAAGCCGCACAGTCCGAAGAAGGCGGAAGGAGAGGAGGGACAGGCGAACTGATGCACTGATCCTGCCCATGAATCACACCCTCGCAGTCCCAATAAATAAGACACCGAGGGGCGTTGTGTGGGTCAGGGCGGCCGCAGAGGCGCAGCCAGCCAAACAATGATGCCAGAAGACGGGCAGCGCTACCAAGGGGGTTGCAGCGTGTCATTACAAAGGAAAGTCACACCACCGGGACGGTTAAATGGTCAGTCACACAGAGGACACATTTCAGACGTGTTTTCAGTTCCACATGTGCGAGGAGAATACGTTTCTGAGCCACCTTGCACACATGCAGCATTACCGCTGTACAAGGTGGCTGGATAACGTAAAAACGCCTGGGGGAGGGGGGACAGGTTCCCTTCAATTTCAGTTCTTGTGTCTGCGTGGCTTTTGCAGGACACGTTGCCGGCTGCACAGCAGGGGAACAGCTGGCGGTGCTGGACCCCACTGACACATTGGCTGGTGTTTTTCTCTGTGCAGCTAGCACATCTGGGCCCCAACTGGCGGTGTGTTAGAGCCCAGGGACAGCAGGAGGAGGAGCAGGAGGAGGAGGAGCAGGGGGAGGGGAGTGTAGGCCGAAGCCTGCACTGGCGGCAGCTTTGGGTCTGTTGTGTCTGCGTGGCTTTTGCAGGACACGTTGCCGGCTACACAGCAGGGGAACAGCTGGCGGTGCTGGACCCCACTGACACATTGGCGAGGTGTTTGGCTCTGTGCAGCCAGCACTTCCGGACAGCAACTAGCGTTGTTGGAGCCCGGGCTCTGCAGGTGGAGCAGAGTGTAGGCCGAAGCCTACTTGAACCGATTTCAAAGGTCACCTTTAACCCCCCCTCAGGGGTTAGAAAGTAGAAGAGCCACAGCTTATGCAGCAGTAGTGCTGCACAAGTCAAAGGTTGCTCTTTTAATTTTTCTCCTTGCACACGCTGAATGAAACACGTATAACATTTAGCCCTTTATACAGTCAAACTGTGTTGGAGGCGCGAGTTCCCTTTGTAATGAGACGCAGCACAGGTGTCAAGAATCCCACCTTGGTGCTGGGTGCAGCCTCCCGAGCGTTGTTATTTGCTGTACAGGAGTCTGCGCTGTCGTGTTATCCCCTGGCCTAGCGCCGTTAGCGCTGCCCATCTTCTGGCATCATGTAATGTCGGCCGGTGCGGTTCGCGATGACCATGAATCCCAGCCCCGCAGTGTCTTAACATTGTTAAAACACTGCGGGGCTGGGATTCAGGGCCTGGCGCAGCACATATGTTGGCCTCTCACACTCGGGTCCTTACACCCGCTTCAGACTGTGCGGCGTCATCTGATCCCTTATCGCATGCCACGGCCATGAAGCCGCACAGTCCGAAGAAGGCGGAAGGAGAGGAGGGACAGGCGAACTGATGCACTGATCCTGCCCATGAATCACACCCTCGCAGTCCCAATAAATAAGACACCGAGGGGCGTTGTGTGGGTCAGGGCGGCCGCAGAGGCGCAGCCAGCCAAACAATGATGCCAGAAGACGGGCAGCGCTACCAAGGGGGTTGCAGCGTGTCATTACAAAGGAAAGTCACACCACCGGGACGGTTAAATGGTCAGTCACACAGAGGACACATTTCAGACGTGTTTTCAGTTCCACATGTGCGAGGAGAATACGTTTCTGAGCCACCTTGCACACATGCAGCATTACCGCTGTACAAGGTGGCTGGATAACGTAAAAACGCCTGGGGGAGGGGGGACAGGTTCCCTTCAATTTCAGTTCTTGTGTCTGCGTGGCTTTTGCAGGACACGTTGCCGGCTGCACAGCAGGGGAACAGCTGGCTGTGCTGGACCCCACTGACACATTGGCTGGTGTTTTTCTCTGTGCAGCTAGCACATCTGGGCCCCAACTGGCGGTGTGTTAGAGCCCAGGGACAGCAGGAGGAGGAGCAGGAGGAGGAGGAGCAGGGGGAGGGGAGTGTAGGCCGAAGCCTGCACTGGCGGCAGCTTTGGGTCTGTTGTGTCTGCGTGGCTTTTGCAGGACACGTTGCCGGCTACACAGCAGGGGAACAGCTGGCGGTGCTGGACCCCACTGACACATTGGCGAGGTGTTTGGCTCTGTGCAGCCAGCACTTCCGGACAGCAACTAGCGTTGTTGGAGCCCGGGCTCTGCAGGTGGAGCAGAGTGTAGGCCGAAGCCTACTTGAACCGATTTCAAAGGTCACCTTTAACCCCCCCTCAGGGGTTAGAAAGTAGAAGAGCCACAGCTTATGCAGCAGTAGTGCTGCACAAGTCAAAGGTTGCTCTTTTAATTTTTCTCCTTGCACACGCTGAATGAAACACGTATAACATTTAGCCCTTTATACAGTCAAACTGTGTTGGAGGCGCGAGTTCCCTTTGTAATGAGACGCAGCACAGGTGTCAAGAATCCCACCTTGGTGCTGGGTGCAGCCTCCCGAGCGTTGTTATTTGCTGTACAGGAGTCTGCGCTGTCGTGTTATCCCCTGGCCTAGCGCCGTTAGCGCTGCCCATCTTCTGGCATCATGTAATGTCGGCCGGTGCGGTTCGCGATGACCATGAATCCCAGCCCCGCAGTGTCTTAACATTGTTAAAACACTGCGGGGCTGGGATTCAGGGCCTGGCGCAGCACATATGTTGGCCTCTCACACTCGGGTCCTTACACCCGCTTCAGACTGTGCGGCGTCATCTGATCCCTTATCGCATGCCACGGCCATGAAGCCGCACAGTCCGAAGAAGGCGGAAGGAGAGGAGGGACAGGCGAACTGATGCACTGATCCTGCCCATGAATCACACCCTCGCAGTCCCAATAAATAAGACACCGAGGGGCGTTGTGTGGGTCAGGGCGGCCGCAGAGGCGCAGCCAGCCAAACAATGATGCCAGAAGACGGGCAGCGCTACCAAGGGGGTTGCAGCGTGTCATTACAAAGGAAAGTCACACCACCGGGACGGTTAAATGGTCAGTCACACAGAGGACACATTTCAGACGTGTTTTCAGTTCCACATGTGCGAGGAGAATACGTTTCTGAGCCACCTTGCACACATGCAGCATTACCGCTGTACAAGGTGGCTGGATAACGTAAAAACGCCTGGGGGAGGGGGGACAGGTTCCCTTCAATTTCAGTTCTTGTGTCTGCGTGGCTTTTGCAGGACACGTTGCCGGCTGCACAGCAGGGGAACAGCTGGCGGTGCTGGACCCCACTGACACATTGGCTGGTGTTTTTCTCTGTGCAGCTAGCACATCTGGGCCCCAACTGGCGGTGTGTTAGAGCCCAGGGACAGCAGGAGGAGGAGCAGGAGGAGGAGGAGCAGGGGGAGGGGAGTGTAGGCCGAAGCCTGCACTGGCGGCAGCTTTGGGTCTGTTGTGTCTGCGTGGCTTTTGCAGGACACGTTGCCGGCTACACAGCAGGGGAACAGCTGGCGGTGCTGGACCCCACTGACACATTGGCGAGTTGTTTGGCTCTGTGCAGCCAGCACTTCCGGACAGCAACTAGCGTTGTTGGAGCCCGGGCTCTGCAGGTGGAGCAGAGTGTAGGCCGAAGCCTACTTGAACCGATTTCAAAGGTCACCTTTAACCCCCCCTCAGGGGTTAGAAAGTAGAAGAGCCACAGCTTATGCAGCAGTAGTGCTGCACAAGTCAAAGGTTGCTCTTTTAATTTTTCTCCTTGCACACGCTGAATGAAACACGTATAACATTTAGCCCTTTATACAGTCAAACTGTGTTGGAGGCGCGAGTTCCCTTTGTAATGAGACGCAGCACAGGTGTCAAGAATCCCACCTTGGTGCTGGGTGCAGCCTCCCGAGCGTTGTTATTTGCTGTACAGGAGTCTGCGCTGTCGTGTTATCCCCTGGCCTAGCGCCGTTAGCGCTGCCCATCTTCTGGCATCATGTAATGTCGGCCGGTGCGGTTCGCGATGACCATGAATCCCAGCCCCGCAGTGTCTTAACATTGTTAAAACACTGCGGGGCTGGGATTCAGGGCCTGGCGCAGCACATATGTTGGCCTCTCACACTCGGGTCCTTACACCCGCTTCAGACTGTGCGGCGTCATCTGATCCCTTATCGCATGCCACGGCCATGAAGCCGCACAGTCCGAAGAAGGCGGAAGGAGAGGAGGGACAGGCGAACTGATGCACTGATCCTGCCCATGAATCACACCCTCGCAGTCCCAATAAATAAGACACCGAGGGGCGTTGTGTGGGTCAGGGCGGCCGCAGAGGCGCAGCCAGCCAAACAATGATGCCAGAAGACGGGCAGCGTTACCAAGGAGCTTGTTGCGTGTGTCAATACAAAGTCAAATCACACCTGAGGGACGTTTTAATGGTCACAGAGGACACATTTTAGACGTGTTCACTTCAACATGGGCAAGGAGAATAAGTTTCTGAGCCACCTTGAACACATGCAGCATTACTGCTGTTCAAGGTAGCTGTAAAACATAGAAACACCTGGGGGAGGGGGGACAGGTTCCCTTCAATTTCAGTTCTTGTGTCTGCGTGGCGGTCGCAGGACACGTTGCCGGCTACACAGCAGGGGAACAGCTGGCGGTGCTGAACCCCACTGACACATTGGCTGGTGTTTTTCTCTGTGCAGCTAGCACATCTGGGCAAAAACTGGCGGTGTTAGAGCCCAGGGTCAGCAGGAGGAGCAGGGGGAGCGGAGTGTAGGCCGAAGCCTGCACTCGAGCAAGTTGAAAGGAAACCTTTAACCCCCCCCCCCCAGGCGTTTGTAGCTGAAAGAGCCATTGTGTACAGCACTAATGCTGGAAAAGGTAAACTTAGCTCTTTTAATTATGGTCCTTGTACATGCGGAACCAAACATTTATGAAATGTGTCTCCTCACAGCGTTAAACCGTCCGGTAGGTGGAACTTTCCTTTGTCGTGTGACGCAGCACAGCCATCATTTTTACCCCCTTGGCGCCGTGCGCCCCCTCCTCAGCGTTGTTTGAATCTGTCCCGGAGCCTGCGCTGTTAGGTTAGCCCTTGGCCATGCACACATGTTGCGCTGCCCGTCTTCTGACCTCATTTGGTGTCAGGCTGGCTGCGCCTGTGCGGGTGCGCTGGCCGAGATCCCGCCTCGCAGTGTCGTCTAATGTAATCCCACCGCGGGCCTGTGATCCGTGCCCGTGCGCAGTGCATATCCTCTCCTCTCACTCCCCTCCCTACGGCTTTTTCAGACTGTGCGGTGTCACGGCCGTGGCATGCTATTAGGGACCAGCTGACATCGCACAGTCTGAAGAAGCCGTAGGGAGGGGAGTGAGAGGAGAGGATATGCACTGCGCACGGGCACGGATCACAGGCCCGCGGTGGGATTACATTAGACGACACTGCGAGGCGGGATCTCGGCCAGCGCACCCGCACAGGCGCAGCCAGCCTGACACCAAATGAGGTCAGAAGACGGGCAGCGCAACATGTGTGCATGGCCAAGGGCTAACCTAACAGCGCAGGCTCCGGGACAGATTCAAACAACGCTGAGGAGGGGGCGCACGGCGCCAAGGGGGTAAAAATGATGGCTGTGCTGCGTCACACGACAAAGGAAAGTTCCACCTACCGGACGGTTTAACGCTGTGTGGGGACACATTTCATAAGTGTTAGGTTCAGCATGTGCAAGGAGCATCACGAAAAGAGGCACTTTTTCCCTTTGCATTATTACTGCTGCACAAGGTGGCTCCTTCAGTAACAAACGCCTGGGGGGGGGGGGGTCAGGTTCCCTTACATTTAACTTGTTGTGTCTGCGTGGCGGTCGCATTACACGTTGCCGTATACACAGCAGGGGAACAGCTGGCGGTGCTGAACCCCACTAACACATTGGCGAGGTGTTTGGCTCTGTGCGTACAGCACTTCTGGACGGCAACTAGCGGTGTTGGAGCCCAGGGACAGGTGGAGGAGGAGGAGGTTGGAGGAGGTTGGAGGAGGTAGGAGGGATTGCCACACACACAGCAGGGGAACAGCTGACGTTACTGAACCCCAATAACAGAGGAGGGACTGTTGACTGTGCGTACAGCACTTCTGGACGGCAACTGGCGGTGTTGGAGCCCAGGGACAGGTGGAGGAGGAGGAGGTTGGAGGAGGTAGGAGGGATTGCCACACACACAGCAGGGGAACAGCTGACGTTACTGAACCCCAATAACAGAGGAGGGACTGTTGACTGTGCGTACAGCACTTCTGGACGGCAACTGGCGGTGTTGGAGCCCAGGGACAGGTGGAGGAGGAGGAGGTTGGAGGAGGTAGGAGGGATTGCCACACACACAGCAGGGGAACAGCTGACGTTACTGAACCCCAATAACAGAGGAGCGACTGTTGACTGTGCGTACAGCACTTCTGGACGGCAACTGGCGGTGTTGGAGCCCAGGGACAGGTGGAGGAGGAGGAGGTTGGAGGAGGTAGGAGGGATTGCCACACACACAGCAGGGGAACAGCTGACGTTACTGAACCCCAATAACAGAGGAGCGACTGTTGACTGTGCGTACAGCACTTCTGGACGGCAACTGGCGGTGTTGGAGCCCAGGGACAGGTGGAGGAGGAGGAGGTTGGAGGAGGTAGGAGGGATTGCCACACACACAGCAGGGGAACAGCTGACGTTACTGAACCCCAATAACAGAGGAGGGACTGTTGACTGTGCGTACAGCACTTCTGGACGGCAACTGGCGGTGTTGGAGCCCAGGGACAGGTGGAGGAGGAGGAGGTAGGAGGAGGTAGGAGGGATTGCCACACACACAGCAGGGGAACAGCTGACGTTACTGAACCCCAATAACAGAGGAGGGACTGTTGACTGTGCGTACAGCACTTCTGGACGGCAACTGGCGGTGTTGGAGCCCAGGGACAGGTGGAGGAGGAGGAGGTAGGAGGAGGTAGGAGGGATTGCCACACACACAGCAGGGGAACAGCTGACGTTACTGAACCCCAATAACAGAGGAGGGACTGTTGACTGTGCGTACAGCACTTCTGGACGGCAACTGGCGGTGTTGGAGCCCAGGGACAGGTGGAGGAGGAGGAGGTTGGAGGAGGTAGGAGGGATTGCCACACACACAGCAGGGGAACAGCTGACGTTACTGAACCCCAATAACAGAGGAGGGACTGTTGACTGTGCGTACAGCACTTCTGGACGGCAACTGGCGGTGTTGGAGCCCAGGGACAGGTGGAGGAGGAGGAGGTTGGAGGAGGTAGGAGGGATTGCCACACACACAGCAGGGGAACAGCTGACGTTACTGAACCCCAATAACAGAGGAGCGACTGTTGACTGTGCGTACAGCACTTCTGGACGGCAACTGGCGGTGTTGGAGCCCAGGGACAGGTGGAGGAGGAGGTAGGAGGAGGTAGGAGGGATTGCCACACACACAGCAGGGGAACAGCTGACGTTACTGAACCCCAATAACAGAGGAGGGACTGTTGACTGTGCGTACAGCACTTCTGGACGGCAACTGGCGGTGTTGGAGCCCAGGGACAGGTGGAGGAGGAGGAGGTAGGAGGAGGTAGGAGGGATTGCCACACACACAGCAGGGGAACAGCTGATGTTACTGAACCCCAATAACAGAGGAGGGACTGTTGACTGTGCGTACAGCACTTCTGGACGGCAACTGGCGGTGTTGGAGCCCAGGGACAGGTGGAGGAGGAGGAGGTAGGAGGAGGTAGGAGGGATTGCCACACACACAGCAGGGGAACAGCTGACGTTACTGAACCCCAATAACAGAGGAGGGACTGTTGACTGTGCGTACAGCACTTCTGGACGGCAACTGGCGGTGTTGGAGCCCAGGGACAGTTGGAGGAGGAGGAGGTAGGAGGAGGTAGGAGGGATTGCCACACACACAGCAGGGGAACAGCTGACGTTACTGAACCCCAATAACAGAGGAGCGACTGTTGACTGTGCGTACAGCACTTCTGGACGGCAACTGGCGGTGTTGGAGCCCAGGGACAGGTGGAGGAGGAGGAGGTTGGAGGAGGTAGGAGGGATTGCCACACACACAGCAGGGGAACAGCTGACGTTACTGAACCCCAATAACAGAGGAGGGACTGTTGACTGTGCGTACAGCACTTCTGGACGGCAACTGGCGGTGTTGGAGCCCAGGGACAGGTGGAGGAGGAGGAGGTAGGAGGAGGTAGGAGGGATTGCCACACACACAGCAGGGGAACAGCTGACGTTACTGAACCCCAATAACAGAGGAGGGACTGTTGACTGTGCGTACAGCACTTCTGGACGGCAACTGGCGGTGTTGGAGCCCAGGGACAGGTGGAGGAGGAGGAGGTTGGAGGAGGTAGGAGGGATTGCCACACACACAGCAGGGGAACAGCTGACGTTACTGAACCCCAATAACAGAGGAGGGACTGTTGACTGTGCGTACAGCACTTCTGGACGGCAACTGGCGGTGTTGGAGCCCAGGGACAGGTGGAGGAGGAGGAGGTTGGAGGAGGTAGGAGGGATTGCCACACACACAGCAGGGGAACAGCTGACGTTACTGAACCCCAATAACAGAGGAGCGACTGTTGACTGTGCGTACAGCACTTCTGGACGGCAACTGGCGGTGTTGGAGCCCAGGGACAGGTGGAGGAGGAGGAGGTTGGAGGAGGTAGGAGGGATTGCCACACACACAGCAGGGGAACAGCTGACGTTACTGAACCCCAATAACAGAGGAGCGACTGTTGGGACTGTGCGTACAGCACTACCAGGCAACAACTAGCGGTGTTGGAGCCCAGGGACAGGTGGAAAAGCAGAGGAACACAATGTAGGCCGAAGCCTGAGAAAGTCGAAAGGGAACCTTTAACCCCCCCCCAAGGCGTTTGTAGCTGAAAGAGCCAGCTTGTGCAGCACAAAAGATGCAAAAGGAAAAGGTGGCTCTTTTCATCATGCTCCTTGCAAACACAGAACTAAACACTTATAAAATGTGTCCCCTGCAACCGTAAAACCGTCCCGGAGGTGGGACTTTCCTTCGTAATGTGACGCAGCCCAGCCGTCATTCCTACCCCCCCGGCGCCGCGCACCGGCTCCTCAGCGTTGTTTTATTCCGTCCAGGAGCCTGCGCTGTTATGTTATCCCGTGGCCAGGCACACTTAGCGCTGCCCGTCTTCTGGCATCATTTGGTGTCTGGATGGCTGCGCCTGTGCGGCCGCGCTGGCAGAGAGCCCGCCTCGCAGTGTCTTCTGATTTAATCCCACTGGGGGCCTGGGATCCATGGACATGCGCAGTGCATATCTGAACCTCCACCTCTCACTCATCTCCCTATGGCTTCTTCAGACTGTGCGGTGTCACGGCCGTGGCATGCTGTTAGGGACCAGCTGACACCGAACAGTCTGAAGAAGCCATAGGGAAATGAGTGAGAGGTGGAGGTTCAGATATGCACTGCGCATGTCCATGGATCCCAGGCCCCCAGTGGGATTAAATCAGAAGACACTGCGAGGCGGGCTCTCTGCCAGCGCGGCCGCACAGGCGCAGCCATCCAGACACCAAATGATGCCAGAAGACGGGCAGCGCTAAGTGTGCCTGGCCACGGGATAACATAACAGCGCAGGCTCCTGGACGGAATAAAACAACGCTGAGGAGCCGGTGCGCGGCGCCGGGGGGGTAGGAATGACGGCTGGGCTGCGTCACATTACGAAGGAAAGTCCCACCTCCGGGACGGTTTTACGGTATCAGTGGACACATTTTATAAGTGTTAAGTTCTGCGTGTGCAAGGAGCTAAACAAAAATAGCTACCTTTTCCTTGGGCAGCATTACTGCTGCACAAGGTGGCTCTTTCAGTAACAAACGCCTTGGGGGGGGGGGGACAGATTCCCTTACATTTCAGTTGTTGTGTCAGCGTGGCGGTCGCATGACACATTGCCGGCTACACAGCTGGGGATCAGCTGACGTTACTGAAACCCAATAACACTGGGTCGTATGTTTTGACTGTGCAGACGGCACGTCTGAGCCTCAACTGGCGGTGTTGGAGCCCAGGAATTTAAGTTCAGGTGGTAGAAAGATGAACACAACAGGAGACCTGGATAACGTATACAGTGACCTAATTATTCAATCAGGAGGAGGAGTGGCAAATTCCGGCGAGATCCAGGCCTTGTTCATTTTCAGGAAAGTAAGCCGGTCAACGTTATCGGAGGATAGTCGCATGCGACGGTCAGTTAGTACACCACCTGCAGCACTAAAGACACGTTCCGATAATACACTGGCCGCAGGGCAAGACAGCACCTCCAATGCATACTGGCTTAGCTCTGGCCATGTATCTAGCTTTGAGACCCAAAACTTGAAAGGGGAAGAGCCGTCTGGGAGTACAGCAAGAGGGCAAGACATGTAGTCTGTCACCATCTGACGGAACCGTTGCCTCCTGCTGACTGGAGCCGTCTGTGATGGTGTAGACTTTTGTGGCGGGCACAGAAAACTGTGCCACAGTTCGGCCATACTGGTCTTGCCTTGGGCAGAGGCACTGCTTCTGCTCCCTCTTTGTGCAGAGCCTCCACCACGGCCTGGACGCACTGAGCTGCTTTGGAATGCACTAGCAGCACTTCTCTCAGTTGGAATGGAGAAGATGATGGAATTGACCAGTGTGTCTTGGTACTCCCGCATTTTTCGCTCCCGGTTCAACGGTGTGATGAGGCTTTCTACGTTGTCCCGGTAGCGAGGATCGAGGAGGGTGAACACCCAATAATCAGACATGTTGAGAATGTGGGCGATGCGGCGGTCGTTTCTCAGGCACTGCAGCATGTAATCCACCATGTGCTGCAGACTGCCAACTGCCCAAGAAACGCTGTCCCCTGCTGGAGGCGTGATCTCTGCCCGCTCGTCATCACCCCACCCTCGCTGTACACACTGAGTACTGGACAATTGTGTAACTCCCTCCTCTGGACGGATGTCTTCCTCCTCCATTGACTCCTCCTCATCCTCCTCACAAACGGTCCCCTGCCTACGCGTTTGTGAGGAACCACGTGGCGCTGACTGTCCAGAAGATGATGGAAATGGTGAATCCTCATCCTCCACCTCTTCCACAACATCATCCCTTAGCGCTTGCAGTGATTTTTCAAGCAGGCAGATAAGGGGGACAGTCATGCTGACTAGTGCATCATCTGCACTCGCCATCCGCGTGGAATAATCAAAGGGACGCAAAACCTGGCAGACGTCATTCATAGTGGCCCACTCTGTGGTTGTGAAGTCTGTACGGCGCTGACTGCGACTTTTTTGCGCCTGAAGCAGCTGGTACTCCATTACAGCTTGCTGCTGCTCACACAACCGCTCCAACATATGTAACGTGGAATTCCACCTGGTAGGTAGGTCACATATGATGCGATGTTCCGGCAGGCGGTGTCGGCGCTGCAGAGCCGCAATGCGCGCTTTTGCCGTGCTGGAACGCCGCAAGTGAGCACACTCTAGACGGACCTTGTGCAGCAGTGCATCAAGATCCGGATAGTCCCTCAAAAAGCTCTGCACGACCAAATTGAGCACATGTGCCAGACATGGGATGTGAGTGAGGTTGCCGAGGCCCAGAGCTGCCACCAGATTTCGGCCATTATCACACACTACCATGCCTGGCTGGAGATTCGCTGGCACAAACCACACATCGCTCTCCTGCTTGATGGCATTCCAGAGCTCCTGCGCTGTGTGGCTACGATTCCCCAAGAAAATTAATTTCAAGACGGCCTGTTGACGTTTGGCCACGGCTGTGCTCATGTCGGTCGTAACAGGTACACGTTCATCACGGGTCCATGTGGAGGTGGACTGTGACGGCTCCTGCAGCGATGATTCTGAGGAACTGGTGTAAGAGGAGGAGTCAATGCGTACAGAATGGATTCCTGCAATCCTTGGAGTGGGCAGGACACGTCCTGCGCCACTCGCACGGTCTGTACCCGGCTCAACGACATTAACCCAATGGGCAGTGAGGGAAAGGTATCGCCCCTGTCCATGTTGACTGGTCCACGCATCGGTGGTGAGGTGGACCTTGCTACTGACGGCGTTCAGTAGCGCGTGTTTTATGTGTCCCTCCACATGCTTCTGCAGGGCAGGGACGGCTTGCCTGCTGAAGTAAAAGCGGCTGGGCACATTGTACTGTGGGACTGCCAATGACATCAAGTCACGGAAGCTGTCAGTCTCCACCAGCCTGAATGACAGCATTTCCAGTGACAGAAGTTTGGCAATGCCTGCAGTCAGAGCCTGTGCTCGTGGGTGGTTTGACGAGAAAGGCCGCCTTTTCTCCCATGCCTGTACTACCGATGGCTGTAGACTGGGCTGGGAGTGTGTGGATGACTGGGAAAGTGGCGCTGCGGGTGGAATTACAGCGGGTCTCTGGACAACAGGGGCAGAGGTTCTTCCACGGCGATCCTGGGAGGACGCCGAACCAGCTGCGTGTGAGGTAGAGGAAGAGGCAACACGAGCTGAAGAGGTGGTAGCTGCCGCTGTTGGTTGGCCTACCTCTTCAGTGTGTTTTTCTAACTCCGCCGGGTGCCTGTTGCGCACATGTTTCCACATGTTGGAGGTATTGAGGTTGCTGACATTTTTCCCTCTTTTGACTTTTTGATGACACACGTTGCATCTGACATAGCAAATGTCATCTGCAACTGTGTCAAAAAAGGACCAGGCACTGCAAGTCTTGGGAGCGCCCTTTTTGGCTTTTGGAAGAGACATGCTCCTAACGGGTGCCAAAGCGGAGGCTGCAGGATCCGCAGTCTTCCCCCTCCCTCTCCCTCTTTGGGCCGTACGGGGAATCTCTTCCTCAGAGCTGCTCCCACCACCTTCCTGTCCCTCACGCCAAGATGGGTCGAGGACCTCATCATCTACACTACCCTCTGCCCCCAACTGCTCCTCCTGGGTAGTCTCAGCAGCAGAGCACGCACCAGTAAGTGGCACCTGAGTGTCATCATCAGCTGATGCGGCCTGCGATGTGGTGACCGGAGCCACTGGCCCACCCGCCTCTTCAGAGGAAGACAGAAAAAGCTGTTGGGCATCACTGCACCCTGCCTCTTCTTCCATTTCTCCAATGCTGCTTGGCTGGCCCCCTGTTTCCAAGCCAAGAGATTCAGAGAACAGAAGTAGAGACGGCTCCTGTCCTGGGCTCTCTGTCTGCCTGGGCAATTTGGCAGGTGGTGAAGAGACAGATGGCTGCTCTCCAGTGCTCTGTGTCTGAGAGGATGTGGCACTAATGGAAGTTGATGCATTAGCTGCCATCCATCCGACAACAGCTTCAATTTGTTCTTCACGCAGCAGCGGTGTACGGCGCTCGGACACAAAGCTTCGCATGAACGACTGTTGCCTGGTGAAAGTGGGTGCTGATGAGTCACCGGTGCCCGCAGCAGGCACAGAATCCCCACGTCCCCTCCCTGCTCCGCGACGGCTCCCACGCCCCCGTGCCTTACTCACTGCCTTCTTCATCTTGGTTGACTGATAAAGATAAGCAGAAAAGTACTAACGGATTTGTGTGCTTATTCCTGAGCAACTCCTCCTAACAGGTATAAGAAGCACTAATTATCTAAAGTGTGGACTAGACTTTAATATGAGCTAATGTGGCCTACAGAAATGTAAAGTGGTGTAACTGGTGTGTTTGGTGAACTTTATTATTTATTTATTTTTTGGGGGCTGAACTGACAACAGATAGAGCTGCAGTCACACGGAGACCGTGCAGACAGACGTAAACGGCGCTACAAGGCCCAAAAACCCTCCTCTACTTTATCCTATGTAGTGTTTTTCCACAAATTAGCTGGAGACGGGTGGAAAGACACTAATAGGATTTTTTTGAATAAATTAGCAGCAGACTACACTATTTGGAAAAAAAAGAAAATTGATTTGGCGGTATGACGCAGTGAAAAACCCTGAGCTGGAGACAACCAGGCTATAGCTGCTCACAGATTACAGGGCGAGCTGCAGTCACACGGAGACCGTGCAGACAGCCGTAAACGGCGCTGCAAGGCCCAAAAACCCTCCTCTACTTTATCCTATGTAGTGTTTTTCCACAAATTAGCTGGAGACGGGTGGAAAGACACTAATAGGATTTTTTTAAATTAATTAGCAGCAGACTACACTACTTTGAAAAAAAAGAAAATTGATTTGGCAGTATGACGCAGTGAAAAACCCTGAGCTGGAGACAACCAGGCTATAGCTGCTCACAGATTACAGGGCGAGCTGCAGTCACACGGAGACCGTGCAGACAGCCGTAAACGGCGCTGCAAGGCCCAAAAACCCTCCTCTACTTTATCATATGTAGTGTTTTTCCACAAATTAGCTGGAGACGGGTGGAAAGACACTAATAGGATTTTTTTAAATTAATTAGCAGCAGACTACACTACTTTGAAAAAAAAGAAAATTGATTTGGCGGTATGACGCAGTGAAAAACCCTGAGCTGGAGACAACCAGGCTACAGCTGCTCACAGATTACAGGGCGAGCTGCAGTCACACGGAGACCGTGCAGACAGCCGTAAACGGCGCTGCAAGGCCCAAAAACCCTCCTCTACTTTATCCTATGTAGTGTTTTTCCACAAATTAGCTGGAGACGGGTGGAAAGACACTAATAGGATTTTTTTAAATTAATTAGCAGCAGACTACACTACTTTGAAAAAAAAGAAAATTGATTTGGCGGTATGACGCAGTGAAAAACCCTGAGCTGGAGACAACCAGGCTACAGCTGCTCACAGATTACAGGGCGAGCTGCAGTCACACGGAGACCGTGCAGACAGCCGTAAACGGCGCTGCAAGGCCCAAAAACCCTCCTCTACTTTATCCTATGTAGTGTTTTTCCACAAATTAGCTGGAGACGGGTGGAAAGACACTAATAGGATTTTTTTGAATAAATTAGCAGCAGACTACACTACTTGGGAAAAAAAAAAAAAAAAGGAACAGTATGAGGCAATGAACCACCCTCCCTGAACTGAATACAACCAACTATGGATGGCCTATGTGGCTGCACTCAGACTGGAGACTGGGCTGCACTCACACACACACACACACAGACCCTGCAGATCGCTGTGAAAACAGCGCTACAAGGCAAAAGCAAGGTGAATAGTAGGTGAACACAGCGGTTGCTAAATTAGCCTTTGGAAAGCACAAAGAAGCAAATCGCTATCTCTAAACTGTCCCTCAGTCAGCAAACAGCGTCCTGTCACTAACTGAATTCACAGCAGAGTGATCGCAAAATGGCGCCAGCGACTTTTAAACTGCATCATGACATCATTACACCAGCCAATCACAGCCTTGCCAGTAGTTTCATGCCCTCCATGCTAAACAGGATGTGCCCACACTTGGAATCAATCTCATTGGCTGAATTTCTGCTTTTTGAATCTTAGAACTTCCGATTCCGGTATCCGATACGCGGCAAGTATCGGAATCCCGGTATCGGAATTCCGATACCGCAAGTATCGGCCGATACCCGATACTTGCGGTATCGGAATGCTCAACACTAGTCATGGGAAAAGAAGGGCATAGTGTTTATTAGAAAACTAGTTCAAGACAAAGTGTTTTGTACTTTTGCCCACCTGGAAACTAAGTTTTATCTTACAAATTCACACATTTCTTCAGATCAGGTATCCTTTTCAAGCCCAATTTTCCTACAATGAAGAATGTTTGTCTTCTTTTCCTTTGATTGGAATTATTAGATCTCAGGATCCAAGGGACTTGCTTTCTAAATTGCACTCTGGAAAATTATATATCTTTGTACTGAGTTAGCCAGTAGAAAATATTAAAATTATTAAAATTTGTGAGTCCTCAGTGGTTGATACCATTTATTGGCTAATCATTACATTTTCGAGACCATCTTTTCAGTTAGCCATTAAAAGGTAACAACCACTGAGGACTTTTAAATTGTACTCCTCTTTCATACATGCTAAACTATGGAAAAACCCTTTGGTAGTTCTAGACAAATGGAAATCCAAGATACCTTCTGTAAATGATGAGATTTGTGGTGACATTTTAGAATCTCGCCTATATGCTTAACTTGCTATTAACAAGTTAACTCAGCTACATATTATTCATCAGAGTTACATCACTCCAATAAGTGGCATATGATTTGTGATTGACCAATTGTAAGGTCCTTTTGGGGAGAGATAATTACCTTCCTGACAACAATGTAAATATTGATATAGATCTGAACCCCTTAATGTGTTTGTTTTGGATTTTGGATGAAGAAATATAGCCACATTATTCACTCATATTTCTGAGAGAATCTTTATTTATTGCTAGGCAAGTGATTGCCACTGGAAGGATGGACAAAAGTCCCCCAAAAAAGTTCCATGTAGATTAAAATGATAAACTTGACACTGTCTTTTGAATACTTTATTTTTAAAAATAGAAAATGGCCAGATAAATTTGACAAAGTATGGAGTCCATGAATCAGGTCATCACAAATGGGGGTCTTTTTCAGGCTCTTAGAGCCTCCTTATGGGATCTAGGTGAAGGTGGGGGTCAGGACTACTAATCACAAAATGACAGGCTACATTTCTCTTTTGCATATGCCTGAAGAGTCAAGGCAAGTATTAAAACATGATGTTCCATTTGAATGTTATTTTATTTGTTTTTGAGATTTTGCCATAAATGTACAATCTAATCCTGGTTTGAGTTATGTAATTGACATAACGTATATCCTATGATAATTTATGTTACTGTTATGTGGGTATTGATTTCACTGTTATATTGTTTTTATCTGTCAATAAAACGAGTTTAAAAAAATATATTGGGGACATCGAATAAGATAGAATGGTGAACAAGATAAAAATAGGTTCTGAATTATTATATAAAAATTAGAAATAAAAAGCAGATGTAAAGTGCCAAGATATTTTTATGTGATGCAGATTACCCTTTGTACAAGAAAGCCCACAAGGTACCTCCATAATAGAAAAGTTTTTAACATTCTTCGAGTCACCACTCAACTACATAAAATGCAATCTTAATGGGTTTCAACTCACAAGCTACAGAGATTGGGTGGTTTCCGAGATGTATTTGTGAAGGTGCATAATTATTAGTACTTAGATGAGGTTTTTTTAAGGGACATACTCAATTCCAAATATGCCCTTAGAGGAAGCCAGAAATGGAAAACTTTGGGTTGGGTTCGACCTAAGCATTAACTCCTATGTGAAAACATCAATTATAGCTTATGTCTCAGACAAGGACTTTGTGAATACATCTTGGAAGCCACCATATTTCAGATGTTTGGGAGATGCAACCCATGTACACTATTTAATTTTTTTTATTTCCAGTAAATGGCCACATTTACATTACATTAAAGTTTTCCAAACCAGGGAAGTGGCTTACTGTCATTTTCCCACACAGAATACACTGTACTATGTATCTGAGAATGCATGTTTATGAGAAAACAACAG
Source organism: Ranitomeya variabilis (assembly GCF_051348905.1). Taxonomy (NCBI): domain Eukaryota; kingdom Metazoa; phylum Chordata; class Amphibia; order Anura; family Dendrobatidae; genus Ranitomeya; species Ranitomeya variabilis. The sequence continues at coordinate 448,423,364 of NC_135237.1, read as the reverse complement.
CTTTATCTAAGGCCTCATTCACATGCCCTGGTGATACCTGTACATTAAAAAATAGTACTGTTGATTTTTGTAGTCTGTGTCCATGTGCCATCCGTACATACGTATGTGACATCCGTGTATCCGTTTGCTGTCCATGTGGCATCTGTGTGCCATCCTTATATATGTATGTGTGACAACTACCGACACCTGGGAAAAGCAGTACAGTTCGCCTGGTGCTGAAGGAAGCTCTCATCGTTATTGCCTGGTCTTTCTGTGCTCAGCATGACAATGCGACATTGATGGGAGTTGTATTCTGCACCTGCTGTGTACCTCCTGTGTAAAAATAAGAATTAAATTTAAAAAATGGCGTAAGCTCCCATGTAATTTTCATAACCAGCAGAGGGAAATCCCATGGCAGGGGGCTGATGTTAATAATATGGAAAAAGGGTCAATATCCCAAAAAGTTCCCAGGCTATTAATAACAGCTCAAAGCTGTTTTCTCAGCCTTTACTGGTGTGTTTATGAGGGACCCCAGAAAAAAAATTATGTAGGGTCCCCCTATTAAATCAAACCAAAAATGGCTAAACAGATTGCTGTGGGTTGATATTAATAACCTGGGAATGGTCTAAAGATATTAACCCCTCCAGACTACCAACATCACCCCTCAGCCACCCCAGAAATGGTGCATCCACAATATGTGCCAAATATGGCACTTAGCCTCCCTGTTCCCACTTGCCCCTTTACAGAGGCAAGTGGGTAATAGGGTTGATGTCAGCTTTGTATTGTCAGCTGACATAAAACCCAGGAGTTAGTAATGGAGAGGCATCTATAAGACACCCCCGTTACTAACCCCATAGTAAGGTTTGAAATAAACACACAGCAAGAATAAAGTTCTTTATTTGAAATACAACGCCACACCCTGTTTTACGTATTTTTTAATAAAAAAAGGTAAACTCACCTACATACCTATAATCCATTGAAACCCATGTCCCCTGTAAAAGACAAAAAATAATAAAATCTTGTGTCATCATCCTGACGCGTACCGGCACCTGTAAACAGCCTGAACTGTACATTTTCTTCCCAGGCGCCGGTACATGTCACAATGATGACACACAGATATCATCCATGTGTAAGCAGTGTGAACGTGTGTGGCAAGTACTTTGTCCATGCTGCGCAAGATTAAACTGACATATCTACGGGTTTTTCACACAGACACACAGCCAATTTAAAAAACCTGACGTGTGCACCACTATTGAATACAATGGGTGTGTGTGTGCTCGTATTTGCAGTACTTAAAAATGGACATGTGAAGGGGTCCTAAGGTGTATGGTGAGCTTAAACAGTGGTATCGGATGATTCCATACACATAAGGCTACCAGTGGATCCCACCAATATCACCAGGTTAGGCTGACTTTAGTGTAATGAGGGGACTTAATGGAGTTTTCCTATTTTTACAAAAGTGGACACAAAATGATTCCTGTAAGTAAAACACTGTAACAAAGACTGACAGTGCTCTTAACTCTTTACTCCATTATAGTGATGAGCCCCCTATACTGCTCTAGCCTCTGTGTTTTGGCACCCGTTGTAATGTCACGTGAGCAGTGGACATCATCTTTGCAGCCAACCACTGAGTGGCTTGTGACATCTACATAAAGTCAGTGATTGACTGCAGCGATGACATTTTGACACAGCTGTCAACATCTTGTCCCTGCTACAGCCAAAACACAGAGACTGTAGTAGAGTAGATTCAGTGATGGATTTGAGGGAGGGTGAGTATTATATGTCTTTGTTACTTTACATTTCGTTAATCATTTGGGTTCACTTTTTTAAAAGTAGAAAACCACTTTAATCATACAAAGAATACCAGCTATAGCTCCCATTTTTGCTAAGTGTATGGTCACTGAGTGTGCCTGCAATAATATAGGGGCCTGCTATGTTGCTATGTAGAAGAGAAGACAATTCCATTAGATTAGTATTAATAAATACTGATAGGCAATAAACAAGGATGGCAAACTTAAATGTACCAAATTTTGGTGGCAGTGTATTTTACAAAATATTAAACACCCATAAGCTACCTATATAGCAACATTTTATTTGCAAATCTTTAAAGAACTGGTGACTTGGGGCAGAAAATGTAGTGATTGCAACAATTAATGGAAATCCTAGTTAAAACTGTGGTTCTGTGTGCTCTAAGATTTCAGGCTTCGACTATTATATTTAATATTCCCACTGGAGGCAAGTGGTAGTCTAAAAATGTACAGCAACATAGATAGCCAACATTTCAACCTGGATTATAAAAATAAAATAATGTCTAAGGTGAAGAAATAAATTAAGCCTTGCTTAACATCAATGGTATACTACTAATAGTAGAAACTACAAGTAGAAAACGCAAATAAGGTCTAATCTGAGAATAACAATTATGCAAATGAAGGATGCGCTAACCTGATATGGTTCTGTGACACACAACCTTGAATACGCGTAAAAATAGCTGCTGCAGATCCATGGGTCTTCTGACCAGTAAAGAGGAAAAAAGGAGGCAAATGTGGTTTGTCTGCACTGCTGGTAGGCAATGAAGATCCAAATAGAACTTTAATAAAGGATTTTTTATTTCAGGTTCTTTAGTCCACGCATTTCAAAGTCATTCCAGACTTCTTCCTCTGGACACAAATTGTATATATATATATATATATATATATATATATATATATATATATATATATATATATATGCAGTTTGTGTCCTGAGGAAGAAGTTTGGAATGACTTTGAAATGCGTAGACTAAAGAATCTGAAATAAAAAATCCTTTATTAAACTTCTATTTGGATTTTCATGGGCTACCAGCAGCATGGATAAACCACATTTGACTAATACTGTGTGGCAGGCTATGGAAGGCCATCATGCTGTGTTGTGGGTCTGTGGAGGTCATTATACTGTGTTGGGGTCACTGTGGGCCTCATCATTTTATGTTGGGGATACTGTACTTGTGGAGGAATTCACTGTTAGCATATGGTGTGTTTGGGGGGCATTTATGTTGGCATCATACATTATGGGGGCCATGAAATTGGTATTGTAGTTGGTGGGAACACTAAGGGGCTTCAATAGGGGAAAACAAAGTGCTGCAATACAAGTTCTACACTATGTTTTTAAAAGTTGACAAAAACGCCCTCTTGTGACTATGGCTATGTGCTGTAACTCATCTATTATGCTAATAATTTTATATTTCTGCTATGGGACCACGTTTTCTATGTTTGCCCCTGCTTGACATTAACATAAATTGCCTGTAAAGTTTCTGTGGTGAGACACTAAAAATCCCAAAGTTGTATTTAATGGATGTAGTGTAAAATGACATACTTACACTCTTTGTGCATTATCCTGAGTTGATTTAAAAACTGGCTACTCATGTACTGTATAAATATACTAGAGATTTTTTGGCATGCAACAATGATTTACACTCTGAAATTATACCATATTGTAGATAGTAGAGTTTCATTGGTTTTCATTTTTCATGTTACTTTTCCATTTTGCTGAGATTGTGATTCCCGCTGAGCATTATGGTCATACATATTCATACATTCAAAATTTCTTTCGATGAGATTGAAATGTTGAACATTTTTCATATTACATCTAAATGAATTCTTTATCCTCATATGTCCTTTGGGTAGATTATATTTTTACAACATGCTGCATTACAGATTATCATCAGCGATGTGTCACAATTTTTTGTCATGCTTTCAATATATAAATTCATGCTGTAACTTAAAATCTAGAAAATATGGGAAAGCCACAAATCTCTCTTATTTAAATTAAAACTGATTAAACATTAAACTGAGATTTATTCTGAATAGGGATGAGCGAGTACTAAAATGCTTGCATACTCGTTACTCGAACCGAGCATTTACTAAAATGCTTGCATACTCGTTACTCGAACCGAGCATTTCCTAAGGCTCAAGTGCACATTTTGAGTAACTAGTATAATAGGAGTCAATGCGAAATCAGAGCATTTTTCAGGCAGGTCCTAAAAGGAAGTCTGGGGGTATGGAAAATATTAAAATGGACGTAAAAAGTCTGACATTAAAACATACAAAATTAAAGAGAACTTGGAGTTTACAAAAGAAAAAAATTGTTAAGAAACATTTTTTTTCCAGTGACTTGTATATAAGGCAAAATTTAAAAAGGATTTAAAAAATAATATTAATTAGATAAGTATGTTGAGGTGATAGGCCAGTCTTTATGTTTAATACAGGGTGTATTCGAGTCCCTCTGTGTCATATATTTTGGGCACTTTTTGATTCCATCATAAATTACATTGAAATTTTCTATATTGTAATAAAAATTAAATTTTGGTTTACAATAATAACAGGGATTATCTAATTTTCCCTGTTTTGCCCATACAAAATTTTCTTCAAAACCAGGACCCTCGTATCACCTGTTCACACATCTTACAAACACTAAATAGCTCTCTGTGTCTGTACACATACTGGTTGGTGACTGCTTTATGCAGCATTACATAAAAACCCTATTTATTATATTGATGGCTAGACTGTACAATACAAGCTATTGCTACTATCCACCTATTCTGTCTCTCCTATTTCCTCATAGATTGTAAGCTTGCAAGCAGGGCCCTCCCTCCTCTTGGTATCTGTTGATTATGTGAATATTTTTACTCTGTAATGTCTTTTATTGTCTGTACAAGTCCCCTCTAAAATGTGAAGTGCTGTGTGATATGTTGACTATAGAACTAAAATTATTATTATTATCGGACCTAAAGGAGGGCCTCATGCTCATTATGTGTAAATTGTCATATAGTGGCGCTCCTAGACTCATAAAGGCTATGCACTAAGTGCAAAGTCTGCCAAAAATTAAAAGCAGGGTCATCCTTGCACTCATGAATGCACTAACTGTAGCGCATCATTAAAATATTGCGATCAAAGCGTAGTTGTGCTACCTCTACACTCATAAAAGCTCTGCACACAGTGCAAAATCAGAAAAAAATTACATGCAGTGTCATCCACACACAGGGTGTCATGAAATTTGCCCAGGCCTTTAACAGTGTATCCCTGCCTCTGTTGTACCGCATGTGTGTCTTCCTCGCCTTTCCTCCTTGGTTGGGCAAGGAAGCTTGCCAGCTGCCGCTTGCAATGTCTGATTGGAATTTTTTTAACATGTTTTCAACAATGGCCTTCTGGTATAGCACCATTTTAGTAGGACTCAGGAAAAAAAGATGCAAGTTTCTCCTTGTAGTGTGAATCTAGCAGGGTAAACAACCAGTACTCTTTTTTGGGCAAGGTGAATGTAACGTAAGGGTCACTGGTAAGGCAGTGTTATATAAAGTCTGCCATGTGTGCCAAGCTCACTACAGCCAACAATTCCCTGTCTCCACCATGATGACTACTCTACATCTCCTCTTCATTCCCTTCCTCAGCCCATCCGCGTAAGAGACATGGGACAAAGCTTGTTCCTCCTCCTCCTCTTCCTCAGCCTCAACCTCCTAATTGTTACTCAATCTATACTGAGCAGATGAGATGAGGATGGGCTGGATAGTATCTCCCTGTTTTATGTCTTCCTCCATCTTTTATTGGTCTGAATGTTAAGCTTCATGTTTAATTGTCAGCAGCAATTGTTTAAGTAGGCACAGAAGTGGGATTGTTGTGCTGATGATAGAGTTATCACCGCTCACCATCTTTGTGGAGTTCTCAAAGTCTTGGTGAACTTCATAAATGTCAGACATCTATACCCACTCTTCAGTTGTTATGTGTGGGTGCTGACCAGAATGCTGCTAATAACAGCAAGAGCAGGTGCCACTGATGGGAGGATTCATCAGTTGGCACCTATGCTATAAATACATTTTAAAAAAATGATGTGGGGCCTTTCTATTTTTGATAACCACCATGGTAAAACTGACAGTTGCAGGTTGGAACCCTCAGTGCTGAACTGTGAGACTTTTTCTCATATTGCTGATCTCACTGAGGTTATTAAAGTTCATCAGCCCAGCTCTCACTGAAGTGAGCTGGGAATGTAGCCTAATTGACCTGCGGTAACCTCGATGACGTCATCGCTAGTCACTGTTGCTGTGCTCTCAGCAGCTCATTCTCCCATGGTTTTCAGCCTGAATGGTCATATTTTGGCACCATCCAGGTTGAAAAATAATTATCACAGACATGAATTATGGCATGAGACAGTATTCTGGACAGGTGAGGGATATTGTTGCTTTTTATTTTTATTGTACAGGGGACCAGGACTTCAATGGAAAAGGTGTATTGTGAGTATAACTGTCTTTGTTATCTAATATATAAAGCTGAATGTGTGTATGTATGTGTGTATGTATGTCCGGGATTGGCATCTGAACCGTCGCAGCTACAGCCACAAAATTTTGCACAGTCACACGTCTGGACCCCGAGAGCATCATAGGCTATATTGTGAGGAGAAATTTTAACCCCGCGCTTTCCAATTCACCAAACAATTTTGCCCCTCTCTACATAATGGGGAAAAAGTGAAAGGAAAAGTGTTGGAGGCGTCGCAGCTACAGGCACAAAATTTTGCACAGTCACACGTCTGGACCCCGAGAGCGTCAAAGCTATGTTGTGAGGTGAAATTTTAACACCGCGCTTTCCAATTCACCAAACAATTTTGCCCCTATCTACATAATGGGGAAAAAATGAAAGGAAAAGTGTTGGAGGCAAATTAACAGGTGCCAGATGTGAACAAGGGGGACTTAAAGAATGAGAGCGATGGCGCCAAAGAGTATATACTGTACAGTTGCTAAGGTGGGGCCCCGACATGGGATAATCACCACACCACCACGGGGATATGAACACACACACAAAATGCGCCACACACTACCACGTGCTCGAACACATATACCACCCTCAGCGCACATTTCACCACACATACACCAACCTCGCCACATAAAAGTTGAAATACAAAAGTCGCCGCTCAAAACTCGCCACCCGCAAAACTCTCCACATGCAAAACTCGCCACATGTGCAAAACTCACCTCATGGAAAACTCGCCACACGCAAAACTTGCACACGCGGAAAAATTGCCACATGCACAAAAGTTGCAACACATGCAAAAGTTGCCTCACACAAAACTTGCATATACTCAAAAGGAACCACACATAAAACTCGCCACGCGCAAAACTCGCCATGCGCAAAACTTGCTGCACACAACTTGCTACACTAACCTGTCACATGCAACTCGACACACAAAAAGTTGCTACACGCATGTCGCCACACAAAACTCATCTCACAAAAGTCGCTACATGCATGTCGCCACACGCAACTCAACACACACAACTTGACACACGAAACTCGACCTAAAACACACACAAGTCTGGTATTATCCTTCAAAAATAAAAATCTGATTAATAAGCTGACAAACTACAAGAGCAACAAATGTACCATATAGGAATCCGGCAGCTGTCAGTCACATGACCAGTCTATTATGTGTATGTGTGAGCTAATATATACTGCCAGGGGGTGGGCTTACTGTTGGCTGGGCATTTATCAGGCTGCCAATTTAGCTTACAAATACTGAGGTAAAAATACTGACCAAATAACGTGTGAACAAGGTCTAATACAGCAGGAGATGACACAGGTATATACTATATGCAGGAGGAGATGACACACAGATATATACTATATAGAGGAGGAGATGACATACAGGTACATACTACATACAGCAGGAGATGACATACAGGTATATACTATATACAGAAGGAGATGACACACAGGTATATACTATATACAGGAGCAGATTACCTACAGGTATATAGTATATACAGGAGGAGATGACATACAGGTATATGCTATGTATAGGAGGAGATGACATACAGGTATATACTATATACAGGAGGAGATGACACACAGATATGTACTATATATAGGTGAGATGACACACAGGTATATACTATATACAGGAGGAGATTACATACAGGTATATACTATATATAGGAGGAGATGACATACAGGTATATACTATATAGAGGGGAGATGACACACAGCAGGTATATACTATATACAGGGGAGATGACATACAGGTATATACTATATACAGGAGATGACATACAGGTGTATACTATATATAAGGGAGATGACAAACATGTATATACTGAGGTGAAAATGAGAGGTGTGAGGTGAAAATGAAAAGGTGTGAGTGCAAAATGAGAGGAGTGAGGGAAAATAGTGGAGTGATCGGAAAATGACAGATGTGAGGTCGAAATGACAAGTGTTAGGGGGGAATGAGAGGAGTAAGGGGGAAAATAAGAGGATTGAGGGGGAAAATGAGAGGTGTGAGGGAGAAAATGAGAGATGTGAGGGGGAAAATGAAAGATGTGATGGGGAAAATGAGAGGCGTGATGGGAAAATAAGAGAAGTGAGGTGCTATAACTAACCACAGATATTTACTATACCCAGGCAACGCCGGGCTCTTCAGCTAGCTTAGATTTACAATCTCCATGCTTTTCTCATGGTCAACTTTATGTGGCCTGTTCAAGAGTTGGAACAGCCAAAAATCTGTTTGTCTTTGCACCTGAAGGAAAAACTAAGAATGTCATTTATCAAAAGGCTCTCGAATAAGTAGTAGAAGATTACTTCACATTACTTGGCCAATTTAGTTAAATCTGTGTGGAATATCTCTGGTGTTGAAATATATGTTGTAAAATGCTTCTATTAGCTTAGTTTTTGCCTTTTAATAATTACATTTCTATCTATTTGTTTTGTGGTTTTTTTTGTGCAGAATAAATTTTTGTTAACACATTCTATTTTGCTAACAGCAGTTATTACCCCGGGCGAAGCCGGGTAGTACAGCTAGTTTTTAAATAAATTTGTAAAATGGTGTGTGTATAAATAATTTCAAAAAAGGCGAGCAGACCTCTCTATTCTTGATAACCAGCCATGATAAAGCTGACAGCGGAGGATTGCAGCCCGTAGTTGTCAGTTTTGTTGTGCTGGTTATCAAATATAGAAAGACCCCTTCGTAATTTAATTATTTATGGCTGATTAATACTTCCATGAGCCACGCCTGCTCTTGCTCTTAATAGCGGCAGCACTCTTAGGCTGATGGCAATAGTACTCACTTCAGCCAATGCCTCTGTGACCGGAGGCAGACCTTTTACTGCCGGTCACAGCTGCTGGTGCTCTGACCAGTGGTATTAATATTACCACTAATCAGAGCTTCCAGTGTTTTTCACTCTATCATGCAGATGACAGCATAGGAAGAACCTAATGTTCAGGGTGCCAAACCCAATCAGTAACCTAGACTTCCTGGAGAAGTCTATGCTTGAGGCCCATACCCGAAAAGTAGGTGTGTGGTACGGACTCCGAACTATACTGTTCATGTTCGACCATCAATAATTAAGGTAGGAACTGATATCATATGACATTTTTTATCTTTTTTAAAATAAAGTTTTATATTTATGAAAGATGAAAGACAGTTGTGGTGGTATCCCTTTGTTCATTTTGCATTAAATGACAGTTACTCTTTAAAGTGCACATGTCATCAGGTTTTCCTTCATTGCCACTAGCCTTTTAATAGATTTAACAGAAGATGCCTACTATTTTCCCTAATCAGCATAGTATACCTTAAAATAGGTCCTTATTGCTATGGACATAGCTATGAGATGCCTTTCTTTCCATACACTAGCAGCTACTCTACTCAAAGAGTCTGCTTTACAGTCTACCCTGACTGTTGGCAAGTGTTCTCTCCTGATACAGCAATTCTACAATGTACAGTGCAGTAGACTTTGCTGAGCAGATGTGATTGTATTTGGTGAATGAAGAATCAATTTTTATTTCCACATACTTTGAACAGTTTGCTTTAATAGGATCTATAAGGATTGAGGGGGAAGAACACTGTGTACAAATCTTGCCAATCTTCATAATGAAATTTCTTAACCATCATCTTAAGAAAAACCTATATTTGAGATTACACGGACCTATACTTTCTAAACCTTTTATCAAAAAATATTGTTATTAGTCTCAAGTGTAAACTTCAGTCAGTGTAAAAAATCAGCTATTAGCACAATCTATATATCTTCAAAGTTTTAGTGAAGAGTGGGTAGAATAATGAAAACAGTTGCTTATGCATTAGACTTTTCAAGTAAAGTACCAGCAGAACTCATTAGTTTAATTGCTGCGCACATTAAACAGTATTATTGTCAAATTGAAACAGTATAGCACTGAACACCCTCACTACAAAGCAGACAGAGGAATAAAACATGATAAAATGTAAAGATATATCATTTATTGACATTTTCACAAATTTCACAAATAAGCTATTACATTTTATTATATTTTTAGCAAATCTTCATCTTAACTAATAGGAACAAACAGAAATGCCAAGACCCATCAAAACATCTTGCTTCTGAGTGCAGAGAGCTTAATGCCTTGTAAAAATAATTGTACTTTAGGGAAATAAATTGATTAAGTGAAAGCTAAGCTTTATCTTACCAAAGTATAAAACTTAATGAAAGAACAAAAGAGGATATCACCCTTTAAAATATCTGAGGGAATTCACTACCCCTTTTCAGTGCAGTGAGGTAGTACAGGCCATTTACTGTAAAAGCAAATCACAGTGAGAATTGCATACATCAATTTAAAAAAAAATTATGTAAATATAAAAGAAGATGAAATTAAAGAGTTATTACATTAATGGCTGTGATGGCTACAAGTTATAAATTGTATGTAAAAATAGGTAATAAAAGCACTACTGAGTATGACAGACAAGTAAGGAGGAAGATTGACATTCACATAATCGATACATGAAGGTGCTGGTGGAATGTAATGTAGCACCCCTGGTACATACTGTATATAAAGTAATTCACTGCACATTCTTGTTTCAAAGATGCAAGGAATTTATTCCATGTGTAAATCTAAATATACAACAGGCATGTGATAAGATAATAAAGGTGTAGGTAGATATATGATATAGATATAATGTTTCGATCCCTCCTGTCCAGGGTAGAGAAGAGGTGCTCCAGCACCAAAGTCTAGTGTGTCAACCCAAGAGGAGTCGAAATGTTATATCTATATTGCATATCTCCCAGCACCTTTGATGCTGTATATTTACACATGGAATAAATTTGTTGCATCTTTATATCAAGAGAGTGAGAGTGAATTACTTTGTCTATGAGTATAACAAGCCAGGCATGTAATACCTTCAGAATTCATTAAAAGAATAAGGTTCTTCCTCATGTGTCGCTCCCCAATCCTTAATCCCTTTTTTATCATGTGGTCATTAGTGTTGAGCATTCCGATACCGCAAGTATCGGGTATCGGCCGATACTTGCGGTATCGGAATTCAGATACCGAGTTCCGATATTTTTGTGATATCGGAAATCGGAATCGGAAGTTCCCAGTGTATGGTTCCCAGGGTCTGGAGGAGAGGAGACTCTCCTTCAGGCCCTGGGATCCATATTCATGTAAAAAATAAAGAATTAAAATAAAAAATATGGATATACTCACCCCTCCGGCGGACCCTGGACCTTAGCGATGTAACCGGCAGCCTCCGTTCCTAAGAATGAGGGGTTTAGGACCTGCGATGAAGTCGCGGCTTGTGATTGGTCGCGTGAGCGGTCACATGAGTGGTCACGCGACCAATCACAAGCCGCCACATCATCGAAGGTCCTAAACTCCTCATTCTTAGGAACGGAGGCTGCCGGTTACATCGGTGAGGTCCAGGGGCCGCCGGACGGGTGAGTATATCCATATTTTTTATTTTAATTCTTTATTTTTTACATGAATATGGATCCCAGTGCCTAAAGGAGAGTTTCCTCTCCTTCAGACCCTGGGAACCATCCAGGATAGCTTCCGATACTTGTGTCCCATTGACTTGTATTGGTATCGGGTATCGGTATCGGCGATATCCGATATTTTTCGGGTATCGGCCGATACTATCCGATACCGATACTTTCAAGTATCGGAAGGTATCGCTCAACACTAGTGGTCATCTATCAGGATATAAATGAAATACAACTAAAACTAATACCCTTCTACTTATCACCAATTCACTTATCAGCAATTCCAACTGATCTACCTTCGTATCAACTTCAAATGTAATTTCCCCCACTCTACAAAGAAATACGCTGAATTTTGATGAGTTGAATGTCTCTTCCCCTCTCCCTGCTTGGACTCATTTCAGCAATAAAAGTACCATTTTCCAAAAATTGCTTTACCGATTTGAGACCCTACCCATACCTGTTCCTCTCTGAGATTTTCATATAGGCAGGAAAACGCCATAGAATTCCAACATCAACCCTGTTGGCTGACAAAAATACAGGAGGCCTATTGGCTTCTGAATTCTCACAGTGCACACTGCATGCTGTTAGGATTCTCTTGTGCTGGCGATATATATACATGCGGTCACGTGCTGACTAGACATGTGTGGCCTCAGTCAATGAAAATGAACTGAGCGAGGCCAGGCACGTCTAGTCGGAATGTGGTCAGAAGTGTACAAATAACATACATGTGCTGACATGACCGTCCATCGGCAAGGTAGAATCCTAAAAGTGTGCCGTGCATTAGTTGTGAGAATGCAGAAGCCTGCAATGTCAGGATTCAACTCTGCAGGTTCCAGCAGTCATCACATGGACAGTTCACTCATATGCGACTTTCATACTTACGGTCCTGTGACAGCGAGCTTCTCTTCTGCTTCTCTCAGTTTTTCATTGAACATTGAGAGCATTAGGGAGAGGAGCTCGTGGGTACATGACTAAGTGTGCAAATCGCATACGTCATTGGTGGGGAGGTGCCAAATTGAATTCTTGCTCCGAGTGCCAGAAAACCTAGATACACCTCTGTCCTGGACCATCACTGGGGCAAGATGCTGCTGATTCCTTTCATCTCTGGCTTTGAAACAGGGTTGCGCCTGGTATTCACATATACCTTCAAGGTGAATACTCTGCCATATGCCCTTTCTGTTAACCCTTGCGCTTCTTTCCCTGCACATGACATGACAGCTGATTCAATAAGCTGTCATGTGCCTTTAAAAGCCGACAGTGGATAAGAGCTCTGCTTGAGTCTGTTATCCAGTTGAATCCCACTGTCAATCTCTGATAGAGGGATTTAAAACGTACCAGCCAGAAACGTATCACAAATCCCACCCATCAATGCAGCTGTCACATGCTCGGGGAGCATCAATGTGTTTTCATGACAGCTGGGGTCTGGCGTCATAGGATATCGTGATTTTAGCAAACATAGCAATGTTGATGCACTGCTCTGTACAGCACAGGCAATTGATAGCTGCATCGAGTCTCCTAAGGGCACTATTAACTAAAATAAAAAGTAAACAAATAAGTTATTAAAAATATGAAAAAATTAATATTATAACAAAATACACATATTTGGTATGTATGCGTTCAGAACTGTCTGATCTATCAAAATATAAAGTAAATTAAGATTGGTAAGCGGTGTAACGTTAAAAAAATCTAAACTCCAAAACTGTTTTTTTGGCCACCCCAATATTGCAATAACAGGCGATCAGAACATTGTATCCACCACAAAAAGGTATGAATAAAACATCAGCACGGGGTGCAAAAAAAATAAGCCATCATTCAGACCCACATCTTGAAAAGTGAAAATGCTATGGATCTTGAAAAATGGTGACAATCAAATGCAAAAAAAACATTTTCATACAAATTTCGGATTTTTTTTCACCACTTAAAAAAAAAATTAACTATATATGTATATACAGATTCATGCTGAAAAGGTCCAATGGAGTATCCACAAAGAAGGACAATGATAATATTCGTTGGTAGGGGTACAGTGGCCTGCTAAAAAAATGGCCCACCAGTAGTTTTCAAAGGTTTGAAAGTAGCGCCCAAGTTATGAATATACGTTACATAAGTTCTTATCCCTGACGCTGTGACGATAGAAGAGCAAGTTTTCCTGGTACTCAGCGGTGAGATTAGTGGAAATAAACAAAGTAGTTCAGATCACAGCGAACAGCTGCCCCGGACAGTGGCAGACGCCGCGTGTGGTGTGAGCGTTGAGGGTGGCTCGTCTGCAGGACCTTCGTGACCTAGTGACTCACGTGATTGCTAATGTGACCGAAGGGTGTGTGCATATCGAAGTAAGGACCAATAGCCATCTAATCATCCCAGTATCAGGGGTAAGAACTTATTCACTTTTTAACTGTATGTAACGTATATTCATAACTTGGGCGCTACATTCAAACCTTTGAAAACTACTGGTGGGCCATTTTTTTCATCGGGCCACTGTACCCCTACTAACGAATATTATCACTGTCCTTCTTTGTGGATACTCCATTGGCCCCTTTCAGCTCGAATCTGTATGTACATATATACGTTTCTATTTTTAATACAATCCTTTGTGGTAAATTGTTGGATTTGCAGCAGAATATCGGGCTTTCTTTTGACACTTGCAACACTTTTTTATTTTTTGTATAAAAAATAAACTATACATGTTTAGTATATGTGTACTCATAGTGACTCGTGGAATCATATTGCCAGGTCAGTTTTCCAATATAGCGAACATGATAAATAAAAAACCTAAAAGATAAATTAAACTTTTTACGCACTTGGAATTTTTTTTTCTGTTTTCCATTACGCTATATGGTAAAATCAATGGTGTCATTCAAAAGTACAACTCATCCCCCAGAAACAAGACGTCAAACAGCTATATTGGGTGAAAAATATAAAAGTTATGGCTTTTGGAAGAAGGGGAGGAAAAAACAAAAATGAAAAAAAAGGAAAACGGCCATGGTGTGAAGGGGTTAAGGATTTCTGCACTAATGAGCGTCCTGCCTTTATTCTTATTCTCAGTTCTGGCTACAAGTGGTCAGTGCCAAGAGATGTACAGCCTGTTTAGCTGTTTTGGGTTCCTGACCTTCTGTAACCAGTGCATAAAACAGAATGTATCAACACCAAGACTATACAAAAAAAATTGTCCTAGAAACCAGTTCATACATTATGCAATTAAAAGTCTATATTTTACAGGGTGGGCCATTTATATGGATACACCTAAATAAAATGGGAATTGTTGGTGATATCAACTTCCTGTTTGTGGCACATTAGCATATAGGAGGGGGGACATTTTCATGATGGTTGGTGACCATGGTGGCCATTTTGAAGTAGGCCATTTTGGATCCAACTTTATTTTTTTCAATGGGAAGAGGGTCATGTGACACATCAAACTTATTGAGAATTTCACAAGAAAAACAATGGTGTGATTACTTTTAATGTAACTTTATTCTTTTCTGAGTTATTTACAAGTTTATGACCACTTATAAAATGTGTTAAAAGTGCTTCCCATTGTGTTGGATTGTCAATGCAACCCTCTTCTCCCACTCTTGACACACTGATAGCATCCCTGCAGAGCAAAATGCTAGCACAAGCTCCAGTATCTGTTGTTTCAGATGCTGCACATCTTGTATTTTCACAGCATAGACAATTTCCTTCAGATGACCCCAAAGATAAAAGTCTAAGGGGGTCAGATCGGGAGACCTTGGTGGCCATTCAATTGGCCCACGACAACCAATCCACTTTCCAGGACTTTATTCATGTAGGAATGCTTGGACCTGACACCTAAGATGGTGCACCACCACATTTTGGGTGTCAGGTCTGAGCATTCCAATATGAACAGTTTCCTGGAAAGTTGATTTTATTTCGGTGTATCCATATAAATGCCCACCCTGTACATCTATATTGCCTGGTCTTCAGTGTGTGAGCTACACATGCCTTTAATTTTTTTTACAAAGTCACAAGGCTAGTCTACAGAATGTGTGTAGCTATGTCTGGTACTGAAATGCATACCATTTTTGGCACATGTAGGTAAGTGAACTAAATTGCAGTGCCAAATATAGTATGTAGCAACAAATCCAGAGAGAATCCTTAACCTTCCTGATTGCAATGCAACAGTTGGGCTCATATTTCTGCCCCCCATCCCCAATACAGATGAATCTACCCTGTGACAGTCAATACCTGTCGATTTTAGAATGCAAAATAGAAATACTTTAGCCCACATGTTAGCTATCATCCTCCTTATTCACCACCTTACTTGTGCTCTCTGTTCTGCTAATAATCTAACACTAACGTCATCCATAATCCAATCATCCCACTACTGTCTTCAACACTTTTCTTGTACCGCACCAACTCTCTGGAATGTACTACCCCAGGTATGTTAAATCCCGGTGTCCACAATTTTAAGTGTGCCCTAAAATTACATCTGTTTAGTCAGCCCTTTCCCATCACATCAAAATCTATCTTGTCTCTTTTTCTCCATCTTTTAACAGTTTCCTGCACATTCCATTAACTCAATAGCATTTTAAAAATGAATACACGCAAATATAAGCTGGTGGTAGGCTCATGCAGCATTACTTGTACTACCCTTTCAATGACAAAAGATGGCTGGACCATACAAAACAAGTATATTTTACCTTTTGTTTCACCCCAAATTTTTTCATAGAATTTGAGCAGGGTCTTCACACATGTAGATTTAATTGGTGTATAATGTGCTACGCTCTTGTTCAATGTCTGATGTTGTTTTTACAGTCATAAATGTAAAGTGCTATGGAACATGTTGGTGCTATTTAAAAGAATATTATTAATACTAGTTGTTGTAAGGCTGTTTGCCACATTGCTCCTCGGCATGCATTAATTCCACACAAATCATACGTAGAGGGTGATTCTTTGAGACTGGCAGACGCCTCTAATGAACTTGATGCATCGTCTCAATGTCATTCAAGGAATAAAGCTAGGATGCTAGAAATGATACTTCAGTCAGGGACTAGACTATATTAGCATGCCTGGCATAAATAAAACATTACTTTTTCATAATTTGACAGCTATGCATAGCCACATCCCACCACACCATGGCTCCTCCTCAGCTCAGCTGAAAAATAACATTTTTGTGCACTTCGGCATTGCACAAACATTTTTAAAGACATTTAATAGAATTTTGCACCAGTTTTCTGGGGGGTAAAAGCTTTGATGCATCACTCACATAATGTTTTCTGTAAGATTCATACAGATTCTGATTGAAACAACTCAGGCATGTACAATCTGATATTGTGTTACGGAGGTGTTTTGTTGGAATTATTTATTTTAGGAAAGAATACCTTCATAACTCAAACCCATATGGAAGAACCATACAGAGGTGTAAAAAGTTCCTTCCCCTCTAATGTAATGAAAAGGAACAAAAATACCTTATATTCTATAAATATTCTCCAACTTAACAACAATTTTGTTTGTCATGTAACCTTAAGTGTATTTTCTTCAAACCCACAACCCAAACTATGTTACAATCTACTTCCATTTACAAATGTAACAATTCAATTATTCTAAGACCATTAAAAATTGGATAGATTTGATCCATTAAACTTTATTGCTCCTACCTTAGAAACATCACTAAAGCTAAATTGCAGTTGAAAACGAAAGACTTTCTATAATTAAGTGTATCATTCTCAGCATGTATGGCAGAAAATACCTTGGGAAGTACATAATACAATGCTCATAATGAACAATATCAACTGAGAGGCAATTTCATTTTTGAAGAGTTGTTTCAAATAGTAAAACATTTGGCCAAAAGAATATAATATATACATTGATTGATTCAGGAAGAGCTCACCACGGAACAATTATTAGCAGGATTTCTGTGTCAAATAGAACTTCTATAGAATAATGCCATTGTATGGGTCTTCTAAACAAGAAACATGATGCAAACAACTAGAAACAAAGCTTTCACCTAAGTGAAAAAACCTGCACCATCCTTGATGTATTCTAGGCATTAGCCATGATGCTGTCCAATACAGTATTATAATGTACCATGTTAGCCAGAAAAATTGATGCAAATAGTTTTCTGCTTAAAAAGTGACAAAAAAAATTGTAATCCAGCCTGAAGAAGGAGCCGATGTGCCCTCTGTGCTCTGCAAACTTGTAAATGTAATCTTTCTGGTCAGCCAAAAAGGTATCACTCTAAGAATACTTTTGTCATTTTTGTGCATAAAAGTATTTATACGAGGCTGACAAAGTGGTCCTAAAATTTTATATTTAAAGTTTTAATTTACTTTGGACAACTATTCTTGAAAAGTGGAAAACAATGTGATTAGATGCTATAATGCTGTGAAAATGGAAAACCAGTAAATCATTTTGAAAACCAAAAATGTCTACTTAAAACTTGAAAATTATTAAGATAGAAGAAAAATAAGAAAATACAAAAAAAATGCTTAAATAACCAAGCCAGAAAAAGTTTCTTGAAGCTGGAAATCACTTTTTCTGTTTAGGACAGAAGCTTTTTCAGATCAATTTATTATGTATCTACTATCTGTGTCTAAGTTCTTAGTCACATACACAAATGAAAAGAGAATAAGTCATAAAGCTAACTTTTGACTTGTATCGTAAAGTTTTTTGCACATGCTCTGTGGCACATGCAAAAAGAAAGAGAGAGAACAACTTGAGATCATGATTAATTACACAAGAGTTGCATAAAATTATAAAAAAATGCTTTTTACATCCAGGAAGAGCATCACACCTATCTGTAGGTTAGAGCTGGCATCTTTTTCTTCAATGTTGTGGAGATACTGTACCAGGCACATCCTATGAAAAGATGTGTTACTATTGTTGCAAAATAGTACCTATGTTTTTCTAATCTTATTCAATTACTTTTTAATTAATTCTATGTGCTAAGATTATATACTTATGATTAAAGCAATCTGTCAGCAGGATTTTTATAAGTAAACTAAAGACACTGTCAGATACTGTTATACTGATTAAAATGATACCTTGGTTCATGAAATCCATCTTGTGGTTGTTGTTCAATCTTTATTTGCATGTTTCAGTTAATGAGATTCTCGTGCTCTGGGTGGGGCTGTGGGGGGGCTTTAAGTGGCATTCTGTTCACATGTTCATCCTTATGGGCATATGACAGGTCACTGATCCTTAAGTGACCTGCCTCCTATTTTACATACTGCATGTAATAGTGTTATCTTTGAAAAAAAAAATTTACTTCAGCAAAACGGCGCCTCTGGCTGAGTTTGTAGCCACAGAATATCATTAAAAGTGGCAAATCAGAATTCCAGATTTTCACTTAAAAATCATTAAGGCTAATAAATTGGATTGCAATCTGCAGGGCCAATTAGCTACTCCAAATAGTTTAATAGCTAAAACTGAATTTCAGTGGCAAATCAGAAGGCCATATTTCTATTTAAAAATTGTTAGGCCTAATATAGTGTTGTAGCCACGAGTCCCAACTGTCTACTCCAAATCGTGTATGCTAAAACTGTGTTTTAGTGGCAAATAAGAAAGACAGATTTCTACTTAAAAAGACATTAGGCATAACAGTGTTGTCCAGATGGCCCATTCTGAAGAGCTGTTCACACATTGTATTCCATTGGTATCTGAGGTCTGCTCTGAAGAATCACAGAATCTAGAGGAGGAATCCATCTGCACCGATGCCCAAAATTTTTTCATGTTTGTTTCTGGGGCCAGACGAAGTATGGCCTGAAAAGATTCCAGACCCTTGTCACCAGACATTAAACACAAAGGGTGGAGGTGATCCTGATGAAATGCAGATACCAGAGGCGCACGTGGATTGTACTGTGCAGTCAGGGCAAGAAAAGGAGGAGGATGACTCTCAAGGTGAGGAGTGTGAGAACAGATAGGATGACGATTAGGCTGTAGATCCCAATTTGTTGTGAACCTAGAAGTACGCAGCCAAGTAGCTCAGCAGAGGAAATGGAGATGGAGGAAGATGAGGAGGTTACATTGTTGCTTCCCACACAGACACAAATTAATGCAACCACAACAAGGACTGTATCCTCAGTCCCAAATTTGGCTGTGGCCATCACCGGTCGTGACTGTGCAGTTCACAGGGATGGCAAAGGTTGCCTAGTTTGGGTGTTTTCTGAGAAAAGATGACACAACATATGTTATCTGTCAAATTTGGAAAAATAACTCACTAAAGGCAAAAATTGCAATAATTTGACAACTAATTGCATGAACCGGCACATGCACAATCAACATGCCTTAGCTTTGGAATCTCGCTGTGCTAAAATGTGGACTAGTGGGCCTCGAAATCTACTGGCGGTCCTATCAACCCCATCTGCTGCTTCTCCCTCCTCTGTCACCATTCCAAGTCCTCCCACACAGGTCTCTGACTTCAGAAACTACAATTGTTCAACTACCACACTTGGGGTGAGTGAAAGCCAGTCAGTTCTTATGTAAGCAGATATGACTGCTGCTGTTGTGTCATCTTGCACAGCACATATTTCTCAATCCACCATAACATCTCTGCCTGCACCTCACTCACAGTCTAGCAGTTTGCCCTGTTGTCCGCACTTTGCCCTCTCTCAGCACAACAGCCAGCTCTAGGTCTTGCACTTGTGGTTACATAAAATAATTTTTCCTCTCACATATGGAAAAGCTAAGAGCTTGAACTCCACCATCTTCAATCTGTTGTCCACGGAAACGCAGCCTTTCCGCTAGGTGAATACAAATTCCAAAAGTTGATGGCCATTGCAATTCTCCAGTACCAGTTGCCCAGTAGCCATTACTTCTGCAAGAAAGCTGTGCCTACGCTACACCAGCATGTCATCAACATCACCCATTCCCTGAAAAAAATCTTTGTCTGCTAGAGTGCATTTCACCACTGACATCTGGAGGAGCAAACATATGCAGGGGTGTTACATCTCGCTGACTGGGCACCGGGTGACTCTGTTGGCTTTTGTGGCAGGACGTCAAGAGGCTGCTCCACAAGTCTTTCCTCAAGGCTTGCGAGACAAACCTCTGTACCTTACAGTTCCTCCACTGCCTCTGCCTCCTCCACCTCCTCTATGGCATCTACCTATGCTCTCAACCTCTCCCTTAATCAGACACATGTTCCAATAGTGGAGATAGAATCTCACCCACCTCCATAATGCGCAGCCATGGCTAACCGCAATCAGTCAGCGTTTAAAATAATATGTCTTTGAGATTGCAGTCACACATCTCAAGAGATGTGGACAGGTATCCAGGCCAAGTTAGAGCAGTGGCTGTATCCACTATACCTGGAGCCAGCAAAGGCTGTGTGCGATAATGGTGCAAACCTGGTGGCGGCCCTATACTGTGGCAACCTCACACATGTGCCTTGCATGGCTTACGTCCTCAACCTAGTGTTACAGCAATTTCTCCACCACTATCCCTGCCTGGAAGTGCTGTTGCTGAAAGCACGGTCGCTGTGTGCTCACTTCTGACGACTGAACCATGCAGGTCATCGAATTGCATCACTACAGAGGTTTTTTGGCTTACAGAGTACATGTCTTACATGTTGTGAACAATTGGAGAGGATGGTGCAGGAGTATCTGGAGATTAATAACAATGCCATCGGGGGAGTTGGACCCTTTTACATTTTGGTCTTCAAAAATGGAAGAATGTCCTGAGCTGACCTGTCATGCCTTGGAGGTTTTGTCATGACTGGCAGCCAGCGTACTTTCAGAACATATCTACAGCACTGCTGGCGGTGGAGTCTTGATGGATAAGCACATTCGGCAGTCCCCTCAAAGTTTAGATGGCCTAATTTTCATCCTTCCTCTAGTGTTAGGGCCGTGACAGACCCGTTTTAGGTTTTAAATGCATACAAATTCTACATGCATTTGTTTATTGCATCAAGACTTTTTGACTTTTTCAGGAAATTATTTTTAAACAAAATACAATAAAATAAAACTATTTTACTAAATTGTAAAATGCTCTTATTAAAATTATAACATTTGTGTTGTTGGGGTCGATTTCGACCCAGGTCTAATATAACAGTAAAAAAACAATAATAAGTCCCAAAACTGAACTCATAAACACAATATAAACCAACAGCCCACAGCCAGCTCCACCTCCAACAACTTGAGCTAGGGACATGTCCAGGCATGTATGGCCAAATCAGCTTCGAGTTGGTACTTTGCAGAGTATACATCTCCAGTTTACACATGCAACAATGAGGAGAAGATTTGACGTAAGCCAAATTCTGGATTATATCTTAGATGATAATGAATCAGAGGACACACAGCAGCAAACTGATACAGATGAACAGGTTTCTGAGGAGGAAGATGATGTGGAGTATCAACCGGAAGACACAGACAGTTCTGATCAGTCTGATGAGGAGGTCACTGGTGCTGAAGCTGCTCCTGCTGAAAGATTCAATCCAAAAGTGGCAAGATCAGTTGGAGCTCAGTACCTCCAGATGTACATGGCAGGGCAGATGCTGCAAATGTCATAAAAATGACCCCTGAGATCACAAGGTTTGCTGTGACAAGAGTAAGTGACATCAAGACATGTTTTGATCTGTTTATGCCATTGTCAATAAAAAAAAGTCATTATTGCTATGACAAACCTTGAAGGAAAAAAGTCCACGGCGACATGTGGAATGACCTTCATGATGATGTCTTGGATGCCTACATTGGTGTTCTTCTCCTTGCTGGAGTGTACAACTCCTGCAATGAGGCCACTGATAGTCTCTGGGACGCATCGACAGGCAGGAATATTTTCCGGGCAACAATGTCACTTCAAAAGTTTCAACTGATATCAAGAGTCCTCAGATTTGACAACAGAGACACCAGAACAAAATCTGACAAACTTGCTCCCATCAGAAATGTTTGGGAGAAATGGGTGCAGCTCCTTCCACTGATGTTCAACCCAGGGCCAGAGGTGACAGTAGACGAACGTTTTTTCCCTTTCGGCAGAAAATGCCCCTTCCGGCAATACATGCCAAGTAAGACAGGCAAATATGGCATAAAAATCTGGGCAGCCTGTGATGCAAAAACTAGCTATGCATGGAATCTACAGATTTACACAGGCAAGTCTGCAAGCGACATCCCTGAAAAAACAAGGAAAGCGTGTAGTCCTCGATATGACTACTGGACTGCAGTGTCACAACATTACTTGTGACAATTTTTTTACCAGCTATGACCTTGGACAAGAACGTCTCAGGAGGAAAATCACCATGGTGGGCACAGTGAAAAAAAACAAACCTGAGCTGCCCGCTGAATTGTTGCAGATGAAGGACAGAGCTCCACTTTCCTCAAAGTTTGTTTTTACAGACACCACCACTGCTGTTTCATACTGCCCCAAAAAACGACGGAATGTGGTACTGATGTCCACACTTTACAAAGATGCAGCTGTGTCATCAGGAAGTGACAAAAAGCCCAGAATCATCCTGGACTATAACAAAAACAAAGGAGGAGTGGACAACCTGGACAAGCTGACTGCCACCTACACTTGCCAGCGAATGACTAGGAGATGGCCAATGGTTGTATTTTACAACATCCTTGATGTGTCAGCATGCAATTCATTTGTGTTGTGGACCCACATTCACCAAGGATGGAATTCAAAGAAAAAAAACCAGCGGAGGATGTTTCTTGAGGAAATAGGAAGATCCCTTGTCAAGGCGCACATTAACCAAAGGGAACGAGTGCCCCGAGACCCAGCCGCTGCAGCCTTGGTCCGACAACTCCAGAGCTCAACAAGTGCTTTGTCCACACCCACAGCAACACAAGGAGCATCATCACCAGCATCCTCCTCAACCAGGCCTGCCTTAACATCAACCACAACAGCCACAACCCCAGTGAGACTACCTGATTCTAAAAGAAAGAGGTGTCAGGTGTGCCCTAGCAATAAGGACAGAAAGACAAACACATCGTGCTTCGCCTGCGAAAAATACCTCTGCAAAGAACACACAAAAAGTGTCACTTTTTGCCACACATGCATCTAAATACTAATGCATCTAAAAACTAGTACTTGATTTCTGTTGATTTGATTTGCTTGATTGATTGTTGTTTGTTTGTTTGACCTAGAGAAGCTAATTTGTATTATTATTATTGCTATTAATGTTAATATAATTTTCATCTTTTATTTGTATTAAAGTTCTATAAAAAAAAATCTGTTTTGTGCCTTTTTCATAAAGTAGTTAGATATGGGTCAAAATTGACCCGTAACACCATAGATGTTACTAGAGTTAATAATATAAAATATATATATGTATATTTTTTTTACATTTAAGAAATGTGTTCTAAAACCCTTCAGTAATAGTCAGGTAATATAACAAACATTTTAAAGTTTATATTATTCTCTTGAGGTTCATTTGACAATATTTTTATATTGAAAATGAAGGGTATGCTCTCAAATGAAAGCCCCAGGGGGCCACAACAAAAATATTAAAATCAATCCTTCCATGGATGAGAAACCATAACAAGGTAACTAAGAGGTAAGAAACAAATTGGATCATAAATAACTGTTTTTAGGGTATCCTAGGGGTGATTTAAGACACGGGTCAAAACCAACCCGTTAACAAAAGAAAAAGTAACAGAAAGCTAACACTAGAGGAAGGTTAAAAGCAACAAATCATGGATCTCTGATGACTTTTACACCCATCACAGATTGAGCAGACTAGGCAATGGTGAGGTTTTTAAGGCCCCGTCTCACATAGCGAGATCGCTAGCGAGATCGCTGCTGAGTCACAAGTTTTGTGACGCAACAGCGACCTCAGTAGCGATCTCGCTATGTGTGACACGTACCAGCGATCAGGCCCCTGCTGCGAGATCGCTGGTCGTGTCGGAATGGCCTGGACCTTTTTTTGGTCGTTGAGGCCCCGCTGACATCGCTGAATCGGTGTGTGTGACACCGATCCAGCGATGTCTTCACTGGTAACCAGGGTAAACATCGGGTTACTAAGCGCAGGGCCGCGCTTAGTAACCCGATGTTTACCCTGGTTACCAGCGTAAATGTAAAAAAAAAAAAACAATACATACTCACCATCTGATGTCCGTCAGGTCCCTTGCCGTCTGCTTCCTGCTCTGACTGACTGCCGGCCGTACAGTGAGAAGTGAGAGCACAGCAGTGACGTCACCGCTGCGCTCTGCTCTCGCTGTACGGCCGGATCTCAGTCAGAGCAGGAAGCAGACGGCAAGGGACCTGGACACCGAAAGGCGAGTATGTACTGTTTGTTTTTTTTGGTAACCAGGGTAAACATCGGGTTACTAAGCGCGGCCCTGCGCTTAGTAACCCGATGTTTACCCTTGTTACCCGGGTGCTGCAGGGGGACTTCGGCATCGTTGAAGACAGTTTCAACTATGCCGAAGTCGTTCCCCTGATCGTTGGTCGCTGGAGAGCGGTCTGTGTGACAGCTCCCCAGCGACCACACAGCGACTTACCAACGATCACGGCCAGGTCGTATCGCTGGTCGTGATCGTTGGTAAACCGCTTAGTGAGACGGGGCCTTTAGTCTCATGTATTGATCTTGTGTTACTGCAGTCTATGCCATCTTTGTGGTGTCTTCTGTGCCTGCTGTTGCTACTGCTGCTGATGTTATAAACTTTTTTTAAACGTGGAGACTTGAAGTTGGGTCTCCATCTGATGGGTTGCCTGTAATAGAAGGTGTGTCAGAGGCCTATTATACTGTTTCTATTCTGTGGAAATTGATGCCACTTTAGTGCTGTGTGACAATTTTTTTTATAAAATGTGTAGACTCCAAGTTAGGTCTCCATCTGGTGGGTTGCCCGTGTAAGTAAGGCTCCCATACAGGCAGTCCTGCACTTATCTTCAGTCAGCTACCTGTGTTACTTTCCTTACATTTTTTTCAATATTACTATTTGAAACTGATGTATGTGCCTTCTGAGTGTGGCTGAAAAAAAATCGCAGATGTTGCATGAGGTGTGAGGTCCCCAAGCTAAGAAGGCTTACACTGCTCCCTTAACCACCAGGTCCTCATTGAAACTTCAATTCCAAGGTGTAAATGCTAGGCCAGACCCTCATATCTCATGCATGGCCCATGACTGACTCCTTCTGTGCCATTATAACTGGATTGACGGTAGGTCAATTGATCAGTCAACTACCTGTGTTAGTACTCTTACATTTCTCTATCAATAGTAGTCTATGAAACTGATGTTTGTGCCATCTGAGTGTGGCAGGAATTAAAAAACAAAATTGGAGGTGTTGCATGAGGTGTGAGGTCTCCCACCTAAGAAGGCTTACACTGCTCCCTTAACCACCAGGTCCTCATTGAAACTTCAATTCCAAGATGTAAATGCTTGGCCAGACCCTGATACACTATGAGTGCGCCGTGGCTGACTGCTTATGTACCAGCATAACAGGTTTTGCTGTGGGTCAATTGATCAACTACCTGTCTTACTATTCTTACATTTTTCTATCAATAGTAGTCAATGAAACTGATGCTTGTGCAATCTAAGTGTGGCTGGAATAAAAAAAAATTGTTGCATGAGTTGTGTGGTCTCCTAGCTAAGAAGGCTTACACTGCTCCCTTAACCACCAGGTACTCATTGAAACTTAATTTCCAAACTGTACATGCTAGGCCATACCCTGATACCTCATGCATGGCCCATGGCTGACTGCAGCTGCCCCATTTGCAAATTTCTACTGTGGGTCAATTGATGCCACTTTTTAAGATGTCTGCTTCTAATATTGTCTATGAGTTTGGTTTTGCCTCCCATTGAATCCAATGGTGTTGAAGTACATTCGGCTAACTGTTTGGCAAACGGCGGTCCGTGCAGTGAATCCCAACCAAACCAAACCTTGAAATGTTCACTCATCTCTAGGCAGCAGAAATTGTTTTGTGTAAAGGTGAAAGTTACCTGTGTGAGACAAGTAACTAACACAGAACAAGAAAAATGAACTTTGAAAGAACACAAACACATATTTTGCTTCTCTCTGAGGTCTGCTGTACACATGTTCAAGTTGATGTATTTTCTGTTTCAATAGATTTTTATTTATTTTTCACAAAAGAGAAAAAAAACAAAACCATGTTTTTTTTAACAACAATAACAAGCTGTGTGTGGTATATCACTTCTATGTTTCAAGTATATATTTTTTTCAATATTTTACTTTACTTAAGACATATTATTTATTGTAATGGGAGAGATGGGCAGGGGAAGGGCAAGGAGAGGGGTTAGAAACGTAAAGGAATGAGTATATCCAAATCTAGGATAAAAAAGTAAATGCTTTATAGTTCATTTTCTCAAAAAAAAAAAAACAGTAAAATTATCTATCTGTTTAAACAAGTATAAACATTAGAGGTGGGCGGACACCTGGATGTTCGTGTCTGGTGGGTTCATCTAAACCGTTAACAAACGTTCCGGCCTCGGTACCAGAACAGTACTCAAACACAAACCCAAACTTGGACCCCTTTCACTTGAATGGAGGGCCTGAACATCCAGTGTTTGCTGCGCTATTATGTGCAAGACAGCGCTGCAAACACAGCTCCTGATCAGCGGTGAAATTATCCCCGTGATTCAGAGAGCTGTGGTTTCATGCTTTCAAAAGACAGCATCAGTGCTCAGCTGTGATCGGAGGTATAAAGATAACCTCCAGTCACTAGTGTCAGCTGATGGGTCAACTGCTCCCATCATCCGACACTTGCTGCAAGCAAGAGCAGAAGTGGCGGATGGGAGTATTCATCTGCCGCTCCTGCACTGTAAATAAATGATTTAAAAAAAATGGCATGAGTTCCCCTGTATTTTTGTTAACCAGCCAGGCAAAACTCACAGCTGGGGGTTGCAACCCTCAGCTGTCAGCTTCAGCAAGGCTATTTATCAAGAATAGAGGGGTCCCCATGCCGTATTTTTAAATTATTTAAATAAATAATCCCCACAAATATTATCCCCACTTGCCACCACTACATGTCAAGTGGGAAGAGCAAGGCAAAGTGCCAGAATTGGCGCATCTAATAGATGTGCCTTTTCTGGGCAGCTGGAATGAATACTCCCATCTGCCGCTCCTGTTCTCGCTGTTAATAGCGGCAGCAAGTGTGGGATGATGGGAGCAGTAGTCCCATCAGCTGACACCAGTGACAGGAGGTAAATTTTATACCTACGATCACAGCTGAGCATTCATGCTGTCTTTTGACAGCGTGAGAACCATGGTTCTCTGACCGACAGGGATGATTTCACCGCCGATCAGAAGCAGTGTTTGCCACGCTGCCATGCACATGACAGCGTGACAAACACCCGGTGTTCAAGCAGCCGAACCCGAACAGTAACATGGACTTCGTAGTGAAGTCCGTGTTCTGTGTCTGTGCAAGAACAGTAGGTGTTCGGTATGGACGACAAACTTCACTGTTCGGCTTCGCCCATCTCTAATAAACATACTATTACCTATTATTAAAGAAAGTACAATTATACCAACTTTATATCCACCAATAATACAATATATTTACTTCTATTTATGTTTCTAATAATGCTACTCTTACAAAAACAAATTGTTGTATTTCAAGCCTACATTTCTTTAGCAATTGTTAGTTCTCCCATTGTAAAGGTGGGATTTTTGTCAGCCACCCAAAGGGCTTCTCATACTGACTTTCTTTTCTTTTTTTTTTCTTTTCCCTTTCCTACTCTCTGGTGATTAGAGGGGACTAGGAGAATTGTGATGTGAATTCTTTATTCCAAGGGGCCCAATTTTTTGAGCATTGGAGCGTCTTTCCTTTTTCCTATGGGATGTAAATGATTTGTTACCATTATTATATATGAGACTATCTATATATATTTTCTTTTGGTATATCATTCATCCCTATTGCTATAATAGTTAATTGTGGAGAGAGAATCTTATAATATTGTGTGTAATCTGTTGTATCAGTTGTTCCACTTTTTTCCATGCTTCTTTAATCGAGGTACATTCCCAAAAGATTTCCTTGATGTCTCCTTTTTTCCCATATTCCCTCCAGCACAATGGTGACTGGGAATATTTTATTAAGTCTAACTGGGGTAAAGTACCTTCTTGTGATCAGTTTATATTAAGTTTCAAGTTGATGTATTTTGACATCTAAATTAGAAAACCAAATAAAAAGTAAAAATGAACAAACTTAGTCAATACCATGTATCCTAGCTTTTCAATCTAAACATGGATTCATATTTGATTGCAATCTTATATGGTTGCTTTTTCTTTCAACAGTAACTGTATGTAACCCATACACCAGTATCGTAATTTTAACACTTTATCTCAGCCTAAATTTTGCACTGGCAGGGCAACATACTGTCTGCGTGAATCACAAAGGGGTCTGCTGGCCAATCGTGTGGACAGCAGGCATTTGCTCAGTGAAAGCTTTGAGGATCAGGTAATGTAGTTTATCATGGAAGTAAAGCAATTTCAACTTCCTTTTATAGAAGCTGGAAAAACGTCTAAAAGAGTGACTATCCAATAGTTATTGCAGTATTTCATGTTAATAATATACATTTCCTCAAATAAGTATTTAAGCATAAAGCTTGCAATGCCCACCAGCATAACCTAGAGCTCTGTTGTTTAGTTGTCTTAGCCCCTCTGTGATGTTTAGTTGTCATGGCCAGTGTCATAGTCATCATCATTTTTGCCCTGCCTGCGCCAAGTGTATAGCCCCCGTCTCACTAAGCGAGATCGCTAGCGAGATCGCTGCTGAGTCACAAGTTTTGTGACGAAACAGCGACCTCAGTAGCGATCTCGCTATGTGTGACACGTAGCAGCGACCAGGCCCCTGCTGTGAGATCGCTGGTCGTGTCGGAATGGCCTGGACCTTTTTTTAATCGTTGAGGTCCCGCTGGGTAGCACACATCGCTGTGTTTGACACCTTACCAACGACCTCGTTGAAGACTCAGACACTAAATCGTCATAATAGCTCCCATGTGACATTGTTGTACAGGTCGCTACAGGTCGCTGGTGAGATGTCAAACAGTGAGATCGCAGCTGCGATCGTTGGGATCTCACTGTTTGACATCTCACCAGCGACCACATAGTGACGCAGCAACGATCCCTGACAGGTCGTATCGTTGTCGGGATCGCTTTAGCGTCGCTAAGTGAGACGGGGCCTTAAGTGCTTCTTCACATCAAACTGCTGCTGTTTTGGCTTCTCCTTCAAATTGTGCAGTGTGTGACATTGACCTTGAGAGCTCCCAGTGGACACATGGTAGTGCAGAGCAGGTGCAAAATAGCATTCTTCCTCCCTCCCCATTTTCATACTGGTGAGTGTTTGTTCCAGAATAAATAATAGAAGGATTACATTTTTTTGTAAAGACATAGGGTTTGCTTTTCTGCACAAGACTTATTGAAAGGGGCTGACACTTTTCTTGCTATAGCCACCACCTTTCTTAAGCATGTATTTGGGCAAAAGAAAACTTGCACTATTAAATTTAGGATGTGGGCCATGCATTAGTAATAAAATATTTTGCCTGCTTCTAAGGCAGCAAGAATATTTTGGGCATTATCGCTCATGATAATTCCAATTTGTAGTTCACAGGGAACTAGCCAGCGGTGAGTTGCTGCATTATGCACAGCAGCAAATTAGCTGAAGTTGCAGTTCTCGTGATGTGCATGGTAGCACACACAACTCAGAAGATGCAGATGAGGTCAATCAGTGGCACGTGCCTTTTAAAGAATTTAGCACATTGAATTTTATTTAGCCCTTAAGATTGGCGTGTACTATTCCAGACTTATTGAATTATCCCATAAAGGGATAACTTTGGAACAGTTGTTTACATTTTAAACATGCTGTTTTTTTTACCACTAGTTATCAACCCAGTCAGTTTTCATGTTAAAGTTTTCAAATGACTCAGTGGTCAACATTGTTTCTTTTCAGGGACAGGGTCCAAGGTACAAATACCTACCAAAGACAATAGCAGCAAGGTGTTTTTTCCTTCAGGGACTCTGGTTTCATCCCACATTATAAAGACATACTGATGTGGAATTTAAAGTGTGAACACCAAAGGAGACTTTGATGATAAAATGTGTAAATGCTGTGGAATAAGATGTCATTGTGCAAGTAATATAAATAAAAGGTGTTTATAACATTCCTAGGAGATCTCCACTTTTCTATGACGAGGGGCAGTACCCCGAAACACAGTGTCTGCAGATTGAGATTCTGGTTTGGCTATTATCCTAAGTCATGTGACAAGGCTCGTTCAAGGGTCAACATTGACTGTTAGGATTGCTACTTCCAATAGGTGGCACTAGAGTTCTAGTCCTCTTCCTCTCTGAAGAGACAATTTGCATATTCCCCAGAGCAGCATTGCGGCTTTAAGTCTCCTCACCTCGACATGCTTATCATGTTACTCTCCGCAAGGAGAAACTATACTTCTTGGATCTAGGAGATCTCAGACTGTTACCTATATATTTTACAAGCAATTGCAGTATTAAGATTTGCTGCAAATTGAATTTTTTAGAAAAAATTGTCGAACCTAGTGCATTTGAATTTCAATTTTCAAAATTCAATTTCTACAGTATAAATTTGATAGCACTTTACATTTTTCTTAGTCTTTGAATGATTCACATTTTTTTCCATAGAACTTGTACATTGTATTGTGAAGGACATGTTGCTCTCTCTAAACACATGCACTCTCTCTTTGTCAATATTTGTTTTTCAATCTGTTGATGGGGTGCTTATTTGTTTTCCTGTTCTATCTTTGGTCCAAGCTCCAGGGATTCAACAGCAATTTGCACAAACCTAAAGTCAAATTATTTGCTCTTTCCTGCCCCTTGTGAAATCTAAACATGTCACCTTTGCAATGAGCAGAGACAAAACCTGACTGACCTGTTATTGAATGGTTCTTATAGATTAACAGGCAAGCCTTATGTACTGTAGTTATTTGTGAACTGTTTACTAAGCAAATGGCAAATGTTAACCACATTTAAGTTAATTATGAAAACAAAAAACTGAATAGAAGATAAAAAAATGCAAGGCAGAGTGTCAACATCCTAATTAGATTCCTACTGACATTTCACGAAGCACCTTCTTGAAAAATGGCTTAAGGCATCTCTATTGCAATTTAAGCACTAATAAAAAAATGGTTTTATTTTAGCAACATGTTTATCAAACACACATGTGTTGTGTATGTAGAAAAATGCAGCAAAATAAGAATAAAAAGTAGGAAGCACAATATATTACTTAAGGGTAGAAATGGGCTGACCCATGAATGTTCTGGTTTGTCGGGTTCGGACGAACTTTAGGAGAAAGTTTGGTTTGGGTACCAGAACGGTACTCAAACCTGATTCAAATAAATAGAGAATCAAAGAGCCTGTGGTTCCCACGCGGTCCTCTGTATGACAGAGTGGAAAATAGTGGCAACATGGTGGAATTCAAGTCAAGGATTATGCCTTGTTAATTTTCATTTTTGGGGGCTTTTTTAATTGCTTCTATAGTGTATGTTGTCTGTCTTTTATCACTTGTTTATCAACATATGATAAGGTAAGTTCCGGACTGGACCAAGGGAACCTGTTGTGAACTCTATTTTTAGGCTCCCTCTAGTGGTCACAAGCGGTACTGTGTAGTGTTGTCTTTCTGCAGGTTGGCTGCATCAGCTGGTTCGTTATCCTTGGTTGGTTTCCTATTTAGCTCACCTGGATACTCAGTTCCTTGCCTGCTATCAATGTATTCAGTGCTCTTCAGATTCCTTGTGATTACCTTGCTCCCAGCCTCTCCAAGACAAGCTAAGTTTTTGTCCGTTCATTGTTTGATTATCAGCATTCATCTTGTTTCTTGTCCAGCTTGTTAAGATGTGATCTCCTCGCTTGTTGGTTGCTCTAGGGGACTGAGTTTCTCCCCCCACACCGTTAGTTGGTGTGGGGGTTCTTGAAATCTCAGTGTGGATATTTTGTAAGGGTTTTTTACTGACCGCACAGACCCCTTTACTATTTTCTGCTATCTAGTATTAGTGGGCCTCATTTGCTGAATCTGTTTTCACCCCTGTGTATGTGCCTTCCTCTTACCTCACCGTTATTATTTGTTGGGGGCTTCTATATCTTTGGGGATTATTTCTCTGGAGGCAAGAGAGGTCTTTCTTTCTCTCCAGGGGTAGTTAGTTCCTCAGGCTGGCTCGAGATGTCTAGGATTTTTAGGCACGTTCACCGGCTACTTCTAGTGTGTTTGGATAGGTTCAGATTTGCGGTCAGTCCAGTTTGCCACCTCCCTAGAGCTTGTCCTATGTTTGTTACTTAGCTGGAGTAATTTGTGATCCTCAACCACTAAGGATCATAACAGGAACCCAGTGGACGTAGTGTATATGGACTTTTCAAAAGCTTTTGATACGGTGCCACACAAAAGGTTGATACATAAAATGAGAATAATGGGGATAGGGGAAAATATGTGTAAGTGGGTTAAGAGCTGGCTCAGGGATAGGAAACAAAGGGTGGTTATTAATGGAGCACACTCAGACTGGGTTGCGGTTAGCAGTGGGGGTACCACAGGGGTCAGTATTGGGCCCTCTTCTTTTTAACATATTTATTAATGATCTTGTAGGGGGCATACAGAGTGGCATTTCAATATTTGCAGATGACACTAAACTCTGCAGGGTAATCAATACAGAGGAGGGCAATTTTATATTACAGGATGATTTATGTAAACTAGAAGCTTGGGCTGATAAATGGCAAATAAGCTTTAATGGGGATAAATGTAAGGTCATGCACTTGTGTAGAAGTAATAAGATGTATAACTATGTGCTTAATTCTAAAACTCTGGGCAAAACGGTCAATGAAAAAGACCTGGGAGTATGGCTGGATGACAAACTCACATTTAGTGGCCAGTGTCAGGCAGCTGCTACAAAGGCAAATAAAATAATGGGATGCATTAAAAGAGGCATAGATGCTCATGATGAGAACATAATTTTACCTCTATACAAGTCACTAGTTCGACCACACTTAGAATACTGTGTACAGTTCTGGTCTCCGGTGTATAAGAAAGACAGCTGAACTGGAGCGGGTGCAGAGAAGAGCGACCAAGGTTATTAGAGGACTGGAGGGTCTGCAATACCAAGATAGGTTATTATGGAGCACCCCCAGATGCAGGCCACGGGGTACTCAGTACCGGGCCTCTCTGTCTCAGTCCTAGGGTTGTCACGGTGGCTAGACCCAGTCCGTGACCCTTGGTAAGGGGCGTCCAATGAAAGGTGTGATGGTGGTGCGTGGTGCAAGTCGCGATGAATAACGAGGACACAGGGTTGCAGTCTCTTTACCTCTTTACTGAAGGCTTCAGGATCCGCAATCCAGAGCACTGCTAACAGGGCTGGCTGAGACCGGCCGGTCCGAAGGCACAACCAGAGTTCCCTTTGCAGGTGGAAATCAGTGCCTACCTTCTAGCGCCTGTGTGTTGTTGTACCTCCCTGCTGAGCACCACGGGATAGTCCTCACAACTGTTGTGTCTGTTTCTGATGTCCTTCTCCGTCCCCCAGATGATATGGCTAGGACGCACCCATATGACGGGTAGGTCTGGAGTTATTCTGGGACCCTAGAGATGCCCCTCTCCCACAATTGCCTCCTATGTCTTCTTAGGTGAATTAGGTGAGACAGCCAACCTATAATCAACTGTCCTGCCGCTGTTTGAAGTAATGCTTGGAGCCCAATACTTCCTCGGCGTTCCGGCCACCGGCTACGCGCCTCAGTAGGATGTTGCCACAATCTTAAGGCATGACTCCTACTGGTTCTATTCTCCTTTGTGCTGTGATCTCATTTTTCACTCCTCCACAATAAACCTCGCTTCGTGTCCTTTCTTAGGATGCCGCAACGGATGCAGGCGCGGCTCCATAACATTCTGTCCTTTTTGCTAGGCCACTGTCAGGATCCCACCCCTGACAGAGACCCCCTGAATCTTCCCCCGCAACACCCTCTGCCACAGGTTGTTGCCTGGATCAAACCCAGTCAGCTTCTCTCTAACTTCCTATCTAACCCCGAGGAGATTGTGAGGAGTGGCCTAATACATAGAACCCTTTGCTCCCCTGGTGGCCAGAGTGTGAAGTGTAATGTGTGACTGTGATACCTGGTCAGGTGAACTCTTTTAGTGCCATCAGACGTACCATCACTCCCCTTAGTGGCAGAGAATCAGTACTGCAACGACCAGGACTCTGGGGCGCTGCACTTACACTTGGGGCTATTTAGTTTGGAAATACGAAGGCTAAGGGGTGATCTTATTACAATGCATAAATATATGAGAAGACAGTACAAAGACCTTTCTGATGATCTTTTTAATCATAGACCTGAGACAGGGACAAGGGGGTATCCTCTATGTCTGGAGGAAAGAAGGTTTAAGCATAATAACAGATGCGGATTCTTTACTGTAAGAGCAATGAGACTATGGAACTCTCTGCCATATGATGTTGTAATGAGTGATTCATTACTTAAATTTAAGAGGGGACTGGATGCCTTTCTTGAAATGTATAATGTTACAGGGTATATATACTAGATTCCTTGATAGAGTGTTGATCCAGGGAACTAGTCTGACTGCCGTATGTGGAGTCGGGAAGGAATTTTTTTCCCAGTGTGGAGCTTACTCTTTGCTACACGGGTTTATTTTTGCCTTCCTCTGGATCAACATGTTAGGGCATGTTAGGTTAGGCTATGGGTTGAACGAGATGGACTTAAAGTCTTCCTTCAACCTTAATAACTATGTTACTATGTTGCTAACTATGTATATACATTTTTATTATATTAAGGTTATCCCTGTTTTTTAGCATGTCTCTTTATTCCCCCCTATTTCAGACCGATTCAGTTTGACATGGTCTAGGTTGATCCCTTATATGTACAGTATTATTCAGTAGTGCCCTCTATTTTTTTCTTTTAATCCCTCGGTCTTTTGATTCATATCAGCTTAAAGAGGTATTCCCATCTCCAAGATCCTATCCCAATATTTATTAGCTGTAATAATACAATTAGCAAATACCTCCAATTAGAAATGTAGTGTAGTTCTTCTGATTCGCTATGCCGCTAACTCTATGTGCATGGCTTTGTAATAGATTAGGCTTCCATGATTATGGCCACAAGCAACTAACTAACTGCCACTATGTGAGTAGTCGTAATCATGGATACCTAAGCTACTGAAATGCCCTGCACATGGGGTAAGTGGCATAGTTTATCAGAAGACCTATAATACAATAGGTAATAGTTAATATTATTATTATTATTATTATTATTACTACACCTACTACATATTGTGATAGAAATTTGGCAATGAAAGACCTTTTTGAGTATGTTACCTCTTGCTAGCATAAGTGACAAAATCCAAATTGTAGACAAGTTTCTCCTCTGCCTAATGCACTAAATCTCACACTGGATGGCTCCCCATCTGGTACAAGTGGGTATTGCCACAAGTGACAATGCCCAGAACATTGTGTGTGCACTATGTTTGGGCACAGAAACTCATGCTCCGTAAATGATTTATGCTTTGAATTTAATCATGGAAAATTTCTTACAGAAATATATCAATTTGCAGAAGGTAGTGGCCTTTTTCCAGGAGAGTGTCTGTCTGGTTGCTGCTGGTATTACTACTTATAGATAGCCACACATCCACTGACTGTTCATTGTGTTTTCCAGCTATATGTCACTGCTGCTGCTGTCAAGGATGCCAGTCCTTGCTTATCAATTTTTTTGGAAAAGTTCAGTGAAGCTGGTGAATTTTATTTTCAAAAGATTTACTCATCTCTACAAAATATATTTTTTCATAAAACATGTTATTTCTTTGTTAGCCAAAACAAAGTTGTCACCATCGACCATTATAAAAATGTTTACATGTTATCGCACATCAGAGAAGAGAGAAATGGGGTCCCCTGATCCCCCTAGTACCTCCGATGTCCCTGCAACCCCTTGTGAAGTCCCCTAGGCCACCGGTGTCTTCTTCCA
This sequence comes from Ranitomeya variabilis, assembly GCF_051348905.1. Taxonomy (NCBI): domain Eukaryota; kingdom Metazoa; phylum Chordata; class Amphibia; order Anura; family Dendrobatidae; genus Ranitomeya; species Ranitomeya variabilis. The sequence goes on along the minus strand of NC_135237.1, from coordinate 448,386,835 downwards.
GAAAGAAAATGTCGGGCGCATGAGCAGTGCGCCCACCGATATCTGCCATCCGGCAACAATAGGAAATTTTTCCTATTGGTTCATTTTGATTACCATGATAGTCCCTGTCACGGTGATCAAAATTTAAGAAAAAAGAGTAAATCAAACCCCCTAATCACCCCCTTAGTTAGGTGAAAATAAAAAAATGATTTATTTCCATTTTTTCATTAGGGTTAGATTTGGGCTAAAGTTAGGGTTGGGCTAAAGCTAAAGTTGGGCTAAAGTTAGGGTTATGGTTATGGTTGGGATTACGGTTAGGGTTGGGATTAAGATTAGGAGTGTGTTAAGGTTATGGTTAGGGTTTGGATTAGGGTTATGGGTGTGTTGAGGTTAGGGTTGGAGTTAGAATTGGGGAGTTCCACTGTTTAGGTAATTCAAGGGGTATCCAAAAGCGAGATGGCGCCACCATTGATTCCAGCCAATTTTGCATTCAAAAAGTCAAATGATGCTCCATTCCTTCTGAGCCCTGCCATGTGCCCAAACAGATGATTCACCCCACCTCATGAGAAATTGCACAGCAAATGTTGTGATCCATTTTCTCCTGATACCCTTGCAAAAATTTAAAAATTGGTTCCAAAGTAAATTTTTGGTGAAAAAAATTAAAATGTTCATTTTTTTCCTTCCACATTGCTTTAGTTCTCTTGAAGCACCTGAAGGGTTAATAAACTTCTTGAATGTGGTTTTGCGTACCTTGAGGGGTGCAATTTTTAGAATGGTGTCACTTTTTGGTATTTTCTGTTATATTGATAGCCCAAACTTGCTTCAAATGTGAGGTGGTCCCTGAAAAAAAATGGTTTTGTAAATGTTTTTGTAAAAATGAAAAATCGCTGGTCAAATTTTAACCCTTATAACGTCCAAACAAAAAAATTATGGTTCCAAAATTGTGCTGATGTAAAGTAGACATGTAGGAAATGTTATTTATTAACTATTTTGTGTGACACCACTTTCTGATTTAAGTGTACAAAAATTAAAAGTTTGAAAATTGCAAAATGTTTTAAATTTTGGCCAAATTTCATTTTTTTCATAAATAAACGCAAGTTATATAGAATGCATTTTACCATTAACATGAAGTACAATATGTCACGAAAAAATAATCCCGGAATCAGTGGGATATATTGAAGCATTCCAGAGTTATAACCACATAAAGTAACAATGGTCAGAATTGTAAAAACTGGTTTGGTTATTAAGTACCAAATTGGCTCTGTCACCAAGGGGTTAATATATCCTACAATTGTTTTTGCTTTTTTTTGCTGCTGCATCACAGTGTTGACTCGTGCAATCTGTGATCTATTAGTACAGTATACCCAAGTTTTTTCACATGTGTTGTTGCTTAGTTGTGTTCCTCCCATTCTGTAGATGTAATTTTCATTTTTCTTGCGCAGATGTATAATCTTGCATTTCTCCCTGTCAAATACCATTCTATTAAGGTACCGTCACACTCAGCGACGCTGCAGCGATATAGACAACGATCCGATCGCTGCAGCGTCGCTGTTTAGTTCGCTGTAGAGACGTCAAACACAGCAGCTCCACAACGATGCAGGAGCGATCCTGTGACATAACGGTGACTCACTTATCGTTCTCACAGGTCGTTAGCTCCATGTAAAACATTGCTGACATCGTTGCTTTTGCTGTCAAACATGACGATACACGCCGACCTGACGAACAAATAAAGTTCTGGACTTCTAGCTCCGACCAGCGATATCACAGCGGGATCCAGATCGCTGCTGCGTGTCAAACACAATGAGATCGCTATCCAGGATGCTGCAACCTCACGGATCGTTGTCGTTCTTGTTGTAAAGTTGCTGAGTGTGAAGGTACCTTTAGTCACTGCCCATTATTCAAGCTAATCTAGATCCTTCAGAATCCTTTGTCTATATAGTGTTAGCTATCCCTACAACACTGGGGCCATGACAGAACCCATGCCAGTCCTTTCTTAAATAAGAATAGGATAAATATTTTGATTAGAGTGTTTCTTTAAAGCAAATAAAATTCACTTCAAATTTCACAATAATTAGCAATTTCCAGAGACTAATTTTTTCTGCAATTCGATTTGCTCAAATCAAGAGAAATGGTGGATGGCCATCTAGTATTTGCTGGATTTATTTCCATGCCAGGAAGAGGTTACAAAAAATTATACTCACCACAGCTGTCTCTTCAATCCTCCATCTTTACAGTGCTCTTCGATGCCTCCAGTGACTCAGTAGGTTTCAAGTGATGTCATGATGTTGCAGGGTTGATAAACACCATGATGTAGCATGAGGGCTAGAGAATGCCAAAGGCATCTAAGAACACTGTGAAGATAGAAAATCAGATCAAAGGGAGACAGTTGTATAGAGGACAGGAAGGGGTGCAACGTGAAGGGTCAGCTGAAGACCAGGGTAAGGTGGGTAAAGTTAAAGAAAAAACAAAAAAACTTTATTTTATTCTGAGGTTTGGATAGACCTCATTGCATTAAAAAATGTATTTGATTCACATTGAAAACATTTGATGCGGAATTAAAATTTTTGTCATATTCGCTCATCTCTAGCCATCACCTTATAAGATGTGAAAACCTACAGTATTTAGCTAAAAATGCACAAAATTGTATTCGGAAAACCTTGCTTTAGATTTGTTTCTGTAATATTACTGCTGTATTAATTCATTCTGTTTATCTTACTTTTTACATAAGAGGGGTAATTACTCAGCAGAAATGTATTTTATTTATTTTATGTGGAACTTTGTTTAATCGTCTTGCATGTTTTATTCTTTGGCAAAATTAATTTGAAGAACAGAAATGATAAGCATGGGGTTTAATTATTTATCAACCAACAGGATGAGCAGCTTAATTGAATGTCTTAGTAAAAGTAACATATGCATTTATTGCACATCATTTGCTTCAAGATGAACATGTTTTATTCACAAATGTACTGTAATAATGGCACCACAGGGGAAGCTGCAGGATCGCAATCTATTCCAAAAATTTTTACTAATCCTAGACTGCGGAAAATTGCTTTTTTTATATCAGTGACTCCAGATGACTTCAAGTTTTTAACATAGCATACTGCATGTCATATTTCTTGGGAAGTTTTTGTGATAGAAATTGATAGAATACTACTTTCTAGATGAAGGCAGAAATACCTAGCGAGATACAACTATTTTATAACTTGTTCTTAATCATAAGACAGCGATGTGATGCTTCGAAGGCTAAAAATTAACATTGGCACATAACTCTTAAAAAAGTAATCACAATAATCTTTTTATATCCTCAACTTACAGAAGTGCTGGTAAGAGCTGTCTTATAGCTGTTAGAATCAAAAATATATATTTCACTTTTTTTACTTAATGTGTCCTCTTTGGTTTTGTTCTGTTGTTAATGGTTATGGCTGGGGAAAATATTATTCCTGCTTACTTCTTCTGCTAAATTATGCCAATTGCAAATTAAGTTTATTATCAAACTGTAAAAATTTTTTGCTGATGGCAATAAAAAAAATCAAATAAGTAGTGGCGTGCATAGAAACCACAGGGTTTTACCACCAAGAAAGTTCTCTTGAAACAATAGGTCTTGGAATTAAAATATATTCCACAATTGGATGTGTTTAAATAAAATATTCCTGTGCTGAGAATAATCTTATAAATGTCCCCCTGCTGTGTACTGTATAATGGCTGTGTCTGACTGTGCAGAGCTCCTGGCCAGAGTAGGAAAAAAAAGGGTATACAGACAGGACATGGGTTTGCAGCTGTTGGTTTCTGTAAAGAAAAACATTTCCCTGCTTGTTAAAAACTTTTTTTTTACCTCCCAGAAAGAATCACCTGTGACCCCCTGCTGTTTTGTCTGTATAATATTTTCTCTCCCCTGCCCAGGAGATGTGATGTGATCAGACCATCTTTCTGTACAGTCAGACACATCATTTACACAGTACACAGCAGGGGCACATTTATAGGATTATCTCGGGACAGGAACAACTTTTTAACGCATCAAATTAAGGAACTCATTTTAATTTAAAAGTATATTAATTAAAATACTGTATACTTTGCTTGCTTTTAAAGGTAAAACTCTACAGGTAGGATAATTAGAAAAAATATACTTGATTTGGAATAGCTCTAAAAAAAAATGTAGGCAGTATAATCATTTTTTACTACTGCAGTCAGCTGTTACTTTAAAGTCTATAATAAATGATTGAATACTAAAGTTTTTATACACTGCATTTTTATTTTTAGCTTTTGTTTTTTTTTACTTATTAAATGGATCATGCTTTGAATTTGACATTGAAAAAAGCATTTAAAAATGTTCCAAAATAAAACATTTGTAAGGCCGGTTTCACACGTCAGTGATTCCAGTACGTGAGGTGTCAGTTTTCTCATGTACCGGAGCCACTGACACACGTAGACACATTGAAATCAATGCATCTGTGCAGATGTCATTGATTTTTTGCGGACCGTGTCTCCGTGTGCCAAACACGGAGACATGTCAGTGTTCGTGGGAGCGCACGGATTACACGGACCCATTAAATTCAATGGGTCCGTGTAAAACACGTACCGCACATGGACGTTGTCCGTGTGCAGTCCGTGTGCCGTGCAGGAGACAGCGCTACAGTAAGTGCTGTCCCCCCCACATGGTGCTGAAGCCACCATTCATATCTTCTCTGCAGCAGTGTTTGCTGTAGAGAAGATATGAATAATCCTTTTTTTTGTTTGTTTCTCGTGTTTAACATAAAGATCCCTGTCACCACCCCCCTCCCACCCCCTGTGTGCCCGCCCGCTGTTATTAAAATATTCACCCGGCTCCCTCTCAGTGTCCTGTCCTGGCCGCAGCTTCTCCTGTATGCGGTCACGTGGGGCTGCCCATTTCAGAAATGAATATGCGGCTCCACCCCTATGGGAGGTGGAGCCGCATATTCATGACTGTAATCGGCGGCCCCACATGACCGCATACAGGAGAAGCTGCGGCCAGGACAGGACACTGAGAGGGAGCCGGGTGAATATTTTAATAACAGCGGGCGGGCACACAGGGGGTGGGAGGGGGGTGGGGACAGGGATCTTTATGTTAAACACGAGAAACAAACAAAAAAAAGGATTATTTATATCTTCTCTACAGCAAACGCTGCTGCAGAGAAGATATGAATGGCGGCTTCAGCACCACATGGGGGGACAGTGCTTATCTCTAGCGCTGTCTCCTGCATGGTGCGTGTGGTACCCAGTCGGCACACGGGCGGCACACGTGTGCCGCATGTGTGCCACACTGATGTGCCACAGAAAAGCACGGGCACACGGACACGGATAATTCCGGTACCGATTTTTCCAGTACCGGAATTATCTGGACGTGTGGGACAGGCCTAAAACACAGGGAAATGTGTGTATGTGTGAAGGACATTTAATATAAAAAAAATAGAAATTATAAAATTATAAAAACAGATTTGCTGACTGCTCATTATAATAAGCAATAAACAAATGGGAAAAAAAAGCATTAAAGCATAAGAGCAGTCTGAAGTACAGGACATTTATCACATTCAGTTGGAAACCATTTCTTACAAACATAAAACAATAAATAAAAGAGAAAGACATGTTCAAAAGTCAAGCTGAGTCTACTTCACATAGTGTGGTTCATTAAAATACTTATACTAATAAGTGGGAAAAAAGACAAGCAACAAAAACAGCACAAAACATGTACATAAAAATAATCTATATTGCATGTATATATTATACTAAAAGAGAAAAGCATTTTAATAGTTTGTTTTACCTAATCTTTATTACATTGAATCCTGACATGAGGAATTCTATGGCTAATAGGACCTAAAGGTATAAATTACTTACCACTATTAATGTCTAATTATCAACCCCTTAAATCTGAGTTCACACAGTCAGATGTTCTTGTGGAAAAACATTTCTAGAGCCTGAACTACTTCAGTCTTTGAACTGCTTGGTGTAGAATCAATTAATTTTGCATGCAACAAGATGTTTGCCTGCAAGATTATGACTAGGAGTACAAGGAGTCTTTGGCCATTACAAAGCTACATCCCAGAACAATAGAAGTGAATGGTGTCATATTACAACCCCATTGGCTAGCACAACTAATAATATGCAAGTTAAAACATTTTAAGATTTTCCTTTCACAGTCGTGGTACCCTAGTGGGCACAAAGTGACCCTATTCACTAGTATGGCACTGCGATGTACCAGCAACACGCTTCGGCTGCACGACCTGTGTTGTGGCAAAAATCATTGTGTATTCGTAGAACTAAGTGATTCTTGAACGAGGAGTCTAAAGGTACCTTCACATGGAGCGACAGTGCAGCGATAGCGACATCGATGCCGATCGCTGCAGCGTCCCTGTTTGGTCGCTGGAGAGCTGTCACACAGACCGCTCTCCAGCGACCAACGATGCCGAGGTCCCCGGGTAACCAGGGTAAACACCGGGTTGCTAAGCGCAGGGCCGCGCTTAGTAACCCGATGTTTACCCTGGTTACCAGCATAAAATGTAAAAAAAACAAACACTACATACTTACATGCGTCCCCCGGCGTCCGCTTCCTGCACTGACTGAGCGCCGGCCCTAACAGCACAGCGGTGACGTCACCGCTGTGCTGTGCTTTCACTTTCACTTTGCGGCGCTCAGTCAGTGTGGGACGCGGACGCCGGGGACGCGAATGTAAGTATGTACTGTTTGTTTTTTTTACATTTTACGCTGGTAACCAGGGTAAACATCAGGTTACTAAGCGCGGCCCTTCGCTTAGTAACCCGATGTTTACCCTATTTACCAGTGTAAAATATCGCTGGTATCGTTGCTTTTGCTGTCAAACACAACGATACACGGCGATCGGACGACCAAATAAAGTTCTGAACTTTATTCAGCGACCAGCGACATCACAGCAGGATCCTGATTGCTGCTGCGTGTCAAACTAAACGATATCGCTAGCCAGGATGCTGCAACGTCACGGATCGCTAGCGATATCGTTACAAAGTCGTTTCGTGTGAAGGTACCTTAAGGATTGCTGTCCTTTTTGGCCACTAACACACCTGCTGCCTGTGAACATGGCCTTAGAACTTTTGAAATGTAAAGTAGTTAAAAGACAATGAAAAGACAGGACATATGAGTCGTTTTTAAACAGAAATACAGAATACAGAATTCATTCTTCTTAAGTGTGTTCTCACTGAGGTTTGTGAAGATTTTGAGCAAAAATTATATTCTCTAAAATCCTCAAAAATTCAAAACTCCACCAAACTCCCTACTACAAAAACTCAGAAAAAAGACTCAATGTGCACATACCATTAAGCAATGCATATGTTCATAGTTTTTATCATTTTAGCCTGAAAAATAGGCTGGGTGAACACACCCTTATGGCATTTTCTGGGCGCTTTTTCAGGAGGGTTTTAGTGCAGACCCATCTGAAAAGGACATTGCATTTTGCACATCGTCTTTTTCTGGCAGTTTCCGGGTAGAATCCACCTGAAAAAGCACCTCAAATGCAACCCATAAAAATAACAATAATGCACAGTAATGTCAAAACAACATTGCTGTGCACAGGTTCTGTCTGATGTCACTTCTTATTACTGCTTCTGGGTTCAGAGGTGACTTCTGCTCATTACTTCACAGTATGGAGTGAAGTATGCTGATAAATTCCTGAAGCAGGATTACCTGGGAAAACCTGGTGGCTGTGCTGGTGTCTGGGTGACATTGTATGTAAAAACCATAAGAATGAAGTGTTTACTCTCAATATATGAAACTCAGCCCTAAATGGAACTGATTATACAATGAAAAATTGTCTTGGGCTCAGTTTATGCAGCTATTTTGCAGCACTAATTATTTCCTAACTATAGTATATCAATAAAATCAAATTATTTATGCCATGTTGAATCACGCAAAAATAAAATAATAAAATAATGTTTGCAAGAACTGCTGTTTTTTTTTCTTAAGGGCTTGCTCAGACTGGCACATAGTCAGCGTATAATTCGGACAAGTGCTGCCTGATGTTTCATCAGATAGCACTCGCTCCAATGTTATACTATGGAGCAGTGCAGACTTGTGTTTATGTTCTCATGCCGAGTTGGCATGAGAAAAAAATTGCTCCATGCTGCTATTGGCAGTGTGTATCAGACGACACGCACACATACAAGTCTATGGGTGATGCAAAACAATCGATTGCACTGGGATATCATCCAAGTTCAGTGTGAGTACTGCAGACGCGGCAATGGAGAAGAAGGAGAAATTACTTTCTCTGTCTTCTCTGCACCTGTGGTGTGATTCTCTCATGCGGGAGGATCAGAGCACAGAGCGCAGAGCGCAGAGCACTAACACTCAGCTCCTGTTCACAGCAGAGCTTTAGCAGAGCATTAATAGCATATCGCATCCGATGCTATACAGTAATGTGAAAAAAATGAAATAAAATGTGATAAATGTGAAAAGTCATATAAACACCATCGGTAGCTACAGTTTGTCCTGTAAAAAATGTTCTCATGCAGCTCAGTCAACAACAAAAAAAAACAGAAAAAAAGACCATTTAAAAATGTTTGAAAAATTATTTGGTGTATTGTTGTGACATTCTAAATTTTATTGGACAAAATTAGTAATACATTAAACTTTAGAAATTTGGTACTATTGACATAATCATATTGATCTGCAGAGTAAAATTAACTTGTAATTTCTACCGTACAATGAATCCTGAAAAATAATTGCAATAACAAGACCAAATTGCTAGCTTTTTTTTAAACCCTTTCTACCTCCAAAATGAACTTACACTGCATTATATGTACTGAAATTATGCTCAAACCTGGACAACCCCAATAAGAACAGCCCTTAAGTATTCCTTTTATTCCAAATTCTTCTCTTTCTTTTTCTTCTCTCTCTTATTTTCCAGTCTCAGTCTCTCTTTCATTTTGGAGGAATTAGTGGATATTCAGTATTGTGAGTCACGGTAAATGTATTTGATGCAAATTTAATTTTTAGGGAACATTTAGCGAATATGGCGAATTTGAATTTGAAAAGACTCAATCATCTTTAACCGTAAAGATATACTCATAGGGATATTTTGAAAAAAAATGCTTCAAGAAAAGAAAACCCCCTTCAAAAACTTCTCAAGTAAATTAGCTTTACCTGTAGCAATTTCCATTTGAAAAAATTGTGTGGTTTTTCGATGGTCATGTGTTTCAGTATTACTAAAAACAAATTTATTTTTTTACATGTGGACTAATTGCACCTAATTATAATTTTATTCTTACTGTAAAATAATTCTCATTGCACTCCCTTCATATAAGGCAACTAATCTGGACAAGTAGAGTTAGAAAATAAGTAAAAGAAGACTGGGATAGTAGCTTTTTAGATTTCTAGTAAAATATAATGTACCTATCTAAAGGCACTGATCGTAAGTGTGCCCTAATGAAGCAGAACCAAAAAACCCAAAGTCAGCCAACATTCAAGAAAATAAACAGCAGGAAGAAAATTAAGTAGTTGCTTATCATATTTAAGACCACAGCTGTTCATCTGCTTTAAGGAACCTAACAAAAGAAGGACAGTTAAAGTGGAACCCACAAAAAAGACATTGATTGAACAACTAAAGATATTTAAAGAAGCTGAGTCGAGGGGTTCAAGAGAGGCCTGGATGTCTTCCTGGAGCGTAACAATATTGTATCTTGCAGTTATTAGGTTCTTTAGAAGGACGTAGATCTGTGGATTTATTCTGATGGAACATAGGCTGAACTGGATGGACAAATGTCTTTTTTCGGCCTTGCTAACTATGCTACTATGGAATGGAGCAATATGGCACTTGTAGTAATGAATGGAATAGGTGCTCAAGTAGGGTATCCTGCCCAAAATAGTCCAAAATCAGGAAGAACTTGGCACTCTAATGAATTTTGTTGTGCAAAGAAAAAATTATTTATTGATGTGCATCCATACAGACAATTTGAACGTTTTAGGTCCACATCCGGACCTTCATCAGAACATATATACTAGTATAGAGAGAAGCATATATCCTGTGTTACAGAATACAATACACAATTAGCAGATGACTATGTTTTTGCAAATCAAGAAGAAATGACTTATGGATTTAAGTGTCTATGTCTGGTGTGTCAAGAAGACAGACTTGCAAACTGAAATACTATTTAACATACTGTGTAAGATGTAATAGTGACTTTTACATAATGTGTGTTTATCTTTGTTTATTGTGTGCTGATATGCTAATTGTGTATTGTATTCTGTAACCAGTGTGTTGACTTTAAAGGTAGATAGGAAAAGGCTGTGAGGGGGACTGAAGGAAACTGGGTAATTCTAAAAAGAGCTTACAGGCCTCAGGTATAAAAAGACTCAGAGAGCCGATCTCATGATCACAGAGCTACCAGCTGGACATTCTGCAAAAACACCCAATGGACGAGAGACTGGACTGCAGCCAATTCATCATGGCACTATCACGAAGGACACAGATCTATGATTTTATAGGAAACAACCTAGGGGTTTTCGGCTCTGGTTGGAAGGACAAAGATCTGATCCAGTTACCATCTCTGAACCATGCATATGTTTGAAGAAAGCCAGGTTTTAGGACCCACTGGTCACCTGGTTCCATGGATGAGGCCGGATAAGCCAGGTGGTGACTCTCGTGTCAACTGGCTTTGGACCTTGTATGGACTCTATGGACTGCTCTCTGTCATCTCCCTGTGCTTGTTATTACCTCTTCTCTGTGTGTGTATCACAGGTGGAATAGCAACCCTGGGAGCTCTGACATTGTGTCACCTGGCTTTGGACCTTGTACAGGCTCTATGGACTGTTCTCGGTCATCTCCCTATGCTTGTCGATATCTCTGTGTGTGTATCACAGGTGGAATAGCGACCCTGGGAGCTTTGACATAACATTTAACATTATCCCGGTGAGTTGGCCAAAGTGTGAGACCCTGTGATGTGCACCATCTTGGGGTTAATTGTTGGGATTATTCTGTTTGCTATTGGGTGCTGTGGGTCAATAAAGTATGGCCACACTGTTTTATTCTAACCCTGTGTGATCTGTGTAGTGTACTGCCCACAGAGAGATAGAGCAAGCATTCAGTGGTATGAGCCCTGGTCCATGCAGTCTTGCTAAAGGCAGCCGGGCCAGCGGACGAGAGCACCCACTGTCCCCGTTTCTCCACAACTGCCAAGTATACACAGTGATACACTGGTGAAGGACAGGTAGACCTCTTCTTAGTAGACTATAATATGAATCTGCTGTTCAGTTTGATTTTGTTTTGGGTTTTATTAGTCAAACAATGCAATATTTTTGTGACATTTGTGCTAGAGCTGAGCAAAAAGATTTGCAGGACCTTGATCTTGCCACATCGATAGTTTGTACTTGCAAAACATAGCTCTGCAAATTCCCTTCTGCCTCTCCGAATCCCCTGTGCCTCTTCTTATTAGTAGTCCCAGCTTAACGTCATAGGTATGTGACACCAAAACGATTATTTTACACTGGGCCTACTAATCATAAAAGATGCTGAAGATATAACCAGGTATGAGAAGGCTCACAATTCTCTGGTTCAACAATCACAGCCTACCAAGATTACCACTAGATAGGGCTTTTCTGAATACTTTGCTCAATGTTTGTTTCTGCTCACCTCTAGCTACCCCAAAATGTTCAGGATAGTAGCCAGGATAGTATTGAAACAAATCTCTTTTATTCAGCCTGCCTATTTCCATGATTTCTCTTTTAAAAAAAAAAAAAAAATTTTTTTTTTTAGTAAACTCATGAAAAACATATTTACAAAGTATTGTTTTCTAAGGGCTAAATATATAGAATGTAAAATATTATCTTTTTAGAATATTTAGTGTAATTTTGTGTGTTAAGAGTATATTCAAACATACCAGATTTCTTGTAAACGTTTCTAAGACTGTTGCCCAACTTAATAGGACTTCAAGATATCCGTATACATGCAACAGAAACACCATTCAGATGGACTAATTAAGGCTACTTTCACACTAGCGTCGGTACGGGTCCGTCGCAGTGCGTCGGGCCGACGTACCGACGCATGCTGTGAAATTAAAGCACAATGGGGGCTGCGGATGCAGTTTTTCAACGCATCCGCTGCCCCATTGTAATGTCCGGTGAGGAGGGGGCAGAGTTCCGGCCATGCATGCACATGCGCGGTCGGAAATGGCGGACATGACGCACAAAAAACATTACATGTAACTTTTTTTGTGCCGACGGTCTGCCAAAACACGACGCATCCATCGCACGATGGATGCGACGTGTGGCCATGCGTCGCTAATGTAACTCTATGGGGAAAAAACGCATCCTGCAGACAACTTTGCAGGATGCGTTTTTTTCTCCCAAACGACGCATTGCGACGCATTCGTTATATGTCAGCAACAAAACCACAGCCTGTTTTGTATGTTGTTTTATGCATTTGATGACCTGCAACAATTAGTTAGCCTGCAGATAGGGTTAACTAATGGTCTAGCCCATGGTGGGAGTAGTTAAGTGGGTAAATGAAAGTAGTTCCTACTTGTTGGTTGTTGGGAAGTACTGAAAAGAGAAGGGACTGTTGTTGACACTGTTGTGTAAAGACTGGAGAAGACAGTACACAGCAAGTTCTGAAGTAACCAAGTACCAAGTGGCAGAAGTAGTTCTTTATTGCAGGAATTGTTGTGCCTACAGCAAGTGTTATCTATAATTATAATTCAACTGGCTACAGTTGAACTTATCAAATAAGAAGTTCTACTGTAGCCAGACCTAAGGGTCATAGCAAAGACTGTCCAGACTGGGAAATGTTATCTCCTATTGAGCTACAACAAGAGTAAATGGGCGGATAAGCACCAACACGCCAAGAGGCACGTGGCCAATAGAAATTGGAAGTTGAGAATAGTTGTGTGGAGTCATAGTGACTGTTGTGAATTTGCTTTTTGCTCCCTCTAGTGGTTACTAGTTTTTTGACTCTGGTTTTTCTGTCATTCCTTTTATCCGCACCTGGGTCGTTAGTTAGGGGTGTTGCTATATAAGCTCCCTGGACCTTCAGTTCAATGCCTGGCAACGTAGTTATCAGAGCTAGTCTGCTGTGCTCTTGTCTACTGATCCTGGTTCCAGTTATATCAGCTAAGTCTGCCTTTTGTTTTTTGCTATTTGTTTTGGTTTTGTATTTTTGTCCAGCTTGTTCCAAATCTACATCCTGACCTTTGCTGGAAGCTCTAGGGGGCTGGTGTTCTCCCCCCGGACCGTTAGACGGTTCGGGGGTTCTTGAATTTCCAGTGTGGATTTTGATAGGGTTTTTGTTGACCATATAAGTTACCTTTCTTTATTCTGCTATCAGTAAGCGGGCCTCTCTGTGCTAAACCTGGTTCATTTCTGTGTTTGTCATTTCCTCTTACCTCACCGTCATTATTTGTGGGGGGCTTCTATCCAGCTTTGGGGTCCCCTTCTCTGGAGGCAAGAAAGGTCTTTGTTTTCCTCTACTAGGGGTAGCTAGATTCTCCGGCTGGCGCGTGTCATCTAGAATCAACGTAGGAATGATCCCCGGCTACTTCTAGTGTTGGCGTTAGGAGTAGATATATGGTCAACCCAGTTACCACTGCCCTATGAGCTGGATTTTTGTATTCTGCAGACTTCCACGTTCCTCTGAGACCCTCGCCATTGGGGTCATAACAGTTTGCCAGGCCAGTATTAAATGTTTAATGCATTGCAGAAGAGGGATTATAAGAAAGAAGATTCTGAGTTTTTTTTTTTTTTTTTTTTTTCTTCTTCCCCTTTACCTCAGAGTGGCTATGCTTGCTGCAGACATGAATGTCCAGACCTTGATTACAAGTGTGGACCAGCTGGCTACTCGTGTGCAGGGCATACAAGACTATGTTATCAGAAATCCTATGTCAGAACCTAAAATACCGATTCCTGAACTGTTTTCCGGAGACAGGTTTAAGTTTAGGAATTTCGTGAATAATTGTAAATTGTTTTTGTCCCTGAGACCCTGTTCATCTGGAGATTCTGCTCAGCAAGTAAAAATTGTTATTTCGTTCTTACGGGGCGACCCTCAGGATTGGGCTTTTTCGCTGGCACCAGGAGATCCGGCATTGGCTGATCTTGATGCGTTTTTTCTGGCGCTCGGTTTACTTTATGAGGAACCCAATCTTGAGATTCAGGCAGAAAAGGCCTTGCTGGCTATGTCTCAGGGGCAGGACGAGGCTGAAGTGTATTGCCAGAAATTTCGGAAATGGTCCGTGCTGACACATTGGAACGAGTGTGCACTGGCCGCTAATTTTAGAAATGGCCTTTCTGAAGCCATTAAGAATGTTATGGTGGGTTTTCCCATTCCCACAGGTCTGAATGATACTATGGCACTGGCTATTCAAATTGACCGGCGGTTGCGGGAGCGCAAAACAGCAAATTCCCTCATGGTGTTGTCTGAACAGACACCTAATTCGGTGCAATGTGATAGAAAAACCGCAAATTCCCTCATGGTGTTGTCTGAACAGACACCTGATTTAATGCAATGTGATAGAATCCTGACTAGAAATGAGTGGAAAATTCATAGACGCCGGAATGGCTTGTGCCTGTAGTTCCTTCTGCTGAGCCTCCTGCTCCGGTGTTGGTTGAGGGCGAGTTGGAGTACGTGGTGGAGAAGATCTTGGATTCTCGCCTCTCCAGGCGGAGGCTTCAGTACCTGGTCAAGTGGAAGGGCTATGGTCAGGAGGATAATTCCTGGGTGGTCGCCTCTGATGTTCATGCGGCCGATTTAGTTCGTGCCTTTCATGCCGCTCATCCTGATCGCCCTGGTGGTCGTGGTGAGGGTTCGGTGACCCCTCACTAAGGGGGGGGTACTGTTGTGAATTTGCTTTTTGCTCCCTCTAGTGGTTACTAGTTTTTTGACTCTGGTTTTTCTGTCATTCCTTTTATCCGCACCTGGGTCGTTAGTTAGGGGTGTTGCTATATAAGCTCCCTGGACCTTCAGTTCAATGCCTGGCAACGTAGTTATCAGAGCTAGTCTGCTGTGCTCTTGTCTACTGATCCTGGTTCCAGTTATATCAGCTAAGTCTGCCTTTTGTTTTTTGCTATTTGTTTTGGTTTTGTATTTTTGTCCAGCTTGTTCCAAATCTACATCCTGACCTTTGCTGGAAGCTCTAGGGGGCTGGTGTTCTCCCCCCGGACCGTTAGACGGTTCGGGGGTTCTTGAATTTCCAGTGTGGATTTTGATAGGGTTTTTGTTGACCATATAAGTTACCTTTCTTTATTCTGCTATCAGTAAGCGGGCCTCTCTGTGCTAAACCTGGTTCATTTCTGTGTTTGTCATTTCCTCTTACCTCACCGTCATTATTTGTGGGGGGCTTCTATCCAGCTTTGGGGTCCCCTTCTCTGGAGGCAAGAAAGGTCTTTGTTTTCCTCTACTAGGGGTAGCTAGATTCTCCGGCTGGCGCGTGTCATCTAGAATCAACGTAGGAATGATCCCCGGCTACTTCTAGTGTTGGCGTTAGGAGTAGATATATGGTCAACCCAGTTACCACTGCCCTATGAGCTGGATTTTTGTATTCTGCAGACTTCCACGTTCCTCTGAGACCCTCGCCATTGGGGTCATAACAAGTGACACACCTTAATCCATGCGATCCCCGCAAGGGAAGATTGAGGCCTTTGTAGTTATCTGCTCTTTTAGTGTAACAAGTATCATCACTAGTGATGAGCGAATATACCTGTTACTCGAGATTTCTCGAGCATGCTTGGTGGTCCTCCGAGTATTTTTTAGTGCTCCGAGATTTAGTTTTTCTTGCCACAGCTGAATGATTTACACCTGTTAGCCAGCATAAGTACATGTGGGGGTTGCCTGGTTGCTAGGGAATTCCCACATGTTCTTATGCTGGCTAACAGATGTAAATCATTCAGCTGCGCCGAAGAAAACAAAATCTCCGAGCACTAAAAAATACTCGGAGGTCACCCAAGCGTGCTCGAGAAATCTCTAGTAACGAGTATATTCGCCCATCACTAATCATCACAAATGTGCCTCCACATGTAATTGTCAAGTTTATACCACTGAATTGTGCAGAAGATGTAGTGTTTAAATAACATGTTTTGCTACCGAATGCATATATGTTTTAACAATTTATTTAGCAAAGAAAAGCTTATTTTCTTTCTCCAGTCTCTCTCATTCATGCCTATTTTGTCGGGTCCTCCTGGCCATGCCAAGTGGCAGTATGAGGTCTGCAGTTGCATATATAAAAGGTAACAACACATTCAGCCAGGTACCCTCCTTTATTTTTTAGTGATATTGAAACAACCCTCTGCAAGAGTGGTCCCTAGCATTACATTATCATACATGAATAATTCTAAATAAAAACTGTTTACCATTTCATGAACAAGCCAATTTCTCCCTGCTGATAGAGCTAAAATAAAATTACCGTATATACTCGAGAATAAGCCGACCCGAGTATAAGCCGACCCCCCTAATTTTGCCACAAAATACTGGGAAAACTTAATGACTCGAGTATAAGCCTAGGGTGGAAAAAGCAGCTACTAGTAAATTTCAAAAATAAAAATAGATACCAATAAAAGTAAAATTAATTGAGACATCAGTAGGTTAAGTGTTTTTGAATATCCATATTGAATTAGGAGCCCCATATAATGCTCCATACAGTTCATGATGGCCCCATAAGATGCTATATACAAAATACGCCCCATATAATGCTCCATACAGTTTATGATGGGCCCCATAAGATGATCCATATTAAAATATGCCCCATATAATGCTGCACAAATGCTGATTATGGCCCCATAAGATGCTCCAGAGATATTTGCCCCATATAATGCTGCACATGGCCCATACAGATATTTGCCCAATATAATGCTGTACATAGCCCCATAAGATGCTCCATACAGATAATTGCCCCATATAATGCTGCACAAATGCTGATTATGGCCCCATAAGATGCTTCATACAGATATTTGCCCCATATAACAAACCACATGGCCCCATATGATGCTCCATACAGATATTTGCCCCATATAATGCTGCACATGGCCCCATAAGATGCTCCATACAGATAATAGCCCCATATAATGCTGCACAAATGCAGATTATGGCCCCATAAGATGCTCCATACAGATATTTGCCCCATATAACGCTGCACATAGCCCCATAAGATGCTCCATTCAGATATTTGCCCCACATGCTGTTGCTACGATTAAAAAAATAAAAAATCACATACTCACCTCTCAGGCCCCCGGCACTTGCTATATTCACCTGCTCCCCGTTCCACCGCTGACCGCCGCTGTGTCTTCTCCGTCCTGTGCTCTGACACTCAGACAGAGGGTGGCGCGCACACTAATCGTGCCACCGTGCCCTCTGACCTGAGCGTCACTGCAGAGGACGTGGAAGACGCAGCGGCGCCGACGGTGGAACGAGGGGCAGGTGAATATAGGGCACTGCGTTATTCTCACCTGCTTCTGGCATGGTCCCTGTACATCTGTTCCCCAGTGCCGGCAGCTTCTTCCTGTAGTGAGCGGTCACATGGTACCGCTCATTACAATAATGAATATGCGGCTCCACCCCTATGGGAGTGGAGTGGGGTCCATATTCATTACTGTAATGAGCGGTACCATGTGACCGCTCACTACAGGAACAAGCTGCCGGCGCCGGGGAAAAGACGTGCAGGGACCATGCCAGGAGCAGGGGATCATTATTACACAGCTCCGCTCCCCCTCCCCTGCCGACCCCTGCGTATGACTCGAGTATAAGCTGAGAGGGTTACTTTCAGCCCAAAAAAGTGGGCTGAAAATCTTGGCTTATACTCGAGTATTTACATTAAATATTTATAAAAAGTAAGAAAAATCAAGAGACCTCTACTGCTTTCATAGTGGTGATTACATATGGAGATTGGAGATACTCAGATTTTTTTTTCTGTTAGATCCTCTATGCTCCATAGGACCTATAGCTAATCGAGAATACCTTAGTACATGCAGAGTCTGACAAAGCCTTTAGGCAGATCACAGAGATCATGTGGTTCGACTCAATACTAACTGTACAGCCTCTATGTACTGCATGAGCCCTAAAGGTCCAGCATTTTGGTCTCAGATTCAATAGCGACCAAGCAATGAGAGGATATGTGAATAAATCATTATCATTAGGTATATAATATACAATATTGCCATTGGTTGTGACATGCACGGTTGCATTTCACAGTGAATTTGTATTGTTTAAAGCAGAACTTTGCAAGTGAACTACTACATTTACAAAGTGTGGTAAGCATTAACAGCATCATATCTAATTTAATTGTGCCTTTTGTTACATGACACCATTAGTGCTTAATTAAATGTGGTAGGATGCTGTGTGTGATGATATAATTACATTTCTGCTTCATTACAGATCTAAGCTTGCAGTTTTAGTCTAAAGATTGAAAAGGCTATTATTCGAGGTAAACCAAATTTGCTACCTGACTTTCTGTGTAGAAATGATTCATAAACATATGAACCACATAGGGTGAAAGATAAAAAAAAATGACAATTTCAAGGCCATTTTTAAAATATTCTTACGCGATACTTTGAATAAGAAAAATTGCACACTTCACAAGCAATGTAAAAGGTAGTAGAATCCCGTAGAATAACATATACTATATATATATTTTTATTGATAATAGGTATGGACAGAAAAAAAGAAGAAAATAGCAATATGGTGCTAGTCACACACAGTGTGTATCTGCCCACAAAAGACCACACCAACCAAAGTTGCAAACAATAAACCTATATAAGTACAAGAATAAGTGAATATGCCTATGCACAGAGATGGAGAAGAATGTATGTGAAGAATATATCATAAAACTGTAAAATACAGCAATATGAAAAAATGATTATGTATTTGTATCATATATGGCCTCATACAGGTGCACTATATGGCAAATAACAAAATAGGGGGATAGCCCTAGATATCAAAAAATATATATTGGAAAAAAATTATTAGAAAACAAGAGGGACGGGGGCATCCAATGGTAAATTAGATTAAATAAATGAGCATATAGGTCAAGATGTCAGTATCAAATGCACTCTTATAACAGGCAAACCAAAAAACAATAGGCAAAAAAGGAACTGCTGACCGACAGAAGTAAATATATATGAATGCATGTGTAGCAGTAAAGTGAAAAGATTGATGATCATAGATTTAAAACTGAATAGCCTACCTAAGAGGTAATATTGAGTGTATAAGAAGGAGATGGTACATGTATACGCAGCATATAAAAGCAAGGGAAACAATACCCCTGACGAAGGATTCTGATCCGAAACGCGCTTTGGGGCACGTGTCTGCCCACATTCACCCCACCACACAGGTAACCATGCTTTAGGCCCTTGTATCTATATTTCTAATACATCTACCCGATTTTTTGCATCTATTGGTCACAGTAATATTGGTGTTTATGTTCATGTGAGATGTGTTGCAGCACCTATACTACTATCTTCTTATACTCTTAGGCATTGTTTCCCTTGCTTTCTTCTCTATTTTTGTCCATACCTATCATCAATAAAAATATATACATTTTGGTCTATATTTGTGTATCAGTGTTTATTCACAGTTCGGTGTTTCCTCTTCCTCTGTTCTATACTTTGACTAATCAATTGTGTAAGATCTCAAAATAAAAATAGTCTTTTGGTTTTAGGATGAGTTTACACTTTCTGGCCTGCAGCTGTTAAAATAATAGCAAAAAACTCGGCACTCAGACGGACTTGCGGTGGATACCGCGACCTCCACTGACCAGGACACGCAGGCTCTATACCGCCAGACTTATCCCCCTGAGACACTGGCTGTGTCCACCTATATCTATGACCTTAACCCCTTCACCCCCGGAGCTTTTTCCGTTTTTTCATTTTCGTTTTTCGCTCCCCTCTTTCCCAGAACCATAATTTTTTTTTTCCGTCAATATGGCCATATGAGGGATTATTTTCTGCGGGACGAGATGTACTTTTGAACGATACCATTGGTTTTACCATGCCATGTAACAGAAAACGGGAAAAAAATTCCAAGTGTGATGAAATTGCAAAAAAGTACAATCTCACACTTGTTTTTTGTTTGGCTTTTTTGCTAGTTTCACCGAATGCTAAAACTAACCAGCCATTATGATTCTCCAGGTCATTACAAGTTCATAGACACCTAACATGTCTAGGTTATTTTTTATCTAAGTGGTGAAAAAAAATGCCAAAGTTTGCTTAAAAAAAATTAGCGCGATTTTCCGATACCCATAGCGTCTCCAATTTTCGTGATCTGAGGTCAGGTGAGGGCTTATTTTTTGCGTGCCAAGCTGGCATTTTTAATGATACCATTTTGGTGTAGATATGTTCTTTTGATCGCCCGTTATTGCACTTTAATGCAATGTCGCGGCGACCAAAAAAACGTAATTTTGGCGTTTTGATTTTTTTCTCGCTACGCCATTTAGTGGTCAGGTTAATCCTTTGCTTTTATTGATAGATCAAGCGATTCTGAATGTGGCGATACCAAATATGTGCATGTTTGATTTTTTTTAATTGTTTTATTTTGATTGGGGCGAAAGGGGGGTGATTTGAACTTTAATATATTTTTTATTTTTTTAATATTTTTAAACACTTTTTTTTTTTTAAATTTTGGCATGCTTCAATAGCCTCCATAGGAGGCTAGAAGCATGCACAACTCGATCGCCTCTGCTACATAGAGGTGAAGTACAGATCACCTCTATGTAGCAGAATTGCAGGTGTACTTTGAATGCCGACCACAGGGTGGCGCTCAAAGCAATCGGCCATCAACAACCATAGAGGTCTCAAGGAGACCTCTGGTTGTTATGGCAATGCACTGCTGACCCCCGATCAAGTGACGGGGGTCAGCGGTGCGAGCACTTCCGGCTGCGTGGCCGGGAGCACTAGTTAAATGCCGCTGTCAGCGCTTGACGGCGCTCATTGCGTGCACATGTCAGCTGTACAAAACAGCTGACATGTCGCGGCTTTGAGGTGGGCTCACCACTGGAGCTCACCTCAAAACAGGGGATCTGCCAGCTGACGTACTATTCCGTCAGCTGGCAGAAAGGGGTTAATGAAAACCCATAATCTTTCGGGTCCACTAGCTTCCGTTCACGATCAAATATTGTGACTGATGAAGGTCTGGCTATAGGACTGAAATGTTTCCTCTGTTATTTACCGTGGACACCATTAAATCACTATATCTGATTAAGTTAAGTCTGAGTGCCGAGTTTTTTGCTATTATTGCTATTATTCATGGAATTCAATATTTGCTATTATTCATGGTATTGGAACCTACTCTGGCACCTCTCTAATGGCTGTGCACGCGTTTATTCTTATTTATGCAGCTGTTAAAAGTCTGCCGATCAGTAACATGTAAGCAGTCGTTTAATATCCTCTTTAGACAAGCAATCACTTTTGCATGTGCATAGAACAATTACTAATTGTATATTTTAAAGCTTATCATTGTTTACACAGCTGTTAATAGAGCTTTCAATGATAGGCTTAGCGCAAGCCACTCCATTTACCAAACCCCAGAGGTTGCCTTGGTTTTTCTCTTTTAACATTTGTAAAGGAATCTGAGACACAGTGTCAGTTGCTGACTGATAGAGCAAGCAGAAGGCAAAAATTGTCAACACATGGGGTCGATAGTAAGAAGTCAAGACAGGGACAAAATCAGAAAGCAAGCTGGTAGTCAAAATACAAGCAGAGGTTAGAAAACAGGATAAATCAGCACAAGCCACACCATTTGCCAGACCCCAGAGGTTGCCCTGGCCTTTATCTTTCAACCTCTCTACAGGGATCTGAGACACAGTGTCAGTTGCTGACCGGGAGAGCAAGCCGAAAGCAAAAATTGTTATTGAGGACAATGGGATGCATTAGACTATATTGAGGACTATGGTGAGTGCATTATACTATATGGAGGACTATTATGGGATGCATTATACTATATGGAGGACTATGTGGTGCATTATACCATATGGAGGACTATGGGTCCTGCATTATACTGTATAAAGTACTATCAGAAGTACATTATACTATATGGAGGACTATGAGGTGAATTATATTATATGAAGGACTATGAGGAGTGCATTATACTTTATAGAGGACTATGCAGAGTGCATTATACTTTATAGAGGACTATACAGAGTGCATTATACTGTTTGGATGATTATGAGGACTGCATTATACTTTATGGAGGACTATGGAGTGAATTATGCTAGATGGAGGACTCTGGGGTGTTATGGGTTATTATACAGTGCGTCCATAAAGTCATGGTGCACGTTTATAGTTTACATTTTGGCACCCTTTCTTTGGCCCAATCATATCAGACCTGTTCATGAGGAGAGATAACAAGAACCAATCAAGCAATACAAACTCATTTAGGCCATGTGCACACATTCACCTAGGAGTGCATTGATCTGCTTACTTCCTGCACGGGGCTGTGCACACCATGCGGGAAGTAAGCAGATTATGTGCGGTTGGTACCCAGGGTGGAGGAGAGGAGACTCTCCTCCACGGACTGGGCACCATATAATTGGTCAAAAAAAAAAGAATTAAAATAAAAAATAGTCCTATACTCACCCTTTGATGGACCCCGAAGTGTTCCCACCTCTCCGGTGCATGCTCTCTCTTCGGTTCCTATAGATGGTGTGGTTCAGGACCTGTGATGACGTCACTGTCTTGTGATTGGTCGTGTGACCGCTCATGTGACTCATGCGACCAATCACAAGCCGCGACGTCATCACAGGTCCTGAACCACACCGGCATCTATAGGAACGGACGCCGCTGAGGAGATCGTCTGGGTGAGTATAACCATTTTTTATTTTTTTTATTATTTTTAAACATTCTATCTTTTACTATTGACTATTTACTATGTGACCAACTTGTCAGTCAGTTTTACAAGCGATGCTACAGATCGCTTGGAAAACTTTAGCATTCTGCAAGCTAATTACGCTTGCAGAATGCTAAAAAAACGTGAAAAAAACGGGAAAAAAACGCAAAAAAAAATGCGGATTTCTTGCAGAAAATTTCCGGTTTTCTTCAGGAAATTTCTGCAAGAAATCCGGACGTGTGCACATACCCTAAAGCTGTTGCTGAGCCCCCTGTCAGATTAACCCCTGATAAACTGAACTCTGATTAATACACTGCCAGGTCTGTGACATCATGCAAACACAAGCTTATACTATCATCTGGATGTGTGTAGGGCAACAAATGGAGCCCACATCGAACTGCACTGAATAGGTATGAAACAGGGAGAGTTTTTCTTTTATTTGGAGATTTCACATTTCTATTGTTTTTTGTTGCTTTCCAGTGACTGGTCAAAAGTGCACCATGAGTTACGGACACACTGTATTATAAAGAGACTACTTAGCAAGCCATCATATAGTGAGGAGGCTACTTATGGGGCCATCATACAGTTTGGGGCAGCACGGTGGCGCAGTGGTTAGCACAGCAGCCTTGCAGCGCTGGAGTCCTGGGTTCTAATCCCACTCAGGACAACATCTGCAAAGAGTTTGTATGTTCTCTCCGTGTTTGCATGGGTTTCCTCCGGGTACTCCGGTTTCCTCCCACATTCCAAAGACATACTGATAGGGAATTTAGATTGTGAGCCCCATCAGGGACAGCGATGATAATGTGTGCAAAAACTGTAAAGCGCTGCAGAATATGTTAGCGCTATATAAAGATTATTATTATTATTACTGTGAGGGGGCTATTATACAGTGTGGAAGCTAATGTGGGGGCATCATATAAATTTGAGACCATCAAACAGTTTGGGAGCTACTGAGGGGTCAGTATACTGTCTGTGGGGTACTATACAGTGTGGGGGAATTATACTGTGCATATAAAAGCATCATGCTGTGTAGAGGGGAGCTGTACAGGGGAAGACTCTGGAAATTATTAAATGTTAATTGGCACATATTGCTATTGGGGCATTCAGGCTATTGTGACTGTCAAATGGGGCACTGTTTTCTAGGACACTTGCACAGGGCATTAATATATTCTACAGGGTTGTTTTACCATCTAGAGGGCACACAGTACCACACAGTAGGTGCAGTAATAGGGACACATACAGTAGCAGCAGCTTAGCATTGTTGTATCTGAAGGATGATGAGTTTGTACAGGTTGGGGACAGTTGGAGAAGGGGTTGGAAATGTGAGAAGTCAAATGTGTGTTTGTTGTGATGTCTGCATTTGAGTCCTGGCTGGAAGATGTTGCCATGTCGGTCTAGGCCAGATGGAAAAGTGAATGACTTCATCAGAATAAGTGTAACTGAACTGTAATCTCTTACATGTTCTACTGCACTGATATCTACTACAATTTGGACCCTATATGGCAGTAATATCAGTGTTGGTCTTTGCATAGAGTTTTTTAGTAACAGCACGGTCACCTGCTGAGGTTCTCCTACATCCACTATTAAGTTGCACCACCATAGTTTTAATCAGAGTTACCTAGATCACAAAGAACAAAACCCCTAGCTGCGTTTCTGGGTTTATGTCTATAGTAGTTATTACATTATTTCTTATTTATAACTCAGATCACACCAAAATTGAGCACCAACCATTAATCAAGATTATCAAGAAAAAGCCAACAGTAGAAGAAATTACAATTTTCAATAAATGAAATGGGGTGATTTAACGCTGTCCTTCAGATATACAGAAAAGACATTAGTGATAATAAATTTCATCCATCAACATTATAATGTGTTGCCCTCTAATGGCAATTTGACCTCTATGTTTTACATGCAGCCAGTCTTTACCCACATATAAACAATTATAGACATCATATATATAACTGACAGTGTACTCTACATGCTACACAATGTTATGCAAATAAGACCGAGTCTAGGATCAGATTCATTACCCTGTTAAATTGGGCAATGAAGGTTATTTTCCCTATTTTAATGCCTTATTTACTAAAGTAATTATATCCTGAAAATGGAAACTCATGTTCCAATAATGTAAGGGCGTTTAAGCCTTGATCTTGTGGTACACAGGCATAAAAGGTTTTTATGGGAGAACATTGCAAATACGGCTTGAATGTTGAATCACTGTTTGATGAAAGGAAGATCAAACAGCATGGATGTAAAATATTATGTGTTTTAATTCAGAAGACATACTTTAAAGAGAAGACTGTGGTTTCTAGCTTTTAAAATGTGTAAATTCTGTACCAGATCAATTTTTTTTAAACAAATATCTTAGGGAATTATGGTTTCTTAATAAACTTTCTATTTCTACATCTTGCCTTCTCAACCCACAGGCAGATGGTGAGATTTCACATATAAATTGTCCACCCCTGCACTGGCTGCTGTGGCATATAATCAAGCATAAATTGTTTTACAGAATACCCTGTTTTCATGAAAATAAGACTGTGACGACACAGCATTTTTTTTTTATTATGTCAGTAAATTCAGTATGCCCAGAATCATAAACTGTTGTCTGAAGTATAGACTCTTCTTGTAGGTTAAATTCATATTTGAGAATGGACGAATAGTTGTTATTTGCATCTTATATCAGCTCCTACAACTTGTTGTCTGCTATCTTTGTAAAGCATTGATGCAGGGTCATTGAACAATGATGTTTGCTGATATGTTGATGACACATTGTACCAAGCCAAGCAGCTTGTTGACTTGCAAACATTGAAGGATAAATTATAAATACAGTGCCTTGCGAAAGTATTCGACCCCCTGGAACTTTTCAACCTTTTCCCACATGTGCTTC
Source organism: Ranitomeya variabilis (assembly GCF_051348905.1). NCBI lineage: Eukaryota > Metazoa > Chordata > Amphibia > Anura > Dendrobatidae > Ranitomeya > Ranitomeya variabilis. The sequence continues at coordinate 448,361,198 of NC_135237.1, read as the reverse complement.
CAAAATAAAGATACCAAATGTAAATTTTTGGTGAAGGATCAACAACAAGTGGAACACAATTGTAAAGTTGAATGAAATGTATTGGTTGTTTTAACTTTTTATGGAAATTCAAAAACTGAAAAGTGGGGCGTGCAATATTATTCGGCCCTTTTAACTTAATACCTTGTTGCGCCACCTTTTGCTGTGATTACAGCTGCAAGTTGCTTTGGGTATGTCTCTATCAGTTTTATACATCAAGAGGCTGAAACTCTTGGCTATTCATCCTTGGCAAACAGTTTGAGGTCAGTGACGTTTCATGGAGATTGTTTGTGAACAGCAGTTTTCAGCTCTTTCAACAGATTCTCGATTGGATTGAGGTCTGGACTTTGACTTCGCCATTCTAACACCTGGATACATTTATTTGTGATCCATTCCATGGAAGAATTTGCTTTATGTTTGGGATCACTGTCTTGTTGGAAGACAAATCTCCGTTCCAGTCTCACGTCTTTTGCAGACTCCAACAGGTTTTCTTCAAGAATGGTCCTGTATTTGGCTCCATCCATCTTCCCATCAATTTTAGCCATCTTCCCTGTCCCTGCTGAAGAAAAGCAGGCCTAAACCATGATGCTGCCACCACCAGCTGATGAGCTTTGTTGCCTTTACATCAAACATATCATTTGGCATTGTTGCCAAAAATTTTGATTTTGTTTTCATCTGACCAGAGCACCTTCTTCCACATGTTTGGTGTCTCCCAGGTGGCTTGTTGCAATCATTAAAAGACACTTTTTATGGATATCATTGAGAAATGGCTTTCTTCTTGCCACTCTTCCATAAAGGCCAGATTTGTTCAGTGTACAACTGATTGTTGTCCTATGGACAGACTGTCTCACCTCAGCTGTAGATCTCTGCAGTTCACCTGGAGTGATCATGGGCCATCACTGAACCCCCAGAGACATCTTGAAGAATCCAGGTTGGGACAATCAGGTCACCTGGCTACATACCTCACTTCTCTCTGTAAGCATCCCAAGATTGTCATTACCTCCTCTCCGTGGGGGCCTGCCAAAAGCTGGGTGCCAATGGTGGGAGTAGTCAACCCTGGAAGCAGCTCTAATCCTGGTGAATCAGAGGAAGGGTGAGACTCTGTAATTTGCACCATCTTGGGTATTTTGCTGGGACTGTTCTATATGCTGTTGTTTGTTGGTGGTTCAATAACTTATTGCCACATTGTTTTACTCTCACCCTATGTTTTCTGAGTAGTGTTCTGCCCATAGGAAAAGAGAGTGAGCATTTAGTGGTATGTGCCCTGGTCCTTGTGGTTTTAGCTAGAGGAATAGAGTACCCCCTGACCCCGTGTCTTCACAAAGACCTACCCTCAAAATAAGCCCTAGCATGATATTTCAGGATTTTTGGATGCTTTGTATGCTTAAAATACAAGCACTACTCCAAAAATAAGCCCTAGTTACGGTTCATTAAAAGTATCCAGGCAGCTAAAAAAAGTTAAAGAATACAAGATCTTTCATCAAGGAAAGCAGACACCCTGAAAATAAAGCAGACATCCCTAATAGCATCAAACTCACCAGACCCCAAACAATTAGCATTGGCCGATGATGGATGGGCTTTCACACATAGAACTGCATCACTGTCAGGTCCCTTGCCATTCCAGCTACACTGCACTGCAGCAGTATCACTCCGCTCCCAAGCAGGAGTGTTGTGACTGCTTCGGGTCAGCAATGAAAGCCAAACTCTGTGGAACATAGGGTGACCTGACAGTGATGCAGATTTGTGTGTGAGAGCCCATCCACTATCATCTCTTGCCAACAGTTATTGTTTGGTGTCTCTTATGATTCTTTTGGTGCTCTCTGTTGTTGATGGCATCAAATTCTCTCAATACAAACATTCCAACATGTTTACTATGGATGAAACTACTGTGTTTATGGGCCAAGGAATGCAAACAACAATTGATCCTCGGGTGCCTCTTCAGTGAACCTCCCCTCCTGAACCTGTCCTCCTCTGGTTATGAAAGTGCATGTGTTACCTGTATTTTGGCAATTCACCTGGATGGAACTAAAACCCCATCTCTAATCATAATTAAATAGAACTGAGAGAAATCAGTGTGACAAATGTGTGAAGGCTAGACTGCAAGAGGTTGTGACTTGAGTGAAGAATTCATGGGGGAAAATCACTGTCAGTTGTTTTGCGAATGTGATTCAAGCAGGCTACATGGACAAGAGGTACTCATTTAAGGAAAGCGGTATTGGTAGATATGAAAAATCGGCGCCAATGATTTTAAAGGCAAAACAATCAGGAGAAATTCACAATGGAATTCAGAGTTTGGAAAATAATGATGATGTTCCAGAAAATGATGACCTGACTGTGTTTGAACAAATGTTGATTTTTGATCATGAATACTACTTAATGCTAGTTTCACATTTGCGGTTGAGTCCACAGCATATTGTCCGCAACCGCAAATGCATGCAAAAACACATGCAAATGCATGCTAATGCAGCGTTTTTATCCACATCAGCTTACGCATGCAGGAAAAAACACTGCGTTTGCATGCGCTTTTGCATGCATTTGCGCTTTTTTTGCGCATGCGTTCGATAGGAAATAGATTTTCCAGGAGAATTTCCTTGACACAAGCCATGCCAAATAGGGGTGTCTCAGAGGATTTCTGTTTATAGACCCTTGTACAGATGAAATCCTCAGATTTTGCTACTGTATACAGCGTCAAGATGGATCTTCGCATGCAGAGTTTCTATCGGAATCTGGATTTGGATGTTAACTTGATTCTTGCCTTTGCATTTGCTTGTGAGCAAGAATGGAAAAGAGAAAGACAGAGAAGATGGCGTAGGTGCTTTTGCCAACACCCCAACAGAGCCTTGGAGCCTACCACTCCTAATATAGTGAGCTCCATGAAAACCAAGAGAAATATTTTGAGTACATGAGGATGTCTCAAGAGTAGTGTTGAGCGATACCGTCCGATACTTGAAAGTATCGGTATCGGAAAGTATCGGCCGATACCGGCAAAGTATCGGATCCAATCCGATACCGATACCCGATACCAATACAAGTCAATGGGACTCAGGTATCGGACGGTATTCCTGATGGTTCCCAGGGTCTGAAGGAGAGGAAACTCTCCTTCAGGCCCTGGGAACCATATTAATGTGTAAAAGAAAGAATTAAAATAAAAAATATCGCTATACTCACCTGTCCGACGCAGCCGGGACCTCAGCGAGGGAACCGGCAGCGTTGTTTGTTTAAAATTCGCGCTTTTACTTGGTTACGTGAGGTCCCGGCTTGTGATTGGTCAGGGCGGCCATGTTGCCGGGACGCGGACCAATCACAGCAAGCTGTGATGAAATTACGTCACGGCTTGCTGTGATTGGTCCGAGTCCTGGCAACATGGCCGCCATTAACCAATCACAAGCCGTGACGTCACGGGAGGCTGGACATGCGCGTATTTTGAAAAGCGCGCGTGTCCAGCCTCCAGTGACGTCCCGGCTTATGATTGGTCACGGCGCCATGTTGCCGGGACGCGGACCAATCACAGCAAGCCGTGACGAAATTACGTCACGGCTTGCTGTGATTGGTCCGCGTCCCGGCAACATGGCCGCCATTAACCAATCACAAGCCGTGACGTCACGGGAGGCTGGACACGCGCGCTTTTCAAAATACGCGCATGTCCAGCCTCCCGTGACGTCCCGGCTTGTGATTGGTTAATGGCGGCCATGTTGCCGGGACGTCACTGGAGGCTGGACACGCGCGCTTTTCAAAATACGCGCATGTCCAGCCTCCCGTGACGTCCCGGCTTGTGATTGGTTAATGGCGGCCATGTTGCCGGGACGTCACTGGAGGCTGGACACGCGCGCTTTTCAAAATACGCGCATGTCCAGCCTCCCGTGACGTCACGGCTTATGATTGGTTAATGGCGGCCATGTTGCCGGGACGCGGACCAATCACAGCAAGCCGTGACGTAATTTCGTCACGGCTTGCTGTGATTGGTCCGCGTCCCGGCAACATGGCCGCCCTGACCAATCACAAGCCGGGACTTCACGTAACCAAGTAAAAGCGCGAAATTTAAACAAACAACGCTGCCGGTTCCCTCGCTGAGGTCCCGGCTGCGTCGGACAGGTGAGTATAGCGATATTTTTTATTTTAATTCTCTTTTTTACACATTATTACATTAATGTTGTTGCGATACCCGATACCCGATATCACAAAAATATCGGATCTCGGTATCGGAAATTCCGATACAGCAAGTATCGGCCGATACCCGATACTTGCAGTATCGGAATGCTCAACACTACTCAAGAGAGCTTCAGGGATTTGTTGCTTTGTGTACAAGGAGCCATCAGCAGGCAGGACACCCATCTCCGTAGAGCGATTCCTGCTGAGGAACATCTGCTGGTGACACTAAGGTACCGTATATACTCGAGTATAAGCCGAGATTTTCAGCCCAAATTTTTGGGCTGAAAGTGCCCCTCTCGGCTTATACTCGAGTCACGGTCGGCGGCAGGGTCGGCGGGTGAGGGGGAGAGGGCGCTGAGGCATACTTACCTGCTTCCGGGGCTCCTGGCGCTGTCCCTGCAGTCCCACAGTCTCCGGGTGCCGCAGCTCTTCCCCTGTTCAGCGGTCACATGGGACCGCTCATTAGAGAAATGAATATGGACTCCACTCCCATAGGGGTGGAGCCGCATATTCATTTCTCTAATGAGCGGTAACGGTGACCGCTGATAGAGGAAGAGGCTGCGGCACCGAAGACCAGCTGTCCAGGGGAAGGAGCGGGACACCGGGAGCAGGTAAGTATTACATATTCACCTGTCCGCGTTCCACACGCCGGGCGCCGCTCCATCTTCCCGGTGTCTCTCCGCACTGGCTGTGTAGGTCAGAGGGCGCAATGATGCATATAGTGTGCGCGCCGCCCTCTGCCTGATCAGTCAGTGCAGAGAGACACCGGGACGGGACGCTGAGGAGCTGCAAGCAAGAGAGGTGAGTATGTCTTTTTTTTATTGCAGCAGCAGCAATGGCACAGCTTTCTATGGTACATCTATGGGGCAATGATGAATGGTGCAGAGCACTATATGGCACAGCTATGGGGCAATAATAAATGGTGCAGAGCACTATATGGCACAGCTATGGGGCAATAATGAACGGTGCAGAGCACTATATGGCACAGCTATGGGGCAATAATGAATGGTGCAGAGCACTATATGGCACAGCTATGGGGCAATAATGAACAGCGCAGAGCACTATATGGCACAGCTTTCTATGGTACAGCTATGGGGCAATAAAGAACGGTGCAGAGCACTATATGGCACAGCTATGGGGCAATAATGAACGGTGCAGAGCACTATACGGCACAGCTATGGGGCAATAATGAACAGTGCAGAGCACTATATGGCACAGCTTTCTATGGTACAGCTATGGGGCAATAATGAATGTGCAGAGCACTATATGGCACAGCTTTCTATGGTACAGCTATGGGGCAATAATGAACGGTGTAGAGCACTATATGGCACAGCTTTCTATGGTACAGCTATGGGGCAATAATGAATGGTGCAGAGCACTATATGGCACAGCTATGGGGCCATAATGAACGGTATGGAGCATCTATTTTTATTTTTGAAATTCACCGGTAGCTGCTGCATTTTCCACCCTAGGCTTATACTCGAGTCAATAAGTTTTCCCAGTTTTTTGTGGCAAAATTAGGGGGGTCGGCTTAAACTCGGGTCAGCTTATACTCGAGTATATATGGTACGTAATATTTAAAAATAAACGCCTGATATAATTGTTATTGTTCTGCAATGTACTTATTTTTTTTTCCTTTTTCTGATTTGCAAAACAACTGTCCTAAATATTATTGCTCTAAAAGCCATGTCTATGTCCTTTTTTTCCTTTCTCTGTTTTGAAGAACCCCTGTCATAAATATTATAGTTCTAATTTTTTTTATTTCTCTGTGTTGCAAAACCCCAGTCAAAAATATTATTGTTCTGAGTTTTCTTTTTCTTTCTCTGTTCTGCAGATTCCTGACTACCGGAGAGAGCCTATCAACGCTCCATTTCCAGTTCCGTATTGGAATTACAACACTTTCTGGGATTGTTGCAGAAACCTGCCGGGCTTTGTGGGATGTTCTCTGTGAGGAATTTATCCCCCTACCCACCACGGAAATCTGGCAGGAAACTGCTGAAAAGTTCTTTGAACTTTGAAATTTCCCCAACTGTTTGGGAGCAGTGGATGGAAAACATATTCAGATTACCAAACCGGCTGGAACTGGATTCGAGTACTTTAATTATAAAAAATATTTTTCCATAATGCTCATGGCTATTGCAGCTGAGGACTGTAGCTTTGTCGCCAAGGACATTGGATCTTTTGGCCGTGGTAATGACTCTCAGACATTTAAAAACTCGGACATGGGCCAACAGTTGTATGGAAATAATTTTAATTTCCCCTTGCCACGATCTTTTCCCAACACTGAATGCCCACCAATGCCATTTGCTGTGGTTGGAGATGAGGTCTTTAAAATGTGTGGAAACCTCCTTAAACCATACTCCAGTCAGGAGTTGAACCACCCAAAAAGGATTTTTAATTACCGACTGACCAGGGCACAAAGAACTGTTGAGTGTGCCTTTGGTATGCTTGTCTCAAAATGGCGCATTTTAGGGACAGCCTTTAATCTCAAAATTGAGACAGTAGGTAAGGTGGTCAAGGCATGTGTGGTTCCGCACAACTTCATAATGGCTAAAGAGTGACCCAACATTGAACTTGATGAACCTGTTTGTAACCCATTGCCTAAATGAGGGATACATTTGCGACCTAATTTGTTTCTGAGATTGGCCGTGTGTCATGGCAAGATGAAATGTTTAGTAAAATATTCTTGTAATGTTATGCAATGTTATGTACCTGAAATGTTAAAATGTACCTTTAATGTTTGCTGATAATAAAACACCTTAAGTGAAACACCTGTTCCAAGTGCCCTCTACATTACAATACTTCTTTTTACAGTTTAATAGGGTGGGCACCAGTTCACAACTACAGTCTTTATAAAATCCACTCCCTGTCTCATGCAGATTGCATGAGACAGGGAGTGGATTATAACCAAATTGGGTTATGTCACCCATGCTTTACACTACACCCCTTCTCTCTGAGGTCAGTGCTATGGTAGGTGACATTAGATTAGCTCCATCATCTCTTCAGTCTGCATTTCTATAGTCCAATAGATTAATGCAGACTGAAGACATGATGGATCTAATCCACCTCATATCTTTACTCACCTGCCCGTGTGTCAGAACTAGTGCACTCAGGATGCAGAAAACCCAGCATCATGAGTGTACTAGTGCTGACATCTGGGCAGGTGAGCATTGCTGACCCTGACCCTTTGTGCTGTCTTAATATTTTTTTTTGGAGGAGTTTCAGTCCTCTTTGTGTTTTTGCCACCTCATAGCTCTATGACAGACACAAGAAGGAAAGCTGCAGTGTAAAGCATATAAAGAAGAGGGGCAGCAGTGTCATGGAGCTGTGAGGTGGCAAAAACACAGTGTATGTAGACGGCGACGTGTGTGTTGATGGCTCACGGTGTGTGTTGCCGGCGATGAAAGAGACAAAGAACAAGCAGTAATAGGGGAAAATTAACACCAATTTATTTAACAACACACAAAAAATATTTTTTATGAGACAATGAGGGGGAAATGTTATGGACCTGGGAGGTGTGGAGCTGGAAGGATTGGCTAGGTGTGGATGATAAAGGGGTTCCAGGGGAAGGGCCTACTAAATTTGTAGGGTCTGAGAGGTCAATGATGGAAGTAGACACATTAGGAGTGGAAGCATGGAATGGGAGAGACACATTGGAAGGGAGCGACAAACTGAACAACACAGACACGTTGGGAGGTGAGGGTAGAGGTAGTACGACAGTTCTTGTTGCCCAATTTCTTCTTTTTCGGTTTGCCATGAGTAGGCTGGTGGCTTCTTCATCTCCTTGGGAGGGTGGGAGTGGCGGTATCCGGAACTGGCATGATGGTGGATCGGGATGGCGGTGCAGTTTGCATAACTGCCATGGTGGTGGTGGATGGACGTGCAGTTTGCTGAACCACCATGGTGGTGGCAGTGGATGGATGTGCAGTTTGCTGAACAGCCATGGTGGTGACGGTGGATGTACGTGCCGTTTGTTGAACCACCATGGTGGTGGTGGTGGATGGTCATGCAGGAGCAGGACTCGGCGTGGTGGTGGAGTGGCTTTCAGCAGCACCCTATATGGTGGTGGCAGTGTAGTGGTGTGCGGCAGGACTGGACTTGGTGGTGGCCATACAGTGGTATGCAGCAGAACTCGGTATTGAGGTAAAGCGTGTTAGTGGTGGCACAGGTGGAAATACCACCTGTTGCTGCTGTAAGAACCAAGGCTGCTGCATAGCCTGAACATAAGCTGCTCTGCAGGCCTGCATCACATTAAGCTGGAGTTCTGGCCTAAGGTGTTCTGACATGCCCCGCTCTATCTTATTAAAAAAATGATATGCCAGTCTCTGAAGGTCGGCTTCCAGATGGTCAAGGCATTGGTTGACATCCTGGAAATGTGTGTTAATATGGGTCAGATCACTTTCCAGTCTATCTCCCAGTGCCTTCAGGCCATTCTGGAAGACCGAGCTCAAGTGAATAACCTTGGGCATGAGTGACCTGTCTGAGGCTTTCTGCCGCTGGTGAGAAGACCCCCCCAAAAAAGAGGCAGAGGACTGGGACAGGGGAACACCTGAAGGACCAGCTGCCTGTTCTCCAACCTGTGACGCCGGCCCACTTTGCTACATCGCTGGTGGATGGCTGGGACTAGTCCGTGGCTGTTCAATAAGGGACCGCTCCAAAGGACGAGCCAGGTTCCAGGGTGCTGCTCCAGGTTCTGTGAAAAGAAAAGTAAAACATTACTGCCAAAAAGTAACAATTGTAAAAGTGCCAACTCCTGTGGAATAGAAAAGTTCAGATTAGGGAATACAACACAATGGAATACAACACAAAAATACTTAAGTTCTCTGAGCAAGGACTGGCTTCAGGAAAGCCAGCATCCGGTGGTATTTATATTTCCTGATCCCTGCTGCAGCACCACTGAGAACTTGGAACTCCTGTCTCAGGTCCTTGTTGAAGCGATCCTTCATCGAACGTCAACGGATTTTGACTTTTTTCACTCCAAAGCTGAACTTCTTGTGTTTCTCCCCTCTACTAATCTCACTCTACCTAACATCAAAATAACCCTGGAGGGTTCAACCATAACTCCCAAGCAGCATGCCCGCTGTCTTTGGGTCATATTCGACACTGAACTTTCTTTTACTTCCTATATCCGATCACTCACTCACTCTTGTCACCTGCATCTTAAAAACATCTCTAGAATTTGACCTTTTCGCATCTTTGAAACTGCTAAGACTCTTACTGTTGCTCTTATTCATTCTCGTCTGGACTACTGCAACTCTCTTCTAATCGGTCTCCCTCTTACCAATTTCTCTTCTCTCCAATCCATCTTGAATGCGGCAGCCATGGTCATATTTCTATCCAGCTGCTTCACTGATGCATCCATCTTGTGCCAGTCATTATACTGGCTACCCATTCACTACAGGGTCCAGTATAAACTCATCTCTCTCACCCACAAAGCTCTCCACAGTTCTACACCACCTTATATCTCCTCTCTCATCTCTATCTATCGCCCTACACGTGCCCTCCGTTCTACAAATGACCTAAGACTAACATCCCCCATAATCCGAACCTCGCACCTCCGTCTTCAAGACTTCTCTCGTGCTGCACCAGCTCTCTGGAATGCACTTCCCCAGAAAATCAGGCTGATACCTAGCCCCGACCTATTCAAGCGCGCTTTGAAAACCCATCTCTTCAAACAAGCCTACCACATCAACTACTCAGTAAACTAACCTTGCCCTGTTCCCTCCCGCCTTCCAAATATTATTCTGAATCTGCACCCTACTATTCATCTCCACACCCTCCATTCACACGATAACTGCACTTGATACTTGACTATTGCACTGAAACACACGGGCTGATGACCGGATCATGCAGTTTTATATGAAAATCCCTATTTACTATAATTGCCAGACCTGAAATATCAAGCAGTTTTCACCTATTGTGTCCCCCCATTTACTTGTAGATTATAAGCTTGCGAGCAGGGACCTCACTCCTAATGTCACTGTTTAAATTGTCTTAACTTGTATTGAATTTATTCTCTGTACATGTCCCCGCTAATTTGTAAAGTGCTGCAGAATATGTTGGCGCCATATAAATAAAAATTATTATTATTATTATAACTGTGTGTAATACGAGAAACTCGCAGGAGTTTATTGCATCACACACAGTTGTGTGATCCCGGCCTTCAGGTTCACTGCCGCTTCAGCCTACATTGCAACATTTACAAAATTCCTTTCTGACTCGTGGCGTGGCGTCGTCCCAGTCATCCATCAACGATTGTGCCACCTCATTCCACAGCTGTCGAATCACTACAGCGTCCAACTGCTGCTGCTCCCAGGTGTCCCACAACGCAACTCGCTCCTGCACTAGTGTGATAAGGAGGTCGTTATCCAGGAATTCTTCCTCACATTGTGGAACGTAAAAATGAAAGAAAGACATTAATGTTGGAAAGATAAAACATTTAGAAAAAAAATAATTGAAAGAGAAACAAAAAACAGTTAAGAAAAAAAACCAGTCAAGAATAAATACAAACAGTCAAGAATACTGACACGCCGTCTTGACACCGGAACTTGGGCTGAAGTCTGCTGCTTCTCTGCACTTGTTGAAGTGTTTTGTAAAAGAAAATACATGATTTTGCCACATGTGTAAATAGTGACAGTGAATACTTACCAATCACTACCAAATTTACTCACTTCAGTCTCCTGTCCGGTGTGTTCAGTGTGCTCTGGACTTGAGGCCATGGTGATATGGTGGTGAATGCTGCAAGAAAGAGACAGAAATGAATACAGACTGCAGGGAGAAAAAAAAGACAGACATTAGCTTGTATACTCACATTTTTTAATAATAGCAGATTCTTCTCACAGATAAAGGCTTGCTTCCACTTGCAGAGAGTCAGGAGGTAATGGACTTCCAGTGCCCACACCTTATTTTTATACATGTTTGTTTGGGGGTTTGGCTTAAACCTGTTTATGGACTTGTTTACTCAGAAAACATATGCGTATGCAAACGCAAGCGAACACATGTCCTTGCTTTCCTATGCGTTTCCATAGACTGTAACGCGATGTTTTGACACACTCCTTCCGCAAGCGTCTGCATGCGTATAGCGACGGAAATTTGACGCCTCAAAAATTACAACATGGTGCATTAGCCATACCCCGCCGCACAATGCAAAATGACGCATGGGTAAGCGAATGCAGGCGAATGCATACAAACGCATGTACCTGTGTCCATAATGTAAAATATATGAAATCTAGACACATGCGGATATATGTGTCAGAAACGCTGCGGACACAACCGCAAATGGGAAACCGGATTGTTGTACGTGGGAAAAGCAAACAAGATCTCAAGAAATTCATGAAGGAATTCAAGGTTTGCAGAGTTATGACGATGTTCCAGAATGTGATTACATGAAGATATATGAATAAATGTTGTTGTTTTTTGTTCAGGAATAAATATGGATTGTTGTTCATGGAAAAAAATAAGACATTCCCTGAAAATAAGCCCTAATTTTACCAGCAACCAATGGAGTTAAAATAGATTTCAGATATCCTTCACATTGACTATGGTTTTAATTAGAAACAAGAAAATAAATTCAAATGGAATTGAATTCTATTAAAATTTTCCAAAAATCTGCAATTGGCAAATGCAAATTTTTAAAATTCACTTCTGTGCATATTTAGCAAATTGGAGGCTGCTGGCTGCCATCTTTTTTCAACCTTAAAGGGCCAACCAATGCTTAAAAAAAATGTAAAAATCCTTATTCTCACCTTACCGCTTAACTCTCTGGCCCCCCACTCCACACCATCACCAGTCTGAGCCCAGTCACATCTGATCCCTTCCATGAGCACTGAAATCCCACTGAACAGGGATGTCATTGATTTTTGCATGACTGAGTAGAACCCTCCTCAGAACCCTAATCAGAGACAGAAATCGTGGTGGGAATCAGAAGATCCGACTAAGACCAAACAGGTTATGTTGAGGAGCAGAGGTGCTGGGGAGCAGAGTGGTAAGTTGAGTATAAGTATTTATATTTTTTTTACAAATTACATTTATTATGCTCAGACCACAAAGTATAGTAAAGGTACCTTCACACTAAACGATTTACCAACGATCACGACCAGCGATACGACCTGGCCGTGATCGTTGGTAAGTCGTTGTGTGGTCGCTGGGGAGCTGTCACACAGACAGCTCTCCAGCGACCAACGATGCCGAGGTCCCCGGGTAACCAGGGTAAACATCGGGTTACTAAGCGCAGGGCCATGCTTAGTAACCCGATGTTTACCCTGGTTACCATTGTAAAAGTAAAAAAAACAAACAGTACTTACTCACCTTCCGGTGTCTGTCACACGTCCCTCGCTGTCTGCTTCCTGCACTGACTGTGAGCGCCGGCTGGCCGTAAGGCACAGCACAGCGGTGACGTCACCGCTGTGCTCTGATTTTACTTTATGGCCGGCACTCACAGTCAGTGCGGGAAGCGGACGGCTGGGGACGTGTGACAGACAGCAGAAGGTGAGTATGTACTGTTTGTTTTTTTTACTTTTACAATGGTAACCAGGGTAAATATCGGGTTACTAAGCGCGGCCCTGTGCTTAGTAACCCGATATTTACCCTGGTTACCATTGTAAAACATTGCTGGCATCGTTGCTTTTGCTGTCAAACACAACGATACACGCCGATCTGATGACCAAATAAAGTTCTGAACTTTCAGCAACGACCAGCTATATCACAGCAGGATCCAGATCGCTGCTGCGTGTCAAACACAATGATATCGCTATCCAGGACGCTGCAACGTGACGGATCGCTATCGTTATCGTTGCAAAGTCGTTTAGTGTGAAGGTACCTTAATGGACAATAAATTCACAAAGAATAACTCCTCCACTAATTGAATTCCCTAGGAAAATCCACTTATAAAAGCTAATTTGAATTTTGCCTAATTCGCTCTTCTCTAGTTCTAATAATTCAGTCATACATTTGAAATTTCTGAAAACATTCTTACATCATATATATATAATAGACAAATGTTTACAAATACAAACAGATATCCACTAATGTCACCAATCATTCTTACTGATTTTCCAATCTTACAAAATTGTCTCATAATGAAATCCCAAACTAATAATGAATAGTGTTGAGCGATACCGTCCGATACTTGAAAGTATCGGTATCGGAAAGTATCGGCCGATACCGGCAAAGTATCGGATCCAATCCGATACCGATACCCGATACCAATACAAGTCAATGGGACTCAAGTATCGGACGGTATCTCTGATGGTTCCCAGGGTCTGAAGGAGAGGAAACTCTCCTTCAGGCCCTGGGAACCATATAAATGTGTAAAAGAAAGAATTAAAATAAAATTACGTCACGGCTTGCTGTGATTGGTCCGCGTCCCGGCAATATGGCCGCCCTGACCAATCACAAGCCGTGACGTCACGGGAGGCTGGACACGCGCTCATTTTAAAATGGGCGCGTGTCCAGCCTCCCGTGACGTCACGGCTTGTGATTGGTTGCGCCGCGGTCAACCAATCACAAGCCGGGAGGCTGGACGCGCTCATTTTAAAATGGGCGCGTGTCCAGCCTCCCGTGACGTCACGGCTTGTGATTGGTTGCGCCGCGGTCAACCAATCACAAGCCGGGAGGCTGGACGCGCTCATTTTAAAATGGGCGCGTGTCCAGCCTCCCGTGACGTCACGGCTTGTGATTGGTCAGGGCGGCCATGTTGCCGGGACGCGGACCAATCACAGCAAGCCGTGACGTAATTTCGTCACGGCTTGCTGTGATTGGTCCGCGTCCCGGCAACATGGCCGACCTGACCAATCACAAGCCGGGAATTCACGTAACCAAGTAATAGCGCGAATTTTAAACAAACAACGCTGCCGGTTCCCTCGCTGAAGTCCCGGCTGCGTCGGAGAGGTGAGTATAGCAATATTTTTTATTTTAATTCTCTCTTTTACACATTTTAACATTAATGTTGTTGCGATACCCGATACCCGATACCACAAGAGTATCGGAATCCCGGTATCGGAATTCCGATACAGCAAGTATCGGCCGATACCCGATACTTGCAGCATCGGAATGCTCAACACTGATAATGAATGAACTGTACAAACCAATATTATTCTGCAAAATGAAATGATCTTGACCTTCCAAACCAACCGCTGGGTGAATCTGTGGAGTGAAAATGTTAATGGAATTGAAATATACGTGGCAGGACGTATGTTAGCAAAGTAAGCACAGTGCGATGCATCATGGGCGCGAGATTGCATGCTATAAACATGTCCGTCAGCCAATACTAATTTTATTTTCAATTGAGTTTAAGACCTCTTTCTTAATAAACACCAAATTGAAATTGTCCTGTAGATTAGCTGACCTAAGCAACAAGCTAAATTGTTACATGATACTAATACTATTTATGTGCCCAAGAAGAGACAGCAATGTTGTAAATTAGAGCTGCGTGGCGTAGCTTCATCTGATGAGAAGATACAGGGGATATAAGTTAACATTACCAGGTAATGGAAATTTCATTTGGTTTATGCTCCTTGTACAGTTTACAGTTAATGCTGCATTTATTATTCCGGTTTTAGCACTGCTCTCATTAACCCAAATAATATTTTTATGTTTATCCATCACTTCTTACCACAGGTTCAATATGTTGGCAAAATGAAATTAAAATGAGGCACTGCAGTATCTGCAGCAGCACAATAAAGGAGGTGGCCCGGCCTGCTGCTATTTGCTTTACAGGAATTAAATATTGAATCAGCAATGTTCTAGAAAATATGCCACGATAGTTCTTCTCAAAGAATAAAATTTCTACTTAGCGAGAAAGTTAATGAAGGAGATTAATATAAAACATCCTTGTAGAGGGACATAAACCCAGTACATACTAAAATGGAGATTATAAACTGTAATAGCTATAGGTTACGGAAACTCAATTTCTATGTTGCATTTTTGTCAGTTGAACAGGAAAAGGAATGGATAGATTAGAAATAGACTGAAATGTTTAAACGGGTTTTATGACTATATTCTTCCAAGTCTTAAAAAGGTTATGAATAGATAATGGTCAATAAAGTGTTATGCGTCAACACAAGTGTTGAGCAAACGTGTATCTGGGTATTCTGATGTGCTTGACACTAGTTGAGCATTGGCTGGTGCTCAGATTGAATGCTCCAGTCCTGCCCAACATGTTTGGTGCCAGTTACACAGCCAATAAACATGTGGGGATTGCCTGCCAGTCATTGAAATACCTTGGCTATCTTGCTAGTGGCATTACTGTGATTGGTTGGCCGCATTACCTCATCAGAAGTTATAAAAGGACCTGTGCCACCACGCTCAGCAAACTGACGCCAGTGCACAGCTCAGGGACAGTTCTTAATTGAGCAAGAGAATAGTTGTCCAGACCTGTGCACAGTTTTAGGAATCAGAGTCCTCTGTTAGTGATACTTTGCTGAACCATCATAATAAAAGTCTTTCTTAGGGCTAATCTTGTGTTTTGCTGTTTCTATGTAATACATTCCCATTTAACCAGGGACAGCTGGAGCAGGGAGAGTGGCTGAATACAGCCTCTAGGCAGGGCTTAGGGCATTGCAGTCCATTGATAAATATATGGCTGCTGTGAAATTATGGTGGTATTACATTTTTAATAACAGCATGGTCTGCTACAGGAGACCACATTTTTTGTCCCAAAAATTGACTAGCAGCACAGTTTAATGTGCTTTGTGTGAAATTATGGTGGTTTGAAATTTTTTAAAACCACTTGGCTGTTACAGATGACCAAATTGTTTTTGTTCCTAAATTAACTATTGCCAACCACAAAGTTTAGGCGCCTTCACACGTCTTGGTAATTCTTCTACAGGATAAAACAGTACTGGTGAGATTCGTAGTTCATGGCTGTGTTCTATCCATCTGTACGGCTGTGACATCAGTGTGTTCATGTGTTATCCATGTCCATGTGTTTGTGTGTTATCAGTGGCTGTCAATGTGACAGGTATGGAATTAAATGCAGAATAGAAATTAAAGAGTGTTAGGTATTAAAGATGTTCAATGATAGATAGCAATGGAAAAAAAATAGATAGAGAGAGATAAATAGGTCAGCGTGCTATATAATCAGTGCTTTGTGTTTTTTTTTCTGCTTTTCTTCAATATATTAACAGTTAAAAAAACGGCGTGGGCTCCCTCCCAATGTTCAAAACCATCAGAGGGAAAGCCGACCGCTGGGGGCTGATATTAATAATCTGGGAAAGGGGACAATGTGCCTAAAGGTTCCCAGGCTACTAATAAAAGCTCACTGGTGTTTGGTTAGCCTTTACTGGTTAGTTTATGGGGACCCCAGAAAAAAATTATGTAGGTTTACCCTATAAATTCTAACCATCAAAAGCCAAACAGATAACTATGGCCTGATATTAACTGCCAGGGAAGGAGCCAGTAGCCATGACTATAGCCCCCCTCCCAGACTAAGAACATCAGCCCTCAGCAGCCCCAGAAATGGTGCATCAATAAGTTGCACCAAATCTGGGGCTAAGCTTCACTCTTCAAACTTGCCCTGGTGCGGTGGCAAGTGGGGTAAGAAATTTGGGGTTGATGTCAGCTGTTTTATAGCTGCTGACATCAAGCCCAGGGGTTATTAATGGAGAGGCATCTATAAGGCGGGTGCAATGGGAGGGTGGATAACAGCAAACAAGGAGGACTTATGGTACCAGACTGTTAGTGTGGAAGCAGGACCTGAGGAACAAATGGAGGATGGTGAGGAGGAAGATGTGATGAGCAGTCAACAGGCAGGAGATGAAAAGGATAATGATCCCTTCTTTGTTGTCTGTATTTGGCAGGGACAGAAGAAGCAAGCTTGAGTGTTACCCCACCACCAACACACCATGGACTTGAACCTCATGGAAGCGCCCGACACATGAGCACCTTCTTGCTGCACTGTCTTCCATATTGTCACCACCTCGAGGTCCGGGGCACCTACTTTCTCTTCCCCGCCTGTTCTTACCTCCTCCGGTTCTGTCCTGAGCCAGCAGGGTCACGCTCCGGTCATCCGCCGGCGCTCCAGGGCCCATCCCTGCAGACATGCTGCCCGGGTCCTTGCTCCCATGTCTGCTGCACTTCCTCGTTCCTCTCCCTCTCCTAGGGAGTGCATAGGGGGCGGGCAGGCCAGCTCTCTGGCTTCTTAAACGGCCAGCCCGTTCCTACTCACTGCCCCTCCTCCCGGCCTATCACCTGCAGGCTGGAGGGATAAAAGGATCTCAGTCACTCCTGGACTCCGCCTGGGCAACTTCTATTATCCTGAAGTTGCTGCTCCAGGTCTTGTCCTGCTATGCTTACCAATCCAGTTTGCCTGCCTTACTCTGTGTTCCTTTTTCCCCTAGGATCGTGTCTGGCCTTCTCGGCATCCTGTGTCCTGGATCCTGGACGGTTCCCTGCAGTCTTCAGCCTGCTTCCTAGTTCCACGTTCTGCCCTGTCTTTTCAGTTCATTTCTCCCCAGCCTCCTAGGTCGGTTTAACACAGGTGTCTGCTTCATCGGACCCTCTATTGGTGGTCAAGGGGAAATCCCTGTATAGGGGTCACTCCAAGCCTTGGACTCCTTAGAGGCACCCTGGTGTTGTGGTCCTGTGGCCCTCCTTTGGGGAGTCTCCCCTAGTATTTGTATTACTTTACAATAAAGCTTTTAACCTGCTTTCTTGGTCTGGCTCTCCCTTCCTGGTATCAGCAACCGCTGTATTTGCGGTCCAGAGGGTCCACCCGATAGACCCATCTGTAGGGCGTGACAGATTTTGCCCAGGCCATGGACCCCGCTGATGCCAGGTTCGATGCTCAGAGGGAGCTTGCTAGTCTCCGCCAGAGCCAGGAACAGGTTGTTGTGTTCATGCGGACCCTTGAGGCCCGTCTAGGTTCCCCTCAGGGGGTGGATGCATCTTACTCCTCTCATCTTGCAGATCTACATCAAGAGCTGGATCAACAAGGACGGATACAGACCCAGATGCTGGAGTACATGACGTCTGTGGACGAGCGGCTCTCGAATCTGCAGCGGTCTCCTCCTGCCCCGGTTGCTGCACCCGTGTTGGATCCCGTTGCCGTAGGAGGCGTCTTCTCTTCCCCTCGTCTCTGCAAACCCACCAGGTACTCTGGGGATCCAAAAATGTGCAGGGGTTTCATCAACCAATGTCAGCTGCATTTCAGGCTTCTCCCTCATCAATACCCTACGGATGTGGCGAAAGTGGCCTTTCTGGCATCACACCTGGAGGGTGAGGCCTTGGTCTGGTTCAACCCACTACTGGAGAGAGAGGACCCCATTGTATCTGATCTGCGGTCCTTCTTGGACACCTTCCGGAAGATCTTTGATGAGCCAGGTCGAGTGGCTTCGGCCACGGAGGAGTTGTTCAGCTTACAGCAAGGTACTCTCTCGGTTGGCCAATACGCCATACAGTTTCGCACTTTGGCTTCGGAGCTTCGCTGGTCTGACGAGCCCCTGATCGGTGTCTTCCGGAGAGGGTTATCCAGTCGCCTGAAGGACGAGCTTGCCGTACGAGACCTCCCCGATACCCTGGACGAATACATCTCCCTTGCCGTCCGGATGGACCGCCGCCTACAAGAACGCACCAAGGAGAGAGCCCAGGAGAGAAGACCACCTCGATTGGCACCCTCTTTTCAGAGGCCCCTGTTACCAGGTAACGCCTCGTCTGCCGAAGCACCCGAACCCATGGAGGTGGATCGTCTCCGGCTGAGTCCCCGGGAGCGTGAGGAGAGAGTCGCCCGGAGGTTGTGTCTCTATTGTGGTGGCTCCAACCACTTCCGCCGGCAATGTCCCAGAAGACCGGAAAACTCCTCCACCTAGGACAGGTGAGAGAGGCCATCCTAGGTGAGAGTGATACCTCTCTACCATTAACTGTTTCCATACAGGTGAAAATTGGTGACAGGCGGTTCTCAGAGTTGGCGTATTTGGACTCGGGATCTGCAGGTAACTTTATTCAGCGAGACATGGCTCTCCGCCTCGGCATCCCTATACACCCCCTGCAGCATCCCCGCACCATCACCTCCGTTGATGGGAGACCCCTACAAGACTCCGTTGAGGGCATTACCAGTGAGGTGGAGATTCAGATCGGAGCTCTCCATACAGAGAGGATTGCCTTTCTCGTGCTACCCACTCTCTCCCCACCTTTCTTGCTCGGTCTGCCATGGCTGCGTATGCATGAGCCAGTCATAGACTGGCGAAGTGGGGAGATCCAGCGTTGGGGTTCAGCCTGCCATAGCCATTGCCTGCTGTCCGTCCGGCCTATCTGTTTGCCTCCCTCACCTACGTCCTTGCCTGGACTTCCGGAGGCCTACTGGGCATATGCGGACGTCTTCGATAAACGAGAAGCAGAGGTCTTGCCCCCGCACAGGCCTTATGATTGTCCCATCGATTTGGTTCCAGGTGCCTCTTTTCCTACAGGACGAATCTACCCACTGTCCCCTGCTGAGACTCAGGCGATGTCAGAATACGTCACAGACAGCTTGGCCCGGGGATTCATCCAGAGGTCCTCATCCCCTGTCGGAGCCGGGTTCTTCTACGTGAAAAAGAAGGACGGGTCTTTGCGTCCTTGCATTGACTACCGTGGATTAAACGCCATCACGGTAAAGAATAAGTACCCTCTGCCTCTTATTCCAGAACTCTTCGATCGGCTCCGGGGAGCCCGGTTGTTCACCAAGCTGGACCTGCGAGGGGCTTACAACCTTGTCCGCATCCGGGCCGGTGACGAGTGGAAAACCGCCTTCAACACCCGTGATGGTCACTTCGAATACCGGGTGATGCCCTTCGGACTGTGCAATGCACCAGCCGTTTTCCAGGAGTTCGTGAACGACGTCTTCCGTGACTTGCTGTACGTATGTGTTGTGGTATACCTAGATGACATCTTGGTTTTCTCCCCAGACCTACCCACACACAGAAGAGACGTCCGACGAGTTCTCCTTCGATTACGGGAGAACCGCTTGTACGCCAAGTATGAGAAATGCCTCTTCGAGCGGTCTTCTCTGCCGTTCCTTGGATACATCGTCTCTGACTCTGGGCTGGAGATGGATCCTGATAAAGTGTCGGCCATCATGAACTGGCCTCGGCCGGTCGGGATCAAAGCCATCCAGCGCTTCTTGGGATTCGCCAACTACTACCGGCAGTTTATCCCGCACTTCTCGGATCTGGTCAAGCCCCTCACTGCACTCACACGCAAGGGAACACCTGCTAATGGATGGGCTCCAGAGGCTGAGTGCTCCTTCCAGGCACTCAAACGGGCCTTCTCCTCCGCACCAGCCCTGCACAGGCCCGTCGCTGAGAAGCAGTTCTTTCTGGAGGTGGACGCATCCTCCACAGGTGCCGGGGCCGTCCTCACGCAGAGAACCGCCTCCGGACGTAAGGTCTCTTGCGGCTTCTTTTCGAAGGCCTTTTCCCCCTGTGAGCGGAATTACTCCATTGGTGACCGTGAGTTGCTTGCCATCAAAATGGCCTTGGAGGAGTGGCGTTACCTCCTAGAGGGAGCAGTGCACCCGGTGGTGATCTACACTGACCACAAGAACTTGGCCTATCTCCACTCTGCCCAGAGGCTCAATCCTCGCCAGGCCCGTTGGTCTTTATTCTTTGCTCGGTTTGATTACCGTCTTCATTTTCGTCCCGCAGATAAGAATGTCAAGGCTGATGCCCTCTCCCGCTCTTTTCTTACCGACGATCATGAGGAGGAACCTCGTCCCATCATCGATCCATCCAAGGTGATCATGGTTGCACCGCTCCGACTGTCGCAGGTACCCCCAGGGAAGACGCTGGTGCCTGAACCTAATCGAGAACGCATCCTCCGCTGGGGACATTCCTCCTTACTAGCTGGGCACGCGGGTCTGACTAAGACCCTACAGTTGATCGGCCGGTACTACTGGTGGCCTGGGATGCGTCAAGAGGTGACAGACTACGTCTCTGCCTGTTCTTCCTGTGCCTGCAACAAGACCCCCAAACGGCTTCCCGCCGGTCAACTCTTGCCCTTGCCTGTACCATCAAAACCATGGCAACACATTGCGATGGACTTCATCACGGATCTTCCTGCATCCTCCGGGAATACTGTCATCTGGGTCGTGGTGGACAGATTTTCCAAGATGGGTCACTTCGTTTCTCTGCCTGGTCTTCCTTCGGCACCCAAGCTGGCCGAGTTGTTTGTTCTACATATCCTCCGGTTGCATGGGTTACCCTCCAACATTGTTTCCGATAGGGGAGTTCAATTCGTGTCCCGATTCTGGCGGTCTCTCTGCAGGAAACTCGATATTACCTTGGACTTCTCTTCGGCTTATCATCCACAGACTAACGGACAGGTGGAACGGGTAAACCAGGTGTTGGCAGGTTATCTACGGCACTTTGTCAACGCACACCACGACAACTGGACGTCCCTACTGCCTTGGGCGGAGTTCTCGTACAATAATCATGTTGGTGAGTCTTCACGTAACACTCCATTCTTTATTGTATATGGGCAGCACCCGAGGATCCCGACCCCCTTGGACATCGCTACTACCAATCCTGCAGCAGAGGCCGTGGCTCGTGACTTCGCCGACATCTGGAACAAGACTCGTGTAGCTCTTGAGAAAGCATCCCAGCGTATGAAGAACCATGCCGACAAAAGAAGACTTGATGCCCAGATGTTTCAACCGGGTGACAAGGTATGGTTATCAGCCAAGTACGTCCGCCTTAAGGTGCCCTCCTTCAAGCTCGGACCTCGGTACATCGGACCGTTCGAGGTGTCCCGGAGACTCAACGATGTGTGCTATCAGCTACGACTGCCTCCTTCTCTGCGAATACATAATTCTTTCCACCGTTCCCTCCTCAAGCCTGTGATCCTCAACCGCTTCTCCCAGGATCCGGGAGAGCGTCCTCCTCCTATATCGGCCAATGACGAGTATGAGGTCAGTGCCATTCTGGACGTGAAGAAGAGAGGGCGTGCCACATGGTACCTAGTCGACTGGAAGGGGTTTGGTCCTGAGGAGAGGTCCTGGGAACCGGAGGGCAACATCCATGCTCCTCGTCTCCTACGTCGGTTCCTTGCCAGTCGCCGCCCGGGGGGGCCTGGAGGGGGGGGTACTGTCACCACCTCGCGGTCCAGGGCACCTACTTTCTCTTCCCCGCCTGTTCTTACCTCCTCCGGTTCTGTCCTGAGCCAGCAGGGTCACGCTCCGGTCATCCGCCGGCGCTCCGGGGCCCATCCCTGCAGACATGCTGCCCGGGTCCTTGCTCCCATGTCTGCTGCACTTCCTCGTTCCTCTCCCTCTCCTAGGGAGTGCATAGGGGGCGGGCAGGCCAGCTCTCTGGCTTCTTAAACGGCCAGCCCGTTCCTACTCACTGCCCCTCCTCCCGGCCTATCACCTGCAGGCTGGAGGGATAAAAGGATCTCAGTCACTCCTGGACTCTGCCTGGGCAACTTCTATTATCCTGAAGTTGCTGCTCCAGGTCTTGTCCTGCTATGCTTACCAATCCAGTTTGCCTGCCTTACTCTGTGTTCCTTTTTCCCCTAGGATCGTGTCTGGCCTTCTCGGCATCCTGTGTCCTGGATCCTGGACGGTTCCCTGCAGTCTTCAGCCTGCTTCCTAGTTCCACGTTCTGCCCTGTCTTTTCAGTTCATTTCTCCCCAGCCTCCTAGGTCGGTTTAACACAGGTGTCTGCTTCATCGGACCCTCTATTGGTGGTCAAGGGGAAATCCCTGTATAGGGGTCACTCCAAGCCTTGGACTCCTTAGAGGCACCCTGGTGTTGTGGTCCTGTGGCCCTCCTTTGGGGAGTCTCCTCTAGTATTTGTATTACTTTACAATAAAGCTTTTAACCTGCTTTCTTGGTCTGGCTCTCCCTTCCTGGTATCAGCAACCGCTGTATTTGCGGTCCAGAGGGTCCACCCGATAGACCCATCTGGAGGGCGTGACACATATAATACCCATATTCTTAGGGTTAGAAACAGTGTTAACTACTGTGTTGCCACTCTGTTAGCTCCATGGTACAAGAGTAAATTTTACCAGATGCTCCCCTCTGGAAAGAGACATGCGCATGCTGGAGTATCGAAACAAGATTGTAGACAATCTTAAGAGTGGATTTCTCCAAGACAGCAATGAGGCATACAGTGTGCATCACAGTTCTAGACTTCCAACTCCAGGAATGTCAAGGCATGCAGGAGTATCTCAAGCTCAATATCAATGTCATCAGAGGGAATTTGGACCATTTTGCATTTTGGTCTTCAAAAATGGAAGAGTGACCTGAGCTCAATTTTCACGCCTTGGAGGTTTTGTCATGCCTGGCAACAAGCATTCTCTCAGAACATGTCTTCAGCGCTGCTGGTAGCATCCTGAAGGCTAAGTGCATCTGGCTGTCCACTGAAATGGTAGACTTCCTAACCTCATCAAATTGAACAAGTCATGGATCTCCAATGACTTTTGCACACCAGTCGCAGACTGTCAGACTTGACGATGGTGCTGTTTTTAGTGTCATGCATTGATCTCGTGTTATTGAAGTCTGTGCCATCTTTGTGATGTCTTCTGTACCTGGTGTTGCTAATGCTGCTGATATTACAAACAATTTTTGGAAATATGGATATATAATGTTGGGTCTCCATCTGGGGGATTACCTGTAGTGGAAGATGTTTCAGAGGCCCATTATACTGTTTCTACTCTTGTGAAATTGATGTCACTTTAGTGGTGTGTGACAATAATTTTTTGAAATGTGGAGACTTCAAGTTGAGTCTCCATCTGGTGGGTTGCCTCTTGTTGAAGGTGTGTCAGAAGCTCATTATATTGTTTCTACTCTGTGAAAATGTATGATACTTTTGTGGTGTGTGGCAATAATATTTTGAAATGTTTTCACTTCAAGTTGGGACTTCTTCATGTGTGTTGCCTTCTGCAGTAGGGCTCTCAGACCGACAGGCTAGCACTTACTTTCAGTCAACTACCTGTGTTACTATCCTTACATTTTTCTAACATTAGTGCTCTACCAAGCTGATATTTGACTAACTGCTTCTGTGCCACCATAAAATGTTCTAATGCGCGGCAATTGATCAGTCAACTACCTGTGTTACTATCCTTACATTTTTCTATCAACAGTAATCTACAAAACTGATGTTTGTGCCAACTGAGTGTGGCTGGGAAAAAAAGACAGGAAAAAAAAACAGGTTGACTGTTGCATGAGGTATCATGGCTGTTAAAGACCTGGTGGTTAGGTGCACCAGGAATGACCTGATAGTTAAACACGGAATCGGGACGAGCTCTGGGGAAATGGGAACTCTGCTGACCGCAAACCCTACTCCTATCAACACAACTAGAAATAGCCGTGGAGCGTGCCTGACTCTGCCTAGACGCCTCTTCACAGCCTAAGAGCTAACTACCCCTAAAGAAGGAAACAAAGCCTCACTTGCCTCAGAGAAATTTCCCCAAAGGTAAAAGCAGCCCCCCACAAGTATTGACTGTGAGTTAAGAGGAAATCACAAACACAGGATGAAATAGGCTTTAGCAAAGAGAGGCCAGTCTAACTAAACAGATTGAGGATAGAAAAGGGATCTTTGCGGTCAACACAACAAACTACAAAAACCACGCAGAGTGTGCAAAAAATACCCCCGAACCGACTCACGGTGCGGTGGTGCCACTCTGCACCCCCAGAGCTTCCAGCTAGCCAGGCAGTTTCATGATAGCAAGCTGGACTAGAACTTAGCAAGAAAAACCATAAGTAACAAATGAACAAGCCGGAACTTAGCTTTTGCTGGAGTAGTCAGGTCCTCAGAAAGATCCAGGAGAGATCTGAACCAGTACTAGAACATTGACAGCTGGCATGGAGTAATGATCTGAGTGGAGTTAAATAGAGAATCCAGCCTAGCCCTAAGCGAGGGCAGGTGGAGAAGGAATCTCAGAACCAGCAGCTCCACTCACAGCCACCAGAGGGAGTCCACGAACAGAACTCACCGAAGTACCATTCATGACCACAGGAGGGAGTTCGAGAATGGAATTCACAACAGTACCCCCCCTTGAGGAGGGGTCACCGAACCCTCACCAGAGCCCCCCGGCCGATCAGGACGAGCCAAATGAAAGGCACGAACCAAATCGGCAGCATGGACATCAGAGGCAACAACCCAGGAATTATCCTCCTGACCATAGCCCTTCCATTTGACCAAGTACTGAAGTTTTCATCTCAAAATACGAGAATCCAAAATCTTCTCCACCACATACTCCAACTCCCCCTCGACCAACACCGGAGCAGGAGGATCAACGGAGGGAACCATAGGCGCCACATATCTCTGCAGCAACGACCTATGGAACACATTATGGATGGCAAAAGAAGCAAGAAGGGCCAAACGAAATGATACAGGATTAAGAATTTCAGAAATCTTATAAGGACCAATGAAACGAGGCTTAAACTTAGGAGAAGAAACCTTCATAGGAACATAACGAGATGATAACCAAACCAAATCCCCAACACGAAGTCGGGGACCAACACGGCGACGGCGGTTAGCGAAACGTTGAGCCTTCTCTTGGAACAAGGTCAAATTGTCCACCACATGAGTCCAAATTTGCTGCAACCTGTCCACCACAGAATCCACACCAGGACAGTCCGAAGGCTCAACCTGCCCTAAAGAAAAACGAGGATGAAAACCAGAATTACAAAAAAAAGGCGAAACCAAAGTAGCCGAACTGGCCCGATTATTAAGGGCGAACTCAGCCAATGGCAAGAAGGTCACCCAATCATCCTGATCCACAGAAACAAAGCATCTCAGATAGGTTTCCAAAGTCTGATTGGTTCATTCGGTTTGGCCATTTGTCTGAGGATGGAAAGCCGAAGAAAAAGACAAATCAATGCCCATCTTAGCACAAAAGGAACGCCAAAACCTTGAAACAAACTGGGAACCTCTGTCAGACACGATGTTCTCCGGAATGCCATGCAAACGAACCACATGTTGGAAAAATAATGGAACCAAATCAGAGGAAGAAGGCAATTTAGGCAAGGGTACCAAATGGACCATTTTAGAGAAGCGATCACAAACCACCCAGGTGACCGACATCCTTTGAGAAACAGGAAGATCTGAAATAAAATCCATGGAAACATGCGTCCAGGGCCTTTTCGGGACCGGCAAGGGCAAAAGTAACCCACTGGCACGAGAACAGCAGGGCTTAGCCCGAGCACAAGTCCCACAAGACTGCACAAAAGAACGCACATCCCGCGACAAAGAAGGCCACCAAAAGGACCTAGCCACCAAATCTCTGGTACCAAAAATCCCAGGATGACCAGCCAACACCGAACAATGAACCTCAGAGATAACTCTATTAGTCCATCTATCAGGGACAAACAGTTTCTCTACTGGACAACGGTCAGGTCTATCAGCCTGGAACTCCTGCAGCACCCGCCGCAAATCAGGGGAGATGGCAGACAGAACTACCCCCTCTCTGAGAATACCAGCTGGCTCAGGAACCCCAGGAGAATCAGGCACAAAACTCCTTGAAAGGGCATCAGCCTTCACATTCTTAGAACCCAGAATGTCATGATTCCCAATGGCAGGGAAACATCAGAACACAAAAATAACGGACGAGCTCTGGGTGATGGAATCTCGAACTGACCGTGAGCTAAATCTACCACACAACTAATAGTAGCCAGGGAGCATACCTACGACTTCCTAAATGCCACGCACCAGCCGGAGGACTAACTACGCCTGGTAGAGGAAGGAACAGACCTGGCTTACCTCTAGGGAAATACCCCAAAAGATGATAGCAGCCCCCCACATGTAATAACGGTGAGTTAAGAGGAAAATACATACACAGTATGAAAGTAGATTTAGCAAAGAGAGGTCCACTTACTAGATAGCAGAAGGATACAAAAGAGGACTTCACGGTCAACTGAAAACCCTTTCAAAAAACCATCCTGAAATTACTTTAAAGGCCCCGTCTCACACAGCGACGCTGCAGCGATACAGACAACGATGCTGATCGCTGCAGCGTCGCTGTGTGGTCGCTGTGTGGTCGCTGGGGAGCTGTCACACAGACAGCTCTCTCCAGCGACCAACGATCAGGGGAATGACTTCGGCATCGTTGAAACTGTCTTCAACGATGCCGAAGTCCCCCTGCAGCACCCGGGTAACCAGGGTAAACATCGGGTTACTAAGCGCAGGGCCGCGCTTAGTAACCCGATGTGTACCCTGGTTACCAGCGTAAATGTAAAAAAAACCAAACACTACATACTCACCATCTGTTGCCCGTCAGGTCCCTTGGCGTCTGCTTCCTGCACTGACTGAGCCACCGTACAGTGAGAGCAGAGCGCAGCGGTGACGTCACTGCTGCGCTCTCACTTTACGGCGGCTCAGTCAGAGCAGGAAGCAGACGCCAAGGGACCTGATGGACATCAGATGGTGAGTATGTACTGTTTTTTTTTTTTTACATTTACGCTGGTAACCAGGGTAAACATCGGGTACTAAGCGCGGCCCTGCGCTTAGTAACCCGATGTTTACCCTGGTTACCAGTGAAGACATCGCTGGATCGGTGTCACACACACCGATTCAGCGATGTCAGCGGGACCTCAACGACCAAAAAAAGGTCCAGGCCATTCTGACACGACCAGCGATCTCGCAGCAGGGGCCTGATCGCTGGTACGTGTCACACATAGCGAGATCGCTACTGAGGTCGCTGTTGCGTCACAAAACTTGTGACTCAGCAGCGATCTCGCTAGCGATCTCGCTATGTGAGACGGGGCCTTAAGACTCCTGTGTCAACTCATGACACAGGAGTGGCAATTTCAGCCCGCAAGAGCTTCCAGCTACAGAGAATAACAAAAAACTGCAAACTGGACAAAAGATACAAAACAAAAGGACAAAGTCCACTTAGCTGATCAGCAGACTAGTAGCAGGAACATGCAACCGAAGGCTCTGGTTACAATGATGACCGGCAAGGAAATGACTGGAGAGCAAGGCTAAATAGGAAACTCCCAAACACTGATGGGAGCAGGTGAACTGAGACAGCAAAGCAGACACAAGTCACCAGTACCACCAGCAACCACCAGGGGAGCCCAAAAAGCGGATTCACAACACCAGAAGGTACGAAACCACAAGATTGAAACGGGAGAAAAACAGCGACCAACGAGCCTGTCTAGGATTCAACCGCTTGGCAGACTCGAGATAAGTCAGATTCTTGTGATCTGTCAAGACCACCACGCGATTATTGGCTCCTTCAAGCCAATGTCGCCACTCCTCGAATGCCCACTTCATAGCCAACAACTCCCGATTGCCAACATCATAATAACGCTCAGCAGGCGAAAACTTTCTTGAAAAGAAAGCGCATGGCTTCATTACAGAGCAATCAGAACTTCTCTGAGACAAAACAGCCCCTGCTCCAATTTCAGAAGCATCAACCTCGACCTGAAAAGGGAGCGAAACATCTGGCTGACACAACACAGGAGCCGAAGAGAAACGACGATTCAACACCTGAAAAGCCTCAACGGCCGCAGAGGACCAATTCACCACATCAGCACCCTTCTTGGTCAAATCAGTCAACGGTTTAACAACACTAGAAAAATTAGCGATGAAGCGACGGTAAAAATTGGCAAAGCCCAGAAGTTTCTGAAGGCTCTTCACAGATGTAGGCCGAGTCCAATCATAAATAGCTTGGACTTTAACAGGATCCATCTCGATAGTAGAAGGGGAAAAAATGAAACCCAAAAAGGAAACCTTCTGAACTCCAAAGAGACACTTAGATCCCTTCACAAACAAGGAATTAGCACGAAGGACCTGGAACACCATTCTGACCTGCTTCACATGGGACTCCCAATCATCCGAAAAGACCAAAATATCATCCAAATATACGATCATGAATCCATCCAGATACTTTCGGAAGATGTCATGCATAAAGAACTGAAACACAGAGGGAGCATTAGAAAGGCCGAATGGCATCACCAGGTACTCAAAATGGCCCTTGGGCGTATTAAATGCTGTTTTCCATTCATCGCCCTGTTTAATACGCACGAGATTATACGCCCCTCGAAGGTCTATCTTGGTGAACCAACTAGCCCCCTTAATCCGAGCAAATAAATCAGACAGTAGAGGCAAAGGGTACTGAAATTTGACCGTGATTTTATTAAGAAGGCGCTAATCTATACAAGGTCTCAGAGAACCATCCTTCTTGGCCACAAAAAAGAACCCTGCTCCCAATGGTGACGACGATGGGCGAATATGCCCTTTCTCCAAGGACTCCTTTATATAACTCCGCATAGCGGCATGTTCTGGCACAGACAAATTGAAAAGTCGTCCCTTAGGGAACTTGCTACCAGGAATCAAATTAATAGCACAATCACAATCCCTATGAGGAGGTAGGGTACTAAACTTGGGCTCATCAAATACATCCCGGTAATCCGACAAAAACTCAGGGACTTCAGAAGGAGTGGAGGAAGAAATTGACAACAATGAAACATCCCCATGTACCCCTTGACAGCCCCAACTGGACACCGACATTGATTTCCAATCCAATACTGGATTATGGACCTGCAGCCATGGCAAACCCAACACGACCACATCATGCAGATTATGCAACACCAAAAAGCGAATATCCTCCTGATGCGCAGGAGCCATGCACATGGTCAACTGGGTCCAGTACTGAGGCTTATTCTTGGCCAAAGGCGTAGCATCAATTCCCCTCAAAGGAATGGGATGCTGCAAGGTCTCCAAGAAAAAACCACAGCGCCTGGCAAACTCTAAGTCCATCAAATTCAGGGCAGCGCCTGAATCCACAAATGCCATAACAGAATAGGATGACAAAGAGCAAATCAGAGTAACGGACAAAAGAAATTTAGGCTGTACAGTACCAATGGTGACAGACCTAGCGAACCGCTTAGTGCGCTTAGGACAATCAGAGATAGCATGAGTGGAGTCACCACAGTAAAAACACAGCCCATTCTGACGTCTATGTTCTTGCCGTTCAGCTCTGGTCAAAGTCCTATCACATTGCATAGGCTCAGGCCTCTGCTCAGAGGATACCGCCAAATGGTGCACAGTTTTGCGCTCACATAAGTGCCGATCGATCTGTATGGCCAAGGACATTGATTCATTCAGACCAGCAGGCGTGGGGAACCCCACCATAACATCCTTAAGGGCTTCAGAAAGACCCTTTCTGAAAATTGCTGCCAGGGCACACTCATTCCACTGAGTAAGCACAGACCACTTTCTGAACTTCTGGCAATATACCTCCGCTTCATCCTGACCCTGACACAAAGCCAGCAAAATATTCTCTGCCTGATCCACAGAATTCGGTTCATCATAAAGCAATCCCAGCGCCAGAAAAAACGCATCTACATTACGCAATGCAGGATCTCCTGGCGCCAGGGCGAATGCCCAGTCTTGAGGGTCGCCACGCAACAAAGAAATAATGATTCTCACTTGCTGAATAGGGTCACCAGAAGAGCGGGGTTTCAGAGCAAGAAACAGTTTACAATTGTTTTTGAAACTCAGAAATTTAGATCTATCCCCAGAAAACAAATCAGGAATTGGAATTCTAGGCTCCAACATAGGATTCTGAACTACATAATCTTGAATGTTTTGTACCCTTGCAGAGAGTTGATCTACACTAGAGGACAGACCTTGAATGTCCATATCCACACCTGAGTTCTGAACCACCCAGAGTTTAAGGGGAAAAGAAAGGCAAAACACACTGCAGAGAAAAAAAAAATGGTCTCAGAACTTCTCTTTTCCCTCTATTGAGATGCATTAACACTTTGTGGGCCAGCTGTACTGTTATAGACCTGGTGGTTAGGTGCACCAGGAATGACCTGATAGTTAAACACGGAATCGGGACGAGCTCTGGGAAAATGGGAACTCTGCTGACCGCAAACCCTACTCCTATCAACACAACTAGAAATAGCCGTGGAGCGTGCCTGACTCTGCCTTGACGCCTCTTCACAGCCTAAGAGCTAACTACCCCTAAAGAAGGAAACAAAGCCTCACTTGCCTCAGAGAAATTTCCCCAAAGGTAAAAGCAGCCCCCCACAAGTATTGACTGTGAGTTAAGAGGAAATCACAAACACAGGATGAAATAGGCTTTAGCAAAGAGAGGCCAGTCTAACTAAACAGATTGAGAATAGAAAAGGGATCTTTGCGGTCAACACAACAAACTACAAAAACCACGCAGAGTGTGCAAAAAATACCCCCGCACCGACTCACGGTGCGGTGGTGCCACTCTGCACCCCCAGAGCTTCCAGCTAGCCAGGCAGTTTCATGATATCAAGCTGGACTAGAACTTAGCAAGAAAAACCATAAGTAACAAATGAACAAGCCGGAACTTAGCTTTTGCTGGAGTAGTCAGGTCCTCAGAAAGATCCAGGAGAGATCTGAACCAGTACTAGAACATTGACAGCTGGCATGGAGTAATGATCTGAGTGGAGTTAAATAGAGAATCCAGCCTAGCCCTAAACGAGGGCAGGTGGAGAAGGAATCTCAGAACCAGCAGCTCCACTCACAGCCACCAGAGGGAGTCCACGAACAGAACTCACCGAAGTACCATTCATGACCACAGGAGGGAGTTCGAGAACAGAATTCACAACACATGGCTCCCAGCTAAGTAGACTAACACTGCTCCATTACCTATCTTGTCTTAATTGAAACTTCAATTCAAAGCTCTAAATGCTGGCTTAGACTCGATACCTCATGCATGGCCCATGGTTGTACCATTTTCAAATTTCTATTGTGGGTCAACTGATGCTGCTTTTCCTGGCGCCTGCCCATCATTTTTGTAAATGGTTTGACTTTGACTCCAAGTTGTGTTTCCTTCATGTGTGTTGCTTGAAATTGGCAGACCTCTCAGAGCACCAGGCCTACACCTGTCACTCATCCATCTGTTAGTGATCAATGTTTCAGCTAGAAATGCTGGTCCAAGCCCTGTCCTATGCATCCATGCTGCACAATTATACTATTTGTACTCTGGGTCAATTGATTCCACTTTCCCTGGTATCTGCCACTTATTTGAGCTGTTTGGAAAGCTTTTTGTTCCTCCTCAAGGTGTTGTGTATATGATTGGTTTTGCCTCCCACTGAATTCAATAAGGTTTGGGGACGTTCGTCAAACTGAGCCTTGAAAGGTTTGCTCATCTCTAGTCACCACTTCTGTATTTTACACCCACTCCTGGTTTTGGCTTTCAAATGCAAATGTAAAATACGGATCAAATTCTGAATGTGAGAATGCAGAATAAAGGTAATGTGTCAGCAGGTTTTTGCTATGTAAACTGAGGACAGCATTAGGTAGGGGTTAAACACTGAATTCAAAGATGTGTCACATGTCAGGCTGTGTGCTTGGTTTACTCAGACTGAAGCTTTAATTACCTGGTGATTAACATTGCTGTGACTAGCTGACCCAGTGCTTGCAAGTCTGACTCTGCTGCCCTCACTGATAAGCAGCCCACTGTCTATAGAAAGTGTACACGGATCCTGATGTGAGCAGGGACAGCTTTGTACTGCATAGCTAAATCTAAAAACTCTGTGTTAGAACCACTTAACGCAATAAACTAAGTGATACATCATTGGATTCAGGGTTTCTTTGCCTACATCATGCTGCTCTCAGATAAGTTAACAAAAACCTGCTAACAGATTCCCTTTAACTGCCAAGATTTGAGAAGAATCAAATGTAAAGCAATCAGGAACTCTTTATCTTCCAGTGCTGTCATATTCCAGAACTGCAACCTCCCTGGATTGCCATGCTCAGAGACATGGCTGAGGTAAGGAAGGCTGAAACCTGACCACCACTGAACATGACTCAGACATTGAAACAGTAAGACCTTATCCTTAGGCCTCAACCTCCCTCATTACACAAATACACATTACCTGATATGATTTTAACTGATAAACATTTAGGTTTACACAGTTTGGAGTTGAAAAACCTGCATAAAAATCATAATATGGCCAAAATACTCACTTGTCCGATAATTGTGCACACAGTGTGTGGAGCCAGTGGGATACAGGGTATACTCAGGTTGGTAATAGAATGGATCATGGGTACCTGCATTATTCTAAAGACTCATTAAAATATCCTTTTTTCAAGAATGTGTTTGATCCATGTGGAGTGCCCACTGGGGCCTAGGGATACTCGGTACCGGGTCTGGTGGTCGTTAAAGGGGTGGTCACAGTGGCAGTGACCCGGTCCGTGGCCCTGGGCATCCAAGTTAAAGTAAAGGACTTTAAAAGGGTTGTTGAATTAAAGAATAAAGTTTGTTAATGCAACACCTGTGGTATTCAGTCAGGAATGACCGACGCTGCTTAAAGGGGTCCACTGGGGTGATGGTACTGCAGCAGGGATGGTATGGCTTCCCACAGGTGAAGCTGGGTCCCCAGGGCTCCTGGTGTAGTAGGGACAGGTGGTAGATGGTGTAGAAAGAATCAGAGGACACAAAGTTGCAGTGTCTTTACCTTTAACTGGTATAAGGCAGCCACAGTCCAGGGTACGGATCACAGTTGCTGGTGAGGTCTGGCCAGCTTGGAAGTGATTCAGGAATCCTCCTAGCCAGGTGGGGTTGGAAGCCTTCTTCTCTGTGCTGTGTTGTAGTCCTTTGCTGCCTTAGGCCCCCCACAAGGTCCTCACTTTCTCTCTGTCCCTTTTAGTAGGACACTACCCACATGGCAGGCAACTCGAGCCTTTTTACAGGTGTCTCTAATTATGACTCTGGGCTCTATGTGCTGCTGTGCCTTCAGGTGTTATTGGTGGACAGGCGACTTGCAATCTCCTGTCCGCCGGTTTCTGCTGTGGGGCATACAGTTACCCCCACAACCTTGGTCTTCCGTCTACCGGTATTCTGTGCTTCAGCAGCATGCAGGAAGCTCAGTTGCAGCTCCCCTCCAGGTCTTCACTCTCCTTTGATCACTCTCCACAGACTGTCCTGTCTCTCTCTTTCCTTTCCAGGAGCTGCAGAACCACGGGTCTGATCGGCCCCAGCTTTCCTTACAGGAGCTGCAGCACCTCACGTCTGCACAGCTCCTGCCTTCTTCCTCTCTCTCCACTCTCCTCTCACAGACTACCCCAACCCTATCAGACTGACTTAACTCCTCCTCCAGCTAGAATATATAGGGAAGTTCCCCTGAATTCGGGTCACAAACTCCCCATTCTGGCCTGGGGTCAGAACAGTGTTGCATGTACTGGTTACCTGTTAAAGGGATCCTTCCTCACTTCCAAGCACCCGAGAGGAAGGCAATACCACTGTAACAACCAGTTACCTGGGGTGTTACACATGTTTTTCACTGGTAGAACTATTATCTTTTTTCTAGACAGTTTATCACTTAGACATGTCTATAATTTATTTCAGTAATTTATCAAAATCACATATAAATATTTATGGGTCATACCAAATTACAGGGAGCACACAAATGCCATCTATGTACTATCATTTTTAAGACTATAGTGGGGCAGAGAAGCAATTATTTTTTTCGGCATAGAATAAAAACACTGATCGACCAAACACTGATGAATATAAAAATTTTTTTCACACACTAGAAAAAATAAAGCCAAAGACCAGAGGACAGTGGCAGGTGGGGAAAAGCCAGAGAGATTGAAGTGCAGTGTTCAACCCCTGCACTTGCAAATAAAACTTCCAGGGTGGAATTCTCTACAATTTCCAAACAACCAGCAAGGTAAGGATTTAATGAGCATAAAATGGCCTTTATACACATGGCTTTAGTTAGGGGGCCTAAGGTAATGATGACAGATTCCCTTTAAGAATATTTGCCTACCTAAAAAATATTAGCCCCACAAGCATCTTATTTTATTAAAAAAAGGAAAAAAAGTCACACAAAAAATCTTAGAGTGCATGAGCATTGCTTAAATAACCAGACTTCCTGTAGCATTCAGGTCCATAATTTCTCTCAAGCAAATCACAGTGCAAGGTATGGTGGTTTGGTTAAGTATGGTAAAACCTTGTCACTTTGGCCAGAAGACGTGCGTGCTGCATACAGCAGTTAAACAATAGTTTTTGATATATACAGTTGCATGCAAAAGTTTGGGAACCCCTGTTTTCAATTACTGTTGTGAACAGCTAAGCAAGTTGAAGATGAAATAATCTCTAAAAAGCCTAAAGTTAAAGATGACACATTTCCTTTGTATTTTAGACAAAAAAAATTGCAATTTTCTTTTTCATTTTAAAAATTACAGAAAGAAAAAATGGGGGATATGTGTGCTCAAATAACTTTGACCAATATTTCAGACCTTAGTTGGCCTTTTTGAATTATGGCTTGTTCACTATCATCATTAGGAAAAGCTAGGTGATGCAAATTTTCCAGCTTTATTAAAACCCAGCCTCCTCTAAGCTTTTGCCAAAATAACTGCAGCCATGGGTTCTTCTGAGCAGCTGCCTAGCACTCTTTCAGTCAAATTTTCAGTCAGAGCTGCTCATAGGATTTCTAGAAAGTCAAATCAGAACCCCTGTTTGAATGCAAAGGACCTTCAGAAAGATTTAGCAGACTCTGGAGTTGTGGCACATTGTTCTACTGTTCAAAGACACCTGCACAAATATGGCCTTTATGAAAGAGTCATCTGAAGAAAACCTCTCCTGCATCTTCACCATAAAATTCATAATCAGAGGAATGCAAAAGAACATCTAAACACACCGGATGCATTTTGGAAACAAGTCTTGTGGATCAATGAGGTTAAAATAGAACTCTTTGGCCACAATGATCAAATTTATATGTGGAGAAAAAGGGGCACAGAATGTGAGTATAAGAACATCATGCCAACCATTAAGCATGGGGGTAGATCAATCAAGCTTTGTGGTTGTGTAGCAGTTAATGAGATGGGGAACATTTCTCGGGTAGAGGAAAGAATGGATTCAAAGAAATGTCATCAAATACATGATGCAAACATGACAGCAAGCCGTGACGTAATTTCAGGTCCTGATGCCTATTTCTGCATTCAGGACCTGAAATTACGTCACGGCTTGCTGTGATTGGTCGCGTCGCGGTCACATGGGCGGCACGCAACCAATCACAAGCCGTGACGTAATTTTAAAAATGCGCGCGTCTCCTGCCTCCCGTGACGTCATGGCTTGTGATTGGTCGCGTCGCCCATGTGACCGCGACGCGACCAATCACAAGCCGGAACGTAATTTTAAAATCATGAATGCCTAGAATTAGGCATTGAGGACCTGAAAATTACGTCACGGCTTGCTGTGATTGGTCGCGTCGCAGCCACATGGGCGGCACGTGACCAATCACAAGCCGTGACGTCACGGAAGGAAGTAAAAGCGCGCATTTTAAGCAAACAACGCTGCTGGTTCCCTCGGTGAGGTCCAGGCTGCATCGGAGAGGTGAGGGTATAGCAATATTTTTTATTTTAAGTCTTTATTTTACACATTAATATGGATCCCAGGGCCTGAAGGAGAGTTTCCTCTCCTTCAGACCCTGGGAACCATCAGGAATACCGTCCGATACTTGAGTCCCATTGACTTGTATTGGTATCGGGTATCGGTATCAGATAAGATCCGATACTTTGCCGGTATCGGCCGATACTTTCCGATACCGATACTTTCAAGTATCGGACGGTATCGCTCAACACTAGTTCCCACATAACATAAATTCCACATTTCTTTGTGCAGAAAATCTGCTGTGTTTAACTATCCAAGCAATGTGGCTGTGATTTCATGAAAACCTTTGCCCACTGCACGTTTAAAGACACTGTTGCACTGTGCATTTTTTGTGCTTTTTTATAGGCTTCTAGGGGAAGTCTGAAAATAACACAAATAAATAACACACATAAAATATGGTTATAAAAAATGCTTCTAATTAAAACACCTTGCAGAATCAAGGTGCTAAAAAATAAATTAATGAAAATGCCACTGAACATCAAAAACATATCAAATAAATGTGAAAATGCAGAAAAAAATGCAGAAAAAGCAAAATAACCAGAGAAGATTTTTATTGCATAAATGGAATGGACCCCTTCAGAAAATATAAAGATCAAAAGCAATTGAGAAAATTGCCATGTTCACACAATGCATTTGTAGTGTGTTTTACTCTGAAGAGAGAAGCTCCTGCAAGAGCTGGGTACACAGGGTGCACAATAATAAATTAGCATAAATTGTTCAAAATACATATAAGGCTGGCACTTGAAATCAATATTCTAACGACCATTCTGATGACTGCCACCACCAGAAATATGAAGAGATGCAGAATGTAAAACATATCATGTTTTTTTGAAGATAAATTAAAACAATATTATCAAGGGAAATAAAAAAGCAAAAATGTTTCACCATGAGAGACACCACTAAATCCCAAAAGGGAATTGATAACAAATTAGTAGGAATATCTATAATATAACGCTGGGAGCATCACTCTGTCCGAAGCCTTTATAGACTGCGCAAGCGCAAGCGCCAGTGCAGTCTGGACCCCACAGAGTGACACTCCCAGGAGATCGCGGTGTGCGTAAGCACTGAACGCACACCGCGATCTCCAACGGAGAAGCAGGGACAAGCCAGGAGGGTGAGTATGCAATATTTACCTGTCCCGTTCCACCGATGCGAGCAGCTCCATCCTCTGCCTGTGACGTTCAGTTCAGAGGGTGAGATGATGCGCTTAATGCGCGACGCCCTCTGACTGAACAGTCACAGCCAGAGGACCCGGAAGAAGGAGCGGCACGCAGCAGTGGAACGGGGGACAGGTAAATATAGCAAGTGCCGGGGGCCTGAGCTAGCGGCGACTCCGGCACCTGACCCCCACAGCGCGCCGGTGTCCCTGCCTGCTCAGGCCCCCAGCACTCGGTGCCACGCACAGCCGCCCGCACTCTCAGCACCACCATGCACAGCCGCCCGCACTCAGCACCGCCACGCACAGCCACCCGCACTCACCACCGCCACGCACAGCCGCCTGCACTCACCACCGCCACGCACAGCCACCCGCACTCACCACCGCCAGGCACAGCCGCCCGAACTCAGCACTGCCATGCACAGCCACCCGCACTCACCACCGCCACGCACAGCCGCCTGCACTCACCACTGCCACGCACAGCCGCCCGCACTCAGCACAGCAACGCACAGCCGCCCGCACTGAGCACAGCCACGCACAGCCGCCCGCACTCAGCACAGCCACGCACAGCCGCCCGCACTCAGCACAGCCACGCACAGCCACCCGCACTCACCACAGCCACGCACAGCCACCCGCACACACCACCGCCACGCATAGCCGCCCGCACTCAGCACAGCCACGCACAGCCACCCGCACACACCACCGCCACACATAGCCGCCCGCACTCAGCACAGCCATGCACAGCCGCCCGCACTCAGCACCGCCACGCACAGCCGCCCACACTCACCACAGCCACGCACAGCCGCCCACACTCAGCACCGCCACGCATAGCCGCCCGCACTCAGCACAGCCACGCACAGCTGCCCGCACTCAGCACAGCCACGCACAGCCGCCCGCACTCAGCACTGACACGCACAGCCGCCCGCACCCAGCACTGCCACGCACAGCCACCCGCACTCAGCACCGCCATGCACAGCCGCCCGCACTCAGCACTGCCACGCACAGCCGCCCGCACTCAGCACCGCCACGCACAGCCACCCACACTCAGCACCGCCACGCACAGCCGTCTGCACTCATCACAGCCGCCCGCACTCAGCACAGCCACGCACAGCCACCCGCACTCAGCACAGCCACGCACAGCCGCCCGCACTCAGCATCGCCATGCACAGCCACCCACACTCAGCACCGCCACGCATAGCCGCCTGCACTCAGCACAGCCGCCCGCACTCAGCACAGCCACGCACAGCCGCCTGCACTCAGCCCTGCCACGCACAGCCACCCGGACTCAGCGCCGCCCGCACTCAGCACCACCACGCACAGCCACCCGCACTCAGCACCGCCACTCACAGCCACCCACACTCAGCACCGCCACGCACAGCTGCCCGCACTCACCACAGCCACGCACAGCCGCCTGCACTCACCACAGCCACTCACAGCCGCCCGCACTCACCACAGTGACGCACAGCCGCCTGCACTCAGTGCAGCTGCCCGCACTCAGCACAGCCGCACTCAGGCAGTAGAGCTGGATAGAGAAAGATGGGAGCAACATATGACAGAATGGAAACAGGAATAGCCAGAATGGGTGCAGCACATTACAACAGAATGGGGGCACAGGATGGAAGCAGCACATGACAGAATGATTGCACACGATGGGAGCAGCACATGACAGAATGGGGGCGCACACATGACAGGATGGGGTGCAGGATGGGAGCACATGACAGGATGGGGCGCAGGATGGGAGCACATGACAGGATGGGAGCAGCACATGACAGAATGGGGGCACAGGATGGGAGCAGCACATGACAGAATGGAGGCACACACATGACAGGATGGGGGTGTAGTATGGAGCAGCATATGACAGGATGGGAGCACAAGACAGGATGGGGACTCAGGATGGAGCAGCACATGATAGGATGGGGGCACAGGATGGAACAGCACATGACAGGGATGCAGGATGGAGCAGCACATGACAGGATGGGGCGCAGGATGGGAGCACATGACAGGATGGGGATGCAGGATGGAGCAGCACATGACAGGATGGGGGCGCAGGATGAAGCAGCACATGACAGGATGGGAGAGCAAGATGGGAGCAGCACATACCAGGATGGAGACCATATACAATTATAAATGCTCGCCACCCAGGAGTAGAACGGGTTCAATAGCTAGTTTAAATATAGTCAGGAATAACAGCCAAAAAGCATCAGTGCTATTGCTATACAGATAGTAGAACCCACATGACACAGATCAATCCCCACAAGTACTGAGCAAAAATAAATATAACAATAAAGGTGGAAACAATCTGCTGTCACAAAAGGTTAGGGTATATCTAAAATAGCTACCTGACAATGTGAGTGGTGACTCCCCACCCCGACGTGTGTTTCATCGCTGGCTCCTTCCGAGAGCTTAATAATATCTCTATGCATCCAGGCACCAGTCTCACAAAGCAGTGGATGGACCCATTGGCTTACTGTTACGAGCTGCGTACTTCAGAGCGTTGTTCAGACTGATTGGTAAGGGTCTCAGGACATCCACAGATCACAACCATATCACAATCATTGGAGTAAAGTCCTCAGCTTAGACCTTTTGCCTTATTGTTTCAGTGATCAGTGGGATACCCAACAAGTCAACTCTTGCGGATGAAAACTTTCAATGTATTTATACAACATGCAAACGAAAACTGTCCTGAAATGACAGTTGCATTATGGAGGATGAAAGCAGAACTGATTTCATAGTTCAATAAAAGGGAGTCACTTTTTTTGTGATTTAGAAAGCTGGACATTTCATTTTTGTTCCAATATATTGAGAATGTGAATAATGGTAGTTCTCTGAATATTGTAAAATTAATCATGTTTCTCTGACCTGAATTGTAGTACTCATATAGTAATGTTTCAGAATGAGAGAGCTATATTTATCCAGCACCAAAATAATAAAAAAAGAAGACCTATGAAGTTAAAATAAAGGAACTAGAGGTACAGAAGATAGCTATATTTTATTGCAGCATACATTGGAAAATCTCATGTATTTACATTTAATGTAATGCAAAATGATTATTGGATTTAGCTTGGCAGATAAGTGCTGATCAGATAATTCATTTTAAATAAAATCCGGGAATTATTCATAGAGACAAATTTGATCTTGCATGCATGATATTCTATTGCAAAAGATCAATAACAATTTTTTACTTAAAGCTGAAATGCAGGTAAAAATAATTATTTTACAAAAGGATTATAATAGTAAATATTGATGAGTTAAACTGAGTGAATTAGTAGTAATTGCTTTGAATTTATTTGATTATAAAACCCTATGACATAAATGGGTTATCTTGGATTAGAAAAAGGCTTTGATTTTTTCCAGAAACATTGCCCTGCTCATAGACTTTTGTTGATCTTGTAGTCTTGTCATATTTCTATGAAGTCTTTAAGTATTCATTTTCTGTCAGGTTAAAAAAATGCAGTAATAATGTATAGGCTATGCTCACACAGAGTTTTCTGAGGTGTTATAAAATCAATTAATCAAGCGGAAACCAATTCGGGAAACTTTCCTTTTTTGGGGCAGGTTTTGAAGAAATTTTTCTGCTCCTGAATAATTTCCTACAGCAGTTTTGAAAGAGTGTTTGTTAGGGTTGGCGGATTGCACTGAATAAAAATAAATAGAGAAGTGCAATCATAACCCGGGGTCACCGTCCAGAGATGTATAACTGCTGCTAGAGAACAATGATGGAACTAAACAGCGAGCGATTGCCAAAAAATGCACTGTGTTAAACGCCACACAGTGTGAACAACACTCAGAGTACCCAGCTCGGTTACTACACGGAGTGGTACTGTGAGAAGTAGTTAGAATACTAAACCCTGTTAAACGTCACAGGGGAAGAAACACAAAGGTAGAAGCCGCTCTGCCAGTAAACTGTGCTAACCACGAACGGGAAGCAGAAGTGGAGTAACGGAAATTAAGTCAAGTGCAAGATCCTGTCGCTTTCTCAGAGAAGTCTAGCCTGAGGGTTGGACTTGCTCTGTAACTCAACTGTGCTAACAGCACACATGAAGGAAACAGATGCTAAGCCAAGGAGTAATTACCAAGTCCTAACCCTACCTGCCCACATAGTACTCTCTGTATATAGAGCGACACACTTGAACA
Organism: Ranitomeya variabilis; assembly: GCF_051348905.1. Classification (NCBI taxonomy): domain Eukaryota; kingdom Metazoa; phylum Chordata; class Amphibia; order Anura; family Dendrobatidae; genus Ranitomeya; species Ranitomeya variabilis. The sequence continues at coordinate 448,319,440 of NC_135237.1, read as the reverse complement.
TGCAACCAAAGTGGTAGCGTATCCATTCACATACACCACACATTAGTGATACTAGCGTGCCCGTGTGCACCGCTGGAGGTCTTTTATACCCAAGGCTCCACCGGAAACATTCACGCCCAGTCAGCCGAGATGTTGCCCGAGGGCCAATCTGGAGCTGCTACCTCATCGGTGCAACAACCTTCAGACCACCAATAAGGAGATGCTACATCACAGACATGCTCAGTAGGGAAATCTCTGGACTTAGACTCCCAAGCATCAGGCTGCACCTGCATATCGCTGGTTACCATAGGCTTGACTGGAAAACCAGCAGTAACCAAACAAATACCATGAGCCTAAGCAAGACACTAAGACATTGGTTTGTGCTGAGCAGCACTAGAAGCGGCTGGGCAGTATGGGAGACCACAGCACCAGGCAATGCTTGGGATCTATCCCACGCAGCGGGAGAATCCTGACCCCTAACAGTGTTTTTCTGAAGAATTTTGATACTTCTGTGCTTAGATTGAAGCAGATGCCTTCAGGATCTTCTTCAAAAAAGTAATATGTCAATTTTTTTATTTCCACAAGGCATCTTCAAAAATCTCAATTCTGAATTCAAATTTAGAAAATATATACCAGTATACGATCAAGACATTTTCTTTCTTTAAGGCGTAATCTGCCACAGTAACCATCAGAAAACAATAAAATGAATGAAAACATACATTTCTTTGTAAAAACGACTTACTGTTCATATGTTCAGGTTTTTTAAAGTCTTGTATCTGCTACATGTGATTTGCATGGACCAGCACAAATCCACATACCCAGCCAGAACCACCACTTTAATGAAATGTGCCATGGTGCAACAGACATATACATTGCTCACCCTTACTGCCCTGTGCCACGTTACAGGTAGATGTTTTGTACTTCATAATGCAAGTCAACGATAAAGCTCGAAAGATGCCTTGTAGCTACTCAGACATCTTTAAAGCGTTCTGCCATTGTTTTTGCTTAAAAAAATGATGATTTCGTAATTTTTTGTTGAAGTGAAAAAAAATTATTGAAAAATAACAGTAAAAAATACTTAAAAAAACCCCAATAACAGAAAAAACAGCAGCCAAATCCATCAGCAAGAAAATGACCTAAAAATGACACAGCAGACACTTTAGGAAAAATGTTTCCTGGAGCATCTTCAGCTTTAAAAAGATGATCAGTTCACCTGATTCCAGTGTAAATGAGTAAAAACATTTTCCAAACACTTTTTAAGCTCTTTTTAGTGAGGATTTTGGAGCAGATCTTACTGCAAAAAAAAACTGGATGGCTGATGAGGAAGGCCCGGAGAAGTGAGTAAAAGGATTTTTTCAACATTTTGATCATCTTTTACGGCTCAGTAAAATGGTAGCCAGGGGCTACTATTTTACTGAATCTGCACAGAAACAAACGATAAAAAAATCCTTGTTTGGCAAAAGCTGATTTTTTTAAAATTAGTGTAGAATTCAATTCCTCTCTAATTGATTTGCTCATCTCTAATTCCAATGCATTCGTTAATAATTTCCTGCACCATTTCAGTGCCTTTTTAGATGCATTTCAGGTGGAATCCACCGAAAAAACACATCATGAGCACATAAACTAAAAGGTCTTTTGCCACCAATAACCATTTTATGTAGTCCATCCATATTCTATTCCGTTCACCTTGGTACTGAGAAATTAGCAGAGGGTCATTCTGATTCAAGTGATGCAGTTTCTAAAGCTCACCCTGAAGGTAATAATACTTATATGCTTGGATTAATTATCTTTAGCTAAACTCATCAATCCATAATGATGAGACATATAAGTATCCCAATATTATAGTATACCTGGAGTGTTACTTTAACAACTGCTGGAATATTTAAATCATATCTTTAAAAATATCATTTCTAAATTTTGGAGCTTAAAATTATCTTTCAACCTAATTTACTTTTCTTTTCCAATTTAACTTTCCTCCAATTGAGAAGCTGAGTGACTGCTTCCCTGAGGCAACGCTGTGAACCTCATCCATGTCAGATCTTGATTTCACCACCTGCTGTATGAGTAAGTTTGCTGCAAATTCATCTTTTGACTACCTTCTGTGTATTTCAACCTTTGGGAACTAATTAGTGCATTTATGTATTTTTTCTATATTTCTCTTCTAAGAAGAAACCGCTAGATTACTTTTTATTTTATGTAGAAAATAGACTTTTATAAGTTTAAATACTTTATCTGATTTTGTCATCACTGGTTTAAAATGTAAAGAGAAAAAAATGATAAAGGGGCTTTCTCATCTTCTTCTATGGATTAATTTACACTTTGCCAAGTATTTAAAAAGGTCTCCATTCTGAATTTTCTGGTCATTAAAAATCATGAGCAAATATTTTCACTGTAGTACGAATAGACACTCTATCCTTGGCTGAAAGCCATCTTTAAGTTGGTCTCACAAGCAATCACCTAGTCATTCCCCATGTTTCTAGCTCCGGTTAGTGTGATAAGCGGTACTGCGAACATTGCTCACTGACTTGCTCTTCCTCCTATGCTGACATCATCTAACAATTTGATGCCTATAAGTAACGTATTTTTTCCTTTTTTAATATGTTCAGAAAATCTGATCAAAACGACAAATCTTTAGACGTTTGATCACAAAATATTGAACCTATATGTATATAAATTATATAAATTTTATGGTGTTCAAGAAGTAGAATTATAGATGTACAGTAGAACTAGAATTAGTGATGCGCTGTCTGTTACTTTATAAAATGGGAAGACCCTTTTAATGTTTATTCAAAGTGAAATTGACACTGAATTCATGTTTCCTTTATGGTTCTTTCACACTGGCGTCAATTCTCTCATGTGGGAGAACCTGTCCGATTATTCTAATAATCTGTCACAGACTAAACTGTCAGAGTTTGATCCGAGCATGATCTTACTGCGATCTGATTATCTCGCATGAGAAAATCGCAACACATATGCGGAGAAGATGGAGAGTCTTCTCCATTCTCTGTCTTCTCCATTCTCTGTGAGCGTACATCGGCCTGCACTCGGTTGACATATGAGTGCAGTCCAATATTTCACACACACCTATAGACTAGTATGGGTGCGTGTGGTCCAAATAATGGAGCCACTCGCAGGTTGCTGCAATAATTTTCTCATGTTGAATTGCAAATCTGCACTGGAACAGAGCACAACATTGGGCTGAGTACTCTCCGATAAAACATTGGATAGCACTAGTGTGCATTATTCGGGTGTGTAAGTAAGCTCTTACAGACAAAGATACCTTTATGGGCTATTCTTATTTTTTACTTAACCCCTTTCTGCCAACGGACAGAATAGTACATCCGATGGCAGAATCCCTGCTTTGATGCGGGCTCTGGCAGTTGGCCCGCATCAAAGCCAGGACATGTCAGCTGTTTTGAACATCTGACATGTGCCCGCAATAGGCGCTGGTGGAATCGTGATCTGCCTGGGCCTATTAACTAGGTAAATGCCGCTGTCAAACTCTGACAGCGGCATTTAACTAGCACTTCCGGCCATCGGGCCGGAAATGCACGCATCGCTGACTCTTGTCTCGTGATCGGGGGTCAGCGATGCATCAGCATGATAACCAGAGGTCTTCTGAAGACCTCTATGGCTGTTGTTGCCAAATTACTGTGAGTGCCACCCTGTGGTTGGTGCTCACAGCAATGCTGTCGTTCCGCTACATAGGCACGATCTGAATATCGCTCCTATGTAGCAGAGCCGATCAGGCTTTGCCAGCTTCAAGCCTCCCTATTGAAGCATGGAAAAAGTAAAAAAACTGTTTTAAAAAATATGAAAAAAATAAAAAAAAATGTAAAAGATCAAATCACCCCCTTTCACCTCAATCAAAATAAAACAATAAAAATAAAATCAAACATACACATATTTGGTACTGCCATGTTCAGAATCGCCTGATCTATCAATAAAAAAAGGATTAACCTGATCGCTTAATGGCGTAGCAAGAAAAAAATTCAAAACACCAGAATCATGTTTTTTTGGTCGCCGTGACATTGCATTAAAATGCAATAACGGGCGATCAAAAGAACGTATCTGTACAAAGGTGGTATAATTAAAAATATCAGCTCGGCATGCAAAAAATAAGCACTCATGTGACCCGAGATCAAGAAAAATGGAAATGCTACGGGTCTCAGAAAATTGCGCAATTTTTTTAGCAAAGTTTTGAGATTTTTTACTACTTAGATAAAATATAACCTAGACATGTTTGGTGTCTATGAACTTGTAATGACCTGGAGAATAATAATGGTAGGTCAGTTTTAGCATTTAGTGAACCTAACAAAAAAGCCAAGCAAAAAACAAGTGTGGGATCGCACTTTTTTTTCAATTTAACCGCACTTCGAATTTTTTTCCTGTTTTGTAGTACACGACATGGTAAAACCAATGATGACTAGGGTTGAGCGACTTTCATTTTTTTAAGATCGAGTAGGGTTTTGGGAAACCCGATTTTGTCCAGAGTCGAGTCGAGTGCAGTCGGCCGATTATCGCTAAAAGTCGGGGATCGACCGAAACACGAAACCCAATGCAAGTCAATGGGGAAGCATAGTCGGCAGTGAGTGGAGGCCAGGAAAACACCTACAGTGCCCATTTTAATGCCAAAAACATCCATTCTTGTTTCTGAAGCTTGCCAATCTTAATTAACTGTATAATAATAGTTGGGCATAGGGAATTGGGGGAAAGTTGTGGGGGGAGTAGGGCTGGCTCAAGTTTTTCGTGGGCCCAGGAAATGCGGACTACGTCACGGCGGTGTTGCAGGGAAAGGTAAGTATTTAAAAGTTGCAAGTGCTGTGATCCTGAGCAAGCAGGGGGGGCCCACTCGTTCGCATTGCCACTGGCACAGGGCCCCTCAAAGTACGGCGGTGTGTTTGCATGGCGGGGGCGCCTCCCACCAGCAGCGACACTTTTGCGTACTCTGAGGGGCCCTGTGCCAGTGACGTCGCCAACGAGTATGCCCCCCCACCTGATGAAGGAACCTGCACTTTCATCTGCACCTTCCTCTTTGTCCCTGTGTAAGGTGGTATAACATGCGGGAAGGGGAACCTTACTTTCAGCAGGGACAGATTCTGGCTGTGTAGAGTACAAGGGGAATGTAGTGGTCTAGGTCAATGTACCAGCAGACTCATTTAGCAGTGGCTGGGCAATGGGCAGGATGAGGAGGAAACAGATATAGGGCCAAAGAATAAAGTAGGCTACATGCAGTTCAAAATTGGTAACAGGACTAAACAGGCGGCATTGCTTTGTTCAGTGGAGTAGCAAACCCAAGAGCAGCAGACACTGTTTCAAGGGCCTAACCACACTAGTAGGCCAAATGCAGTTTAATATCTGATAGTATAGGGCGAAAGCCAGAATGTGGAAGCTCAGCTTTGTTCAGTTGAGGACAACACCAGGGAGGGGCAGACACCTTTAGTAGGCCGGAAAAGCCTATTGCATTTTTTAAAATGGTAATTTGGAGCAGAAGGTTGAAGCTCAGCTTTATTTAGTTGAGGGCAACACCAGGGAGGGGCAGAAGCCGTTAGTAGGCCCTAACCACCATTTTTTTTTTTTAAACCACATAATGAGAGCCGGAAGGTTGAAGCTCAGCTTTATTTAGTTGAGGACAACACCAGGGAGGGGCAGAAGCCGTTAGTAGGCCCTAACCACCATTTTTTTTTTAAAACCACTTAATGAGAGCCGGAAGGTTGAAGCTCAGCTTTATTTAGTTGAGGACAACACCAGGGAGGGGCAGAAGCCGTTAGTAGGCCCTAACCACCATTTTTTTTTTTTAAACCACATAATGAGAGCCGGAAGGTTGAAGCTCAGCTTTATTTAGTTGAGGACAACACCAGGGAGGGGCAGAAGCCGTTAGTAGGCCCTAACCACCAATTTTTTTTTTTTTAAAACCACTTAATGAGAGCCGGAAGGTTGAAGCTCAGCTTTATTTAGTTGAGGACAACACCAGGGAGGGGCAGAAGCCGTTAGTAGGCCCTAACCACCATTTTTTTTTAAAAACCACTTAATGAGAGCCGGAAGGTTGAAGCTCAGCTTTATTTAGTTGAGGACAACACCAGGGAGGGGCAGAAGCCGTTAGTAGGCCCTAACCACCATTTTTTTTTTAAAACCACTTAATGAGAGCCGGAAGGTTGAAGCTCAGCTTTATTTAGTTGAGGACAACACCAGGGAGGGGCAGAAGCCGTTAGTAGGCCCTAACCACCATTTTTTTTTTTTAAACCACATAATGAGAGCCGGAAGGTTGAAGCTCAGCTTTATTTAGTTGAGGACAACACCAGGGAGGGGCAGAAGCCGTTAGTAGGCCCTAACCACCAATTTTTTTTTTTTTAAAACCACTTAATGAGAGCCGGAAGGTTGAAGCTCAGCTTTATTTAGTTGAGGACAACACCAGGGAGGGGCAGAAGCCGTTAGTAGGCCCTAACCACCATTTTTTTTTAAAAACCACTTAATGAGAGCCGGAAGGTTGAAGCTCAGCTTTATTTAGTTGAGGACAACACCAGGGAGGGGCAGAAGCCGTTAGTAGGCCCTAACCACCATTTTTTTTTTTAAAACCACATAATGAGAGCCGGAAGGTTGAAGCTCAGCTTTATTTAGTTGAGGACAACACCAGGGAGGGGCAGAAGCCGTTAGTAGGCCCTAACCACCATTTTTTTTTTTTTTAAAACCACTTAATGAGAGCCGGAAGGTTGAAGCTCAGCTTTATTTAGTTGAGGACAACACCAGGGAGGGGCAGAAGCCGTTAGTAGGCCCTAACCACCATTTTTTTTTTAAAACCACTTAATGAGAGCCGGAAGGTTGAAGCTCAGCTTTATTTAGTTGAGGACAACACCAGGGAGGGGCAGAAGCCGTTAGTAGGCCCTAACCACCATTTTTTTTTTTAAAACCACATAATGAGAGCCGGAAGGTTGAAGCTCAGCTTTATTTAGTTGAGGGCAACACCAGGGAGGGGCAGAAGCCGTTAGTAGGCCCTAACCACCATTTTTTTTTTTAAAACCACATAATGAGAGCCGGAAGGTTGAAGCTCAGCTTTATTTAGTTGAGGGCAACACCAGGGAGGGGCAGAAGCCGTTAGTAGGCCCTAACCAAAGTTGAAGGCCAAATGCAGTTTAATTTCTGATACTATAGGCCGAAAGCCAGAAGGTGGAAGCTCCGATTTAGACAGTGGAGGACAATTTGAATTAGGGACTGCAGACAGACTTAGTAGGCTGTCCCCTGTGGACCATGCATCCACCACATTAACCCATTGCGCCGTAATGGACACGTAATCTTCCGTGGCCATGCCTACAGGTCCATGCGTCTGTTGTCAGGTGCACCTTTGTACTCACAGATTGCCAGAGTGCATGGACAATGCGGTCTTCTACATGCTGGTGGAGGGTTGGGATGGCTTTTCTCGCAAAAGAAGTGTCGACTGGTTAGCTTGTAGCGTGGTACAGCGTAGTCCATCATGGCCTTATTAATAGTAAATAAAATATATAACTAGGCTCTATGAACTTTTAAATAGGTTCCAGGGGTACACGGGCAGCATTGGTGTGGTCAGTGGAGGAGTATTGCAAGTAGGGGCTGCAGACAGGCTATCAAAGGCCTAAAATAACAAACAGTAGGCAGTCATGGCAGTTTTACATCGGTTACATGGATACACAGGCAGGCACTCCAGGCAGCATTGTGCTCAGTGGAGGAGTATTGCAAGTAGGGGCCGCAGACAGGCTATCAAAGGCCTAAAATAACAAACAGTAGGCAGTCATGGCAGTTTTACATCGGTTACATGGATACACAGGCAGGCACTCCAGGCAGCATTGTGGTCAGTGGAGGAGTATTGCAAGTAGGGGCCGCAGACAGGCTATCAAAGGCCTAAAATAACAAACAGTAGGCAGTCATGGCAGTTTTACATCGGTTACATGGATACACAGGCAGCTAGGTGGTGAGTGGAGGAGTATTTAAAGTAAGGACCGCAGACAGGCTATCAAAGGCCTAACATAACAAACAATAGGCTCATGGCAGTTTTACAGCGGTTACATAGATACACGGGCAGGCAGCTTGGTGGTGAGTGGAGGAGTATTTAAAGTATGGACCGCAGACAGGCTTCGAAGGCCTAACACAATAAAATGGGCTGGCTGTAGGCACTTTAAAATTGGTTCCAGGGGTACACGGGCAGCAGTGGTCTGGTCAGTGGAGGCCTAGTGGAAGGAGGGACCGCAGACAGGCTTCGAAGGCCTAACACAATAAAATGGGCTGGCTGTAGGCACTTTAAAATTGGTTCCAGGGGTACACGGGCAGCAGTGGTCTGGTCAGTGGAGGACTAGTGGAAGTATGGACCGCAGACAGGCTTCGAAGGCCTAACACAATAAAATGGGCTGGCTGTAGGCACTTTAAAATTGGTTCCAGGGGTACACGGGCAGCAGTGGTCTGGTCAGTGGAGGCCTAGTGGAAGTATGGACCGCAGACAGGCTTCGAAGGCCTAACACAATAAAATGGGCTGACTGTAGGCACTTTAAAATTGGTTCCAGGGGTACACGGGCAGCAGTGGTCTGGTCAGTGGAGGACTAGTGGAAGTATGGACCGCAGACAGGCTTCGAAGGCCTAACACAATAAAATGGGCTGGCTGTAGGCACTTTAAAATTGGTTCCAGGGGTACACGGGCAGCAGTGGTCTGGTCAGTGGAGGACTAGTGGAAGTATGGACCGCAGACAGGCTTCGAAGGCCTAACACAATAAAATGGGCTGACTGTAGGCACTTTAAAATTGGTTCCAGGGGTACACGGGCAGCAGTGGTCTGGTCAGTGGAGGACTAGTGGAAGTATGGACCGCAGACAGGCTTCGAAGGCCTAACACAATAAAATGGGCTGGCTGTAGGCACTTTAAAATTGGTTCCAGGGGTACACGGGCAGCAGTGGTCTGGTCAGTGGAGGACTAGTGGAAGTATGGACCGCAGACAGGCTTCGAAGGCCTAACACAATAAAATGGGCTGACTGTAGGCACTTTAAAATTGGTTCCAGGGGTACACGGGCAGCAGTGGTCTGGTCAGTGGAGGACTAGTGGAAGTATGGACCGCAGACAGGCTTCGAAGGCCTAACACAATAAAATGGGCTGGCTGTAGGCACTTTAAAATTGGTTCCAGGGGTACACGGGCAGCAGTGGTCTGGTCAGTGGAGGACTAGTGGAAGTATGGACCGCAGACAGGCTTCGAAGGCCTAACACAATAAAATGGGCTGGCTGTAGGCACTTTAAAATTGGTTCCAGGGGTACACGGGCAGCAGTGGTCTGGTCAGTGGAGGACTAGTGGAAGGAGGGAGCGCAGAAAGGCTTCAAAGGCCTAACATAACAAACAATAGGCTCATGGCAGTTTTACAGCGGTTACATGGATACACGGGCAGGCAGCTTGGTGGTGGTGAGTGGAGGAGTATTTAAAGTATGGACCGCAGACAGGCTTCGAAGGCCTAACACAATAAAATGGGCTGGCTGTAGGCACTTTAAAATTGGTTCCAGGGGTACACGGGCAGCAGTGGTCTGGTCAGTGGAGGCCTAGTGGAAGGAGGGACCGCAGACAGGCTTCGAAGGCCTAACACAATAAAATGGGCTGGCTGTAGGCACTTTAAAATTGGTTCCAGGGGTACACGGGCAGCAGTGGTCTGGTCAGTGGAGGACTAGTGGAAGGAGGGAGCGCAGAAAGGCTTCAAAGGCCTAAAATAACAAACAATAGGCTCATGGCAGTTTTACAGCGGTTACATGGATACACGGGCAGGCAGCTTGGTGGTCAGTGGAGGAGTAGGGACCGCAGACAGGCTATCAAAGGCCTAAAATAACAAACAATAGGCTCATGGCAGTTTTACAGCGGTTACATGGATACACGGGCAGGCAGCTTGGTGCTGAGTGGAGGAGTAGTGCAAGGAGTGTCTGTCCCAGTACTCCCAAAATATAAATAGATGTTAATGTCTCGCAAAACAACCAAAACAAAAAAAAAGATGGCATACTTAGGTACAGGGGTGGGCTCATCTGCTGTGTTTCTGACATAGTAATTTGGCAGTAACTATTTAATGGTGCCAATATAGGACACAGACACAGACTACTTTAAGTTGCATCATAGATGTCTACAAATTTGTATTGTCAGTGCCAGACATTGAATGATGTCAGCGAATAGACTAAAGATTGGTGGAGCTGTGCGACATAATTTTGCACGTAGTAGAGCCCAGTTTGAGCTGGGGTAGGGGGGAACTCTCTTGAGGCCGGCGGGACCGCCCCAGGGCCACTCATGTTACAACGGTGTGTCTGACGTTGGGTGCGCACCACCACCGCCAGAGACACTACATTGTACTATGAGGGACCCAGTAGCAATGCCGTCAACCAAAAGCGAGCACACCCACCTCTTCAGACAAACAGCAGTCTCACGGGTGCTTGCGCCAAGTCGCGATACCACGGCCCCGTGTGGGGAGTTTGGCCATTTAGGGAGGTGTAAACATGTCGTATGCTGTACAATCTGCAGCAGCAAATTAGACATTAGAAAAGTAATTCACAGGCAAGAGCTTTTCATAGGAAAGCTAGGTGTCGGCCGGGCAAGGTGGGGCAAAAGATTTTGAAATCCAGTTGTGGTTCATTTTAATGAATGTTAGATCGTCAACATTTTGGGTAGCCAGACGAGTCCTTTTTTCGGTTAATATTGACCCTGCAGCACTGAATACTCTTTCTGATAGGACACTTGCTGCCGGGCAAGCAAGCTCCTGCAATGCATATTCTGCCAATTCTGGCCAGGTGTCTAATTTGGAGGCCCAGTAATCAAATGGGAATGACGGTTGAGGGAGAACATCGATAAGGGATGAAAAATAGTTAGTAACCATACTGGACAAATGTTGTCTCCTGTCACTTTCAATTGATGCAGCAGTACCTGTCCTGTCTGCGGTCATAGCAAAATCACTCCACAACCTGGTCAGAAAACCCCTCTGTCCAACGCCACTTCTGATGTGTGCACCCCTAACACTCCTAGTCTGCTGCCCCCTGGAGCTCGTGTGAGAACGATCACGTGCGCTGTGTGCTGGGAATGCCTGAAGCAAACGGTCAACAAGAGTTGATTGTTTGGTTGCTAATATTAGTTCCAAGTTCTCATGTGGCATAATATTTTGCAATTTGCCTTTATAGCGTGGATCAAGGAGGCAGGCCAACCAGTAATCGTCATCGTTCATCATTTTCGTAATGCGTGTGTCCCTTTGTAGGATACGTAAGGCATAATCCGCCATGTGGGCCAAAGTTCCACTTGTCAAATCTCCGGTTGTGATTGGTTGAGGGGCAGTTGCAGGCAAATCTACGTCACTTGTGTCCCTCAAAAAACCAGAACCCGGCCGTGACACGCAACCAATTTCCTGTGCCCCCGTGAAAGTTTCCGCATTAAAAATATACTCATCCCCATCATCCTCCTCGTCCTCCACCTCCTCTTCGCCCGCTACCTCGTCCTGTACACTGCCCTGACCAGACAATGGCTGACTGTCATCAAGGCTTCCCTCTTCCTCTGGTGCAGACGCCTGCTCCTTTATGTGCGTCAAACTTTGCATCAGCAGACGCATTAGGGGGATGCTCATGCTTATTACGGCGTTGTCTGCACTAACCAGCCGTGTGCATTCCTCAAAACACTGAAGGACTTGACACATGTCTTGTATCTTCGACCACTGCACACCTGACAACTCCATGTCTGCCATCCTACTGCCTGCCCGTGTATCCTCCCACAAATAAATAACAGCACGCCTCTGTTCGCACAGTCTCTGAAGCATGTGCAGTGTTGAGTTCCACCTTGTTGCAACGTCTATGATTAGGCGATGCTGGGGAAGGTTCAAAGACCGCTGATAGGTCTGCATACGGCTGGCGTGTACAGGCGAACGTCGGATATGTGAGCAAAGTGCACGCACTTTGAGGAGCAGGTCGGAGAACCCAGGATAAGTTTTCAATAAGCACTGCACCACCAGGTTTAAGGTGTGAGCCAGGCAAGGAATGTGTTTCAGTTGGGAAAGGGAGATGGCAGCCATGAAATTCCTTCCGTTATCACTCACTACCTTGCCTGCCTCAAGATCTACTGTGCCCAGCCACGACTGCGTTTCTTGTTGCAAGAACTCGGACAGAACTTCCGCGGTGTGTCTGTTGTCGCCCAAACACTTCATAGCCAATACAGCCTGCTGACGCTTGGCAGTAGCTGGCCCATAATGGGACAACTGGTGTGCAACAGTGTCATCTGCCGATGGAGTGGTTGGCCGACTGCGTTCTGTGGAAGAGCTGTAGCTTCTGCAGGAGGACGAGGAGGAGGAGGAGGGGGTGCGAACGCCTACAGCCAACTGTTTCCTAGACCGTGGGCTAGGCACAACTGTCCCTAAATTGATGTCGCCTGTGGACCCTGCATCCACCACATTCACCCAGTGTGCCGTGATGGACACATAACGTCCCTGGCCATGCCTACTGGTCCATGCATCTGTAGTCAGGTGCACCTTTGTACTCACAGATTGCCTGAGTGCATGGACGATGCGCTGTTTAACATGCTGGTGCAGGGCTGGGATGGCTTTTCTGGAAAAAAAGTGTCGACTGGGTAGCTCGTATCGTGGTTCAGCGTACTCCATCAGGGCTTTGAAAGCTTCGCTTTCAACTAACCGGTAGGGCATCATCTCTAACGAGATTAGTCTAGCTATGTGGGCGTTAAAACCCTGTGTACGCGGATGCGAGGATAAGTACTTCCTTTTTCTAACCAGAGTCTCATGTAGGGTGAGCTGGACTGGAGAGCTGTAGATCGTGGAACTTTCGGGTGTGCCGGTGGACATGGCAGACTGAGAGACGGTTGGAGACGGTATTGTTTCCGCCGGTGCCCTACATGCAATATTTCCTCCTACAAAACTGGTGATTCCCTGACCCTGACTGCTTTTGGCTGGCAAAGAAACCTGCACAGATACTGCCGGTGGTGCGGAAAATGGTGGCCTTACAGTGACGGAAGGGATGTTGCGTTGCTGACTAGCTTCATTGGCCGAGGGTGCTACAACCTTGAGGGACGTTTGGTAGTTAGTCCAGGCTTGAGAATGCATGGTGGTTAAGTGTCTATGCATGCAACTAGTATTTAGACTTTTCAGATTCTGACCTCTGCTTAAGCTAGTTGAACATTTTTGACAGATGACTTTGCGCTGATCAGTTGGATGTTGTTTAAAAAAATGCCAGACTGCACTCTTCCTAGACTCGGATCCCTTTTCAGGGATTGCAGACTGAGCTTTAACCGGATGGCAACGCTGTGCTCCAACAGGTTTTGGCTTTGACACGCGTTTTGGGCCAGATACGGGCCCGGCAGATGGAACCTGTTGCGATGTTGATGCCTGCTGCGGCCCCTCCTCCACCTCCGCTTCTGAACTACTGCCGCCTGCACCCTGTTCCCCCAATGGCTGCCAATCGGGGTCAATAACTGGGTCATCTATTACCTCCTCTTCGAGCTCGTGTGCAACTTCGTCTGTGTCACTGTGTCGGTCGGTGGTATAGCGTTCGTGGCGGGGCAACATAGTCTCATCAGGGTCTGATTGTGGATCTGTACCCTGAGAGGGCAATGTGGTGGTCTGAGTCAAAGGAGCAGCATAGTACTCTGGCTGTGGCTGTGCATCAGTGCACTCCATGTCAGAATATACTTGTAATGGGCATGGCCTGTTAAATGTTTCACTTTCTAAGCCAGGGACGGTATGTGTAAAGAGCTCCATGGAGTGACCCGTTGTGTCGCCTGCTGCATCCTTCTCTCTTGTTGTAGTTTTTGCTGAGGAGGACAAGGAAGCGACTTGTCCCTGACCGTGAACATCCACAAGCGACGCGCTGCTTTTACATTTACCAGTTTCGGAAGAGGAGGCAAAAGAGCTAGAGGCTGAGTCTGCAATGTAAGCCAAAACTTGCTGTTGCTGCTCCGCCTTTAAAAGCGGTTTTCCTACTCCCAGAAAAGAGAGCGTTCGAGGCCTTGTGTAGCCTGACGACGAAACTGGCTCCACAGCTCCAGACTTAGGTGGAATATTTTTATCCCCACGACCACCTGATGCTCCACTACCACTACCATCATTACCAGCTGACAATGAACGCCCACGACGACCTCTTGCACCAGACTTCCTCATTGTTTTAAAATCTTAACCAAAGTAACTTTATTTGTTGCTATCAAACAACTTACACGGTGAGCTATAACTTCAGTATGATTTCAATATCCCTTAACAGGTTGGTGAGACCACAAGGAAAATCAGGCACAATGTTACACACTCTGTTTTCTGTGGCACAAAATCACAGAGATGACACACACGCAGGACTGTCACTCAAGCACTAATGTCAATATTAATCTCCCACCTAATTTATTTTTTTTTTTTCTCAGGGAGACTTTAGAAACCAAATAATATTAAAAAAAAAAAAAAAAAAGGCTTTCTATGGCCCACAATTAGAGAGAGAGAGGTGGCACAACCAGGAGTCAAGACTGGCGCACAAGCTGAAAGGGCAATATTACTCTCCCACTGTTTTTTATGTTTTTTTTGTTTTTTTCAGGGAGACTTTAGAAACCAAATAATATTAAAAAAACCAAAAAAAAAAAAGGCTTTCTATGGCCCACTGAATGAGAGGGAGAGAGGTGGCACACCCAGGAGTCAAGACTGGCACACAAGCTGAAAGGGCAATATTACTCTCCCACTGTTTTTTTATGTATTTTTTGTTTTTTCAGGGAGACTTTAGAAACCCAATAATATTTAAAAAAAAAAATAAATAGGCTTTCTATGGCCCACTGAATGAGAGGGAGAGAGGTGGCACACCCAGGAGTCAAGACTGGCACACAAGCTGAAAGGGCAATATTACTCTCCCACTGTTTTTTTAGGTTTTTTTTTTTTTTCAGGGAGACTTTAGAAACCAAATAATATTAAAAAAAAAAAAAAAAAAAAAAAAATAGGCTTGCTATAGCCCACTGAATGAGAGATAGCACACACAGCAGTGGCACACAAGCCCTGACTGAGGCCAAAATTTTTCTCCCACTGATTGATGTAGTGTTTTTGTGTTGAGGTAGAATTTAGAACACAAATCACGGAAAAAATAAATAGGCTTTCTATGGCCCACTGAATGAAAGGGAGAGAGGTGGCACACCCAGGAGTCAAGACTGGCACACAAGCTGAAAGGGCAATATTACTCTCCCACTGTTTTTTTATGTATTTTTTGTTTTTTCAGGGAGACTTTAGAAACCCAATAATATTTAAAAAAAAAAAAAAGGCTTTCTATGGCCCACAATTAGAGAGAGAGAGGTGGCACAACCAGGAGTCAAGACTGGCGCACAAGCTGAAAGGGCAATATTACTCTCCCACTGTTTTTTATGTTTTTTTTGTTTTTTTCAGGGAGACTTTAGAAACCAAATAATATTAAAAAAACCAAAAAAAAAAAAGGCTTTCTATGGCCCACTGAATGAGAGGGAGAGAGGTGGCACACCCAGGAGTCAAGACTGGCACACAAGCTGAAAGGGCAATATTACTCTCCCACTGTTTTTTTATGTATTTTTTGTTTTTTCAGGGAGACTTTAGAAACCCAATAATATTTAAAAAAAAAAATAAATAGGCTTTCTATGGCCCACTGAATGAGAGGGAGAGAGGTGACACACCCAGGAGTCAAGACTGGCACACAAGCTGAAAGGGCAATATTACTCTCCCACTGTTTTTTTAGGTTTTTTTTTTTTTTTCAGGGAGAATTAGAAACCAAATAATATTAAAAAAAAAAAAATAGGCTTTCTATGGCCCACTGAATGAAAGGGAGAGAGGTGGCACACCCAGGAGTCAAGACTGGCACACAAGCTGAAAGGGCAATATTACTCTCCCACTGTTTTTTTATGTATTTTTTGTTTTTTCAGGGAGACTTTAGAAACCCAATAATATTTAAAAAAAAAAATAAATAGGCTTTCTATGGCCCACTGAATGAGAGGGAGAGAGGTGGCACACCCAGGAGTCAAGACTGGCACACAAGCTGAAAGGGCAATATTACTCTCCCACTGTTTTTTTAGGTTTTTTTTTTTTTTCAGGGAGACTTTAGAAACCAAATAATATTAAAAAAAAAAAAAAAAAAAAAAAAATAGGCTTGCTATAGCCCACTGAATGAGAGATAGCACACACAGCAGTGGCACACAAGCCCTGACTGAGGCCAATATTTTTCTCCCACTGATTGATGTAGTGTTTTTGTGTTGAGGTAGAATTTAGAACACAAATCACGGAAAAAATAAATAGGCTTTCTATGGCCCACTGAATGAAAGGGAGAGAGGTGGCACACCCAGGAGTCAAGACTGGCACACAAGCTGAAAGGGCAATATTACTCTCCCACTGTTTTTTTATGTATTTTTTGTTTTTTCAGGGAGACTTTAGAAACCCAATAATATTTAAAAAAAAAAAAAAGGCTTTCTATGGCCCACAATTAGAGAGAGAGAGGTGGCACAACCAGGAGTCAAGACTGGCGCACAAGCTGAAAGGGCAATATTACTCTCCCACTGTTTTTTATGTTTTTTTTGTTTTTTTCAGGGAGACTTTAGAAACCAAATAATATTAAAAAAACCAAAAAAAAAAAAGGCTTTCTATGGCCCACTGAATGAGAGGGAGAGAGGTGGCACACCCAGGAGTCAAGACTGGCACACAAGCTGAAAGGGCAATATTACTCTCCCACTGTTTTTTTATGTATTTTTTGTTTTTTCAGGGAGACTTTAGAAACCCAATAATATTTAAAAAAAAAAATAAATAGGCTTTCTATGGCCCACTGAATGAGAGGGAGAGAGGTGACACACCCAGGAGTCAAGACTGGCACACAAGCTGAAAGGGCAATATTACTCTCCCACTGTTTTTTTAGGTTTTTTTTTTTTTTTCAGGGAGAATTAGAAACCAAATAATATTAAAAAAAAAAAAATAGGCTTTCTATGGCCCACTGAATGAAAGGGAGAGAGGTGGCACACCCAGGAGTCAAGACTGGCACACAAGCTGAAAGGGCAATATTACTCTCCCACTGTTTTTTTATGTATTTTTTGTTTTTTCAGGGAGACTTTAGAAACCCAATAATATTTAAAAAAAAAAATAAATAGGCTTTCTATGGCCCACTGAATGAGAGGGAGAGAGGTGGCACACCCAGGAGTCAAGACTGGCACACAAGCTGAAAGGGCAATATTACTCTCCCACTGTTTTTTTAGGTTTTTTTTTTTTTTTCAGGGAGACTTTAGAAACCAAATAATATTAAAAAAAAAAAAAAAAAAAAAAAATAGGCTTGCTATAGCCCACTGAATGAGAGATAGCACACACAGCAGTGGCACACAAGCCCTGACTGAGGCCAATATTTTTCTCCCACTGATTGATGTAGTGTTTTTGTGTTGAGGTAGAATTTAGAACACAAATCACGGAAAAAATAAATAGGCTTTCTATGGCCCACTGAATGAAAGGGAGAGAGGTGGCACACCCAGGAGTCAAGACTGGCACACAAGCTGAAAGGGCAATATTACTCTCCCACTGTTTTTTTATGTATTTTTTGTTTTTTCAGGGAGACTTTAGAAACCCAATAATATTTAAAAAAAAAAAAAAGGCTTTCTATGGCCCACAATTAGAGAGAGAGAGGTGGCACAACCAGGAGTCAAGACTGGCGCACAAGCTGAAAGGGCAATATTACTCTCCCACTGGTTTTTATGTTTTTTTTTGTTTTTTTCAGGGAGACTTTAGAAACCAAATAATATTAAAAAAACCAAAAAAAAAAAAGGCTTTCTATGGCCCACTGAATGAGAGGGAGAGAGGTGGCACACCCAGGAGTCAAGACTGGCACACAAGCTGAAAGGGCAATATTACTCTCCCACTGTTTTTTTATGTATTTTTTGTTTTTTTCAGGGAGACTTTAGAAACCCAATAATATTTAAAAAAAAAAATAAATAGGCTTTCTATGGCCCACTGAATGAGAGGGAGAGAGGTGGCACACCCAGGAGTCAAGACTGGCACACAAGCTGAAAGGGCAATATTACTCTCCCACTGTTTTTTTAGGTTTTTTTTGTTTTTTCAGGGAGACTTTAGAAACCCAATAATATTTAAAAAAAAAAATAAATAGGCTTTCTATGGCCCACTGAATGAAAGGGAGAGAGGTGGCACACCCAGGAGTCAAGACTGGCACACAAGCTGAAAGGGCAATATTACTCTCCCACTGTTTTTTTATGTATTTTTTGTTTTTTTCAGGGAGACTTTAGAAACCCAATAATATTTAAAAAAAAAAATAAATAGGCTTTCTATGGCCCACTGAATGAGAGGGAGAGAGGTGGCACACCCAGGAGTCAAGACTGGCACACAAGCTGAAAGGGCAATATTACTCTCCCACTGTTTTTTTAGGTTTTTTTTTTTTTTCAGGGAGACTTTTGAAACCAAATAATATTAAAAAAAAAAAAAAAAAAAAAATATAGGCTTGCTATAGCCCACTGAATGAGAGATAGCGCACACACAGCAGTGGCACACAAGCCCTGACTGAGGCCAATATTTTTCTCCCACTGATTGATGTAGTGTTTCTGTGTTGAGGTAGATTTTAGAACACAAATCACGGAAAAAATAAATAGGCTTTCTATGGCCCACTCAGTGAGAGATGGCACACACAGGGATGGCACTGTAGCAGAAATGCCAATCTTAATCTCCCCCAAAAAAAAATCAAAAAAAAAAAAAAAACTGTCCTACAATTACTATCTCCCTGCAGTAATGTAAGCCAGGTATGGCAGGCAGCAATAGGAGTGGACTGATGCACAAATTAAATAAAAAGTGTGGACAAACAAAAAAGATAGCTGTGCAGAAAGGAAGGAACAAGAGGATATGTGCTTTGAAAAAAGCAGTTGGTTTCCACAGTGGCGTACACACAGCAATACAGCTATCACGGAGCCTTCTAGGGCAGCCCAATGAGCTACAGCGCTGAGGGGAAAAAAAAAAAAAAATAGCTTCCACTGTTCCTGCACACCGAAGGTGGTGTTGGACAGTGGAAATCGCTGCAGCACAAGCGGTTTGGTGGTTAGTGGACCCTGCCTAACGCTCTCCCTGCTTCTGATGAAGCGGCAGCAACCTGTCCCTAAGCTCAGATCAGCAGCAGTAAGATGGCGGTCGGCGGGAACGCCCCTTTATAGCCCCTGTGACGCCGCAGACAGCAAGCCAATCACTGCAATGCCCTTCTCTAAGATGGTGGGGACCAGGATCTATGTCATCACGCTGCCCACACTCTGCGTTCACCTTCATTGGCTGAGAAATGGCGCTTTTCGCGTCATTGAAACGCGACTTTGGCGCGAAAGTCGCGTACCGCATGGCCGACAAGCACAGGGGTCGGATCGGGTTTCATGAGACGCCGACTTAGCCAAAAGTCGGCGACTTTTGAAAATGATCGACCCGTTTCGCTCAACCCTAATGATGACGTTCAAAAGTACAAAAATAAGCCCTCACATGACCATATTGACAAAAAAAATAAAAAAGTTATGGCTCTGGGAGGTAGGGGAGGAAACAACAAAAACGGAAAAATGAAAAAAGCTCCGGGGGTTAAAGGAAGGTGTTTTGGGTTACAATGATTTTTTTGCAGTTGGTTTTTATTAAAAATGTTACCTTGCTTGGCTTTTAAAGCTGTTTGTGTGCTGCTAATTTCTGTTTGGAGAACCGTAAAAATTGGATGAGTGCTATTTGACAGATAGTACTCTTCCCCATGTTATTCCCTGGGCAGAGGCATATCTAGGAGGGGGTAGCCAGCAGGGGGGCGCAGTTGGGCCGGTCTAATACAGCGGTCTGCAGTGTCTCCCCCCAGTGGCTGCATTCCGCCACCCCTGGACTGAGAGTCAGCTGTTCTCTGTGCTGACTGTCAAGCTGACAACCGGCACAGAGAAGCTGCAGTGTGCCGGCTCCCAGGAATCAATTGTATTCACATCTTACAGAAGCGAGTACAATTGAGGCTCTGACTGCTGGGTCAGAGCGACGCAAACAGTGTGATCAGATCATGTGATCATGCTGCTGAAGTTACTCATTCACACTACAGAGGCAAACACTGGTGGTAAGTGCTCCATTGGAGCCGAAGACTCCAAAGATTAAGTGCATGGGGGGATTTATTATGTGTGGAGAATTGGTGCGGGGATGGGAGATTTATTGTGGGGGGAGAATTGGAGTGGGCAAGGGGTGTCTAATGTGTATGGGGAGAATTGGAGTGGGGATGGGGGATTTATTGTGTGTGGGGAGAATTGGAGTGGGGATGGGGGGATTTATTGTGTGTGGGGAGAATTGGAGTGGGGATGGGGGGACTTATTGTGTGGGGAGAATTAGAGTGGGGATGGGGGGATTTATTTTGTGTGGGGAGAATTTGAATGGGGATGGGAGGATTTATTATATGTGGGGAGAATTGAGTGGGGATGGGGTGTTTAATGTGTGTGGGTAAAATTGGAGTGAGGATTGGGGGACTAAGTCCTGCTTTTCCCATACTGGGCATGCCCATGGGACGACCTCCCATTGGAGGTTGAAGGTCAAATGCGCAGGTCCTGAAGCGGTTCCTGTTGGATCACTAGGAAGGTCCTTGAGTGCTAAAACTGTAATAAGTTCGCATGGCCGCACGGCCATGCGCTAGTATCAAACCTATGTTATGGGCTCAGTGCCAGTGTGGTCATGGTTGTATGTGGTCAGGGTTTGGCTGAGATAAGCCCCTAGAATACTGGCACCTCCAGTAAGGAGTTTTGTGTATGTGAATTCAGGGCTGGTGTATAGTCATTAGAATTCCGGCTCCACTGGAGAGGAGTTGCTTGTGTGCTATTCTGACTGCATGACCACTGTTGGCTCTAGTAGGTACCTGTGATCTCCTGTGAGGTTAACAGTGCATGGGGTTCTCTTTTCGTAGTGAATCTGTGAAGTGACAGAGTTTGATTATGCCACCATGTAGTACGGTCTGTTACTAGCAGCAGGTTTCTCTCCTGCACGGTGAACCCCGGGTTGTGAACGCACCTACTGTCTCATATATATATATATATATAACCCTAACACACAGTATGTGTAGCGATGTGAAAAATGTATGTGGACAGAGTACAGGGAATGAGGGTGATGGGATGTGTGCAGACACAGTATGGGGAGTCAGGTGAGCAGGCAGTGTAGAAAGTGAGGGGGTAAATATATGAGAAGACAGTATGGTGAACAGAGGGCATTTGAGAGGAGACAGTATGAGGAGGGAGGGGAATAGTGTGAGGAGACACTATGGCGGAGAAAAGTGAGTGTGCACAGAATAGAAACTGAGTAGTGGGGTCGTAGCATGGATGGACAATGTAAGGGCACATCCAGGAGGGGACAGTATACCAGGAAGGGTGAGTGTGATGGGAGGGTACAAGTATAAATACTGGGCCCTATAGCAGGGACACAGTATGAGAGGACAATATGAAGAGGGGGGCCGGTATGGAAAGTAGAAGTCAGTGTAAAGAGCTTGTACCATAAGAGGGACAATGTAGGGGTCATATTTTGTGCAAACAATATAGTGAGGGGCAATTTTTTATTCACTAGCATTATAATGACACTTCTATCTTTAAGGGCATCATGTGGAGATTTTCTGCAAAAGAGCGGAGAAGATAGAAGTCGGCAGAGATGAGCTGTGGATGATAAACTCATCATGGGGTCTGGACAAGATGAAGAAAAGAAGGAGAACGACTCCAGAGACAACGTCATCTATAAGGTACCTTGATGTAAATGTTGTTTGTGATACTAACTAATTCTCATGTTTTTATTTATGTTAGGAGCATTAAAGGGGTTGTCCAGGTTTGTAATGAGTCTGCAGTCATTCGTTGTGACTGCAGACTTCTGAATTCTCATAGTGCGCACTGCACGCTGTCAGCATTCTCTAGTGCTGGCGATTTACATACATGCGGTCACGTGCTGACTAAACATTTGTGGCCTCACTCAATGAAAATTAACTGAGCGAGGCTGGGCACGTCTAGTTGAAATGTGGTCAGAAGTATGCAAATTGCATGCTTGTGCTGACATGACTGTCCACCAGCAAGGGGGAATCCTAAAAGTGTGGAGTGCATTCGTTGTGAGAATTCAGAAGCCTGGCTGTCAGGATTCAGCACTGCAGGTTCTAGTAGTCATCACATGGACACTTCAGTCATATGTGACTTTCATACTGATGGTCCTGTGACAGCTTCTCTTCCTGCTTCTCTCAGTTTTTCACTGAACATTGAGAGCATTAGGGGAGATGACATACAGGTATATACTATATACAGGAGCAGGTGACATACAGGTACATTCTATATACAGAGGCAATGACATACAGATATATAATATATGCAGGAGGAGATGACATACAGGTATATACGATATACAGGAGATGACATACAGGCATACACTTTATACAGGGGAGATGACATACAGGTACATACTATATATAGGGGAGATGACATACAGGTATATACTATATACTGTATAGGAGGAGAAGACATACAGGTACATTCTATATAGAGGGGAGATAACATATTTTACCTCAGCATTTATAAGTCAAAACAACACGTGGGAGAAAAATAAAGAAGTGGTGACATATTTCTAACAAACTTTTCCTCTGATTGTTTTACTACAAGTTTTAGCTTACAAATACTAAGGTAAAAATACTGACCAAATAATGTGTGAACGAGGTCTAATACTGGAGGAGATGATACACAGGTATATACTATATACAGTGGAGATGACATACAGGTATATACTATATACAGGAGGAGATGACATACAGGTATATACTATATACAGGAGAAGATGACATTCAGGTATATACTATATACAGGAGCAGATGACACACAGGTACATATTATATACAGGAGGAGAGAACATACAGGTATATACTATATACAGGAGGAGATGACATACAGGTATATGCTATATATAGGGGAGATGACATACAGGTATATACTATATACAGGAGGAGATGACATACAGGTATATACTATATACAAGAGCAGATGACACACAGGTACATACTATATGCAGAAGGAGATGACACACAGATATATGCTATATACAGGAGGAGTAGGAGATGTCATACAGGTATATACTATATACTGGAGCAGATGACACATAGGTACATACTATATACAGAAGGAGAGGACATACAGGTAAATACTATATACAGGAGGAGATGACATACAGGTATATACTATGTATAGGAGGAGATGACATTCAGGTATATACTATATACAGGAGGAGATGACATACAGGTATATACTATATACAGGTAATGACATACAAGTATATACTATATACAGGGGAGATGACATACAGGTGTACACTGGGGGGAAAATGACAGGTGTGAAGTCAAAGTGACAGGTGTTAGGAGGAAAATGAGAGGAGTGAGGGGGAAATGAGAGGAGTGAGGGGAAAAATGAGAGATGTGAGGGGGAAAATGAGAGATGTGAGGGGGAAAATGAGAGATATGAGGGGAAAATGAGAGATGTGAGGGGAAAAATGAGAGGCGTGATGGGAAAATGGGAGAAGTGAGGTGCTGTAACTAATCACAATTAGTTACTATGCCCGGGCAATGCCGGGCTCATCAGCTAGTACATTATAAAGATGCACCTCATGTTAGCTATGAACTGTAGACAGAATGTTCTCATCTTTGGAGCCGTATTGTGATTTATGAAAACTTGTCAGCAGAAGGATCACACTAATAAATACAATGTCCCCCCATAATTTTTATGATACTACCATTTATGACCATGAACACTGGAAATGATGGAATTATTTTCTCTGCAGTATAATTTTTTATGTGTATTAATTTTATAAGAATCAACAGATAAGAACAGCAAGAATTTCCATTAACAAGGTGAAGGCCACTTACCTTTTCTTTTGGATGAATACTTAAACCCTGATTCTGGATCATCTGTAAAAAAAAAATGGAAAAATAAACCTGCAGTTTAGTACCATTCATAATGATAAATCTAAATATTGCTTACAAATTGTCTTCCATGAAGTTGCATACGTTCCTTGTACTACATTTATTGTGTGTTTTAGTAACGTTCTGCTCTTTGACCACAAAGGGGGTGTAGCCTCACTGCAAAGAGACATGGCCTGATGCATGACATAAGACTCCAAAAATTGAAGCACATATTTCTGGCACTAAGTAAGGCAACTAAAAAGTGCTCGAAACTTAGACTAGGCAATCTTAACATTAGACAAATTTATCAAACAGAGGAAAAACTGTGATAAATCGGGGCGACTTAAAAGGGTATTTCCAACCCCAACATCCTATCCCAATATGAGGAAGGTGTAGTTCAAATAATAATTTTAGCAAATACCTCAAGCTAGAAATGCAGTATAGTTCTTCTGATTCACATTGTCGCTTTCCCCATGTGCAGGGCTTTGTAATAGCTTAGGTATCCATGGATATGATGACTGATATAGTGACAGTTAATTAGTTGCTAGTGGTCGCAAGCAACTGCAATGCTTGTACATGAGGAAAGCAACATAGCAAATCAAAAGAACTTTACTACACTTCTAATTGAAGGTATTTGCTATTATTATTATTATTATTATTATTATTACACCTACTACATATTGGGATAGGATCTTGGAGATAGGAATACTCTTTTAAAGATTGTCTAGTGTAAGTTTGCATTGTCTAAGATTAGACATTGTTAATAAATCTGCCCCAATGTTTCAATGTAGAAATGCCATACAAAATAATAGAATTTATTTTAATGAAAAGTATATTATTTAAAATAACAAGTGTCAAAACTCCTTCAAAAATTCTCATTGTGCTATTATATGGTAAAAGGCCGAAATGGGAATGAAATTCAGCCCAGTAATTTCTAAGCCCACAGGCTCAAACAGCCCCCAAACACACACTCCCCAGATCAGGATCTCTATTACAAATGTGACCCCCTGACTGAAGTTGAAGGACATCCATCAAGATTTATGTCAAGACTAAAGGTACCTTCACACTAAACAACTTTGCAACGATAACGATAGCGATCCGTGACGTTGCAGCGTCCTGGATAGCGATATCGTTGTGTTTGACATGCAGCAGCGATCAGGATCCTGCTGTGATATCGCTGGTCGTTGCTGAAAGTTCAGAACTTTATTTGGTCGTCAGATTGGCGTGTATCGTTGTGTTTGACAGCAAAAGAAACGATGCCAGCAACGTTTTACAATGGTAACCAGGGTAAATATCGGGTTACTAAGCGCAGGGCCACGCTTAGTAACCCGATATTTACCCTGGTTACCATTGTAAAAGTAAAAAAAACCCACTACATACTCACCCTCTGATGTCTGTCACGTCCCCCGGTGTCCGCGCTGCTGCTCAGAGCTTCCTGCACTGAATGTGTCAGTGCCGGCCATAAAGCAAAGCACAGCGGTGACGTCACCGCTGTGCTTTAGGGCCGGCGCTCACAGTGCAGGGAAGCTGAGGCCGGGGGACGCAGCAGACACAGGAATGTAAGTATGTAGTGTTTGTATTTTTACATTTACACTGGTAACCAGGGTAAACATCGGGTTACTAAGCGTGGCCCTGCGCTTAGTAACCCGATGTTTACCCTGGTTACCCGGGGACTTCGGCATCGTTGTTCGCTGGAGAGCTGTCTGTGTGACAGCTCTCCAGCGACCACACAACGATGAAACAGCAACGCTGCAGCGATCGGCATCGTTGTCGATATCGCTGCAGCGTTGCTTAATGTGACGGTACCTTAAGGGTACTGTATGTTCACACAATCAGTATTTGGTCAGTATTGTACCTCAGTATGTGTAAGCCAAAACCAGGAGTGGGTGTTAAATGCTGTTTGTTCCACTCCTGATTTTGCTCTGCTGAAGCTGTTAAAGTTGTTCTGACTTCTGTGGACAATGACACTGTTAAAAGTGTTGTGGTCCAATGTGGCCCCCTGACACAATGGTCTATTAACATCTACTAGATTTGACAGATGGCTGGCCAAGCCCTAATTAGGTTCATCAGTGGTGATGAGCGAGTGTGCTTGTTACTCGAGATTTCTGTGCATGCTGGGGTGTTCTCCGAGTATGTTTGAGTCGCCGCAGCTGCATGATTTGCAGCTGCTAGACAGCCTGAATACATGTGTGAAGTCCCTAACAAACAGGCAACCCCCACATGTATTCAGGCTGTCTAGCAGCTGCAACTCATGCAGCTGCGGCGGTTTAAATATAATCTCCGAGCACGCCCAAAATACTCGGAGAACACTCGAGCATGCTTGGAAATCTCGAGTAACAAGCACACTCGTTCATCACTATTCATCAGTGCAACCGCACATCACAAAGATATTATTTCCTAGAATCAATGGTTTAAGATAAGAATAATATCATATGGATTTTTTTTCTTATGGATTCTGACAGAAAAAAACCTCAGTATGAAGCTAGAGATATACAGCTATTGAATATGGTCCTATATATTTTTCTGTGTGCCCTATAGAGATGTTGATTTGATGTTAATTAACCCCCGAGCCAGTTTTCACCTTGACCATGACAAATGTTACCAATGTCACTTTATGTGCTTATAACTCTGGAACGCTTCAACAGATCTCACTGATTGTGAGAATGTTTTTACGTGACATATTGTACTTCATGTTAGTGGTAACATTTGTTTGATATGACTTGCGTTTATTTGTGAAAAAATAGAAAGTTGGAGAAAATTTTGAAAATTTGCCATTTTCCAACTTTTAATTCTTTAATTTTTGAATCATAATTTTTTTGTTAGGAAGTTATAAGGGTTAAAAATTGACCAGCGTTTTCTCAATTTTACAACAAAATTTACAAAACCATATTTTTTAGGATACACCTGAAATGAGGCAGCACCGCTTACCTGCCCACGTCTCTGAACAAATGCACTACAGGATGCAACCAAACCATGTAGTAAAGATGTCGGCAAAAAAGGTGCAGAATACAAGATAGACAGCCACTCACCACCTACCAACAACGCAAGGACAACGCAGGTGATCTGCCAGTGACCTCAGGAGCAGATTTGGTCAGGATTTTACCTGCATAAAATCCTGACCAAATCCTGATGCAATCCTGAACATGGGCACATACCCTAATAGTAAGTGCCAAAAAATCGTGTCCCCAATACATATGTTAAAAATAAAGAAAAAGTAGCTGACCCCAATACCTGATTCTGCAGCCAGCAATAGACAGTGTAATATGGCAGATATAGGACACAAACTGTGCAACATTTTTAATGAAACTCAATTGCAAAAATGATTTTTAGCTTCAATTGCATGCATTTAAGTAAGAAAAAAATGGTCTCTAAAGCTGAAAAATCCATTTAAGCCAATAAATAGATCCAGATATTAGGGTGCTAACTTACTCTTTCGTGTAGACACTTTTAGCTATTTTTGGAATGCATAGACAAAAATTATATTTACAGCTAACAAACATCAAATTTCCACTGTGCAAAATATTACTGTAGAAAAATGTAATGTGGTATGTTATATTTTAAATGTGAAAAAATCAGAAAATAAAAGCCCAACTCATATGGAATTATCTGCAATAATGAGAAAATTGTTCATGGCATCCATGATTCACTCCTGCATTCATGCTTTCCTTTTTACCTTATGTTTTTGTTGTGATTTATGACCCACTCAGACCCACTCAAAAAGCATAGTGCAAATATAACATTGTCATCTTTTGAAAGGGAAGGCAAAGAATATGGAGAGCAGCTCACATGCTACACTGAGGAATCCTTTATTCTGGAGAGGCACAGTTAAGAAAAGAAAGATGCAAACTTTGCTTTGATGAATGGTATGCCATACTGAGAATATATATAAAGAAAAATGTTTGAAATGGCTTATTCTCCATTCCAAACCATCACTGTCTTAATAATAAGACCCAAGATCAGAGAGCGCTCACTTCAGACTAGCTGCACAGCAATGCCGCTGGTCCAAGCTGTCATTCTTCTGAAGATAGATTAGAGCAATCATTTAATGCAGGAATTGATGACACCAAAGGTGTTCTTGAGTTTTTAGGATTAGAGGCATTTCCTCGCTTCCTGTTCATAATGTCTCTTTTAGGCTAATCTACACATATAGGGTTTTGCTGAGTTTTGGTATTTTTCTTTTTTATACCCATTATGTTAATTTAAAGTCCGTGCTGAGGTATTAAGAATACTTCACACAAAGCATTTTTGTTTGTAGTGCTTTTGTGTACAATTTTGGGGTCAATTGTACATTTTTCAGGCTTCTCTATAAGGCTTACAAAAGGAAGAAAAAAGGGGAAGAAAACAATATTTATAATAATTGCAAGTAAATACAAACTCAAAAGCATTTGTCAAACTTTTAAATTAGTTAAAAATTAGTGGTCTCTCTGTGCCAAAAGTTAACATGTATACTTGCACATAACTTGCTCCTCAATTGTGGCTCCTCAACTGACACTTTTTGAAGGAGTATAGATAAGAAGGCAGTTATGAAATATGCTAATTTTTAATGAAGTGTTTCAGAATCTTTGGAGTACAATATCGGTTTAAAATAACGAAAATGACAACTGGGAGGCGACACGAGCAAAAGAAAAATAAGGCAATGGCTATGGCCACCTAAAGTCTTTTAGATGAGGACGACTTTTTTTTAAATTTCATATATTACATATGGTAGTGTCAGCTTCTAAATAGAAGTAGCTGGAAGAATGAACTTGACGCTTCTTTTAGCAGCTTTGCAGTTTGCTAGGCCTTAAATGGTGAAAAGAAGCTGCAATAGTTGGAATATGCACGGCAAGTCATTTTGACATTGCTAAGCACGTCTAGTCTTTTTGTAATTTTTTTGGTGGGTTCCAGGTGAAACTTACCTGAAAAACATATCATGTGGATATATTCTAGAAGTCTTGCAAACGTCAAATTTATCGCACAAGTGCCAATTTAACAAATTTGGCATGACTTCTGCCTGGTCTAGATTTAAGCAGTATACATTAAAGAAAGATATAATAAATCCAATGTGTGTGAAAGATATAAAATTGTTGAACTTAAGGCTGAGTCACACATAACGATATCGTTAACGATATCGTTGCAACGTCACGCTTTTGGTGACGTAGCAACGATCCCGCTAATGATCTCGTTATGTGTGACAGCGACCAACGATCAGGCCCCTGCTGGGAGATCGTTGGTCGATGGGAATGATCAGGACCATTTTTTGGTCGCTGATCACCCGCTGTCACCCGCTGGATCGGTGTGTGTGATGCCGATCCAGCGATTTGTTCACTTGTAACCAGGGTAAATATCGGGTTACTAAGCGCAGGGCCACGCTTAGTAACCTGATATTTACCCTGGTTACCATTGTAAAAGTTAAAAAAAACAGTACATACTCACATTCTGATGTCTGTCACGACCCCCGACGTCCACAGGGTTAAAACTGCTTTCGGCAGGAGCGCTGGTAATGCACGCGCTGCTGCCGAGAGCTTCCCTGCACTGACTGTGTCAGCGCCGGCCATAAAGCAGAGCACAGCGGTGACGTCACCGCTGTTACTGCCGGTGCTGAACCCTGTGAACGCCGGCGGGGGACGTGATAGACATCAGAATGTGAGTATGTAGTGTTTTTTTTTTACTTTTACAATGGTAACCAGGGTAAATATTGGGTTACTAAGCGCGGCCCTGCACTTAGTAACCTGATGTTTACCCTGGTTACCCGGGTGCTGCAGGGGGACTTCGGCATCGTTGAAGACAGTTTCAATGATGCCGAAGTCATTTCCCTGATCGTTGGTCGCTGGAGAGAGCTGTCTGTGTGATAGCTCCCCAGCGACCACACAACGACTTACAGGCACTACACAAGAGAGAGGACCCTTCTGATGATAAGAACTAAAGGTACCTTCACACTAAACGATATCGCTAGCGATCCGTGACGTTGCAGCGTCCTGGCTAGTGATATCGTTGTGTTTGACACGCAGCAGCGATCAGGATCCTGCTGTGCCATCGTTGGTCGGAGCAGAAAGGCCAGAACTTTATTTTGTCGCTGGATTTCCCGTAGACATCGCTGAATCGGCGTGTGTGACACCGATCCAGCGATGTCTTCACTGGTAACCAGGGTAAACATCGGGTTACTAAGTGCAGGGCCGCGCTTAGGAACCCAATGTTTACCCTGGTTACCAGCGTAAACGTAAAAAAACAAACACTACATACTTACATTCCGGTGTCTGTCCCCCGGCGTCCGCTTCCCTGCACTGTGTAAGCGCGCGCCGGCCGGCCGGAAAGCAGATTACAGCAGTGACATCACCGCTGTGCTTTTCGGCTGGCGCTTACACAGTGCAGAGAAGCACAGCGCCGGGGGACAGACATCGTAATGTAAGTATGTAGTGTTTGTTTTTTTTACGTTTACGCTGGTAACCAGGGTAAACATCGGGTTAATAAGCGCGGCCCTGCGCTTAGTAACCCGATGTTTACCCTGGTTACCAGGGGACTTTGCATAGTTGGTTGCTGGAGAGCTGTCTGTGTGACAGCTCTCCAGCGACCACACAGCGACGCTGCAGTGATCAGGATCGTTGTCTAGATCGCTGCAGCATCGCTAAATGTGACGGTACCTTTACACACTACAGAAGAGAAAGGAGACCATGCTGATGATAAGAGCTCATGTGTGATGGCCCAGGTACTGACCAACACTGTATAAGGTATGATATTCATATGATGTCATAGCTAAAGATCATTATGGGAAAACCTTTGCGGCCGCTAAAAGGACATAACCCTGCTCCACGATGCTCCAACAGTCTGGGAAAAGGTGCTGGGAAAGTTTTTTCTAACCACGCATCAAATCCCAAAGTGCTCAAATTCAAATTAAAACTAGTGATGAGTGAGTATACTCATTGCTCGGGTTTTCCCGAGTATGCTTGGGTGGTCTCTGAGTATTTGTGAGTGCTCGGATATTTAGTTTTTGTCAATGCAGCTGCATGATTTACGACTGCTATCCAGCCTGAGTACATGTGGGCATGTGGGGGCATGTATCTGCACCAAAATTGCATAATTAAAAACGTCAGCTCGGCACACAAAAAATAAACCCTCACCCGACCGCGAGCCCAGATCACGAAAAATGGAGACGCTACGGGTATCGAAAATGGCGCAATTTTTTATTTTTTTAGCAAAGTTTGGAATTTTTTTTCACCACTTAGATAAAAAATAACCTAGACACGTTTGGTGTCTATGAACTCATAATGACCTGGAGAATCATAATGGCAGGTCAGTTTTAGCATTTAGTGAACCTAGCAAAAAAGCCAAACAAAAAAACCAGTGTGGGATAGCACTGTTTTGGCAATTTTACCGCACTTGGAATTTTTTTTCCCTTTTTCTAGTACATGACATGCTGAAACCAATGATGTTGTTCAAAAGTACAGCTTGTCCCGCAAAAAATAAGCCCTCACATGGCCATAGTGGTGGAAAAATAAAAAGTTATGGCTCTGGTAGGGGAGTGAAAACGAAAACGAAAAAGCGAAAATACCCAGGGCCATGAAGGGTTTAAAGAACTACTATGTGGTAAAAGCAACATTATTTTCATTACTTTTTGGAATATAAAGTGTTTTTTTCATATTTAACCCCTTCATGACCCAGCCTATTTTGACCTTAATGACCTGGCCGTTTTTTTCAATTCTGACCAGTGTCCCTTTATGAGGTAATAACTCAGGAACGCTTCAACGGATCCTAGCGATTCTGAGACTGTTTTTTCGTGACATATTGGGCTTCATGTTAGTGGTAAATTTAGGTCGATAATTTCTGAGTTTATATGTGAAAAAAACAGAAATTTGGCAAAAATGTTGAAAATTTCGCAATTTTCACATTTTGAATTTTTATTCTGTTAAACCAGAGAGTTATGTGACACAAAATAGTTAATAAATAACATTTCCCACATGTCTACTTTACATCAACACAAATTTGGAAACAATTTTTTTTTTTGCTAGGAAGTTATAAGGGTTAAAATTTGACCAGGGATTTCTCATTTTTACAACAAAATTTACAAAACCATTTTTTTTAGGGACCACCTCACATTTGAAGTCAGTTTGTGGGTTCTATATGGCTGAAAATACCCAAAAGTGACACCATTCTAAAAACTGCAACCCTCAAGGTTCTCATAACCACATTCAAGAAGTTTATTAACCCTTCAGGTGTTTCACAGCAGCAGAAGCAACATGGAAGGAAAAAATGAACATTTAACTTTTTAGTCACAAAAATTATCTTTTAGCAACAATTTTTTTATTTTCCCAAGGGTAAAATGAGAAACTGGACCACGAACTTTGTTGTCCAATTTGTCCTGAGTACGCTGATACCTCATATGTGGGGGTAAACCACTGTTTGGGCGCACGGCAGGGCTCGGAAGGGAAAGTGTTATGACCTGGTGGTTAAGGAAAAGCTCTGAGGAGATGGTATCTTTACTGACCGCAGTTCCTGAACCTAACACAACACTAGAAGTAGCCGTGGAATGTTCCTGTCACTCCCTAGACATCTTGTCACAGCCGGAGAACTAGCTACCGCTAAAGATGAAAACAGGAAAGCTATCTTGCCTCAGAGAAAGTTCCCAAAGGACAGACAGCCCCCCACAAATATGGACTGAGTGGAGAGGGAAATGACATACACAGAATGAAAACAGGATTTAGCAAAGGAGGCCACTTCTAACTAGATAGACAGAATAGGAAAGGGTACTGTGCGGTCAGTATTAAAAGCTAGAAAAATCCATCACAGAGTTTACAAAACATCTCCACACCTGACTAACGGTGTGGAGGGCAAATCTGCTTCCCCAGAGCTTCCAGCTTAACTGAATATTGAATACTGACAAGCTGGACTAGAGCAAACATAAAATGAGCTGAATGATTAAGTCCACAGCAAGAGGACAACAAATGAACATGCAAGGACTTATCTTTGCTGAACAGGACCGACTATCAAGGAAATCCAAGGAGAGATCTGAATCCAACCAAGAAACATTGACAGCTGGCACTGGCTGAAGATCAGAGCCAGGCTAAATAGCAGAGCAGGAGAGACAATCAGTGGAAGCAGCTGCTAAGCTAAATCCAAGGAGCAGCAGTTCCACTTAAAACCACCGGAGGGAGCCCAAGGGCAGAATTCACAAAAGTGCCATTTACAGCCACCGGAGGGAGCCCAAGAACGGAATTCACAACAGTACCCCCCCTTGAGGAGGGGTCACCGAACCCTCACCAGAGCCCCCAGGCCGATCAGGACGAGCCAAGTGAAAGGCACGAACCAAATTGGCGGCATGGACATCGGAGGCAACAACCCAAGAATTATCCTCCTGGCCATAACCCTTCCACTTGACAAGATACTGAAGTCTCCGCCTCGAAAAACGAGAATCCAAAATCTTCTCCACCACATAATCCAACTCCCCCTCAACCAACACCGGGGCAGGAGGATCAACAGAGGGAACAACGGGCACCACATATCTCCGCAACAAAGATCTATGGAAAACATTATGGATGGCAAAAGAGGCAGGAAGGGCCAAACGAAAAGATACCGGATTGATAATCTCAGAAATCTTATAGGGACCAATAAAGCGAGGCTTGAACTTAGGGGAAGAAACCTTCATAGGAACATGACGAGAAGATAACCAAACTAAATCCCCAACACGAAGCCGGGGACCAACACACCGACAGCGGTTAGCAAAATGTTGAGCCTTTTCCTGAGACAACGTCAAATTGTCCACCACATGAGTCCAAATCTGCTGTAACCTGTCCACCACAGAATCCACACCAGGACAATCAGAAGGCTCAACCTGCCTGGAAGAAAAACGAGGATGAAAACCAAAATTACAAAAAAAAGGCGAAACCAAAGTAGCCGAACTAGCCCGATTATTAAGGGCAAACTCGGCCAACGGCAAGAAGGCCACCCAATCATCCTGATCAGCAGACACAAAGCATCTCAAATAGGTTTCCAAGGTCTGATTGGTTCGCTCAGTTTGGCCATTTGTCTGAGGATGAAACGCTGAAGAAAAAGACAAATCAATGCCCATCCTAGCACAAAAGGACCGCCAAAACCTAGAAACAAACTGAGAGCCTCTGTCAGACACAATATTCTCCGGAATGCCATGCAAACGAACCACATGCTGAAAAAACAATGGAACCAAATCAGAGGAGGAAGGCAATTTAGGCAAAGGTACCAAATGGACCATCTTAGAAAACCGGTCACAAACCACCCAGATAACAGACATTTTCTGGGAAACAGGAAGATCCAAAATAAAATCCATGGAAATATGCGTCCAGGGCCTCTCAGGGACCGGCAAAGGCAAAAGCAACCCACTAGCGCGGGAACAGCTAGGCTTGGCCCGGGCACAAGTCCCACAGGACTGCACAAAAGAACGCACATCCTGTGACAAGGAAGGCCACCAAAAGGACCTAACAACCAAATCTCTGGTACCAAAAATCCCAGGATGACCAGCCAACACCGAACAATGAACCTCAGAGATTACCTTACTAGTCCATCTATCAGGAACAAACAGTTTCCCCACTGGACAGTGGTCAGGCTTATCAGCCTGAAATTCCTGAAGCACCCGCCGTAAATCAGGGGAGATGGCAGAAAGAATCACCCCCTCCTTGAGAATACCAACCGTCTCAAGGACTTCCGGAGAATCAGGCAAAAAACTCCTAGAGAGGGCATCAGCCTTAACATTCTTAGATCCCGGAAGATACGAGACCACAAAATCAAAACGGGAGAAAAACAGGGACCATCGAGCCTGTCTAGGATTCAACCGCTTGGCAGATTCGAGGTAAATCAGATTCTTATGGTCGGTCAAGACCACAATGCGGTGCTTGGCTCCCTCAAGCCAATGTCACCACTCCTCAAATGCCCACTTCATAGCCAACAACTCCCGATTGCCGACATCATAATTATGCTCCGCAGGTGAAAACTTTCTGGAGAAGAATGCACACGGTTTCATCAAAGAACCATCAGAACTTCTCTGAGACAAAATGGCCCCTGCCCCAATCTCAGAAGCGTCAATCTCAACCTGAAAAGAAAGAGAAACATCTGGCTGACACAACACAGGGGCAGAAGTAAATCGACGTTTAAGCTCCTGAAAGGCCTCAACAGCAGCAGAGGACCAATTCATCAAATCAGCGCCTTTCTTCGTCAAATCGGTCAGGGGCTTAACCACACTGGAAAAGTTGGCAATGAAACGGCGATAAAAATTAGCAAAGCCCAAAAATTTCTGAAGGCTCTTAACAGAAGTGGGTTGAATCCAATCATGAATGGCTTGGACCTTAACAGGATCCATTTCTATAGCTGAGGGAGAAAAAATAAAACCCAAAAAAGAAACCTTCTGAACTCCAAATAGGCATTTAGACCCCTTCACAAATAAAGTGTTAGCACGAAGGATCTGAAATACCATCCTGACCTGTTTCACATGAGACTCCCAATCGTCGTAAAAAATCAAGATATCATCCAAGAATACAATCATGAATTTATCAAGATAATTCTGGAAGATATCATGCATGAAGGACTGAAACCCAGATGGGGCATTAGAGAGCCCGAATGGCATCACAAGGTATTCAAAATGGCCTTCGGGCGTATTAAATGCAGTTTTCCATTCGTCACCCTGTTTAATACGAACAAGATTATACGCCCCTCGAAGGTCAATCTTAGTAAACCAACTAGCCCCCTTAATCCGAGCAAACAAATCAGAAAGCTTAGGTAAAGGGTATTGGAATTTGACCTTGATCTTATTAAGAAGGCGATAATCAATACAGGGTCTCAAGGAGCCATCCTTCTTGGCAACAAAGAAGAATCCCGCTCCCAACGGTGACGAATAGGGTTGAGCGACTTTCATTTTTTTAAGATCGAGTCTGGTTTTGTGAAACCCGATTTAGTCCAGAGTCGAGTCGAGTGAAGTCGGCCGATTATCGCTAAAAGTCGGGGATCGACCGAAACACGAAACCCAATGCAAGTCAATGGGGAAGCATAGCCGGCAGTGAGTGGAGGCCAGGAAAACACCTACAGTGCCCATTTTACTGCCAAAAACATCCATTCTTGTTTTCTGAAGCTTGTCAATCTTAATTAACTTTATAATAATAGTTGGGCACTGGAAATTGGGGGTCATTTGGCAAAAGTTGTGGGGGGTAGGGCTGGTTCAAGGTTTTAGTGGGCCCAGGAAACGTGGAATACGTCATGGCGGTGGAGCAGGGAGAGGTAAGTATTTCAACGTTGCAAGTGCTGTGATCCTGAGCAAGCAGGGGGGGCCTACTCGTTCGCATTGGCACTGGCACAGGGCCCCTCAAAGTACGGCGGTGTGTTTGCATGGCGTAGGCGCCTCCCACCAGCAGCGACACTTTTGCGTACTCTGAGTGGCCCTGTGCCAGTGACGTCGCCAACGAGTATGCCCCCCCCACCTGATGAAGGAACCTGCACTTTCATCTGCACCTTCCTCTTTGTCCCTGTGTAAGGTGGTATAATATGCGGGAAGGGGAACCTTACTTTCAGCAGGGTCAGATTCTGGCTGTGTAGAGTACAAGGGGAATGTAGTGGTCTAGGTCAATGTACCAGCAGACTCATCTAGCAGTGGCTGGGCAATGGGCAGGATGAGGAGGAAACAGATATAGGGCCAAAGAATAAAGTAGGCTAAATGCAGATCAAAATTGGTAACAGGACTAAACAGGCGGCATTGCTTTGTTCAGTGGAGTAGCAAACCCAAGAGCAGCAGACACTGTTTCAAGGGCCTAACCACACTAGTAGGCCAAATGCAGTTTAATATCTGATAGTATAGGCCGAAATCCAGAATGTGGAAGCTCAGCTTTGTTCAGTTGAGGACAACACCAGGGAGGGGCAGACACCGTTAGTAGGCCGTAACCAAAGTTGAAGGCCAAATGCAGTTTAATATCTGATACTATAGGCCGAAAGCCAGAAGGTTGAAGCACAGCTTTATTCAGTTGAGGGCAACACCAGAGAGGGGCAGACACCGTTAGTAGGCCCTAACCACCATTTTGTTTTTTAAAAAACACTTAATGAGAGCCAGAAGGTTGAAGCTCAGCTTTATTCAGTTGAGGGCAACACCAGGGAGGGGCAGACACCGTTAGTAGGCCGTAACCACCATTTTGTTTTTTAAAAAACACTTAATGAGAGCCAGAAGGTTGAAGCTCAGCTTTATTCAGTTGAGGGCAACACCAGGGAGGGGCAGACACCGTTAGTAGGCCCTAAACACCATTTAAAAAAAAAAAAAAAAAACAGCAGTTAATGAGAGGCAGAAGGTTGAAGCTCAGCTGTATTCAGTTGAGGACAACACCAGGCAGGGGCAGACACCGTTAGTAGGCCGGAACCACCAATGTGTTTAAAAACAGCAGTTAATCAGTGCCGGAAGGTAGAAGCTCAGCTTTATTCAGTTGAGGACAACTTGAATTAGGGACTGCAGACAGACTTAGCAGGCTGTCCCGTGTGTGGACCATGCATCCAATACATTAACCCATTGAGCCACAAAGGACACGTAACCTTCCATGGCCATGCCTACAGGTCCATGTGTCTGTTGTCAGGTGTACCTTTGTCAGTGTAGGCCTAGTGGAAGGAGGGACCGCAGACAGGCTTCGAAGGCCTAACACAATAAAATGGGCTGGCTGTAGGCACTTTAAAATTGGTTCCAGGGGTACAAGGGCAGCAGTGGTCTGGTCAGTGGAGGCCTAGTGGAAGGAGGGACCGCAGACAGGCTTCGAAGGCCTAACACAATAAAATGGGCTGGCTGTAGGCACTTTAAAATCGGTTCCAGGGGTACACGGGCAGCAGTGGTCTGGTCAGTGGAGGCCTAGTGGAAGGAGGGACCGCAGACAGGCTTCGAAGGCCTAACACAATAAAATGGGCTGGCTGTAGGCACTTTAAAATTGGTTCCAGGGGTACACGGGCAGCAGTGGTCTGGTCAGTGGAGGCCTAGTGGAAGGAGGGACCGCAGACAGGCTTCGAAGGCCTAACACAATAAAATGGGCTGGCTTTAGGCACTTTAAAATTGGTTCCAGGGGTACACGGGCAGCAGTGGTCTGGTCAGTGAAGGCCTAGTGGAAGGAGGGACCGCAGACAGGCTTTGAAGGCCTAACATAATAAAATGGGCTGGCTGTAGGCACTTTATAATTGGTTCCAGGGGTACACGGGCAGCAGTGGTCTGGTCAGTGGAGGCCTAGTGGAAGGAGGGACCGCAGACAGGCTTCGAAGGCCTAACACAATAAAATGGGCTGGCTGTAGGCACTTTAAAATTGGTTCCAGGGGTACACGGGCAGCAGTGGTCTGGTCAGTAGAGGCCTAGTGGAAGGAGGGACCGCAGACAGGCTTCGAAGGCCTAGCACAATAAAATGGGCTGGCTGTAGGCACTTTATAATTGGTTCCAGGGGTACACGGGCAGCAGTGGTCTGGTCAGTGGAGGCCTAGTGGAAGGAGGGACCGCAGACAGGCTTCGAAGGCCTAACATAATAAAATGGGCTGGCTGTAGGCACTTTAAAATCAGTTCCAGGGGTACACGGGCAGCAGTGGTCTGGTCAGTGGAGGCCTAGTGGAAGGAGGGACCGCAGACAGGCTTCGAAGGCCTAACACAATAAAATGGGCTGGCTGTAGGCACTTTAAAATTGGTTCCAGGGGTACACGGGCAGCAGTGGTCTGGTCAGTGAAGGCCTAGTGGAAGGAGGGACCGCAGACAGGCTTCGAAGGCCTAATACAATAAAATGGGCTGGCTGTAGGCACTTTAAAATCGGTTCCAGGGGTACACGGGCAGCAGTGGTCTGGTCAGTGGAGGCCTAGTGGAAGGAGGGACCGCAGACAGGCTTCGAAGGCCTAACACAATAAAATGGGCTGGCTGTAGGCACTTTAAAATTGGTTCCAGGGGTACACGGGCAGCAGTGGTCTGGTCAGTGAAGGCCTAGTGGAAGGAGGGACCGCAGACAGGCTTCGAAGGCCTAACATAATAAAATGGGCTGGCTGTAGGCACTTTATAATTGGTTCCAGGGGTACACGGGCAGCAGTGGTCTGGTCAGTGGAGGCCTAGTGGAAGGAGGGACCGCAGACAGGCTTCGAAGGCCTAAAATAACAAACAATAGGCTCATGGCAGTTTTACAGCAGTTACATGGATACACGGCAGGCAGCTTGGTGGTCAGTGGAGGAGTATTGAAAGTAGGTACCGTAGACAGGCTATCAAAGGCCTAAAATAACAAACAATAGGCTCATGGCAGTTTTACAGCGGTTACATGGATACACGGGCAGGCAGCTTGGTGGTCAGTGGAGGAGTATTTAAAGTAGGGACCGCAGACAGGCTATCAAAGGCCTAAAATAACAAACAATAGGCTCATGGCAGTTTTACAGCGGTTACATGGATACACGGGCAGGCAACTTGGTGGTCAGTGGAGGAGTATTTAAAGTAGGGACCGTAGACAGGCTATCAAAGGCCTAAAATAACAAACAATAGGCTCATGGCAGTTTTACAGCGGTTACATGGATACACGGGCAGGCAGCTTGGTGGTCAGTGGAGGAGTATTTAAAGTAGGGACCGTAGACAGGCTATCAAAGGCCTAAAATAACAAACAATAGGCTCATGGCAGTTTTACAGCGGTTACATGGATACACGGGCAGGCAGCTTGGTGGTCAGTGGAGGAGTATTTAAAGTAGGGACCGCAGACAGGCTATCAAAGGCCTAAAATAACAAACAATAGGCTCATGGCAGTTTTACAGCGGTTACATGGATACACGGGCAGGCAGCTTGGTGGTCAGTGGAGGAGTATTGCAAGGAGTGTCTGTCCCAGTACTCCCAAAATATAAATAGATGTTAATGTCTCGCAAAACAACCAAAACAAAAAAAAAGGTGGCATACTTAGGTACAGGGGTGGGCTCATCTGCTGAGTTTCTGACACAGTAATTTGGCAGTAACTATTTAATGGTGCCAATATAGGACACAGACACAGACTACTTTAAGTTGCATCATAGATGTCTACAAATTTGTATTGT
The DNA here is from genome assembly GCF_051348905.1 of Ranitomeya variabilis. Lineage (NCBI taxonomy): Eukaryota > Metazoa > Chordata > Amphibia > Anura > Dendrobatidae > Ranitomeya > Ranitomeya variabilis. The sequence goes on along the minus strand of NC_135237.1, from coordinate 448,279,604 downwards.
CAGTGCCAGACATTGAATCATGTCAGCGAATAGACTAAAGATTGGTGGAGCTGTGCGACATAATTTTGCACGTGGTACAGCACATTTTGAGCTGGGGGAGGGGGGAACTCTCTTGAGGCCGGCGGGACCGCCCCAGGGCCCCTCATGTTACAACGGTGTGTCTGACGTTGGGTGCGCACCACCACCGCCAGAGACACTACATTGTACTATGAGGGACCCAGTAGCAATGCCGTCAACCAAAAGCGAGCACACCCACCTCTTCAGACAAACAGCAGTCTCATGGGTGCTTGCGCCAAGTCGCGATACCACGGCCCCGTGTGGGGAGTTTGGCCATTTAGGGAGGTGTAAACATGTCGTATGCTGTACAATCAGCTGCAGCAAATTAGACATTAGAAAAGTAATTCACAGGCAAGAGCTTTTCATAGGAAAGCTAGGTGTCGGCCGGGCAAGGTCGGGCAAAAGATTTCGAAATCCAGTTGTGGTTCATTTTAATGAATGTTAGATCGTCAACATTTTGGGTAGCCAGACGAGTAGTGTTGAGCGATACCGTCCGATACTTGAAAGTATCGGTATCGGAAAGTATCGGCCGATACCGGCAAAATATCGGATCCAATCCGATACCGATACCCGATACCAATACAAGTCAATGGGACTCATGTATCGGACGGTATTCCTGATGGTTCCCAGGGTCTGAAGGAGAGGAAACTCTCCTTCAGGCCCTGGGAACCATATAAATGTGTAAAAGAAAGAATTAAAATAAAAAATATCGCTATACTCACCTCTCCGACGCAGCCGGGACTTCAGCGAGGGAACCGGCAGCGTTGTTTGTTTAAAATTCGCGCTATTACTTGGTTACGTGAATTCCCGGCTTGTGATTGGTCAGGTCGGCCATGTTGCCGGGACGCGGACCAATCACAGCAAGCCGTGACGAAATTACGTCACGGCTTGCTGTGATTGGTCCGCGTCCCGGCAATATGGCCGCCCTGACCAATCACAAGCCGTGACGTCACGGGAGGCTGGACACGCGCTCATTTTAAAATGGGCGCGTGTCCAGCCTCCCGTGACGTCACGGCTTGCGATTGGTTGCGCCGCGGTCAACCAATCACAAGCCGGGAGGCTGGACGCGCTCATTTTAAAATGGGCGCGTGTCCAGCCTCCCGTGACGTCACGGCTTGTGATTGGTTGCGCCGCGGTCAACCAATCACAAGCCGGGAGGCTGGACGCGCTCATTTTAAAATGGGCGCGTGTCCAGCCTCCCGTGACGTCACAGCTTGTGATTGGTTGCGCCGCGGTCAACCAATCACAAGCCGGGAGGCTGGACGCGCTCATTTTAAAATGGGCGCGTGTCCAGCCTCCCGTGACGTCACGGCTTGTGATTGGTCAGGGCGGCCATATTGCCGGGACGCGGACCAATCACAGCAAGCCGTGACGTAATTTCGTCACGGCTTGCTGTGATTGGTCCGCGTCCCGGCAACGTGGCCGACCTGACCAATCACAAGCCGGGAATTCACGTAACCAAGTAATAGCGCAAATTTTAAACAAACAACGCTGCCGGTTCCCTCGCTGAAGTCCCGGCTGCGTCGGAGAGGTGAGTATAGCGATATTTTTTATTTTAATTCTCTCTTTTACACATTTTAACATTAATGTTGTTGCGATACCCGATACCCGATACCACAAGAGTATCGGAATCCCGGTATCGGAATTCCGATACAGCAAGTATCGGCCGATACCCGATACTTGCAGCATCGGAATGCTCAACACTACAGACGAGTCCTTTTTTCAGTTAATATTGAACCTGCAGCACTGAATACTCTTTCTGATAGGACACTTGCTGCCGGGCAAGCAAGCTCCTGCAATGCATATTCTGCCAATTCTGGCCAGGTGTCTAATTTGGAGGCCCAGTAATCAAATGGGAATGACGGTTGAGGGAGAACATCGATAAGGGATGAAAAATAGTTAGTAACCATACTGGACAAATGTTGTCTCCTGTCACTTTCAATTGATGCAGCAGTACCTGTCCTGTCTGCGGTCATAGCAAAATCACTCCACAACCTGGTCAGAAAACCCCTCTGTCCAACGCCACTTCTGATGTGTGCACCCCTAACACTCCTAGTCTGCTGCCCCCTGGAGCTCGTGTGAGAACGATCACGTGCGCTGTGTGCTGGGAATGCCTGAAGAAAACGGTCAACAAGAGTTGATTGTTTGGTTGCTAATATTAGTTCCAAGTTCTCATGTGGCATAATATTTTGCAATTTGCCTTTATAGCGTGGATCAAGGAGGCAGGCCAACCAGTAATCGTCATCGTTCATCATTTTCGTAATGCGTGTGTCCCTTTTTAGGATACGTAAGGCATAATCCGCCATGTGGGCCAAAGTTCCAGTTGTCAAATCTCCGGTTGTGATTGGTTGAGGGGCAGTTGCAGGCAAATCTACGTCACTTGTGTCCCTCAAAAAACCAGAACCCGGCCGTGACACGCAACCAATTTCCAGTGCCCCCGGGAAAGGTTCCGCATTAAAAATATACTCATCCCCATCATCCTCCTCATCCTCCACCTCCTCTTCGCCCGCTACCTCGTCCTGTACACTGCCCTGACCAGACAATGGCTGACTGTCATCAAGGCTTTCCTCTTCCTCTGGTGCAGACGCCTGCTTCTTTATGTGCGTCAAACTTTGCATCAGCAGACGCATTAGGGGGATGCTCATGCTTATTACGGCGTTGTCTGCACTAACCAGCCGTGTGCATTCCTCAAAACACTGAAGGACTTGACACATGTCTTGTATCTTAGACCACTGCACACCTGACAACTCCATGTCTGCCATCCTACTGCCTGCCCGTGTATCCTCCCACAAATAAATAACAGCACGCCTCTGTTCGCACAGTCTCTGAAGCATGTGCAGTGTTGAGTTCCACCTTGTTGCAACGTCTATGATTAGGCGATGCTGGGGAAGGTTCAAAGACCGCTGATAGGTCTGCATACGGCTGGCGTGTACAGGCGAACGTCGGATATGTGAGCAAAGTGCACGCACTTTGAGGAGCAGGTCGGAGAACCCAGGATAAGTTTTCAATAAGCACTGCACCACCAGGTTTAAGGTGTGAGCCAGGCAAGGAATGTGTTTCAGTTGGGAAAGGGAGATGGCAGCCATGAAATTCCTTCCGTTATCACTCACTACCTTGCCTGCCTCAAGATCTACTGTGCCCAGCCACGACTGCGTTTCTTGTTGCAAGAACTCGGACAGAACTTCCGCGGTGTGTCTGTTGTCGCCCAAACACTTCATAGCCAATACAGCCTGCTGACGCTTGCCAGTAGCTGGCCCATAATGGGACAACTGGTGTGCAACAGTGTCATCTGCCGATGGAGTGGTTGGCCGACTGCGTTCTGTGGAAGAGCTGTAGCTTCTGCAGGAGGACGAGGAGGAGGAGGAGGAGGGGGTGCGAACGCCTACAGCCAACTGTTTCCTAGACCGTGGGCTAGGCACAACTGTCCCTAAATTGATGTCGCCTGTGGACCCTGCGTCCACCACATTCACCCAGTGTGCCGTGATGGACACATAACGTCCCTGGCCATGCCTACTGGTCCATGCATCTGTAGTCAGGTGCACCTTTGTACTCACAGATTGCCTGAGTGCATGGACGATGCGCTGTTTAACATGCTGGTGCAGGGCTGGGATGGCTTTTCTGGAAAAAAAGTGTCGACTGGGTAGCTCGTATCGTGGTTCAGCGTACTCCATCAGGGCTTTGAAAGCTTCGCTTTCAACTAACCGGTAGGGCATCATCTCTAACGAGATTAGTCTAGCTATGTGGGCGTTAAAACCCTGTGTACGCGGATGCGAGGATAAGTACTTCCTTTTTCTAACCAGAGTCTCATGTAGGGTGAGCTGGACTGGAGAGCTGGAGATCGTGGAACTTTCGGGTGTGCCGGTGTACATGGCAGACTGAGAGACGGTTGGAGACGGTATTGTTTCCGCCGGTGCCCTAGATGCAATATTTCCTCCTACAAAACTGGTGATTCCCTGACCCTGACTGCTTTTGGCTGGCAAAGAAACCTGCACAGATACTGCCAGTGGTGCGGAAAATGGTGGCCTTACAGTGACGGAAGGGATGTTGCGTTGCTGACTAGCTTCATTGGCCGAGGGTGCTACAACCTTAAGGGACGTTTGGTAGTTAGTCCAGGCTTTAAAATGCATGGTGGTTAAGTGTCTATGCATGCAACTAGTATTTAGACTTTTCAGATTCTGACCTCTGCTTAAGCTAGTTGAACATTTTTGACAGATGACTTTGCGCTGATCAGTTGGATGTTGTTTAAAAAAATGCCAGACTGCACTCTTCCTAGCATCGGATCCCTTTTCAGGGATTGCAGACTGAGCTTTAACCGGATGGCCACGCTGTCCTCCAACAGGTTTTGGCTTTGACACGCGTTTTGGGCCAGATACGGGCCCGGCAGATGGAACCTTTTGCGATGTTGATGCCTGCTGCGGCCCCTCCTCCACCTCCGCTTCTGAACTACTGCCGCCTGCACCCTGTTCCCCCAATGGCTGCCAATCGGGGTCAATAACTGGGTCATCTATTACCTCCTCTTCGAGCTCGTGTGCAACTTCGTCTGTGTCACTGTGTCGGTCGGTGGTATAGCGTTCGTGGCGGGGCAACATAGTCTCATCAGGGTCTGATTGTGGATCTGTACCCTGAGAGGGCAATGTGGTGGTCTGAGTCAAAGGAGCAGCATAGTACTCTGGCTGTGGCTGTGCATCAGTGCACTCCATGTCAGAATCTACTTGTAATGGGCATGGCCTGTTAAATGTTTCACTTTCTAAGCCAGGGACGGTATGTGTAAAGAGCTCCATGGAGTGACCCGTTGTGTCGCCTGCTGCATCCTTCTCTCTTGTTGTAGTTTTTGCTGAGGAGGACAAGGAAGCAACTTGTCCCTGACCGTGAACATCCACAAGCGACGCGCTGCTTTTACATTTACCAGTTTCTGAAGAGGAGGCAAAAGAGCTAGAGGCTGAGTCTGCAATGTAAGCCAAAACTTGCTGTTGCTGCTCCGCCTTTAAAAGCGGTTTTCCTACTCCCAGAAAAGAGAGCGTTCGAGGCCTTGTGTAGCCTGACGACGAAACTGGCTCCACAGCTCCAGACTTAGGTGGAATATTTTTATCCCCACGACCACCTGATGCTCCACTACCACTACTATCATTACCAGCTGACAATGAACGCCCACGACGACCTCTTGCACCAGACTTCCTCATTGTTTTAAAATCTTAACCAAAGTAACTTTATTTGTTGCTGTCAAACAACTTACACGGTGAGCTATAACTTCAGTATGATTTCAATATCCCTTAACAGGTTGGTGAGACCACAAGGAAAATCAGGCACAATGTTACACACTCTGTTTTCTGTGGCACCAAATCACAGAGATGACACACACGCAGGACTGTCACTCAAGCACTAATGTCAATATTAATCTCCCACCTAATTTATTTAATTTTTTTTTTCAGGGAGACTTTAGAAACCAAATAATATTAAAAAAAAACAAAAAAAAAGGCTTTCTATGGCCCACTGAATGAGAGATGGCACGCACAGGAGTGGCACACAAGCCCTGACTGAGGCCAATATTTTTCTCCCACTGATTGATGTAGTGTTTTTGTGTTGAGGTAGATTTTAGAACACAAATGAAGGAAAAAAATAAATAGGCTTTCTATGGCCCACAATTAGAGAGAGAGAGGTGGCACACCCAGGAGTCAAGACTGGCGCACAAGCTGAAAGGGCAATATTACTCTCCCACTGTTTTTTTATGTTTTTTTTTTTATTTTTTTCAGGGAGACTTTAGAAACCAAATAATATTTAAAAAAAACAAAAAAAAAGGCTTTCTATGGCCCACAGAATGAGAGATGACACGCACAGGAGTGGCACACAAGCCCTGACTGAGGCCAATATTTTTCTCCCACTGATTGATGTAGTGTTTTTGTGTTGAGGTAGATTTTAGAACACAAATGAAGGAAAAAAATAAATAGGCTTTCTATGGCCCACAATTAGAGAGAGAGAGGTGGCACACCCAGGAGTCAAGACTGGCGCACAAGCTGAAAGGGCAATATTACTCTCCCACTGTTTTTTTAAGTTTTTTTTTTATTATTTTCAGGGAGACTTTAGAAACCAAATAATATTAAAAAAAAACAAAAAAAAAAGGCTTTCTATGGCCCACTGAATGAGAGATGACACGCACAGGAGTGGCACACAAGCCCTGACTGAGGCCAATATTTTTCTCCCACTGATTGATGTAGTGTTTTTGTGTTGAGGTAGATTTTAAAACACAAATGAAGGAAAAAAATAAATAGGCTTTCTATGGCCCACAATTACAGAGAGAGAGGTGGCACACCCAGGATTCAAGACTGGCGCACAAGCTGAAAGGGCAATATTACTCTCCCACTGTTTTTTTAAGTTTTTTTTTTTTTATTTTCAGGGAGACTTTAGAAACCAAATAATATAAAAAAAAAAAAAAAAAAAGGCTTTCTATGGCCCACTGAATGAGAGATGACACGCACAGGAGTGGCACACAAGCCCTGACTGAGGCCAATATTTTTCTCCCACTGATTGATGTAGTGTTTTTGTGTTGAGGTAGATTTTAAAACACAAATGAAGGAAAAAAATAAATAGGCTTTCTATGGCCCACAATTAGAGAGAGAGAGGTGGCACACCCAGGAGTCAAGACTGACGCACAAGCTGAAAGGGCAATATTACTCTCCCACTGTTTTTTTACGTTTTTTTATTTTATTTTCAGGGAGACTTTAGAAACCAAATAATATTAAAAAAAAACAAAAAAAAAAGGCTTTCTATGGCCCACAGAATGAGAGATGACACGCACAGGAGTGGCACACAAGCCCTGACTGAGGCCAATATTTTTCTCCCACTGATTGATGTAGTGTTTTTGTGTTGAGGTAGATTTTAAAACACAAATGAAGGAAAAAAATAAATAGGCTTTCTATGGCCCACAATTACAGAGAGAGAGGTGGCACACCCAGGAGTCAAGACTGGCGCACAAGCTGAAAGGGCAATATTACTCTCCCACTGTTTTTTTATGTTTGTTTTTTTCAGGGAGACTTTAGAAACCAAATAATATTAAAAAAAAACAAAAAAAAAGGCTTTCTATGGCCCACTGAATGAGAGATGGCACGCACAGGAGTGGCACACAAGCCCTGACTGAGGCCAATATTTTTCTCCCACTGATTGATGTAGTGTTTTTGTGTTGAGGTAGATTTTAGAACACAAATCAAGGACAAAAATAAATAGGCTTTCTATGGCCCACTCAGTGAGAGATGGCACACACAGGGATGGCACTGTAGCAGAAATGCCAATCTTAATCTCCCACAAAAAAAAAAAAACAGGGACTGTCCTACAATTACTATCTCCCTGCAGTAATCTAAGCCAGGTATGGCAGGCAGCAATAGGAGTGGACTGATGCACAAATTAAATAAAAAGTGTGGACAATCAAAAAAGATAGCTGTGCAGAAAGGAAGGAACAAGAGGATATGTGCTTTGAAAAAAGCAGTTGGTTTCCACAGTGGCGTACACACAGCAATACAGCTATCAGGGAGCCTTCTAGGGCAGCCCAATGAGCTACAGCGCTGAGGGAAAAAAAAAAAAAAATTGCTTTCACTGTCCCTGCACACCGAAGGTGGTGTTGGACAGTGGAAATCGCTACAGCACAAGCGGTTTGGTGGTTAGTGGACCCTGCCTAACGCTCTCCCTGCTTCTGACGAAGCGGCAGCAACCTCTCCCTAAGCTCAGATCAGCAGCAGTAAGATGGCGGTCGGCGGGAACGCCCCTTTATAGCCCCTGTGACGCCGCAGACAGCAAGCCAATCACTGCAATGCCCTTCTCTAAGATGGTGGGGACCAGGACCTATGTCATCACGCTGCCCACACTCTGCGTTCACCTTCATTGGCTGAGAAATGGTGCTTTTCGCGTCATTGAAACGCGACTTTGGCGCGAAAGTCGCGTACCGCATGGCCGACAAGCACAGGGGTCAGATCGGGTTTCATGAGACGCCGACTTAGCCAAAAGTCGGCGACTTTTGAAAATGAACGACCCGTTTCGCTCAACCCTAGTGACGAAGAGGGCCGAATATGCCCCTTCTCCAAGGACTCCTTAATATAACTCCGCATGGCGGCATGCTCTGGCACAGACAGATTGAAAAGTCGGCCCTTAGGGAACTTACAGCCAGGAATCAAGTTAATAGCACAATCACAGTCCCTATGAGGAGGAAGGGAACTGGACCTGGGCTCATCAAATACATCCTGGAAATCCGACAAAAACTCAGGAACTTCAGAAGAGGGGGGAGAGGATATTGACATCAAAGGAACGTCACTATGTACCCCTTGACAACCCCAACTAGTCACAGACATGGATTTCCAATCCAGCACTGGATTATGTACCTGAAGCCATGGAAAACCCAGCACAACAACATCATGCAAATTATGCAACACCAGAAAACGACAATCTTCCTGATGTGCTGGAGACATGCACATGGTCAGCTGAGTCCAGTACTGAGGTTTATTCTTGGCTAATGGTGTAGCATCAATTCCCCTTAAGGGAATAGGGCTCTGCAAAGGCTGTAAGGAAAAACCACAGCGTCTGGCGAACTCTAAGTCCATTAAATTCAGTGCAGCGCCTGAATCCACAAATGCCATGACAGAAAAGGACAATAATGAGCAAATCAAGGTAACAGACAAGAGAAATTTAGGCTGCACAGTACTAATGGTAACAGACCTAGCGACCCTCTTAGTACGCTTAGGGCAATCAGAAATAGCATGAGCAGAATCACCTCAGTAAAAACACAGCCTATTCTGACGTCTGAATTCCTGCCGTTCTGCTCTAGTCCAAATCCTATCACATTGCATAGGCTCAGGACTCTGCTCAGAGGACACTGCCATATGTTGCACAACCTTGCGCTCGCGCAGGCGCCGATCAATCTGAATGGCTAGAGACATAGATTCGTTCAAACCAACAGGCGTGGGGAACCCCACCATAACATCTTTAAGGGCTTCAGAAAGACCCTTTCTGAAAATTGCAGCCAGAGCATCTTCATTCCATTTAGTGAGCACAGACCATTTTCTAAATTTCTGGCAGTATACTTCTGCCGCTTCCTGACCCTGACACAGGGCCAACAAGGTTTTTTCTGCCTGATCCACAGAATTAGGTTCATCATACAGTAATCCGAGCGCTTGAAAAAATGCGTCTACATTAAGTAATGCCGGATTCCCTGACTCAAGGGAGAATGCCCAATCCTGAGGGTCTCCACACAGCAGAGAGATGACAATTTTCACCTGCTGAATGGGGTCACCAGAGGAACGGGGTCTCAAAGCAAAAAACAATCTGCAGTTATTTTTAAAGTTCAAGAACTTAGATCTATCCCCAAAAAACAAATCAGGAGTAGGAATTCTAGGCTCCAAAACCGGAGTCTGAACAACATAATCTTGGATACTCTGCACCCTTGCAGCAAGTTGATCCAAACGAGAGAACAAACCCTGAACATCCATGTCAGCGTCAAAATCCTGAACCACCCAGAGATTAAGGGGAAAAAAAAGACAAAACAGGCTGCAGAGAAAAAAAAATGGCTCAGAACTTTTTTGTTCTTTCCCACTTTTGAGATGCATTCAATACATTGTTGGCCAGCTATACTGTTATGACCTGGTGGTTAAGGAAAAACATGGGACGAGCTCTGAGGAGATGGTATCTTTACTGACCGCAGTTCCTGAACCTAACACAACACTAGAAGTAGCCGTGAAATGTTCCTGTCACTCCCTAGACATCTCGTCACAGCCGGAGAACTAGTAGCTACCCCTAAAGATGGAAACAGGAAAGCTATCTTGCCTCAGAGAAAGTTCCCAAAGGACAGACAGCCCCCCACAAATATGGACTGTGAGTGGAGAGGGAAATGACATACACACAATGAAAACAGGATTTAGCAAAGGAGGCCACTTCTAACTAAATAGACAGAATAGGAAAGGGTACTGTGCGGTCAGTATTAAAAGCTAGAAAAATCCATCACAGAGTTTACAAAAAATCTCCACACCTGACTAACGGTGTGGAGGGCAAATCTGCTTCCCCAGAGCTTCCAGCTTAACTGAATATTGAATACTGATAAGCTGGACTAGAGCAAACATAAAATGAGCTGAATGATTAAGTCCACAGCAAGAGGACAACAAATGAACATGCAAGGACTTATCTTTGCTGAACAGGACCGACTATCAAGGAAATCCAAGGAGAGATCTGAATCCAACCAAGAAACATTGACAGCTGGCACTGGCTGAAGATCAGAGCCAGGCTAAATAGCAGAGCAGGAGAGACGATCAGTGGAAGCAGCTGCTAAGCTAAATCCAAGGAGCAGCAGTTCCACTTAAAACCACCGGAGGGAGCCCAAGGGCAGAATTCACAAAAGTGCCATTTACAACCACCGGAGGGAGCCCAAGAACGGAATTCACAACATGAAGGCATGCCATTTGGCTTTTTGAATGGAAAATTAGCTCCAATCATTAGCGAACGCAGAGCCGTGAAAATAAAAAATAATTTTTCTTTCCTCAAAAATGATTTTTTAGCCCGGAATTTTTTATTTTCCCAAGGGTAACAGGAGAAATTGGACCGCAAATGTTGTTGTCCAGTTTGTCCTGAGTACGATGATACCCCATATGTGGGGGTAAACCACTGTTTGGGCGCACGGCAGGGCTCGGAAGGGAAGGCACACCATTTGGCTTTTTGAATGGAAAATTAGCTCCAATCATTAGCGAACACCATGCCGTGTTTGGAGAGCCCCTGTGTGCCTAAACATTAAAGCTCTCCCACAAGTGACCCCATTTTGGAAACTAGACCTCCCATGGAACTAATCTAGGTGTGTGGTGAGCACTTTGAACCCCCAAGTGCTTCACAGAAGTTTATAAAGCAGAGCCATGAAAATAAAAAATAATTTTTCTTTTCTCAAAAATGATTTTTTAGCCCACAATTTTTTATTTTCCCAAGGGTAACAGTAGAAATTGGACCCCAAAAGTTGTTTTCCAGTTTCTCCTGGTACCCCATTTGTGAGGGTAAACCACTGTTTGGGCACACGTCGGGGTTTGGAAGGGAAGTAGTGACGTTTTGAAATGCAGACTTTGATGGAATGCTCTGCGGGCGTCACGTTGTGTTTGCAGAGCCCCTGATGTGACTAAACAGTAGAAACTCCCCACAAGTGACCCCATTTTGGAAACTAGACCCCCAAGGGAACTTACCTAGATGTGTGATGAGCACTTTGAACCTCAAAGTGCTTTGCAGAAGTTTTTAACGCAGAGCCGTGAAAATAATAAATGTTGTTTCTTTTCTCAAAAATATTTTTTTAGCCCAGAATTTTTTAATCTTCCCAAGGGTAACAGGAGAAATTTGACCACAAGAGTTGTTGCCCAGTTTCTCCTGAGTATGATGATACCCTATATGTGGGGGTAAACCACTGTTTGGGTACATGCCGGGGCTCGGAAGGGAAGTAGTGATGTTTTGGAATGCAGACTTTGATGGAATGGTCTGCGGGCACCATGTTACGTTTGCAGAGCCCGTGATGTACCTAAACAGTAGAAACCCCCCACAAGTGATGCCATTTTGGAAACTAGACCCCCCAAGGAACTTATCTAGATATGTGGTGAGCACTTTGAACCCCAAGTGCTTCACAGAAGTTTACAACGCAGAGCCATGAAAATAAAAAATAATTTTTCTTTCCTCAAAAATGATGTTTTAGCAAGCAATTTTTTATTTTCACAAGGGTATCAGGAGAAATTGGACCACAATAGTTGTTGTCCAGTTTCTCCTGAGTACACTGATACCCCATATGTGGGGGTAAACCACTGTTTGGGCACACGTGGGGGCTCGGAAGGGAAGTAGTGACATTTTGAAATGCAGACTTTGATGGAGTGGTCTGCGGGCGTCACATTTGATTTGCAGAGCCCCTGATGTGCCTAAACAGTAGAAACCCCCCATAAGTGACCCGATTTTGGAAACTAGACCCACAAGGAACTTATCTAGATGTGTAGTGAGCACTTAGAACCCTCAAGTGCTTCATAGAAGTTTACAACGCAGAGCCATGAAAATAAAAAATAAGTTTTCATTCCTCAAAAATTATGTTTTAGCAAGCAATTTTTTATTTTTGCAAGAGTAACAGGAGAAATTGGACCACAATAGTTGTTGTCCAGTTTTTCCTGAGTACGCTGGTACCCCATATGTAGGGGTAAACCACTGTTTGGGCACACGTCCGGGCTCGGAAGGGAAGCAGTGACGTTTTGAAATGCAGATTTTGATGGAATGGTCTGCGGGTGTCACGTTGCATTTTCAGAGCCCCTGATGTGCCTAAAGAGTAGAAACCCCCCACAAATGACCCCATTTTGGAAACTAGACCCCCCAAGGAACTTATCTAGATGTTTTGTGAGCACTTTGAACTCTCAAGTGCTTCACAGAAGTTTATAACGCAGAGCCGTGAAAATAAAAAATAATTTTTCATTCCTCTAAAATTATGTTTTAGCAAGCAATTTTTTATTTTTGCTAGGGTAACAGGAGAAATTGGACCCCAATAATTGTTGCGCAGTTTGTCCTGAGTATGCTGGTACCCCATATGTGGGAGTAAACCACTGTTTGGGCGCACAGCGGGGCTCGGAAGGGAGGGAGCACCATTTGACTTTTTGAACGCAAGATTGGCTGGAATCAATGGTGGCGCCATGTTGCGTTTGGATACCCCTGATGTGCCTAAACAGTGGAAGCCCCTCAATTCTAACTCCTACACTAACCCCAACACACCCCAAACCCTAATCCCAACTCTAGATATAACACTAACCCCAACACACCCCTAACCACAACCCTAACCCAACACACCCCTAACCCTAATCCCAACCCTAACCCTAATCCCAACCCTAACCACAACCCTAACCCCAACACACCCCTAACCCTAGCCCTAACCACAAGCCTAATCTTAACCCTATTTCCAACCCTAGCCCTAATTCCAAACCTAACTCTAATTCCAACCCTAACCCTAAGGCTATGTGCCCACATTGCGGATTCGTGTGAGATTTTTCCGCACCATTTTTGAAAAATCCGCAGGTAAAAGGCACTGTGTTTTACCTGCGCATTTACCGTGGATTTCCAGTGTTTTTTGTGCAGATTTCACCTGCGGATTCCTATTGAGGAGCAGGTGTAAAACAGAATCCGCACAAAGAATTGACATGCTGCGGAAAATACAACACAGTGTTTCCGTGCGGTATTTTCCGCACCATGGGCACAGCGGATTTGGTTTTCAGTAGGTTTACATGGTACTGTAAACCTGATGGAAAACTGCTACGAATCCGCAGCGGCCAATCTGCTGCGGATCCACAGCCAAATCCACACCATGTGTGCACATAGTCTAGTCTAACCCTAACTCTAGTTCTAACCCTAACCCTAACCCTAACCCTAGCCCTAACCCTAACCCTAGCCCTAACCCTAACCCTAACCTTAGTGGGGGAAGAAAAAAAAATATATATTTTCTTTATTTTTATTATTGTCCCTACCTATGGGGGTGATAAAGGGGGGGGTTCATTTACTATTTTTTTTATTTTGATCACTGTGATAGGTTTATCATAGTGATCAAAATGTACCTGGAACGAATCTGCTGGTAGGCAGATTCGGCGGGCGCACTGCGTATGCGCCCGCCATTTTGGAAGATGGCAGCGCCCATGAAGAAGACGGACGGACACCGCAAGGCTTGGTAAGTATGAAGGGGGGGAGATCAGAGCACGGGGGGATCGGAGCACGGGGGGTGGATCGAAGCACGGGGGGAGCCGACAGGAGGACGGGCGAGCGGACAGGAGGACGGAGGGGAGTGGACCACAGTACGGGGCAGAAAGGAGGACTGGGGAGGCGATCAGTGGTGGTGGGGGGGCATATTAGGTTTTACAGCCATGGCCGATGATATTGCAGCATCGGCCATGGCTGGATTGTAATATGTCACCATTTTCATAGGTGAAATATTACAAATCTCTCTGATTGGCTGTTTCACTTTCAACAGCCAATCAGAGTGATCGTAGCCACAGGGGGTGAAGCCACCCCCCCTGGGTTGAAGTACCACTCCCCCTGTCCCTGCAGATCGGGTGAAATTGAAGTTAACCCTTTCACCCGATCTGCAGGGACGCGATCATTCTATGATGCCACATAGGCGTCACAGGTCAGATTGGCACTGACTTTCATGACGCCTACGTGGAGTCAAAGGTCGGGAAGGGGTTAATACATTAATTCATATGAAAACTTTATTATAAACATAACTATTAATATATATATATATATATATATATATATATATATATATATTTATAAATAAAAATACATAATTGCTCTTATTAAAAAGCAGGTATAAATTGCAAAAATACTATAACATGACTAAGTTACAGCTCATTTTGTATTTGGCATTGGGGAATTTCCTAAAATGTCTGAAAATAAATAAGTTGCCCATAAGGACTTATATTACCTCTATTATAGTTCAAAAGACCATTCCTAAAGGAAAGCTGTAACCTAATTGCTTGTGAGTTGCAGTTTCTCCCCTTTCCCCTTTCCCAGTTTTGAGGAATCTTCCCCTAGGCATCCTTATATTCACGTTACGGTCCTAGCAGAAGAAGAAGAAGCACACCTTGGCTTTAAGCAGAAATGTTCTCCGTGAAGTACAGTTCTCTGTACTCAGTGTTGATAGATGATGTCAGCTGTGGGACTCTGTCTGTCTGGAACGTAGCGCACTATCTCTTAATTAGTATTAGAGATGTCAGAGTAAGTGGGAAAAGTTACTTGCGCTGTAAATTACTTGAGTGTCTAAGGAATTATAGATTTTTAATGATTTCTTTTTCATTTCTACAAGAAAAAGATTAGTAACTGTTTGACAACATGAACGTGTTTAAATATCTGAGGTCCAGTATCTTTACACTGTATCACCATTTCCTTATTTTATAAAGTAACAGGGCCAATATAATGCACAATTCAAGCATTATTATTATTATATAGAAGTTTTCAGGAACAATTAGAAAGAATAGAAAAACTCAAGCAACATCATTTATTGGTGCATTACTTTTGTTTTCTCTTTTTGGCTATTCAGAAGCATTATAAATATTAGAGCTTTTTAGCTAGTAAAAGTGATGACTTAGAAGGGATCTGTTTACTGTTTGAAGATATATGTTTGATCTGCGCAGAGATTTGTATACTGAATTTATCCGTTACTAAGGGGCATTCACTATGTCTAGAGGAAAAAACACAGTTATAACAGAAGGAAAATTCTTCTTTAATAAACCGTGAGACTCTGGTGCTTTGTCCTGCAAAATGCTGTGATGATCAGTTATTTGAACAATTTCATGAAGGGCTTTCTTGATTTATATATTACAAATTGTACAATAAAACTACATTTCTGAAGATAGGTCATTAAGCATAGAATTGATTCCTAATGCCTTATTTAACCCTGCTGTTCTGTTTAGATTTCACATACACTTGTACTGTTCCCGGTCATTTTTGACCGTCCTTATAAAATAATCATTTTTAGCTAATCTAAGTGGTTTTTTTAAACAGTTTTTGCACTATTATATTGCTTGTGAAGATGGTTGTTCAAATACCAGAAAAAAAAATAAATACAAAGCTTGTTTTATATTTTTTTTATATCCAAAAGGGAACATGGTATTTTTTCGATTTTTGTAAAAATTGATTATTTTTGCAGATAAAAAAAAAATCTTGATCTAAATGTTAACTATAAGTAATAATATCAAACATTATATAGATATACTTTTTTCAAAGGCAAAAAAAAAAAAAAAAAAAAAAGCTTTTTTCTCTATAAAATGGCAAAAAACGTTGTTTTTTATACACTTATACTGTTCCCGGTCATTTTTGACCGGACCTAACAAAGTTGTGATTTGTACCTAATTCAAGTGTTATTTGATTACCTGTTGCATTGTTTTACTGTATGTGAACATGGTTTTCAATAATCAGATGAAAAATTAAATCAAAAACTTTTATTTTTTGAATCAAATAAATTAACATTTATGTACAGTGTAATACTGTACAACCAGCAAACACATGGAAAATCAGAAAATCATGATTTACAATATGAAATGTTGACAACTGAATGGAACTAGATCTATATGAACAGCAGGGTAAATAAAAACCAGTGAAATAAATTGCGCATAGCTATACTGGAAGCGAATCCGTCGGCTGTATCGCAACTTGAAAATGTTGGTATGTGTAAATCTGTTCTGACCAAAAGTAGTCAGATACATTGATAAATAGTAGTAGATGCAATATATAGTTCAAAATGAGGTGATAGCACCTTTATTTTTGTCAAAAATTGTCTGGAGAGCTGAATAAAGGCCTATCGGTCATTTTTGACCGAACAGTACAAGTGTAAAAAAAATTGTACCAAATAAAGTAAACAAAAATTAAAAAAAAAAAAATTCCCACAGAGAGTACCCCCCTAATGACGAAAAGTCAGGGAGCCTCAAGTCTCAGAATCACACGCTGAATTTTTATAACATTATAGAATTTCAAAAACGGTCATTTTTGACCTAACAGAACAGCAGGGTTAATTTTGGAAAACATTTTCCCACCTAAAGTGAAGCTAGCAACAAATATGTATAACACCTTCTTTTAAAGATGATCAAACCTGTTCAAAGCAAATTTAACTGAATTTATCCTAATCTGAATTTGTTGGAATCTGTTTACATAAATAAATAAATTAAATTCAAAGTGAATTCCTGGCCAAATTCTAGCTTACTGAAGAACACAAACTTTCTTTCAATTAACACTGTAGGATAGAAAAATTGACCCAGGTGGACCTATTCCTTTCTTTAACCTTTTTAACTGTGTTACTTATGCAGATCTTTGGAATATATATGGAGGGCCCTCAGAAGCAGGGCCGCGGGGTACTCGATGCCGGGCCTCTCTGTCTCGGTCCTGGGGTTGTCACGGTGGCTAGACATGGTACGTGACCCTGCTAAGGAGCGTCCAATGAAAAGTGTGATGGTGATGCGTGGTGCAAGTCGCGATGAATAACGAAGACGCAGGGTTGCAGTCTCTTTACCTCTTTACTGAAGGCTTCAGGATCCACAATCCAGAGCACTGCTAACAGGGCTGGCTGAGACCGGCCGGTCCGAAGGCACATCTAGAGTTCCCTTTGCAGGTGGAAATCAGTGCCTACCTTCTGGCGCCTGTGTGTTGTAGTGCCTCCCTGCTGAGCACCACGGGATAGTCCTCACAACTATTGTGTCTGTTTCTGATGTTCTTCTCTCACAACTCGTATCTATTCTGATGTTCTTTCTCTGTCCCCAGATGATATGGATAGGATGCACCCGTATGACGGGTAGGCCTGGATTTCTTCCGGGATCCTAGCTTCGCCCCTCTCCCGCAATTGCCCCCTATGTCTGCTTAAGTGATTTAGGTGAGGCAGCCAACCTATAATTAACTGCCCTGCCGCTGTTTGAAGTAATGCTTGGAGCCAAATACTTCCTCGGCATTCCGGCCACCGGCTACGCGCCTCAGTAGGATGTTGCCACGATCTTAAGGCATGACTCCTACTGGCTTTATTTCCTTTTTGCTGCAATCTTGTTTCTCCCTTCTCCACAGTAAACCTCACTTCGTTTCCTTCCTTAGGATGCCACCGCAATGGGTGCAGGCGCGGCTCTGTAACGTTCTGTTCTGTTCGCTAGGCCACTGTCAGGATCCCACCCCTGACAGAGACCCCCCTGAATCTTCCCCTGCAACACCCTCTGCCACAGGATGTTGCCTGGATCCAACCCAGTCAGCTTCTGACTAACTTCCTATCCAGCCCCCAGTTTTACCAGATTGTGAGGAGTGGCCTAATACATAGAACCCTTTGCTCCCCCTGGTGGCCAGAGTGTGAAGTGTAATGTGTGACTGTGATACCTGGTCAGGTGAACTCCTTAAGTGCCATCAGACGTACCATCACTCCCCTTAGTGGCGGAGCGTCAGTACTGCAATGACCAGGACTCTGGGCCGCTGCATATACAGGAAATAATTTTGCCATGTATTTAATCGAAACCTATGCACAATAGAAATATTTTTTACTCATGCTTATACAGTGGGGCAAAAAAGTATTTAGTCAGTCAGCAATAGTGCAAGTTCCACCACTTAAAAAGATGAGAGGCGTCTGTAATTTACATCATAGGTAGACCTCAACTATGGGAGACAAACTGAGAAAAAAAAATCCAGAAAATCACATTGTCTGTTTTTTTATCATTTTATTTGCATTTTATGGTGGAAAATAAGTATTTGGTCAGAAACAAACAATCAAGATTTCTGGCTCTCACAGACCTGTAACTTCTTCTTTAAAAGTATCCTCTTTCCTCCACTCATTACCTGTAGTAATGGCACCTGTTTAAACTTGTTATCAGTATAAAAAGACACCTGTGCACACCCTCAAACAGTCTGACTCCAAACTCCACTATGGTGAAGACCAAAGAGCTGTCAAAGGACACCAGAAACAAAATTGTAGCCCTGCACCAGGCTGGGAAGACTGAATCTGCAATAGCCAACCAGCTTGGAGTGAAGAAATCAACAGTGGGAGCAATAATTAGAAAATGGAAGACATACAAGACCACTGATAATCTCCCTCGATCTGGGGCTCCACGCAAAATCCCACCCCGTGGGGTCAGAATGATCACAAGAACGGTGAGCAAAAATCCCAGAACCACGCGGGGGGACCTAGTGAATGAACTGCAGAGAGCTGGGACCAATGTAACAAGGCCTACCATAAGTAACACACTATGCCACCATGGACTCAGATCCTGCAGTGCCAGACGTGTCCCACTGCTTAAGCCAGTACATGTCCGGGCCCGTCTGAAGTTTGCTAGAGAGCATTTGGATGATCCAGAGGAGTTTTGGGAGAATGTCCTATGGTCTGATGAAACCAAACTGGAACTGTTTGGTAGAAACACAACTTGTCGTGTTTGGAGGAAAAAGAATACTGAGTTGCATCCATCAAACATCATACCTACTGTAAAGCATGGTGGTGGAATCATCATGCTTTGGGGCTGTTTCTCTGCAAAGGGGCCAGGACGACTGATCCGGGTACATGAAAGAATGAATGGGGCCATGTATCGTGAGATTTTGAGTGCAAACCTCCTTCCATCAGCAAGGGCATTGAAGTTGAAACGTGGCTGGGTCTTTCAACATGACAATGATCCAAAGCACACCGCCAGGGCAACGAAGGAGTGGCTTCGTAAGAAGCATTTCAAGGTCCTGGAGTGGCCTAGCCAGTCTCCAGATCTCAACCCTATAGAAAACCTTTGGAGGGAGTTGAAAGTCCGTGTTGCCAAGCGAAAAGCCAAAAACATTACTGCTCTAGAGGAGATCTGCATGGAGGAATGGGCCAAAATACCAACAACAGTGTGTGGCAACCTTGTGAAGACTTACAGAAAATGTTTGACCTCTGTCATTGCCAACAAAGGATATTTTACAAAGTATTGAGATGAAATTTTGTTTCTGACCAAATACTTATTTTCCACCATAAAATGCAAATAAAATGATAAAAAAACAGACAATGTGATTTTCTGGATTTTTTTTTCTCAGTTTGTCTCCCATAGTTGAGGTCTACCTATGATGTAAATTACAGACGCCTCTCATCTTTTTAAGTGGTGGAACTTGCACTATTGCTGACTGACTAAATACTTTTTTGCCCCACTGTATGTGCTGTATGTAAAAGTTGGGTGCACCTCCTTGTACAATGTCACATATTGTGCTAATTTGTAGATAGTTTAAACGCTAATAAAGGCCCGTCAGTATGAAAAAGGTCATAATTTGTACCTAATATTTATTGCACTCACTTCAACTCCACAAATCTATTATTTATGAAATGTTGTACCTTAACCATTTGACTTCACTGCCAAGTATTGTTCTTATGTGATAGGAGCTGATGTACAGTGAGTACGGAAAGTATTCAGACCCCTTTAAATTTTTCACTCTTAGTTTCATTGCAGCCATTTGGTAAATTCAAAAAAGTTCATTTTTTCTCATTAATGTACACTCTGCAACCCATTTTGACAAAAAAAACCCCATAATGTAGACATTTTTGCATATTTATTAAAAATGAAAAATTTAAACATCACATGGTCATAAGTATTCAGACCCTTTGCTCAGACATTCATATTTAAGTCACATGCTGTCCATTTCCATGTGATCCTCCTTGACATGGTTCTACTCCTTCATTGGAGTTCAGCTGTGCTTAATTAAACTGATAGGACTTGACTTGGAAAGGCACACACCTGTCTATATAAGACCTCACAGCTCACAGTGTATGTCAGACCAAGTGAGAATCATGAGGTCAAAGGAACTGGCCAAGGAGCTCAGAGACAGGATTGTGGCAAGGTACTGGTCTGGCCAAGGTTACAAAACAATTTCCTCAGTATTCAAGGTTCCTAAGAGCACAATAATCCTTAAATGGAAGAAGTTTGGGACCACCAGAAGTCTTCCCACACCTGGCCATCCAGCCAAACTGAGCAATCATGGGAGAAGAGCCTTGGTGAGAGAGGTAAAGAAGAACCCCGATATCACTGTGGCTCAGCTCCATAGATGAAGTAGGGAGATGGGAGAAAGTTCCACAAAATTAACTATCACTGCAGCCCTGCCCTACACCAGTTGGGCCTTTATGGCAGAGTTGCCCGAAGGAAGCCTCTCCTCAGTGCAAGACATATGAAATCCCACATAGAATTGCTAAAAAAACACATGAAGGACTCCCAGACTATGAGAAATAAGATTATCCGGTCTGATGAGATGAAGATAGACCTTTTTGGTAATAATTCTAAGCGGTATGTGTGGAGAAAACCAGGCACTGCTCATCACATGCCCAATACAATCCCAACTGTGAAACATGGTGGTGGCAGAATCATGCTATGGGGGTGTATTTCAGCTGCAGAGACAGGACAACTGGTTGCCATTGAAGGAAACATGAATGCGGCCAAGTACAGAGATTTCCTGGATGAAAACCTCTTTCAGAGTGCTCTGGACCTCAGACTTGGCAAAAGGTTCACCTTCCAACAAGACAATGACCCTAAGCACACAGCTAAAATAGCAAAGGAGTGGCTTCAGAACAACTCTGTGACCATTCTTGACTGGCCCAGCCAGAGCCCTGACCTAAGCCCAAATGAGCATCTCTGGAGAGACCTGAAAATGGCTGTCCACCAACGTTCACCATACAACCTGACAGAACTGGAGAGGATCTGCAAGGAAGAATGGCTGAGGATCCCCAAATACAGGTGTGAAAGACTTGTTTGCATCATTCCCAAGAAGACTCATGGCTGTACTAGCTCAAAAGGGTGCTTCTACTCAATACTGAGCAAAGGGTCTGAATACTTATGACCATGTGATGTCAGCTTTTCTTTTTTAATAAATTTGCAAAAATTACTACATTTTTTTCAGTCAAAATGGGGTGCATTACACTAATGAGAAAAAAATGAACTTTTTTGAATTTACCAAATGGCTCCAATAAAACGAAGTTTGAAAAACGTAAAGGGGTCTGAATACTTTCCACACCCACTGTATGCGAGCAATGGTAATAACTCCATTCAAACCCTGCTGTCACAGATTGACAGTCATTTAAATGGTTAATAGTAGAGATCAGGTCTCGACTCTGTATGCTATTGTTACAGGTAATGTTGAAGTGAATATTTTTTCTACCATTTTGCTTACTACAGTTTGTTTAAATAGTAAGAGCCATACTGCTGAAGTCGAGTGAATCATGGGTGGACAAGGCGCAAAATACAAAACAAAGTTTATTATTATTAATTATTTTCCCATGTATTTAACACTGATGGACGGCATTAAGGAGTGAGGCTTCACTTTAAGTTTTTCTATTTGATCTCATGGTGAATTGCAACATCCCTGCTCATGGGGAAATGTATCTACCCTTTTAATGCATGTCTATGTGCAGGAATCAAAGATGTATACGTAACTCTGGAATAATCATAGACAAAACTGCTGCGCCATAGTGATAGTGTGCTTACTTTGCCATTTCTTTAACCACCATAGATTTATGCACACAGTTTAAACACAAACGAGGCTATGGGGGATTTTCAATATGTCCTTCATTTCACTCATGTGAATTTAGCCATTAATTCTAGATATAATTACTTTCAACTTCAATAAAGGAGTTATATAATTGATTTATCAGGTTTGAATTTCACAAGAAATTCAAATGATAGGTTTGACAAAGATCAAATAGAGAATAGAATTATTACTTATTGACTTATCTCTACTTTTGGGCTTATTTTTTGGGTGCAAACTGTCTAAATATTGGCAATTGGCATCGAATTGAAAGGACAGCAGATCTAGTAATATGCATACTAATAAACAAAGAGAACAATGAGAATAAACAATCTGGAAGTTTAAACATGCACTTGACAAAACTGATTTTACAACTAATTATTTGTATGCAAACTTAGCAGTTTAGAGATGGGTTGTCTCAATTCTAAATTTCTAATTCAAAATGTCTAATCTCTAAATCTCTCATTTACTTATGGAATTAAAATATTGCTAAATTAATTTAATATTAAATATTCACAAAATAAATATATGATTACTTTAGGTCCAAATTTGCTACATTTGTGTGATCCTTCTGTGCAACATTTTACAGCACTACGTGTCCCTTTTCAGCTAGGTGGTTTTACAAACTTATGGCAAAATGTCAGCACTGTTCAAGAGCTCTCCTACACTGCAGACAGGTATTCATTAATTAAAGCTCAGGCTGTCAGCCATGTACACGTGAACTTCTTGATAAAATGACTTAATGAAGCATAATAAGCAATGCCAGAGTTTAAAATGATGGACATAAAAATAAAATGTTAATGAAATTGGAGGCATATTTGGCAAAATAATTATTACACATGGGAGAAATAAGTATTTGATCCCTTGCTTATTTTGTAAGTTTGCCACTGTATATATCATTATTTAGCACGTCAGCCTTTTCTGTGTTGGAGTAATTTGTTTCATGTTGGTATTAGTCTCAGCATTGTAAATAGTGCTAAATTATTAAGTCTTTCCTTCCACAAATTTCAATCTCCAAAGCCTTTAAGTGCTCTGTACATTAGTGTCAAGATACAAGAGCAATGATTATATAAGCAGCACCATTGACATATTCTGTAGCTCCAATTATAAAACATTCACCTGTCAGGTATTATAGGACCCTGACTGAATTCCTACATTATAAAAGGGGAGAGATGTGGTATAACTCTTTTATGAAAAAACATGTTCCACTTTAGGCATAGATCCATTAGAAAAAGAGTTTTTGAAGAGTGAATGAAAATAGTTATCATAATGAGAAAATATATAGAAAAATAGGGAAATATTAGATGCTCTAAAGACCACTACATTAAAATATAGAAAACGCACACAAAAAAATCATATTTTGTTTAATATTACAATTGAAACTATATAAATAAATCTCTGTGTCTCAATAGTTGAGCCATTATTTCTTCCATTTCTTGTACAGTTTCTGGTTGTGAGACACTATTCCATTCCCTTGGCTAATAGCATGTGGTTTCTGGTAGCCATCCCAGAATAACGTGTTCCTTCAAACATTTCAATTTTGTTAAAATACACAGTACGCTCAAGTATATGTTAGGGGTTGAGTTCCCGCTTCTGCACAGGGGGAATCTCGGGCCATCTCCGCTGCGGTCTCCCATTCTTCTCCAGCCACAGTGGAGCCTGCTCAGTGGAGATGTCGGTCCTAGCGTCTGGCTCAGCCTGATATTGTGCGGATGGTTACTGCTGCCTTTCCAGGCTCAGCCATTGTAGCCAGTACTCGTCAGTGGCGAGCAGACGTCTCTGGGACTAAGTCCCCTTCTGAGCATGCCCGGGGTAAGACCTCTCATTGGAGGTCGGGGGTCACATGCTCAGGTACTGTGGCAGCTCCCATTGGTCCTCTAGGAAGGTCCTGAAGTTGCTGCAGCTATAAAAGGTTTGCATGGCCACACAGCCATGCGCTAGTATCAGCTTATGTTATGAGCTTTAGCTACTCAGTGGTCTTGTTTGCTTGTGGTCAGGGTCCGGCTGAAATAAGAATGCCTACTTTGAAGAACCTAGAATATAAGACAAATTTTCTTTTGTTTCACACTTTTTTGTTAAGTACTGTATATAATTCCACATGTGTTAATTCATAGTTTTGATGCCTTCAGTGTGAATGTACAATTTTCATAGTCATGAAAATACAGAAAAATCTTTAAATGAGAAGGTGCGTCCAAACTTTTGGTCTGTACTGTATGCCTCTAATTTGCTTGCCTTAACCTCTTATCAACATACATTGTGTATATATGGCGCAAGTCATGGAGCAGGCTCATGGGGAGGACAGCATCATTGGAAGTGTGCCAGAATGGAGGCACATTATTCTATGAGCCCGTAAATAAATATATATCAGGTGATTTCAGGTTCAAGCCCCCTATGAGGTCTAATAAATACTGTAAAAAGTTTTACAAAATAAGAAAAATTAAAAAACAAAAGTTCAAATCATCCCCTTTTCCCCATTACAAATAAAGATAATACAAAATAAAAAACATAAATATGTGTGGTATCACCACATTCAGAAAGTCCCATCTATCAATATCTCAACTGTTGTGAATTTGGATTCTGGGCTCCCCCGGTGGCCGCTTGTGGAATTGGACTTGTCATCCTCTTTCCTGTTTCACCTGGTTCCATCAGTAGTGGGTGTCGCTATTTAAGCTCATTTCTCTGGTGGTTTCTTGCCGGTCAACAATGTTATCTGATGCCTCTCAGTGCTTGTTCCTGCTTCTAGACTACTACTAGATAAGTTGGACTTTTGTCCATGTTTTGTTTTGCCTATTTGTTCCAGTTCACAGCTGAAGTTTTGTTACTGTGTCTGGAAAGCTCTCGTTGATCAGGGATTGCTACTCTGGCGTTATGAGTTAATGCCAGAGTTTAAGGTAATCTCTGGATGGTGTTTTGTTAGTGTTTTTCTGCTGACCATGAAAGTATACTATCTGTCTTCTGCTATCTAGTAAGCGGACCTCAAATTTGCTAAGACTATTTTCCTGCTGCGTTTGTTGTTTCATCTGAACTCACCGTCATTATATGTGGGGGGCTACTGTCTTCTTTGGAATATTTCTCTAGAGGTGAGCCAGGTCTTATATTTCCCTCTGCTAGCTATTTAGGTCTTAGGCCAGAGCTGGGCATCTAGCGATAAATAGGAAATGCTACCTGGCTATTTCTAGTTGCGCGGCAGGCTTAGTTCATGGTCAGTATAGTTCCATCTTCCGAGAGCTTGTCCCTCTATAGGCTTGCTATGATCTCTGCCTGCAGAGATCATGACAGTTGAGCCAGGTCTTATATTTCCCTCTGCTAGCTATTTAGGTCTTAGGCCAGAGCTGGGCATCTAGCGATAAATAGGAAATGCTACCTGGCTATTTCTAGTTGCGCGGCAGGCTTAGTTCATGGTCAGTATAGTTCCATCTTCCGAGAGCTTGTCCCTCTATAGGCTTGCTATGATCTCTGCCTGCAGAGATCATGACAGTTTGACCGGCCAATAAAGTGTTAAAGACCCAGGTTGAGAAAGGAGAGTTATAAGAAGTCTGCTGGAATTTTTTTTTTTTTTTTTTTTTTCCTCCAGTCTGCCTTGCTGCAGTCTTTTTTCTCTCTCTCCTCCTAATCTCTGTATGGCTCTGTGTGCACCTGACAATAATGGATCTCCAGAGTGTAACTGCGGGTTTGAATAATCTCATCACGAAAGTACAAAATTTACAAGATTTTGTGGTACATGCTCCGGTATCTGAGCCGAGAATTCCTTTGCCGGAGTTCTTCACAGGGAATAGAGCTAGCTTCCAGAATTTCCGAAATAATTGTAAGCTTTATTTGTCCCTGAAGTCTCGTTCAGCTGGAGACCCTGCTCAGCAGGTTAGGATTGTGATTTCCTTGCTCAGGGGTGACCCTCAAGATTGGGCCTTCTCATTGCCAGCAGGGGATCCTGCGTTACGCGATGTGGATGCGTTTTTTCTGGCCTTGGGCTTGCTTTATGAGGAACCTCATTTGGAACTTCAGGCAGAAAAAACTTTGATGGCACTATCTCAGGGGCAAGACGAAGCTGAAGTTTTCTGCCAAAAATTCCGTAAATGGTCTGTGCTTACTCAGTGGAATGAGTGCGCCTTGGCGGCAACTTTCAGAGAAGGTCTCTCTGATGCCGTTAAGGATGTTATGGTGGGGTTCCCTGTGCCTGCAGGTCTGAATGAGTCCATGACAATGGCTATTCAGATTGATAGGCGTCTGCGGGAGCGCAAACCGGTGCACCATCTGGCGGTGTCTATGGAAAAGACGCCAGAAAGTATGCAGTGTGATAGAATTCTGTCCAGGAGCGAGCGACAGAATTTTAGACGGAAGAATGGATTGTGTTTCTATTGTGGGGATTCTACTCATGTTATATCAGCATGCTCTAGGCGTACAAAGAAGCTTGATAAGTCTGTTTCCATTGGCACCATTCAGTCTAAGTTTATTTTGTCTGTAACCCTGATTTGCTCTTTGTCATCCATTGCCACGGACGCCTATGTTGACTCTGGCGCCGCTCTGAGTCTTATGGATTGGTCCTTTGCCAATCGTTGTGGTTTTGATTTAGAGCCTTTGGAGACTCTTATTCCTCTGAAGGGGATTGACTCCACCCCATTGGCTAATAATAAACCACAATACTGGACACAAGTAACCATGCGTATCAATCCGGATCACCAGGAGATTATTCGTTTCCTGGTGCTGTATAATTTACATGACGATTTGGTACTGGGATTGCCATGGTTGCAGTCTCACAACCCAGTCTTGGACTGGAGAGCAATGTCTGTGTTGAGCTGGGGATGTAAGGGTATTCATGGGGACTTACCTTTGGTTTCTATTTCGTCGTCCATTCCCTCGGAAGTCCCTGAGTTCCTCTCTGATTATCAAGACGTCTTTGACGAACCCAAGCTTGGGTCGTTACCTCCGCACCGTGAGTGCGATTGTGCCATAGATTTGATACCGGGTTGTAAATATCCAAAGGGTCGTTTGTTTAATCTGTCTGTGCCGGAACATGCTGCTATGCGGGAATATATAAAGGAGTCTTTGGAAAAGGGACATATTCGTCCATCTTCTTCTCCCTTGGGAGCTGGGTTTTTCTTTGTCTCAAAAAAAGACGGCTCTTTGAGACCATGTATTGATTATCGGCTTCTGAATAAGATCACTGTTAAGTATCAATACCCATTGCCATTGCTTACTGATTTGTTTGCTCGTATAGAGGGTGCTAAGTGGTTCTCTAAAATTGATCTTCGTGGGGCGTATAATTTGGTGCGGATCAGGCAGGGGGATGAGTGGAAGACCGCATTTAATACGCCCGAGGGCCACTTTGAGTATTTGGTCATGCCTTTTGGTCTTTCTAATGCCCCTTCAGTTTTCCAGTCTTTTATGCATGATATTTTCCGCGATTTTCTGGATAAATTTATGATAATATATCTGGATGATATTCTGATTTTTTCTGATGACTGGGACTCTCATGTCCAGCAGGTCAGGAGAGTTTTTCAGGTTCTGCGGTCTAATTCTTTATGTGTGAAGGGGTCTAAGTGCGTTTTTGGGGTCCAGAGAATTTCCTTTTTGGGGTATATTTTTTCTCCCTCTTCCATTGAGATGGATCCCGTCAAGGTGCAAGCTATTTGTGACTGGACTCAGCCCTCCTCTCTTAAGGGTCTTCAGAGATTTTTGGGCTTTGCCAACTTTTACCGCCGATTTATTGCTGGTTTTTCGGATGTCGTTAAACCACTGACTGATTTGACCAGACAAGGCGCTGATGTTGCTAATTGGTCCCCTCATGCTGTAGAGGCCTTTCAGGAGCTTAAGCGCCGTTTTGCCTCTGCCCCTGTGTTGCGTCAGCCTGATGTGAATCTGCCTTTTCAGGTTGAGGTTGACGCTTCGGAGATCGGAGCTGGGGCAGTGTTGTCGCAGAAAGGTTCCGACTGCTCCGTCATTAGGCCTTGTGCCTTCTTTTCTCGCAAATTTTCGCCCGCAGAGCGGAATTATGATGTTGGGAATCGGGAGCTTTTGGCCATGAAGTGGGCGTTTGAGGAGTGGCGCCATTGGCTCGAGGGGGCTAGGCATCAGGTGGTGGTATTGACTGACCACAAAAATTTGATTTATCTTGAGACTGCCAGACGCCTGAATCCTAGACAGGCGCGCTGGTCTTTATTTTTTTCTCGCTTTAATTTTGTGGTGTCATACCTACCGGGTTCTAAGAATGTTAAGGCAGATGCCCTTTCTAGGAGTTTTGACCCGGACTCTCCTGGTAATTCTGAACCCACAGGTATCCTTAGGGAGGGAGTAATTTTGTCGGCCGTTTCTCCTGATCTGCGGCGGTCCTTGCAAGAGTTTCAGGCGGATAGACCGGATCGTTGTCCGCCTGATAGACTGTTTGTTCCGGATGATTGGACCAGCAGAGTCATCTCTGAGGTACATTCTTCTGCATTGGCAGGTCATCCCGGAATTTTTGGTACCAGGGATTTGGTGGCAAGATCCTTCTGGTGGCCTTCCCTGTCACGAGATGTGCGAGTCTTTGTGCAGTCATGTGACGTTTGTGCTCGGGCCAAGTCTTGTAGTTCTCGGGCTAGCGGACTACTGTTGCCCTTGCCTATTCCTAAGAGGCCTTGGACACACATCTCGATGGATTTTATTTCAGATCTGCCTGTTTCCCAGAAGATGTCTGTCATCTGGGTGGTCTGTGACCGTTTCTCTAAAATGGTCCATTTGGTTCCTCTGCCCAAGTTGCCTTCTTCTTCTGAGTTGGTTCCTCTGTTTTTTCAGAATGTTGTCCGATTGCACGGTATTCCTGAGAATATTGTTTCTGACAGAGGTACCCAATTTGTGTCTAGATTTTGGCGGGCATTCTGTGCTAGGATGGGCATAGATTTGTCTTTTTCATCTGCTTTTCACCCTCAGACTAATGGCCAGACCGAGCGGACTAATCAGACCCTGGAGACATATCTGAGGTGTTTTGTCTCTGCTGACCAGGATGATTGGGTTGCTTTTTTGCCATTGGCAGAGTTCGCCCTCAATAATCGGGCCAGCTCTTCCACCTTGGTGTCCCCGTTTTTCTGTAATTCGGGGTTTCACCCTCGATTTTCCTCCGGTCAGGTGGAATCCTCGGATTGTCCTGGAGTGGATGCGGTGGTGGAGAGATTGCATCACATCTGGGGGCAGGTTATGGACAATTTGAAGTTGTCCCAGGAGAAGACTCAGCGTTTTGCCAACCGTCATCGTCGTGTTGGTTCTCGGCTTTGTGTGGGAGATTTGGTGTGGTTGTCTTCTCGTTTTGTCCCTATGAGGGTCTCTTCTCCTAAGTTTAAACCTCGGTTCATCGGCCCTTATAGAATAGTGGAGATTCTTAATCCTGTTTCTTTCCGTTTGGACCTCCCTGCGTCCTTTTCCATTCATAACGTTTTTCATCGGTCGTTATTGCGCAGGTATGAGGTACCTGTGGTACCTTCAGTTGAGCCTCCTGCTCCGGTGTTGGTTGAGGGTGAGTTGGAGTACGTTGTGGAGAAAATTTTGGACTCTCGTGTTTCCAGACGGAGACTCCAGTATCTGGTCAACTGGAAGGGTTACGGCCAGGAGGATAATTCTTGGGTCAATGCATCTGATGTTCATGCTTCTGATCTTGTTCGTGCCTTCCATAGGGCTCATCCTGGTCGCCCTGGTGGATCTGGTGAGGGTTCGGTGCCCCCTCCTTGAGGGGGGGGTACTGTTGTGAATTTGGATTCTGGGCTCCCCCGGTGGCCGCTTGTGGAATTGGACTTGTCATCCTCTTTCCTGTTTCACCTGGTTCCATCAGTAGTGGGTGTCGCTATTTAAGCTCATTTCTCTGGTGGTTTCTTGCCGGTCAACAATGTTATCTGATGCCTCTCAGTGCTTGTTCCTGCTTCTAGACTACTACTAGATAAGTTGGACTTTTGTCCATGTTTTGTTTTGCCTATTTGTTCCAGTTCACAGCTGAAGTTTTGTTACTGTGTCTGGAAAGCTCTCGTTGATCAGGGATTGCTACTCTGGCGTTATGAGTTAATGCCAGAGTTTAAGGTAATCTCTGGATGGTGTTTTGTTAGTGTTTTTCTGCTGACCATGAAAGTATACTATCTGTCTTCTGCTATCTAGTAAGCGGACCTCAAATTTGCTAAGACTATTTTCCTGCTGCGTTTGTTGTTTCATCTGAACTCACCGTCATTATATGTGGGGGGCTACTGTCTTCTTTGGAATATTTCTCTAGAGGTGAGCCAGGTCTTATATTTCCCTCTGCTAGCTATTTAGGTCTTAGGCCAGAGCTGGGCATCTAGCGATAAATAGGAAATGCTACCTGGCTATTTCTAGTTGCGCGGCAGGCTTAGTTCATGGTCAGTATAGTTCCATCTTCCGAGAGCTTGTCCCTCTATAGGCTTGCTATGATCTCTGCCTGCAGAGATCATGACACTCAACAGAATTAATCCATTTGGTAAACATTGTAAATGTAAAAAATGAAAAAAGCCAAAATTATGGTTTTTGGTTGTTGTAATAATAATAATAATAATAATAATAATAATAATAATAAATACTATTCGTTACTCACATGAATAGTACGGTATTCGGGCTATTTGTTACTCGGCGAGTAATTAGGTATTCACCTCGGTATATTCGACCAGCATGTTTGGCGCTTTACCGGCAGCCAACGAACATGCTGGGCTGGCTTGCCAATCACAGTAATTCTGGTGCCATCTTTGGTGTGGCATTACTGTGATTGGCTGGCCTTCCAGCATCATAGGGACAATTTAAAGGCTACTGGCACCATCTTGCGCACATAGCAGCCACAAACAGCATAGGGAGAGCATGGTTTCAGTGTAGGGAGAGTGAAAGGAGCGTAGGGAGAGTGTTAAGAGGTTATAGTGAGCTTTATTTATTCCAAAAAGCTCTTTTAAGAGAAGAAGATTGTGAAGAGATTACTTGTTTGCTAGGTGGGGATTAAAGTAGGGAGAGATTTAATAGGAAGGAGGGTGAAAGGCAGGCACCTGGGTGCTCTTATCATTGAGAGTACATGCTGCAAATATCTGTTATTTCTACTGTGTGTTATAGTAGTTAGTATTAGGAACAGAGTAAGATGAAATTGGGAGAGTTTCATCCACTATCAAAAATATAAAAATCAGTTATTTGTAGAGGGAAATAATATTAGGTAGTAACAGCATGTACAAAAATATTTTGTGGGAGCTACATAATATTCCTGAGTAGCAGCCTATACAATTTTTGTTTTGATTTTTACCGCAAAATAATGTTCTTCAGTGGCAGCATATATTAACACGCATTTTAAAATCTAATAGCTAAATACTATTTCTTGTCTATTGCTTAACCCCTTCCCGACCTGTGACACAGCGTATGCGTTATGAAAGTCGGTACCAATCCGACCTGTGACGCATATGCTGTGTCACAGAATGATCGCGTTCCTGCAGGCCAGGTGAAAGGGTTAACTCCAATTTCACCCGACTTACAGGAACAGGGGGAGTGGTACTTCAGCCCGGGGGGGGGTGGCTTTACCCCCCCCCCCCCGTGGCTACGATCGCTCTGATTGGCTGTTGAAAGTGAAACAGCCAATCATAGCAGTCTGTAATATTTCACCTATGAAAATTGGTGAAATATTACAATCCAGCCATGGCCGATGCTGCAATAGCATCGGCTATGGCTGGAGACCCCGATCTGGCCCCCCCACTGACTGACGGCGGTGATCTGCAGCTGCCATCAGTGTTCCCTACCCCTCCGTCCTGTCCTAAGCGTCTTCCTCTCCCCTCCGACCCTCCCCCATCCTCCCCTCCGCCCCCCCTCGCTGTCCGATCGCACCCCCCCATACTTACCTAGTCCCAGTGTCCCTCCCGGTGTCATCGGTCTTCTCGCATGGGCGCCGCCATCTTGGAAAATGGCGGGCGCATGCGTAGTGCGCTCGCCGAATTTGCCGGCCGGCAGATTCGTTCCCTGTACATTTTGATCGCTGTGATAGGTTCTATTACAGCGATCAAAATAAAAAAATGGTAAATAAACCCCCCCTTTATCACCCCCATAGGTAGGGACAATAATAAAATACAGAAAGTATATTTATTTTTGTTTTTCCATTAGGGTTAGGGGTAGGGTTAGGGTTGCACTTAGGGTTAGGGTTGCACTTAGGGTTGCACTTAGGGCTAGGGTTGCACTTAGGGCTAGGGTTGCACTTAGAGTTAGTTTTGCACTCAGGGTTAGGGTTGCACTTAGGGATAGGGTTGCACTTAGGATTAGGGTTGCACTTAGGGCTAGGGTTGCACTTAGGGCTAGGGTTGCACTTAGGGCTAGGGTTGCACTTAAGGTTAGGGTTGCAATTAGGGTTAGGGTTGCACTTAGGGTTAGGGTTAGAATTAGGGTTAGGGTTAGAATTAGGGTTAGGGTTGCAATTAGGGTTAGGGTTACAATTAGGGCTAGGGTTGGAATTAGGGTTAGAATTAGGCTATGTACACACGGTGCGGATTTGGCTGCGGATCCGCAGCGGATTGGTCGCTGCGGATTCGTAGCAGTTTTCCATCACGTTTACAGTACCACGTAAACCTATGGAAAACCAAATCCGCTGTGCCCATGGTGCGGAAAATACAGCATGGAAACGCTGCGTTGTATTTTCCGCAGCATGTTAATTATTTGTGTGGATTCCGCAGTGATTTACATGTGCTCGATAATAAGAATCTGCAGGTAAAATCCACACAAAAAACACTGGAAATCCGTGGTAAATCTGCAGGTAAAGCGCAGTGCATTTTACCTGCAGATTTTTCAAAAACGGTGCGAAAAATCTGCACACAAATCCGCAATGTGGGCACATAGCCTTAGGGTTAAGGTTGGAATTAGAGTTAGGGTTGGAATTAGGGTTAAGACTAGGGTTAGGGGTGTGCTGGGGTTAGGGTTGTGGTTAGGGTTGGGATTAGGGTTAGGGGTGTGTCGGGGTTAGGGTTGTGATTAGGGTTATGGCTAGAGTTGGGATTAGGGTTAGGCGTGTGTTGGGGTTAGTGTTGGAGTTAGAATTGAGGGGTTTCCACTGTTTAGGCACATCAGGTGGTCTCTAAACGCGACATGGCGCCACCATTGATTCCAGCCAATCTTGCGTTGAAAAAGTCAAATGGTGCTCTCTCCCTTCCGAGCCCCGACGTGTGACCAAACAGTGGTTTACCCCCACATATGGGGTACCAGCGTACTCAGGAGAAACTGGACAACAACTTTTGGGGTCCAATTTCTCCTGTAACCCTTGGGAAAATAAAAAATTGCGGGCTAAAAAATTATTTTTGAGGTAAGAAAAATTATTTTTTATTTTCATGGCTCTGCGTTATAAACTTCTGTGAAGCACTTGGGGGTTCAAAGTGCTCACCACACATCTAGATAAGTTATTTTGGGGGTCTAGTTTCCAAAATGGGGTCACTTGTGGGGGGTTTCTACTGTTTAGGCACATCAGGGGTTCTGCAAAAGCAACGTGACGCCCGCAGAGCATTCCATCAAAGTCTGCATTTCAAAACGTCACTACTTCAATTCCGAGCCCCGGCATGGGCCCAAACAGTGGTTTACCCCCACATATGGGGTATCAGCATATTCAGGAGAAACTGGACAACAACTTTTGGGGTCAAATTTCTCCTGTTACCCTTGGAAAAATAAAAAATTGTGGGCTAAAAATCATTTTTGAGAAAATAAAAATTATTTTTTATTTTCATGGCTCTGCAATATAAACTTCTGTGAAGCACTTGGGGGTTTAAAGTGCTCACCACACATCTAGATTAGTTCCTTGGGAGGTCTAGTTTCCAAAATGGGGTAACTTGTGGGGGAGCTCCAATGTTTAGGCACACAGGGGCTCTCCAAACATGACATGGTGTCCGCTAATGATTGGAGCTAATTTTCCATTCAAAAAGCCAAATGGCGTGCCTTCCCTTCCGAGTCCTGCCATGCGCCCAAACAGTGGTTTACCCCCACATATGGGGAATCAGCGTACTCAAGACAAACTGGACAACAACATTTGGGGTCCAATTTCTCCTGTTACCCTTGGGAAAATAAAAAATTCCAGGCTAAAATATCATTTTTGAGGAAAGAAAAATTATTTTTTGTTTTCACGGCTCTGCATTATAAAGTTCTGTGAAGCACCTGGGGGTTTAAAGTGTTCACTATGCATCTAGATAAGTTCCTTGGGGGGTCTAGTTTCCAAAATGGGGTCACTTGCGGGGAAGCTCCAATATTTAGGCACACAGGGGCTCTCCAACGCGACATGGTGTCCGCTAACGATTGGAGGTAATTTTCAATTCAAAAAGTCAAATGGCGCGCCTTCCCTTTCGAGCCTTGGCGTGCGCCCAAACAGTGGTTTACCCCCATATATGAGGTATTGGCGTACTCAGGAGAAATTTTCCAACAAATTTTAGGATTCATTTTATCCTGTTACCCATGTGAAAATGAAAAAATTGAGGCTGAAATAATTTTTTTGCGGAAAAAAAGTACTTTTTCATTTTTACGGATCAATTTGTGAAGCACCTGATGGTTTAAAGTGCTAAATATGCATCTAGATAAGTTCCTTGGGGGGTCTAAATTCCAAAATGGGGTCACTTGTGGGGAGCTCCAATGTTTAGGCACACAGGGGCTCTCCAAACGCGACATGGTGTCCGCTAACGATGGAGATAAATTTTAATTCTAAAAGTCAAATGGCGCTCCTTCCCTTCCGAGCCTTACAATGTGCCCAAACAGTGGTTACCCCCACATGTGAGGTATCGGTGTACTCAGGAGAAATTTCCCAACAAATTTTAGGATCCATTTTATCCTGTTGCCCATGTAAAAATGAAAAAATTGAGCCTAAAAGAATTTTTTTGTGAAAAAAGTACTTTTTCATTTTTACGGATCAATTTGTGAAGCACCTTGGGGTTTAAAGTGCTCACTATGCATCTAGGTAAGTTCCTTGGGGCATCTAGTTTCCAAAATGGGGTCACTTGTGGGGGAGCTCTAATGTTTAGGCACATATGGGCTCTCCAAACGTGACATGGTGTCCGCTAAAGATTGGAGCCAATTTTTCATTCAAAAAGTCAAATGTCGCTCCTTCCCTTCCGAGCCCTGTTATGCGCCCAAACAGTGGTTTACCCTCACATATGAGGTATCATCGTACTCAGGACAAATTGGACAACAACTTTCGTGGTCCAGTTTCTCTTTTTACCCTTGGGAAAATAAAAAAATTGTTGCTAAAATATCATTTTTGTGACTAAAAAGTTAAATGTTCATTTTTTCCTTCCATGTTGCTTCTGCTGCTGTGAAACATCTGAAGGGTTAATAAACTTCTTGAATGTGGTTTTGAGCACCTTTTGGGGTGCAGTTTTTAGAATGGTGTCACTTTTGGGTATTTTCAGCCATATAGAACCCTCAAACTAACTTCAAATGTGAGGTGGTCCCTAAAAAAATGGTTTTGTACATTTTGTTGTAAAAATTAGAAATCACTGGTCAAATTTTAACCCTTATAACTTCCTAGGGAAAAAAATGTTGTTTCCAAAATTGTGCTGATGTAAAGTAGACATGTGGGAAATGTTATTTATTAACTATTTTGTGTCACATAACTCTCTGGTTTAACAGAATAAAAATTCAAAATGTGAAAATTGCAAAATTTTCAAAATTTTCGCCAAATTTCCATTTTTTCACAAATAAATGCAGAAATTATTGACCTAAATTTACCACTATCATGAAGCCCAATATGTCACGAAAAAACAATCTCAGAACCGCTAGGATCCGTTGAAGCGTTCCTGAGTTATTACCTCATAAAGTGACACTGGTCAGAATTGCAAAAAACGGCCATGTCATTAAGGTCAAAATAGGCTGGGTCATGAAGGGGTTAAAATACCTAACATTTGTCTAGCAGTTGTGTGACTGGCACAATCCGGGTACAGATATTCTTACGTAACAAGTTACCAGGAACAATAATCTTCATTACTCCGTATTTGAAGTGTGTCATCATAATTTTCTATTTTGGTTTAAAAAATAACATTAGGTAGCCAAGAAAATGAATATAAAACAGCAGTGTCATATAATCTAATTTCCAGTAAAAAAAAAAAAATTGGAGATTATTACCTATACACATGGAGGTGAACATCATGTAAATGGCACATATATTCAGGGTGCCAAAAATTTCCCTCACATTGGATCCTGTCCATAATGAGGTTCACAATCTCTACTCAATATATGATCCTATTTCACGGAAAGCCAATTAACCTTAAAAGGCTTTTAAAGTGTGGAAGCCTAATATCCAAGCAGATGTCAAACTGGGATTCACCCCCTTCCATTAGGTGTGCAGGAACGCATTACTAATGACTGAGCTAATGTGCTGTTTACCTTCATTTCCCAAATACTTGAATACTGCATCACTTGGATGACAAAGATGTGCAGAAATGTTATGGTCTTGACTTTCTATTACCTGGCATTGCATAATTCAGTAGCAGAAATGAACAAGCCGTGCCTGGTTCCCACTGTATACTTCATGCTAATATAGTGTCAAAAGGAAGAACATGATTTTCAGCCAAATCCTACTGACTAAACTGGAAATGTTTCACATTCTTCCAGCTGACTTCCTAACGTCCCCTTGAATGGAAGGATTTTGAAAGCCAGAAGCAATTTAATTTTTGACAAGTTAAGATGCACAGTGTACAATGTTTACATCTTAACACATAAGTGTGAAAATTGAAAGCTTGATGACTGCTTTACATGACTGAGGGAGACAGAATCTGACACCTCTCATAACACGTATGTCAGTAAGACCTCTGCAGTTCACAGCAGTTTTTAGAATTACTTCCACTGGGATACAAGTGAAGTTATATCATCCTTGCTTGAGTTTGTGCCCTTTCACCAAATTACATATTAAATCCAACTCAATTAAAATAACAATGTATATATGATCAGTCTATGTCTCTCATTATGTATAATCGAGCTTCGAGTGTATAGAAAAATTCACCTTTTATGAGAAAAGGTTAAAATCCAAATTCCATGACTATAATAAATATGGCATGACAATTACACTGTCATAGCAAATAGCTGCGGCAACTGCGCATTTCAGATGCACTCCGGCGTCCATTGCTTGATCTCAGACAAAGCACTTTGGAATGCATCAAAAATGCAAAGCATCTGCTGCTATTTGCTATTAGTGTCATATTTATCAAAATCCTGGAATTTGTTTTTGTAATATTTTTCAATCTTTTCTATACTCTACCTTTGGAGCTGGATGATATCTCTCCCCTTTTTTCCACTGGTTTTCTCACGCTAGTCAAAGCAGATTTCCATACTCCTATGTCATTTGTACTGCATTGGATGAGCTGGATGCACCTTTCCTTGTTATATGTTATATAAAATGATACTGCGCTTGACGATGGGTTAGTAATGAAAAGCACTATATAAAAGCAAACCAATGCTTATTAAATGATCCAATGTGGTGCACTACCACTACTTACTACAATGCTGCTGGCACAAGCCAATGCAAATAGAAATCATTTCCAAGGTATAAAAATGCAAATGAAGATAATGCCCCCAAAGTGTGAACATAACCCCACGGTAATGTAGATGACAGATTGCCAGTGCTAAATTTTAATAGTTGATATTATGGGGTAACTCACCAGGGGTCCGTCTATAACGGTATTAAGAGTAGACAAAAACACAGAAAACATAAAAAGCTTCTAAAAAGATGGGTCATCATACTAGAAATACTATAAATATTGAAGCCCAAATTTTTGGATGTGCAGGACACACTAATTAGACTACAAAACCACAGAAGAAAACAGTGTACTCGTCCAAAGTAACTAGAAGTATAAACTTTATTAGATAAATATAGAAATAGCAGGTCTCAAACAGCAGAGGCTAAAATTGGCAAACACCTACAGACTGCATAGCAAGGAAGCACAGCGGCACAAACACTCAAGCAAAATCCGGCATATAATGCCTAATCCAGAACGCCATGTATCAGATGTACAAAAATATTATTACACACATGGAAGACAGTGCACCAGTGTGGACAAATACAAATCAACAGGGCATTCACATATCGTAACAGGTAACATACCTAGTGGATGATGAGCGATGAGCCACGTCGTCTCCCACCCTCCCCGACATGCGTTTTGGATAAACCTTCCTCAAGGGGGCGTGCCAAAAGCTAAAATGTCCCGCCCATTTATAGTTACCATGAATGCGGAGGTACCAATCAACAGCCGCAACCGAGTCCGAATTGAGGCTAGTGTGGACATAACCCTGAAGAAGAAGAGCACAGTTCTTTGAAACTCGTTGGTTGGCCTTTTTTTGATCCCAGCGCCGCTCTGTACTCAGTGTGAAGTCACATGTGGGCAGGGCCTGTCTGCCATTTTTTCCCCCTTGCTTGGTAACCAGGTACGCCATCGGCCAGGGCATCCCTGGCTCTGCATTGCACCTCACTCCCTGATGGCTGCACGGCTTAGATGAACACATTCAGCTTGTACGTGCCGCTATACCGCACGCTACCCTGCACATCATAGGTAAGCCAGTGGCTCCATGGGCTCCCTTTGGTGTCCACACTAGTCTCAATTTGGACATTGATCTACCCTTATTACCATTATAGGTGGACACCCGGTGAGTTACCCCATATATCAGCTATTATAATTTAGCACTGGTGATCTCTCATCTACATTACCGTGGGGTTATGTGCACACTTTGGGGCATTATCTTCCTTTGCATTTGCATACCTTGGACATTATTTCTATTCGCATTGGCCTGTGTCAGCAGCACTGTGTGGTAACCCTTTGTGCTAGGTTGTTGTAACAATCTCTTGTGAGTTGAAGGATTCATATGGTAGTGCACCGCATTGGATCATATAATAAGCTTTGGTTTGCTTTTATATAGTGCGTTTCCTTACAAACCCATCCTCAAGCGCGTCATCATTTTATATCACTTTTAGTCTTTTAATTTACAAAATTGGCACTATATCTGTCTTGATCCCAGCAGCTGAGGATTTTGTTGGGCTCTGATAGCCAGTGTGTTTAATTTATTGTTTTCCTTGTTATATGTTCTCATTTTGTATATATTGCACATGAATACACTCAAACCTATAACGCAAGATTAAATGGCCATCATTGAATCCGAGATCTAAATCTGAGCATGTGCCGCCTCTGACTGTCATTTTCTTCAAGCTCACTGCTGTGAAATCAATGTACAGAGCGGGGGCTTTGCTCCTGCCTTACCTCTAACATTTTCATGAAGCCAAGGGCCCACAGCATCTGCCCCACAGCTCAGTGCACGCTGGTTTCCTGCAACAGAGACCTTGCTTGATGTGACCCCACTACGACGCTGATGCCCCCCAAGTAAACTTAATTCAGACTATAAGATGGACTTCTATTTTCAAATTTAATTTTTTCCCTCTTTTCCTCCCTAAAATAAGCAATGTGTGTTATGGTCCGTCTTATGGTCTGAAAAACATGGTAGTTGTTTCAATGAACAGGTACAAGACAATTTCTCTGTGCAAGAATTTTCAAGGAATCCAACAATAGAGTTTTTTTTCAAATATTGTCACAAGGTCACATGCAAATTTTTTTAAGGGTTTGTCGCTTTTATGATATTCATAACCTGCAATTTCCTATTAAAAGGTAATCAGTACCATTATAATGTAAAAGCTCCATTATTAGTCAATATTCCTTTAATACACAAGTAGAGATGAGAGAATCTGTTCAAGGCAAATTTAGTTTGACTCAAATTTTTTCAAAAATTCTATTTATCAAACACCTCAACTTTTTGTGATCTAACTCAAAATTCATAAAAATGGCCGCCAGGCAGCCTCCGTTTTTTTAATTGTATTGATCAAAATAGAGAACAAAATAATTTGCTTGCCTGTCTTGCCACTGCAGTTCACTATCTTGTTTTCTCCCGTGATCATCACGTAATGCTATGCTTTCACCATGTAGGTTTCTTATGTCTGAGGCCTAATTGGTGAAAAAAGGATGCATATATGGTGCACCGGACCGTAATTGGCAAAGTATTTTTTTTACCTTAAGTTTATTATGCTTTGGGGTCTGTGCAAATCTCAGAGATTAATTAGGAACATTTGCATGAAATAATTTAAATGTGAACCATAATAAAGTGCAAATAAAACTTTGAACTTTGGCAGGTTTGCCCATTTTAAGAACTTGGGTAAGTGATAATCAATACTTAAAGTTTATCAGGTTCACCTGATTCTTCAAAAAATTTGACTCATAGCAATCAATTCATTGTGATTTACATTAACGGAAAGCCTACAATTGCCAATAAAAGATGTGTGTAAAATTTTGAGGTCTACTAGGAATATATCAGACCCCTGTGCTTTTTAACATTAGCATTAGTATACTCAAAATGACATCACGGCAGAAACAGAGGGAAACTAATAGTAACCAACGGACCATTTAATAAAACATAGCACACGCGACCAATCACAAG
The DNA here is from genome assembly GCF_051348905.1 of Ranitomeya variabilis. NCBI lineage: Eukaryota > Metazoa > Chordata > Amphibia > Anura > Dendrobatidae > Ranitomeya > Ranitomeya variabilis. The sequence continues at coordinate 448,239,140 of NC_135237.1, read as the reverse complement.
CCGCGACGTCATCTAAGGTCTTCAAGCGCTCATTCTTAGGAACGGAAGCTGCCGGTTACATCGGTAAGGTCCAGGCTGCGTCGGAGAGGTGAGTATATCAATATTTTTTATTTTTATTCTTTATTTTACACATTAATATCGATCCTGATACCGATTCCCGATATCACAAAAGTATTCCGATACCGCAAATATCAGCCGATACCCGATACTTGTGGTATCGGAATGCTCAACACTAGTCACTACTGCCCAGATGTGTGGTTCCAGTGTTCGTGGTGCTTTTGCTGCTGCTAGCTGCACCCACATTCTTAGCTGCTTTATGTTTTCCTTTATTTTACACTACCCTGTCTATTGCCATTGTCACTTTTTTGCCATTAAATTTGCACAACGTCATAATTAACTTTTGGCTAACTCTTCAACCCCAATTACTCAACCTTTGCAAAAAAGGATCTAGCAAGAAATACAAACTCACACAAAACGCAAAATGGGACAGTAAGACATAGCATTAATATGCTCAAACTAAACTACTAGAACAGTTGTTTAAAAACAGACAAGCACAGTTAAATGTCTTCAATGAAAAAAACCCTTCCCAAAAATTATGTACGAAGAATTGCTGGGTAAGTAAATTGTCCAAAGGCCAGCACCTTCATCCTAGCACAATATTGGTATGGTTTGCAGACATGTAAAATTTGACAAGAAAACACTTTTTTGTGACATTCCATTTATGAGGTAGATTATTGCAGTTAATGGGAACCTGTTGTTAGGCACTGGGATTCTCCCACTGCACAGGGTAGATCCCAAGCCTTGTCTGCATCTGTGGTCTCCCATTCAGCTTCAGCCGCTGCGGGTGCTTCTGAGCATAGACGTCTGTCCCATCTTGCTCAGGCTCATGCTGTTCGTCTGGTTACTGATAGCTCTTCAGCCAAGTCTATGGTAACCAGCGGTAGACAGCGGCGAACGGACGCTCTGGAGGCTAAGTCCAGGTATAACCCTATTGAGCATGCTTGTGATGTGGTGGCGTCTCATTGGTGGTCGGTTGTCAGCTGCTCTGGTGATATGGCAGCTCCTGGTCCGCGAGCAAGGTACTGTCCGACTGGACATGAGCTGAACTTATAAAAGGGTCTCAGATGCACACGTGGGTGTGCTAGTATCATTCTCGTTACATGTGTGTATAAGACATTGCACCAGAGTGGTCTGAGCATGTGCTCAGGGTAGTCGGTAAGCCGTTAGAATTCCGGTTCTCCTGAAAGGAGATTGTGTGAATTCAAGGCTGGCATCTGGAGAGGAGTTGGTTGAGTGCATTTGCTGATTATGTGACCACTGTTTGTTTTTTACCCCGTTAGCAGGCTACATTCCCCTGTGAGGTTAACAGGAGTCGTATCTAGGGCCATACCTATTTTGTTTCTTTGTGCGAGTGACATAGGTCAGTTGCAGAGCATCTATTTTGCTTCTGCGTGCGAGTTCAGTTCATGTGCTGTTCACACTGAGTGGCGTTTAACTCAGTATGTGCAAGTAATCGCTCTCTGTGTGTTCCGTCATTGTTCACACTGGCAGCAGTTTAACATCTCTGCGCGGTGGACCCCGGGTTGCTATTGCACTTTACTATTAAATTTATTTAGTGCAATCTGCCAACTCTAACACCTGTCACCAGAAAAAAATGCTAATAACCTGCAGATATGGGGTTAATCTGCAGATTAATAGCATTATTGACCTGCCTGGTGTCTGCACTTAGCCGAACGCTGTTAGGAGAAAATATAATTTAGTCCACCGGCAGTGTTCCATTTTCAGTTATGCTTTCAATTTACCATTGAGAAGTGAAGAAAAAATAATTACATTTTTATGACTAAAATATAAATTTTATATTTTCACAAAGAGAAATAAGACAAAAGAGACCCATCATTTATTACACAATTTTTCCTTAATGTTGCAATATCCTATATATGGCTTGATAGTACTGTTTGTCCACAAGACAAGTTTCGGGAGGAAAGAAATGTTGAATTTTAGAGCTTAGGTTTTCCTAGAATAGTTTGTCAACTATCACAACAGAAAAAACCTTTCCCAAGTGACTCCATTTTGGAAATTTCACCCCTTTAAGAAATCATCTACAGGTGTAGTGATGATTTTGACTTCAGGGATGTGTTCCATATGAAAGCATGCAGTGTATGGTGCGTAGTGAAAATTGTCATTATGCCAGCTTAGTGTCAAACACATTGTGGACAGAATATGCTTCTAGAGATATGCACTTTATTTAGTCAATTGAGTTCTCACCGTTACAGTAATGCCAAACATTTGGCTGCTAAATGCAGTTTTGGCACATTGTGGGTCTCAGAAGGAAATTTTTTAGATGGGGTTGGGGTTGTGAACTGTGTAATTTTTCCAAAACTTTTGTGCTACCAGTAACATGGAGACCCTCTATATTTCCTATATTTACCTTAGCAGATTACAGACTTAAGTAAGTTGAGCTCAATCTATTATTGGTACTATACTGGTGTAGATAACATTTTGGATCACTTTTAAGACAAGGTTCACATTCATCATGTGCTCTACACTAATCACTCACATCAGGGTTTCCATCTAAATCGCGGAAATACGTGATTCAAATGGAAACCTCTCCACCCAATGACTGATTCATTTACTATAAGGCAGAGGGAGTTATTCTGCACTCCAACTGCCTATGATCAGTGGCATCCATCTTTTTAGATGTGCAAAGCCTAAAGTGACGCCATCCTCCTGATCACAGTGAAATTTCTACCTGAATCATGATTTTCAGAAATTTAGATGGAAGCCACAATGTAACTGCTCAGCAGAGAGCACAGGATAAATATTTACAGAGACTTATTGTGATCTTTTGGAGGCAGAATAAATAAATCAACCGCCATTCATGAGTTGCTTTTTTATGTATTCATACACCATTCTTCATGCGGTAAAAATGATAAGACATCTTTGTTTTTCTGATAAGCACCCTAAACCACAAAGGAATCATATCCTTGCACAAAAGAGGAAATTACAATCAGGGTATTGAATATGTATCCTTCTTTTACAGTAGATCAGTGTGGAAGTGGAGCTTAGGCAGTTAGGGAACAAAATATTACCCTTTCTTTTAACCTAGTCCACCAAATAAGAGTCCAACAGAAACAGAGAGTCAAATATTAAAGGGGTTGTTTGGGATTGATTAGAAAAAAAATGGATGTATTTATTGCCAGAAATAGTCCCACCCTGTTCTTTGGGCTTTGTTTGCCATTCAAGCTCAGTCACTGCGTATAAATAACCATTATTTGCAAGAACAGAAGATGTGTTTTTTGTCTAAATTTGGGTGTATTTTACTATCCAATGTTTCTTATTGTTCAAAATGTACAGAATATTTTTTGGCTAACTGATAAAGTTATTATTGTTTTGATAACTGTTATTGTAGAGTATTTAACATCACATAGATTGCATTGGATAATAAAGTGCATGAGTATTTTTAAATAAATAGGAACTTGCCAACATCGAGAATTTTTTAAAATGAGTTTTATTTTTATGAAAGTAGAATCTGTATAATTGGCTATGTTGAATTCTACCAACTATAATATTAGCAAGTAATTATTGTATGACAGAGGTTGTATGGATGAAAAAAGTTAATATTGACAAAAAATTGGAAAGCTAATTTTTAGAACAGAAAATCTTTTTCGCTGTGCCCTACTTCAGCTGAATTACCCTATTTTGAAGACAAAGTTCTAAAATATTGTGTATTTCAACCACTTGTTAAGAACTATGAACTAAAAAAAGTCGAAAAAGATCACTGTATAATAAGAACCAATTTATTTAATTTTTAGATTTCCTTTTTGATTTGACTAGTACAGCTTTTTTTTACTCCAGAAAGAAATAAATTGAGTAAAATTATAGTAGTTTGCTTAAAAAAGCATTTTTATTCAGTATACAAAATAAACATACAAAATACATTTTTCATAATTAAATGTTTAAAGTATATATTCTGGGACACAGTCCAATAATGGCACGAATGAGGCATAAAGAACAAGAATGTTATGCTGAATGTTATAAAGGACACTGTAGGAGAGAAAAGCGCGGATAGGGTTTTATCTGATAGAGATTTCAGGATATACAATCCGATTGCACTCACCTGATGTGTCTTTACATTAGTGCATAGAGACTCATCAGAGTTGACAGCTGCTGCTGATCCACAGGTCAAACTGGTGGCCAAATCATAACATTAAATCTGGAAAATTCATGGATACCATAGGCGCTGCAAGCATAAATAAAGGTCCAGGCGAGTTTGCATTTTGCAGTGAGAAATAAGTGTTTGATCCTCTGGCAAACAAGACTTAATACTTGGTGGCAAAACCCTTGTTGGCAAGCACAGCAGTCAGACGATTTTGTAGTTGATGATGAGGTTTGCACACATGTCAGGAGGAATTTTGGTTCACTCCTCTTTGCAGATCATTTCTAAATCATTAAGATTTTGACGCTGTTTGGCAACTCCCTCCATAAGTTTTCTATGGGATTAAGGTCTGGAGACTGCCAAGGCCACTCCATGACCTTAATGTGCTTCTTTTTGAGGAAATCCTTTTGTTGCCTTGGCTGTATGTTTTGGGTCATTGTCTTGCTGGAAGACCCTGCCATGACTCATTTTTAATGTCTTGAAGGAGGGAAGGAGGCTGTCACACAGGATTTTACAGTACATGGCTCCATCCATTCTCCCATTGATGCAGTAAAGTAGTCCTGTGCCCTTAACAGAGAAACAAACTCAAAACCTAATGTTTCCAGACCACAAAATACTTCAAGCTGTCATTGATGCTAGAGGGGGCAATACACAGTGTTAAAAAATGGGGTATGTCAACTTTTCATTAGGGTAATTTGGATGTTTTGAGTTGTCATTATGATTTAAAAAGAGAAAACACAGTAGTTTGACAATAAATGGCTTCACCCAACCACTAATCATGAGTGGAGGAAAAGTGTTGGTGTTATAATTCATATTCTCCAAATAATGGCCAAGAAAGCAAAAATTCTTCTGGGGTATGTAAACGTTTGAGTACAACTGTATGTCTGGGCCTACTGCAACCATTTCTGCTTGTGAGCACCAGGGGTGGCTGAATAGTAGATTTATGCTAAAGTGTAAAGGTACCATCACACTGAGCAACTTTACAATGAGAACGACAACGATCCGTGACGTTGCAGTGACGTTGCAGCGTCCTGGATAGCGATCTCATTGTGTTTGACATGCAGCAGCGATCTGGATCCCGCTGTGATGTCGCTGGTCGGAGCAAGAAGTCCAGACCTTTATTTCGTCGCTAATCACCCGCTGTCCATCGCTAGATTGGTGTGTGTGACACCGATCCAGTGATGTGTTCACTTGTAACCAGGGTAAATATCGGGTTACTAAGTGCAGGGCCATGCTTAGTAACCTGATATTTACCCTGGTTACCATTGTAAAAGTTAAAAAAAAAAAAACACTACATACTCACCTTCTGATGTCTGTCACATCCCCTGGCGTCCACTCGCTGCTGCCTAGACCTTTCCCTGCACTGACTGTCAGCGCCAGCCGTAAAGCAGAGCACAGCGGTGACATCACTGCTGTTACTGCCGGCGCCGCTGACACATTCAGTGCAGGGAAAGCTCTCTGCAGCAGCGAGTGGACGCCGGGGGATGTGACAGACATCAGAAGGTGAGTATGTAGTGTTTTTTTTTTACTTTTACAATGGTAACCAGGGTAAATATCGGGTTACTAAGCACGGCCCTGCACTTAGTAACCCGATGTTTACCCTGGTTACCCAGGTGCTGCAGGGGACTTCGGCATCGTTGAAGACAGTTTCAACGATGCCGAAGTCTTTCCCCTGATCGTTGGTCACTGGAGAGAGCTGTCTGTGTGACAGCTCCCCAGCGACCACACAACGACTTACCAATGATCACGATCGCTGGTCGTGATCGTTGGTAAGTCGCAAAGTGTAACAGTACCTTAAGTCTCAGAAGGATCCTACACCTTGGAGTTTACAGGACTCCAGAGTTGCTTCAAATACCTGTTTACTGCTTAGTAATGGTAATTTTGCAGCTGCTATTTATCCTATGAATTTGTTTGGCTCTTTGGAATTTATCGTGGTCTGTATATCTGTAACTCTAAGCCTTAAAAAGAACCTGTAATCAGGTCAAAAGTGGCCAGTTTTTGCTCATTATATTTCCCCTATTTACCTGAGTATTCCTGCTTTGTTTTTTGTATATGGGCCTTTTTTATTCATATTCTCTACAATGTGGCTTTTTTGTAAATTCGAGCAGAATTCAATTTTGCCTTAGTAAATCTGCTCATCTCTTTTAGGCAACATTACAAGTTGTAAAATATCTTTAAGATTATGAAAGAAATCCAATTTGGGTTCCGCATACTGTTCATTATTTTTCAACTTAAAACTTAAAGAATGCTTAGCATCTATACGTCTAATGAATGGATATGTAAGGGATGCTGCACAATGGCATCCTTCACCCACAGGGACCCATTGAAATAAGTCTGCTACACAGTGTATGTGATTTACATGAGCCTTTTGGATAGGAAAGCAGTAGAAAAAAAAAGTATGCCAGACTGAGGCTAAAACCACAATGAAAGCTTTAAATTATTACCAGTAGCTTTTTCCAATATATACATTTATCTAAGTGAACAGATATAGTGTTAACCTAACGATGACTTGCTATTTGGCTCCTTTTAATATGCGGTAGTGAGGTTGCAAAGACACACAGGTATTAGGGTATGTGCACACGTTGCGGATTTCTTGCAGAAATTTCCTGAAGAAGAACGGAAATTTTCTGCAAGAAATCCGCATTTTTTTTTTCGCGTTTTTTTAGCATTCTGCAAGCGTAATTAGCTTGCAGAATGCTAAAGTTTTCCAAGCGATCTGTAGCATTGCTTGGAAAACTGACTGACAGGTTGGTCACACTTGTCAAACATACTGTTTGACAAGTGTGACCAACTTTTTACTATAGATGCAGCTTATGCAGCATCTATAGTAAAAGATAGAATGTTTAAAAATAATAAAAAAAATAAAAAAAAGGTTATACTCACCCAGACATCTCCTCAGCGGCGTCCGTTCCTCTTCCTATAGCTGGTCTGTGCGCACAGGACCTTCCGTGATGTCACGGTCACGTGAGCGGTCACATGACCGCTCACGACCAATCACAGGACAGTGACGTCATCGGCAAGGTCCTTCACCGCACATCAGCTACAGGAACCGAAGCGACAGCATGCAGTGGAGGCGGGAAGACATCAAGGGTGAGTATAGGACTATTTTTTATTTTAATTCTTATTTTTTGACCACTTATATGGTGCTCAGTGCGTGGAGGAGAGTCTCCTCTCCTCCACCCTGGGTACCAACCGCACATAATCTGCTTACTTCCTGCATCATGGGCACAGCCCCGTGCGGGAAGTAAGCAGATCAATGGACCCCTAGGTGTGCGGAATCCCCTGCAATTCCGCATTTTAATGAACATGTTGCTTTTTTTTCCGCGATGCGATTTTTTCGCGGAAAAAGAGGCTACATTTGCACAAAAAATGCGGAATACACTTAAAATAATGGGAGGCATATGTAAGCGTTTTTTTCGTGTTTTATCACGTTTTTATAGCGAAAAAACGCGAAAAAAACGCGAAAAATACTTAACGTGTGCACATGGCCTTAGGGATGCAGAAGTTGAATAATCTCATGAGGCTCAAAAAGAGGGAGCAGGATTCCTATAAATGACATGTGATATTTGGGGGATCTATTACAGATTACATATCCAGGACAATGAATTAAAGCTATACTAGAGGGCTATGCCTCATATTCTGTTAAAAGATATATTCTTATTAGTGATGAGGGAGTACACTCGTTGCTCTGGTGATCTCCGAGTATTTGTAAGTGCTCAGAGATTTCGTTTTCCTTACCTCAGCTGAATGATTTACAACTGATAGACAGCTTGAATACATGTGGGGATTCCCTATCAACCAGGCAACCCCCACATGTACTCAGGTTGGCTAGCAGCCATGAATCATGCAGCTGGGTCAACAAAAACAAAATCTCTGAGCAGTTGAAAATATTCAGAGACCACCCGAGCGTACTCAGGAAAACCTGAGCAATGAGTACACTCGCTCATCACTAATCCTTATTCCTGAAAGCTAGACTCCAAAGTTTATTTTTTATTGATTATTTTTATACCTTGGATTCAAAATTCATCATTCATTCAAATAGATATCCAGCTTCTCCTAAGCTTTTTTTTTTCTTTTAAAGAAAACACAATTCCTGACATAAATTTCAATGAACTCCTAAAACAGTATTAAATTATTATAATACTTGAGTTTAAAATTAGGGTTCCATTGTAGACCAGGTAAGATCTCAGAACGAACAAATGGACAATAATGTTATAAGAATAAGACATGGAGCTTTGGCCTAATGCCAACCTTTACGGGAATCATTCCATTAACATTTACCACAGCTTTCTATCCATGGTATCTGCAGAATCAAGTTTTATAAAGCCTGATTGATTATTGCAGACAAGGCTAAGTTTTCTTTCCATGTTTAACATTTTGGGGAATCAAACATTATTAAATGTACACTAATGAATAAAATGAGCTTAGGTAAAACTATTTGATTTAATAAGAATAAATCAGATCACACAATTTTATTATTGTAAGTATCAAAATACCAAGTACTATGATACAAAACTGGCTCCAGGGTAGAAAGGAGGAAATCAATTCTAATCAAATGAAATTGTGTCAAATTTTCTGCTAACTGCAGACTATTGTCACTGTTGTTTACTTATTCATTTTTTTATTTGCCTTGCATTTTTACGTCACTCTTTTTTGGGAATGGAGGAATTGTGTTAAAAAAATTAAGTAAAAATATTAGCAAAGTCCAATAGTATGTTATTAAAGAAACACTCCCAACAGTTGTATCCTCTTAATATATTGCAATCATCATATTAAATAGAACTGTGTGCTTACAATTGCTCATTTTGTCTTTCCACCCTGCAAATTCTTCTCTTTTCTCTGCTCTATGTAGAGACAGGAAGTCTCTTGTCCCTGTATTTATTAAAGGAGAGACTCCCCATCTTGCAGAAGCTTACGAATTTGAGGTCCAATAAACACTCCTTCCTTTTTCTTTGCTTCATTCATTTATTAATTTGACACTTGAATGGTTTTGCATTTATATCCATTATCAAGGCACAACTTGATATGCAATGGTAGTAATAAATTCTTATATGGGCCATCAAGTGCTGGATGCAGGACATTTTTACTCCTTGGCTGAAGTGAATGTGATAGAGCCCGTCACTTTTATTGTAGTGATATTTTCTTGCTTGACTATTCCACTCACACAGAAAGCATCAGTACTTTGTGTATTCGTTGTAGAGACCAAGAAAGAGGGCAACCACCTTTAAGCCACCATAGGGGGGCCACAAATGCTGTTAATAGTTCAAGCACCTCAACAGCTGTTTCGTGTCATCATAGGTATCTTTTATGTGGACTGCATAACTAACTGGATTAGAAGGTAGTGCCTTGCCATTATGCAACAAGATAGCTTTTAGGCTTGTTATGGATGAATGGGTAAAGACACTCCACTTCTCTGGATTATCACTTATCTTCAGAGCATCTGAACTTGATGGTTACAGAAAATATAAATCTGAACATGCTTACTGGGAGATTCCACAGCTATAGCTTGGAACTTAAAAGCTCAGTCTTTCTATTGGGAACATCTAAATCTCTAACAAGACTGTTCAGTTCACTTTGTGTTATAATGAGTAGTTCAGTTGAGGTTGCTGACTGAAAGTCTGGGTCTTGAGAGGAAGATGTTTCATGACCCCAAGTGCCCTCTTCTTCCTCATACGACTCGACTGAAAATATTTCTGGTTCTTTTGGATCTGGAAGTTCTTCTTTATGTGATACTGGTCATATTGCAGATGGAATATTTGGATACTGTAGAGTCCATTAATTCCTTGAAACTCCATTCCTAATGGAGGGCACCATGCACAAATAGCAATTGGTAGTGTTATCGTCTGGCTCTCTCCAGATAATTTTGACTGCAAAAGGCTGAGATTGCCTCTTCCCATGCAACCACTGGGTAAGATGTGATTCAAATTATGACAACACCACATTTTTTCTTAATTATGCCAGACGTAATATTCAGTAGGAGAGAGACATGAGCTTTTTTTCATAACAGCCTGAATGTTGACACTTTTTGTAGGTTGAATTGATCTTTTTTGATTTGTTGAATGGTTGCTGGCTACCTACCGTGATACCGTGCCGCACAAGAGGTTGGTACACAAAATGAGAATGCTTGGTCTGGGGGAAAATGTGTGTAAATGGGTTAGTAACTGGCTTAGTGATAGAAAGCAGAGGGTGGTTATAAATGGTATAGTCTCTAACTGGGTCGCTGTGACCAGTGGGGTACCGCAGGGGTCGGTATTGGGACCTGTTCTCTTCAACATATTCATTAATGATCTGGTAGAAGGTTTACACAGTAAAATATTGATATTTGCAGATGATACAAAACTATGTAAAGCAGTTAATACAAGAGAAGATAGTATTCTGCTACAGATGGATCTGGATAAGTTGGAAACTTGGGCTGAAAGGTGGCAGATGAGGTTTAACAATGATAAATGTAAGGTTATACACATGGGAAGAAGGAATCAATATCACCATTACACACTGAACGGGAAACCACTGGGTAAATCTGACAGGGAGAAGGACTTGGGGATCCTAGTTAATGATAAACTTACCTGGAGCAGCCAGTGCCAGGCAGCAGCTGCCAAGGCAAACAGGATCATGGGGTGCATTAAAAGAGGTCTGGATACACATGATGAGAGCATTATACTGCCTCTGTACAAATCCCTAGTTAGACCGCACATGGAGTACTGTGTCCAGTTTTGGGCACCGGTGCTCGGGAAGGATATAATGGAACTAGAGAGAGTACAAAGGAGGGCAACAAAGTTAATAAAGGGGATGGGAGAACTACAATACCCAGATAGATTAGCGAAATTAGGATTATTTAGTCTAGAAAAAAGACGACTGAGGGGCGATCTAATAACCATGTATAAGTATATAAGGGGACAATACAAATATCTCGCTGAGGATCTGTTTATACCAAGGAAGGTGACGGGCACAAGGGGGCATTCTTTGCGTCTGGAGGAGAGAAGGTTTTTCCACCAACATAGAAGAGGATTCTTTACTGTTAGGGCAGTGAGAATCTGGAATTGCTTGCCTGAGGAGGTGGTGATGGCGAACTCAGTCGAGGGGTTCAAGAGAGGCCTGGATGTCTTCCTGGAGCAGAACAATATTGTATCATACAATTATTAGGTTCTGTAGAAGGATGTAGATCTGGGGATTTATTATGATGGAATATAGGAATATAGGCTGAACTGGATGGACAAATGTCTTTTTTCGGCCTTACTAACTATGTTACTATGTTACTATGTTACCTATTGTATCAGTCCCTATGGCTTCTTGTTTTGCTATCCTTGAGGGACAAAGGGGCAGGTAAATTGAAAATACAATGTTTGCTAATTTGCTGAATACCTGCTGACTACCTATAGTATCAGTTTTTGATAAAATATGCAGATTAATTGAACATTCAAACAATGAGGGATTATCTCCTCCCGCTTCCCCCAAACGTGTAGATGATGCCCTGAAGAACAGATGTGGGTATAATAGGGACCTCTTTTCTTCTACTGAGAGAGAAACTAGAGAACAGAAGCCAAGGAACCATGGCTCCAACCAGAGGAATACAGATTTTATCCACTGCCCATCACTGAACCCATGGAGATGTTTGAAGATCCCAGGTTGGGACAATTAAGTCACCTGGCTACATACCTTAATGGACTCTATCAGCTTCCTAAGTTTACTGCTACCTCTTTTCTGTGGGTGCCCACCAAAAGAGGGGTACTACTGGTTGGAGAAGTTGGTCCTGCAAGCCCTAAATTTGCCGATGTTCTAATTCCTGTCAAGCCAGAAGAAGGGTGAGACTCTGGCATTTGCACTAACTTAAGTACTTGCTGGGACTGTGCTATATGTTATTTACTGTTGTTGATTCAATAAAGTATTAACCCATTGTGAAACTTTTACCCAGTGATGTTTGAGTAGTATTCTGCCCATTCAGAAGTAGTATAGGCATTCAGTGTGATGAGTAGTGTTGAGCGATACCTTCCGATACTCAAAGGTATTGGTATCGGATGGTATCGGTCGATATCCAAAAAATATCGGATATCGCCGATACCGATACCCGATACCAATGCAAGTCAATGGGACACAAGTATCGGAAGGTATCCTGGATGGTTCCCAGGGTCTGAAGGAGAGGAAACTCTCCTTCAGGCCCTGGGATCCATATTCATGTAAAAAATAAAAATTTAAATAAAAAATATGGATATACTCACCCGTCCGGCGACCCCTGGACCTTACCGATGTAACCGGCAGCCTCCGTTCCTAAGAATGAGGAGTTTAGGACCTTCGATGATGTCGCGGCTTGTGATTGGTCACGTGACCGCTCATGTGACCGCTCATGTGACCAATCACAAGCCGCGACATCATCGCAGGTCCTAAACTCCTCATTCTTAGGAACGGAGGCTGCCGGTTACATCGGTAAGGTCCAGGGGCCGCCGGACGGGTGAGTATATCCATATTTTTTATCTTAATTCTTTATTTTTTACATGAATATGGATCCCAGGGCCTGATGGAGAGTCTCCTCTCCTCCAGACCCTGGGAACCATACACTGGGAACTTCCGATTCCGATTTCCGATATCACAAAAATATCGGAACTCGGTATCGGAATTCCGATACAGCAAATATCGGCCGATACCCGATACTTGCGGTATCGGAATGTTCAACACTAGTGATGAGCCCTTGTCCATGTGGTCTTTCTAAAGATAGGCCAGTGGAAGAGAGCACCCATTGAACCTCGTGTCTCCACACACATATATTGCAGCATATGTGTGGAGCCCAAACTATTATCCGGATCTCTTATTCTGCAGCCAAAATACAGGCTGTAGGCTTTCCTCAATATGGTAGTCAAGTTTCACCTTTGTGACTAAAAATTGACTTCTCCACATATGTAGCAAAAACTATCCACTTTGCTAATGCAAGAATGAGACATATTTGAAAGAACATGTAGAAATATGATAATATGCAAAGAAACTAAGCTAAGAAATCCTAAAACTGTATACTTTACACAGAGAGCATTTATAAAAGTAGGTGATGCAACTGTAATTAGTATTACACCATTGGAGCTGAGTTGGTGTTTTTGATTGGACATTCTTAGATGATAGAATTCTGAAGGCTCAATAGACTAAATAGGTGATTTGATGTGGTAGACTAGCTACTAACAATGCAACAGTGATAATGAAGTTATAAAAACTCAATTTTCTATAAACCTACATGAAAAGTGTCATAAGTTATTACAACCTCCTCTGGATCTTGAAAATTAGAGCCAATCAACAAATTTAAAGGGAACCTGTCACCCCGTTTTTTCCGTATGAGATAAAAATACTGTTAAATAGGGCCTGAGCTGTGCGTTACAATAGTGTATTTTGTGGACCCCGATTCCCCACCTATGCTGCCGAAATACGTTACCAAAGTAGCCGTTTTCGCCTGTCAATCAGGCTGGTCTGGTCAGATGGGCGTGGTGTCTTCCCCCAGATCTTGCTTAGTTTTCCGTTGGTGGCGTAGTGGTTTGCGCATGCCCAAGTCCAGAATCCATTGCACAGGGGAGGGAAAAGAGCGCGATCTGCGCTATTCCCCTGGTGATCGGTGGGGGCGGCCATCTTCCTGTGGCCGCGCGTGCGCAGATGGAGCGCTCTGCTGCCCGGGGCTTCAGGAAAATGGCCGCGGGATGCCGCGCATGCGCAGATGGAGATCGCGGTGGCCATTTTCCTGAAGCAGAGATGCGAACTCTGCTTCAGGAAAATGGCCGCCGCGATCTCCATCTGTGCACACGCGGTATCCCGCCGCCATTTTCCTGAAGCCCCGGGCAGCAGAGCGCTCCATCTGCGCACGCGCGGCCACAGGAAGATGGCGCCCCCACCGATCACCAGGGGAATAGCGCAGATCGCGCTCTTTTAACTCCCCTGTGCAGTGGATTCTGGACTTGGGCATGCGCAAACCACTACGCCACCAACGGAAAAATAAGCAAGATCTGGGGGAAGACACCACGCCCATCTGACCAGACCAGCCTGATTGACAGGCGAAAACAGCTACTTTGGTAACGTATTTCGGCAGCATAGGTGGGGAATCAGGGTCCACAAAATACACTATTGTAATGCACAGCTCAGGCCCTATTTAACAGTATTTTTATCTCATACGGAAAAAACGGGGTGACAGGTTCCCTTTAAGCATCATATTCATTTCCAGCACCATAAAATTAGTTGAGTTTACTTGTTTTAATCTCTGAACCAATTTGGCCGTAAAACAGTGAAATTATTGTTACTCGGAACATACCATAGTTCATAACTACAAATTGTTCATAACTGTTTACTGAGTTATGTACTGTATATGACCGGAAAAGGATTTATAATAAAAAAGAAGTAACACCTGCTGTGAGCTCATTCAGTCAATGCAATGATAAATTATACTGAATTTATTTAAAGCATCTGCTTTGACTACAATAAAATAGCACACTACAGATAGGAAAAATATAGCAAACAATGTTATCCTTGTTTTTTTTTTTAATTTTTGAAAATAAAACATTGCAACTTTCCTGTCACCATTCAATTATATCATATCCTTTACTGTAAGTTTCCACGATAATTATTTGGTGCAACTGGTGTATATTTAAGCTGCAGAAACTATCCTGTTTTGAAATTCTGAAATCTGTAGCATGTTAATTTCTCTTGCAGTAAATATGCATTTTATTTTCAGATATTCCTTATAGACGGAAATGAACAGTGGAACGTCTTCCAATATAAAAAAGCATCTTTTCATTATATTTCCTGTAGCAGAAAAGCAGTAAAGATTCATGTAATCCACACATAACTTTACCAAGTTTTATCAAAGCCATGTTACTGAGTAAACAGAAAGTTTCCAAAACAAAGTGTTTTTTTATTGAAAACTTTGCACACTAATAGTGAACAAAATCTACAAAGGAACCAATTCGATAAAAATGCATGTTAAAAAAAACGCACTAAACAAAACTAAATAAATCCAAGTACTTTTTTTTAGCTATTTGGTACAGAAATGCTGCAGTAGTTGGTGTGCCCCACAGGCTGGGGTACTAGGTACCGAGTCCGGTACTTAAAGGGGATGTCATGGTGGTGACCCGGTCCGTGGCCCTGGGCACCAACATTAGAGGGAAAGGTCTTTAAAGGGATAAAGTTTATGTTTGTGACGCCACCTGTGGTATTCGGTCAGTGGCAGACGACACTGCTTTAAGGGGTCCGCTGGGGTGATGTTATGGCAGCTAGATGGTATATCTTCCCACAGATGAAGTATATCCCCAGGGCTCCCAGTGTGTAGATGGTGGTATGGTGAGGGGTGCAGAGAAGAACAAGGACACAGGATTGCAGTCTCTTTAGCTTGTTTACTGTTGGTTTCAGCAGCCACAGTCCAGGGCACCAGATCACAGGACAGGCAGGGTTCGGCCGGTTTGGAGGCAAGTCCGGAGTACCCTTGTCCAGGTGGAAATATAAGCCTTCCTTTGTGCTGTAGTGGTGTAGTCCCTTACTGCTAAACTTCACATAAGGTCCTCACAGATGTTATCTCTCTCTCTGTCCCCCAGATAGGATAGGACAAAACCCATATGACTGGTGACTTGATGCCTGGTGCCTGTTTATAGGATCTCTTAGATGACCCGGCTCTGTGGGGTGTCACTGTGCCTCCTGAGTGTGGGTGCGGACAGGTAACGTGCAATAAGCTGTCCTGCCGGTCTCTGATGTAAGACGTGGAGGTCCTTACAACCTCAGTGTTCCGACTACCAATATTCTGCGCCTCAGAAGGAGGCAGCTTGCTCGGGGCTGGTCCCCTTCTGGTATCCTCTCCTGTGCTTTGCTTTCCTGCACGCTCACTGCAACATATATGGCTTTCTATGTGTCTCTTCCCGGGAGCTGCAGCTCTGTGGCATGCACAGCTCCGTAGACCCTCTCTCTCCTCAGCCTCTCTGAGGGACTGACTGAGGAACTGACTTCCTTTCCCTCCAAAACCACTGTATATCTCTGGGGGAGTCATCTAGTAATTGGATCAGAAGCTCCCCCTTGTGGTCTGGAGTGTGAATGTGTTGCATGCTTGAGATTACCTGGTGACAGATATACTTTCTTGTCTCCAAACGTAATACCACTCTCACCGTGAGGAAAGTGACATTACTGTGATGACCAGGACCCTGGGGCGCCACACTACCGCAGCATCAAAAATGCACAAACTACTCATTGTGGGATCATAGCCTTAGATTAGGGCTTTGTTTGCTTTTTTTTCTTTTACTTTTACAGCACCACCCTACATCTCCTCTCTGGTCTCAGTCTACCAACCTACCCGTGCCCTCCGCTCTGCTAATGACCTCAGGTTAGCATCCTCAATAATCAGAACCTCCCACTCCCGTCTCCAAGACTTTACACGTGCGGCGCCGATTCTTTGGAATGCACTACCTAGGTTAATACGATTAATCCCCAATCCCCACAGTTTTAAGCGTGCACTAAAAACTCATTTGTTCAGATTGGCCTACCGCCTCAACGCATTAACCTAATTATCCCTGTGTGGCCTATTAATAAAAAAACAACAACATAATCACGTTCCTTCATCATGTTCTCATACACTTTATGCAGTTAATAGCCTCTGTGTCTGTACTGTTACATACTTAGGCAGTTAACTGGTTCATGCAGCTTTACATGAACACCCGAGCCTTACACTATGGCTGGTCCAAATAACTAAAGCAATTGTTACCATCCACCTCTTGTGTCTCCCCTTTTCCTCATAGATTGTAAGCTTGCGAGCAGCAGGGCCCTCATTCCTCCTGGTATCTGTTTTGAACTGTGATTTCTGTTATGCTGTAATGTCTGTTGTCTGTATAAGTCCCCTCTATAAGTTGTAAAGCGCTGCGGAATATGTTGGCGCTATATAAATAAAATTATTATTATTATTATTATTATTATTATTATAGCACCATCATATTCCTCAGCGCTTAACAGACAGTATTATAACTGTCCTCAATGGGGCTTGAAATCTAGATCCAGATTCCCTTTCAGAATCTGTATAGATATTTTTCTTTCACTTGTGATGTGAACATAACATTGTACATACTGTACTATGAAACCTTAATCAGACGACCACCAAAAAATGCATTAAAGGTAGTTTTCTAGAATTGCTAGCATGTAAAATACATGGAGTAACTAAAATCTATTACTAGGAATTTTTTTCTGGATAAGGAGTAGAGATGAGTGAACTCAAACTTAAAAGCCTGGGGTTCATACCGGACAGTTAGTGTCTAGTGCTAAATGCTGAGTACGGACTTGAGAAGTCCATTGCAATGTTCGGCGCTCAAGGGGAAGTTGGTTGCAGAGAGAAAGAAAGAGAATTTTCTAGCTCTAAAGTTCTAATAGGGTTCGGGTTCTGGTAGGAGTTCTGTTGTGGATCTGCTTTTGGGCTCCTTCTGGTGGTGGCTAGTGGTGCTGGTGACTTGGGTGTGTTTTCTTTCTCAGTTCACCTGTTTTCATCAGTAGTGGGGAGTTCCTATTTATTCCTGCTCTTCAGTCATTGCCTTGCCGGCCATCAATGTAACTAGAGCCTTTCTGTTTCATGTTCCTGCTCCTAGACTACTGATCAGCTAAGTTGGACTCTTAGTCCTAAGTTTGTTTGCATTTTTGTTCCAGTTTACAGTTAAGTCTTTCTCTGTAGCTGGAAGCTCTTGTGGGCTGAAATTACCACTCCGGTGTCATGAGTTGACACATGAGTTTTAAAGTAATTTCAGGATGGTATTTTAAAAGGGTTTTCAGCTGACCGTGCAGTTCCCTTTTGTATCTTTCTACTATCTAGTAAGCGGACCTCGCTTTGCTGAACCTACCTTCATACTGCGTATGTCTTTTCCTCTGAACTCACCATCAATATATGTGGGGGGCTTCTGTCTCCTTTTTGGGGGAATTTCCCTAGAGGTAAGCCAGGTCTGTTTTTTCCTCTACTAGGGTAAGTTAGTTCTCCGGCTGGCGAGAGACGTCTAGGGATAAAACGTAGGCACGCCCCCCGGCCACTGTTAGTTGTGTTGTAGGTTTAGCTCACGGTCAGCTCGAGATTCCATCACCCAAGAGCTCGTTCGTTATTTATGTGTCCTGACGTTCCCCTGCCATTGGGAACCATGACAGTATGGCCGGCCAAGTGTTAAAACTGTTGGCAGAAGAAAGGAGAGAAAAAGAAGTCCGCAATTTTTTATTTTTTTTTCCCCTTGGTGCTTGCACTATAGTTGAATCAGTTGCATTTCAGCTCTAATTGCAGTCTTTGTCTCCCTCTCCTTCTAACCCTTGAATGGCTCTGATCTCACCTGCTTAAAGATGGATCCTCAGAGTTTGGCTACAGGTTTGAATAATCTTGCCACAAAAGTTCAAGATTTACAGGATTTTGTTATACATGCTCCTATATCTGAACCTAGAATTCCTATACCAGAATTTTTCTCCGGAGATAGATCTCGTTTTTTGAATTTCAAATATAATTGTAAATTATTTCTTTCTCTGAGACCTCGCTCCACTGGAGATCCCGCACAGCAGGTTAAGATTGTAATTTCCTTGCTGCGAGGTGACCCTCAAGATTGGGCATTTGCATTGGCACCAGGGGATCCTGCGTTGCTCAATGTGGATGCGTTTTTTCTGGCTTTGGGGTTGCATTATGAGGAACCTAATTTAGAGATTCAGGCTGAAAAAGCCTTGTTGGCCCTGTCTCAAGGGCAAGATGAAGCTGAAATATACTGCCAAAAATTTCGTAAATGGTCTGTGCTTACTCAGTGGAATGAGTGCGCTTTGGCGGCGAATTTCAGAGAGGGTCTCTCTGATGCCATTAAGGATGTTATGGTGGGGTTCCCTGCGCCTACAGGTCTGAATGAGTCCATGACAATGGCTATTCAGATTGATCGGCGTTTGCGGGAGCGTAAACCTGTGCACCATTTGGCGGTGTCTTCTGAGAAGGCGCCAGAGAATATGCAATGTGATAGAATTCTGTCCAGAAGCGAACGGCAGAATTTTAGGCGAAAAAATGGGTTGTGCTTCTATTGTTGTGATTCAACTCATGTTATATCAGCATGCTCTAGACGCACAAAGAAGGTTGATAAGTCTGTTTCAATTGGCACTTTACAGTCTAAGTTTATTCTATCTGTGACCTTGATTTGTTCATTATCGTCAATTACCGCGGACGCCTATGTCGACTCTGGCGCCGCTTTGAGTCTTATGGATTGGTCCTTTGCCAGGCGCTGTGGGTTTAATCTAGAGCCTCTGGAAGTCCCTATACCTCTGAAGGGTATTGATTCTACGCCATTGGCTAGTAATAAACCACAATACTGGACACAAGTGACTATGCGTATGACTCCAGACCATCAGGAGTTGATTCGCTTCCTTGTGTTGTACAATCTACATGATGTTTTGGTGCTCGGATTGCCATGGTTACAATCTCATAATCCAGTCCTTGACTGGAAAGCAATGTCTGTGTTAAGCTGGGGATGTCAGGGGGCTCATGGGGACGTACCTTTGGTTTCCATTTCATCATCTATTCCCTCTGAGACTCCGGCATTTTTGTCTGATTATCGTGATGTTTTTGAGGAGCCTAAGCTTGGTTCACTCCCTCCTCACAGAGATTGCGATTGTACCATAGATCTGATTCCAGGCAGTAAATTTCCAAAGGGTCGTTTGTTTAATTTATCCGTACCTGAACATGTTGCTATGCGAGAGTATATTAAGGAGTCCCTCGAAAAGGGACATATTCGTCCTTCTTCATCTCCCTTAGGAGCCGGTTTTTTCTTTGTGTCTAAAAAAGATGGCTCTTTGAGGCCGTGTATTGATTATCGACTCTTGAATAAAATTACAGTCAAATATCAGTATCCTTTGCCACTGCTGACTGATTTGTTTGCTCGAATAGAGGGGGCTAAGTGGTTCTCTAAGATTGATCTTCGTGGGGCGTATAATTTGGTGCGAATTAAGCAGGGGGATGAGTGGAAAACCGCATTTAATACGCCCGAGGGCCATTTTGAGTATTTAGTAATGCCTTTTGGTCTTTCAAATGCCCCTTCAGTCTTTCAGTCCTTTATGCATAACATTTTCCGTGAATATTTGGATAAATTTATGATTGTGTATCTGGATGATATTTTGATTTTTTCGGATGACTGGGACTCTCATGTCCAACAAGTCAGGAGGGTTTTTCAGGTTTTGCGGGCTAATTCCTTGTGTGTGAAGGGTTCTAAGTGTATTTTTGGGGTTCAAAAGATTTCTTTTTTGGGGTACATTTTTTCCCCTTCTTCCATTGAGATGGATCCTGTCAAGGTTCGGGCTATTTGTGATTGGACGCAACCTACTTCTCTTAAGAGCCTTCAGAAATTCTTGGGCTTTGCTAATTTTTATCGTCGATTTATAACTGGTTTTTCGGATGTTGCTAAACCTTTGACTGATTTGACTAAAAAGGGTGCTGATGTTGTTGCTGATTGGTCCCCTGCTGCTGTGGAGGCCTTTCGGGAGCTTAAGCGCCGCTTTTCTTCTGCCCCTGTGTTGCGTCAGCCTGATGTTGCTCTTCCTTTTCAGGTTGAGGTCGACGCTTCCGAGATCGGAGCTGGGGCGGTTTTGTCGCAGAAAAGTTCCGACTGCTCCGTGATGAGACCTTGTGCGTTCTTTTCTCGAAAATTTTCGCCCGCCGAGCGAAACTATGATATTGGTAATCGGGAGCTTTTGGCTATAAAGTGGGCTTTTGAGGAGTGGCGTCATTGGCTTGAGGGGGCTAGACATCAGGTGGTGGTATTGACCGATCACAAGAATCTGATTTATCTTGAGTCTGCCAAGCGCCTGAATCCTAGACAGGCGCGCTGGTCGTTGTTTTTCTCTCGGTTTAATTTTGTGGTCTCATACCTACCAGGTTCTAAAAATGTGAAGGCAGATGCCCTTTCTAGGAGTTTTGAGCCTGATTCCCCTGGTGATTCTGAACCTACAGGTATCCTTAAGGATGGGGTGATATTATCTGCTGTTTCCCCAGACCTGCGACGGGCTTTGCAGGAGTTTCAGGCGGATAGACCTGATCGTTGCCCGCCTGGTAGACTGTTTGTTCCTGATGATTGGACCAGTAGAGTCATCTCGGAGGTTCATTCTTCTGCGTTGGCAGGTCATCCTGGAATCTTTGGTACTAGGGATTTGGTGGCTAGGTCCTTCTGGTGGCCTTCCCTGTCTCGAGACGTACGAGTTTTTGTGCAGTCTTGTGATGTTTGTGCTCGGGCCAAGCCTTGTTGTTCTCGGGCTAGCGGATTGTTGTTATCTTTGCCTATTCCGAAGAGGCCTTGGACTCACATCTCTATGGATTTTATTTCTGATCTCCCTGTTTCTCAGAAAATGTCTGTCATCTGGGTGGTGTGTGACCGTTTTTCAAAGATGGTTCATTTGGTACCTTTGCCTAAGTTGCCTTCCTCATCCGAATTGGTTCCTCTGTTTTTTCAAAATGTGGTTCGCTTGCATGGTATTCCGGAAAATATCGTTTCTGACAGGGGGACCCAGTTCGTGTCTAGATTTTGGCGGGCATTCTGTGCTAGGATGGGCATTGATTTGTCTTTTTCGTCTGCGTTCCATCCTCAGACTAATGGCCAGACGGAGCGAACTAATCAGACCTTAGAGACTTATTTGAGGTGTTTTGTGTCTGCGGATCAGGATGACTGGGTTGCCTTTTTGCCGTTGGCAGAGTTTGCCCTCAATAATCGGGCTAGTTCTGCCACTTTGGTTTCTCCTTTCTTTTGCAATTCGGGGTTTCACCCTCGTTTTTCTTCCGGTCAGGTGGAGTCTTCGGATTGTCCTGGAGTGGATACTATGGTGGATAGGTTGCATCGGATTTGGGGACAGGTGGTGGACAATTTGAAGTTGTCCCAGGAGAAGACTCAGCATTTTGCCAACCGCCGTCGTCGTGTTGGTCCTCGTCTTCGTGTTGGGGACTTGGTGTGGTTGTCTTCCCGTTTTGTCCCTATGAGGGTTTCTTCTCCTAAGTTTAAGCCTCGGTTCATCAGTCCTTATAGGATTTTGGAGATTCTTAACCCTGTATCCTTTCGTTTAGACCTTCCGGCATCTTTCGCTATCCATAATGTCTTCCATCGGTCGTTGTTGCGGAGGTATGAGGTGCCGGTTGTTCCTTCTACCGAGCCTCCTGCTCCTGTGCTGGTTGAGGGTGAATTGGAGTATGTTGTGGAGAAAATTTTGGACTCCCGTATTTCCAGACGGAGACTACAATATCTGGTTAAGTGGAAGGGTTATGGTCAAGA
Source organism: Ranitomeya variabilis (assembly GCF_051348905.1). Classification (NCBI taxonomy): domain Eukaryota; kingdom Metazoa; phylum Chordata; class Amphibia; order Anura; family Dendrobatidae; genus Ranitomeya; species Ranitomeya variabilis. Next base: position 448,216,748 of record NC_135237.1, on the reverse strand, counting down.
AGATAATTCTTGGGTAACTGCTTCTGATGTTCACGCCTCTGATTTGGTTCGTGCCTTTCATAGGGCTCATCCGGATCGCCCTGGTGGTTCTTGTGAGGGTTCGGTGCCCCCTCCTTGAGGGGGGGTACTGTTGTGGATCTGCTTTTGGGCTCCTTCTGGTGGTGCTAGTGGTGCTGGTGACTCGGGTGTGTTTTCTTTCTCAGTTCACCTGTTTTCATCAGTAGTGGGGAGTTCCTATTTATTCCTGCTCTTCAGTCATTGCCTTGCCGGCCATCAATGTAACTAGAGCCTTTCTGTTGCATGTTCCTGCTCCTAGACTACTGATCAGCTAAGTTGGACTCTTAGTCCTAAGTTTGTTTGCATTTTTGTTCCAGTTTACAGTTAAGTCTTTCTCTGTAGCTGGAAGCTCTTGTGGGCTGAAATTACCACTCCGGTGTCATGAGTTGACACATGAGTTTTAAAGTAATTTCAGGATGGTATTTTAAAAGGGTTTTCAGCTGACCGTGCAGTTCCCTTTTGTATCTTTCTACTATCTAGTAAGCGGACCTCGCTTTGCTGAACCTACCTTCATACTGCGTATGTCTTTTCCTCTGAACTCACCGTCAATATATGTGGGGGGCTTCTGTCTCCTTTTTGGGGGAATTTCCCTAGAGGTAAGCCAGGTCTGTTTTTTCCTCTACTAGGGTAAGTTAGTTCTCCGGCTGGCGAGAGACGTCTAGGGATAAAACGTAGGCACGCCCCCCGGCCACTGTTAGTTGTGTTGTAGGTTTAGCTCACGGTCAGCTCAAGATTCCATCACCCAAGAGCTCGTTCGTTATTTATGTGTCCTGACGTTCCCCTGCCATTGGGAACCATGACAGAGTTCAGGTACATTTATAGTACCCAAACCAATCTTTGGTAATCTTTTTGGAAGGGTTCACCGTATATCAAAAATAGTTTTTTTTTACAGATAATTTTATGTTTGCATTAGGAATTTGTTTACATTTCATTGAATGCATTCTACCCTCTACCCAATTTTCTCTGTGCCATTGGCTGCAACACAACCACAAAGCATGGTTGATTCACTCCCATTCTTAATGGGTTGGCGAGATGTACTTTTCCTGAAACTCTGTGTCCTTTTTCCACCACACACCTTTTATCAGTGTGGCCAAAGAGTTATATTTTAAGCTCATCGGTCCACAGGACATGTTTCCAAAATGCATTAGGCTTTTTTCTGGATACTGCTGATGCTAAATTAATGTTGTGGAGGCAGGAGATCTTTTCTTCTGAAGACTCTGCCATGAAGGCCATATTTGTGCAGTTGTCACTGAAAAGCAGAACAATGTACCACAACTCCAGAGTCTGCTAAATCTTTTTGAATGTCTTTTTCAATCAAGCGGGGATTCTGATTTTCCTCTCTAGCAATCCTACAAGCAGCTCTCACTGAAATTTTGCTTGGTCTTACTTGACCTCCATTTTTCTTGCTAACTGCCATTTCTTAATTACTTGAAAACACTTTGTTATCGTCTTAAAGCCTTCTCCTGCTTTGTGGGCCCCATCATTTTAATTTTCAGTGTGCTAAGCAGCTTCTTAGAAGAGCCCAGTTCTGCTGTTTTTTGCTGGTTAAAATTTGCATCACCTACTTTCCAAACGATGATAGCGAACAAGCCATAACCCTAACAAGCTAATAGAGGTTGGAAAACTTGGCTAAAGTTATCTGTGCACTCAAATCTTAAAGGGTGCCCAAACTTTTTCATCAACCTATCTTCCTTTTTGAAATTTTCAAAATGAAAAAAAAACTATATATATATATATATATATATATATATATATATATATATATATATATATATATATATATATATATTTTTTTTTACCTAAAATACAAAGGAAATGTGTTATCGTTAATGCTATGGCATTTAGAGTTTATTTAATCTTCAACTCCTTAACTTTTCACAATAACAGTAATTTTGACCAAGGCTGTGCATGAATTATCACCATCGGTTGTCAGCTGATGCAGTGATTTTTTTTTATTTTCGCTGCTCAACATTATAAACTTTGGTCAAAAACCTGGGGGTTGCAAGCGCTTACCACACATCTAGGTACATTCCTTGAAGGGTCTAGTTTCCAAAATGGTGTCACTTGTGGGAGATTTTTACTGTTTAGGCACATCAGGGGCTTTCTAATCGCAACATGGTATCCGCTAATTGTTCCAGCAAATTTTGCATTCAAAAAGTCAAATGGCACTCCTTCCCTTTTGATCTCTGCCGTGTGCCCAAACAGTGTTTTTTCCCCACATATAGGCTATTGACATGCTCAGGAGAAATTGCACAACAAATTTTGGGGTCCGTTTTTTCTTGTTACCCTTGTGAAAATAAAAAAAATCTTGCGCTTAAAATAATGTTTTTGTGAAAAAAATGTTAAATGTTCATTTTATTCCACATTTCAAAAATTCATGTGAAGTACCTGAAGGGTAAATAAACTTTTTAAATGTGGTTTTGAACACCTTGAGGGGTGCAGTTTTTAGAATGGTGTCACTTTTAGGTACTTTCTATCATATGACCCCTCAAAGTCTCTTCAAATATGAGGCTGTCCTTAAAAAATATAGTTTTGTAAATTTTGCTGGAAAAATGAGAAATCGCTGGTCAACTTTTAACATCCTTATAACATCCTAGCATAAATAAATTTAGTTTAAAAAAATTGTGCTAAAGTAAAATATACATGTGGGAAATTATATAAATTGACTACTTTGTGTGACATATCTTTGATTTGAGGGCATAAGATTTCAAATTTTGAAAATTGCAAAATTTGCAAAATTTGCCAATTTTTCACCAAATTTCCTTTTGTTTCACAAATAAGTACAAGTTATATCGAAGAAATTTAACCACTTCCATGAAGTACAATATGTCCCAAAAAACAATCTCAGAATCAGTGGGATACATTGAAGCGTTCTATAGTTATTACTTTATAAAGTGACAGTTAACAGAATTTTAAAAATTGGCCTTATCATTAACATGCAAACCATCTTGGGGAGTAAAGGGATTAACAAAACATGCAATAATGCATCAGTATCATCCATATGTAGTGTTTTATAAAGCAGATAATTCCATAATATGATGGCAACAAATTAAATTAAATTGCAGGTGTTTATATGGTAATAACTAGAGTTGATTGGATTTGATGAGATTAGAATTCACCAAATCACATGGCTTTTACAGGTAAATTTATACGAGGGTGAGTTTAATACTGGATAGGGTCAGACAGCTTAGATTAGGTAGTGAGACCATTCCAGCACTGGAATAAACTCCAAGTCCAAGTTCTTTAAGTCCAAGGGAAGGCCTAAAGTTAGGCCAAGATTGCTTTTTTATGAAACTAGACAAGCACAGTTATATTGATAAATACAAACATGAAATGTTACCATTAGAGATGAGCTAACCCATACTTAAACATTTAGGGTTCATACCAAACAATTAGTACCGGTTCTAATCTCTGAACACATTACACCTTTAATTGCTCAGAGAGAATCAACTTAGGGTATTTGAAAGTTATTTACAAATTGCTGATGGCAAATAGACCCGAAATAAACATTCCAAAATACTATTAAAAACTAATTTTTATTTGTCAAATTAATATAATTGTGTGCTAATTAAAACCACAATGTTTGTGTTGGTCACTATATAGATTGGTCCTAAGGTAGTAATTGGGGGATCCTTTTAGATGTCCCTCTGTAGGTTCATTAATGAGTTAATGTTTTAAATTAGGTAAATGGTCCACCAACCGAGGTTTCAGATTCACAGCTCTTTTATTGTAAATAATTCAATGAAATCCACTAGGTGGTATGGTATTGGCTGATCTTGTTCTCAGATCTTATATCTTATTATTCTCACTGGCTTCTTATTGCCCTAGACTCTGGTTATAAACCTTTGCGCATTCTCATCTTGACGGTTTACTATCCCCTATTGTGGGGTACCCAATATAATTTCCCCCTCTATCTCAATATCCTATTGCAAAACTATTATATAACCCTCAGGACTACAGATTCATCCTCACATCTCTTGCATTGTGTGGCCACGCACCATCACTTATTGCTTACCATGAACTGCTACAAACAATTGCTTTTAAAATATGTAACCAGCTGCCTCTCCAACATGTTTCAACATTACTGACAACTTCATGAGGAATGAGGCTACAATGGCCACTGGGCAGAACCCTCCAGCTTATATAAAGTAAGTTATGATCATAAAGGTCAACCACTGAATTAATTTGACTGTTTAGCCAATCCTAAGATGTTTTTGATAAACAGAAGAACATGTCTGATTGGTGATCAGACATATCAGTCATCATGTTTAGCCTATTTAATTCATTGTGTTCTAAAATGGACTCACCTATGCAATCGCAGAGTCCTTCCAAGTAATCTTATATGAAAGCTGTATCAATGTCCGATTTAAATCTCTGAACACGGACATATCCTGGAAGTCCGTTTTAATGTTCGGAGTTCCATGGGAAGTTCGGGATGGAGATAGAGAGAGAGAATTTTTCCAGTTCAAAAGTTTGGGTCCCAATTGTTTTTAATAGGGTTCAGGTTCTGGTTCAAGTTCCCGGTCTGCTGAATTGTAAAAGGTCCATGATCAGAGTTCAGCATCGGACACCTGGTGTCCTGAATGAATCCCCAACTTTACAGTTTGCGCTCTCTCATCCCTATTAAGGACAACATCTCCAATGAGTTTGCATGTTCTCTTTGGGTTTGTGTGGGTTTCTTCTGGATACTCTGCTTTCCTCCCACAATCCAAAAACTTACTGATAAGGAATCTAGATTGTGAGCCCCAATGGGGACTGTGATGATATTGTCTGTAAAGCACTGTGGAATTAATAGCACTATATAAGGTGAGCAAAATAAATAAACTAAACTATTTATTGACAAATACATTTTAGTTTTTCCACACTTTCCTCCAAGAGCCATGACTTTATTATTTTTCCTTAAGCGGTGAGGTGAGTATATATTTTTAACTATTTAAAATCTTTTGCCAACCTCTTTCTGTTCAGCAAGATAGTGGCTTCATCTCGCTGCATTTTTTCTAAGTTCGTGGAGAGCGAATCACAAAGAATTAGTAGTCTATATAATGTGGATGTTTGTAAAATTCAAATAGAATTCAATTCCACTCAAATAAATTTGCCCATATTTACAGTACAGACCAAAAGTTTGGACACACCTTCTCATTTAAAGGGAACCTGTCACCTGAATTTGGCGGGACCGGTTTTGGGTCATATGGGTGGGGTTTTCGAGTGTTTGATTCACCCTTTCCTTACCCGCTGGCTGCATGCTGGCCGCAATATTGGATTCAAGTTCATTCTCTGTCCTCCGGAATACACGCCTGCGCAAGGCAATATTGCCTTGCGTTGGCGTGTACTCCAGAGGACAGAGAATGAAACTTCAATCCAATATTGCATCCGGCATGCAGCCAGCGGGTAAGGAAAGGGTGAATCAAACACCCAAAAACCCTACCCATATGACCCAAAACCGGTCCCACCAAATTCAGGTGACAGGTTCCCTTTAAAGATTTTTCTGTATTTTCATGACTATGAAAATTGTACATTCACACTGAAGGCATCAAAACTATAAATTAACACATGTGGAATTATATACTTAACAAAGAAGTGTGAAACAACTGAAATTATGTCTTATATTCTAGGTTCTTCAAAGTAGCCACCTTTTGCTTTGATGACTGCTTTGCACACTCTTGGCATTCTCTTAATGAGCTTCAAGAGGTAGTCACTGGGAATGGTCTTCCAACAATCTTGAAGAAGTTCCCAGAGATGCTTAGCACTTGTTGGCCCTTTTGCCTTCACTCTGCAGTCCAGCTCACCCCAAACCATCTCGATTGGGTTCAGGTCTGGTGACTGTGGAGGCTATGTCATTTGGCGTAGCACCCCATCACTCTCCTTCTTGATCAAATAGCCTTTATACAGCCTGGAGGTGTGTTTGGGGTCATTGTCCTGTTGAAAAATAAATGATGGTCCAACTAAACGCAAACCGGATGGAATAGCATGCCGCTGCAAGATGCTGTGGTAGCCATGCTGGTTCAGTATGCCTTCAATTTTGAATAAATCCCCAACAGTATCACCAGCAAAGCACCCCCACACCATCACACCTCCTCCTCCATGCTTCACGGTGGGAACAAGGCATGTAGAGTCCATCCGTTCACCTTTTCTGCGTCGCACAAAGATACGGTGGTTGGAACCAAAGATCTCAAATTTGGACTCATCAGACCAAAGCACAGATTTCCACTGGTCTAATGTCCATTCCTTGTGTTCTTTAGCCCAAACAAGTCTCTTCTGCTTGTTGCCTGTCCTTAGCAGTGGTTTCCTAGCAGCTATTTTACCATGAAGGCCTGCTGCACAAAGTCTCCTCTTAACAGTTGTTGTAGAGATGTTTCTGCTGCTAGAACTCTGTGTGGCATTGACATAGTCTCTAATCTGAGCTGCTGTTAACCTGCGATTTCTGAGGCTGGTGACTTGGATAAACTTATCCTCAGAAGCAGAGGTTACTCTTGGTCTTCCTTTCCTGGGGTGGTCCTCATGTGAGCCAGTTTCTTTGTAGCGCTTGATGGTGTTTGCCACTGCACTTGGGGACACTTTCAAAGTTTTCCCCATTTTTCAGACTGACTGACATTCATTTCTTAAAGTAATGATGGTCACTCGTTTTTCTTTACTTAGCTGCTTTTTTCTTGCCATAATACAAATTCTTACAATCTATTAAGTAGTACTATCAGCTGTGTATCCACCAGACTTCTGCACAACACAACTGATGGTCCCAACCCCATTTATAAGGCAAGAAATCCCACTTATTATACCTGACAGGGCACACCTGTGAATTGAAAACCATTCCGGTTACTACCTCTTAAAGCTCATCAAGAGAATGCCAAGAGTGTGCAAAGCATTCATCAAAGCAAAAGGTGGCTACTTTGAAAAACCTAGAATATAAGACATAATTTCAGTTGTTTCACATTTTTGTTAAGTACATAATTCCACATGTGTTAATTCATAGTTTTGATGCCTTCAGTGTGAATGCACAATTTTCATAGCCATGAAAATACAGAACAATCTTTAAATGAGAAGGTGTGTCCAAACTTTTGGTCTGTACTGTATTAGGCAATTTAATTTAGGTCAATATGTGCAATTGTTGCTACTTCTTAAATTAATGTATCCTACATCATTGCTGCTAAATCTCCCCTTTTTTGGAGCTAGTTAAGTGGCATTTACACTGCAAAATATTAATGAATAAGTGTGGTTAAAAATGCTTGTTTCTTAATTATCTTTCCATGTAAACAGGCTGCCCATCACCCCATGAGCAAGCAATATGCTGGGTGAAATACTCTTTTTGTGCAGCTTAAAATATGATCATTCTTAATGTTGCATCAACCTATATTAACAGAAGTTTTTCTGCTGAGAAGTATGGCAGTTTATGCACACTGAAAAATTTAGTGATTTGGTCTGCTTGGGTAAACAGGCAGTCAAAGACTGCCAATCGGTAAAGGTTTACCGATTGGCGGTCATATCATGCCTCCGGTCATTCCATGTAAATTAACATCTTCTTATATGAGATCCATTACTATTGTCTTGATTTTTCAATTTAAGAGAGTTGTCAAAAGAATTTTGCAGGCAGAAAATTTGATAAGATTAAAAAAACAACATACCAGGCAAATCCTTTAGTGGACCATCACAGCCATTCTGGTGGTTCCACTTCAGTTGCAATGCTGGAGCAGGAAGGGATTTACCAGGTGAATGTAAGTTTTGTTTACTATTTTAGCACATTATTTGCCTCTGATACATTATTTTAAAATTGTGGACTTCACTTTAAACTAATTGACTTTATAAATATTTGGTCTAACAACATTGCTTTGGCTAGACTGTTTATTTACTTGCATTTGTGTTTTAGCCAGGAACCAACTAAATTAAATCTGTTCCTATTTTTTCATGCTGAACAATAAGTCAAATAGGTTAACTGCTATAAGATAATACAACATATAAAAACCAGCAAAAATGTTAATTCACAATAATTAGTTGAAAAATAATGATGATGTTGCGACAGACTATAATTCATACTAGTTCCCCTAAAATATACAGTTATGATTAATGAGAAGATTCTGAGTCATGGTGAAATCCTTAGAGGGAAGTAAATAGGTCATTGTTTTTGTAATTAGATTTTTTTATGAAAAAGTTGACAAATGTATTTAAGTTTATGGAAACTATAGATAACAGATATTAATTCACTCATCTCAGAAAAATACTGTAAGATATTAAAGAAGTGGCCTGAAGTATAGATTAGTTTGCATTCTAAATCCCTATCTATTTAGTGCCATAATGTAAACAATTTTTTATTATACTTGGATTAAAACTTTCCTATCCTTCTACACTACCTACACTATGCTGCACTCTTAGTTGCCAACTCAGTAACAAGCCGGCAACAGATTGCATTGTCGAAATACTTTGCAGTGACTAATGACGTCACTTGTGGGGGCGTCGTAATTCTCTGCATGCTGGGTATTCCCGTAAAGTGACAGAGTGGGGACTAGTCCAGCCCCTGAAATGAGGGTCACTGATGATCCTTCATTTCAAGGAGGGGGCAGACGCTGTGGCAGTAACCAAAGCCTCTAACCCCTTAGGACGCTTTGTTTGAGTATCTCAGCATGCACTGGGACGCATAATCAAAAGAGAAGTGAAAAAAAAACTAAAGCAGTTACATAGTGTAGTCAGGGAGGGATAGGAGATTTTTAATTTCAGTATGTTAGAAAACAGTTTATATTGTGGCACTAAATAGATCGGAATTTAGGATGAAAATTACTTGGACTCAGGACCACATTTTTCAGATTTTTTAAAAATGCATTTAACTAAATATGAAATGTTGTTTTCTCTAAAAATGTTTTCACAATAAACTTTTCATTTATTGTACAATACATATTTTCCATACAGGGTATCAAGTCATTGTAGCACACTATGTTAACCCCTTAACCCCCGAAGCTTTTTTCAGTTTTGCGTTTTCATTTTTCGCTCCCCTTCTTCCCAGAGCCATAACTTTTTTATGTTTCTGTCAATAAGGTCATGTGAGGGCTTTTTTTTTGTGGGACGAGTTGTACTTTTAAACAACCTCATTTATTTTCCAATGTCATGTACTAGAAAATGGGAAAAAAAAACTCTTAAGTGCAGTGAAATTGCAAAAAAATTGCAATCTGACACTTGTTTTTTGTTTGGCTTTTTTAGTAGGCTCACTAAATGCTAAAACTAACCTGCTGTTATCATTATGCAGGTCATTACGAGTTCATAGACACCAAACATGTCTAGGTTTTTTTTTATCTAAGTGGTGAAAAAAAATTCCAAACTTTGTAAAAAAGAAAAACTGCACCATTTTCCGATATCCGTATCGTCTCCATTTTTCATGATCTGGGGTTGATTGAGGGCTTATTTTTTGGTGCCGAACTGATGTTTTTAATGATAGCATTTTGGTGCAGATATGATCTTTTTATCGCCCGTTATTGCATTTTAATGCAATGTCACGGTGACTAAAAAAAGTCATTTTGGAATTTTGACTTTTTTTCTCACTACGCTGTTTAGCGATCAGGTTAATCCTTTTTTTATTGATAGATCGGGCGATTCTGAATGCGGTGATACCAAATATGTGTATGTTTGATTTGATTGTTATTGTTTTATTTTAAATGGGGCGAAAGTGAGGTGACTTGAACGTTTATATATTTTTTTTAAATTATATTTTTTAAAACTTTTTTTTTACTTTTGGTATGCTTCAATAGTCTAGATAGGAAACTAGAAGCTGCCATAGCCTGATCTACTCTGCTACATAGAGGTCATGGTCAGATCGCCTGTAGGTAGCCGAATTGCTGACTTGCTATGAGCGCCGACCACTGGGTAGCGCTCACAGCAATCCGGCACTGACAACCATAGAGGTCTCCAGGAAACCTCGGGTTGTCACACCGTTGACCTGCGATCACATGACGCATGTCACAGGTGTGCATATTTCCAGCGCGATTGCAGGAAGCATCATTTAAATGCTGCTGTCAGTGTTTGACACAGGCATTTAACTAGTTAATAGCTGTGGGTGCATCGCGATTCCACCCGTGGCTATTGTCGGCACATGTCAGCTGTTCAAAACAGCTGACATGTCCTGGGAAAGATGTGGGATCACCGCCGAAGCACACATCAAAGGGAGGGACCCCAACATCAGCGTACTATTGCCCCCGATGTCGGTAAGGGGTTAAGGTAATACTAATGATGACATTTTTTTTTAATATATAATGAAGACTCCAGATGACTTTTGGCCATTATGCTTATCAATTTTTTGCTCATATTTAGTGATCACATTTATATTTCAATATTTATTATCCAGAGTTTGAATATCTAGTTAGATTACACAGGTCAACAAAAAAACATTTTTTTTCTGGTGTCCAAAATATTTTAATGAATTTGGGGTATTTTTGGGGTGCTGATTCTGAATATGCTATCAGTTTTGCCAGATTGGCTCAAGTTTTTGACATTTTTGGTATCTTATTTATAGCACTTGTTGGTAAATGCGACGCATCATCTCATTAATTTCTTTGGATTAGTACTTGAACTGAGCAGTTCTCAATATAGTTTTGTGTTAGTTAGTGTTCTAAAAGTTTGTTCATAGCTTGATTTTTGCACTAACTTTATGTTGTTGTCTGTTTTCCAGTGAAAAGCATGAACTCATCAAGAAGAAGTTGTCTTAACGATCCAGACTCATTCTGTTACATTTCTGGTGAATACACACTGCCAAAACATAGAAGAAACATAACAGACTTCATAAAAAAAGTGTATTTTGCCTATTTTGGGGTTATGCTTGGGGACCAAGACAAGTTTTGGGCACCACACATAGTGTGCAAAGCATGTATCGAATTATTACGAAAATGGAGCAAAGGACAAAGAAAAAGCTTCAAATTTGGTGTTCCAATGGTGTGGAGAGAGCCAAAAAATCATCATGATGACTGTTATTTCTGTGCAGTGCAAGTGCAAGGATTCAATAAGCATAAGAAACGAAAATGGGAGTAACATGGAATCTGCAAGAAGGCCTGTCCCTCATTGTGAAGATGTGCCTGTACCTGTGTTTACCATAAATAACAGTCATCATGATGATTTTTTGGCTCTCTCCACACCATTGGAACACCAAATTTGAAGCTTTTTCTTTGTCCTTTGCTCCATTTTCGTAATAATTCGATACATGCTTTGCACACTATGTGTGGTGCCCAAAACTTGTCTTGGTCCCCAAGCATAACCCCAAAATAGGCAAAATACACTTTTTTTTATGAAGTCTGTTATGTTTCTTCTATGTTTTGGCAGTGTGTATTCACCACAAATGTAACAGAATGAGTCTGGATCGTTAAGACAACTTCTTCTTGATGAGTTCATGCTTTTCACTGGAAAACAGACAACAACATAAAGTTAGTGCAAAAATCAAGCTATGAACAAACTTTTAGAACACTAATTAACACAAAACTATATTGAGAACTGCTCAGTTCAAGTACTAATCCAAAGAAATTAATGAGATGATGCGTCACATTTACCAACAAGTGCTATAAATAAGATACCAAAAATCTCAAAAACTTGAGCCAATCTGGCAAAACTGATGACATATTCAGAATCAGCACCCCAAAAATACCCTAAATTCGATGAAATATCTTTGGCACCAAAAATGCTGTTGACCAGTGTTATCATTTTGCTTCCTTGGGCATTCAGGTTCCTGTTTATACTCACGTCTTTCTTAACGCGGCTTCTGCTGTTTACTTTTCCTGGCTTCCGACTTCCAGAAACATAGGGGGCACGTAATTCAGCTGCTTGATTGCTACATTAGGCTGTCTTGTGTTTGTTTTTCAGGCCATTTACTCTGTGAGTTTTAGAGGTATATTATTTATGCTTAACCATGCACTGTTTGTTGTTTGGAGACTGTTCCAAGCAAAAATGTGAATGTTAAGCTCAGTAATTACATATAATGGTATAAATTCCCCTGCGATTTCTCTTTAACCTTCTGTTTCTTCATCTTATTTGACTGCAAGTACAGTGTAATATGTGTGGCTATACAAGCAGAGCAGCTCAGTATATCTAATCCATCTATATGTGCCTGGAAATGTTTAGGGATTTAGCATTTCAAATGAGTCATCTGTTCAATGTAATCAGATCTTCAAAATTATATCTGAAGAATTCACAAATTCTGAGCTTTTCTCGATCTGCAGCAGGGAAAGCTATAATTCTGTCAGCTGCACTCAGCAAACTAAGTGACACATCAATACAATCAGGGTCCCTGTCCCTAAATAATAATGCTCTCTGAGTACTAAGCAAAAACCTGAGGTTAGATTCCTTTTGAGCAGGCAGAGGAATGTGACCATACTAATACGAATAGTAACGTGAACTATCTTCCTTGCATTAAGAATAGCTTATTGGTTAATTAGACAGAAGTAGAGGCCTTCTGCATGAATAGGCGTAAAAAGAAACTGTGCAGGAGAATCTAGGAGCACAAGTTTTCCTATTTGTGTCACCTTAAGGACTAAATCCCATTGTACTCTATAAGTATTGTGACTAGTGTTGAGCATTCCGATACCGCAAGTATCGGGTATCGGCCGATACTTGCGGGTATCGGAATTCCGATACCGAGATCCGATACTTTTGTGGTATCGGGTATCGGTATCGAAACAACATTAATGTAAAAATGTGTAAAAGAGAGAATTAAAATAAAAAATATTGCTATACTCACCTCTCCGACGCAGCCTGCACCTTACCGAGGGAAGCGGCAGCGTTCTTTGTTTAAAATTCGTGCTTTTCTTTCCTTTACGTGAAGTCCCGGCTTGTGATTGGTTGCGTCGCAGTCACATGGGCGACGCAACCAATCACAGCAAGCCGTGACGTAATTTCAGGCCCTTAAGGATTTTAAAATTACGTCCCGGCTTTGTGATTGGTTGCGTCGCAGTCACATGGGCGACGCAACCAATCACAAGCCGTGACGTCACGGGAGGCTGGACACGCGCGCATTTTAAAATGCGCGCTTGTCCAACCTCCCGTGACATCCCGGCTTGTGATTGGTTGCGTCGCGGTCAACCAATCACAAGCTGGGAGGCTGGACACGCGCGCATTTTAAAATGCGCGCTTGTCCAGCCTCCCGTGACGTCCCGGCTTGTGATTGGTTGCGTCGCGGTCAACCAATCACAAGCCGGGAGGCTGGACACGCGCGCATTTTAAAATGCGCGCGTGTCCAGCCTCCCGGCTTGTGATTGGTTGACCGCGACGCAACCAATCACAAGCCGGGACGTCACGGGAGGCTGGACAAGCGCGCATTTTAAAATGCGCGCGTGTCCAGCCTCCCGTGACATCACGGCTTGTGATTGGTTGCGTCGCCCATGTGACTGCGACGCAACCAATCACAAAGCCGGGACGTAATTTTAAAATCCTTAAGGGCCTGAAATTACGTCACGGCTTGCTGTGATTGGTTGCGTCGCCCATGTGACTGCGACGCAACCAATCACAAAGCCGGGACGTAATTTTAAAATCCTTAAGGACCTGAAATTACGTCACGGCTTGCTGTGATTGGTTGCGTCGCCCATGTGACTGCGACGCAACCAATCACAAAGCCGGGACTTCACGTAAGGAAAGAAAAGCGCGAATTTTAAGCAAACAACGCTGCCGGTTCCCTCGGAGAGGTGAGTATAGCAATATTTTTTATTTTAATTCTTTCTTTTACACATTAATATGGTTCCCAGGGCTTGAAGGAGAGTTTCCTCTCCTTCAGACCCTGGGAACCATCAGGAATACCGTCCGATACTTGAGTCCCATTGACTTGTATTGGTATCGGGTATCGGTATCGGATTGGATCCGATACTTTGCCGGTATCGGCCGATACTTTCCGATACCGATACTTTCAAGTATCGGACGGTATCGCTCAACACTAATTGTGACACTCAAAAAGGTTAACAATTGTGATACAACTGACTAATGACATTTCTAAGACTAACTGGTGTTATATTGTGTGTTGGGACAAGTAAATGGGGCTGAACTGACGTACCAGACATGGCCAATTGACCAGAGTGGTGCTCTTTCTAGGATTACAAGCTTTTTATAATCCTGGGCACATCTATTAATGTAAGAATACATGATTCAACAAACTGTTTTTTGTTTCTTTTAATTCTGCAGAGATGATGTATAAGAGATCTTAGTCGATGAGTTAAATGTTTAGTTCTATTTGACAATTTACTGTCTAAGTTATGTTAGCAGGTTTACTTGAAGTTCTTTGAAGACACCTTTTCTGACCGAAATGTCAGGAAGATCACATTAGTTTAGGGTTGGGAATTAAAAATCACACTGGTGTCCATAAGAAACAATCATTTCACCTGATTTTAAAGGAATGATGGACATTCTTAACCTGTTACCTTAAAATTATTGTGAGCTAGGGCAGGTGCAGATGGCCGTGTATTCTCTCATCCAAGAGGATCTGCTCGATTATGCAAAACACACTCTGATCAAACTTTGAGTGTGAGCATAGTGTGATCTGATTCTGTTGGATGAGAATCAGATAGAGAAAAAAAATCTCCATTCTATCAGTCCATGGAAATGTGCTTGAAATCTGATGTCATCCGAGTGCAGTCCAATGTTTTCCAAAAACTCATTAACTTGCATGACTGAATGCTATCCGAATATTGGATCAAACTTTGACATGCTGCGCTTTTTCCTCCGACAGACTACATCATAGGAAAAATCAGACTTGAGCACTGCCCTGTAGACTAACACTGGTCCGGGTGCACTCTGACGTTTTGTCAGATCACACTAGGACAATCTGCACCTACCCTGATAAAAACAATGTGACTTGTTTCATTTATTAGGATATGCTGTCACTGGTAAATGGCAATAAGGCCTTACGCATGTTATGCCTGTATAAAAGCAAAGTTCCTGCAGCTCAGTACTAAGTATCTATAGTCACTCTGTTCCACACTAAGAATACTGTAAAGGAACAAATGATACAGCATTCCTGAACATAAGAAATGTATTTAATTCATAATGAATATAACAAAAAAGGTATGATAGAAGATAAATATGGAGAAATAATAGCCTTATAATGTCTACGATGCCTACAAACAACTTACTTTAGATTCCATTTTTCAATAAATGTGTGGTGTAAACAGGTATATTTGCATCAGTTTTACATTTCAGGTTTATTATAAACTTGTGAGGTTATGTAACAAATGATAGAATTAAGTTTGGAAATGCGGTTTCTTAAATGTTAGGTAGTCTCAACCATATGGACATTTAATAAGGGAAAGCACACAGATTGAGTCAATTGTATATTAACCATTTAAATTTAATATTGCTTATTTTTTCCTTACATTCAAGCATAAACTTTTGGGTCAGCAGTCATCTCCTTAAATCACATCACTGCATATCACCACCCTTTATATGCATGCCAGCCTTGATTTGTACTCAATTTCCATACCCACAGGACAAACGCCATTGGGCATCTTCTTCATCAATCGCGCATGCACCAGAACCTTTGCCAATACGCAACTACCAATTGTGGTCTTCCTTTTCAACACATCCACGACCCTTCCAGCCATCAGCACTATTTAAGCCTTCTCACTCCACTGACTTATAGCGCCTTTCTCCTGCACACAGAAGTGTGTACTGCTGCTCTATCATAGTGCTATATCTTATGACTAAGCAGTTATCCTGGGTGATCCAGTTTGGTCTCTGCCATATCAATCACCTTGTTTGTGCTGCTCTCACTCATTCTTTATGGTTTGACTCAATTCACTCTGCTCATACACTTTTCACAGGTATTTGGTATTTCTCTTTATTTTTATGAGCATTGACTTTTCCATTCTTTAACCCTTTCTTTGTCCTCACATGACATTATCAAATAGGACTGGATTTTTTATTAAACTTTCCTTGCCTTTCTGTTTCTTTTACTCGACATGACTTATACTTTACCTCCATATCTTTCTGTTTCTGAGATTTGATATTGGGCACTATTATAACTATGTTCATAATACAGGGTGGGCCATATATGAAAAAATAAAGTTGGATCCAAAATGGCCGACTTCAAAATGGTTGTCATGGTCACCATCCATCTTGAAAAGTTTTCCCCCTCCCACATACTAATGTGCCACAAACAGGAAGTTGATATAACAAACCATTCCCATTTTATTTAGGTGTATCCATATGCATGGCCCACCCTGTAGTTAATGAAATTTACAGTGAACACTTTGCTTTATGTTAACATGCTTCTTGGAGCTACTTATTTTACTGATTTACCATATATACTCATATATAAGCACACCCGAGTATAAGCCGAGGCACCTAATATTGCCATGAAAAACTGTGAAAACTTACTGACTTGAGTATAAGACAGGTATGCATTGCCCCCTCATACCTGTCCTTGTATGCATGGCTCCCCATCCCTGTCTTTGTATGCATGGCTCCCCATCCCTAGCCTTGTATGCATGGCTCCCCATCCCTGTCCTTGTAAGTATGGCTCCCCATCCCTGCCCTCGTATGCATGGCTCCCCATCCCTGTCCTTGTAGGCATGGCTCCCCATCCCTGCATGCATGGCTCCTTCCTTATCCCCGTCCTTGTATGCATGGCTTCTTATCCCCTATGATTGTATGGATGCCTCCCAATCCTTGTCTTTGTATGCATGGCTCATAAAAAAAACATAATACTTACCATCCCTGTGCGCCCTCGCTTCATCTTATTCCATGCCAGCAGCCCTTTCGGTCAAGCGATCACGTGTCCCCATGCTCAGTAAGGTAATGAATATTCACTTCACGCCTATGGGAGTGGAGAGAGGTGAATATTCATTGCTTTAATGAGCGGGAACCCTTGCGAGCCTGGCCGCTGCTGGAAGTTGACACGTGATCGCTCAGCTGGAAGAGCTGCTGGCACCGGAACGAGACGCAGCGAGGGCGAGCAGGGAAGGTAAGTAGGATGTGTACTGGAAGCCGGCAGCTGCGGCTGTAACTGTGCATGGTATAAGAGAAATGAAAATTCACTGCCAGCACAGTGAATATTCATTTCTCTTTAACAGCAGGCACAGGCTTTAGCTGCAGAAACCGGTTCCTGCCTCTGTGACCCACTGCTCCACCGCTCCACCTCCCCCACCATCTTTCTGGAACAATTACTTGTGTATAAGCTGAGGGGGGCATTTTCAGCACAAAAAAATGTGCTGAAAAACATGGCTTATACACAAGTATATACGGTAACTTTATGTACCCTTTTCCAGTACACTGAAGAAGGTCTAGTCTATAGAATTCTGGATTGCTGTTTTTTTATTAAAATTTCTATTTTTATTCACCTTTGAGCTTCAAGTTTCTTACATGTGGTGAAAAAAATTGTTACCCATCTAATATACTGCAGCTCCCAATCCAACAAATTCCTAGTACCTGCAGCTCTCTCCTTTCTTTTCGCTTCTTGGTTTCATCAGAAAAGGATAGAAATGTGAAACCAATCCGACAATGACTCAAATGGGTCACCACTGTGGCCAGTTATAGCCAGTGTTGGCATTTCTATCCATTTCTTTACCAGCAAGCACAGACCAGCTGGTACTATACAATGCCAGCTTTGAATGGGAGCTGTGGAGAAAACATGAAGCCATCGATTCTTTTCTGCTTTTATGCTATTGTTCATAGAAATATTTTCTTTTCACTACCCTTTGACAATACCTCAAATGATACTTTATTGAAATTTAAAAAACATAGTTTTGTCTCATTAACAAGTACAGTTCACAGCCACATTTATAAGTATAAAATAGGGGCAATTTGGCTTCTTTTCTGCTCTTGAGTCTGTTTTTTTATGTTACATGCCTTGTGTTTGCCTGTAAAACTTGGTACACCTCTAAGTGTATTTTATAAAGACTTTAAAAGGCTGATTGTATTTGACAAAGGTCATTCTATGAGCTGGAATTTGTTGTTACGATACAACTCATTGCTATTTGTAAGTCGTATAGCAAAATAACAGCGAAGGAATTGATGTAGACTATTTATGTGCATCCTAACTAAAAAATACCTGCAGCTGTTTCCGACTAAAAATATTTATAGAGCTATTTAGGTATATATCACGTGTAACCAAGAAAAAGAGCAAGTGAGAGGCTTCTGAAGATTGACTGGTATTAGTTCAGACAGGAAAATTTTGCCTGTATAATTTAAATTTAAATTTCCTATACATAGCCTCACGTCATATCTCTCTTAATGGCTGGTGATTTTATTCTCTAAGGAATGTCATTCAGCATGGGAAATATAATCCAGAATATGACAGGTCAATGGAATACATTCAGAACACATTAAGAAGGCATAAATCATTAAACCAAATGAAAAATTTGGGATGTAATTTTAAATGAAATATGTAATTAAAAAAAAATGTCAGTTAAAAGATCAGCAATGATGATATACATTACAGAGAAGCCATGGAGATAATCAGCACAGGATAGAGAAAATGAACAAATATTCAACGGAAAAGTAGAAATATGTGATCATGGTGGGTTAAGAAGCCTAGAATAATGCCAAATGAGGAGTTAAGCGGAGGGTACAATTTGTGATGAGCTGGCAGCTGTGTGCCGAATAAGCATGGCTACTACACAATTTTCTCTCCTAGTGGAGTCATTTGCACTCTATTTGTATGGGCAGTGAGACCTTAGAACTAGTTATATAACCACATTTGGGTTTGTCAGTGTATAGAGACAGAGATATAGTAAACTGGAAGCCTTGTGAATTATTTATAATCAATTCTTACATGTAAAAGTAAGGGGAGTCCATTTGGTGACTGCTTTGGTGTCTTAATGCCTGCTCTTCCTTGCATGTGTCTTTAATTATTATACTTCAAAACATTCAGTGGAATACTAAAAAAAAATATTACCACACACACATGGAGTGTTAGGGTTGCGGAACAAACTAAATAAAATATTAAATAAAGAACATTCTCAATCAGGGGTCCACCGTGCAGAGATGGTAAACTGCAGCTAGTGCAAACAATGGCGAACAGAAAATAGCTGAATGGCGACAGGCGCACACGGTGTTAAGTGTCATACTATGTGCACAGCAAACATATAGCCAGCTCTGTTACTTCACAGAGCTGCTGCCTCATTGTGTAAAACTGAGGACTGTATCCTGTTAAAGGTCACAGGCATACAACAGAATAGATGCTAGTTGGGGTCCTTATAACTCATCCCCTACTATGCTGGTGATTGAGCTTGCCTGGTCACTCGACCTGTGCAAAATGGCACTTGTGACATCAGCCGCCCAGTGCAGGTGCTAAGCTCAAGCGGTAGTTCCCACCCTACACTGCCTGAAGAAACCAGACTCACCATGCTAGTAGCAGCACACGTGCGTATGGGGTGGTAACTGTCCCACCAACAAACACACAGCATCAAAAGTGATTTTAGCACACCATTGGGTGCCCCAAAGATCCTTTTATAGCCCATACTTAAGTCCAGTCAGAAAGGACCTTGGCATCGGACCAATCCGAAAGATGGCACAGGACCTCAGCAGTTGACAAGCGACCACCAATGAGAGCTCACCACCTGTCAAGCATGCTCAGTAGAGCGGATCCTGGACTTAGCCTCAGGAAAGGCTGCTTGCCGCTGTCTATTGTTAATTACCATAGCTGAACCTGGAGAGGTAGCGGTAACACGCACAGCCCGAGTCTGAGCAAGACGCCGGGATCGACGTCTTTGCTGAGCGGCATCTACTGTGGTCGGGACTGAATGGGAGACCGCAGGGGAAGATGAGGCTTGGGATCTATCCTGTGCAGAGGAAGAATCCCGACATGTAACATGGAGTACCTTAGTATAAATCATTGGTGGAGTTTTTGTTTATATTTTTGGTGAAGAAAATATCCTTGAAAATCTCTACATCAAAGCAGTTAGTCATAAAACATTTTGAAAAGTCACAAAATTTTTGTGCAACATGGAGCTGCCGAATTAATGCAACTTTTAGCATTTTCACACTATTTTTGTCTAAACAGGTTACACTGGGGAGCAAAGAAGACTCAATAATGATTGCTCACCTAATTTTGCTATGGTTCTTGAACAGATTGTACAACAATAAATCCAACAGGCACATATTTAATTATAGAAAAAGATCATAAGATCAGAAATAAGTAAACACCTGTAAGCCACTCCTATAAAAAAATTGGAACGGGAATTTTTATGGCTAAAAATAGTTAACTTTTTATTATATAAATACTAAGTAGAATAGGCACAATAGAGGGTATCAGATGATAGACACAATGGTTAAAACAAGCTATATTAACAGTGTCAGCTGATAGCATATCAATTATCAATGGGCAAATGTGACCATGGTATATTATAAAATATAGAGCAAGTTGGCCAGTTAACAATACATATTTGGACACAGTGAACAGTGAAGCAATTTACAAATGATAGGCCCTGTGGTCATAAGGAAAACATTCCTAGCATGTTCCAAATTATGCAATGACTATTTAAAGATCAATCTCACCCGTCATAAAATGCACTTGGCCACATCACTAGAAATGCAAAAATGTGTTTCATGTACAATTGTCCTGCTTTGTCAAGGGGTTTTGGTTCTTGACTAAACTATGATTTGTGGCAAAGTGCCAGTAGCTGAACAACACTTTTAAAAAATGCCTGATTTATCAGGCACATCTCACTCCAGCACATCACCTCATAAAGACTAGCTAGAACAATGTTAATTTTGATGAATTGGAGCCTTCATATAGAACCAGTATAGTAGCTAACAGGGGGGCAGAGGGTGCGATGGCCCTGAACCCACCACTCACAGGGGCCCACCCAGAGCTACACTATGCTTAACTTTATCAGCATGCACAGCCCACCGATATAGTTAACCTCCGAGGTAGAGCAGGGAGACATGATCTTCCTGAACTACCGCAGGCATTGGCTGGAGAGAGGAAGAGGAGCATATGTTCCTCTGGGATGCTGGGTGCCGACACTGTACCTGTGCCAGCTGCAGACACGCCCACATTGCATGCTGTGTGAGCATCTGCTGCAGAGCCGTCAGCACCATGGCTCTGCTTTTTCAGTCCAGAGAGGAAAAGGACAGGACGCAGTGGTGCTGTAAGTAACAGCTCACCCTTCTGTCTGCACAGAGGAGGTGGCAGGACGCTGCTCCCTTCTTTGTAAGACCCTGCCGGATTCTTGTCCTGTATCTGCAGTCTCTATCTGGGATCCAGTAGATTTATGGCGGCTGCTTGAACTTTTAAAAAGATCTGGTCACGGTCAGTATGAGTTGCCCCAGCATCACCCGATCTGTAAAGGATTTCAGAGCAGCTGCCATAAATCTCATGGTTCTTCAGATAAAGATTGACAAGACTGGTCAGTAATGTGCACTGATAGGCGTGACCCCGGCTGCAGGACCCCGCATATGAAGATATGTCTCTGTCCTATATACAGTATATATAAGATATGAGACAAAAATCCCCATCTGTGGGGTCCTGCAGCTAGGGTCACGTCTGTCAGTGCACATTACTGACCAGTCTTGTCAGTATATATTCCTTGGATTTCCTGATATGAGATCATACAGACACTGATCTGATAGTCTGATATATATATATATACATATATATATATATATATATATATATATATATATAATAGAAAAGACAGATAGCAGCACAAACTTGAGCAGATTTTGGGTGCAATACTTCCTGGATAATGCGGTTGTCCAACACAAAATATAAATGGAAAAAAATCAGGCAACACTCCAGTTCAAGGAAAAATTGTGGGCTTTAATCCAGCACCAAGTGGTGCAACATCGAATCAACAGTAAAAAGTTGTTTGACAAGTGTGACCAACCTGTCAATCACTTTTTCAATCGATGCTTCAAATCGCTTGGAAAATGCAAGCATTCTGCAAGCTAAAAATGCTTGCAAAATGTTTGTTTTGCGGGAAAACGCATGCAAATTCCACATGCGTTATACATAAGGGAAAGGGATTGCATTGCTGCAACGTGGGCATATAGCCTTAGGGTGCGCAGCATAGTTGTAATCGGAGGTTAGGGGCTCACTCAGATGTCTCGACCCCCCTGAGCTGAACCTCTAGCTACGCCTCTGTGTAGAACATATTGCATATAAAAAAATGCAATAAAGACATGCCAGAAACAAAATGTTACTTTATTTACTACCAGAAAAGATCTAGCACTGTATTTTAAGGCTCATTCGCATAGCTGTATTGCAGCTCAGTTTTGAACTGTCACAGGGCTTTTAAAGTGGTAGACAAGGTATTAACTGTGCTTCAGTGTGCTACTGATAACAGGCAAATGCAAATGGAGGTGTTTCAGTATGAATCTAGCAGAAAAATAATCGTTGCTTGATTAGTTTGATGAATAGATTATTACTGCTTGTGAAGAACATTACCATATATGTGGATTTGAATGAAGTCTGTAAGGTGTGTGCCTTTCTTCTAAAGAAGCCACTAAGTTTTCATACATTGCTATGGAGGCTCTATGTTATGTGCTCAGCTATGAGAATAAGTTGAAGAACACAAAACGTTTGCCAGATACACATGACCTAGATGCTGTATGTCATTTGTGCCTAAAAATAATTTTTCCATGAAAAGACAACAGGTAATTATTAAATGATAAATTTGATGTGAATAAAATTTGAGTCTTGGCAAATTCAAGCAATTTGATTTGTGTGAATGGTTCATAAATAATTATTGCCGCTTTTGCACACATTTCAGAAGATTGCATCAGCCAGGCAAAAACTGAAATGACCTCAGGCACACTCACACAGACTTCAACTAAAATGTCTTGCAGTCATCATATCACATGTTAGAGCGCAGTCAATCAGTAGAGACTATCATATCCTGTATAAAAGCTTATACAGAGATTGCAGCTGCCATTATAGGTTGATTATAGGATAGTGAGAGTACTTTGGAGCTCACAGCTCAGCAATAAAGGTAAGTAGAGAGCGTCCTAAAACATTCTTCAACCCTGAAGAAAATGAGAGTAGTAATTGGGAATAATAAAGAGATTCAATTGATGAGGGATAGAGAAATAGCAGGGGTGCTAGCAGCAAAAGTGCCACACTCAGTGTGATTGATCAGTGATATGGTGAAACTTACATTTGAATTCCAATTACTGTACATATTTTTGTCCTTCATTCTTAATGCACTGTAAAAGCTCAAATATTTTTAACAGAAAAAATGTATCAAATTAATGTCAGAATGTGTGGTTGCTAATCCCAATTGACAGAGTTTTGTATTTCTTGTGCAATTGATTTTGGTTTCTTTGACTGTCTACCTCGCAAAGTCTGCATGCCACAAACAACTGTTGATGCCTCACCAATATATTTCTCTCTTGGAGAATATTTACTTGTGTGCTTAACTAGCTTTTCTTATTTTATAATTTTTGGGAAGGGTTTGAATTTTGATTAAAAAAAAGTGAAAACTATTTTTTAACCCCCTAGTGACAGAGCCAATTTGGTACTTAATGACCAAGCCAATTTTGATCACTGTGATAGGGTCTATCATAGTGATCAAAATAAAAAAAGTGATCAAAATAAAAAAATAAGTAACCCCCCTTTATCACCCCCTTAGTCAGGGAAAATAATAAAATAAAGAAAATATATTTATTTCCATTTTCCCATTAGGCTTACAGTAGGGTTAAAGTGAGTTGGGCCAAAGTTAGGATTAGGGTTGGGGCTAAAGTAAGGGTTAGGGTTACGGTTGGGGCTAAAGTTAGGGTTAAGGTTGGGGCCAAAGTTAGGTTTGGGATTAGAGTTATGGTTGGGATTACGGTTAGGGTTGGGATTAGGGTTAGGGGTGTGTTGGGGTTAGGTTTGTGGTTAGGGTTGGGATTAGGGTTAGATATGTGGCTAGGGTTATGGTTAGTGTTGGGATTAGGGCTGGGGTGTGTTGGGGTTAGGGTTGTGGTTAGGGTTATGGTTAGTGTTTGGGATTAATGTTATGGGTGTGTTGAGGTTAGGTTTGCTATTAGAGTTATGGTTAGGGTCGATATTAGGGTTAATGGTGTGCTGGGGTTAGGGATGGAGATAGAATTGGGGGGTTTCCTCTGTTTAGGTGCATCAGGGGTCTCCAAACGCAACATTGAGCCACCATTGACTTCAGCCAATTTTGCGTTCAAAAAGTCAAATGGTGCTCCCTCTCTTCTGAGCTCTGCACCCAAACAGTGGTTTGCCCCCACATATGGTGCATCAGCATACTCATGACAAATTGGACAACAACTTTTGGAGTCCAATTTCTCAGGTTACCCTTGGGAAAATAAAAAATTGGGGGCTAAAACATAATTTTTGTGGAAAAAAAAGATTTTTTTATTTAATGGCTCTTTATTATAAACTTCTGTGAAGCATTTGTGCATCAAAGTGCTCACTACACATCCAGATAAGCTCCTTTGGGAGTCTAGTTTCCAAAATGGTGTTGTGGGGAGTTTCTACTGTTTAGGCACATCAAGGGCTCTGAAATCTGCATTTCAAAACGTCACTACTTTCCTTCCAAGCCCCGACGTGTGCCCATACAGTAGTTTTCTCCCTCATATGGGGTATAAGCGTACTCAGGAGAAATTGGACAAAAACTTTTGGCATCCAATTTCTCTTGTTACCCTTGTAAAAATAAAAAATTGCGGGCTAAAAATAATTTTTCATAAAACACACAAGATTACCGTAATACAAAAAGATAAGAAATAAAGAAATGATCTCACGTGTACTATGGAGAGACCTATTCAATATAGTTTCCAATTGGACATAGTTATGCCCTATTTTGTATCTTCAACTGTTCTTAACTGGCAGAACTTAAATTAGTAGTTGTTATAATTCATCTCTTCCTATATTGTTCACACATTTTACTCTTGGTGTAATTTTTGCATTCTATTTTTTAGATAATTTAAAAGGAGATTAAATATAAAATAAATATTTATATTTCAGAGTTTTTTTATAATTAATTGCTAGTTTTAAAAAGTACCGAATGTGAACTGCCAGGGAAGCCGAGCAAGTAATGGAGAAGCCAACAAATTCAACAACAAAACATAGAACTTAAAAATTATATTTTCTTGACGTGAATAATGGATGAAGATATATTTTCTCTATGTTTTATTGAACAGATGGATGCATCCACATGCTGACCATGTCACACGAAATGACCCTAGGCGCTGCACACCAGATGGGTAGCTAAATAAATGATACAAGTTCTGTTAGTCTATAGCTGTGCCAGCCCTTCAAGCTGAAAATCAACAATTTGCAGTGGTTAAAGTGGACACTGATATAAAGTAGTTACAAGAGCTGCCATAGACATGATTGACCTTAAATATTTAAACACGATCTGTTACGAAAAAATTGTATGATGATAGATATTATATTGACTGTTTATCATATCACAAATTAAATAGTCATATAATTTGCAAAAGTTAGTAAAGCATAAGGTAATGCTAACAAAAATATTGGTGAAAGTTCACAAGAACTGTTAAGTTTTTAGGCAGTGGAGAATGTATTTATTAATGGTCATATTCTAGAAAACAGGGTTAAAAAAGTTCCAAATCTTGATGCACGCTATAGTTCCACAATAATCTACCCACAGGTTGACAACAATTTCACTTGGAGGTACATGGCCAGCCAGAGACACAAAAAAAGTATTAGGAAGATTGTGCCTCTTTGCAGATTTAGTAGTTTTTGATATATTGAATGAAAAGAAAAAAAACCCCTCAATTTTACAAATTTAAAAAATACTCCTAGAATAAAAACAAATAAATAAAAATATAAATACAGTGGAGGAAATAAGTATTTGATACACTGCCGATCTTGCAAGTTTTCCCACCTACAAAGAATACAGAGATCTGTATTTTGTATCATAGGTACACTTTAACTGTGAAAGACAGAATCTAAAAATAAAAAACCCAGAATATCACGCTATATGAGTTTAAATAATTAAATTACATTTTATTGCGTAAAATTAAATAATTTGATCTCCCACCAACCAGCAAGAATTCTGTTAGTTTTTCTTTAAGAACCCCTCCTGCTCTGCAGTCATAACCTGTATTAATTGTTTGAACTCGTTAACTGTATGAAAGACACCTGTCCACTCACTCAATCAATCACACTCCAACCTTTCCACCATGACCAAGACCGTTTTATATCCTTTAACCCATCTATATCATCAAAGAAACTCACATATGAGACAGACACATGCCACATAGATAATCTTGCCCTTTTAATAATGCATTCATACCACACAAAAAATTGTAACCCAAAGCACAAATAATCTATTGTTATTATTGTTCTCTCTCTAGTACTGCTGTAGCCATTTTAAATAACCTGCGGCAATTCAGTAAACTAGTTATGTTGCTTTTGCTATAGATGTTACTGTAAGAGAATTACATTATAATTATAATAGGAGAAAAGAACATTTTATTTTTTATATTTTTTTCCAATTTACCCCCATGTAAAACTTAAAAAAATACTAGTTTTGTACAGGTACTGAATTAAAAGCCCCATCCATACATAAAAAATACCAAGCATCAAATACTTAGCTACAATATAAAATAATAATAATAATAATCATTATCATAATAGTAACCATTGGAAAATATAATTCCTAAAGGGGATTTTTTTATATGTCCATTCAGGCATCTGAAGGTCTTGGTCCTGAAAGGATTAAGACGGTGTACAGATTGACAGTTTTAATAAAATAAAAAATGTAAAAACTATAAACTTTGACTAGGCTGTCTTAAAATGCTATTTAATAAATGTAATACATTTCATTTTTTGACCATCTAGTCTACGTTTATCTGACCATCTAGTTGGCTAACTATTGACTAACTTAGTGCCAGAAGTGTTGGAAAAAAAATCTCTAAAACAAATTATAAACATGATGTGCAGCACACAGAATTCTAGAGCTTTTAGATTGACACATCTCCACAATGTATCATCAAACTGTTAAAGGGTTTTATCATAAAGAGGTTTGTCCAGGGGTAGAAAACATGTATTCTTTCTTACAAATACGGTGCTGGTCCCGCTTACAATTTATGCATAGTATTGCATTTACTTAAACAGAGCTAACATGTAGTATAGTGTAATATAGGACGTGCTTTTATTACTCTGGACAATGCCACTAAGGAACTTTTTTTTACAGTGTGTAGGACGTGTTTTTATTACTCTGGACAATGCCACTAAGGATTTTTATTTATTTATCACATGAAATAATAGCTTTTATAAAAATATGGTTTTCAGACTTTATGGGATGCCAAATATGCTTGTTACCTTTTTTGTTTTGTTATTTTATTAATTTTATTCTAAAATATATATTTTTATTTTTAGCTGAGTTTTTGTTTATTAAAATTATTTGCCATAGGTAGAGAAGTAGACAAGATTGTATAATTGTTAATTTAAATTTACTAGCATTGTCGAATTCTTCCAAACAATTCACTTTGTGGAGAATACAATTGTCATTGATCCCAAGTATTCCAATTGCCATGAAAAGACATGAACAACACTCTTAGGTCTCAAAGGGTGCTGTCCAACCCAGTCAAAGCATATAAATACAAACAGATTTTTCCTCATATATTTCTTTTGATAAGCTGGGAGCTGTGACGTTATCTGCCTAAACAGTTTTGACCCAAAATGACCACTGCATTCCCTTCTTTGGGTTTTATACAGGTTATGGTAGGTTACTCTGTATTATGTGCTAAACTATGAGATAGTTGTGCTACATATGTGATGTGCTTTACTATGTAATTGCTGTGCTAACTAGTGAGGAGCGAAAATACTCGTTACTCGAGATTTCCTAAGCATGCTCGGGTGTCCTCCGAGTATTTTTTAGTGCTCAGAGATTAAGTTTTCATTGCCTTAGCTGAATGATTTACAGCTATTATCCAGGCTAAATACATGTGGGGTTGCCTGGTTGCTAGGGAATCCCCACATGTACTTAGCCTGGCTAATAGCTGTAAATCATTCAGCTGAAGTGATGAAAACTAAATCTCCGAGCAATAACAAATACTCGGAGGACACCCGAGCATGCTCGGGAAATCTCGAGTAACGAGTATATTTGGTCATCACTAGTGCTAACTATACAATGTAAAAGCTGAAATGCCGTATTTAGAAACCAATGTTGGCGCCATACCATGAAGTCATGTGAATCTTTTCTTGGTGATGCATTCCTCTTCATTGTGTAAAATAGCAGCAATAATTTTAGGTGATTCATGCGAATTCAATCACAAACTGTTCGAATTTGATGTTTACTGCACCTATCCTTAAATAGCATCAATTTTCATCTAAAGCCCAATAATCCTACTCTACAATTGCCTACAAAATGCAGTTAAAGCAATTTGTAAATGTAGATGAAGAGAAGAATATACACACAATAGTTTCCAGGAGACAGCATGTTATGGACTGGTAATTTAGGAGCGACATGCGACTAGCTCTGGCCAGGTGGTAACTATACAGACCGCAGTCCCTGATCTTAACACAACACTGGCAGTAGCCGTGGAATGTTCCTGTCACTCCCTGGACATCTCGTCACAGCTGGAGAACTAGCTACCCCTAAAGGAAGAAATAGGAAAGCTATCTGGCCTCAGAGAAAATCCCCAAAGGATAGGACAGCCCCCCACAAATATTGGCTGTGAGAGGAGAAGGAAATGACATACATAGTATGAAACAAGATTTAGCAAAGGAGGCCAATTCTAGCTAGATAGACAGTAAGGAAAGAAACACTGTGCGGTCAGTAATAAAAACTAGAAAAAGTCCACCGCAGAGATATGCAAAAATCTCCACACCTGACTAAAGGTGTGGAGGGCAAAATCTGCAGCCCAGAGCTTCCAGCTTAGCTAAATAGATACATACTGATAAGCTGGACAAATGAACAAAACATAAATGTGCTGAACAATAAGTCCACAACAAGTGGACTGCAAAAGGACAAGCAAGGACTTAACTTTGCTGAACAGGTCAGAGAGTCAGGGAAATCCAAGAGCCGTGCCTCCAGGCAAGAACAATTGGCAACTGGCATTGATTGAGGGATAAAGCCAGACTAAAATAGCCGAGCAGAAAGAAGATCAGTGGAAGCAGCTGCTGATACTAAATACAAGAAGCAGCTATACCACTCAAAACCACAGGAGGGAGCCCAAGAGCAGAATTCACAGAAGTGCTACTTACAACCACCGGAGGGAGCCCAAGAGCGGAATTCACAACAGTACCCCCCCCTTGAGGAGGGGTCACCGAACCCTCACCAGAGCCCCCAGGCCGATCAGGACGAGCCAAGTAAAAAGCACGAACCAAATCGGCGGCATGGACATCAGAGGCAAAAACCCAAGAATTATCCTCCTGGCCATAACCCTTCCACTTGACAAGATACTGAAGCCTCCGCCTCGAAAAGCGAGAATCCAAAATTTTTTCAACCACATATTCCAATTCCCCCTCAACCAACACCGGGGCAGGAGGATCAACAGAGGGAACCACAGGTACCACATATCTCTGCAACAACGATCTATGGAAAACATTGTGGATGGCAAAAGAGGCTGGAAGGGCCAAATGAAAAGATACTGGATTGATAATCTCAGAAATCTAATAAGGAACAATAAACCGAGGCTTGAACTTAGGGGAAGAAACCTTCATAGGAACATGACGAGAAGATAACCAGACCAAATCCCCCACACGAAGCCGAGGACCAATACACCGACGGCGGTTAGCAAAACGCTGAGCCTTTTCCTGAGACAACATCAAATTGTCTATCACATGAGTCCAAATCTGCTGTAACCTGTCCATCACGGAATCAACACCAGGACAATCAGAAGGCTCAACCTGCCCTGAAGAAAAACGAGGATGGAAACCAAAATTAAAAAAAAAGGCGAAACCAAAGTAGCCGAACTGGCCATACTATTAAGGGCAAACTCGGCCAACGGCAAGAAAGCCACCCAATCATCCTGATCAGCAGACACAAAGCATCTCAAATAGGTTTACAAGGTTTGATTAGTTCGCTCAGTTTGGCCATTTGTCTGAGGATGGAACGCCAATGAAAAAGACAAATTAATGCCCATCCTAGCACAAAAGGAACGCCAAAACCTGGAGACAAACTGGGAACCTCTGTCAGACATAATATTCTCCAGAATGCCATGCAAACGAACCACATGCTGAAAAAACAATGGAACCAAATCAGAGGAGGAAGGCAATTTAGACAAAGGTACCAAATGGACCATTTTAGAGAACCGGTCACAAACCACCCAGATAACAGACATCCTCTGAGACACAGGAAGATCTGAAATAAAATCCATGGAAATATGCGTCCAGGGCCTCTCAGGGACAGGCAAGGGCAAAAGCAACCCACTAGCGCGGGAACAGCAAGGCTTAGCCCGGGCACAGGTCCCACAGGACTGCACAAAAGAACGCACATCCCGCGACAAGGAAGGCCACCAAAAGGACCTAGCAACCAAATCCCTGGTACCAAAAATCCCAGGATGACCGGCCAACACAGAACAATGGACCTCAGAAATTACCTTACTTGTCCATCTATCAGGAACAAACAGCTTCCCCACAGGACAGCGGTCAGGTTTATCAGCCTGAAATTCCTGAAGCACCCACCGTAAATCAGGGGAGATGGCAGAAAGAATAACCCCTTCTCTAAGAATGCCAACCGGCTCAAGAACTCCAGGAGAATTAGGCAAAAAACTCCTAGAGAGGGCATCCGCCTTAACATTCTTAGATCCCGGAAGATACGAGACCACAAAATTGAAACGGGAGAAAAACAGGGACCATCGAGCCTGTCTAGGGTTCAGCCGCTTGGCCGACTCGAGGTAAATCAGATTCTTATGATTGGTCAAGACCACAACGCGGTGCTTGGCTCCCTCAAGCCAATGTCGCCACTCCTCAAATGCCCACTTCATAGCCAACAACTCCCGATTGCCGACATCATAATTGCGTTCCGCAGGCGAAAACTTTCGGGAGAAAAAGGCACATGGTTTCATCAAGGAACCATCAGAATTCCTCTGTGACAAAACGGCCCCTGCCCCAATCTCAGAAACGTCAACCTCAACCTGAAAAGGAAGAGACACATCAGGCTGACACAAGACCGGGGCAGAAGTAAATCGGCGCTTAAGCTCCTGAAAGGCCTCCAGAGCCTCAGAGGACCAATTTGCCACATCAGCGCCCTTCTTCGTCAAATCGGTCAGGGGCTTAACCACACTAGAGAAGTTGGCAATGAAACGGCGATAAAAGTTAGCAAAGCCCAAAAATTTCTGAAGGCTCTTCACAGATGTGGGTTGAACCCAGTCATGAATGGCTTGGACCTTAACAGGATCCATTTCTATAGACGAAGGAGAAAAAATAAACCCCCAAAAAGAGACCTTCTGGACCCCAAATAGGCACTTAGACCCCTTCACAAATAGAGCTGTTGTGTATCCGCTTTTTGGGCTCCCCTGGTGGTTGCTGGTGGTACTGGTGACTTGTTTGCACTTTGCTGCTTCTGTTCACCTGCTTCCATCAGTGTTTGGGAGTTTCCTATTTAGCCTTGCTCTCCAGTCATTTCCTTGCCGGTCATCATTGTAACCAGAGTCTTTCGGTTGCATGTTCCTGCTACTAGTCTGCTGATCAGCTAAGTGGACTTATTGTCCTTATCGTTTTTGTATTTTTGTCCAGTGTACAGTTTTGTCATTTTCTGTTGCTGGAAGCTCTTGTGGTCTGATATTGCCACTCCTGTGTGATGAGTTGACACAGGAGTCTTAAAGTAATTTCAGGATGGTTTTTTGAAAGGGTTTTCAGTTGACCGTGAAGTCCTCTTTTGTATCCTTCTGCTATCTAGTAAGTGGACCTCTCTTTGCTAAATCTACTTTCATACTGTGTATGTCTTTTCCCCTGAAATCACCGTTAATATATGTGGGGGCTGCTATCATCTTTGGGGTATTTCCCTAGAGGTAAGCCAGGTCTGTTTCTTCCTCTACCAGGCTTAGTTAGTCCTCCGGCTGGCGCGTGGCATTTAGGAAGCCGTAGGTATGCTCCCTGGCTACTATTAGTTGTGTGGTAGATTTAGCTCACGGTCAACTCGAGTTTCCATCACCTGAGAGCTCGTTCGTTATTTATATGTTTCTTACGTTCCCTTGCCATTGGGAACCATGACAGTATGACCGGCCCGTGTTAAACTTATTGGCAGAAGAAAGGAGAGAAAAAAGAAGTCTGTAATTTTTTTTTTTTTTTCTTTTTCCCTATGCTTGCTCCATAGTTGGATCAGTTGTATTTCAGCTCTAATTACAGCCTTTGCCTTTCTCTCCTTATAATCCTTGAATGGCTCTGAGCTCACCTGTTTAAAGATGGATCCCCAGAGTTTGGCTGCAGGTTTAAATAATCTTGCTACGAAGGTTCAAAATTTACAAGATTTTGTTATGCATACTCCTATTTCTGAACCTAAAATCCCTACACCAGAGGTGTTTTCCGGAGATAGATCTCGGTTTCTGAATTTCAAATATAATTGTAAATTATTCCTTTTTCTCAGACCTCACTCCTCAGGAGATCCTGTTCAGCAGGTTAAGATTGTAATTTCTTTGCTGCGAGGTGACCCTCAAAATTGGGCATTTTCATTGGCACCAGGGGATCCTGCGTTGCTCAATGTCGATGCTTCCGAGATCGGAGCGGGGGCGGTTTTGTCGCAGAAAAGTTCCGACTGCTCAGTGATGAGACCTTGTGCGTTCTTTTCGCGAAAATTTTCGGCCGCCGAGCGAAACTATGATGTGGGTAATCGGGAGCTTTTGGCCATGAAGTGGGCATTTGAGGAGTGGCGTCATTGGCTTGAGGGTGCCAGACATCAGGTGGTAGTTTTGACTGATCACAAGAATTTAATTTATTTGGAGTCTGCCAGGCGCCTGAATCCTAGACAGGCACGTTGGTCGTTGTTCTTTTCCCGGTTTGATTTTGTGGTCTCGTACTTACCGGGTTCTAGGAATGTGAAGGCAGATGCTCTTTCTAGGAGTTTTGAGCCTGACTCTCCTGGGAATTCTGAACCTGCTGGTGTCCTTAAGGATGGGGTGGTTTTGTCTGCTGTCTCTCCAGATCTGCGACGTGCTTTGCAAGAATTTCAGGCGGATAGACCTGATCGTTGTCCGTCTGGTAGACTGTTTGTTCCTGACGATTGGACCACTAGAGTCATCTCGGAAGTTCATTCTTCTAGTCTGGCAGGTCATCCGGGAATTTTTGGCACCAGAGATTTGGTGGCTAGATCCTTCTGGTGGCCTTCCCTGTCTCGAGATGTGCGTGTTTTTGTGCAGTCTTGCGATGTGTGTGCTCGGGCCAAGCCTTGTTGTTCTAGGGCTAGTGGGTTGTTGTTGCCCTTGCCTATTCCTAAGAGGCCTTGGACGCACATCTCTATGGACTTTATCTCGGATCTCCCTGTTTCTCAGAAGATGTCTGTCATCTGGGTGGTGTGTGACCGTTTTTCTAAAATGGTTCATTTGGTGCCATTGCCTAAGTTGCCTTCCTCATCTGAGTTGGTCCCTCTGTTTTTTCAAAATGTGGTTCGCTTGCATGGTATTCCGGAAAACATCGTTTCTGACAGGGGTACCCAGTTCGTGTCTAGATTTTGGCGGGCAGTCTGTGCCAGGTTGGGCATTGATTTGTCCTTTTCGTCTGCATTCCATCCTCAGACCAATGGCCAGACGAAGCGAACTAATCAAACTTTGGAGACTTATTTGAGGTGTTTTGTGTCTGCGGATCAGGATGATTGGGTTGCCTTTCTGCCGTTGGCGGAGTTTGCTCTTAATAATCGGGCTAGTTCTGCCATTTTGGTTTCTCCTTTCTTTTGCAATTCAGGGTTTCATCCGCGTTTTTCATCTGGTCAGGTTGAATCTTCGGATTGTCCTGGAGTGGATGCGGTAGTGGATCGGTTGCATCGGATTTGGGGACAAGTGGTGGATAATTTGGAATTGTCCCAGGAGAGGACTCAGCAGTTTGCTAACCGTCGTCGTCGTGTTGGTCCCCACCTTCGCGTTGGGGACTTGGTGTGGTTGTCTTCCCGTTTTGTCCCTATGAGGGTTTCTTCTCCCAAATTTAAGCCTCGGTTCATCGGTCCTTATAGGATTTTGGAGATTCTTAACCCTGTTTCCTTTCGTTTGGACCTCCCGGCATCTTTCGCTATCCATAATGTGTTCCATCGGTCGTTGTTGCGGAGATATGAGGTACCGTTGGTTCCTTCTACTGAACCTCCTGCTCCTGTGCTGGTGGAGGGTGAATTGGAGTACGTCGTAGAGAAGATCTTGGACTCCCGTATTTCCAGACGGAGACTTCAATATCTGGTTAAATGGAAAGGCTATGGTCAGAAAGATAATTCTTGGGTAACTGCCTCTGATGTTCATGCTCGGATTTGGTTCGTGCCTTTCATAGGGCTCATCCAGATCGCCCTGGCGGTTCTTGTGAGGGTTCGGTGCCCCCTCCTTAAGGGGAGGGTACTGTTGTGTATCCGCTTTTTGGGCTCCCCTGGTGGTTGCTGGTGGTACTGGTGACTTGTTTGCACTTTGCTGCTTCTGTTCACCTGCTTCCATCAGTGTTTGGGAGTTTCCTATTTAGCCTTGCTCTCCAGTCATTTCCTTGCCGGTCATCATTGTAACCAGAGTCTTTCGGTTGCATGTTCCTGCTACTAGTCTGCTGATCAGCTAAGTGGACTTATTGTCCTTATCGTTTTTGTATTTTTGTCTAGTGTACAGTTTTGTCATTTTCTGTTGCTGGAAGCTCTTGTGGTCTGATATTGCCACTCCTGTGTGATGAATTGACACAGGAGTCTTAAAGTAATTTCAGGATGGTTTTTTGAAAGGGTTTTCAGTTGACCGTGAAGTCCTCTTTTGTATCCTTCTGCTATCTAGTAAGTGGACCTCTCTTTGCTAAATCTACTTTCATACTGTGTATGTCTTTTCCCCTGAAATCACCGTTAATATATGTGGGGGCTGCTATCATCTTTGGGGTATTTCCCTAGAGGTAAGCCAGGTCTGTTTCTTCCTCTACCAGGCTTAGTTAGTCCTCCGGCTGGCGCGTGGCATTTAGGAAGCCGTAGGTATGCTCCCTGGCTACTATTAGTTGTGTGGTAGATTTAGCTCACGGTCAACTCGAGTTTCCATCACCCGAGAGCTCGTTCGTTATTTATATGTTTCTTACGTTCCCTTGCCATTGGGAACCATGACATAGAGCATTATCATGAAGGATCTGGAATACCATCCTGACCTGCTTCACGTGAGACTCCCAATCATTGGAAAAAATCAAAATATCATCCAAATACACAATCAAGAATTTATCAAGATATTTGCGAAAAATATCATGCATGAAGGACTGAAATACAGAAGGAGCATTAGAAAGCCCGAAAGGCATCACCAGGTATTCAAAGTGGCCTTCGGGCGTATTAAATGCAGTTTTCCGTTCGTCACCCTGTTTAATACGAACAAGATTATACGCCCCTCGAAGGTCAATCTTGGTAAACCAACTAGCCCCCTTAATCCGAGCAAACAAATCAGAGAGCAAAGGTAAAGGGTATTGGAATTTGACCGTGATCTTATTAAGAAGGCGATAATCAATACAGGGTCTCAAGGAGCCATCCTTCTTGGCAACAAAAAAGAATCCTGCTCCCAATGGTGACGAAGACGGCCGAATATGCCCCTTCTCTAAAGACTCTTTAACATAGCTCCGCATAGCGGCATGCTCTGGCACAGACAGATTGAAGAGTCGGCCCTTAGGGAACTTACAGCCAGGAACCAAGTCGATAGCACAATCACAGTCCCTATGAGGAGGAAGGGAACTGGACTTGGGCTCATCGAATACATCCTGGAAATCTGACAAAAATTCAGGAACATCAGAAGAGGGGGAAGAGGAAATTGACATTAAAGGAACGTCACTATGTACCCCTTAACAACCCCAACTAGTCACAGACATCGATTTCCAATCCAACACTGGATTGTGTACTTGTAACCATGGAAAACCCAATACAACAACATCATGTAAATTATGCAACACCAGAAAACGACAATCTTCCTGATGTGCTGGAGCCATGCACATAGTCAGCTGAGTCCAATACTGAGGTTTATTCTTGGCCAACGGTGTAGCATCAATACCCATCAAAGGAATAGGACTCTGCAAAGGCTGCAAAGAAAAACCACAGCGCCCGGCGAAATCTAAGTCCATTAAATTCAGGGCAGCGCCTGAATCCACAAATGCCATGACAGAGAAAGATGACAATGAGCAAATCAGGGTCACAGACAGGAGAAACTTAGGCTGTACAGTACTAATGGTAACAGATCTAGCGACCCTCTTAATACGCTTAGGGCAATCAGAAATAGTATGAGCAGAGTCACCACAGTAAAAACACAGCCCATTCTGACGTCTGTATCCCCTCTGTTCCGCTCTAGTCAGAATCCAATCATATTGCATAGGCTCAGGATTCTGTTCAGAGGACGCTGCCATATGGTGCACCACTTTGCGCTCGCGCAGGCACCGATCAATCTGAATGGCTAGGGACATAGATTCGCTCAAACCAACAGGCGTGGGGAATCCCACCATAACATCTTTAAGGGCTTCTGAAAGACCCTTTCTGAAAATTGCTACCAGAGCATCCTCATTCCATTTAGTGAGCACAGACCATTTTCTAAATTTCTGGCAGTACAATTCTGCCGTTTCCTGACCCTGATGCAGGGCCAAAAGTGTTTTCTCAGCATGCTCTACAGAGTTAGGTTCGTCATACAATAATCCGAGCGATTGAAAAAATGCATCTACATTAAGCAATGCCGGATCCCCTGGCTCAAGGGAGAATGCCCAGTCCTGAGGGTCACCACGCAGCAGAGAAATAACTATTTTAACTTGCTGAGTGGGGTCACCAGAGGAACGGGGTTTTAGAGCAAAAAACAATTTGCAGTTATTTTTAAAGTTCAAAAACTTAGATCTATCCCCGTAAAACAAATCTGGAGTAGGAAATCTAGGCTCTAAGGCTGGAGTCTGAAAAACATAATCTTGGATACTCTGAACTCTTGCAGCAAGCTGATCCACACGAGAAAACAAACCCTGAACATCCATGTCTGCACCCAAATCCACCCAGAGATTAAGAGGAAGGAAAAAGACAAAACAGACTAAAGAAAAAAAAATGGCTCAGAACTCTTTTTCTTTTCCTTCTTTTGAGATGCATTCAACTCATTCTTGGCCAGTTGCACTGTTATGGACTGGTAATTTAGGAGCGACATGCGACTAGCTCTGAGCAGGTGGTAACTATACAGACCGCAGTCGCTGATCTTAACACAGCACTAGCAGTAGCCGTGGAATGTTCCTGTCACTCCCTGGACATCTCGTCACAGCCGGAGAACTAGCTACCCCTAAAGGAAGAAATAGGAAAGCTATCTTGCCTCAGAGAAAATCCCCAAAGGATAGGACAGCCCCCCACAAATATTGGCTGTGAGAGGAGATGGAAATGACATACGTCATATGAAACAAGATTTAGCAAAGGAGGCCAATTCTAGCTAGATAGACAGTAAGGAAAGAAACACTGTGCGGTCCGTAATAAAAACTAGAAAAAGTCCACCGCAGAGATATGCAAAAATCTCCACACCTGACTAAAGGTGTGGAGGGCAAAATCTGCAGCCCAGAGCTTCCAGCTTAGCTAAATAGATACATACTGATAAGCTGGACAAATGAACAAAACATAAATGTGCTGAACAATAAGTCCACAACAAGTGGACTGCAAAAGGACAAGCAAGGACTTAACTTTGCTGAACAGGTCAGAGAGTCAGGGAAATCCAAGAGCCGTGCCTCCAGGCAAGAACAATTGGCAACTGGCATTGATTGAGGGATAAAGCCAGACTAAAATAGCCGAGCAGAAAGAAGATCAGTGGAAGCAGCTGCTGATACTAAATACAAGAAGCAGCTATACCACTCAAAACCACAGGAGGGAGCCCAAGAGCAGAATTCACAGAAGTGCTACTTACAACCACCGGAGGGAGCCCAAGAGCAGAATTCACAACACAGCATGATGCATAGAACATTGAGCAATGGTTTTTATCTTAGCAACAACTGAAAATCTAACTGGAATTTTATATACGAAGGCTAGAAAATAAGACAAGAATCCATATCAAGATGAAAGACGTGTTACCCTATCATCTGAAATGGTCTAAGTCTATGGTATTTCAGATCAGAACATACTCTTGAAATTCATTTTTAGCTTTTGGTTAAAATTCATTGTGTCAAAAAATTTCTGCGAAAGATACAGAGAATTGGGCAAAATATTTTTCATTTCAAAGAATGGAAGGAGAATAACTGAATAGGCACTGTGTATATCATTTTCATTTTTCATCCTTCCAGTAATAGTTTTAAATGTTCAAACTTTTTAAAAGAACAATAGCGAGAAGACTATCTGACAAAAATGTATTCTGGCAGGAAATCATCCATGCACCTTTATACTAAAGCAAAGGTGCTTCACTTGCAGCATCCTAATGTGCCAGCTCTGAAGGGGTGCAACCTGGGAACAGGGACCCAAAAAGCTAAATGCCCCACTGTCCTCTTAAAAATAGTTTATTTGTAAACTATCAGACAGGTAAAAGCTCACAATTACTGATAGATTGTTACACAGAAATAATTAGGTATTTTGTGAAGTGATATTGGCTAAGAGTTGGTCAATGCTGAGTTGTTGAATACTGTCGCCATCTGCTTCTTCAGCTCTAATAATGAGTGACTGTTCTTTGGAAGTTTTTAATTTGAGTTTAATTGTACCGTGCCATGAACTTTTTCACACTATTTCACATTACACCCACAAACTTAAAATGTATTTTATTGGGATTTTATATGATATACCAACACTAAATAGCAAGTATTTGTGAAGTGTAAAGAAAATTATACATCGCTTTGTAAATCGTCATTTTATCTACAGGACTGTGCAAAAGATTTAGTCAAGTATGGAAAAAAATCTGCAAAGAATGTTCTAAAAGTAAAAATGGTAACATAATCAAAAACATTTTTTTTGCAAATTTCCAAATTTTTTTCACCACTAAAATAGATTAAAAAAACTGAAAAGTTAGGTATTGCCATAATTGTACTAATGATAAAAATCATGATGCTAGGTTATTTTTATTACACAATGTACACTGTAAAAACTATTCCATAAATCAATGTAATAATTGGTGTTTTTTCACAATTTAACTGCATTTGGAATTTTTCCCATTTATAAGTATACTATATTGTAAAATTCTTTTGAAAGTGCAACTCATCCCGCAAAAAACAAGCCCTAATATGCATATGTCGAGAAAAAAATTAAATAATTATGGCTCTTGGAAGAAAAGGAGGAAAAAAAACAAAGTGCAAAAACAGAAATTTTGCTAATAAGGGTTATGTCAATGAAAAATTTATAAAGTTTTGGCTTTTAGAAGCAGAGAGAAAAATGAAAGCACAACAATGAAAACTGATTGAGACAGGAAGAGGTTAAGATGGTTCATTTTTCAAATGACTAATGTCTGGATATGGTTTTTATGTGCAAACAATTACTAAACTATAATAATTACCCAACTAACCCAAAGCCATGTTTCAAGATCAACTCAACCTCATACATCATATCTTTAGGAGCACAAAGTAGTTTGTGTCCATCATAACACCCAATTCCACAACTGTAGAGATGATTGACTCAAATTTTCTTAAATTTGCAAATCTCAGCAAATTGGAAAAAAATGCTATTCAATTTACGTGAATCACTCAAAAAACCTACCATCGCTTTGTACATTGCAGAAGATTGCATCCATGCAAAAGGCTGATATAACCTGAGGTGCAACCGCACAATCTTCCTCATAATGCCTTCCAACTATCACATCACATGATATAGTGCATTTAATCAGGAGGGACTACAATACATTGCAGAAAAGCCTAAGCAGTGAACAGAGGAGCCATATTAGAGTGATCTGTCATAGTGAGAGTATGTCAGAGTTCACATAGCAGCAATAAAAATAATAAAAGAATGGCTTAATACATTGGACAAATACTACAGACAGTATTATGTTAAATAACTGCAGAAGTAAAGTACCGTATATACTCGAGTATAAGCCGAGATTTTCAGCCCATTTTTTGGGGCTGAAAGTCCCCCTCTTGGCTTATACTCGAGTCATACCCGGGGGTCGGCAGGGGAGGGGGCGGGGGCTATCTAATTATACTCACCTACTGCTGGCGCGGTCCCTGCACGTCCCTGCTTCTTCCAGCGCTGCATATTCTTCCTGTACTGAGCGGTCACATGGTCCCACTCATTACCGAAATGAATATGCGGCTCCACCTCCCATAGAGGTGGAGCCGCATATTCATTTCGGTAATGAGCGGTAACTGTGACCGCTCAGTACAGGAAGATGCAGCGCTGGAAGAAGCAGGGACGTGCAGGGACCGCACCAGCAGTAGGTGAGTATACAGCGCTGCGCGATATTTACCGCTCCTCGTTCCGGTGCGGCTCCGTCATCAGCATCCTCTGGCTGTGATGCTCAGGTCAGAGGACACGGTGACATAGTCAGTGCGTGCCCTCTGCTGAACGTCAGTGTTGAAGACGGAGCCGCACGAGGAGCAGGTAAATATTGAAAGTGCCGGGGGTCCTGAGCGAAGAGAGGTGAGTATGTGATTTTTTTTTATCGCAGCAAAAGCATATGGGGCAGTGACTGTACGGAGCATCTTATGGGGCCATAACGATTGTGCAGCACTATATGGGGCAAGTGAGTGTATGGAGCATCTTATGGGGCAATAACCATTGTGAAGCATTATATGGGGCAAGTGTCTATATGGAGCATCTTATGGGGCCATAACGCTTTTGCAGCACTATATGGGGCAAGTGACTGTACGGAGCATCTTATGGGGCCATAACGATTGTGCAGCACTTTAAGGGGCAGTGACTGTACGGATCATCTATATGGGGCCATAACCATTGTGCAGCACTATATGGGGCAAGTGACTGTACGGAGCATCTGTCTGGGGCCATAACGATTGTGCAGCACTATATGGGGCAAGTGACTGTACGGAGCATCTGTATGGGGCCATAACGATTGTGCAGCACTATATGGGGCAAGTGACTGTACGGCGCATCTTATGGGGCCATAGCGCTTGTGCAGCATTATAATGGGGCAAGTGACTGTACAGAGCATCTTATGGGGCCATAATGCTTGTGCAGCATTATATGGGGCAAGTGACTGTACGGAGCATCTTATGGGGCCATAACGCTTGTGCAGCATTATATTGGGCAAGTGACTGTATGGATGATCTTATGGGGCCATAATGTTTGTGCAGCATTATATGGGGCAAGTGTCTGTATGGAGCATCTTATGGGGCCCTTATTACCCTTTACGCAGGATTATATGGGGCATATTTTAATATGGAGCATCTAATGGGGCCCATCAAACTTTATGGAGCATTATATGGGGCTCCTGATTCAATATGGATATTCAAAAACACTTAACCTACTGATGTCTCAATTAATTTTACGTTTATTGGTATCTATTTTTACTTTTGACATTTACCGGTAGCTGCTGCATTTTCCACCCTAGGCTTATACTCAAGTCATTAAGTTTTCCCAGTTTTTTGTGGCAAAATTAGGGGGGTCGGCTTATACTTGAGTATATACGGTAGATGATAGCAGTAATCTGCAAATAATACTGATACTAAATTTATGTGAAGAGAGAGCTAGAGGAGGTGCCTGCAACAGTGTGAAACGCATTGTGATTGATCCAAATCATGATGAAGCAGGCATACGTCGAACTGTATTTCAACTACAATTACACATTTTTATTTTCTTCATTCTTAATACACCAGAAATCAGAAGCAATACAACACAATAAATTTTACAGATTAAAAATGATTGCTCAATGTCAAATGGTGTGCTTGCTTATCACAATAGACCGCACTCAGATTTTTCCTTTCTTGTGCAATCGTTTTTGTGACGGAGAATGATAGTTTTAAACAAAAGCAATGCTAAATCAAGTTTGCCCCCAAATTCATACATTTAACTGCAACTCTCCACCTTATATAGTCTTCACATCACAAATATTTATTTTTAAATTTGACACATTTGTCAAATTTTACATTCGGACATGCCACACTTATACTCTGCCCTGTTGCAGATGCAGTTTATTTGGTTATCTACTTTAATTCACATTCATTAAGTCATTTTTGGGAAGGGGTTGAACTTAAAAAAGTAGAAAACAAATGTAGAGTTACACCTGCACTGCAGCTGCTGCCACAGTTTGTTCCTTGTACCTGAGCATAAATATCTAACATTTCTTGTTGCATTTTTTTGTCAAAAGTTGAATAATTTGAGTCAAAAAGATTGGCAATATTTTATTACAGTGTTGTGCAAAATGCACGGTAAAAGGAAGCATGTGAATAGAAATTGAGGGCGTAGTGGAAAAGAAAGAAAACAAACACGCAACAGCTAATAACTTGGGAGAAAGGTAGCAGCAACAGGAACACCATCACCACCAAATTGTATATCCTTATAAGAAAACAGACAAATTTGTCCTTAAAGAGTTTGCCCACAACTCAAACAACCCCTTCTTAAAAACTGTATTCCGGTAGGTAAATTAAAAATAACAGATACTCACTTGCTGCTCTGGTGGCATTCCCGTGATGTTGGCGCTAAGCCTCTCAGTTCTGTTGTGAAATTGTTATATTCTGTGATCACTGAAGCCAATCAATGCCCACTTATGGGCTGCAATCCTCCACTTCTTTCTGACTAAACTTGGAAATCTAAGAGAAGTGTGACAACTGCAGCTCATCATCAACCACTATTGGGCTGCAGCACTAATTCCATATTATAATATCACATGAGCACTGAAGTTCAAGTGCGGTGGAACAGCGTTGGTGCAGGAGGTGAATATCTGTTATTTTACACTGGGGAATGCAGTATTTGATAATATGTT
Source organism: Ranitomeya variabilis (assembly GCF_051348905.1). Taxonomy (NCBI): domain Eukaryota; kingdom Metazoa; phylum Chordata; class Amphibia; order Anura; family Dendrobatidae; genus Ranitomeya; species Ranitomeya variabilis. Next base: position 448,173,908 of record NC_135237.1, on the reverse strand, counting down.
GCTGAGTAGTGAACAAATCCTTCAATGCATAATTCTGCCCTCATATTTCCCAATGGGCATGCCCTACCATTGAAATGCCATACCCTCGATACATGTATCATGTCCCTCGGCAAACTCACGTCTAGCCTGATTAATGTGCTTTTGGAAGTAGAGGTTCCATTGATAAATACCAACTCTTTTAGACCTCCCTTTTTCAGGGAACCTCCGTGGCAGTCTTGGAGAATTATCACCCATGATGTCATGTCCCACGGCTTGGAAATCTACATTATTGTATTATATTGTTGTCATGCTGCTTTGCAATCAGGTTTGCTTTTTAGGATTTTGAGCTGTCTCTCTCCCTGTTTCCCCAGCTCTGATGTCAATAGCCCCACCCTTCTTCCTTTGTCTTCCTACTCAATGTTTGCAGCCATATATATCTGAGGATCATTTGCTTATATATCTGGCTCAGAATTGGCTTTTTATCTATTTCAATTGCACATAATACCAGAATTCAGCTTAAAAATAAACTTCTTCTGAATCTTCTTATATGCCTGCTGCAGTCAAGTTAAGCTATCTGATAACATTTCTTTGTGTGAGTACTAGTCAATAGAGACATCCATAGAATCTCAAGAACCCCACACTAACAAGCTAGTCATGGAGTAAGAATATATGCCACTTGAAAGGGGAGAGTCATGATTGATTATAGTTTCAATACAACTGTATACAACAAGCAACTCTATATGTTTAATTTGCAGTCAGTGGCAGATATAGACAATATTAAAAGAATACAGTTGTTTGCATAAATAAAAAAGTTAAGCAGATTTTGATGATTATTAGCTCCAGTTGCAGTGGGATTTAAGCCAACAAATAACTATAATCATTTATTCCTTTATTTGTTATATTTCATTTCTGATTTACTAATCTAAATATATGAATTATCCCACTAATTAATGTTAATTTTTTCCAAACTATAGGACAATCACCTAGGCTCAATTACTCCTTTAGTTAATTAATACAATTCCCTGTATAGTAATATTATGCAATTATTTTCAACACTGTAAAAAAAAAGGTTAAATGAGGTGCAGTGCAATTCATTAGGCAATTTCGCTGTTTCCTTTCTATAGAATATGATTTATAAAGGGGAAAATAAAAGACTAGATCCCCACAATTAATATTTACAAATGACATGTGTTCATTTTCTCATTAATGTTAGAGTTTGTTCTTTAAATATAAAATATGTTTGCTGAATGTGCTAATTTTAATTTTAACAGATTGGTAGCACAAAGCCAATAGCATAAAAAATCCACTTCAAGAAGAATCTAATCACTGAAACGTCCAATTAATTTTTTCTAAGTCTCACTAACAAGGAGAACAGATTGTAATACAATTATTAATCATGACTGTCCTTTTTTCTGAATTATAAAATGAAATGAGGTGCACATAACAAATTCTCATGAATTTGGTTTTGAAAAGTATGTAGTGTTGAAAACAACAAGTTCATTGTTGTGAATTCTGCTCTTGGGCTCCCTCCGGTGGTTGTTGGTGGTAGTGCAGTTGTCTTGGGGTTGTAATCCGGGCAGGTGTTTCTGCTGATTGCAGCTCTATTAGGTATTTAGGTGTGCAGGATCCATGAGTCTGTGCCAGTTGTCCATTGTACTTGGAGGGATTGCATCTCTCTCTGGCTCCTCATGCCCTGCTGCCAATTCATCTAAGATAAGTGTCTGTTTTTTTGTCTCTGTGCACACATGCAGTGTGCTTTGCAATTCAGTGCAATTTATTGTGTTTTTGTCCAGCTTAGACTTTGTTTGGATTTTTCAGTCATGCTGGATTCTCAGGAGATGCAGATATACTTATACATATAATATTTGTATTATCTGCTGTGGATATTTTTAGGATTTTAATACTGACCGCTTAGAATTCTGTCCTATCCTTTTCTATTTAGCTAGAAGTGCCTCTTTTGCTAAATCCTGTTTTTCTGCCTGCGTGTGTCTTTCCTCTTATACTCTCAGTCAATATTTGTGGGGGGCTGCCTATCCTTTGGGGTTCTGCTCTGAGGCAAGATAGAATTCCCATTTCCATCTATAGGGGTATTTAGTCCTCCGGCTGTGTCGAGATGTCTAGGATGTGTTAGGTACATCCCACGGCTACTTCTAGTTGCGGTGTTAGTTTAGGGTTTGCGGTCAGTACAGGTACCACCTACTCCTGAGAAAGTCTCTCATGCGGCTCCAAGGTCACCAGATCATAACTGTACAACTGGCCAACAATGAGATAAATGCATCTCAGAAGAAGGGAAGAAAGAGCCATTTTTTTTCTGTAGCCTGCTGTGTCTTTTCTTCCCTCTTTTCCTCTTGGTGACTGAGGAGTCTTGTGCTAGCATGGATGTTCAGGGATTAGTTTCTCGTGTAGACCAGCTTGCTGCTAGGGTACAGGATATTTCTGATTATATTGCTCAGACTCCGCTTTTAGAGCCTAGGATTCCTACTCCTGATTTGTTTTTTGGGGACAGGTCCAAATTTTTGAGTTTTAAAAACAACTGTAAACTGTTTTTTGCTCTGAAGCCTCGTTCCTCTGGTGATCCCATTCAGCAGATTAAAATTGTCATCTCCCTGCTGCGTGGCTATCCTCAGGATTGGGCATTTTATCTGGAATCTGGGAATCCGGCCTTGCTTAATGTAGATGCCTTTTTTCAGGCTCTAGGATTATTAAATGATGAACCAAATTCTGCGGATCAAGTGGAGAAGACCTTGTTGACCCTGTCTCAGGGTCAAGAAGCGGCAGAATTGTATTGTCAGAAATTTAGAAAATGGTCTGTGCTGGCTAAATGGAATGAGGATGCTTTGGCGGCAATTTTCAGAAAGGGTCTTTCTGAATCTGTTAAAGATGTTATGGTGGGGTTTCCCACGCCTGTTGGTCTGAGTGATTCTATGTCTCTGGCCATTCAGATCGATCGGCGCTTGCGCGAGCGCAGAACTGTGCGCGCTGTGGCGTTGTCCTCAGAGCAGATGCCTGAGCCTATGCAGTGTGATAGGATTCTGTCTAGAACGGAACAACAGGGATTCAGACGTCAGAATAGGTTGTGTTTTTATTGTGGCGATGCTTCTCATGTCATTTCAGTCTGCCCAAAGTGTACAAAGAGAATCGCTAGTTCAGTTACCATCGGAACTGTACAACCTAAATTTCTGTTATCTGTGACCTTGATCTGCTCATTGTCGTCATTTTCTGTCATGGCGTTTGTGGATTCAGGCGCCGCTTTGAACTTAATGGACTTTGAATTTGCCAGGTGTTGTGGTTTCCCCTTGCAGTCTTTGCAGAACCCTATTCCTTTAAGGGGCATTGATGCTACACCTTTGGCTAAAAATAAACCCCAGTTTTGGACACAGGTGACCATGTGCATGGCGCCAGCCCATCAGGAAGATTGTCGTTTTCTGGTGTTGCATAATTTGCATGATGCTATTGTGCTGGGTTTTCCATGGTTGCAGATACATAATCCTGTGTTGGATTGGAAGTCTATGTCTGTGACTAGTTGGGGTTGTCAGGGGGTTCATAATGACGTTCCTGTGATGTCAATCTCCTCTTCCTCTTCTTCTGAAGTTCCAGAGTTTTTGTCTGATTTTCAGGATGTATTCGATGAGCCCAAGTCCAGTTCCCTTCCACCGCGTAGGGACTGTGATTGTGCTATTGACTTGATTCCAGGCTGTAAGTTTCCAAAGGGCCGACTTTTCAACCTGTCTGTGCCGGAACATACCGCCATGCGGAGATATGTTAAGGAGTCTTTGGAGAAAGGGCATATTCGGCCATCTTCTTCACCGTTGGGAGCGGGATTTTTTTTTGTTGCTAAGAAGGATGCCTCCTTGAGACCCTGTATTGATTATCGCCTCTTGAATAAAATCACGGTCAAGTTTCAATACCCTTTACCTTTGCTTTCCGATTTGTTTGCCAGGATTAAGGGGGCTAGTTGGTTTACTAAAATTGACCTTCGGGGGGCATATAATCTTGTTCGTATTAAGCAGGGTGATGAATGGAAAACTGCGTTTAATACACCCGAAGGCCATTTTGAATACCTTGTGATGCCATTCGGGCTCTCTAATGCTCCATCTGTTTTTCAGTCCTTCATGCATGATAACTTCCGGAATTATCTTGATAAATTCATGATTGTATATTTGGATGACATCTTAATTTTTTCCGATGATTGGGAGTCTCATGTGAAACAGGTCAGGATGGTATTTCAGATCCTTCGTGATAATGCTTTGTTTGTGAAGGGGTCTAAGTGTCTCTTTGGAGTGCAGAAGGTTTCTTTTTTGGGCTTCATTTTTTCTCCCTCATCTATAGAGATGGATCCGGTTAAGGTTCAGGCCATTCATGATTGGATTCAGCCCACATCAGTGAAGAGCCTTCGGAAATTATTGGGCTTTGCTAATTTTTATCGCCATTTCATTGCCAACTTCTCCAGTGTGGTTAAACCCCTGACCGATTTGACGAAGAAAGGTGCTGATGTAACGAATTGGTCCTCTGTGGCTGTCTCTGCCTTTCAGGAGCTTAAACGCCGATTTACTTCTGCCCCGGTGTTGCGTCAGCCAGATGTTTCTCTTCCGTTTCAGGTTGAGGTTGATGCTTCTGAGATTGGGGCAGGGGCCGTTTTGTCTCAGAGGAATTCTGATGGTTCCTTGATGAAACCGTGTGCCTTCTTTTCCCGTAAGTTTTCGCCTGCTGAACGCAATTATGATGTTGGTAATCGGGAGTTGTTGGCTATGAAGTGGGCATTTGAGGAATGGCGACATTGGCTTGAGGGAGCCAAGCACCGTATTGTGGTCTGTCTTGACCGATCATAAAAATCTGATTTACCTCGAATCTGCCAAACGGCTGAATCCTAGACAGGCTCGATGGTCCCTGTTTTTCTCCCGTTTTGATTTCATGGTTTCATATCTTCCGGGTTCTAAGAATATTAAGGCTAATGCCCTCTCTAGTTTTTTGCCTGATTCTCCTGAGGTACTTGAGCCGGTCAGCATTCTGAAGGAATGGGTGGTCCTTTCTGCCATTTCCCCTGATTTGCGATGGGTTCTGCAGGAATTTCAGGCTGACAAACCTGACCGCTGTCTAGTGGGGAAACTGTTTGTTCCTGATAGATGGACTAGTAGAGTGATTTCTGAGGTTCATTTTTCTGTGTTGGCTGGCCATCCTGGTATTTTTGGTACCAGAGATTTGGTTGGTAGGTCCTTTTGGTGGCCTTCTTTGTCGTGTGATGTGCGTTCTTTTGTGCAGTCCTGTGGGACTTGTGCGCAGGCCAAGCCTTGTTGTTCCCGTGCTAGTGGGTTGCTTTTGCCTTTGCCAGTCCCTGAGAGGCCCTGGACGCATATTTCTATGGATTGTATTTCAGATCTTCCGGTTTCCCAGAGGATGTCGGTTATCTGGGTGGTTTGTGACCGGTTTTCTAAGATGGTTCATTTGGTGCCTTTGCCTAAATTGCCTTCCTCTTCTGATTTGTTTCCGTTGTTTTTTCAGCATGTGGTTCATTTGCATGGTATTCCGGAGAATATTGTGTCTGACAGAGGTTCCCAGTTTGTTTCTAGGTTTTGGCGGGCCTTTTGTGCTAGGCTGGGCATTGATTTGTCTTTTTCTTCCGCATTTCATCCTCAGACAAATGGCCAGACCGAGCGAACTAATCAGACTTTGGAAACTTATTTAAGATGCTTTGTGTCTGCTGATCAGGATGATTGGGTGGCTTTCTTGCCATTGGCCGAGTTTGCCCTTAATAATCGGGCTAGTTCGGCTACCTTGGTTTCGCCCTTTTGTAATTTTGGTTTTCATCCTCGTTTTTCTTCGGGGCAAGTTGAACCTTCTGATTTTCCTGGTGTGGATTCTGTGGTTGACAGGTTGCAGCAGATTTGGGCTCATGTGGTGGACAATTTGGTGTTGTCTCAGGAGGAGGCTCAGCGTTTTGCTAACTGTCGTCGGTGTGTTGGTTCCCGGCTTCGGGTTGGGGATTTGGTCTGGTTGTCTTCCCGTCATGTTCCTATGAAGGTTTCTTCCCCTAAGTTTAAGCCTCGGTTTATTGGTCCTTATAGGATTTCTGAGATTATCAATCCGGTGTCTTTTCGTTTGGCCCTTCCGGCCTCTTTTGCCATCCATAATGTTTTCCATAGATCTTTATTGCAGAAATATGTGGTGCCCGTTGTTTCCTCTGTTGATCCTCCTGCTCCTGTGTTGGTTGATGGGGAGTTGGAGTATGTGGTTAAGAAGATTTTGGATTCTCGCTTTTCGAGGCGGAGGCTTCAGTACCTTGTCAAATGGAAGGGTTATGGCCAGGAGGATAATTCTTGGGTTTTTGCCTCTGATGTCCATGCTGCTGATTTGGTCCGTGCCTTTCACCTGGCTTGTCCTGATCGGCCTGGGGGCTCTGGTGAGGGTTTGGTGACCCCTCTTCAAGGGGGGGTACTGTTGTGAATTCTGCTCTTGGGCTCCCTCCGGTGGTTGTTGGTGGTAGTGCAGTTGTCTGTCATGAATCCCAATGGCTAGGGATAGCACAGGACAAGCAAAGTACAAATATATTACGGACGAGCTCTAGGGTGATGGAACCTGGGCTGACCGCTGCCCTACGCCTGACAAACGCAACTAGAGATAGCCAGGGAGCGTGCCTATGTTGGTTCTAGACGCCACGCACCAGCCTAAGAGCTAACTAGCACTGCAGAGAAAATAAAGACCTCACTTGCCTCCAGCGGAATGAACCCCAAAAGATATATTTGCCCCCCACATGTATTGACGGTGAAATGAGAGGAAGGCACACACATAGAGATGATATATATAGTTTTAGCAAATTGAGGCCCGCTGTAAACTAGAAAGCAGAACGATACAAAAGGGGACTGAGCGGTCAGCAAAAAACCCTAATCAAAAAAACCATCCTGAGATTACAAGAACCCATGTGCCAACTCATGGCACATGGGGAGAACCTCAGTCCACTAGAGCTACCAGCTAGCATAGAGACATAATAAGCAAGCTGGAGAAAAAACCAAACAACTGAAAATCAGCACTTAGCTTATCCTGAAAGATCTGGGAGCAGGTAGGCAGGAACCAAACAGAGCACATCTGAATACATTGATAGCCGGCAAGGGAAATGACAGAAAGGCCAGGTAAAATAGGAAACACCCAGCCACTGATGGACAGGTGGAAACCAAAGGCCGCAACCCACCAAAGTCACCCAGTACCAGCAGTAACCACCAGAGGGAGCCCACAAACAGAATCCACAACAGTTGTCTTGGGGTTGTAATCCGGGCAGGTGTTTCTGCTGATTGCAGCTCTATTAGGTATTTAGGTGTGCAGGATCCATGAGTCTGTGCCAGTTGTCCATTGTACTTGGAGGGATTGCATCTCTCTCTGGCTCCTCATGCCCTGCTGCCAATTCATCTAAGATAAGTGTCTGTTTTTTGTCTCTGTGCACACATGCAGTGTGCTTTGCAATTCAATGCAATTTATTGTGTTTTTGTCCAGCTTAGACTTTGTTTGGATTTTTCAGTCATGCTGGATTCTCAGGAGATGCAGATATTCTTTCTATGTCTTTAGTTAGATGTGGAATATTTGTATTATCTGCTGTGGATATTTTTAGGATTTTAATACTGACCGCTTAGAATTCTGTCCTATCCTTTTCTATTTAGCTAGAAGTGCCTCTTTTGCTAAATCCTGTTTTTCTGCCTGCGTGTGTCTTTCCTCTTATACTCTCAGTCAATATTTGTGGGGGGCTGCCTATCCTTTGGGGTTCTGCTCTGAGGCAAGATAGAATTCCCATTTCCATCTATAGGGGTATTTAGTCCTCCGGCTGTGTCGAGATGTCTAGGACGTGTTAGGTACATCCCACGGCTACTTCTAGTTGCGGTGTTAGTTTAGGGTTTGCGGTCAGTACAGGTACCACCTACTCCTGAGAAAGTCTCTCATGCAGCTCCAAGGTCACCAGATCATAACAGTTCATGTACCATAGCTATATTTTTGTATTGTAACCTGGTATGTAAAGATATGTTTATTTTTTTCTTCTGGTTTACAAATCTTGTAATTTACCATTTAGTCTAGATTTGGTCTTTATACAGTTGTGCTCAAAAGTTAACATACCCAACAGAATTTTTGCTTTCTTGGCCCCTTTTTCCAGAGAATATGAATACCACCAAAACTTTATCTCCACTCATGGTTAGTGGTTGAGTGCTACCCCTTCCAATGTACAAGACCATGGAATCATTGGTGCTGTAAAAATGAATAATAATAATTTGATTTAAAGAAACTAAAATGAAATCTACTGTCTGAATTTAAGTGAATATGAAAACTAGAATTTTGGCAGATTCGCGCATCATAAGTGCTAGCTATTAAGCCACAATATTGTCTTGACATATAACATTTGGTAATTTACTGGTCTAGTTATTTTATTAATACTTTTGGGAGAGTTTTAACTTTTCTTATAATTAAATATATAATTATTTGTCATTGTAATATACTTAAAGGGAACCTGTCACCTGAAAATGCAGTCCAATCTGCAGACACTATGCAATAGAGCAGGAGGAGCTAAGCAGACTTATACATAGTGTTGTGAGAAAAGATCCAGTATAACCTGTTTTTCTTAATTTATACATCTGCTCTTTCTGGGATTTTTGGTCCAGTTGGCGGTTCTATCAGTGACTGACAACTGTACAAGTGTTGATACATAGATGGCTATAAATCACTGATAGGACCACCCACTGGACCAAGAATCCCATAAGGGGTGGAGGATTAAATAATGGAATCACATGTTGTGCTTAATCTTTTCTCAAAAAATTATATATCAATCTGCTCATCTCCCCCTGCTCTTTAGCATGATGCCTGCAGATTGGACTGCATTTTCATGATGACAGGTTCCCTTTAAAAGGAACTTTTCAGGTAGCTCTTAATCTGATGCTCCAGCACTGTGAAATAAATCTTTGAAGCCACCTGCAAATTAGCATGGAAGTTCAATGATGACATGTCTTTGCTTTCAGAGTAAAAACTGGATGCAACAAGAAGAAAATGTATAAAGGAATGCAAACAAGAAAAATAAAAACCATGAAAAATCCAGGAGTAATACATTTTGCTCACTCTTAATTACAGTAGTCATGCCTAAATGGCTGAAAACTTCACCAAACTAAACAATATATTCCTTACACAGTATGCATTGCATCCACATTTCTAAAGTTCAAGTACAAGTTCAAAAATGGGTAGAGACTTTCTTAAGAAAGGTATCAGACTGATGTTACTTTGAAAGGAAGGCCATTTCGAGTAGCAGAATGCCTAAACACTGAAGATTTCCTACAAAGACTGTCCACTGCTGTGAGTGAAAGGGAATCAATCCAGGATAGTAAAAGAATCAGTAAGCTCAGATGTACAACTGTATAAGAAGAAGAGTACTTCAGAGTCTGTGGTTTCAGAAGCAGCCACCTTACAGGTCTTCACAACAAAAATCAGTGTCATCTGTAACAGTGAGAAGCCACCTCCAGGATGCTGACCTTACAGATAAAGATACAAAGAACAATCCACATCTGAAAACAGCTGTAAAGGATTATTATGAATGGAAGAGATTAAGTTTAAGGTGTTTGTATCAAAGATAAGAATATACGAAAAATGTTGAGAACATGAAAGGATGTTTGAAAGAGTTTTTGATGCTTTTTATTCATCATAGTATACGAAACATGACGATATAGACTAGAAGAGTAGTGATGCTGGTGAAGTTGAAGATTTATACACAGTGGAAAAATAATGAACATGAGTAATTTTCACTCTACATTACAATGTGATGGCTCTCAGTGCAGTTGACAATGATTTTTAAGCTAACTTTATAATTAAATGTAAATGTCAAACATCCGGGCAATGATCTAAAGCAACGTTTTAAGCTATAGAAGAGTATTTGATGACATTACAAACAGAAAAGGGCTGTTTTTGATAAGGTAGAATGCACAGGTTGGAGGGTTAGCTGCTGCTCATAGTAGGGGTAATATTTTATATATATTTTTTACTGGACACATGCCATACTCATGTGTTTTGGCCACCTGTGATATATGAAACACTCATATAATGGATCAATGCCATATGACTGGATATATAATACACATGTTCCGATTATACTCTAGTCACATGCCACACATGCGCCACTCATCCTCAGCAGTAGTGGCACAAGCAGCAGTCACATGCTTGACTGATGCTGTACATGTAACAATCTTATGGTAGACACATGCAACACTCATAACAGACACATGTAAGACATCTTATTGTCCCACAACTAATACAACACAGGTGTGAAAACTCTTCTCACGCCCTTTACTTATTTGGATAGAGCTGAGGCACTGCAAAATCAGTGCAAAAAGGAACGTGATACCTCCAGTTGAGATAAAGCATCCATCAACTTGTTTTAAGAGGCATTTATACTGCAAGATATTAATGAATGACCGCTGTTAAAAACCTAATGATAACCTGATGAACGAGGAAAATGTTCATTCATCTGGTGGAATTAACATTTATGTAGCATAGAAGGCCATCATTAATTGGTGGTAGATTACCCCGTGTAAACAGAAATTGCACTGCTGAGAACTATGGCAGCCTATGCATACTAGCATGGATCACTCAAAATGTATCATTTACTTTGATCTTGCTGTGTAAACAGGCATTTACACTGATCACTGATCAGAAAAAGTTAAACGATAATTATTTGTGTTGTGCTGCCGGTCAGTCATGTAAGCAGACATTTACACAACTCCTCCACTTTCTGAAGCTGCTAAGTCTACAACTAGTCTAGATAATATTCCATGGCCTTTGGACTTAATGGCAAATCAAGTGACCAGGAGCTGACCTCTCAAGGAACAATGTCTTCCCATCTTCTCCATTGGTTGCTTAGGTGGTCTTTTCCCTTTAGATTTTAAGTAATTAAGTATATCATATATTGCAAAAGAATATACATAAATCTTCCATTATGCTACACAATTCACCTTGTACTCTGTATGTAGAGATTTTTCAACTTTTGAATTTGTATGATTAGCAACCATTTAATTAATCACAATAATCCTAAACTAATTTCCCCAGATATTCAACTGCAAGTAATCGTCACCACTAGTGTTGAGCATTCCGATACCGCAAGTATCGGGTATCGGCCGATACTAGCGGTATCGGAATTCCGATACCGGGATTCCGATACTTGGCGCGTATCGGATACCGGAATCGGAAGTTCAATGATTCAAAATTCAGAAATTCAGCCAATGAGAAAGATTCCAAGTGTGGGCACATCCTGTTTAGCATGGAGGGCATGAAACTACTGGCAAGGCTGTGATTGGCTGCTGAAATGATGTCATGATGCAGTTTAAAAGTCGCTGGCGCCATTTTGCGATCACTCTGCTGTGAATTCAGTTAGTGACAGGACGCTGTTTGCTGACTGAGGGACAGTTTAGAGATAGCGATTTGCTTCTTTGTGCTTTCCAAAGGCTAATTTAGCAACCGCTGTGTTCACCTACTATTCACCTTCCTTTTGCCTTGTAGCGCTGTTTTCACAGCGATCTGCAAGGTCTCTCTGTGTGTGTGTGTGAGTGCAGCCCACTCTCTAGTCTGAGTGCAGCCACATAGGCCATCCATAGCTGGTTGTATTCAGTTCAGGGAGGGTGGTTCATTGCCTCATACTGTCCTTTTTTTTTTTTTTTTTGAAGTAGTGCAGGCTGCTGCACATTTTTTCCAAAAATTCCTATTAGTGTCTTTCCACCCGTCTCCAGCTAATTTGTGGAAAAACACTACATAGGATAAAGTAGAGTAGGGTTTTTGGGCCTTGCAGCGCCGTTTACGGCTGTCTGCACGGTCTCCGTGTGACTGCAGCTCGCCCTGTAATCTGTGAGCAGCTATAGCCTGGTTGTCTCCAGCTCAGGGTTTTTCACTGCGTCATACCGCCAAATCAATTTTCTTTTTTTTCAAAGTAGTGTAGTCTGCTGCTAATTTATTTTAAAAAATCCTATTAGTGTCTTTCCACCCGTGTCCAGCTAATTTGTGGAAAAACACTACATAGGATAAAGTAGAGGAGGGTTTTTGGGCCTTGCAGCGCCGTTTACGGCTGTCTGCACGGTCTCCGTGTGACTGCAGCTCGCCCTGTAATCTGTGAGCAGCTATAGCCTGGTTGTCTCCAGCTCAGGGTTTTTCACTGCGTCATACCGCCAAATCAATTTTCTTTTTTTTCAAAGTAGTGTAGTCTGCTGCTAATTTATTTTAAAAAATCCTATTAGTGTCTTTCCACCCGTCTCCAGCTAATTTGTGGAAAAACACTACATAGGATAAAGTAGAGGAGGGTTTTTGGGCCTTGCAGCGCCGTTTACGGCTGTCTGCACGGTCTCCGTGTGACTGCAGCTCGCCCTGTAGTCTGTGAGCAGCCGTAGCCTGGTTGTCTGCAGCTCAGGGTTTTTCACTGCGTCATACCGCCAAATCAATTTTCTTTTTTTTCAAAGTAGTGTAGTCTGCTGCTAATTTATTTAAAAAAATCCTATTAGTGTCTTTCCACCCGTCTCCAGCTAATTTGTGGAAAAACACTACATAGGATAAAGTAGAGGAGGGTTTTTGGGCCTTGCAGCGCCGTTTACGGCTGTCTGCACGGTCTCCGTGTGATTGCAGCTCTATCCGTTGTCAGTTCAGCCCCAAAAAAATAAATAAATAATAAAGTTCACCAAACACACCAGTTACACCACTTTACATTTGTGTAGGCCACATTAGCTCATATTCAAGTCTAGTCCACACTTTAGAAAATTAGTGTGTCTTATACCTGTTAGGAGGAGTTGCTCAGGAATAAGCACACAAAGCCGTTAGTACTTTTCTGCTTATCTTTATCAGTCAACCAAGATGAAGAAGGCAGTGAGTAAGGCACGTGGGCGTGGGCGTGGGCGCGGAGCACGGAGGGGACGTGGGGATTCTGTGCCTGCTGCGGGCACCGGTGAGTCATCAGCACCCACTTTCACAAGAGAACAGTCGTTCATGCGCAGCTTTGTCGCCGAGCGCCGTACACCGCTGCTGCGTGAAGACCAAATTGAAGCCGTTGTGGGATGGATGGCAGCTAATGCATCAACTTCCATTAGTGCCACATCCTCTCAGACACAGAGCACTGGAGAGCAGCCATCTGTCTCTTCACCACCTGCAAAATTGCCCAGGCAGACAGAGATCCCAGGACAGGAGCAGTCTCTACTTCTGTTCTCTGAATCATCTCTTGGCTTGGAAACAGGGGGCCAGCCAAGCAGCATTGGAGAAATGGAAGAAGAGGCAGGGTGCAGTGATGCCCAACAGCTTTTTCTGTCTTCCTCTGAAGAGGCGGGTGGGCCAGTGGCTCCGGTCACCACCTCGCAGGCCGCATCAGCTGATGATGACACTCAGGTGCCACTTACTGGTGCGTGCTCTGCTGCTGAGACTACCCAGGAGGAGCAGTTGGGGGCAGAGGGTAGTGTAGATGATGAGGTCCTCGACCCATCTTGGCGTCAGGGACAGGAAGGTGGTGGGAGCAGCTCTGAGGAAGAGATTCCCCGTACGGCCCAAAGAGGGAGAGGGAGGGGGAAGACTGCGGATCCTGCAGCCTCCGCTTTGGCACCCGTAAGGAGCATGTCTCTTCCAAAAGTCAAAAGGGGGGCTCCCAAGACTTGCAGTGCCTGGTCCTTTTTTGACACAGTTGCAGATGACATTTGCTATGTCAGATGCAAGGTGTGTCATCAAAAAATCAAAAGAGGTCAAAAAGTCGCCAACCTCAATACCTCCAACATGTGGAAACATGTGCGCAACAGGCACCCGGCGGAGTTAGACAAACACACTGAAGAGCTAGGCCAACCAACAGCGGCAGCTACCACCTCTTCAGCTCGTGTTGCCTCTTCCTCTAGCTCACACGCAGCTGGTTCGGCTTCCTCCCAGGATCGCCGTGGAAGAACCTCTGGCCCTGTTGTCCAGAGACCCGCTGTCATTCCACCCGCAGCACCACTTTCCCAGTCAACCACACACTCCCAGCCCAGTCTACAGCCATCGGTAGTACAGGCATGGGAGAAAAGGCGGCCTTTCTCGTCAAACCACCCACGAGCACAGGCTCTGACTGCAGGCATTGCCAAACTTCTGTCACTGGAAATGCTGTCATTCAGGCTGGTGGAGACTGACAGCTTCCGTGACTTGATGTCATTGGCAGTCCCACAGTACAGTGTGCCCAGCCGCTTTTACTTCAGCAGGCAAGCCGTCCCTGCCCTGCACAAGCATGTGGAGGGACACATAAAACACGCGCTACTGAACGCCGTCAGTAGCAAGGTCCACCTCACCACCGATGCGTGGACCAGTCAACATGGACAGGGGCGATACCTTTCCCTCACTGCCCATTGGGTTAATGTCGTTGAGCCGGGTACAGACCGTGCGAGTGGCGCAGGACGTGTCCTGCCCACTCCAAGGATTGCAGGAATCCATTCTGTACGCATTGACTCCTCCTCTTACACCAGTTCCTCAGAATCATCGCTGCAGGAGCCGTCACAGTCCACCTCCACATGGACCCGTGATGAACGTGTACCTGTTACGACCGACATGAGCACAGCCGTGGCCAAACGTCAACAGGCCGTCTTGAAATTAATTTTTTTGGGGAATCGTAGCCACACAGCGCAGGAGCTCTGGAATGCCATCAAGCAGGAGAGCGATGTGTGGTTTGAGCCAGCGAATCTCCAGCCAGGCATGGTAGTGTGTGATAATGGCCGAAATCTGGTGGCAGCCCTGGGCCTCGGCAACCTCACTCACATCCCATGTCTGGCACATATGCTCAATTTGGTCGTGCAGAGTTTTTTGAGGGACTATCCGGATCTTGATGCACTGCTGCACAAGGTCCGCCTAGAGTGTGCTCACTTGCGGCGTTCCAGCACGGCAAAAGCGCGCATTGCGGCTCTGCAGCGCCGACACCGCCTGCCGGAACATCGCATCATATGTGACCTACCTACCAGGTGGAATTCCACGTTACATATGTTGGAGCGGTTGTGTGAGCAGCAGCAAGCTGTAATGGAGTACCAGCTGTATCAGGCGCAAAAAAGTCGCAGTCAGCGCCGTACAGACTTCACAACCACAGAGTGGGCCACTATGAAGGATGTCTGCCAGGTTTTGCGTCCCTTTGATTATTCCACGCGGATGGCGAGTGCAGATGATGCACTAGTCAGCATGACTGTCCCCCTTATCTGCCTGCTTGAAAAATCACTGCAAGCGCTAAGGGATGATGTTGTGGAAGAGGTGGAGGATGAGGATTCACCACTTCCATCATCTTCTGGACAGTCAGCGCCACGTGGTTCCTCACAAACGCGTAGGCAGGGGACAGTTTGTGAGGAGGATGAGGAGGAGTCAATGGAGGAGGAAGACATCCGTCCAGAGGAGGGAGTTCCCGAATTGTCCAGTACTCAGTGTGTACAGCGAGGGTGGGGTGATGACGAGCGGGCAGAGATCACGCCTCCAGCTGGGGACAGCGTTTCTTGGGCAGTTGGCAGTCTGCAGAACATGGTGGATTACATGCTGCAGTGCCTGAGAAACGACCGCCGCATCGCCCACATTCTCAACATGTCTGATTATTGGGTGTTCACCCTCCTCGATCCTCGCTACCGGGACAACATAGAAAGCCTCATCACACCGTTGAACCGGGAGCGAAAAATGCGGGAGTACCAAGACACACTGGTCAGTTCCATCATCTTCTCCATTCCAACTGAGAGAAGTGCTGCTAGTGCATTCCAAAGCAGCTCAGTGCGTCCAGGCAGTGGTGGAGGCTCTGCACAAAGAGGGAGCAGAAGCAGTGCCTCTGCCCAAGGCAAGACCAGTATGGCCGAACTGTGGCACAGTTTTCTGTGCCCGCCACAAAAGTCTACACCATCACAGACGGCTCCAGTCAGCAGGAGGCAACGGTTCCGTCAGATGGTGACAGACTACATGTCTTGCCCTCTTGCTGTACTCCCAGACGGCTCTTCCCCTTTCAAGTTTTGGGTCTCAAAGCTGGATACATGGCCAGAGCTAAGCCAGTATGCATTGGAGGTGCTGTCTTGCCCTGCGGCCAGTGTATTATCGGAACGTGTCTTTAGTGCTGCAGGTGGTGTACTAACTGACCGTCGCATGCGACTATCCTCCGATAACGTTGACCGGCTTACTTTCCTGAAAATGAACAAGGCCTGGATCTCGCAGGAATTTGCCACTCCTCCTCCTGATTAAATAATTAGGTCACTGTATACGTTATCCAGGTCTCCTGTTGTGTTCATCTTTCTACCACCTGAACTTAAATTCCTGGGCTCCAACACCGCCAGTTGAGGCTCAGATGTGCCGTCTGCACAGTCAAAACATACGACCCAGTGTTATTGGGTTTCAGTAACGTCAGCTGATCCCCAGCTGTGTAGCCGGCAATGTGTCATGCGACCGCCACGCTGACACAACAACTGAAATGTAAGGGAATCTGTCCCCCCCCCCCAAGGCGTTTGTTACTGAAAGAGCCACCTTGTGCAGCAGTAATGCTGCACAAGGAAAAAGGTAGCTATTTTGGTTTTGCTCCTTGCACACGCAAAACTTAACACTTATAAAATGTGTCCACTGATACCGTAAAACCGTCCCGGAGGTGGGACTTTCCTTCGTAATATGACGCAGCACAGCCGTCATTCCTACCCCCCCGGCGCCGCGCCCCGGCTCCTCAGCGTTGTTTGATTCCGTCCCGGAGCCTGCGCTGTTATGTTATCCCGTGGCCAGGCACACTTAGCGCTGCCCGTCTTCTGGCATCATTTGGTGTCAGGCTGGCTGCGCCTGTGCGGCCACGCTGGCCGAGAGCCCGCCTCGCAGTGTCTTCTGATTTAATCCCACTGGGGGCCTGGGATCTATGGACATGCGCAGTGCATATCTGAACCTCCACCTCTCACTCATCTCCCTATGGCTTCTTCAGACTGTTCGGTGTCAGCTGGTCCCTAATAGCATGCCACGGCCGTGACACCGCACAGTCTGAAAAAGAAGCCGTAGGGAGGGGAGTGAGAGGCGAGGATATGCACTGCGCATGGCCATGGATCCCAGGCCCCCAGTGGGATTACATCAGAAGACACTGCGAGGCGGGCTCTCGGCCAGCGCGGCCGCACAGGCGCAGCCAGCCTGACACCAAATGATGTCAGAAGATGGGCAGCGCTAAGTGTGCCTGGCCACGGGATAACATAACAGCGCAGGCTCCGGGACGGAATCAAACAACGCTGAGGAGCCGGGGCGCGGCGCCGGGGGGGTAGGAATGACGGTTGTGCTGCGTCATATTACGAAGGAAAGTCCCACCTCCGGGACGGTTTCACGGTTTCAGGGGACACATTTTATAAGTGTTTAGTTCTGCGTGTGCAAGGAGCATGATGAAAAGAGCCACCTTTTCCTTTTGCATCTTTTGTGCTGCACAAGCTGGCTCTTTCAGCTACAAACGCCTTGGGGGGGGTTAAAGGTTCCCTTTCGACTTTCTCAGGCTTCGGCCTACATTGTGTTCCTCTGCTTTTCCACCTGTCCCTGGGCTCCAACACCGCCAGTTGCCGTCCAGAAGTGCTGTACGCACAGTCAACAGTCCCTCCTCTGTTATTGGGGTTCAGTAACGTCAGCTGTTCCCCTGCTGTGTGTGTGGCAATCCCTCCTACCTCCTCCAACCTCCTCCAACCTCCTCCTCCTCCACCTGTCCCTGGGCTCCAACACCGCCAGTTGCCGTCCAGAAGTGCTGTACGCACAGTCAACAGTCCCTCCTCTGTTATTGGGGTTCAGTAACGTCAGCTGTTCCCCTGCTGTGTGTGTGGCAATCCCTCCTACCTCCTCCAACCTCCTCCTCCTCCACCTGTCCCTGGGCTCCAACACCGCCAGTTGCCGTCCAGAAGTGCTGTACGCACAGTCAACAGTCCCTCCTCTGTTATTGGGGTTCAGTAACGTCAGCTGTTCCCCTGCTGTGTGTGTGGCAATCCCTCCTACCTCCTCCAACCTCCTCCTCCTCCACCTGTCCCTGGGCTCCAACACCGCCAGTTGCCGTCCAGAAGTGCTGTACGCACAGTCAACAGTCCCTCCTCTGTTATTGGGGTTCAGTAACGTCAGCTGTTCCCCTGCTGTGTGTGTGGCAATCCCTCCTACCTCCTCCAACCTCCTCCTCCTCCACCTGTCCCTGGGCTCCAACACCGCCAGTTGCCGTCCAGAAGTGCTGTACGCACAGTCAACAGTCCCTCCTCTGTTATTGGGGTTCAGTAACGTCAGCTGTTCCCCTGCTGTGTGTGTGGCAATCCCTCCTACCTCCTCCAACCTCCTCCTCCTCCACCTGTCCCTGGGCTCCAACACCGCCAGTTGCCGTCCAGAAGTGCTGTACGCACAGTCAACAGTCCCTCCTCTGTTATTGGGGTTCAGTAACGTCAGCTGTTCCCCTGCTGTGTGTGTGGCAATCCCTCCTACCTCCTCCAACCTCCTCCTCCTCCACCTGTCCCTGGGCTCCAACACCGCCAGTTGCCGTCCAGAAGTGCTGTACGCACAGTCAACAGTCCCTCCTCTGTTATTGGGGTTCAGTAACGTCAGCTGTTCCCCTGCTGTGTGTGTGGCAATCCCTCCTACCTCCTCCAACCTCCTCCTCCTCCACCTGTCCCTGGGCTCCAACACCGCCAGTTGCCGTCCAGAAGTGCTGTACGCACAGTCAACAGTCCCTCCTCTGTTATTGGGGTTCAGTAACGTCAGCTGTTCCCCTGCTGTGTGTGTGGCAATCCCTCCTACCTCCTCCAACCTCCTCCTCCTCCACCTGTCCCTGGGCTCCAACACCGCCAGTTGCCGTCCAGAAGTGCTGTACGCACAGTCAACAGTCCCTCCTCTGTTATTGGGGTTCAGTAACGTCAGCTGTTCCCCTGCTGTGTGTGTGGCAATCCCTCCTACCTCCTCCAACCTCCTCCTCCTCCACCTGTCCCTGGGCTCCAACACCGCCAGTTGCCGTCCAGAAGTGCTGTACGCACAGTCAACAGTCCCTCCTCTGTTATTGGGGTTCAGTAACGTCAGCTGTTCCCCTGCTGTGTGTGTGGCAATCCCTCCTACCTCCTCCAACCTCCTCCTCCTCCACCTGTCCCTGGGCTCCAACACCACCAGTTGCCGTCCAGAAGTGCTGTACGCACAGTCAACAGTCCCTCCTCTGTTATTGGGGTTCAGTAACGTCAGCTGTTCCCCTGCTGTGTGTGTGGCAATCCCTCCTACCTCCTCCAACCTCCTCCAACCTCCTCCTCCTCCACCTGTCCCTGGGCTCCAACACCGCCAGTTGCCGTCCAGAAGTGCTGTACGCACAGAGCCAAACACCTCGCCAATGTGTTAGTGGGGTTCAGCACCGCCAGCTGTTCCCCTGCTGTGTATACGGCAACGTGTACTGCGACCGCCACGCAGGCACAACAAGTTAAATGTAAGGGAACCTGACCCCCCCCCCCCAGGCGTTTGTTACTGAAGGAGCCACCTTGTGCAGCAGTAATGATGCAAAGGGAAAAAGTGCCTCTTTTCGTGATGCTCCTTGCACATGCTGAACCAAACACTTATGAAATGTGTCCCCACACAGCGTTAAACCGTCCGGTAGGTGGAACTTTCCTTTGTCGTGTGACGCAGCACAGCCATCATTTTTACCCCCTTGGCGCCGTGCGCCCCCTCCTCAGCGTTGTTTGAATCTGTCCCGGAGCCTGCGCTGTTAGGTTAGCCCTTGGCCATGCACACATGTTGCGCTGCCCGTCTTCTGACCTCATTTGGTGTCAGGCTGGCTGCGCCTGTGCGGGTGCGCTGGCCGAGATCCCGCCTCGCAGTGTCGTCTAATGTAATCCCACCGCGGGCCTGTGATCCGTGCCCGTGCGCAGTGCATATCCTCTCCTCTCACTCCCCTCCCTACGGCTTCTTCAGACTGTGCGATGTCAGCTGGTCCCTAATAGCATGCCACGGCCGTGACACCGCACAGTCTGAAAAAGCCGTAGGGAGGGGAGTGAGAGGAGAGGATATGCACTGCGCACGGGCACGGATCACAGGCCCGCGGTGGGATTACATTAGACGACACTGCGAGGCGGGATCTCGGCCAGCGCACCCGCACAGGCGCAGCCAGCCTGACACCAAATGAGGTCAGAAGACGGGCAGCGCAACATGTGTGCATGGCCAAGGGCTAACCTAACAGCGCAGGCTCCGGGACAGATTCAAACAACGCTGAGGAGGCGGCGCACGGCGCCAAGAGGGTAAAAATGATGGCTGTGCTGCGTCACACGACAAAGGAAAGTTCCACCTACCGGACGGTTTAACGCTGTGAGGAGACACATTTCATAAATGTTAGGTTCCGCATGTACAAGGACCATAATTAAAAGAGCTAAGTTTACCTTTTCCAGCATTAGTGCTGTACACAATGGCTCTTTCAGCTACAAACGCCTGGGGGGGGGGGGTTAAAGGTTTCCTTTCAACTTGCTCGAGTGCAGGCTTCGGCCTACACTCCGCTCCCCCTGCTCCTCCTGCTGACCCTGGGCTCTAACACCGCCAGTTTTTGCCCAGATGTGCTAGCTGCACAGAGAAAAACACCAGCCAATGTGTCAGTGGGGTTCAGCACCGCCAGCTGTTCCCCTGCTGTGTAGCCGGCAACGTGTCCTGCGACCGCCACGCAGACACAAGAACTGAAATTGAAGGGAACCTGTCCCCCCTCCCCCAGGTGTTTCTATGTTTTACAGCTACCTTGAACAGCAGTAATGCTGCATGTGTTCAAGGTGGCTCAGAAACTTATTCTCCTTGCCCATGTTGAAGTGAACACGTCTAAAATGTGTCCTCTGTGACCATTAAAATGTCCCTCAGGTGTGATTTGACTTTGTATTGACACACGCAACAAGCTCCTTGGTAACGCTGCCCGTCTTCTGGCATCATTGTTTGGCTGGCTGCGCCTCTGCGGCCGCCCTGACCCACACAACGCCCTCGTTGTCTTATTTATTGGGACTGCGAGGGTGTGATTGATGGGCAGGATCAGTGCATCAGTTCGCCTGTCCCTCCTCTCCTTCCGCCTTCTTCGGACTGTGCGGCTTCATGGCCGTGGCATGCGATAAGGGATCAGATGACGCCGCACAGTCTGAAGCGGGTGTAAGGACCCGAGTGTGAGAGGCGAACATATGTGCTGCGCCAGGCCCTGAATCCCAGCCCCGCAGTGTTTTAACAATGTTAAGACACTGCGGGGCTGGGATTCATGGTCATCGCGAACCGCACCGGCCGACATTACATGATGCCAGAAGATGGGCAGCGCTAACGGCGCTAGGCCAGGGGATAACACGACAGCGCAGACTCCTGTACAGCAAATAACAACGCTCGGGAGGCTGCACCCAGCACCAAGGTGGGATTCTTGACACCTGTGCTGCGTCTCATTACAAAGGGAACTCTCGCCTCCATTACACAGTTTGACTGTATAAAGGGCTAAATGTTATACGTGTTCCATTCAGCGTGTGCAAGGAGAAAAATTACAAGAGCAACCTTTGACTTGCGCAGCACTGCTGCTGCATAAGCTGTGGCTCTTCTACTTTGTAACCCCTGAGGGGGGGTTAAAGGTGACTTTTGAAATCGGTTCAATTAGGCTTCGGCCTACACTCTGCTCCACCTGCAGAGCCCGGGCTCCAACAACGCTAGTTGCTGTCCGGAAGTGCTGGCTGCACAGAGCCAAACACCTCGCCAATGTGTCAGTGGGGTCCAGCACCGCCAGCTGTTCCCCTGCTGTGTAGCCGGCAACGTGTCCTGCAAAAGCCACGCAGACACAACACACCCAAAGCTGCCGCCTGTGCAGGCTTCGGCCTACACTCCCCTCCCCCTGCTCCTCCTCCTCCTGCTCCTCCTCCTGCTGTCCCTGGGCTCTAACACACCGCCAGTTGGGGCCCAGATGTGCTAGCTGCACAGAGAAAAACACCAGCCAATGTGTCAGTGGGGTCCAGCACCGCCAGCTGTTCCCCTGCTGTGCAGCCGGCAACGTGTCCTGCAAAAGCCACGCAGACACAAGAACTGAAATTGAAGGGAACCTGTCCCCCCTCCCCCAGGCGTTTTTACGTTATCCAGCCACCTTGTACAGCGGTAATGCTGCATGTGTGCAAGGTGGCTCAGAAACGTATTCTCCTCGCACATGTGGAACTGAAAACACGTCTGAAATGTGTCCTCTGTGTGACCATTTAACCGTCCCGGTGGTGTGACTTTCCTTTGTAATGACACGCTGCAACCCCCTTGGTAGCGCTGCCTGTCATGATCTCCATGGCCAGAGAACTAGCATAAGCCTCAATAGGAACAAGCTCTTGGAAGATGTAACTGTACTGACCATGAACTAAACCTACCGCATCATCTAGAAGTAGCCAGGTAGCATGTCCTACTTTTTATCCCTATATGCCCAGCGCCGGCCGGAGAACTAAATAATGCTAGCAGAGGGAAATATAAGACCTGACTCACCTCTAGAGAAATGCCCAAAAAGGAGACAGAAGCCCCCCACATATATTGGCGGTGATATGAGATGAAACAACAAACGCAGCAGGAAAATAGTTTTAGCAAATTTGAGGTCCGCTTTCTAGATAGCAGAAGACAGAAAGCATACTTTCATGGTCAGTAGAAAACCCTAACAAAACACATCCAGAAATTACTTTAGGACTCTGGCATTAACTCATAATACCAGAGTGGCAATTCCTGATCAACAAGAGCTTTCCAGACACAGTAACGAAACTGCAGCTGTGAACTGGAACCAAAATACAAAAACAAAACATGGACGAATGTCCAACTTATCTAGTAGATGTCTGGGAGCAGGAACAAGCACAGAGAGGCTTCTGATAACATTGTTGACCGGCAAGCATCTAACAGAGAAGCCAGGTTATATAGCGACACCCAGATCTAATCAGAACAGGTGAACAGGGAAGATGATGTCACAAGTTCAATTCCACCAGTAGCCACCGGGGGAGCCCAGAATCCAAATTCACAACAGTACCCCCCCCTCAAGGAGGGGGCACCGAACCCTCACCAGAACCACCAGGGCGATCAGGATGGGCCCTATGAAAGGCACGAACCAGATCAGAGGCATGAACATCAGATGCAGTGACCCAAGAATTATCCTCCTGGCCGTATCCCTTCCACTTGACCAGATACTGGAGTCTCCGTCTGGAAACACGGGAGTCTAGGATTTTTTCCACAACGTACTCCAACTCACCCTCAACCAACACCGGAGCAGGAGGCTCAACGGAAGGCACAACCGGTGCCTCATACCTGCGCAATAACGACCGATGAAAAACGTTATGAATAGAAAAGGATGCAGGGAGGTCCAAACGGAAGGAAACAGGGTTAAGAATCTCCAATATTTTATACGGACCGATGAACCGAGGCTTAAACTTAGGAGATGAGACCCTCATAGGGACAAAACGAGAAGACAACCACACCAAATCTCCAACACAAAGCCGAGGACCAACACGACGGTGACGGTTGGCAAAAAGCTGAGTCTTCTCCTGGGACAACTTTAAATTGTCCATCACCTGCCCCCAGATATGATGCAATCTCTCCACCACCGCATCCACTCCAGGACAATCCGAGGATTCCATCTGACCGGAGGAAAATCGAGGGTGGAACCCCGAATTACAGAAAAACGGGGACACCAAAGTGGCAGAGCTGGCCCGATTATTGAGGGCGAACTCCGCCAATGGCAAAAAAGCAACCCAATCATCCTGGTCAGCAGACACAAAACACCTCAGATATGTCTCCAGGGTCTGATTAGTCCGCTCGGTCTGGCCATTAGTCTGAGGGTGAAAAGCAGACGAAAAAGACAAATCTATGCCCATCCTAGCACAGAATGCCCGCCAAAATCTAGACACAAATTGGGTTCCTCTGTCAGAAACGATATTCTCAGGAATACCATGCAAACGAACAACATTTTGAAAAAACAGGGGCACCAACTCGGAAGAAGAAGGCAATTTGGGCAGGGGAACCAAATGGACCATCTTAGAAAAACGGTCACACACCACCCAGATGACAGACATCTTCTGAGAAACAGGCAGATCTGAAATAAAATCCATCGAGATGTGTGTCCAAGGCCTCTTAGGAATAGGCAAGGGCAACAATAATCCACTAGCCCGAGAACAACAAGGCTTGGCCCGAGCACAAACGTCACAAGACTGCACAAAGCCTCGCACATCTCGTGACAGGGAAGGCCACCAGAAGGATCTTGCCACCAAATCCCTGGTACCAAAAATTCCAGGATGACCTGCCAATGCAGAAGAATGTACCTCAGAGATGACTCTACTGGTCCAATCATCAGGAACAAACAACCTATCAGGCGGACAACGATCCGGTCTATCCGCCTGAAACTCCTGCAAGGCCCGCCGCAGGTCTGGAGAAACGGCTGACAAGATAACTCCCTCCTTAAGAATACCTGTGGGGTCAGAGTTGCCGGGTGAATCAGGCTCAAAACTCCTAGAAAGGGCATCCGCCTTAACATTCTTAGAACCCGGTAGGTACGATACCACAAAATTAAACCGAGAGAAAAATAATGACCAGCGCGCCTGTCTAGGATTCAGGCGCCTGGCGGTCTCAAGATAGATCAAATTTTTGTGGTCAGTCAATACCACCACCTGATGTCTGGCCCCCTCGAGCCAATGGCGCCACTCCTCAAACGCCCACTTCATGGCCAAAAGCTCCCGATTCCCAACATCATAATTCCGCTCAGCGGGCGAAAATTTACGGGAAAAGAAGGCACAAGGCCTCATCACGGCGCAGTCAGAACTTTTCTGCGACAACACTGCCCCAGCCCCGATCTCAGAAGCGTCGACCTCAACCTGAAAAGGAAGAGTCACATCAGGCTGACGCAACACAGGGGCAGAAGAAAAACGGCGCTTAAGCTCCTGAAAGGCCTCCACAGCATCAGGGGACCAATTAGCAACATCAGCACCCTGTCTAGTCAAATCGGTCAATGGCTTAACGACATCCGAAAAACCAGAAATAAATCGACGATAAAAGTTGGCAAAGCCCAAAAATTTCTGAAGACTTTTAAGAGAAGAGGGCTGCGTCCAATCACAAATAGCTTGAACCTTGACAGGATCCATCTCAATGGAAGAGGGAGAAAAAATATATCCCAAAAAGGAAATTCTCTGAACCCCAAAAACGCACTTAGAACCCTTGACACACAGAGAATTAGACCGCAACACCTGAAAAACCCTCTTAACTTGCCGGACATGAGAGTCCCAGTCATCCGAAAAAATCAGAATATCATCCAGATACACTATCATAAATTTATCCAAAAAATCGCGGAAAATATCATGCATAAAGGACTGGAAGACTGAAGGGGCATTAGAAAGACCAAAAGGCATCACCAAATACTCAAAGTGGCCCTCGGGCGTATTAAATGCGGTTTTCCACTCATCCCCCTGCCTGATCCGCACCAAATTATACGCCCCACGGAGATCAATCTTAGAGAACCACTTGGCCCCCTTTATGCGAGCAAACAAATCAGTCAGCAACGGCAATGGGTATTGATATTTAACCGTGATTTTATTCAAAAGCCGATAATCAATACATGGTCTCAAAGAGCCGTCTTTTTTTGACACAAAGAAAAAACCGGCTCCTAAGGGAGATGACGATGGACGAATATGTCCCTTTTCCAAGGACTCCTTTATATATTCTCGCATAGCAGTATGTTCAGGCACAGACAGATTAAATAAACGACCCTTTGGGTATTTACTACCCGGAATTAAATCTATAGCACAATCGCACTCCCGGTGCGGAGGTAATGAACCCAGCTTGGGTTCTTCAAAGACGTCACGATAATCAGACAGGAACTCAGGGATTTCAGAGGGAATAGATGATGAAATGGACACCAAAGGTACGTCCCCATGAGTCCCCTTACATCCCCAACTCAACACAGACATAGCTCTCCAGTCAAGGACTGGGTTGTGAGACTGCAGCCATGGCAATCCCAGCACCAAATCATCATGTAGATTATACAGCACCAGAAAACGAATAGTCTCCTGGTGATCCGGATTAATACACATAGTCACTTGTGTCCAGTATTGTGGTTTATTATTAGCCAATGGGGTGGAGTCAATCCCCTTCAGAGGAATAAGAGTCTCCAAAGGCTCTAAATCATACCCACAACGATTGGCAAAGGACCAATCCATAAGACTCAACGCGGCGCCAGAGTCGATATAGGCGTCCGTAGTAATAGATGACAAAGAGCAAATCAGGGTCACAGACAAAATAAACTTAGACTGTAAAGTGCCAATGGGAACGGATTTATCAAGCTTTTTAGTACGCTTAGAGCATGCTGATATAACATGAGTAGAATCCCCACAATAGAAACACAACCCATTTTTCCGTCTAAAATTCTGCCGCTCGCTTCTGGACAGAATTCTATCACACTGCATGTTTTCTGGCGTCTTCTCAGTGGACACCGCCAGATGGTGCACTGGTTTGCGCTCCCGCAGACGCCTATCGATCTGAATGGCCATTGTCATGGACTCATTCAGACTTGCAGGCACAGGGAACCCCACCATAACATCCTTAATGGCATCAGAAAGACCCTCTCTGAAAGTAGCCGCCAAGGCGCACTCATTCCACTGAGTAAGCACAGACCATTTACGGAATCTTTGGCAGTAAATTTCAGCTTCATCTTGCCCCTGCGATAGGGACATCAAAGTTTTTTCTGCCTGAAGTTCCAAATGAGGTTCCTCATAAAGCAAGCCCAAGGCCAGAAAAAACGCATCCACATTGCGCAACGCAGGATCCCCTGGTGCCAATGCAAAAGCCCAATCTTGAGGGTCGCCGCGGAGCAAGGAAATCACAATCCCAACCTGCTGTGCAGGGTCTCCAGCAGAACGAGATTTCAGGGACAAAAATAACTTACAATTATTTCTAAAATTCTGAAAGCTAGATCTATTCCCTGAGAAGAATTCCGGCAAAGGAATTCTCGGCTCTGATACCGGAGCATGAACAACAAAATCTTGCAAACTTTGTACTTTCGTGGCGAGATTATTCAAACCTGCAGTTACACTCTGTAGATCCATTATAGACAGGTGAACATAGAGCCATTCAAAGATTAGAAGGAGAGAGAAAAAAAAGAAAGACTGCAGCATAGACAGACTGGCAAGTGATCCAATTAAGAGCACACTCACAACTAGAGAAAAAAAAAAAAAAATTCTCAGCAGACTTCTTAATTCTCTCCTTTCTCAGCCAAGGATTTTAACCCTTTAGTGGGCCGGTCAAACTGTCATGATCTCCATGGCCAGAGAACTAGCATAAGCCTCAATAGGAACAAGCTCTTGGAAGATGTAACTGTACTGACCATGAACTAAACCTACCGCATCATCTAGAAGTAGCCAGGTAGCATGTCCTACTTTTTATCCCTATATGCCCAGCGCCGGCCGGAGAACTAAATAATGCTAGCAGAGGGAAATATAAGACCTGACTCACCTCTAGAGAAATGCCCAAAAAGGAGACAGAAGCCCCCCACATATATTGGCGGTGATATGAGATGAAACAACAAACGCAGCAGGAAAATAGTTTTAGCAAATTTGAGGTCCGCTTTCTAGATAGCAGAAGACAGAAAGCATACTTTCATGGTCAGTAGAAAACCCTAACAAAACACATCCAGAAATTACTTTAGGACTCTGGCATTAACTCATAATACCAGAGTGGCAATTCCTGATCAACAAGAGCTTTCCAGACACAGTAACGAAACTGCAGCTGTGAACTGGAACCAAAATACAAAAACAAAACATGGACGAATGTCCAACTTATCTAGTAGATGTCTGGGAGCAGGAACAAGCACAGAGAGGCTTCTGATAACATTGTTGACCGGCAAGCATCTAACAGAGAAGCCAGGTTATATAGCGACACCCAGATCTAATCAGAACAGGTGAACAGGGAAGATGATGTCACAAGTTCAATTCCACCAGTAGCCACCGGGGGAGCCCAGAATCCAAATTCACAACAGCTGCCCGTCTTCTGGCATCATTGTTTGGCTGGCTGCGCCTCTGCGGCCGCCCTGACCCACACAACGCCCCTCGGTGTCTTATTCATTGGGACTGCGAGGGTGTGATTAATGGGCAGGATCAGTGCATCAGTTCGCCTGTCCCTCCTCTCCTTCCGCCTTCTTCGGACTGTGTGGCTTCATGGCCGTGGCATGCGATAAGGGATCAGATGACGCCGCACAGTCTGAAGCGGGTGTAAGGACCCGAGTGTGAGAGGCGAACATATGTGCTGCGCCAGGCCCTGAATCCCAGCCCCGCAGTGTTTTAACAATGTTAAGACACTGCGGGGCTGGGATTCATGGTCATCGCGAACCGCACCGGCCGACATTACATGATGCCAGAAGATGGGCAGCGCTAACGGCGCTAGGCCAGGGGATAACACGACAGCGCAGACTCCTGTACAGCAAATAACAACGCTCGGGAGGCTGCACCCAGCACCAAGGTGGGATTCTTGACACCTGTGCTGCGTCTCATTACAAAGGGAACTCTCGCCTCCATTACACAGTTTGACTGTATAAAGGGCTAAATGTTATACGTGTTCCATTCAGCGTGTGCAAGGAGAAAAATTACAAGAGCAACCTTTGACTTGCGCAGCACTGCTGCTGCATAAGCTGTGGCTCTTCTACTTTGTAACCCCTGAGGGGGGGTTAAAGGTGACTTTTGAAATCGGTTCAATTAGGCTTCGGCCTACACTCTGCTCCACCTGCAGAGCCCGGGCTCCAACAACGCTAGTTGCTGTCCGGAAGTGCTGGCTGCACAGAGCCAAACACCTCGCCAATGTGTCAGTGGGGTCCAGCACCGCCAGCTGTTCCCCTGCTGTGTAGCCGGCAACGTGTCCTGCAAAAGCCACGCAGACACAACACACCCAAAGCTGCCGCCTGTGCAGGCTTCGGCCTACACTCCCCTCCCCCTGCTCCTCCTCCTGCTGTCCCTGGGCTCTAACACACCGCCAGTTGGGGCCCTAGGAAGACAAGCTTGAATAGGTCCCCATCCGGGTTCCAGTACCGTCAGCTGGTTCTCGGCAGTGTCTTTTGCTCTTGTACCTTCTGCTCCCCATCCTGGTTCCAGTACCGTCAGCTGGTTCCGGGCAGAGCCTTTGGCTTAGGTGCCTCCCTCTGGGTATCCGAGTTCCACCAACGTCAGGTGGTCCTTGGTAGTGCTTTCAGGCACGGGTACCTCCTGCTTAGTAACCGGGTTCCAGTAACGTCAGCTGGTCCTCGGTAGTTCCATTGGCTCTTGGACCTTCGGCTACCCATCCGGGTTCCAGTACCGTCAGCTGGTTCTCGGCAGTGTCTTTTGCTCTTGTACCTTCTGCTCCCCATCCTGGTTCCAGTACCGTCAGCTGGTTCCGGGCAGAGCCTTTGGCTTAGGTGCCTCCCTCTGGGTATCCGAGTTCCACCAACGTCAGGTGGTCCTTGGTAGTGCTTTCAGGCACGGGTACCTCCTGCTTAGTAACCGGGTTCCAGTAACGTCAGCTGGTCCTCGGTAGTTCCATTGGCTCTTGGACCTTCGGGTAGCCATCCGAGTTCCAGTTCCATCAGCTGTTTCTCGGCATTTTCTCAGCCTTCTTGTACCTTCTGCTACATTTCCAAGTTCAAGACCCGAAAGACGATGACCCGGAAGACCACCCCTAAGATGATGACGACACCAGAGACGACAACCACCGAGATGACGACGACCCTGGAGACGATGACCCTGAAGACGACCCCGATGACGACGACCCCGATGACGACGACCCCGATGACGACGACCCTGGAGATGACGACCCTGGAGATGACGACGACAACCTGGAAGACCGAGAAGCAGAAGAACAAGAGGCTGCAGAACAAAGAGCAGAAGAACATTAAGCATAAGACTAAATATCAGAGCAAAAGATATTATCTAAATTATAAGCAGAAGAAGACTAAGCAGTGTATGGGGGTGAGTCCGTTCCTCCTCGTGGTGCCCCTGGATAAAGCCTGATGCTGCAGGCCAAACTGAACGCGGACAAATGTAACTGTTTTGTGACAGGCAGAACGGAAGGTGTAATCTTCAAACTTTTATAGATAACAACTACGGGAATGCCTGTCACAAATAAGAATATGATGAAGAAGTTGAATATAAAAAAGATAATAGTTAAATAAAAAGAATATGAACAATGTAAAAAAAAATATATATATATACGTAGAAAAGAAGAAGATGAATAAGGTGAAGAAGTTGATGTCACAGAAGCTGATGAGGAGGATAATGAAGAAGAAAGTGTGGGAGAAGTAAAAAATAGGGTGAAGGGCGTGGAAGTAGTGAAACATCAATATCTGACAAAATAAATAAAAAATTAACATAGTCAAATTCTTTCTAACGCCGAACGTCATAAAAAAATTAAAAATACTGCTATTCTATTTGATTGGGATAAACCCCTGTGCCTTTAATGTCTCCGCCACCTCCCCCAATACATCCTACATTATTCTTAGTTGTTTTCCTTCATGTAGAATTAACCTACAAGGAAAGAAAGGGTTTATTTTAATTCCGATATTTTCGTCCCATTGACTTGCATTGGGATCGGGTATCGGTATCGGATTGGATTCCGATACTGTGACGGTATCGGCCGATACTTTCCGATACCGATACTTTCCGATATCGGAAAGTATCGCTCAACACTAGTCACCACTATGAAATCACCCTCTCCTGCTTTCATCCATCTCATCATATGCCTTCCTTTTTCATTTCTTTTTTACTATAGAGTTAATGAATACACAAACCCTGAAATCTTTCCCGCTCCTGCTCTACTGCTAAACAAATAAACCTCTATCTCATGATGCAGTTAGACATATTGTGACACTTGCCTAGCTTTTGTTTACATGAATAGAAAGAAGATATTTCACCAGATTTCACAATTCAAACTACGCACATTATGAAAGTGATCTCTGAGACTTGATGAGTCTAGTTGTTGAGTGTATTCAGTTGGGATGATTAAAGAGATGGTCTAGCTGCCATGTTGTTAGTTCATGGATGCTGATTCCAGAGCCCTCTGAACCACTTCCTAACAGTCTGAATTCCTGACACCTCTTCTGATTCACAGACCCAGTGCAAAGTCATCACATGCCTGCTAATTAAAAAAGGCATGATGGATTCTCACTGGCAGGGGTTTCGTGTGATTCTGATCTTTTGGACACAAAGTACTTATGTGGCCATCTGACGAGAGTTTTGACCATTTTTTAGTTGCTCTCTAGTACTCAGTCTTCATCCACCCAGTCTGACTGATGTGAATAGAGTGAGAATTCTGCAGCAGAAGGGACATTGATGAGCTGTCAGTCAGACTAGGTAGGCAATGACTGAGATTAACTTTCTAAAAGGATATATTCATGACTGATTTTCTAAAAAGCACACCACCTTCATTAGGCCTAAGAAATCAAATTAATAATTCAGGTAGTTTGCGTGATGAAATCTGGTGTCAGTGGCACATTTATATACATTTAAAAATGGTTGCATAAATATTAGGGATGAGTGAACATGCTCGGATAAGGTATCATTTGAGCATGCTCGTGTGCTAACCAAGTGTCTTTGGCATGTTCGAAAAATATCTTCGACCCACCTTGGCTGCATGTCTCGCAGCTGTTAGACAATCACAACACATGTGGTTATTGCCTAACAAACAGTCAGTTGCGGTGACTCAAGCATATTTTTCAAGCACACCAAAATGCTTTATTAGCACTCGAGCAGGCTCAGAAAAGACTTTATCGGAGTACGTTCGCTCATCATTAGTCTTTAAGCCGCTACATTTCACTAACTTTTTAAAATCTGAGGGAAAAAGTTGAAGTGGTCTGTTCTAAACAAAGTTATGGAATTTTGCCTTTGGCTGCAGCTATTAGATGTGTCACCAAGTGTATCTCTGATGGCCTAAAACCTTGAGAGGGTTTTGCCAATACTACTATCTCCAATCTCAGAATCAATTAGGTTGAGGAAACTCTATTATCTTTTTCAACTTTTAACCAAAAGGTGTTAACAAGGTGGAAACGCAACTATTTGTGATATTCCTCAACATAGTTAGGATTTTAAGAGTATTGCACCATCTAGTTAAAAGTTTATGCAGGTTTTCTTGAAGTCCAAAACATTGTGAAAATCCATGGCAGTCTTTCAGAATAAATACTCTGTCCTCATCAAATGCTAAATTCAATTTCTCAAGAATAATAGTATTTCTAGGCTACACTGTAAAACCAGCGGAGAATAGATCTTAGAGAGATTGTTTCATTATTTTTTTGCAGGTTTATGGAGGCATGGTTTCTATCATATTTGTAATTTCAACAAAAAGATTCAAGTTTCTAATACTACAACTGTATTATGATATGATGAGACTCAAGTTTATTTCTCGTCCACATCACTTGCCTTAGGTGGCCTCATATAGCATAAACAACTCCTGATAGAGTATGACAAAATTATTCTTATTTATAAAGCTACTGATATCATGCCAATCACTTCAGGATTTGATAAGCAAAGAGGAAAGGCAATGAAGGACAAATCCGCATAGCGTCACACAAAGTATCTATGTGTCTAAACAGAAACTGTGTTTGTCTTATGCACAAGTCGCTAATCAGAATTTGATATAGGTATATGACACAAGTGCTCAAAAATGGGGATAGAACTGACTGGATGCTGCTGATAGTTGTGGTGGGTCCTGGGTGATAACCAGTATGGTTATAAATAGCTGAATGACCTGGTACTATCACGTTAACCATCTAGGAGAAGGGCCAAAGAGGAAGAATAGACTTATAACTTACATACAATCTTAGTATAACTGAGTAAATGATGTAATGTTAGCATTGATAAAAATAAATGAATATTGGGTTTGCTTAAGACCTTAAAATATAGACATAAAAACAATTATGCCACTTAGAGTGAGGTAGATAATTGAATTACTATAGACTGGTGACAACATACACCAGTAAGAATAGGGCAATTAAAATATGCATTAATTAAATATTGCTCTTTATGATCCCCAGGAATAGTCAATAGTTAGTGGATGCTAAAATGTGGCAGACTTGCCATGCTAAGTAAAAATCCCACTTTGATTAAATAGAAGTAAAAATCATACAGTGTGCAGGGGTTGATTCCTCATCATCCTAGGGAGGATAGGAGTGTATTGGCATCTTCAGCGCTCCAGTGTTCGTTAACATCCAGGTGATGCAGTGTGATGCTTGAAAACTTGCTTGGTAATGATGGGTCCATGGGGCTCCAGCTGGTAGTATCTCTGGTAACTATGAGGCGGAGGGAGTCAGTGGCATGTGATGTCAGTTTGGTTGACTACGGAGTCCTGCGGTGCACAAGCCAAAACCTACGCGCTACGGGGAAATCACATTCCCCCTGACGAAGCACCCTGTTCTCATCATTAGCAAGCTCTATACTTTATAGTCTTAAGGAAACCCTGCATTTATTAATTTTTATCAATGCTAATATTACATCAAATATTGAATTATACATTATTTTGCATGCAGGTTATAAGTCTATGTTTTCTGTATGTCCCTTCTAGTTGGTTAACGCGATAGTATCAGCTCATTCAGTATTTAATACCTTATGGGTTGACACACAAATTTGTTTTTTTGTTCATTTACATGCAGAGATGAAATACTCCCCAATTCGTTATAATTACATTTTATTACAATTATGTCCAATCCCCAATTCTTTAGTATTACATGTTCACCCAAATTTGTAATTTCATGTCCTCCCCCAATTCATTGTAGTGACATATCACCCCTCCACTTCATTATAATTAAAGACACCCAATTCATTATATTGTGACCTTTCTCCCACCCCCAAGATAATTTAATTATAAAGTCAGTTCCTCTCTCCCACCCCCAATTCATTATAATGAAATGTCCTTTCCACACCTACCTCCAAGTCATTCACTTATAAAAAAAATGATTACTTACCTCTCCTGGCAATCCTCTATGGCTCCTCCTTTGTCTTGTTGCCAGTGTGAATATACTATGTGGAGGCGGGATGATGTCATTGCA
Organism: Ranitomeya variabilis; assembly: GCF_051348905.1. Classification (NCBI taxonomy): domain Eukaryota; kingdom Metazoa; phylum Chordata; class Amphibia; order Anura; family Dendrobatidae; genus Ranitomeya; species Ranitomeya variabilis. Next base: position 448,139,983 of record NC_135237.1, on the reverse strand, counting down.
CTGGCTGTGTCATAGAGAAGGCAAGGGAAAGAATGGCTTCCTATAGCTATGCTGAGAGTGGAGCTACGGGAATGCTCCAACGATAAGTGATACCGATGGTGTTGTGAAAAATATTATGGTGTTGGCAATCTGGATATGGGCCCCCGAAACCCAGGGACCCGGGCTTTAGACTCATTATAATCCGCTCTGGTATACTGTGTCATCATGTCATAATCTTTCAATTGTACAGTAATATATTTCAGAAAAAAATGTACAATTTCCACTACAATGAATGAAAATAATTGATTAATATGTGCACTGAGCTCTGTGACTGTTTTTTATTGCAGCAATTGATTCAGTGACCCCGATTATTTTATGCGTCCCAGCTTTCTGTAGTTAGTATACTTATATGTTTTTACCACATTTAGCTACCTTAAATCACAAGCTGTTAACTGCATAAGCTTAATCAAGGCATTTTATTGAGCTATATTTGCATATTTTGCAGACATTTCTGCTACTTTAAAGAGTAACCATATATTAATGTATTTTTCCCATAAATCATAAGTTATTAGTATAAATGAAAATAAGCAACTTTGCAATATATGTTATTGGTTAAATCCACTTCTTTCTCCTGCTGAATGAATTGAATCAACATTCTAAATTCTCTGGTAAATCTGTTTTCTGTGAATAAACATTTTCCTTTTACTGAGATAGGAGATAACGATTGTTGCTTATAAAATTCTATAAAAAACTGTAAGTGTCCTTTCAGGAGAATTTGCAGAATTTTTGTGCCTGACTCTAGCTCCTCACTCCTCCATAGAATTTTTAAGCACCAACAATTATCTCTTATTTCTGTAATAGGAAAATCTGTCTGTACTGTATAGAGATTATACCCATAGGAATAGAAAGAAGTTATTTTCTCTAATAATCTCTAATAATCTATACTACAAAGTTACTTTCTTTATTTTCATGTATAGTATTGATTTATAAAAAAAAAAAAAACATAACAAAAAGATGGTTACTCTTTAAATCAGTTCTATTCTTTAGAGTAAGGCTACTTGTTCAGCTTGTTCCTAGATGTCTACAATTTCTACTGCATATAGAATTTGCTTCACCCTAAAATTGCATTCACTTTGGCTGTTGGAAAAAAATTCAACACTTTTTACACGAAACAGGAGACTAGAAAAAAACTGCTATCAGTTAAAAAAAGGACAGATTTCCATGAAGTTCAAACTTTGCTGATTAATTATACAGAAAATTATTCAGTGCTGCAGTTTGCATAACCCTTAATTTTAGTCCATAATTTGACTACTCCAGCAGTAAAGAACCCTCTTCTATATTAAAACTTATCATAGCCTCTTCAGACAGTGCATATATTTATACATGTAAATCAAAGTATATATGTAACCAGAAAGACCATGTCCTTCTTACATCCAGCTTCATTCCATTAGTAATGTAAATGCTATAGCTAATCTGTTTTTTTTTACTGTTTTGCAATTCTCAACATTACTGGACGTGTCCTTTGACACAATAATGCCCAAGGTGCCAGCTTATTAATGTCTTTCTGTAATATACTTACTGTATTAAAACTAAGCTGAATGTTAACTATCCTACAATATTTTATATCATCAGCAAAAACTGTCACTTTATCTTCAAGCTTAACATTAAAACTTAATATTTAATGGAAACATTTTAACAGAAAGAGACAATATTTTAACTAAATGTTTAATATAAACTTGGTTTTTGCTTATTTTATATGATTCTTTATATAAAAATTATCCTGATAAGTCCAAGTGTTCACTCAGAGCTCTGTAACACTGACTATAGCGAGATGTGTCCTAAATTCTGCAGATTACTTTTTCAGCTTTGCTGGGTAAACTGGGACATGATTGGCAGAAGGCGAGGGATTTACTAGTCATTGTAATTGACTGATAGATACCTACATAATGCAAAATAGTGACACTTTACATCTAGATAATAAAATGGTATTTAACAGAGAGAAATGCAAAATGCAATAAATGGGCAAAAAAATCGAATGTAACATCTACAGAATAGGAGGAATAGAACTAAGCAACAGCATGTGTGAAAAAGACTCGGGTGTACTAATAGTTCAAAGACTGCACATGAGTCAACAGTGTGTGCAGCAGCAAAAAAGGCAAACACAGTTCAAGGATGTATTAAGAGAAGCACAAAGTCTAGAACATGTGAAGTAATAATCCCCCTCTACTCCTCCTTAGTCAGGCCTCATCTGGAATACTGTGTCCAGTTCTGGGCACCACATTTTAAAAAAATACATCGAAAAACTGGACCAAGTTCAGAAAAGTGTGTTATTTTCACAAGGGTAAGAAGAGAAAATGAACCCAACAGTGTTGTAACCCAACATATAGGTACATTGCAGGGATTGGAAATGGAGTACTGCTGGATTTGGCTTTTGCAATACAGTTTTGGCCAGAATAGACTGAGGATGCCATGTCGCAGTTTCAGAAACCCTGAGGTTCCAAAGCAATAGAAACCTCCACAAGTGACCCCATTTTGCAAACTACATCCCTCAAAAAATGAATCTAGTCATGTGGTGATCCTCATGAAGTCATAGGTGATTTACATGATTCACAGAATTTTTGCACCACTCTTGTCTGTTGCTGCAGGTGATCAATAGCAACGATCACCTGAATGTAGCGGTATGTCTATTTGCAGGATGTTCATGGAAATTAAGATGGACTTGTATGTTCAATGTATGGAAAGTGTTAATACAATATGACTAGTGTTATTACCCACCAAACTGCGGCACAATCATTATTTTGCCATCATTCTTTGCTTGTAATTTTCTTGAATAAATTGTTCCAGTTTTGTTCAATAAGTCAGAAATAATATTCAAATTGCTCAAAGGGATCTGTCACCATCTGAAAGAAACGCAATGTAGGGACAGAGACCCTGATTCCAATGATGTATCACTTACTTAGCTGCATACTGTCATGTTTTCTATGCAGATCTAGCAGTAGCTCTCTATTATCTCACCCACACCACTGATCGGCAGCTTTATATGTAACATTTTAACATGTTTCAGTTTAAGTTGGTAAAAAGCTGCTAATCAGTGGTGGGGGCAAGGTGACACTGAGCAGAAGGACTACATGGCACAACCCAATTAGTTCTCTAGTGATTATCTACTGCAGATAATACACTGATTTTATTGGAAATGCAATAAGCAGCCTAGTAAGTGACACCTTGCTGGAATAAGGGCATCCGCCTCTACATTATACTGCTCTCAGATTACACAGCAAATCCTGCTGATGGATTATTTTTATTATATGTTCTGTAGAGCACTGGATACTTTGTATTTTTTAAACAATGTATTTTCAAGCAATAAAGAAGATAAGCAATTTATTTGTATATATGCATTAATAAAGTTTTCAGCAAGGGAGAGTACATATTCAAATTGTTTATGTTGATATATGAGCCAGCACAGTTCTGTAAAAATGGTTAAGAGATAAGAACTGAAGGCTACAGGGATATTATAAATAATGCACAGAACAGACAGAGGAAAATGAATGCATTGTGCAAGGATTTCTAGACTATATAAATAAAATTCATTGAGTACTGCAAAAATAGAAGCCATTATACACATAATCTAGTACATTCCTGATAGATGGGAATATGCAAGTGCACAACAGAAGAGAGCCCAATGTAACTTAGCATTGATTTAAAAAAAAATGAAAATATGCAATTTTTAAATAATTTTAATATTTACTAATGTTGTGATTCTGTATATATTGGGCAAATTTGTTTCATGTAAACAAAATTAGTATACAGTGCATATATTATACAATATAAGTAATATGAGTAATTCAGGACCCACATAAATATATAATACAATATAAAGAAAAATATACTGCTCAAAAAATTAAGGTAACACTTTCTCATCACAGTATAACCTTAAGTCAATTAAACTTTAAGGATATCAATCTGTCCAGTAAAGAAGCAGAACTGATTGTGAAACAATTTCAAAACCTTTGGTGCAAATGAAAGTGACAACAGATGCTCTACAGAGGCAACAGCAATATACCCCCCAAAAGGAAATGGTAACTCACAGATAATTTGTCTCTCCTTATCCTTCCTGGCTGAGTTGTACCTAGTTGTGTGTTTGGCTAGTGTCCTTGACAGTACCGGTAGAATGGGTCAGTACCTGCATCCATATGTGCAGAAGAAGGTTTGCTGTGTCTCCAGTGCAGTCTCAAACACATGGAATAAATAACTAGCCATGGGCCATAAAGTTGGATATTCAGAAAGGGCTGTAGAAAGTCATCAGCCTAGCATCAGGAGAATCTACTCCTTTGTGAAAACAGGGACAGAGGCATTAATTCCAGTTCCCCACAAAATGACCTCCAGCAGGCTACTGGTGTGCATGTTTCTTAACAAATTGCCAAAATCCGGCTTCATGAGGGTAGCATAGGGTCCAACATCTTGTAGTTGAGTCTATGCTCACAGCTGATCACCATGCAGCTCAATTAGAATTTATCCTTAAGTGCCAGAACAATGGCAATGCCTGGCTTCAAGTGTGTAGGCAGTTGCTGCAAGATAAAGGTATTGATGCCATTGACTAACCTTCACATTGCTCAGAAATAAATCAAATTGAGAACCTCTGGGGCATTATGTATCATTTCACCTTCTGCCACCAAGTAGCGTTACATAGTGTCCAGAACTAGTGATGGGTGAACTCATGGATGCTCAGGTTTGACGAGTCCGGCTAAACATCTAAAAAACTTTCAGTTCAGTTAATAGAACGGTACTGGAACCTCGATCCCTTTCAAATGAATAGGGGGCCCCAAAATCCATTGTTTGCCATGCTGCAATATGCATGACAGCGCTGAAGATCATAGCATGAGCCAGCAGCTGTTTTTTTTAAATTTATTTATTTGAATACTTTAAAAAAAACATTGTGGGACTATTCTATTCTTGATAACTAGACATTATAAAGCAGACAGCTGAGAGTTGCAGCCCGCAGCTGTCAGTTTTGCTTGTGCTAGTTATCAAAAATAAAAGAGACCTCACATCATTTTGTTTTAAATGTATTTATTTATAGAACAGGTGCCAGCTAATGAATACTCACATCAGCGGCGCCTGCTCTCGCTGTTATCAGCGACAGCAGGTGTAGGCTGATGGGAGTTGTCAGGTAACCTTTATAATGCTGGTCAAAGCTGCTGGATCATGCTGTAATCTGATAGCAGGTGAACAGCAGCTCCCTGACCAGCTGTTATGATCTTACCGTTAATCAGAGTCACCGGTGTTTCTCGTGCTGTCATATAAATGATAGTGTGCTAAGCACCCAATGTCCAGGCTGCTGAACCTGAACAGTAACACAAATTTGTTAGAGAAGTCCGTGTTTGGGGTCTGTGCCTGAAAAAAGTCTGACTGTGGTGCTTGCCAACAAGGGTTTTGCCACCAAGTATTAAGTCTTGTTTGCCAGAGGGATCAAATACTTATTTCTCACTGCAAAAGGCAAATAAATTTATATAATTTATACAATGTGATTTTCTGGATTTTATTTTTTATATTCTATCTCTCAATGTTAAAATTAACCTACCCTTAATATTATAGACTGTTCATGTCTTTGTCAGTGGGAAAACTTACAAAATCAGCAAGGGATCAAATACTTATTTCCCCCACTGTATAAGGTGTCATATAATGCACATAGAAAAATCAAACAATGTTTATAGTGCCCAGATTTTTATAAGCAGTGCCTAAAAATAGTGCATGCAAAACTGGGATGTTAAGCATTGGCTTTCATTATTTATTTTATTTTTCTCAGTCCCGTCAGTTAGTTTCAGCTGTGTCAATTCCCTGCCAATGTGATATTGTTATTTCTCAGGTATATACTTCATATAGTTGCCACAAAAATTATGACTATAGACTGCAAATAATACTGAAGTTTTAGATAAATACAGTTAGGTTCAGAAATATCTGGTAAAGTTTTGGGATTTACCGTATTTTTCGGAATATAAGATGCACTGGACGATAAGACACAGGTTCTAGATGAGGAAATTAGGAAAAAAATTGTAGCAAAATGTGGTCAATTCTGTACTTAATATCCCTATCCTGGTATATATGGTACCCTCATTACCATGCTGATACACATGGCCCCCTGATCTCTATCCTGATATGCATGGCCCCCCTCATCCCTATCCTGGTGTGCATGCCTCCCTTATCCCTATCCTGGTATGTATGGGCCTCATCCCCATCCTGGTATGCATGCCTCCTCATCCCTAGCCTGGTATGCATGACCCCCTTATCTGTAGCCTGGTAGGCATGTCCCTCTCATCCTTATCCTGGCAGGAATTATCACCCTCACCCCTATCCTGGTATGCAGTGCTCCATCTCATCCTAGTATGCATGGCCCCATCCCTATCCTGTTATGCAGGGCCCCATCCTTAACCTGGTATAATTGGCCCCCATCCAGGTCCTGGTATGCATGGCCCCATCCTTATCCTGGTATGATTGGCCCCCATCCAGATCCTGGTATGTATGGCCCCATCCATAGCCTGGTATGAGTGGCCCCACTCCTATCCTGGCATGCATGGCCCCATCATAAAGCGTTAAGAAAAAAAACATTACACTTACCTTCCCAGCACGCCCTTGCAGCACCCTGCTCTGTTGCCAGCAGCTGCTTTATGCTTGTAAGCAGCGCATGGCAGGGACATCAAGCACTGCTTGCAAGCTGAAGGGAAACTGCCAGAATACTCAATGCTCTGCACTCTTTAATAGCGAGCAATGAATACTCACCTTTCAGCTTTAATTTGAGGGCAGTTGCATCCTACTTAAAGTAAGGATTTAGGAATTATAGCTCTTTAATATGTACCTGTCTTTTTAAGGTACCAAAACTTTGTTCCCCTCTATAGTTAATAACCAACCTTGCTGAAGTTGACAGCTGAGGGTTGCAGCCCCCAGCTGTGATTTTTGCCTGGTGGGTTAAAAATACAGGGGAACACAAGCTGTTTTCTTTTTTTATTTATCTAATTGCAGCACAGGAGCTGGCTAATGAATACACCCATCTGTCGCTCCTGCTCTCGCTGTTATTGGGGGCAGCAGGTGTGGGATGATGGGAGCTGTAGTACCATATGTTGACACCAATGACTAGAGGTAAATGTTATACCTCTGATCACAGCTGAGTGCTCACGCTGGTGAAGTCCTTGTTCAGTGTCCGTGCCCAACAGTAGGTGTTTGGTACGGACGCCGAATTTTAATGTTCGGGTATGCCCATCTCTAGCAATGATTGATAACATACTGCAAAGGCAACCACAGAGTTTTTTAAGGCACAGAAGTGGAATATTCTGAAATGGCTTAGCCAATCATCAGCTCCCAACTTCATCGAACATGTATTTCCCATGCTTAAGAAAAAACGGAAGAAAGACCCAAAAAACAAGCAACATTTGAAGGCAGCTGCAGTAATGACCTGGCAAAACATCACAAAGCAGGAAACTCAAAGCCCACTGTTTGGTGATGTCCATGGCTTTAAGACTTCAGATACTCATTGCCTACAAAGGATGCTGTACAAAATATTAAAAATTAACATTTTGTGTGTGATAAAATTACGTAATTTGTCTAATTATTTTTGAGTCCCTAAAGTGAGGTGGCTTTGAATACAAATACTTGCAATTCCTAAAGATTTCACATGATATATTTGTTGAACCCTGTAATTAAACCTGAAAATTTACAATTCAGTTCCATCTCAGTTTCTTCATTTTAAATGCAAAATGGTGGCATGCAGAGCCCAAGTAACAAAGATTTAGTCACTGTCCAAATATTTCTGGACCTGACTGAATTTCCATACAATGCCCAGACAAATAAATAATTTATACATGTTCGCAGTTAAATAACACAGTGATCTCCTATACATACTGCCCTCAGATACATAGAATCTGCAATGCCCATGACTGTTCACATAATGAAATAAAGGTCAAAGATAAATGGTGTATTCTGTGCTTAAATAGTATCATATATTGTGCCTGAAAAGTGCAATGCAAAAAATATTTTGGATATACAGTTAAAAGAATCATTACCATATAAAGAGTCAATATTCTTACACTTTCAAAATCTAATTTTAGATCTATAAGAATGTGTTAGTTGTAAAATTGGGGCTCAGAATGATGTCAACATGTCAATGACACCAAAGACTAGCTAAAATCTATGAACATGCAAAGCACTTACCGTATATACTCGAGTATAAGCCGACCCGAGTATAAGCCGACCCCCCTAATTTTGCCACAAAAAACTGGGAAAACTTATTGACTCGAGTATAAGCCTAGGGTGGAAAATGCAGCAGCTACCGGTGAATTTCAAAAATAAAAATAGATGCTCCATACTGTTCATTATGGCCCCATATCTGTGCCATATAGTGCTCTGCACCATTATTGCCCCATAGCTGTGCCATATAGTGCTCTGCACCGTTCATTATTGCCCCATAGCTGTGCCATATAGTGCTCTGCACCATTATTGCCCCATAGCTGTGCCATACAGTGCTCTGCACCATTATTGCCCCATAGCTGTGCCATATAGTGCTCCGCACCGTCCATTATTGCCCCATAGCTGTGCCATACAGTGCTCTGCACCATTATTGCCCCATAGCTGTGCCATACAGTGCTCTGCACCATTATTGCCCCATAGCTGTGCCATACAGTGCTCTGCACCATTATTGCCCCATAGCTGTGCCATATAGTGCTCTGCACCGTCCATAATTGCCCCATAGCTGTGCCATACAGTGCTCTGCACCATTATTGCCCCATAGCTGTGCCATACAGTGCTCTGCACCATTATTGCCCCATAGCTGTGCCATACAGTGCTCTGCACCATTATTGCCCCATAGCTGTGCCATATAGTGCTCTGCACCATTGCCCCATAGCTGTGCCATATAGTGCTCTGCACTGTCCATTATTGCCCCATAGCTGTGCCATATAGTGCTCTGCACCGTCCATTATTGCCCCATAGCTGTGCTGCTGCTGCTGCAATAAAAACAATAAAACACATACTCACCTCTCTTGCAGCTCCTCGGCGCCATCTTCCCGGCGTCTCTCTGCACTGACTGATCAGGCAGAGGGCGGCGCGCACACTATATGCGTCATCGCGCCCTCTGACCTGCACAGTCAGTGAGGAGAGAGAGACGCCGGGAAGATGGAGACAGCGCCCGGCGTGTGGAACGCGGACAGGTGACTATGTAATACTTACCTGCTCCCGGCGTCCCGCTCCTTCCCCCTGCCTGTCTTCGGTGCCGCAGCCTCTTTCTCTATCAGCGGTCACCGGCACCGCTTCATTAGAGAAATGAATAGGCGGCTCCGCCCCTATGGGAGGTGGAGCCGCCTATTCATTTCTCTAATGAGCGGTCCCACGTGACCGCTCAGGGGAAGAGGCTGCGGCACCCGGAGACAGTGTGACAGGCAGGGGGAGCGACAGGATCGCCTGGACTAGGTTAGTATATGACAGTGCTCACCCGCCGACCCCACCACCGATCATGACTCGAGTATAAGCCGAGGGGGCACTTTCAGCCCAAAAATTTGGGCTGAAAATCTCGGCTTATACTCGAGTATATACGGTAACTTGTCAATTTATCTCCCTGATCTTCTGACAACCCACAACAGTCTTTCTAAATTGTGTGGTGCCAGTTCTCTCATACAAAAAAATCAATACATCAGATGAATTAGATAAAGCAAAATTAATCTAAAATATGTATGTACTCTTTTTCAAAAGATGACTAATTATTATATTCGTATAATCATTATTATCTATTTTTCCATAATTAGTGCAGGCTATATATTACAACATATTGTAATCCACCATAAATAATAACTAAATGCTGTTTTAATCTGGTGCCTAATCATGCCAAAAAATCAATAAACCTTAAAAACCAATTAGTAGCAGACAATTCAGCTGTCTCTCATGTATTACAACATTTGCTAATTTTATTGCAAACATTAATTTGCACGGCAGCTGAAGTTACAGTCCTGTAGCTTTGGAAAGCAGGAAATATTTTCAGTGATAATGATGCTGTAAGCAGTCTGACATGAAATGACACCTTAAATACATCCATCAATATAATAGATTGGCTCTGCATTAGACCTAGTTCATTCGTATGTGGTTTTAAATGGACAACAAATGAATTCAACACAGATTCTATTCATGTGCTGTCTGTTACATCAGGGATCCTTCCCTGTCCCTAACTCTAGGGCCCTAGCTTTCTCTATACCCCAGGATACTTTTGAAGGTGAAGATGCCTGGGCCACCACCCTTGCCTTATCTTCTGAATCAGCCCTCCATCTGTTCCCTTTCCCCTACCAGGGAAGAGGGGAGCTGCTGTGCACTGCAGTACATCAACCCAATGAACAAGGCAACACAAACAAGGGGTAATTGAAACTGCCAGGCATATAAATATTCACTCAAATATAACAAAGGAATGCACAGGGGAGCGGAGGATGGAGAAAAACAAAAGTAAGAAGAGGGAAGGGAATTACCACACTAACAAACCCAGGCAACAGTCACATATAACTCCTCCAAACGCCTTCTCATAATAAGCACCAAAACACCTTTCCTCCACGCCATGCAGCAAAAGCTAGCTCTGACAATGGGTTTCAATCAGGACCCAGATTATATAGGGGATAGAAGTGGTTAACCAAGCTCAGCTGAGAGCTCAGACTCCCAGAGCTTCCAACATTGCCGATTAACCCCTGTTCTGCCAAAAGAAATAAACACCATGTTAGGGCTGGCGGAACGCACCGAGTAAATATAGAGATGTTATTTGGTGAGTTTGCAGCCCGTCCACCGTGCTGGAAAAGAACCTGCTGCTGGCAAACGGTGGCACTATATGGCGGTAGAAGCGAACTCTGTTGCTTCACAGAGTCGCTAAAAAGAAAGGACTGTGTCCTGTTAAACTTCACAGGAATACACAGTAACTGCTGAGCAGATAGCAGCTTGTGGTCATGCAGTCAAGGAGGTAATCATACAATCTCCTCACAGGAGAAGCCGGTATTCTAAGTGGCTTATTTCAGCCGGGGCCCTGAATACACACAAGAGTGACCACATTGGCACAAAACTCATGACATGAATTGATACTAGCGCATGGCCATGCGGCCATGCAAACCTTTTATAGCTGTAGTAAGTACAGGGCCTTCCTAGAAGGACCAATGAGAGGCTGCCACAGAGCCTGAGCAACTTCAAGACCTTCCTGGAGAACCAATGGGTTTTGCTGCAGTATCTAAGCATGTGACCCTCGATCTCCAATGAGAGATCTTACCCTGGGCATGCTCAGAAGAGAAAAAGCAGGACTTAGTCCCAAAAGCGTCTGCTTGCCGCTGCCCAGCACTGGCTTCAATGGCAGAAGCTGGAAAAGCAGCAGTAACCCTTTGCTCAGAGTCAGACTGAGTGAGATGCTGGGACTGACGTCTCCGCTGAGCAGGCTCCACTCCGGCAGGAGAAGAATGGGAGACCACAGCGTAGATGGCCCGAGATTCCCCCTGTGCAGAGTCGGGAACTCGACCCCTAACACACCATTTAAAAAGAAGGTGAAGTGCTTCAGTACAGGAGTAGGAGCAATAAGATGCTGCAGTCTTCAGGCTCCTCTTTGTTGCGGTAACCACATGACACCCATTCAAAGACACATGAATGTACTTAATTCTTCATTTCCTGGGGGAAATAAGCATTTTATCTCTTACTGAGTTTGCCCACTGACAAAGACATGAACAGTCTACAATTTTAAGGGTAGGTTAATTTTAACATTGAGAGACAAAATATCAAAAATAAAAGCCAGAAAATCACATTGTATAAATTATATAAATTTAATAGCATTTTGCAGTGAGAAATAAGTATTTGATCCCTCTGGCAAACAAGACTTAATACTTGGTGGCAAAACCCTTGTTGGCAAGCACAGCAGTCAGATGTTTTTTGTAGTTGATGATAAGGTTTGCGCACATGTCAGGAGGAATTGTGGTGTTAGGGCTAGCGGAACGCACCGAGTAAATATATATGTTTATTATTATTGATGCGTTTGCAGCCTGGGGTCCACCGTGCAGGGGAACCTGCCGCTAGTAAATGGTGGCAATATTTGGCGGCATAGACTAGCTCTGTTACTTCACAGAGTAGCCATGAAAGGAAAGCACTGCACCCTGTTAGACTTCACAGGAGCACAGGCTAACTGCCCAACAGAGAGCAGTCAGTGGTCATGCATGCACACAATCTCCTCACCAGAGGTGTCGGTATTCTAAGGGCTTATTTCAGCCAGGTCCCTGAATACACTCAAACACACAATCTCCTCACCGGAGGTGCCGGTATTCTAGGGGCTTATTTCAGCCGGGTCCCTGAATACAATCTCACATGACCACACTGGTGCAAAGCACATAACTCAGAAAGATAATAGCGCATGGCCGTGCGGACATGCGCACCTTTTTTAGCTGCAGCAACTACAGGACCTTCCAAAAAAGGACCAATGGGAAGCTGCCACAGAACTTGAGCAACTTCAGGACCTTTCTAGAGTACTAATGGGAATAGCTGCAGTACCTGAGCATGTGACCCTTGATCTCCAATGAGAGATCTTACCCTGGGCATGCTCAGAAGGGGAAAAGCAGGACTTAGTCCCAAAGATGTCTGCTCGCTGCTGACCAGTACTGGCTATAATGACAGAAGCTGGAAAGGCAGCAGTAACCCTTAACACAGTGTCAGACTGAGCATTATGCTGGGACAGAGCAGGCTCCACTGCGGCAGGAGAAGAATGGGAGACCGCAGCGGAGATGGTTCGAGATTCCCCCTGTGCAGAGGCAGGAAATTGACCCCTAACATTACCCCCCCTCCTAAGGCCCCCCTTCCTTGGACCTCACCACGCTCGAAGGCAGCAATGAGCTGCGGAGCCCGAATATTATCAGCAGGCTCCCAGGACCTGTCCTCAGGACCATAACCATTCCAGTCCACCAAATAAAGATTTTTGCCACGTACCACCTTGCACCCCAAAATAGCATTCACCTCATAATCGTCCGTAGATGAACCAGATGTCCCAGCAGATGACTCAGAAAACTGGGACATCTATAAGGGCTTCAAGAGGGACACATGAAAGGTGTCGGTGATACCCAGACGTGGCGGAAGGGCCAGACTGTAGACCACTGGGTTAACCTGTTCGAGGACCTTGAAGGGGCCCAATTAGCGAGGAGCAAACTTAGTGGACTCAACTCGCAGCCTGATGTTACAGGCGGAGAGCCACACTAAGTCGCCAGGAGCAAAGGTCGGAGTGGGGCGCTGATGTGCATCGGCGGAGGACCTCATTCTCTCCTTTGAGGCCTGAATGGCATCCTGAGTGCGGTCCCAAATGTCCCGCGCCTCCACAGCCCAGTCTGTCACCCTGGAGTCGGCGGAAGACACAGGCATAGGCACAAGTACCTGCGGATGCTGACCATAGTTTAGGAGGAATGGGGTCTGTCCGGTGGAGTCAGCTACGGCGTTATTCAGCGCAAACTCCGCCCATGGTAGCAAGGATGCCCAGTCATCCTGCCTGGCTGAGACAAAATGTCGCAGATATGTGACCAAGGTCTGGTTGGCCCTCTCTACCAACCCATTCATCTCGGGATGATAAGCTGAGGAGAGATTCAACTCAATGCTGAGTAGACGACAAAGCTCTCTCAGAATTGAGACACAAACTGGGGACCCCAGTCACTGACAATTTTGTCTGGCATACCATGTAGGCGAAATATGTGTTTGATAAACAATGCTGCCAGAGCCCGTGCAGAAGGTAGCCGTGGAAGAGGCACTATTTTGGAAAAATGGTCGGTGATAACCCAAATAATGGTGCACCCACGAGACTTAAGTAAGCCCACCACAAAATCCATCCCGACCATCTCCCAGGGTCTGTCTGCCACCGGCAGGGGATGAAGCAACCCAGCTGGCCATTGACGAGGAGACTTGTTCCTGGCACAAGAGACACATGCCCGAACATAGTCTGCGACATCATGGGCCATATGCGGCCACCATTATGTCCTCACCAGTAGCTCAGATGTCCTTTTGGTCCCAAAATGTCCACCCACCCTAGATGAGTGAGACCAAGAGAGAACCTCCGGACGCAAAGTGGATGGTACAAAAGTCTTACCCGGAGGCACAGACTTTAGCGAAACCGGGGCCACAGTTCTCAGGCTCTCAGAAGGGACAATAAGCTGAGGCTCCTCTTCCTCCTCCTCAGATCGGAGTGAGAGAGAGCGTTGGCACAAATGTTCTTCTCCCCGGAAAGAAAATGGAGGGTGAAATGGAACCGAGAGAAGAACAAGGACCATCTGGCCTGGCGAGAATTTAGCCGCTGGCGGTCTGTAAATAAACCAAATTCTTGTGGTCTGTGAATACTTGGAAGGGAAAACAAGCCCCCTTCAAGAGATGTCTCCCCTCTGAGAAGGCCAACTTCATTGCTAGCAACTCTCTGTCCCCGATGGAATAATTCCCCTCCGCTGGTGTGAAAGTTTTGGAAAAGAAGAAGCAAGGATACTTCCGACCTTGAGCATCCTTTTGAAAGAGGACTGCTCCAGCTCCAACGGAAGAGGCATCCACCTCAAATATAAAAGGCTTATCTACATCGGGGCAATGTAGAATGGGAGCGCTAGCAAAATGAGATTTAATAGAAGTGAAAGCCTTGGAGACCTCCACAGACCACAATTTGGGATTTGCTCCCTTCTTGGTGAGGGCTACCAAGGGAGCTACCAAAGTTGAGAAATGAGGAATGAACTGGCGATAATAGTTAATGAACCCCATAAAGCGCTGCACCGCTTTAAGGGAATGGGGTTCTTGCCAGTCTATCACAGCCTGTAGTTTGGCAGGATCCATAGCCAATCCTTTGGCATAGATGATAAGGCCCAGGAAAGGTAAAGACTCCTGCTCAAACACACATTTCTCCAACTTGGCGTAGAGGGAGTTAGTTCGTAAGAGGTCGAAGACTCTGCAAACATCTCTCTGATGGGAGTCAATATCTGGAGAGTAGATGAGAATGTCATCCAGATAGACTACGACCGAGGTGGAGAGCATATCCCGGAAGATATCGCTTACAAAGTCTTGGAAAACAGCTGGGGCATTACAGAGCCCAAAGGGCATCACTAGATATTCACAGTGCCCATCCCTGGTGTTAAAAGCCATCTTCCATTCGTCCCCCTCACGGATGCGAATCAGGTTGTAAGCACCCCGCAGATCTAGTTTAGTAAACACCCTTGCTCCCCGAACCCTATCAAAAAGCTCAGATATCAGGGGCAGAGGATATTTATTCTTAACAGTGATGGCGTTAAGACCCCTGTAGTCTATGCATGGATGTAGTTCTCCACTCTTCTTCTGCATGAAGAAGAACCCAGCCCTTGCAGGTGACACTGACTTTCTAATGAATCCTCTTGCCAGATTTTCCTGGATGTACTGAGACATTGTCTTCGTCTTCGGGAGAGATAATGGATACACTCAACCCCCGGGTAGGCTCAGCACCAGGCAAGAGTTCAATAAGACAGTCATAGGGGAGGTGAGGTGGAAGGGTCTCCGCGGCCCTTTTGGAGAACACATCAGCATAGGGCCAATACTGCTTGGGCAGAGAGGAAAGATCTGCGGGTACTTCTGTTGTAGCAACCTAAACACTCTCCCTCTGACATCTACCACCACAAGATTCACCCCATCCCAAAATTCTGCCTGTGGACCACTCGATATGAGGAGAGTGGTACCGTAGCCAAGGCATCCCTAACAGGACCTCATCAATTACTTCAGGAATGATGAGCAGAGATATAATCTCCTGATGAGATGGCGACAAGGACAGAGTGAAAGGGATGGTCTGGTGTGTAATCTGTGAGGGCAGTGTCGACCCATTCACCACTCGTACAGTTACTGGTTGAGCTAGCATTACCAGGGGTATTGCATGACGTTGGGCGAAGGCAGAAGACATAAAATTGCCCTCCGCCCCAGAATCCACACAGAGCTCTACCGAGTGAGTGAATGAGCCTATTGTAATTGTCCCCTTAAAGGACAATTTGGAGGCAAACGTCGCCGTGTCTAGTGTACCTCCACCTACTACCACTAGACACTGACGTTTCCTTGACCGCTGTGAACATCTGGTGGCAAGATGTCCTGACTGCTGACAAACATGGCAGACCTTGAGTGCCTGAGCGGTCCGGGACTTAGATCCGCTCGTGACATTTCCTTGGCCTCATGTGACTCAGGAACCAGGACCGGAGATTCCAAAGGTTTGGCGAAGGTGGGAGCCAGCCGAAACCTCTGCCTACACTGGGCCCGCTCTAACCTCCGCTCGTGAAAACGGAGGTCAATACGGGTAGACACAGCTATTAACTCCTCCAGTATGGCGGGAACCTCCCTTGTGGCCAAAGTGTCCTTCACGTTGTCAGCCAGCCCCCTCCAAAATATAGGGATAAGGGCTTTATCGGACCACTCCAGCTCAGATGCTAGGGTGCGGAAGTGGACGGCAAAATGGCTGACCAAGGACGAGCCCTGAGTCAATGCCAACAGTTGGAGCGCCGTATCATGGGTGACTCAAGGCCCTAAAAAGACCTGTTTTAGAGTGCTCAAGAACAGCGGAGCACTCTGCACCACATGATCGCCACGCTCCCACAGTGGCGTAGCCCACTCCAACGCCCTGTCCGACAGGAGAGACACAATAAATCCCACCTTTGCCCGCTCTGTGGGGAAACGTGCGGCCAGAAGCTTGAGATGTATAGAGCACTGGCTCACGAAACCCCTACAAGATCTATCTCCAGAAAATTTCTCTGGCAGCGGGAGGCGAGATAGAGCCGGAGCAGGAGTGACAGTGGACAAGGTAGCTGCAGCTACGCTAGCAGCCTGAACAGCAACTGCAGTATCATCCACAGCTGAGGTTGAGCGCTCGAGAGCCGCCAACCTACCCTCCAGCTGCTGGATGTACCACAAGGATTTCTGTTTATCCGCCATTTACTAGCCAGACCCTGGCACTAGTATTCTGTTAGGGCTAGCAGAACACACAGAGTAAATATATATGTTTATTATTATTGATGCGTTCGCAGCCCGGGGTCCACCGTGCAGGGGAACCTGCTGCTGGTAAATGGTGGCACTATTTAGCGGTATAGACTAGCTCTGTTACTTCACAGAGTAGCCGTGAAAGGAAAGCACTGCGCCCTGTTAGATTTTAGAGGAGCACAGGCTAACTGCCCAACAGAGAGCAGTCAGTGGTCATGCATGCACACAATCTCCTCACCGGAGGTTTCGGTATTCTAAGGGCTTATTGCAACCAGATCCCTCAATACACTCAAACACACAATCTCCTCACCGGAGGTGCCGGTATTCTAGGGGCTTATTTCAGCCGGGTCCCTGAATACAATCTCACATGACCACACTGGTGCAAAGCACATAACTCAGAAAGATACTAGCGCATGGCCGTGCGGACATGCACACCTTTTATAGCTGCAGCAACTACAGGACCTTCCAAAAAAGGACCAATGAGAAGCTGCCACAGAACTTGAGCAACTTCAGGACCTTCCTAGAGTACCAATGGGAATAGCTGCAGTACCTAAGCATGTGACCCTTGATCTCCAATGAGAGATCTTACCCTGGGCATGCTCAGAAGGGGAAAAGTAGGACTTAGTCCCAAAGATGTCTGTTCGCTGCTGACCAGTACTGGCTATAATGGCAGAAGCTTCAAAGGCAGCAGTAACCCTTCGCACAGTGTCAGACTGAGCATGATGCTGCAACCGACTCCTCCGCTGAGCAGGCTCCACTGCGGCAGGAGAAGAATGGGAGACTGCAGCTGAGATGGCTCAAGATTCCTCCTGTGCAGAGGCAGGAACTTGACCCCTAACATGTGGTCCACTCCTATTTGCAGATTATCTCTAAATCATTAATATTTTGAGGCTGTCGCTTGGCAACTCGTAACTTCAACTCCCTCCATAGGTTTTCTATGCGATTAAGGTCTGGAAACTGGCTAGGCCACTCCATAACCTTAATGTGTTTCTTTTTGCGCCACTCCTCCTTTGTTGCCTTGTCTATATGTTTTGGGTCATTGTCTTGCTGGAAGACCCAGCCATGACAAATGAGTCAGAATTTTACGGCACTTGGCTCCATTCATTCTCCCATTGATGCGATGAAGTAGTCCTGTGCCCTTAGCAGAGAAAAAACCCCAAAACATAATGTTTCCACCTCCATGCTTGACAGTGGGGACGGTATTCTATGGCTCATAGGCAGCATTTATCTTCCTCTAAACACAGCGAGTTAAGTTAATGCCAAATACCTCATTTTTTGTCTCATCTGATCACAGTACCTTTTCCCAATCACTCACAGAATCATCCAGGTGTTAATTGGCAAACTTAAGATGGGCCTGCACATGTGCCTTCTTGAGCAGTAGGACCTTGTGGGCACTACAGGATTTTAAACTTTTATGGTGCAATGTGTTACCAATGGTTTTCTTGGTGACTGTGGTGTGAGCTGCCTTGAGATCATTAACAAGTTCCCCTCATGTTCGTAGTTTTAGGCTGATCTATCATCTTCCTCATGATCAAGGATACCCCACTAGGTGAGATTTTGCATGGTGCCCCAGATCAATGTTGATTGACAATTATTTTGTATGTCTTCCATTTTCTAACTAATGAACCAACAGTTGTCTCCTTCTCACCCAGCATCTTACTTATGGCTTTGTAGCACCTTCCAGCTTTGTGCAGGTCTATGATCTTGTCCCTGACATCCTTATAAAGCTCTTAGGCCTTGCCCATGTTGTAGAGGTTAGAATCTGACTACTTAGTTGAGTCTGTGGACTGGAGTATTTTATAACGGTGACAGCTGTCTTTAATACAGGTAACGACTACGAGTTGATTAGGAGCATCTAACTGGTCTGTAGGAGCCAGAACTCTTAATGGTTGGTAGGGGATCAAATACTTATTTCTCACTAAGCAAAAAAAATTATATTATTTATACAATGTGATTTTCTGGATTTATTTTTGATATTCTATCTTTCAATGTTAAAATTAATCTACCCTTAAAATTATACACTGTTCATTTCTTTGTCACTGGCAAAAGGGATCAAACACTTCTTTTCCCCACTGTAGGGGCCTTTCTCTTTAAGATTAACGTGCACAATACAAGTTAATTAATCGGGTTATAGACTATAACAGGTATGTGTTCTTTTCATTGTTTTTAGCATACGAATGGGGCCTAACCCTGTTTGCATCACTAATTGAACAGATAGCAATCTATCTATATAACCGTCTAAGGGGTAATTCCATCTGTTTGTCAGTCACGGAAATCCCGGGTCGCTGATTGGTCACGACCTACCGGCTGTGACCAATCAGCGACGGGCACAGTCCAGCCGTGAATTCACCTTTCCTACTCCCCTCCAGTCAGTGCCCCCTCCCTACTGCCCTCCAGTCAGTGCCCCCATAGCGGTTTAGCAGTCCGTTACACGGACTGAGTTACACTGCCGCATAACGCGGTGTAATGCAGTCCGTTAACACTGCTATTAACTCTGTGTGACCAACTTATTACTATTGATGCTGCCTATGCAGCATCAATAGTAAAAAGATCTAATGTTAAAAATAATAAAAAAAATAAAAACTCATTATATTCTCACATTCCGGCGCCTTTCCCACTCCTCGCGATGCTCCAGTCCCAAGAATCCATTGCAGCAATGACCGGAGATGATGTAGCGGTCTCGCGAGACTGCTACATCATCACGTGTTATTGCCGCAATGCATTACTGGGAACAGAGCATCACAATGAGCATCGCTAAAGGCCTGGGCTAGATCCGGTGGCAACCGGAAGGTGAGTATATAACTATTTTTTATTTTAATTCTTTTTTTAACAGGGATATGGTGCCCACATTGCTATATACTACGTGGGCTGTGTTAGATACTGCGTGGGCTGTGCTATATACTATGTGGCTGTGCAATATACTACTTGGCTGTGTTATATACTACATGGGCTGTGCTATATACTACGTCTCTGTGCTATATACTACGTGGCCTGTGTTATATACAACATGGGCTGTGTTATATACTATGTTGGCTGTGTTATCTACTGCATGGGCTGTGTTATATACTACATGGGCTGTGTTATATACTGCGTGAGCTGTGCTATATACTACTATACATATTCTAGAATACCCAATGCATTAGAATCGGGCCACCATCTAGTATTTATATAATTGGTAGAAAATGGGGCCATTTTATCTGGCAATGAACAGCTATTGTACGCTTAATACATATTTCATTTATATCATTTACTAGTATTTCCAGAAATATATAGACTTTATATATCAAAAGTAAAGCTGTTCTGGATTGTACCTCACTCAGAATGCACCAAAAAACTTTAACTATTTCTTAGAGCAAAACTTTGTTCACACGTTAGAGCCATATCTAAACTATAGCATTACAAGAACTCAAAGTTTGATCAACATAGCCTATATTATAAAGCTGGTGGGTTGCTATTAAAAAAATATATTTTTCTTGGAGACATGAAGGAGGGAATTAAAAGTGCAAATAAGGATTATTTAATCTTTTGAAAATATTTAGATGACTAACTGACCATTTACCATAACTTAGTAGTTGTTTGTAGAAAATAAACTAAAATTCTTTAAAACACAGTATCTCACAGACCAGCATGGGCTATTTTATTTATGTATAATATAAATGTGCATACAAAATAAATTCAGCAGGCTACACAATAAAGTTTTCCCATATGTGAAGTTGGTTTCTTCCTACGCAGTCACTTTAAAAGCAATTGAAGCAATTTTCTGAAGTAAACAATAAAAAAAGTGTTGGCTCAATCTGTATTCATACCTTTTTCCACTACTTTCCAGTAGTGAATCCTAACTTTTGTATATCAAAGTCATGGTAACTGTAAAGAAAAGTCTCTTCTTAACCCCTTCACCCCGAAGCCTGTTTTCACCTAACTGACACGGCCAATTTTTACAATTCTGACCACTGTCACTTTATGAGGTTATAACTCTGAAACGCTTCAACGGATCCTGCTGATTCTGACATTGTTTTCTCGGGACATATTGTACTTCATGATAGTGGCAAAATTTCTTTGATATTACTTGCGTTTATTTGTGAAAAAAACAGAAATTTGGTGAAAATTTTGAAAATTTTGAAATTTTCAAACTTTGAATTTTTATACCCTTGCATTAGAGACTCATATCGCACAAATTAGGTAATAAATAACATTTCCCACATGTCTACTTTACATCAGCAAAATTTTGGAACCAAATTTTTTTCCGTTAGGGAGTTATAAGGGTTAAAAGTTAAACAGCGATTTCTCATTTTTGCAACAACCTTTACAAAACCATTTTTTTTAGGGACCACATCACATTTGAAGTCACTTTGAGGGGTTTATAGGATTTAAAATACCCAAAAGTGACACCATTCTGAAAACTACACCCCTTGAGGTACTCAAAACCACATTCAAGAATTTTATTAACCCTTCAGGTGCTTCACAGGAATTAACGGAATGTGGAAGGAAAAAATTAACAGTTAACTTTTTTTCCACATAATGATCTTTTAGCAACAATTTTTTCATCTTCACAAGTATAAAAGGAGAAAATGGACCACTAAAGTTGTTGTGCAATTTCTCCTGAATACACCGATACCCCATATGTGGGGGAAAACCACTGTTTGGGCGCATGGCAGGGCTCGGAAGGGAAGGAGCGCCATTTGACTTTTTGAAACCAAAATTGGCTGGAATTGAGATCGGACACCATGTCGCGTTTGGAGAGCCACTGATGTACCTAAACAGTGGAAAACCGCCACAAGTGACCCCATTTTGGAAACTAGACACTTCAAGGAACTTATCTGGCTATGTTGTGAGCACTTTGAACCCCCAGGTGCTTCACAGAAGTTTAGAACATAGAGGCGTGAAAATAAAAAATAAAAAAATCAAATTTTTTCCCCAAAAATGATCTTTTAGCAACAATTTCTTTATCTTCACAAGTGTAAAAGGAGAAAATGGACCACTAAAGTTGTTGTGCAATTCATCCTGAATACACTGATACCCCATATGTGGGGAAAACCACTGTTTGGGCGCATGGCAGGGCTCGGAAGGGAAGGAGCGCCATTTGACTTTTTCAAACCAAAATTGGCTGGAATTGAGATCGGACACCATGTCGCGTTTGGAGAGCCCCTGATGTACCTAAACAGTGGAAAACCGCCATAAGTGACCCCATTTTGGAAACTAGACCCTTCAAGGAACTTATCTAGCTATGTTGTGAGCACTTTGAACCCCCAGGTGCTTCACAGAAGTTTAGAACATAGAGGCGTGAAAATAAAAAATCACATTTTTTCCCCAAAAATGATCTTTTAGCAACAATTTCTTTATCTTCACAAGTGTAAAAGGAGAAAATGGACCACTAAAGTTGTTGTGCAATTTATCCTGAATACACTGATACCCCATATGTGGGGGAAAACCACTGTTTGGGCGCACGGCAGGGCTCGGAAGGGAAGGAGCGCCATTTGACTTTTTCAAACCAAAATTGGCTGGAATTGAGATCGGACACCATGTCGCGTTTGGAGAGCCCCTGATGTACCTAAACAGTGGAAAACCGCCACAAGTGACCCCATTTTGGAAACTAGACCCTTCAAGGAACTTATCTAGCTATGTTGTGAGCACTTTGAACCCCCAGGTGCTTCACAGAAGTTTAGAACATAGAGGTGTGAAAATAAAAAATCAAATTTTTTCCCCAAAAATGATCTTTTAGCAACAATTTCTTTATCTTCACAAGTGTAAAAGGAGAAAATGGACCACTAAAGTTGTTGTGCAATTTATCCTGAATACACTGATACCCCATATGTGGGGGAAAACCACTGTTTGGGCGCACGGCAGGGCTCGGAAGGGAAGGAGCGCCATTTGACTTTTTCAAACCAAAATTGGCTGGAATTGAGATTGGACACCATGTCGCGTTTGGAGAGCCCCTGATGTACCTAAACAGTGGAAAACCACCACAAGTGACACCATTTTGGAAACTAGACCCTTCAAGGAACTTATCTAGCTATGTTGTGAGCACTTTGAACCCCCAGGTGCTTCACAGAAGTTTAGAACATAGAGGTGTGAAAATAAAAAATCAAATTTTTTCCCCAAAAATGATCTTTTAGCAACAATTTCTTTATCTTCACAAGTGTAAAAGGAGAAAATGGACCACTAAAGTTGTTGTGCAATTTATCCTGAATACACTGATACCCCATATGTGGGGGAAAACCACTGTTTGGGCGCACGGCAGGGCTCGGAAGGGAAGGAGCGCCATTTGACTTTTTCAAACCAAAATTGGCTGGAATTGAGATTGGACACCATGTCGCGTTTGGAGAGCCCCTGATGTACCTAAACAGTGGAAAACCACCACAAGTGACACCATTTTGGAAACTAGACCCTTCAAGGAACTTATCTAGCTATGTTGTGAGCACTTTGAACCCCCAGGTGCTTCACAGAAGTTTAGAACATAGAGGCGTGAAAATAAAAAAATCAAATTTTTTCCCCAAAAATGATCTTTTAGCAACAATTTCTTTATCTTCACAAGTGTAAAGGGAGAAAATGGACCACTAAAGTTGTTTTGCAATTTCTCCTGAATACACCAATACCCCATATGTGGGGGAAAACCACTGTTTGGGCACACGTTGGGGCTTGGAATGGAATAAGTGACGTTTTGGATTGCAGACTTTGATGGAATAGTCTGCGGGCGTCATGTTGTGTTTGCAGAGCCCCTAATGTGCCTCAACAGTGGAAATCTCCCACAAGTGACCCCATTTTGAAAACTGGACCTCCCAAGGAATTTATTTAGATATGTGGTGAGCACCGTAAACCTCCAAGTGCCTCACCAGTGACCCCGTTTTGGAATCTGGACCTCCCAAGGAATTTATTTAGATATGTGATGAGCACCGTAAACCTCCAAGTGCCTCACCAGTGACCCCGTTTTGGAAACTACACCCCTGAAGGAATATATCTAGAGGCATAGTTTTATAGTATTGATTTTAATTCTTTTGGTTTTACTGGTGTATGAATTTATAATGTGGTGTTATGTGTAAGATGTGTTCGGTACATCAGATAATAAAAGTGTGTTGTGTCAACAGGGTATAAACTAATTTTATTAATTTGTGGACGTGTGGTATGCTTTGAAGCAATCCTTAATGCAAAGGCCAGGTTTCTCAGGGCAGGTTTCACAATGGTAAATTGTATCCTTTCGGATTCCCCTCTTGGAACATACTCTGCACCGTTTTTGTGATCGTCCTGTCCTCGCTGTTTGGGGAACCTGTCCTGGGAAATGTTGACCTGGGACAATACGGGCACTATCAGATTCAGAAGTACGGGGACCCTCACCTCCCTGTGTGCCAAACATTAGGGCCTTGATGACTACCTCCTGAAACTGAAGGAAGGTCCCCCCCGTATTGCCTGTAGATCGGAACAGCACAAATGCATTGTACATTGCCATCTGTACAATGTGCACGGCCAATTTTTTGTACCATACGTAAGATTTTCGCATGGCACTGTATGGTTGGAGGACCTGATCTGAGAGATCCACACCCCCCATGTACCGATTGTAATCCAGGATACAATCTGGCTTTGGGACTTGTGTTGTGGTCCCACGAACAGTGACAAGGGTGCTGTTGTCACAGTGTATGGTGGTCAGGATAAGGACATCCCTTTTGTCCTTATACTTGACCACCAGCATGTTGTCGCTGCATTTGGCTCTGCTTTCCCCTTTTCTCAGCATTTGTCCAATTAGAGGCTTAGGGAGGCCACGCTGATTTTTTCGCACGGTGCCACATGCAGCTGTACCTCTGGCAGAGAGGGCCTTAAAGAGTGGGATGCTGGTGTAAAAGTTATCAATGTAGAGGTGATAACCCTTATCCAGCAGTGGGTGCAGCAATTCCCACACAATTTTCCCACTCAGCCCCAGGATGGGGGGGCATTCAGGAGGGTTAATCTGGGTGTCCTTACCCTCGTAGACCCTAAATCTGTGGGTGTACCCTGAGGTACTCTCGCACAGTTTGTACAGCTTTATTCCGTACCTGGACCTCTTACTGGGCAGGTACTGTCGGAATTTTAGCCTCCCTTTGAAATGAACCAGAGATTCATCAATAGCGATGTCCCTCTGGGGTGTGTACGCCTCAGCAAATTTTCTGCTGAAGTGTTCAATCACTGGCCGAATTTTATATAGACGATCAAAGTTTGGATCGTCTTGGGGAGGACACTGCGCATTATCACTGAAATGCAAAAATTTTTGGATCCCTTCAAATCGTGTCCTTTTCATGGCCATGCGGAATACCGGTGTACTGTAGAGAATTTCAGTACTCCAGTATTGCCGAAGCTCTGGCTTTTTGATTATGCCCATATGCAGCACAATTCCCCAAAATGTCATCATCTCTGCTGCATTTACGGGGGTCCATCTGGCGTGTGATGACGTGGGATTTTGGGTGAAAAATTGATGGGCATAAAGGTTCGTCTGGGCCACCATAAGATTTATTATTTCATCACTGAAAAAGAATTTGAAGAAGTCAATTTCAGTGAGGCCAGTCGTGTCAAACTGGATTCCTGAGCTGCTGCTGAAATCCGGAATGACGGGCTGAAAATTTTCAGGGGGTGCAATCCATACGGGATCGATTGCTGCAGGAGTTGCCTGGGTCCTTCGGCGCCTTGTTGGGGGTCCTTCCTCACCAGATGAGGAGGATGATGATGATGAGGAGGAGGAATAGAGGAATGTGGGATCTTCCTCACTGGCTGTATCCGTGTCGGACGCAAGGATGGCGTAAGCCTCCTCTGGTGAATAGCGCCTTGTTGACGAATGGGCCATTTTTTTTCCCAAACCCTGGGGATGTGTGTGTAAGTGGTGCTTTTACACGTGTAATGTGTGGGGCTTTTGTATAGGGTAGTCTTTATTATAACCAATCAGAGAGAAAAAACAAGTAGTGAGAAAAAATGTAGAAGAAACAAGAAAAAAAGATGAAAAGAAAAATCAGATGTAAAAAAATAAGTTTGTATAAAAAAAGTATAAATTTACCGTACGCAACTAAATCTTTTTTTTGCAAAAGAAAAAACGAACGCCACTAACAGTGTGACGTACGCTCCCCTAATGAACGCGCTAAAAATTAGATGACGCAACTATTCTTTTTACAAAAGAAGAGCGAACGCCACTAACAGTGTGACGTACGCTCCCCTAATGAACGCGCTAAAAATTAGACGACGCAACTAATTATTCTTTTTACAAAAGAAGAGCGAACGCCACTAACAGTGTGACGTACGCTTCCCTAATGAACGCGCTAAAAATTAGACGACAAAACTAATTATTCTTTTTACAAAAGAAGAGCGAACGCCACTAACAGTGTGACGTACGCTCCCCTAATGAACGCGCTAAAAATTAGACGACGCAACTAATTATTCTTTTTACAAAAGAAAAGCGAACGCCACTAACAGTGTGACGTACGCTCCCCTAATGCACTAGAGATTATCCGGCGATTGCAGATTTTTTTTATGCAAAAAAGACGCTACCTCCTCACCTATAAAACTACTCTGTACGATTTTTTTTTTTCTAAAAGATGATCGGTCATCACTAACGCTGTGACGCCGGCTACACTAACACGCTACCACTAAACTACTCTGTCCAATTTTTTTTTTCTCTGAAAAAAAAGACCGGTCGTCACTAACTCTGTGACACCAGCTAATCTACGTCTAAAACTACACTGTACTAACTACTATTATTATATTTTTGTAAAAAAAATCGGACGTCGCTTAGACTGCAATGTCCGCTACGCTAACTAGCTAAAGAAAAAAAAAGTCCTGTAGCGCAGTCTCTGATCAGCAGCGATACTGATCAAAGAGCTGCGGACACAGGAAGAGCACAAAATGCTCTGCGCGGGACGCCACGCACAGGAAAAAAAGCGCAAAAAAGTGCGCTAAAAATTGAATTGGAGGGGGGAGGGGGGTACTGGAACAGGGATGGGGGGACGTCACCAAACAGTGACGCCGGCTACGCTACCTTGTTACGTCTAAAACTACACTGTACTAACTACTATTTTTTTTCTAAAAAAAAAAAAAACGGACGTTGCTTAGACTGCAACGTCCGCTACGCTAACTAGCTAAAAAAAAAAAGTCCTGTGGCGCAGACTCTGATCAGCAGCGATACTGATCAGAGGGCTGCGGACACAGGAAGAGCACGAATGCTCTGCGCGGGACGCCGCGCACAGGAAAAAAAGCGCAAAAAAGTGCGCAAAAAATTTCAATTGGAGGGTGGGGGAGGGGGAGGGAGGGGGTACTGGAACAGGGATGGGGGATGGGAAAGGGATGGGGGAGGTGCTGCTGCTGCTGCTGTGATCACAGGTCTCACACAGCAGCAGGTGGCAGCAGAGAGCACACAGCACAGAGCACGGAGCTGGAGCAGCACACAGCACAGGAGGCAGGAGATCGCCGGGACGATCGCACTGGCCACCAATGATTCCTTCACTCAGGTGACACAGAGGGGCTTAGACCACCGCTCTGCACGCCAAATCTGAGAGAAAGATGGCGTGCAGGGCGGTGATCGGTATTTTAAATTAACCCCTTTGGCGCTGATTGGCTAGAAGCTATTGTTCAGCCAATCAGCGCCATAGGGGTTAATCAGGTGAGGTGACGTGGCGATCACCCCACCTACTGTGACGGCTGTGATTGGTGCGACGTCACACAGCATCAATCACAGCCTGTCACGTTTTTGTTTTTTTTTTCCTTAACTTTATTGTAATTTCGCTGTGATTGGCTGGTCAGAATTGACCAGCCAATCACAGCGATCGCTGATGCGGGGGGGGGCGGTGCAACCCCCCGGAGCTACGTGCAGGGATGTCTGCTGTCAGGGACAGCAGCCATCGGGTCCCGATCACCGCGCGATGCGACGCGGTGACCGGAAAATGGCGGTGCCATACTAGTACTGCGGCTGTCAGTAATGCAGTGCCGGCAGCGCAGTACTAGTACGGCGCATGTCGGGAAGGGGTTAAATAAGACATATTCTATTCAAATGGCTCTATATGTAAAAGGAATGGATTATGCCATTAGGTACAATGGAGAATTAAACTTTAGGAGACTGTCATAGAGGAAAATTAAAATCCATAAAGACATCTCCAGAGAGGGGACATATCACCCTCAATTGAACATATGGGATTAATTATAACTGGGGAACTGAGGAACTAATTATAACTGAGAAAGTAAGAAACTAAATATAACTGGGAAAGTGAAAGGTGACACTCCAATCTCAATTGAAGTAGGGGCCTTCTCCCATTAACAGTTAATTACAGCAGAGATCTCCTTTGGGAGCCAGTCTCTAAGCCCAGGATTTGTGTATTCAGAGGAAGAAAAGTACAGGAGTTACCTCTGTTCAAATGATTGTTCTCAGACCTTTTGGATCTAGTGGTCAGTTATGAATATTGGTGTCAAGACCATTCTAATCCGCCAAATTTAACACTTAACATCGGGCCTATGAATCATTCTAACCAGGCCATGTTTCATCTCTATAGAAAGGTAAAATCATGATAGGAAGCATGACAACAATATCTACCGCCGGGCACCTTCAGGGGCAAAAATATCCTGAAAGTTAAGGATCTGATAAAATTTTAACAAACTTAGCACATCCCACAACCAGCCCCCACATGAGCTCAAGGATGGTATGAGGGCATATCCTTGATCTAATAAAAATCAGAGTTTGTGTTTCTGCCATTTGTTAGTCTGGGAAGTTACAGCTTGCTGTGGGTTCTGTCCATTTTTCTAAAGAGTACCTGCCACAGCTAAGCTCTGAGCCATTTCAATAACATCAGGTTTAGTAATTTTCTTTTGTTATCCCTTTTATGTCATGTCATTGTATAAACCATATTGACTTGTCTCCATTTTGTATCATTTTTGTATAGTTTTTATAAACACTGCCTAGTTTTCCAGATTACCGTGTATACTCGAGTATAAGCCGACCCGAGTATAAGCCGAGACCCCTAATTTTGCCACAAAAAACTGGGAAAACTTAATGACTCGAGCATAAGCCTAGGGTGGAAAATGCAGCAGCTACCGATGTCAAAAATAAAAGTAGATACCAATAAAAGTAAAATGAATTGAGACATCAGTAGGCTAAGTGTTTTTAATATCCATATTGAATCAGGAGCCCCATATAATGCTTCATACAGTTCATGATGGGCCCCATAAGATGCTCCATATTAAAATATGCCAAATATAATGCTGCACAAATGTTGAATATGACCCCATAAGATGCTCCATACAGACATTTGCCCCATACAATGCTGCACAAATGCTGATTATGGCCCCATAAGATGCTCCATAGACACATTTCCCCCATATAATGCTGCACAAATGCTGATTACGGCCCCATTAGATGCTCCATAGACACATTTCCCCCATATAATGCTGCACAAATGCTGATTATGGCCCCATAAGATGCTCCATAGAGATATTTGCCCCTATATAATCCAGCACATGGCCCCATAAGATGCTCCATAGAAATATTTGCCCCATATAACGCTGCACATGGCCCCATAAGATGCTCCATAGATATATTTGCCCCATATGCTGTTGCTGCAATTTAAAAAAAAATTCACATACTCACCTCTCGTCGCTCAGGCCCCCGGCACTTGCTATACTCACCTTTCCCGTTGGACCATCGGCGCTGCTGTGGCTTCCACATCCTCTGCACTGACTGATCAGGCAGAGAGCGGGCACACTAATCGCATCATCGCGCCCTCTGACCTGAGCGTTACTGTAGAGGACGCAGAAGACACAGCAGCGCCGATGGTGGATAGAGGGACAGGTGAATATAGCTCACTGCCCCTGCCATACCTGCTCCCGGCATGGTCCCTGGACATCCCTGGTTCTCCGGGCGCCGGCAGCTTCTTCCTGTACTGAGCGGTCACATGGTACCGCTCATTACAGTAATGAATATGCAGCTCCACCCCTATGGGAGTGGAGTCGGATCCATATTCATTACTGTAATGAGCGGTACCATGTTACCGCTCAATACAGGAAGAAGCTGTCAGTGCCTGGAGAACCAGGGACATCCAGGGACAGCGCCAGGAGCAGGTGAGTATTATTAGACAGCTTCGGCTCCCCTTCCCTGCCGACCCCTGGGAATGACTCGAGTATAAGCCGAGAGGGGCAATTTCAGCCTAAAAAAATGGGCACAAATTCTCGGCTTATACTCGAGCATATACAGTAGCTATATATAAGATTGAATAGCTCTGTTCCATTTATTCTGTAAATTGCCTCCATAAACTTTTATGTATCCTGTAATGGGAGTCCAATAAACCTGAATGGTTGGCGGTAGTAGCTGGTAGTTCATTTTGTTATTGTGATGTTGGCTGTTGTGAATTCCGTTCTCGAACTCCCTCCTGTGGTCATGAATGGTACTTCGGTGAGTTCTGTCCGTGGATTCCCTCTGGTGGCTGTGAGTGGAGCTGCTGGTTCTGAGATTCCTTCCCCACCTGCCCTCGTTTAGGGCTAGGCTGGATTCTCTATTTAACTCCACTCAGATCATTACTCCATGCCAGCTGTCAATGTTCTAGTACTGGTTCAGATCTCTCCTGGATCTTTCTGAGGACCTGTCTACTCCAGCGAAGCTAAGTTCCTGCTTGTTCATTTGTTACATATGGTTTTTCTTGCTAAGTTCTAGTCCAGCTTGCTATCATGAAACTGCCTGGCTAGCTGGAAGCTCTGGGGGTGCAGAGTGGCACTACCGCACCGTGAGTCGGTGCGGGGGTATTTTTTGCACACTATGCGTGGTTTTGTAGTTTTTTGTGTTGACCGCAAAGATCCCTTTTCTATCCTCAATCTGTTTAGTTAGACTGGCCTCCCTTTGCTAAAGCCTATTTCATCCTGTGTTTGTGATTTCCTCTTAACTCACAGTCAATACTTGTGGGGGGCTGCTTTTACCTTTGGGGAAATTTCTCTGAGGCAAGTGAGGCTTTGTTTCCTTTCTTTAGGGGTAGTTAGCTCTTAGGCTGTGAAGAGGCGTCTAGGCAGAGTCAGGCACGCTCCACGGCTATTTCTAGTTGTGTTGATAGGAGTAGGGTTTGCGGTCTGCAGAGTTCCCATTTCCCCAGAGCTCGTCCCGATTCCGTGTTTAACTATCAGGTCATTCCTGGTGCACCTAACCACTAGGTCCATAACAGTTGGCATTGACAGTATGGTTGTATACATATATACATAGGAATTGAAGGTGTATATACCATATGCTCTCTGAGAGTTCCCCAATTACTGGCCTAGTAGTGGAGGCAGCCACGACCTCATCCATCACTCATCACTCACATAATTGTCCTGATGATTGGAGACAGGAGATTGCGTCTCTTTGACAAAATGGTGACAGTAGTGGAATCTGTGCGACCCTCCCGGTGTTCTCCATGACAGAGATTTATATTAATATTTGCTTACCATCCTAGTGATTAGAGTTGAGCAAATTTGTTTGGGTCCTCGCTTATCTGACAAGCAATAGCGCTTACCAAATGAGCTGCAGAGGGAACCCGGATACATGGAGCGCTCCGGCTGATCAACTGTCCGGCGCTGCAGCTGCATGTGTCACAACTGTGTCACTGTCACAGCACATGCATGGAAAGCCTGTATGTTGGGCGTGCTCCATGTATCTTGGTTCCCTCTGCAGCTTATTCGGTAAGCGCTATAAGTTGCCGAATAAGCGGGGACCCGAACAAATTTGCTCAACTCTACTAGTGATGCCAGAAATACATTTGAATGTCATAAAAAAGTTACAGAGGCTTATTTTTAATTAAGTTTGTATGCCAGAAAAATGTTTGTGAGCTACCAGATCGTAGAGAAGAGTGAATCTATCCATAACAAGTTGAATTGGTTACATTCTGATGAATCCAAAATTCTGGTGATTCGATTCACATGATTCCAACAACATTTCGACTGGCTGACCATCATTTTAATGGATTCATTTGAGAGCTATGAAGAGGTTAAATAACAAATAATAAATTATACTCACCTATGACAAACCCTCACCTGACTCCTTATGTCATCTTAACAGCAACTATCTGATCTTTCGTGCATTGCCACCTTTTGACTGTGTGGGTCTCAACAACAGAAGAACGAAAGATCCACCAAAGAAGCATCGTCAGTTTTGGCCCTACGACTGGGGAGTATAATGTGGCTGTTTTTACTATATAATCTCTCTGATTGTTATACTTTGGGTTCTGAAGAGAGCTTAATGCATAATAAATTACTTTTCCCAACAATCGGGGCACATTCAATTAAGAACTCATTTATTTGAACTAAATTAAATCTGCCTGCTGCTTTGAGCAAATCAGCCAAAATGAATTTCTGGTGATTTGTTCATCTCTATTCATAACTTAGTGACTAAAAAGGTTTTTTCCCTTTAAATATACTCATCGCCTATCCAAGCAACAAACAATGACCTTCAAAATGGGGGGCCACGAAGTTGACTGTGTGAATAGAGCAGTAGTGTGCATGTATGACCATCACTCTATTTACTTTCTATCGGACATTACTGCTCCATTCACATAGCAGAATTTTGGACCCATAAAATATATGGCTCATAAAATATCAATTACCTTATTTATGCGACCTATATGTTACTTCAGAATTCAACCCTTTGTGATTGCTTCATGGCACATACAGTTGCCTCCACCTTGCTATGCTTCTAGACATAGCAAGATAAATTCCTCATAATGTGAAACTTTAATTAATTTAATTAATAACTAGAGATGGGCAGACACCTGGATTTTCAGGTCTGGTGGGTTCGGCCTAATAGTTACAAAAAGATCGGGTTCAGGTACCAGAATAGTACCCAGAACCTTATTCACTTGAATGAGGGCCCAAACATCCAGCATTTGCCACACTGTCATGTGCATGACAGCGCGGCAAACACTGCTTCTGATTGGCGTTGAAATTATCCCACCAGAGAGTCGCTGTTCCATGCTGTCAAAAGACAGCGTAAGCGCTCAGCTGTTATCATAGGTTTAAAGTTTACCTCTGGACTGGTGTCAGCTGATGGGACTGCTGTTCCGATCATCTGAAGCCTGCTACCGCTAATTTCAATGAGAGGAGGAGCAGATGATGGGAGTATTCATCAGCCGGCACCTGCGTTGTAAAAAAAAATAATTTAAAAATAAAGCGACATGGGTTCCCCTGTATATGTGATAACCAGCCTTGTTAAAGCAGACAGCTGAGGGCTGGTATTCTCAAGCTGATAAGGGGCCATGGATATTGCCCCCCCAGCCCAAAAAATAGCAGCCCGCAACTGCCCAGAAAAGGCACATCTATTAGATGCTCCAATTAGGGTGTTTTGCCCGGCTCTTCCCACTTGACCTGTAGCAGTGGCAAGTGGGGTTCACATTTGTGGGGCTTTTGTAACCTTTGTATTGTCCGGTGACACTTAACCTATGGCTTAGTAATGGAGATGCATCTATAAGACTCCTATCCATTACTAATCCTATAGATGTATGGTAAAAAAAACACACAGCCAGAATAAAATATTTTATTTGAAATAAAACTAAATGCACTTTTACCTTTTTTTTAAAAAATAAATACAGTTATACTCACCTATCGCCTATTCCACTGAAGCCCTCATCTTCTTTAATAAAACAAAAATAAAAAACTACAATATCCCTCACCTATCATTCATTCTGTCCCACGCCGTAATCCATGTCTGGGGGATAAACAGTTTTCAACCTATCTGGTGTCAAGATGCGACTGTCCAGGCTGACAACTGTTGACTGAACTGTTAATAGCACCGTCTCTGTGACTGGCGGTGATGTCATTGAGGTTGCCCCTGGTCACTGAGGCTGCATTCCCAGCCAGGTTAAAATGCAGGGACCTCACATTGCAAGCAGGGATCTCACCGAGGTCACCGCAGTTCAACCTGGCTGGAAACGCAGTCTTAGTGACCAGAGGTAGCCTCGATGATGTCACTTAGGCTGCACTCTCAGAAGTTCAGTCACCGATAGTTCTCAGCTTTGGTGGAATACGCGTTAGGTGAGTATAACTGTGTTTGTTATTCTTAGATAAAATACATTATTCTTGCTGTGTTTATTTTATTTACCATACAACTATAAGATTAGTAATGGATAGGTGTTTTTTAGACGCCATGGGCTTGATGTCACCGGACAATACAAAGGTGACATCAACCCCACAAATATGAACAGCTATAGGGCAAGTGGGAAGAGCCAGGCAAAGTACCAGAATTGGCGTATCTTATAGCTGTGCCTTTTCTTGGCACCTGCAGGCTACTATTTTTAGGCTGGGGGACCAATATACATGGCTTCTTAAAAGCCTGAGAATACCATCCCCTAAAGCTATCTGATTTAGCATGGCTGGTTGTCTAAAATGGGGGGACCCCACATCTTTTTAAAAAATTATTTATTTAAATAATTAAAAAATATGGCATGGGGACTCTTCTATTCTTGATAACCAACCTTGCTCAAGCTGACAGCTGAGGGTTGCAGCACCCAGCTGTGAGCTTTGTCTGGCTGGTTATCAAAAATACAGGGGAACCCATGCCATTTTTTTATTATTATTTATTTACAGCAAAGGAGCCAGCTAATGAATATGCCTATCAGCTGCTCCTGCTCACCCTGTTATTAGTGGCAGCAGGCGTTGGATGATGGGAGCAGTTGTTCCATCAGCTGACATCAGTCACCGGAGGTAAACTATATACCTCTGATCAGAGCTGAATGCTCACGCTGTCTTTCGACAGCATGGTAAACACAGCTCTATGACCGGTGGGGATGATTTCACCACTGATCAGAAGCAGTATATGGACATGACAGAATGACAAGCACCTGGTGTTCGGACAGCCAAACCCGAACAGTGAGAGTATGTATCCATGGTCCAGAAGCTCTGCACTTTGGACGCAGTGGATACCCCGCTCCGCCCAAAGCACTGGCCCCTGTTGTATGCGCGGTGATTCTGGATGTGTTCATTGAACACATGCAGAATCACCGCATCGTATTCATAGACCGGGTTATTCATCTTGCAGAGACAGAGCATCACTGCAAGATAAATAGACATGCTGAGGTCAGTAAAGACGCGCCGCATGTCCGGATATGCAGGGCCACCGGATGCGGCCCTGCACGCATAGTGGAGATGAGATTTCATAAAATCCCCTCCACTATGCTGTAACATTGGGACGCTGCTGATTGGACGCTGCGGCTGTATGCAGCATCCAATCCGCAGCAAATCCTGATGTAATCCGGCACGAGGAAACATACCCTTACACGGACTTCCTGGTGTAGTCCGTGTTCAGTGTTCATGCCCGGACAGTAGGTGTTTGGTACAGACTCTGAACTGTACTGTTCGGGCTCTCCCTTCTCTATTAATAATGCTTTTGTACAGTTGAATATAGTTTTTCATTCACTTCTGTGAGTGAAGAAAGTTACAGATGCAGAATGTATGTGCCAGTTTTTCCCTGAGCACCATGTGTTATTCATACCAGTCTCAGAATTAATTACACAATTTAATTGACATTTTCCTTAGACATTATTATTTCTAATTCACCTATCGCACTTATTAAGTTACAATAGCATAATAGCACAACAGCGCAATAGCAATGACTTACACTTTGCTACTATATAATCAAAGTCGCTTGTTTCAAAATTCTGCAGATGTTTTGATGTACCATATGGCACAGGAACCTTGCAGAAAAAAGAAACCTTGCTAATGCTTGCATAATGCATACAGCCTCAACCCTTGAAATTATTCTGCAAGACCTTATACCGATCTATTAATTTTGCACTGACATATACAAAGACCTTCATTGCTTTGCCAGATTTTGCAGAGAATGTAAATCAGGTAACATTTTCAGGACATGCTAGAGAAAGAAAAAGCAAAGTATTTTTTTATGTTATTACATACTGTAATGCAACAGAAAAAAAAATTGTAGCATGCTCCATCAAATTACACAGTATACAAGCTTTTTACCATTGTGAAATGTGCGCATTAAGTGCATGTGTGACACCCCAGGGTCCTGGTTGTCACAGTGGCATTGCTTTCCTCACGGCGAAAGTGATGTCACGCTTGGAAGTGATGGAAGATTCGTCTTAACAGTAGTGTTGAGCATTCCGATACTGCAAGTATCGGGTATCGGCCGATACTTGCTGTATCGGAATTCCGATACCGAGATCCGATATTTTTGTAGTATCGGGTATCGGTATCGAAACAACATTAATGTAAAAATGTGTAAAAGAAAAAATTAAAATAAAAAATATTGTTATACTCACCTCTCCGACGCAGCCTGCACCTTACCGAGGGAAGCGGCAGCGTTCTTTGTTTAAAATTCGCGCTTTTCTTTCCTTTACAAGAAGTCCAGGCTTGTGATTGGTTGCGTGCCGCCCATGTGGCCGGGACGCAACCAATCACAGCAAGCCGTGACGTAATTTCAGGTCCTTCAGGATTTTAAAATTACGTTCCGGCGTTGTGATTGGTTGCGTCGCAGTCACATGGGCGACGCAACCAATCACAGCAAGCCGTGACGTAATTTCAGGTCCTTCAGGATTTTAAAATTACGTTCCGGCGTTGTGATTGGTTGCGTCGCAGTCACATGGGAGACGCAACCAATCACAAGCCGGGACGTCACGGGAGGCTGGACACGCGCCCATTTTAAAATGCGCGCGTGTCCAGCCTCCCGGCTTGTGATTGGTTGACCGCGGCGCAACCAATCACAAGCCGTGACGTCACGGGAGGCTGGACACGCGCCCATTTTAAAATTGGTTGCGTCCCGGCCACATGGGCGGCACGCAACCAATCACAAGCCTGGACTTCTTGTAAAGGAAAGAAAAGCGCAAATTTTAAACAAAGAACGCTGCCGCTTCCCTCGGTAAGGTGCAGGCTGCGTCGGAGAGGTGAGTATAGCAATATTTTTTATTTTAATTCTTTCTTTTACACATTAATATGGTTCCCAGGGCCTGAAGGAGAGTTTCCTCTCCTTCAGACCCTGGGAACCATCAGGAATACCGTCCGATACATGAGTCCCATTGACTTGTATTGGTATCGGGTATCGGTATCGGATTGGATCCGATACTTTGCCGGTATCGGCCGATACTTTCCGATACCGATACTTTCAAGTATCGGACGGTATCGCTCAACACTACTTAACAGGTAATTAGCACATACAACACCGTTCTGACACCAGGCCAGAGGGGCAGCTCTACACCCGATTTCAAGAGAGCTGCTCTTTCTGGTCGGGAGGAGGAGTTAGATGCTAGGCAGTTGCTAGGCAGTTATGAAGAGTTAGACAGTTGGTGCCAGATAGCAGACTGGAGCAGTCTGAGGCAGAAGGATGATCAAGGGGCCGTACAGCCTGAAGTGCTGTAGCTCCTAGATGACGAAATACAGAATGAAGAACAGCTTTTAGCTAATGTGCGGAGAGTGAAGCACAGGAGAGTGACAACAAGGGAGAATAGCGGGCGACTTGGCTACCTCCCTGATTGAGCGCAGATACCGGTAACCAGAAGACCTGTCTGCCCTAACACCCAGGAGACACAGTGACACATAGAGCCTGGGTCATGATAGAGATCCTGTAAAAAGGCTCGAGTCACCTGTCATACAAGTTTGTGTGTTTCACTTCAATAAAGGACAGAGATAACTGAGAGAACCTTGCTAAGAAGCCATAGGCCGTAAGGGTCTATAATAACAGAGGGGGCGGTCGCCCAGGGCCCTGCGCTCTGAGAAGGCCCACCCGGAGCTACGCTATGTAACTGTATTAGCGTGCACAGTGCGCCGATGCAGTTACATTCTGCAGCAGAGCAGGGAGACATGATCTCCCTGCTCTGCTTCCCGGCCACTATGGAGCACCTGAGGAGGTGGTAGGTGTTGTGAATTTACTTTTTGGCTCCCTCTAGTGGCTACTAGTGATTTGACTCTGGGTTTGTCAGTCATTCCTTTTATGCTCACCTGGGTCGTTAGGTCAGGGGTTTTGCTATATAAGCTCCCTGGACCTTCAGTTCAATGCCTGGCAACGTTGATATCAGAGCTAATCTGTAGTGCTCTTGTCTACTGATCCTGGTTCCTGCTTGATTAAGCTAGTCTGCTTTTTTGCTTTTTGCAATTCGTTATTGTTTGCATTTTTTGTCCAGCTTGTATATTATCTGTATCCTGACCTTGCTGGAAGCTCTAGGGCGGCTGGTGTTCTCCCCCCGGGCCGTTAGACGGTTCGGGGGTTCTTGAATCTCCAGCGTGGATTTTTGATAGGGTTTTTGTTGACCATATAAGTTATCTTACTATATTCTGCCATTAGTAAGTGGGCCTCTCTGTGCTAAACCTAGTTCATCTCTGTGTTTGTCATTTCCTCTTACCTCACCGTTATTATTTGTGGGGGGCTTGTATCCTACTTTTGGGGTCCTTTCTCTGGAGGCAAGAGAGGTCTTTGTTTTCCTCTTCTAGGGGTAGTTAGCTCTCCGGCTGGCGCGAGACATCTAGCGACCAACGTAGGCATGTTCCCCGGCTACTTCTAGGGTTGGCGTTAGGAGTAGATATATGGTCAACCCAGTTACCACTGCCCTATGAGCTGGATTTTTGTACTTTGCAGACTTGCTGATATCTCTGAGACCCTCGCCATTGGGGTCATAACAGTTTGCCAGGCCAGTACTAAATGTTAAATGCATTGCAGAAGTGGGATTATAAGAAAGAAAGTTCTGAGTTTTTTTTTCTCTCTCTCATTTTTTTTTTCTTTTCCCCTTTACCTTTGAGTGGCTTGTGATTGCTGCAGACATGAATGTCCAGACCTTGATTACAAGTGTGGACCAGCTTGCTGCTCGTGTGCAGGGCATACAAGATTATGTTACCAGAAATCCTATGTCAGAACCTAAGATACCGATTCCTGAACTGTTTTCCGGAGATCGATTTAAGTTTAGAAATTTCAGGAATAATTGTAAATTGTTTTTGTCCCTGAGACCCTGTTCCTCTGGAGACTCCGCTCAGCAAGTGAAAATTGTTATTTCTTTTTTACGGGGCGACCCTCAGGATTGGGCTTTCTTGCTGGCGCCAGGAGATCCGGCATTGGCTGATATTGATGCGTTTTTTCTGGCGCTCGGTTTGCTTTATGAGGAACCCAATCTTGAGATTCAGGCAGAAAAAGCCTTGCTGGCTATGTCTCAGGGCCAGGACGAGGCTGAGGTGTATTGCCAAAAATTTCGGAAATGGTCCGTGCTGACCCAGTGGAATGAGTGTGCATTGGCTGCAAATTTTAGAAATGGCCTTTCTGAAGCCATTAAGAATGTGATGGTGGGTTTTCCCATTCCCACAGGTCTGAATGATTCCATGGCCCTGGCGATTCAAATTGACCGGCGGTTGCGGGAGCGCAAAACCGCAAATTCCCTCATGGTGTTATCTGAACAGGCACCTGATTTAATGCAATGTGATAGAATCCTGACTAGAAATGAGCGGAAAATTCATAGACGCCAGAATGGCTTGTGTTACTACTGTGGTGATTCTGCACATGTTATCTCAGCATGCTCTAAGCGTCTTACTAAGGTTGTTAGTCCTGTCGCCATTGGTAATTTGCAACCTAAGTTCATTCTATCTGTAACTTTGATTTGCTCACTGTCATCGTATCCTGTCGTGGCGTTTGTAGATTCAGGTGCTGCCCTGAGTCTTATGGATCTGTCATTTGCCAAGCGTTGCGGTTTTGTTCTTGAGCCATTAGAAAATCCTATCCCTCTTAGGGGTATTGACGCTACGCCATTGGCAGAAAATAAGCCGCAGTTTTGGACACAGGTTACCATGTGCATGACTCCTGAACATCGGGAGGTGATACGTTTTCTTGTTCTGCATAAGATGCATGATTTGGTTGTTTTGGGGTTGCCATGGTTACAGACCCATAATCCAGTCTTGGACTGGAAGGCAATGTCAGTGTCAAGTTGGGGCTGTCATGGAATTCATGGAGATTCCCTGCCCGTGTCTATTGCTACTTCTACGCCTTCGGAAGTTCCGGCGTATTTGTCTGATTATCAGGATGTCTTCAGCGAGTCTAGGTCAAGTGCATTGCCTCCTCATAGGGAATGTGACTGTGCAATAGATTTGATTCCAGGCAGTAAGTTTCCTAAGGGAAGACTGTTTAATCTGTCGGTACCTGAACATACCGCGATGCGTTCATATATCAAGGAATCTCTGGAGAAGGGGCATATCCGTCCTTCGTCTTCCCCTCTTGGTGCGGGATTCTTTTTTGTGGCTAAAAAGGACGGATCTTTGAGGCCTTGTATTGACTATCGGCTTTTGAATAAGATCACTGTCAAATTTCAGTATCCTTTGCCGTTGTTGTCAGACTTGTTTGCCCGGATTAAAGGTGCCAAGTGGTTCACCAAGATAGACCTTCGTGGTGCGTACAACCTTGTGCGCATTAAGCAAGGAGATGAATGGAAAACCGCATTCAATACGCCCGAAGGTCATTTTGAGTACTTGGTGATGCCATTTGGGCTCTCTAATGCACCTTCAGTTTTTCAGTCCTTTATGCATGACATTTTCCGGAAGTATCTGGATAAATTTTTGATCGTTTATCTGGATGATATTCTGGTTTTTTCTGATGATTGGGACTCGCATGTGGAACAGGTCAGGATGGTTTTCAAGATTTTGCGTGAAAATTCTTTGTTTGTTAAAGGCTCAAAGTGTCTCTTTGGTGTACAGAAGGTTCCCTTTTTAGGGTTCATTTTTTCCCCTTCTGCTGTGGAGATGGACCCAGTCAAGGTTCGAGCTATTCATGATTGGACTCAACCCTCGTCAGTTAAGAGTCTTCAGAAGTTCTTGGGTTTTGCTAACTTCTACCGTCGTTTTATCGCTAATTTTTCTAGCGTTGTTAAACCGTTGACGGATATGACCAAGAAAGGCTCTGATGTGGCTAACTGGGCTCCTGCTGCCGTGGAGGCTTTCCAGGAGTTGAAGCGCCGGTTTACTTCAGCGCCTGTTTTGTGCCAGCCTGATGTCTCACTTCCCTTTCAGGTTGAAGTGGATGCTTCGGAGATTGGGGCAGGGGCCGTTTTGTCGCAGAGAGGCCCTGGTTGCTCTACTATGAGACCTTGTGCCTTTTTCTCTAGGAAGTTTTCGCCGGCAGAGCGAAATTATGATGTGGGCAATCGGGAGTTGTTGGCCATGAAGTGGGCATTTGAGGAGTGGCGTCATTGGCTCGAGGGTGCTAAGCATCGTGTGGTGGTCTTGACTGATCACAAAAATCTGATGTACCTCGAGTCTGCTAAACGCCTGAATCCTAGACAGGCCCGCTGGTCATTGTTTTTCTCCCGTTTTGACTTTGTGGTTTCGTATTTACCAGGTTCTAAGAATGTGAAGGCCGATGCTCTGTCTAGGAGCTTTGTGCCTGATGCTCCTGGAGTCGCTGAACCTGTGGGTATTCTTAAGGAAGGAGTTATCCTGTCAGCTATTTCTCCAGATCTGCGACGTGTGTTGCAGAGATTTCAGGCTGGTAGGCCTGACTCTTGTCCACCTGACAGATTGTTTGTGCCTGCTAAATGGACCAGCAGAGTCATTTCCGAGGTTCATTCCTCAGTGTTGGCAGGGCACCCGGGAATTTTTGGCACCAGAGATCTGGTGGCCAGGTCCTTTTGGTGGCCTTCCTTGTCAAGAGATGTGCGGTCATTTGTGCAGTCCTGTGGTACTTGTGCTCGAGCTAAGCCTTGCTGTTCTCGTGCCAGCGGGTTGCTCTTGCCCTTGCCTGTCCCGAAGAGACCTTGGACACACATCTCTATGGATTTCATTTCGGATCTTCCGGTGTCTCAGGGCATGTCTGTCATCTGGGTGATATGTGATCGTTTCTCCAAGATGGTCCATCTGGTTCCTTTGCCCAAACTGCCTTCCTCTTCTGATCTGGTTCCTGTGTTCTTCCAGAACGTGGTTCGTTTGCACGGCATTCCTGAGAATATTGTGTCGGACAGAGGATCCCAGTTTGTTTCCAGGTTCTGGCGATCCTTTTGTGGTAGGATGGGCATAGATTTGTCGTTTTCGTCCGCTTTTCATCCACAGACTAACAGACAAACGGAACGAACTAATCAGACTCTGGAGGCATATTTGAGGTGTTTTGTCTCTTCTGATCAGGATGATTGGGTGACCTTCTTGCCGTTGGCTGAATTTGCCCTTAATAATCGGGCTAGTTCTGCCACCTTGGTTTCGCCATTTTTCTGCAACTCTGGTTTCCACCCTCGTTTTTCCTCGGGACATGTGGAGCCTTCTGACTGTCCTGGGGTGGATTCTGTGGTGGATAGGTTGCAGCGGATCTGGAATCATGTGGTGGACAACTTGAAGTTGTCACAGGAGAAGGCTCAGCGTTTTGCCAACCGCCGCCGCGGTGTGGGTCCCCAACTTCGTGTTGGGGATTTGGTATGGCTGTCTTCTCGATTTGTTCCTATGAAGGTCTCCTCTCCCAAATTTAAGCCTCGATTCATTGGTCCTTACAAGATATTGGAG
Organism: Ranitomeya variabilis; assembly: GCF_051348905.1. NCBI lineage: Eukaryota > Metazoa > Chordata > Amphibia > Anura > Dendrobatidae > Ranitomeya > Ranitomeya variabilis. The sequence goes on along the minus strand of NC_135237.1, from coordinate 448,097,626 downwards.
ATCCTTAATCCTGTATCCTTTCGCCTGGATCTTCCGGTGTCGTTTGCCATTCACAACGTATTTCATAGGTCCTTGTTGCGGCGGTACGTTGTGCCTGTGGTTCCTTCTGCTGAGCCTCCTGCTCCGGTGTTGGTTGAGGGCGAGTTGGAGTACGTGGTGGAGAAGATCTTAGATTCTCGTCTCTCCAGGCGGAGGCTTCAGTACCTGGTCAAGTGGAAGGGCTATGGTCAGGAGGATAATTCCTGGGTGGTCGCCTCTGATGTGCATGCGGCCGATTTAGTTCGTACCTTTCACGCCGCTCATCCTGATTGCCCTGGTGGTCTTGGTGAGGGTTCGGTGACCCCTCACTAAGGGGGGGGGTACTGCTGTGTATTTACTTTTTGGCTCCCTCTAGTGGCTACTAGTGATTTGACTCTGGGTTTGTCAGTCATTCCTTTTATGCTCACCTGGGTCGTTAGGTCAGGGGTTTTGCTATATAAGCTCCCTGGACCTTCAGTTCAATGCCTGGCAACGTTGATATCAGAGCTAATCTGTAGTGCTCCTGTCTACTGATCCTGGTTCCTGCTTGATTAAGCTAAGTCTGCTTTTTTGCTTTTTGCAATTCGTTATTGTTTGCATTTTTTGTCCAGCTTGTATATTATCTGTATCCTGACCTTGCTGGAAGCTCTAGGGCGGCTGGTGTTCTCCCCCCGGGCCGTTAGATGGTTCGGGGGTTCTTGAATCTCCAGCGTGGATTTTTGATAGGGTTTTTGTTGACCATATAAGTTATCTTACTATATTCTGCTATTAGTAAGTGGGCCTCTCTGTGCTAAACCTAGTTCATCTCTGTGTTTGTCATTTCCTCTTACCTCACCGTTATTATTTGTGGGGGGCTTGTATCCTACTTTTGGGGTCCTTTCTCTGGAGGCAAGAGAGGTCTTTGTTTTCCTCTTCTAGGGGTAGTTAGCTCTCCGGCTGGCGCGAGACATCTAGCGACCAACGTAGGCATGTTCCCCGGCTACTTCTAGGGTTGGCGTTAGGAGTAGATATATGGTCAACCCAGTTACCACTGCCCTATGAGCTGGATTTTTGTACTTTGCAGACTTGCTGATATCTCTGAGACCCTCGCCATTGGGGTCATAACAGGTAGGGGACTCTGCCAGCAGTGGGCCCCCCACCTGTCATCGCAGGGTCAGCTGTATCAGCTACATGCTGATACAGCTGACAACATTTATGAGAGAAGGAGCGTTACGCTCCCCCTCCCATCATCCCCCTGTCAGCGTCTGATGTCACTGACACATGGGGTCGCGATGACATTAGTACTCGGCACCCGCTGTCTGGAGATGAGCAGGCGCTCAGAGCACTGCAGGAACAAGGAGAAAGAAAGGTGAGTATTGGATTTTTTTATTGGGTGCATTATACTGTACTAGCTGCCTAATGTGGGTGCCTAATGGGGTGCATTATACTATACAGACTGCCTAATGGGGGTGCATTATATTTTACTGGCTGTCTAATGGGAGTGCATTATACTATAAAGACTGCCTAATGGGGGTGCATTATACTATACAGACTGCAAACGGGGATGCATTATATTGTACTGGCTGCCTAATAGGGGTGCATTGTACTATACAGACTACCTAATAGGGGTACATTATACTATACAGGCGGCCTAATGGGGTGCATTATACTATACTGGCTGCCTATGGGGGTGCATTATACTGTACTGGCTGCCTATGGGGGTGCATTATACTGTACAGGCCTATGGGGAGTGCATTATACTATACAGGCCTATTGAGAGTGCATTATACTATACAGGCCTATGGGGAGTGCATTATACTATACAGGCCTATGGGGAATGCATTATACTGTACAGGCCTATGGGGAATGCATTATGCTATACAGGCCTATGGGGAATGCATTATACTATATGGAGGCCTATGGGGAATGTATTAAACTATGTTGAGGACTATCTGGCACATTATACTATATTGAAGCTATCTAGGGGGCCATCATACAGTGTGGAGATTACAGTGAAGGGGCCATCACACAGTGTTGGGGCCATCAAGCAGTTTGGGGGCTACTAAGGGGTCAGTATACTGTGTGGGGGTACATTACAGTGAGGAGGCATGTTATATATAAGAGAGCATCATGCTGTGTATAGGGGAGCTGTACAGAGGGAGACTCTGGACATTATTCAATGTTAAGTGGGCACTTATTGCTATAGGTGAACTCAGGTTACTGTGACTATCAAAAGGGGCATACAGGGCAATATTACTCCCCAGGGAGCAAAATCCAGGGCACTTGCACCCAGCATTAATATATTGTAAAGGGTTGCTTTGGAATTTAGAGGGCACAGAGAACCACACAGCAGGTGCAGTAATGGGGACACATACGGCATCAGCAGCTCAGTATTGGGGTATCGGCAGGATGAGGAGTTTGTGCAGGTTGGGAATAGATGATGATGGGGCTGAAAATATTAGAAGTGAAATGCGTCTTTGTTGTATTCTCTGCAGATGAGTCCTGGGTGGAAGAAGTTGTGTTGGTCTGGGCCAGATGGAAAAAAACGGAAAAGTGAACAACTCCATCAGAAAGAACGTCAGCGGTAAGTCATTATCTGTAACTGTACTTTGATCTGTTATATGTTCTGCAGGGCTCGCATTTACCACTGACCATATGGTGGTAATATCAATGTTGCTCTTAGTATAGAGATTATTTTTAGCAACATCGCCATCTGCTGAGGTTCTCCTCCAATATTAGGCTGCGGTCACACTACCAGTAATTGGTCAGTATTATAAATCAGTATTTGTAAGCCAAAATCAGGAGTGGGAGATAAATACAGAAGTGGTGCATATGTTTCTATTATACTTTTCCTCTGATTGTTCCACTCCTGATTTTAGCTTACAAATACTGATGTAAAATACTGACCAAATACTGATAGTGTGACTGTAGCCTTAGGGTGCATCACCCAGTTGTAATCAAGGTTTCCTGGTTAGGGGCCCACTCAAAAGCTTTGCCTCCCCCGAACCAAAACCCTAGCTATGCCTCTGGTTACAATATAACGTCAGCAGATGGGGCTGTTGCACATGTTGATGCTTAAAAATATGTACTGTAGGGTATCTAACTATTTCTCTTGTTCAAAGAGTCACTACCTGGTATAGCAGCTCTGAGTATATCTCATTATACGTCTCATTTTTTTTCTCCTTTATTGATTTGTACAGTTCCTGTATGTCTTAACTAAACTTAGGTTTCTCCTATAAATGTTGGATTGCTGTTACTTCTGCTGAAGAAATCTGCAATAGGTTATGGGCCTAGGCATAGAAGACGGCAGGACTTGGTGAAAACAAGGAATCTTTCAGAAAGGTTCATCTCTTCAAAAACCAAGGTACACAAGGGAAAATAGCTGGCACCTAACAGTTGAAATTTAAAGTGACCAAACTGAATAACTATCAGCTCTGAAAGTTTAACCCCTTTCCAACATTGGGCTTAATAGTACACCCATGTCAGACTCCACCTATTTGATGCGGGCTCTGGCACTGAGCCAGCATCTTTCCAGGCTGATCAATACAGCTGACATGTGCCCACCTCAGCTGTGGATGGATTTGCGATAGACCTGCCGCTATTAAGTAGTTTAATGCCACTTTCAATCTCTGATAGTGGCATTTAAATTGCACTTACCGGAAGCGCGTCGCTAATCCTGCCCATTGGTGACCCCGTCACATGATCACGGGTCACCGATGGGTCGGTATGACAACCAGAGGTCTGCAGCAGACCTGTATGGTTGTCATTGCCAGATTGCTATAAGCACCACCCCGTAGTCGGCACTCATAGCAAGTGAAGCATTTCTGCTACACACAGACAATCTGATTATCGCCTGTATGTAGCTGAGACGATCAAAGTATTGCAGCTTCTAGTTTCCCATGGAGACTGTTGAAGGATGCAAAAAGTAAGAAAATGTTTTTAAAAATATTGAAAAAATAAAAAAAAATAAAAGTTCAAATCACCCACTTTTGCCCTATTCAAGACAAAACAATAAAAAAATCAAACATACCCCTATTTGGTATCACCACGTTCAGAATCGTCCAATCTATCAATATAAAAAAAATTAACCTGATCGGTACTAAAGAGAAAAAAATTCAAAATGACAGAATTACTTTTTTGGTCGCCGCTACATTGCAATAAAATGCAATAATGCTGATCAAGGATCATATCTATACCAAAAAATAAGCCCTCACCTAGCCCCAGTTCACGAAAATTGGAGACGCTACAGGTCTTGGAAGATGAATGAAAGATCCAGCTTAAAGAACAAGTTATTTCTTTGAAAGAAATTGTATAAAATGAGACTTAGCAAAGATACAGACATTCAAGAGCACATAATTACAATGCTGCAAGTGATTGCAAAGCTGAGGTCAGTCGAGGAAGATATTAAAGACAGCCATGTAACAGCCATAATGTTATATAGTTTACCAAATTCTTATATACAAGACCTGAGGTAAACCTAAAGCTAGTCGTTGCAAAGAACAGACTAATATCAGATGAATATCAGAGAAGAAAGGAATTTGTGCACAACTCTTCAGAAAATGACAGTGAAAAGGAAACGGATTACATCTGGAGCGCCCCATGGGGCCGTGGGGTACTCGGTACCGGTTCCTGCGGTTCACAGGGGGATGTCACGGTGGCTGACCCGGTCCGTGGCCCTGGGACGTCCGTGTAAAAGGGAAAGGTCTTTAAGGGGGTAAAGTTTGTGTTCGTGACGCCACATGTGGTATTCGGTCAGGGTGACCGACGCTGCTTTAAGGGGTCCGCTGGGGTGATGTTATGGCAGCCAAATGGTATACCTTCCCACAGGTGAAGTATGTCCCCAGGGCTTCCCGGTGTGTAGATGGTGGTATGGTGAGAGGCACAGAGAAGAACGAGGACACAGGGTTGCAGTCTCTTTACCTTTACTGAAGACTTCAGCATCCACAGTCCAGAGCACCAGATCACAGGGCAGGCAGAGTCCAGCCAGTTTGGAGGCAAGTCCAGAGTTCCCTTGTCCAGGTGGAAATCAGTAGCCTTCCCTTGTGCTGCAGTGTTGTAGTTCCTTACTTCCTAAGGCTTCACATAAGGTCCTCACAGATGTAATGTCTTTCTATCTGTCCCCCATATAGGATAGGACAAACCCATATGACTGGTGGTTTGAGGCGGTTTATAGGGACTCTATCATGCCCCAGCCTCTAAGGGGTGCCACCGCGTCTCCTGGGTGTAGGGCGAACAGGTAACGTGAAATTAGCTGTCCTGCCGGTCTCAGGAGCAAGGCATAAAGGTCGTTACTCCCTCAGTGTTATGGCTACCGCGCTTCTGCGCCTCAGAAGGAGGCAGCCTGTGTAGGGCTGGTCCCCTTCTGATATTCACTCTTTTGCTATGACTTCTTTGCACGTTTGCTGCAATACAGTTCTGCCTTCAATGTCTCTTTCTAGGAGCTGCAGCTCTGAGGGCATGCACAGCTCCGTGTCCTTCTCCTTCGCTCTCTGACAGGATCCCACCCCTGCCAGGGACCAACTAACTGAGCGGGGCTCAACCAGCAACTGACTAACTTTCCCTACAGGCGACCAGTTTTACCAATGTGGGGAGTGACCTAATAAATAGGAGCAAGAGCTCCCCCTGGTGGGCTGGAGTGTGAAATGTGTTGCATGTTTGTGATACCTGGATGCAGTTATCCTTCATTGCCTCCAAACATAGTATCACTCTTCCCAAGAGGAAAGCAATACCACTGTGACGACTAGGACCCTGGGGCACCGCACATGCTCCAGTAGAAATGTTATATATTATGCCATGTGCCCTTGCAAAAAAATATATATGGGCCTTACTACCAGGCAACTAAAAGTACGAGTTAGGGAGCATGTGTTGGGCATTGCCGCAGAGGCGACATGTGAGGACGCATCCACACTCAAGACGATTCCTCGTCATTTCAAATTATATCATGGCTGTGATGTCCGCCTTCTCAGAGTGAGAGGAATTGACATGGTGGAGGCAGGGATTTGTAGGGGTGACACCCCAAAAAAATTAGCCCAGATGGAGTCCAGATGGATTTGGACTCTGGGTACTTTGTATCCATCTGGGCTGAATGAAAACTTGAGCTATGCCCCTTTTCTATGATTACTTGTCTCAATATATTGAGCAATAAAGGCTCCAACTATGTGGTAATTGTTTTTATACTTTTTAAACTATTGTGTTTTAATATTTTTAAGTATTTCTTTTTTTGTGCAGTGATTCAGGATTTATACTTTTACATTGGACCCCCAAGCCTGATCTGGATGAATGGACTTATCTGTTTGTGTCTTTTGGAACAAAGAATATGACAGCATTGGCATTAATGTTCTTATGTGATTTTTCACTGTATATATGCTAATTTTCTTGCATTGTATATTATCTGTATATATATATATATATATATATATATATATATATATATATATATATATATATATATATATACACATACATTCATGGCCAAAAGTATTGACACCCCTGCAATTCTGTCAGATAATACTCAGTTTCTTCCTGAAAATGATTGCAAACACAAATTCTTTGGTATTATTATCTTCATTTAATTTGTCTTAAATGAAAAAACACAAAGAAGAATGAAGCAAAAAGCAAAACATTGATCATTTAACAAAAGTATTGGCACCCTCTGCCTAATATTTGGTTGCACAACCTTTAGCCAAAATAACTGCGACCAACCGCTTCCGGTAACCATCAATGAGTTTCTTACAACGCTCTGCTGGAATTTTAGACCATTCTTCTTTGGCAAACTGCTCCAGGTCCCTGATATTTGAAGGGTGCCTTCTCCAAACTGCCATTTTTAGATCTCTCCACAGGTGTTCTATGGGATTCAGGTCTGGACTCATTGCTGGCCACCTTAGAAGTCTCCAGTGCTTTCTCTCAAACCATTTTCTAGTGCTTTTTGAAGTGTGTTTTGGGTCATTGTCCTGCTGGAAGACCCATGACCTCTGAGGGAGACCCAGCTTTCTCACACTGGGCCCTACATTATGCTGCAAAATTTGTTGTTAGTCTTCACACTTCATAATGCCATGCACACGGTCAAGCAGTCCAGTGCCAGAGGCAGCAAAGCAACCCCAAAACATCAGGGAACCTCCGCCATGTTTGACTGTAGGGACCGTGTTCTTTTCTTTGAATGCCTCTTTTTTCTCCTGTAAACTCTATGTTGATGCCTTTGCCCAAAAAACTCTACTTTTGTCTCATCTGACCAGAGAACATTCTTCCAAAACGTTTTAGGGTTTTTCAGGTAAGTTTTGGCAAACTCCAGCCTGGCTTTTTTATGTCTCGGGGTAAGAAGTGGGGTCTTCCTGGGTCTCCTACCATACAGTCCCTTTTCATTCAGACGCCGACGGATAGTATGGGTTGACACTGTTGTACCCTTGGACTGCAGGGCAGCTTGAACTTGTTTGGATGTTAGTTGAGGTTCTTTATCCAACATCCGCACAATCTTGAATTGAAATCTTTTGTCAATTTTTCTTTTCCGTCCACATCTAGGGAGGTTAGCCACAGTGCCATGGGCTTTAAACTTCTTGATGACACTGCGCACGGTAGACACAGGAACATTCAGGTCTTTGGAGATGGACTTGTAGCCTTGAGATTGCTCATGCTTCCTCACAATTTGGTTTCTCAAGTCCTCAGACAGTTCTTTGGTCTTCTTTCTTTTTTCCATGCTCAATGTGGTACACACAAGGACACAGGAAAGAGGTTGAGTCAACTTTAATCCATGTCAACTGGCTGCAAGTGTGATTTAGTTATTGCCAACACCTGTTAGGTGCCACAGGTAAGTTACAGGTGCAGTTAATTACACAAATTAGAGAAGCATCACATGATTTTTCGAACAGTGCCAATACTTTTGTCCACTCCCTTTTTTATGTTTGGTGTGGAATTATATCCAATTTGGCTTTAGGTAAATTCTTTTTGTGTTTTTTTCATTTAAGACTAGTGTTGAGCGATACCTTCCGATATGCAAAGGTATCGGTATCGGATTGGATCGGCCGATATCCAAAAAATACCGGATATCGCCGATACCGATACCCGATACCAATGCATATCAATGGGACACAAAATATCGGAATGGTTCCCAGGGTCAGAAGGAGAGGAAAGACCGCGGTACGGTCGAAACGTGTTGCTTTACCCACTGGGGCCATGGTGATGTATTAGGAGCACTTTTTGTATAATTTCTTTTGCAATTTGCATTTTAACTTAAATTTTTTTTTTTCAATAAACTGTTTATATTTTATTGAGCTGGAACATTGCATTTTTAGATAATACTCAGTTTCTTCCTGAAAATGATTGCAAACACAAATTCTTTGATATTATTATCTTCATTTAATTTGTCTTAAATAGTGTTGAGCATTCCAATACTGCAAATATCGGGTATCGGCCGATATTTGCTGTATCGGAATTCCGATACAGAGTTCCGATATTTTTGCGATATCGGAAATCGGAATCGGAAGTGTGCGGTGCGTATGGTTCCCAGGGTCTGGAGGAGAGGAGACTCTCCTTCAGGCCCTGGGACCCATATTCATGTAAAAAATAAATAATAAAAATAAAAAATATTGATATACTCACCCCTCCGGCGGACTCTGGCTCTTAGCGGTGCCTCCGTTCCTAAGAATGCAGGGAGTGAAGAACCTTCAATAACGTCGCGGCTTGTGATTGGTCGCGTGAGCGGTCACATGAGCGGTAACGCGACCAAACACAAGCCGCGACGTCATCGAAGGTCCTTCACTCTGCATTCTTAGGATCGGAGGCAGACGCTTGGACCGGTGAGAGCCGGGGCCGTCGGAGGGGTGAGTATATCAATATTTTTTATTTTTATTCTTTATTTTATACATGAATATGGAACCCAGGGCCTGAAGGAGAGTTTCCTCTCCTTCATACCCTGGGAACCATTCCGATATTTTGTGTCCCATTGATATGCATTGGTATCGGGTATCGGAATCGGCGATATCCGGTATTTTTTGGATATCGGCCGATCCAATCCGATACCGATACCTTTGCATATCGGAAGGTATCGCTCAACACTAGTCTTAAATGAAAAAAACACAATAAGAATTGACCTAAAGCCAAATTGGATATAATTCCACACCAAACATAAAAAAGGGGGTGGACAAAAGTATTGGCACTGTTCGAAAAATCATGTGATGCTTCTCTAATTTGTGTAATTAACTGCACCTGTAATTTCTTTTGCAATTTGCATTTTAACTTAAAAATTTTTTTTCCAATAAACTGTTTATATTTTATTGAGCTGGAACATTGCATTTTTCCTATCTTCCAAAGTCTTGTCAGGATCTGGTTCCGTGCTCTCTGCAAAAACGGTGAGCTGGCTTTGTTTTTTTTTTTTTTTTTTTCTTTCATGTTACTGAGTATTATCTGACAGAATTGCAGAGGTGTCAATTAGTGTTGAGCATTCCGATACCGCAAGTATCGGGTGTCGGCCGATACTTGCGGTATCGGAATTCCGATACCGATATACGATACTTTTGTGGTATCGGGAATCGGAATCGGAAGTTCCCAGTGTATGGTTCCCAGGGTCTGAAGGAGAGGAAACTCTCCTTCAGGCCCTGGGATCCATATCCATGTAAAAAATAAAGAATTAAAATAAAAAATAGGGATATACTCACCCTCTGACGCGCCCTGGTAGTAACCGGCAGCCTGCTTTGCTTAAAATGAGCGCGTTCAGCACCTTCCATGACGTCATGGCTTCTGATTGGTCGCGTGCCGCTCATGTGACCGCCACGCGACCAATCACAAGCCGCGACATCATTCTCAGGCCCTAAACTCCTCATTCTAGGAATTTAGGACCTGAGAATGACGTCGCGGCTTGTGATTGGTCGCGTGGCGGTCACATGAGCGGCACGCGACCAATCAGAAGCCGTGACGTCATGGAAGGTGCTGAACGCGCTCATTTTAAGCAAAGCAGGCTGCCGGTTAACAGCGGTAAGGTGCAGGGGCCTCCGGATGGGTGAGTATATCAATATTTTTTATTTTAATTCTTTATTTTACACATTAATATGGATCCCAGGGCCTGAAGGAGAGTTTCCTCTCCTTTAGACCCTGGGAACCATCAGGATACCTTCCGATACTTGGTGTCCCATTGACTTGTATTGGTATCGGGTATCGGTATCGGCGATATCCGATACTTTTCGGGTATCGGCCGATACTATCCGATACCGATACTTTCAAGTATCGGACGGTATCGCTCAACACTAGTGTCAATACTTTTGGCCATGACTGTATATATACAGTATATATATATATATGTGTACAATATTGGCCATGTAATGTGGTTATATTTGATGGGACTTAATATGGGGCCGCTTTAGCAATAGACCTTTTGTAATATCTATCGGTTAGGGGATGTCGCATTCCTGCCAGCAAGCGCGGTCCTTCCCAGCTTCCGTGGCGCCCCGGAGCTTTCGGCGTCAATATGTAGTAGCGCATGCACGCGATGCTGTGTGACGCCGACGCTCTGTGGCATCATGGTTGCTGGGGGGATATGCACATCACATCCAGCGGGAGCGTCACATCCGGGGGACGCCACTACACTCCATTAGCGGCCGTATGTATCTGTGAGTATAAAATGCATGGGATAGGAGGAAGCGTGTGCCCCTGATGAAGGACGGACCGAAAAGCATGTTGGGGCAGGTGCACACTCCCCTGATCCTCTACCCCTTTGTGTACTCTGCACTTGATAGTAAGTATTGCTATATAAAAAGTATATGGAGCGGTGTCTCGGATAGGGACGGGCCCCAGTGATTTCTCACAAGCGATTGATATGTGACACAAGTGGTGCAGGGTAATTTTAAAGAGTAAAGACTCGGGCTATAATTATTGATAAATTGTTGTGCATATGTGATACGGATGGGAGGGACAGGCGGGTGTTGTATCCTTAGGTATAGGTATTGCCTCATGGTTGTATTTCGACATACACCTGTCAATCTTTTTAATGGTTTTCTAATAAAGATGTTATATAAAGCTTTACTGGACTAGTACATCGTTTATTCCTTAGTGGAATGTGTTTGTGGTTATAATGATGTGTCCATTATAGCAAAGTATCCACAAGGGTGCCTATGACCTATGATCTATAAAAAATATTGGATAAAGTTTAGAATCCCCCATAATATATGGTTGTGTTGGTGGTTTATATATTAGAAAATGACAGTGAAAAAGCTCTTAACAAAAAGGGATGAGCAAACCATTTTAAAAATGTCTGGTTTTGGAACTGAAAATGACACCGGACACCGAACCCCATATAATAAGTCAATTGGGACCTAAACTTCAATGCTGCAAATTGGTGGTGAAATGGTAGGAGTAAGGGCTAGGGGGCTAAAAAAGGAAGCAACATGTGGCTAAGAGCAAGACAATTGCCCTGCAAACAAACATGGGTAGGAAAATCACTTTAAGGGGTTCTGTCACCATAGCAATCATGGTAAAATATTAAGTAAATGAATAACATACAAATTTTAACTATGCCCTCACAGAGACTGAGGCTTGCTACCGTAAGTCCAGTTAAAAAATTCATCCACAGAGCATGGGGCAGAGTACCCCTGCCGAAGCAGGATTCACATTTCACCCTTGAGCATGTTTTCACATTTCCCCCACAGTTCAACATTTCAGCTCAAGTGGCAAACATTACAACTGCTACGGATAAAAAGGTGTTAGTACGATCTTTGATTGAACTGGCGGTCTGCAGAGAGGCTTGCTACCACCAGTCCAGTTAAAAATTTCACACACAGAGCATGAAGCAGAGTAACCCTACACAAGCAGATTACACATTTCACCCATAGAGCATGTTTTCACGTTTCCCCCATAGTTCCAAAATTTCAGCCTCAGATAAAAAACTGTTAGTATGACCTTTGTTCAAACTAGTGGTCTGCAGAGAGGCTTGCTATCGACAGTCCAGTTTAAAATTTCACCCACAGAGCACAGGACCCTACAGAACCTGCCAAAAAAATTAATCCACATAACATGGGACAAAATAACTTGCAGCAGCTGAATGATTTACATCTGTTAGCCAGCATAAGTACACGTGGGGATTCCCTAGCAACCAGGCAACCCCCACATGTACTTATGCTGGCTAACAGATGTAAATCATTCAGATGCGGCAATGAAAACTAAATCTCCGAGCACTAAAAAATACTCGGAGGTCACCCGGGCGTACTCGGGAAATCTCGAGTAATGAGTATATTCGCTCATCACTATTAGTTATTCCTCCGACTAATAAAAAACACACAGCGGTTCTGAAAAACTATTTATTTGGCCTACAAATGGTAGCGAATGGCTGATGCCAACTATTTATTTTCCACACTATAAGAAAAAAAATTGGTCCTGGAAAATTATTTGGCCAAGAAATGGCTACCAGATGGATGATGCCACTTAATTATTTCTCAGACTAATAGAAAACACACAGCGGTCCTGAAAAATTATTTATTTGGCCTACAAATGGCAAAGAGATGGCTGATGACAATTATTTATTTATCAGACTAATAGAAAACACAGTGTTCCTGAAAAATTATTTCTTTAACCTACAAATGGCAATGGGACAAATGATGCTAATTATATATTTGTCATACTAATAGAAAACAAACAGGGGTCCAGAAATGTTTTTATTTGGCCTGCAAATGGCAACAAGATGGCTAATGCCAATTATTTATTTTCAACACTAATAGAAAAAAGTGGTAATGAAAAATTATTTATTTGGCCTACAAATGGCAATGAGACAGCTGATACCAATTATTTATTTCTCAAACTAATAGAAAATACACAGTGGGCCTGAAAAATAATTTCTTTGGACTACAAATGTCAGCAAGATGGCTGATGCCAATTATTTATTTATCTCACTAATATAAAAAAAAGCGGACCTGAAAATGTATTTATTTGGCCTAAAAATGGTAATGAGAGGGCTGATGCCAATTATTTATTTGCAACACCACTGGAAAATACACAGCAGTTTAAAGAACAGTACTCCCAAATGTGGGGGAGCGTAAAGGACACTCAGTGGCTTAAAGGAACAGTACTCCTGCAGGCTGGGTGGCAGAGTATACACAGAGTCTTAAAGAAACAGTACTCCAACAGGTGGGGGGACAGAGTTCACACAGCAGCTTAAAGTCACAGTACTCTCAGAGACAGGGAGTGCAGACTACACACAGCGGCTTAAAATCACAGTACTCCGACAGGCAGGGTTGCAGAGTTCCTACAGCGGCTCACAGGTGAAGATGAAAAGTACACACAGTGAATTTTGGCACAGTACTCCCACAGATATGGATTGCAGAATAAACACAGAGGTTTTTGGCACAGCACTCTCACAGGTGAGGTTGCAGAGTACACAACGCCACTTTTTTTGCAGAGTGCACAATCAAATTCTGTCCCTCACACTCAGACCCTACAGTACAGAGACAAAAAATTGTTTCAGATGTAATAAACAGGGACATTTAAAGAAAGATTGTACAATATGGAAAGCAGAACAAAAGAGGTTAGCTCTGAAAGGGACAAGGGATTGGTAGACCTGTGGAAGTTTGAGTCTGTCAGGTTTGGCCAAACTTTTTTAAAAAAGTTTGTTTCGGGTACCAGAATGGTGACCAAACTTGATCCAGATCCATTAGATGCGCCAGAGACAGAAAAGAAGATGGACGCGGATTACTTCATGGGATCATTTTGTGAATAAATGGATGTATGAGGGCTTGTCGGAAAAGTCTTTATTTAATTTTTTTTAAATTTCTCTGTGTGTTTATTTTTACTACTGGGTTAGTAATAGGGGTGTCTGACTGACACCTCTACACGACTCATCTCAAAAACAATTATCCACCGCACCTCGGCAATGAGGAAGAGCTGAGGCTAAGCGACAGAATTGGTGCATCAAATATAATGAACCACTTGTGGGGAGGCTGCATAGTGATATTTGTAATTTGGGAACAGGCCAAAAACTATGGGGATTTCCAGCTTATTAATATGTGCCTGCAGCTGCCTGCTTTCACATAGTTGGTTATTAAAAATAGGTGGGACTCCAAGAAAAAAACATCTAAACTTTGTTTTGGAGGTTTAGATACCATCATAAATGTAACAATGATTGTGCTAAACTATATGGATGACTAATTGAATCCCAAAAAAATGTAACCGCTTTTTTGTCATTTAAATACCATCGTAATGTAACAATAGCCGTGTTAAAGTGTATACATGACTATTTGAATCAAGAAAATATTATTGAATGCTTTTTTGGAGATTTAGACAGCACCGTAATGTAACAATAACTGCGTTAAACTGTATGGATAAATAATTGAATCCAGAAAAAACATTTGAACGCATTTTTGGATTTTTATATATTATAGAAATGTACTACGGAGCAGCTAATAATATATGGATGAGTGTTTGAATACAGAGAAAAAAAGAGTGTTATATACCACAAAAGAAAGCCAGTAAGAAATGGGTCCACACCCACTAATAAATCTCTCTAAAGGTAATGTGTCAGCAATAGAGAAAGTATTAAAATATAACTTTTATTTAGATCAAAAGTAAAATAAATGAAAGCTACCCAATAAGGGGAGATGAAGGTAACAGATACAAAAATTGAATATTTGAAGGAGACCTCACGCCTTTCTATAAAAGTTGTAGGCTGTATATACAGACATCTATATGTGGTGAAGCATAAAGCAACAGATGCCAATGTATTTATAACAGACAACAGTTACCAGTCATGCAACAAGATGTCTGGATTAGGGTTGAGCGAAACGGGTCGGCCATTTTCAGAAGTCGCCGACTTTTGGCAAAGTCGGGTTTCATGAAACCCGACCCGACCCCTGTGTGGGGTCGGCCATGAGGTCGGCGATCTTCTGAATCTGGTATCGGAATTCCGATACTGAGTTCCGATATGTTTGCGATATCGGAAATCGGTATCGGAATCCACATTTAAGTGTAAAATAAAGAATTAAAATAAAAAATATTGATATACTCACCTCTCCGACGCAGCCTGGACATCGCCGCTGGTAACCGGCATCTTCCGTTCCTAAGAATGGCGCTTGAAAGACCTTTCGATGACGTCACGGCTTGTGATTGGTCGTGGCGGCCCACGTGACCGCTCAGCGACCAATCACAAGCCGTGACGTAATTCTCAGGTCCTTAAATTCCTCATTCTAGGAATTTAGGACATGAGAATTACGTCACGGCTTGTGATTGGTCGCTGAGCGGTCACGTGGGCCGCCGCGACCAATCACAAGCCGTGACGTCACCGAAAGGTCCTTCACATGCTCATTCTTAAGAAGGAAGGCTGCCGTAAAGAAGCAGGGCGCATCCGAGGGTGAGTATATACCTAATAGGAATATACTCACCCTCGGCTTCTTTCCGGCAGCCTTCCTTCTTAAGAATGAGCGCGTGAAGGACCTTTCGATGACGTCACGGCTTGTGATTGGTCACGGCCGCCCACGTGACCGCTCAGCGACCAATCACAAGCCGTGACGTAATTCTCATGTCCTAAATTCCTAGAATGAGGAACTTAAGGACCTGAGAATTACGTCACGGCTTGTGATTGGTCGCTGAGTGGTCACGTGGGCCGCCGCGACCAATCACAAGCCGTGACGTCATCGAAAGGTCTTTCAAGCGCCATTCTTAGGAACGGAAGATGCCAATTACTACCAGGGCGCGTCAGAGGGTGAGTATATCAATATTTGTTATTTGAATTCTTTATTTTACACTTAAATATGGATCCCAGGGCCTGAAGGAGAGTTTCCTCTCCTTCAGACCCTGGGAACCATAGTATCCCATTGCACTGCATTGGGTTTCGTGTTTCGGCCGACCCCAACCCCGACTTTTTTATAGGATCGGCCGATTTCACTCGACCCGACTTTTGAGAAAGTCGGGTTTCGTGAAACCCGACCCGATCCTATAAAAATAAAAGTCGCTCAACCCTAGTCTGGATGTATCCACACAAAAATGACTGAATGCACAAGAGCTAATGAGATTGAAAGCTCATAAAGGGTATAGTGAATAGATTGACAGTGGCGATATAACCATAGTAGAACCACCATACTGTATATCTCAAAGTTGCATCTGTGAGTGCAGAAACATAATATTAAAACAATAGGCATATAGATCCACCCAAATATAACACATACAGAAAATAAGAGTGGTCTCGCCCATAAGTACAAGTCATGTCAAGTCAGGGAGGTCATAGCGATTAAGCAGAGTTCCTACAGGAGAAGTGGGGAAGGTAATCTGCCCAAAAAGATCCTGTAAAGGCTGGCATAACCTAAACCCCAAGACTCCCACTCTGACAAGTGCAGTCCACATCTGACCCTTTCAATGGAGGCCCTGCACTTTCCCTGTGCGTTCCGACGGGTTTCATCAGATATGATTCTTCAGAGGACCTGTAGTACACATGGACACACTGCTAGTGCATACATAAAGGGATACTCCTTGGCTCTTCCTTTGACTGTGGGAGGCAATAGACACCTGGAGGGGATGGGCTTATTTAGAAAAAATGACGTGACAGAAAATGAGGGGTTACTACCAAGATGGCTATGGCATTACAGTGACTCGCAGACAATCCCCACATGCTTATTGGCTGTGCAAAAGGCATCAAACATGCGGGGTGGGGACTCAAGTTTCAAATTTGAACACCATCTAATGTTTGCCGAGTACCAAGCTCATTCGATCATTCAGATACTTGAGTAATCTTCATGAGAATCTGCCTCCAGAGCTTATTTTAAATGAAAGTGGGTGTTAGCAGTGTGAGACATGTAACGGCTGGCAGTCTGCTCCCTGATCTACATGTTTTACACTGGTAACTTTCCTTTTCAGTTAAAATAAGATCCAGAGACAGATTCTCTTGCAGATCAGTGTCCAGGCCATAGATCTAATCTTAACACCTCATTACTATATTAAGAAAAATGTGGATTTCTCAGGAACCATTTATTGGATTGCAGATATCAAGGTATAATTAATTCAGCTTCCTATGACCTACATGTCCATTTAGACAGCTTAGAAGAGTTGATCCTACTGACAGATTCGCTTTACTCTTTCCTCTTAACTAAAATCGTCCATGCCTCTTTGCGGCTTTTCTCTCTAAAAGATTTATTTTATTTTGTTTTGATTTTAGCCAATTGATGACTTTCTACATCACTGGCTATTAAGTGTTACTATGAATAGTAACCAAATTCAACTTCAACACCTGGAATTGACTTCAGACCCTTTTTCTTCTCAATTTTTTATAAAAGTAATTAGGTAACAGGCTATGCCTAAATTGGCCTATCAGTCATTTGTTCAATGACGTGAAAGCTTGTGAAAATAGGTGCACTAAGTAAAGCATTGCTTCAATTTCTGAATGGCCGAATGGTTAATGCAATATTTTTGTTAAATCTCTTACATTAAAGCTGAAAGCCTACACTTCCATCACATCTTAATGGCCTTATCTATTTATTGTGCTGGTGTACAAAATCTACTGTGAATTATTAAATCCTATCATTGTCTAGATATTTTGCAACCCATCAGTATATATATATATATATATATATATATATATATATATATATATATATATATATATATATATATATATATATATATATATATACACATATATGTGTGTGTCTGTGTATACAGTTGGGAAAATAAGTATTTGATCCATTGCTGATTTTGTAAGCTTGCCCACTGACAAAGACATGAACAGTCTATAATTTTAAGGGTAGGTTAGTTTTAACATTGAGAGGCTATAAAAAGAAAAAAAAAAATCACATTGCACAAATAATATACATTTATTGGCATTTTCCAGTGAGAAATAAATATTTGATCCCTCTGGCACAAATACATACATATATATATATATATATATATATATATATATATATATATATATATATATATATATTACCTAAATGTACACATTAGTGATGAGCGAGCACTAAAATTCTTGGGTACTTACTTTTACAAAAAATGTAAGGGGCATCGCGAGCACGCTGCCTCATCACTAGTATACACACATATGAGGAGCCAGGTTACTGTATAAATCTGTGCTATGCCATTATTACTTACTGATTTGTTTCTTTGTGTTTGTGTGATGCCTATTTAATTTATTCTACATCACAATATAGATGGCTGTGTTATGAATTATTAGAATTTTACTGAATTAAATTTGTAATAATTTTTATCACTTTTTATTGTTCATTTCTACACTTTGCAATTGAATTTCTTATGGTTTCTATTCAGCTCTTTTTTCTATATGCATATTTAATTTTTTAACTGCCATTTAGTAGATATCGCGGGCAGAGGGGGTTGTTTCTCCAGGCCCTGCTCTCATAAAGGCCCACCAAGAGCTACCACTGAGAGCAGGGCGATGCAATGGTAGACGTTCCGGTAAACACACAGAAAATAATAGTCCTGGCGCGGTGATGTCATCACACCGAATCAAGAATCTGGCGTCCTGTGCGTGTACCGCTGCAATAACATCAACGCTGGTGTACACATCAGGATCCTGATTCAGGTGAGTATATGATGTTTTTTTAATGAGATTTAAACTTGTGGTGCGACTGTGGGGGCATCCTGAAGTATGAGGGCCATGTATACAGTGGAGAGGTGAGTCCTCATAGATTGTAGCAGCTCTTTTGGAGGACCTCATAATGTGTAGGAGCCATTATACAGTTGGGGACTGCTATGGGGACAATCATACAATATGATGGCTATTATTATAGGTTCATACAGCATTTGCCAGTACGTTCAGTAGTTCTGTCGGGTCTTACATCCAAATTCCAGGGGGGAGGGCGCTGACAGGCCATTGACTACAATGGTGCAGATAGGCTCTGCAGTGAGCTCTGCAGTGCATAATTTTCAGCTGTATATGCCTATTAGAGACGCGCAGTAAGATGTAGTTGATTACGACTTGCTGACCAACTCCAATAGGCATATATGGACAAAAACAATGTACAACAGTGCACACTATGACTCCATCTGCATCATGGTGATAAATGCCCCGATGGCCTATATGCCATTTTGTGAGGGTTTGAGCGTAAGCCCAGGTGGAGCCACTGAATGTAGTGGCAAAACACTATGTGAACGAACCATACTATTCCCTTACCAAAGGCGCTTATCCCAACAAAGGCTGGCACTATCAGTATAGGTTGGACAGTGTAAAAGTGTGCAGTGCAAACCACCAAAAGGAACTGATAGAAGTAATTAAAGAGGCGTAGCAACTTACAGCAGAGTTCTATATAGAGCTATTAGAGTAGTGATGAGTGAATCTAGTAGTTTACTCAAATTTGGCAAAGACATTTCATTCATAGTGAATTTATGGAATGTACTTTTATTGAATGTGCCTCTGCAATGGGGTGAAAAAAATAATGCTTGCTCGTCCTATTGCTGCATGCCCTGTCCATTCCTCTTTGCAGCTCTCTTCTTTATTGTGCCATTGCACATCACATACTTTTCCTCCATCTTAACTCCACACTATGGCTTCTAGTGACAACTAGTCACTCTTTAGCGGTCACATCTGCATTGCAAGAATTGTTGAAGCCGTTGGACAGTACTTGCTTTGATAAGATCAGATAATTCTTCAGTGGTTTCTTGTATTCATATATTTCACATTAGGGGACAAATCTAAAATGCTAACTAAAGCACTGCATCACTATTAAGATGAATTTCCTCCCCTTGAGAAAAATGATCCTTTTGATAAGCATTGAGATGCAGTTTATAATTCATCATAGTACAGAGCTGAGTGCACTGAGGTGACTTTAATGGCATCTGCACTTTCAGCAAACATAAATCAATAATAAAAGCACATTTTGTAACATACCTTATTAGAAAATTCTTATGCCACCACTCAAGAGCGACTTCTCCCTTCACCTTGAACTCTCCATTTGTTTTTAAAAATACAACTCAATTTCTCTTAGGCCACATTCCAACCTTCAGTGTTTGGTCAGTATCTTACATCAGTATTTGTAAGCCAAAACCAATGCTGATCAAATACTGAAGGTGGGAACATGGCATTACTCAACGGCTCAACAGAAGACAGACTGTCAGAAAAGTGAGGTGTCAGGTTACAGAGCATATTATGTTCTACTAGATGGTAGCCCGATTCTAACGCATTGGGTATCCTAGAATATGTATGTAGTTTATTTATGAAGATTTTAGAATAAAAAAATTTATATGCAGGATTCGGCCGGCCGCGACCAATTAGCGAAGCGTGGCTCAAATCCCGCGCCAATTTGCGGCCAGACTGCGCCTGTCACTGATTGTTCGCGGCCGGCCACGTAGTATATAGCACAGCCACGTAGTATATAACAGTTTTTCACCGAAAAAAATCAGATACCAGCGTCTTATACTAACTTATTTCACCGAAAAAGAGACACTATATTTTCAGGTAATCAATGGCTGATAATAAAACTTAACTTTTAATAATAATGATAAAATACAAACAACAAACAACAATCACGACCTAAAAACATGTATGGCTGCAACCAAAGATACAGGGTGCTCAATCTCCCTGGAGGGCTTATCTAACTGGTCCCTACCTTACAGCAGAGGTTGGCACCCTAATAAACCTTCGCAATGGCGCCCCTGCTCAACGTAGGCTGCCCTATCTGTCCCTAGTCGGCCCTATCGTGCAGAAGATAGTACAATAACATGCAGCAGTCCATACACTACAGACAGCACAACAAAAATAATTTTTGAGCAAAAATTATATATACATATAGATAGTATGGTGTACCAATGAGTATCTAATCACTTTCTTATATATGTACACCATACCAAAAACAGGACCTGTGCTATTTGTGTTTATAACACTTTGCACATTAGAACCGGCCCATTCTGCAACTAAATAACCTGCACTGTACCTAAGGATAAACAGCCTATTTGCGGGGGTTGGCGCCCTAGATACCTGCGCAGATGGCGCCCCCGCTCCAGTCGACTGTCCCTAAATGAGACCTATACCATATAACAAATTGATTAACTCAAAAAATACCAGGTAAAGTGCACAGCAGAATAAAGTGCAGAAAATAGTGCAATATTGCAATGTAGATACATAAAGAATGCTCAATACCAACTCACAAAATAATTCACATTAGCAAGCATGTTCAGCCCATAAGTATGTGCCAAATCAAGGCAAGGCTGATACAGTCCCGCAGACTTTGGATAGACATTGCTCTCCACTGCGCCTGAGGGAGGATTGCCCCTACAGATTATCCTCTGATAGCATACAGATAAGTTCCTAGACCCTATAATAATACGAGTGTGTCTCCTGATGAACCTATATGGGGAAACGCGTCGAGCTAAAACATACTTATGGGCTGAACATGCTTGCTAATGTGAATTATTTTGTGAGTTGGTATTGAGCATTCTTTATGTATCTACATTGCAATATTGCACTATTTTCTGCACTTTATTCTGCTGTGCACTTTACCTGGTATTTTTTGAGTTAATCAATTTGTTATATGGTATAGGTCTCATTTAGGGACAGTCGACTGGAGCGGGGGCGCCATCTGCGCAGGTATCTAGGGCGCCAACCCCCGCAAATAGGCTGTTTATCCTTAGGTACAGTGCAGGTTATTTAGTTGCAGAATGGGCCGGTTCTAATGTGCAAAGTGTTATAAACACAAATAGCACAGGTCCTGTTTTTTGTATGGTGTACATATATAAGAAAGTGATTAGATACTCATTGGTACACCATACTATCTATATGTATATATAATTTTTGCTCAAAAATTATTTTTGTTGTGCTGTCTGTAGTGTATGGACTGCTGCATGTTATTGTACTATCTTCTGCACGATAGGGCCGACTAGGGACAGATAGGGCAGCCTACGTTGAGCAGGGGCGCCATTGCGAAGGTTTATTAGGGTGCCAACCTCTGCTGTAAGGTAGGGACCAGTTAGATAAGCCCTCCAGGGAGATTGAGCACCCTGTATCTTTGGTTGCAGCCATACATGTTTTTAGGTCGTGATTGTTGTTTGTTGTTTGTATTTTATCATTATTATTAAAAGTTAAGTTTTATTATCAGCCATTGATTACCTGAAAATATAGTGTCTCTTTTTCTGTAGTATATAACAGCCCACGTAGTAAGCAGCACAGCCACGTAGTATATTGCACAGCCACGTAGTATATAGCACAGCCACGTAGTATATAGCACAGCCCATGGAGTATATAGCACAGCCCATGGAGTATATAGCACAGCCATGTAGTATATAACACAGCCCATGGAGTATATAGCACAGCAACGTAGTATATAGCACAGCCCATGGAGTGTATAACAGCCCACATAGCATATAACGCAGCCACGTAGTTTATAACAGCCCACGTAGCATATAACACAGCTCACGTAGTAATAACAGCCTACGCACGCAGTATATAACACAGCCCACATAGTGTACAACACAGCCCACATAGTGTATAACACAGCCCACATAGTGTATAACACAGGCCACATAGTATATAACAGCCCACGTAGTGTAAAACAGAGCCCACATAGTATATAGCACAGCCCACGTAGTATATTGCACAGCCCACGTAGTACATTGCACAGCCCACATAGTACATTGCACAGCCACGTAGTACATTGCACAACCCACGTAGTACATTGCACAGCCCACGTAGTACATTGCACAGCCCACGTAGTATATGTAGTATATTGCACAGCCCACGTAGTATATAGCAATGTGGGCATCATGTCCCTGTTAAAAAAAATTAAAATAAAAAATAGTTATATACTCACCTTCCGTTGGCCCCGGGATCCAGGCAAAGCATTTACTGATGCTCCTCACATCGAATGGTGGCATAAAATTATTTTTTGTCAATCGCGAATCGAATTTCCAAATATCTGCATTAACATGTAACTGCAAATTTCAGTTACTTCGAAATGAACTCAATCTTCTGCTAATTGATCCGCTCATCTCTACTGAACACCAAAAAAGCACCAATAGCTTCAATGCTTAATAAGTCATTTATTTCTACCCAGAGCTGTATTTCCAGCAACACTGCTCAGTACTGCTATATAATGAGCTCTATTCTCCTTCTGTTTCTGTCTGTGTGCTAGCAAAGGAAAAAAGAGCAAAATTGCATCTTTCTGTATGCTTAGTGTATGGGAGAGAACTAATCTTCACTATGTCAGAATCAATTGAAAATTATATATAGAATTGCAGATGGAAAACTGGTAAAATGCAGGATACATGTCATATTATATAATTACTAGATACAGTGACATTCCTCATGTACATACACATGACAGCTTATTCCAAACAATTACTTGAAAGTATAGTTCCTCTTTAAAATATTTATATATGATATTATAGCAGGTGGCAACCTTCCACAAAAAAAGTATATTCTGACCATAAAGGACTGCTTGATACAGAAAGGGTTAAGCTGGAAGCCAACTGATGAATTCAGAGCAAGTCAACTTTCACAGGAGTTATCTATTTGTGAGGGAAATTGAAAAATGGGAATTCATACCAGCATATCAGTTCTCAGTCATACGCTACAAGAACTCTGACTGGCCTTGATGTCTTTCCAAGTGGGTGGTATTGCTTAGTACAGACTCAGAACAGAGAGAATTCCAAACAACACACAATGGGTTTATTTTAGAAATAGTGAGTCACATGAAATCAAACATTTTTGTACTTTCCTAAGTGCAGGTTCTTGCTGTTAACAGTGGATTTGATGTGTTCTTGAACGTAAGATAGGTTGTTACAGAAATCTAATCGTTATCAACATAGAATTAGTCCAGTGAATGCCTTCCTTATAGGCGAACTCCTTCACCGTTATTATAACCTGGGATTAGCTTCGAAAAGCCTCAATTAATTGCTTAGTGGTCACACAGCATAACTTGCATATAATTGTCTGTGACTGCAGATGAACGGAGGTGGCTGAGCATCTATTACTCTGCAATGTGAGCAATAACTACAAATTCTGCAATGTGAACACTAAGTGGCAAACGGGAGCCTTACAAAATACCATTGTCTTCATTACCTGAATAAACAACTACTGGACAATAATGAAAGAGGGGCCAAATTGCTTTGAGAAAATAACGCTATTATGCCAACCAGGGTAAAAAGCTCATTTACAGAGATATAAGTAAAATATGTTTGTACTATATGGGATGGTACAGCATTATTAATATTTATCTTTGGAAAACTCACAGGATTCCCTATTGCTTTTTGGCTTTTCATTTACAATCTCTGCTTTTTTTTCTATTGATTCTATTCCATATATAAATTTAGATGAAAAATACTGGCAACAGTCTGCGAACCTATGGATACTATAAGTAGCAGGCTACAAACTTTTTACATCCTATTACAATTTGGTAAGCGCTCATGATCGGTAAGGTACACTATAGCATTTATTACTAGAGATGAGCAAATCTTTTAAAGTTCAGTTTGGCTATGTTAGCCGAACTTACCGATCTTCGCTGAACATAGCTGAACAGTTGAATTCAATGGGAGGCAAAAAACAAACACATAGACAACACCTTCAGAACACCTCAAAAGCTGCCAAAACAGCTCAAATTAGGGGCAGACACCAGGAAAAGTGGCATCAATTGACCCATCAATTGCTCTATAAATAATTTAAAACAAAATTGACGTTGGTTCCCTGTATTTTTGATAACCAGCCAGGCAAAACGTACCGCTGTGGGCTGCAACCCTCAGCTGTGAGGGTTAACAATGCTGCTTATCAAGAATAGAGGGGTTCCCAAGTTGTTGTTTTTTTTAATATTTAAATAAATAATTTAAAAAATGGGGTGGGGTCCCCCCATTTTTGACAACGAGCTAAGCCAAAGCTCCCAACATGGGGCTGGTATACTCAGGCTGGTAAGGGGTTATAAATATTCCCCCAGCCTAAAAACAGCATCCCACAGCCTCCGAGAAATGGCACATCTATTGAATGAGCAAATTCTGGCTCTTTGCTTGGCTCTTCCCACATGCCATGTGGTGGAGGCAAGTGGGGTTCATATTTGTGGGGTCGATGTCACCTTTGTATTGTTTGGTGACATTAAGTCCAGAGGTTAGTAATTGAGATGCATCTAAGAGACACCCCCATTACTAACCCCATAGTGATATTGTATAAAAAAAACACACACAGAATAAAATATTTTAATTGAAAGAATGACTCCTTTAATGAATCTAAATGAAACCATACATCATCACCAAGTCCACAGAAGCCAATGTCTCCTGTAAAAGAATTAAACTAATAAACAAAAATATTCCTCACCTTTCCGCCAAGAAGATAGTAATCCATTTTTTATTATTTTAATTATTTTATAGGAGACATTGGCTTCTGTGGACGTGAGTATAATTTAATTTAGACTCACTAAAATAGTCTGTGTCATTCTTTCAATTAAAAAACTTTATTCTGGGTGTGTTTTTTTAAAATAAAATATCACTATGGGGTTGGTATTAAAGGACTTTATTCTGGGTGCCAGTGTTTTTTATACAATATCACTATGGAGTTAGTAATGGGGATGTCTTATAAACACCTCTCCAACTTCTGGGCTTGATGTCACCTAAAAATTCAAAGTTGACATCAACCACCTCAACTATCACTCCACTAGCCACTGGACTAGGGCAAGTGGGAAGAACAGGGCAAAGCACCAGAATTGGGCATCTAATACATGCACCTTTTCTGGTGCAAATGTGGGCTGATACTTTTAGGTTGGGGAGGGAAATGTCCGTGGCCTCTTACTATCCTGAGAATACCAGCTTCCAGCTGTCTGTTGAGGGTGAACCCATGCCGTTTTTTAAATAATTTATTTAAATAATTCAAAAATATGGCATGAGGACTCCTCTGTTCTTAATAACTACCCTTGCTAAAGCGTAAAGCTTAGGGGACAGTGATGTAAGGCTACGTTCACATTTGCGTTGTGCGCCGCAGCGTCGGCGCCGCAGCGCACAATGCAAACAAAAACGCAGCAAAACGCATGCACAACGCTGCGTTTTGCGCCGCATGCATCCTTTTTTTAATTGATTTTGGACGCAGCAAAAATGCAACTTGCTGCGTCCTCTGCGCCCAGACGCGGGCGCCGCAGCGACGCATGCGGCGCAAAACGCAAGTGCGACGCATGTCCATGCGCCCCCATGTTAAATATATGAAAAAAAAATATATGAAAAAACTGACCGTCACATCCATACATAGACTAAGTGTGAACAGGTGCTGAACCTAGAATAACCAACTCATATATAATCAAGTAAAAAAGGCAGCACACTGCAGCGCTAAGACATGCAAACCTGAAACATGAAAACTGAACTGCAATACTGCACTAGAAATATGAAAAATTAGAGCGTTTAGCGCATAAAAATGGCCAATTTTATGTGTACCTGATAGCCCCTTTACGGCATCTCTCGTATATCAGGTCCTACGCTTGCCTACCTCGCTGAGAATAAACGTCTCCATGTGAATGGGTACCTGTGAAAACCTCTTCCTAGACTCATATTCTCTCTCTCTGTGGAGGGGTACTGGACCCGCTGCGATTAAAACACCTGGGCTAGGAGGCGGAGTGCTCAGTCAGAAGGCTAAATAATATATTTGAAAAAACTGACCGTCACATCCATACATAGACTAAGTGTGAACAGGTGCTGAACCTAGAGTAACCAACTCATATATAATCAAGTAAAAAAGGCAGCACACTGCAGCGCTAAGACATGCAAACCTGAAACATGAAAACTGAACTGCAATACTGCACTAGAAATATGAAAAATGAGAGCGTTTAGCGCATAAAAATGGCCAATTTTATGTGTACCTGATAGCCCCTTTACGGCATC
This sequence comes from Ranitomeya variabilis, assembly GCF_051348905.1. Lineage (NCBI taxonomy): Eukaryota > Metazoa > Chordata > Amphibia > Anura > Dendrobatidae > Ranitomeya > Ranitomeya variabilis. The sequence goes on along the minus strand of NC_135237.1, from coordinate 448,070,881 downwards.
TCTCGTATATCAGGTCCTACGCTTGCCTACCTCGCTGAGAATAAACGTCTCCATGTGAATGGGTACCTGTGAAAACCTCTTCCTAGACTCATATTATATATATAGATATACGAGAGATGCCGTAAAGGGGCTATCAGGTACACATAAAATTGGCCATTTTTATGCGCTAAACGCTCTCATTTTTCATATTTCTAGTGCAGTATTGCAGTTCAGTTTTCATGTTTCATGTTTGCATGTCTTAGGCTACTTTCACACTAGCGTTAACTGCAATACGTCGCAAATGCGTCGTTTTTGCGAAACGCCGCATCCAGCAAAAGTTTTTGCTGGATACGTTGTTTCGTCATAGAGTAACATTAGCGACGCATTCGCGACGCATTTGCGACGCATTTCCAAACGGTGAATGCGTTTGGCGGCGTTTGGGCGTATGGTAGCGGTCCGTCGGGAAAACAGAACGCTACATGTAACGTTTTTTGCTCCCGACGGTCCGCTTTTTCCGACCGCGCATGCGCAGTCGGAACTCCGCCCCCACCTCCCCGCACATCCCCGCACCTCACAATGGGGCAGCGGATGCGTGGAAAATATGCATCCGCTGCCCCCGTTGTGCGGCGGAGACCACACTAGCGTCGGGAACGTCGGCCCGACGCGCAGCGACGGGTTGTTCCCGACGCTAGTGTGAAAGTAGCCTTAGCGCTGCAGTGTGCTGCCTTTTTTACTTGACTATATATGAGTTGGTTACTCTAGGTTCAGCACCTGTTCACACTTAGTCTATGTATGGATGTGACGGTCAGTTTTTTCAAATATATTATTTAGCCTTCTGACTGAGCACTCCGCCTCCTAGCCCAGGTGTTTTAATCGCAGCGGGTCCAGTACCCCTCCACAGAGAGAGAGAATATGAGTCTAGGAAGAGGTTTTCACAGGTACCCATTCACATGGAGACGTTTATTCTCAGCGAGGTAGGCAAGTGTAGGACCTGATATACGAGAGATGCCGTAAAGGGGCTATCAGGTACACATAAAATTGGCCATTTTTATGCGCTAAATGCTCTAATTTTTCATATTTCTAGTGCAGTATTGCAGTTCAGTTTTCATGTTTCAGGTTTGCATGTCTTAGCGCTGCAGTGTGCTGCCTTTTTTACTTGACTATATATGAGTTGGTTATTCTAGGTTCAGCACCTGTTCACACTTAGTCTATGTATGGATGTGACGGTCAGTTTTTTCAAATATATTATTTAGCCTTCTGACTGAGCACTCCGCCTCCTAGCCCAGGTGTTTTAATCGCAGCGGGTCCAGTACCCCTCCACAGAGAGAGAGAATATGAGTCTAGGAAGAGGTTTTCACAGGTACCCATTCACATGGAGACGTTTATTCTCAGCGAGGTAGGCAAGCGTAGGACCTGATATACGAGAGATGCCGTAAAGGGGCTATCAGGTACACATAAAATTGGCCATTTTTATGCGCTAAATGCTCTAATTTTTCATATTTCTAGTGCAGTATTGCAGTTCAGTTTTCATGTTTCAGGTTTGCATGTCTTAGCGCTGCAGTGTGCTGCCTTTTTTACTTGATTATATATGAGTTGGTTACTCTAGGTTCAGCACCTGTTCACACTTAGTCTATGTATGGATGTGACGGTCAGTTTTTTCAAATATATTATTTAGCCTTCTGACTGAGCACTCCGCCTCCTAGCCCAGGTGTTTTAATCGCAGCGGGTCCAGTACCCCTCCACAGAGAGAGAGAATATGAGTCTAGGAAGAGGTTTTCACAGGTACCCATTCACATGGAGACGTTTATTCTCAGCGAGGTAGGCAAGCGTAGGACCTGATATACGAGAGATGCCGTAAAGGGGCTATCAGGTACACATAAAATTGGCCATTTTTATGCGCTAAACGCTCTCATTTTTCATATTTCTAGTGCAGTATTGCAGTTCAGTTTTCATGTTTCAGGTTTGCATGTCTAAGGCTACTTTCACACTAGCGTTAACTGCAATACGTCGCAAATGCGTCGTTTTTGCGAAACGCCGCATCCAGCAAAAGTTTTTGCTGGATACGTTGTTTCGTCATAGAGTAACATTAGCGACGCATTCGCGACGCATTTGCGACGCATTTCCAAACGGTGAATGCGTTTGGCGGCGTTTGGGCGTATGGTAGCGGTCCGTCGGGAAAACAGAACGCTACATGTAACGTTTTTTGCTCCCGACGGTCCGCTTTTTCCGACCGCGCATGCGCAGTCGGAACTCCGCCCCCACCTCCCCGCACATCCCCGCACCTCACAATGGGGCAGCGGATGCGTGGAAAATATGCATCCGCTGCCCCCGTTGTGCGGCGGAGACCACACTAGCGTCGGGAACGTCGGCCCGACGCGCAGCGACGGGTTGTTCCCGACGCTAGTGTGAAAGTAGCCTTAGCGCTGCAGTGTGCTGCCTTTTTTACTTGATTATATATGAGTTGGTTACTCTAGGTTCAGCACCTGTTCACACTTAGTCTATGTATGGATGTGACGGTCAGTTTTTTAAAAAAAGATATCGCTAGAACGTCACGAATCATGCCGTCGTAGCGATGAAAATAGCACTGTGTGACGGTACCCTAAGGCTTAATTTTATCATTCTTTATCTCCCGTCACATAATTAGATTCCGTTCATCCACTATAGAAAATGACATGGAGATTTCTTTTGCTGTATTTTTAAGGTTCCTTGCTGCCTCAGATAATTCTCTGGTATTTTAGTAAGCCCAACCTATATGTTTCTCAGTTCTGATGCATTTTCACTTAAACAGTTGATTTTACTGTTAAAGCTGAAGAATTTACAAAATGTATGGGTGTAAAAATAAAGCACTGATAGTTCAAAACTTTGATTTTGCAGGCAAAATTGATAAAATAAGCATAAGCAGTAGGGTTGAGCGAAACGGGTCGATCATTTTCAAAAGTCGCCGACTTTTGGCTAAGTCGGCGTCTCATGAAACCCGATCCGACCCCTGTGCTTGTCGGCCATGCGGTACGCGACTTTCGCGCCAAAGTCGCGTTTCAATGACGCGAAAAGCGCCATTTCTCAGCCAATGAAGGTGAACGCAGAGTGTGGGCAGCGTGATGACATAGATCCTGGTCCCCACCATCTTAGAGAAGGGCATTGCAGTGATTGGCTTGCTGTCTGCGGCGTCACAGGGGCTATAAAGGGGCGTTCCCGCCGACCGCCATCTTACTGCTGCTGATCTGAGCTTAGGGAGAGGTTGCTGCCGCTTCGTCAGAAGCAGGGAGAGCGTTAGGCAGGGTCCACTAACCACCAAACCGCTTGTGCTGCAGCGATTTCCACTGTCCAACACCACCTTCGGTGTGCAGGGACTGTGGAAGCTATTTTTTTTTTTTTTTCCCCTCAGCGCTGTAGCTCATTGGGCTGCCCTAGAAGGCTCCGTGATAGCTGTATTGCTGTGTGTACGCCACTGTGGAAACCAACTGCTTTTTTCAAAGCACATATCCTCTTGTTCCTTCCTTTCTGCACAGCTATCTTTTTTGTTTGTCCACACTTTTTATTTAATTTGTGCATCAGTCCACTCCTATTGCTGCCTGCCATACCTGGCTTACATTACTGCAGGGAGATAGTAATTGTAGGACAGTTTTTTTTTTTTGTTTGTTTTTTGTGGGAGATTAAGATTGGCATTTCTGCTACAGTGCCATCCCTGTGTGTGCCATCTCTCACTGAGTGGGCCATAGAAAGCCTATTTATTTTTTCCGTGATTTGTGTTCTAAAATCTACCTCAACACAAAAACACTACATCAATCAGTGGGAGAAAAATATTGGCCTCAGTCAGGGCTTGTGTGCCACTGCTGTGTGTGCTATCTCTCATTCAGTGGGCTATAGAAAGCCTATTTATTTATTTATTTTTTTTCTTATTATTTGGTTTCTAAAGTCTCCCTGAAAAAAAAAAAAAACCTAAAAAAACAGTGGGAGAGTAATATTGCCCTTTCAGCTTGTGTGCCAGTCTTGACTCCTGGGTGTGCCACCTCTCTCCCTCTCATTCAGTGGGCCATAGAAAGCCTATTTATTTTTTTTTTTAAATATTATTGGGTTTCTAAAGTCTCCCTGAAAAAACAAAAAATACATAAAAAAACAGTGGGAGAGTAATATTGCCCTTTCAGCTTGTGTGCCAGTCTTGACTCCTGGGTGTGCCACCTCTCTCCCTTTCATTCAGTGGGCCATAGAAAGCCTATTTATTTTTTCCGTGATTTGTGTTCTAAATTCTACCTCAACACAAAAACACTACATCAATCAGTGGGAGAAAAATATTGGCCTCAGTCAGGGCTTGTGTGCCACTGCTGTGTGTGCTATCTCTCATTCAGTGGGCTATAGCAAGCCTATTTTTTTTTTTTTTTTTTTAATATTATTTGGTTTCTAAAGTCTCCCTGAAAAAAAAAAAAAACCTAAAAAAACAGTGGGAGAGTAATATTGCCCTTTCAGCTTGTGTGCCAGTCTTGACTCCTGGGTGTGCCACCTCTCTCCCTCTCATTCAGTGGGCCATAGAAAGCCTATTTATTTTTTTTTTTAAATATTATTGGGTTTCTAAAGTCTCCCTGAAAAAACAAAAAATACATAAAAAAACAGTGGGAGAGTAATATTGCCCTTTCAGCTTGTGTGCCAGTCTTGACTCCTGGGTGTGCCACCTCTCTCCCTTTCATTCAGTGGGCCATAGAAAGCCTATTTATTTTTTCCGTGATTTGTGTTCTAAATTCTACCTCAACACAAAAACACTACATCAATCAGTGGGAGAAAAATATTGGCCTCAGTCAGGGCTTGTGTGCCACTGCTGTGTGTGCTATCTCTCATTCAGTGGGCTATAGCAAGCCTATTTTTTTTTTTTTTTTTTTTTTTTAATATTATTTGGTTTCTAAAGTCTCCCTGAAAAAAAAAAAAAAACCTAAAAAAACAGTGGGAGAGTAATATTGCCCTTTCAGCTTGTGTGCCAGTCTTGACTCCTGGGTGTGCCACCTCTCTCTCATTCAGTGGGCCATAGAAAGCATTTTTTATTTTTTTTCCTTGATTTGTGTTCTAAAATCTACCTCAACACAAAAACACTACATCAATCAGTGGGAGAAAAATATTGGCCTCAGTCAGGGCTTGTGTGCCACTGCTGTGTGTGCTATCTCTCATTCAGTGGGCTATAGAAAGCCTATTTATTTATTTATTTTTTTTCTTATTATTTGGTTTCTAAAGTCTCCCTGAAAAAAAAAAAAAACCTAAAAAAACAGTGGGAGAGTAATATTGCCCTTTCAGCTTGTGTGCCAGTCTTGACTCCTGGGTGTGCCACCTCTCTCCCTCTCATTCAGTGGGCCATAGAAAGCCTATTTATTTTTTTTTTTTAAATATTATTGGGTTTCTAAAGTCTCCCTGAAAAAACAAAAAATACATAAAAAAACAGTGGGAGAGTAATATTGCCCTTTCAGCTTGTGTGCCAGTCTTGACTCCTGGGTGTGCCACCTCTCTCCCTTTCATTCAGTGGGCCATAGAAAGCCTATTTATTTTTTCCGTGATTTGTGTTCTAAATTCTACCTCAACACAAAAACACTACATCAATCAGTGGGAGAAAAATATTGGCCTCAGTCAGGGCTTGTGTGCCACTGCTGTGTGTGCTATCTCTCATTCAGTGGGCTATAGCAAGCCTATTTTTTTTTTTTTTTTTTTTTTAATATTATTTGGTTTCTAAAGTCTCCCTGAAAAAAAAAAAAAAACCTAAAAAAACAGTGGGAGAGTAATATTGCCCTTTCAGCTTGTGTGCCAGTCTTGACTCCTGGGTGTGCCACCTCTCTCCCTCTCATTCAGTGGGCCATAGAAAGCCTATTTATTTTTTTTTTTTTAATATTATTTGGTTTCTAATTCTCCCTGAAAAAAAAAAAAAAAACCTAAAAAAACAGTGGGAGAGTAATATTGCCCTTTCAGCTTGTGTGCCAGTCTTGACTCCTGGGTGTGCCACCTCTCTCCCTCTCATTCAGTGGGCCATAGAAAGCCTTTTTTTTTTTTGGTTTTTTTAATATTATTTGGTTTCTAAAGTCTCCCTGAAAAAAACAAAAAAAACATAAAAAACAGTGGGAGAGTAATATTGCCCTTTCAGCTTGTGCGCCAGTCTTGACTCCTGGTTGTGCCACCTCTCTCTCTCTAATTGTGGGCCATAGAAAGCCTTTTTTTTTTTTTTTTTTTAATATTATTTGGTTTCTAAAGTCTCCCTGAGAAAAAAAAATAAATAAATTAGGTGGGAGATTAATATTGACATTAGTGCTTGAGTGACAGTCCTGCGTGTGTGTCATCTCTGTGATTTTGTGCCACAGAAAACAGAGTGTGTAACATTGTGCCTGATTTTCCTTGTGGTCTCACCAACCTGTTAAGGGATATTGAAATCATACTGAAGTTATAGCTCACCGTGTAAGTTGTTTGACAGCAACAAATAAAGTTACTTTGGTTAAGATTTTAAAACAATGAGGAAGTCTGGTGCAAGAGGTCGTCGTGGGCGTTCATTGTCAGCTGGTAATGATGGTAGTGGTAGTGGAGCATCAGGTGGTCGTGGGGATAAAAATATTCCACCTAAGTCTGGAGCTGTGGAGCCAGTTTCGTCGTCAGGCTACACAAGGCCTCGAACGCTCTCTTTTCTGGGAGTAGGAAAACCGCTTTTAAAGGCGGAGCAGCAACAGCAAGTTTTGGCTTACATTGCAGACTCAGCCTCTAGCTCTTTTGCCTCCTCTTCCGAAACTGGTAAATGTAAAAGCAGCGCGTCGCTTGTGGATGTTCACGGTCAGGGACAAGTCGCTTCCTTGTCCTCCTCAGCAAAAACTACAACAAGAGAGAAGGATGCAGCAGGCGACACAACGGGTCACTCCATGGAGCTCTTTACACATACCGTCCCTGGCTTAGAAAGTGAAACATTTAACAGGCCATGCCCATTACAAGTATATTCTGACATGGAGTGCACTGATGCACAGCCACAGCCAGAGTACTATGCTGCTCCTTTGACTCAGACCACCACATTGCCCTCTCAGGGTACAGATCCACAATCAGACCCTGATGAGACTATGTTGCCCCGCCACGAACGCTATACCACCGACCGACACAGTGACACAGACGAAGTTGCACACGAGCTCGAAGAGGAGGTAATAGATGACCCAGTTATTGACCCCGATTGGCAGCCATTGGGGGAACAGGGTGCAGGCGGCAGTAGTTCAGAAGCGGAGGTGGAGGAGGGGCCGCAGCAGGCATCAACATCGCAACAGGTTCCATCTGCCGGGCCCGTATCTGGCCCAAAACGCGTGTCAAAGCCAAAACCTGTTGGAGCACAGCGTTGCCATCCGGTTAAAGCTCAGTCTGCAATCCCTGAAAAGGGATCCGAGTCTAGGAAGAGTGCAGTCTGGCATTTTTTTAAACAACATCCAACTGATCAGCGCAAAGTCATCTGTCAAAAATGTTCAACTAGCTTAAGCAGAGGTCAGAATCTGAAAAGTCTAAATACTAGTTGCATGCATAGACACTTAACCACCATGCATTTTCAAGCCTGGACTAACTACCAAACGTCCCTCAAGGTTGTAGCACCCTCGGCCAATGAAGCTAGTCAGCAACGCAACATCCCTTCCGTCACTGTAAGGCCACCATTTTCCGCACCACCGGCAGTATCTGTGCAGGTTTCTTTGCCAGCCAAAAGCAGTCAGGGTCAGGGAATCACCAGTTTTGTAGGAGGAAATATTGCATCTAGGGCACCGGCGGAAACAATACCGTCTCCAACCGTCTCTCAGTCTGCCATGTACACCGGCACACCCGAAAGTTCCACGATCTCCAGCTCTCCAGTCCAGCTCACCCTACATGAGACTCTGGTTAGAAAAAGGAAGTACTTATCCTCGCATCCGCGTACACAGGGTTTTAACGCCCACATAGCTAGACTAATCTCGTTAGAGATGATGCCCTACCGGTTAGTTGAAAGCGAAGCTTTCAAAGCCCTGATGGAGTACGCTGAACCACGATACGAGCTACCCAGTCGACACTTTTTTTCCAGAAAAGCCATCCCAGCCCTGCACCAGCATGTTAAACAGCGCATCGTCCATGCACTCAGGCAATCTGTGAGTACAAAGGTGCACCTGACTACAGATGCATGGACCAGTAGGCATGGCCAGGGACGTTATGTGTCCATCACGGCACACTGGGTGAATGTGGTGGATGCAGGGTCCACAGGCGACATCAATTTAGGGACAGTTGTGCCTAGCCCACGGTCTAGGAAACAGTTGGCTGTAGGCGTTCGCACCCCCTCCTCCTCCTCCTCCTCGTCCTCCTGCAGAAGCTACAGCTCTTCCACAGAACGCAGTCTGCCAACCACTCCATCGGCAGATGACACTGTTGCACACCAGTTGTCCCATTATGGGCCAGCTACTGCCAAGCGTCAGCAGGCTGTATTGGCTATGAAGTGCTTGGGCGACAATAGACACACCGCGGAAGTTCTGTCCGAGTTCTTGCAACAAGAAACGCAGTCGTGGCTGGGCACAGTAGATCTTGAGGCAGGCAAGGTAGTGAGTGATAACGGAAGGAATTTCATGGCTGCCATCTCCCTTTCCCAACTGAAACACATTCCTTGCCTGGCTCACACCTTAAACCTGGTGGTGCAGTGCTTATTGAAAACTTATCCTGGGTTCTCCGACCTGCTCCTCAAAGTGCGTGCACTTTGCTCACATATCCGACGTTCGCCTGTACACGCCAGCCGTATGCAGACCTATCAGCGGTCTTTGAACCTTCCCCAGCATCGCCTAATCATAGACGTTGCAACAAGGTGGAACTCAACACTGCACATGCTTCAGAGACTGTGCGAACAGAGGCGTGCTGTTATTTATTTGTGGGAGGATACACGGGCAGGCAGTAGGATGGCAGACATGGAGTTGTCAGGTGTGCAGTGGTCTAAGATACAAGACATGTGTCAAGTCCTTCAGTGCTTTGAGGAATGCACACGGCTGGTTAGTGCAGACAACGCCGTAATAAGCATGAGCATCCCCCTAATGCGTCTGCTGATGCAAAGTTTGACGCACATAAAGGAGCAGGCGTCTGCACCAGAGGAAGAGGAAAGCCTTGATGACAGTCAGCCATTGTCTGGTCAGGGCAGTGTACAGGACGAGGTAGCGGGCGAAGAGGAGGTGGAGGACGAGGAGGATGATGGGGATGAGTATATTTTTAATGCCGAACCTTTCCCGGGGGCACAGGAATTTGGTTGCGTGTCACGGCCGGGTTCTGGTTTTTTGAGGGACACAAGTGACGTAGATTTGCCTGCAACTGCCCCTCAACCAATCACAACTGGAGATTTGACAACTGGAACTTTGGCCCACATGGCGGATTATGCCTTACGTATCCTAAAAAGGGACACACGCATTACGAAAATGATGAACGATGACGATTACTGGTTGGCCTGCCTCCTTGATCCACGCTATAAAGGCAAATTGCAAAATATTATGCCACATGAGAACTTGGAACTAATATTAGCAACCAAACAATCAACTCTTGTTGACCGTTTGCTTCAGGCATTCCCAGCACACAGCGCACGTGATCGTTCTCACACGAGCTCCAGGGGGCAGCAGACTAGGAGTGTTAGGGGTGCACACATCAGAAGTGGCGTTGGACAGAGGGGTTTTCTGACCAGGTTGTGGAGTGATTTTGCTATGACCGCAGACAGGACAGGTACTGCTGCATCAATTGAAAGTGACAGGAGACAACATTTGTCCAGTATGGTTACTAACTATTTTTCATCCCTTATCGATGTTCTCCCTCAACCGTCATTCCCATTTGATTACTGGGCCTCCAAATTAGACACCTGGCCAGAATTGGCAGAATATGCATTGCAGGAGCTTGCTTGCCCGGCAGCAAGTGTCCTATCAGAAAGAGTATTCAGTGCTGCAGGTTCAATATTAACCGAAAAAAGGACTCGTCTGGCTACCCAAAATGTTGACGATCTAACATTCATTAAAATGAACCACAACTGGATTTCAAAATCTTTTGCCCCACCTTGCCCGGCCGACACCTAGCTTTCCTATGAAAAGCTCTTGCCTGTGAATTACTTTTCTAATGTCTAATTTGCTGCAGCTGATTGTACAGCATACGACATGTTTACACCTCCCTAAATGGCAAAACTCCCCACACGGGGCCGTGGTATCGCGACTTGGCGCAAGCACCCGTGAGACTGCTGTTTGTCTGAAGAGGTGGGTGTGCTCGCTTTTGGTTGACGGCATTGCTACTGGGTCCCTCATAGTACAATGTAGTGTCTCTGGCGGTGGTGGTGCGCACCCAACGTCAGACACACCGTTGTAACATGAGGGGCCCTGGGGCGGTCCCGCCGGCCTCAAGAGAGTTCCCCCCTACCCCAGCTCAAAATGTGCTCTACCACGTGCAAAATTATGTCGCACAGCTCCACCAATCTTTAGTCTATTCGCTGACATCATTCAATGTCTGGCACTGACAATACAAATTTGTAGACATCTATGATGCAACTTAAAGTAGTCTGTGTCTGTGTCCTATATTGGCACCATTAAATAGTTACTGCCAAATTACTATGTCAGAAACTCAGTAGATGAGCCCACCCCTGTACCTAAGTATGCCACCTTTTTTTTTTGTTTTGGTTGTTTTGCGAGACATTAACATCTATTTATATTTTGGGAGTACTGGGACAGACACTCCTTGCACTACTCCTCCACTCACCACCAAGCTGCCTGTGTATCCATGTAACCGCTGTAAAACTGCCATGAGCCTATTGTTTGTTATTTTAGGCCTTTGATAGCCTGTCTGCGGCCCCTACTTGCAATACTCCTCCACTGACCACCAAGCTGCCTGCCCGTGTATCCATGTAACCGCTGTAAAACTGCCATGAGCCTATTGTTTGTTATTTTAGGCCTTTGATAGCCTGTCTGCGGTCCCTACTTTAAATACTCCTCCACTGACCACCAAGCTGCCTGCCCGTGTATCCATGTAACCGCTGTGAAACTGCCATGAGCCTATTGTTTGTTATGTTAGGCCTTTGATAGCCTGTCTGCGGTCCCTACTTTAAATACTCCTCCACTGACCAGACCACTGCTGCCCGTGTACCCCTGGAACCAATTATAAAGTGCCTACAGCCAGCCCATTTTCTTATGTTAGGCCTTTGAAGCCTGTCTGCGGTCCCTACTTTAAATACTCCTCCACTGACCAGACCACTGCTGCCCGTGTACCCCTGGAACCAATTATAAAGTGCCTACAGCCAGCCCATTTTCTTATGTTAGGCCTTTGAAGCCTGTCTGCGGTCCCTACTTTAAATACTCCTCCACTCACCACCACCAAGCTGCCTGCCCGTGTATCCATGTAACCGCTGTGAAACTGCCATGAGCCTATTGTTTGTTATGTTAGGCCTTTGATAGCCTGTCTGCGGTCCCTACTTTAAATACTCCTCCACTGACCAGACCACTGCTGCCCGTGTACCCCTGGAACCAATTATAAAGTGCCTACAGCCAGCCCATTTTCTTATGTTAGGCCTTTGAAGCCTGTCTGCGGTCCCTACTTTAAATACTCCTCCACTCACCACCACCAAGCTGCCTGCCCGTGTATCCATGTAACCGCTGTGAAACTGCCATGAGCCTATTGTTTGTTATGTTAGGCCTTTGATAGCCTGTCTGCGGTCCCTACTTTAAATACTCCTCCACTGACCAGACCACTGCTGCCCGTGTACCCCTGGAACCAATTATAAAGTGCCTACAGCCAGCCCATTTTCTTATGTTAGGCCTTTGAAGCCTGTCTGCGGTCCCTACTTTAAATACTCCTCCACTGACCAGACCACTGCTGCCCGTGTACCCCTGGAACCAATTATAAAGTGCCTACAGCCAGCCCATTTTCTTATGTTAGGCCTTTGAAGCCTGTCTGCGGTCCCTACTTTAAATACTCCTCCACTGACCAGACCGCTGCTGCCCGTGTACCCCTGGAACCAATTATAAAGTGCCTACAGCCAGCCCATTTTCTTATGTTAGGCCTTTGAAGCCTGTCTGCGGTCCCTACTTTAAATACTCCTCCACTGACCACCAAGCTGCCTGCCCGTGTATCCATGTAACCGATGTAAAACTGCCATGACTGCCTACTGTTTGTTATTTTAGGCCTTTGATAGCCTGTCTGCAGCCCCTACTTGCAATACTCCTCCACTGACCACACCAATGCTGCCCGTGTACCCCTGGAACCTATTTAAAAGTTCATAGAGCCTAGTTATATATTTTATTTACTATTAATAAGGCCATGATGGACTACGCTGTACCACGCTACAAGCTAACCAGTCGACACTTCTTTTGCGAGAAAAGCCATCCCAACCCTCCACCAGCATGTAGAAGACCGCATTGTCCATGCACTCTGGCAATCTGTGAGTACAAAGGTGCACCTGACAACAGACGCATGGACCTGTAGGCATGGCCACGGAAGATTACGTGTCCATTACGGCGCAATGGGTTAATGTGGTGGATGCATGGTCCACAGGGGACAGCCTACTAAGTCTGTCTGCAGTCCCTAATTCAAATTGTCCTCCACTGTCTAAATCGGAACTTCCACCTTCTGGCTTTCGGCCTATAGTATCAGAAATTAAACTGCATTTGGCCTTCAACTTTGGTTAGGGCCTACTAACGGCTTCTGCCCCTCCCTGGTGTTGCCCTCAACTAAATAAAGCTGAGCTTCAACCTTCTGCTCCAAATTACCATTTTGAAAAATGCAATAGGCTTTTCAGGCCTACAAAAGGTGTCTGTCTGTGTGCCCCTCCCTGGTGTTGTCCTCAACTAAATAAAGCTGAGCTTCAACCTTCCGGCTCTCATTATGTGGTTTTAAAAAAAAAAATGGTGGTTAGGGCCTACTAACGGCTTCTGCCCCTCCCTGGTGTTGTCCTCAACTAAATAAAGCTGAGCTTCAACCTTCCGGCTCTCATTATGTGGTTTTAAAAAAAAAAATGGTGGTTAGGGCCTACTAACGGCTTCTGCCCCTCCCTGGTGTTGCCCTCAACTAAATAAAGCTGAGCTTCAACCTTCTGCTCCAAATTACCATTTTGAAAAATGCAATAGGCTTTTCAGGCCTACTAAAGGTGTCTGTCTGTGTGCCCCTGCCTGGTGTTGTCCTCAACTAAATAAAGCTGAGCTTCAACCTTCCGGCTCTCATTAAGTGGTTTTAAAAAAAAAAAATGGTGGTTAGGGCCTACTAACGGCTTCTGCCCCTCCCTGGTGTTGCCCTCAACTAAATAAAGCTGAGCTTCAACCTTCTGCTCCAAATTACCATTTTGAAAAATGCAATAGGCTTTTCAGGCCTACAAAAGGTGTCTGTCTGTGTGCCCCTCCCTGGTGTTGTCCTCAACTAAATAAAGCTGAGCTTCAACCTTCCGGCTCTCATTATGTGGTTTTAAAAAAAAAAATGGTGGTTAGGGCCTACTAACGGCTTCTGCCCCTCCCTGGTGTTGTCCTCAACTAAATAAAGCTGAGCTTCAACCTTCCGGCTCTCATTATGTGGTTTTAAAAAAAAAAATGGTGGTTAGGGCCTACTAACGGCTTCTGCCCCTCCCTGGTGTTGTCCTCAACTAAATAAAGCTGAGCTTCAACCTTCCGGCTCTCATTATGTGGTTTTAAAAAAAAAAATGGTGGTTAGGGCCTACTAACGGCTTCTGCCCCTCCCTGGTGTTGTCCTCAACTAAATAAAGCTGAGCTTCAACCTTCCGGCTCTCATTATGTGGTTTTAAAAAAAAAAATGGTGGTTAGGGCCTACTAACGGCTTCTGCCCCTCCCTGGTGTTGCCCTCAACTAAATAAAGCTGAGCTTCAACCTTCTGCTCCAAATTACCATTTTGAAAAATGCAATAGGCTTTTCAGGCCTACAAAAGGTGTCTGTCTGTGTGCCCCTCCCTGGTGTTGTCCTCAACTAAATAAAGCTGAGCTTCAACCTTCCGGCTCTCATTATGTGGTTTTAAAAAAAAAAAATGGTGGTTAGGGCCTACTAACGGCTTCTGCCCCTCCCTGGTGTTGTCCTCAACTAAATAAAGCTGAGCTTCAACCTTCCGGCTCTCATTATGTGGTTTTAAAAAAAAAAATGGTGGTTAGGGCCTACTAACGGCTTCTGCCCCTCCCTGGTGTTGTCCTCAACTAAATAAAGCTGAGCTTCAACCTTCCGGCTCTCATTATGTGGTTTTAAAAAAAAAAATGGTGGTTAGGGCCTACTAACGGCTTCTGCCCCTCCCTGGTGTTGCCCTCAACTAAATAAAGCTGAGCTTCAACCTTCTGCTCCAAATTACCATTTTGAAAAATGCAATAGGCTTTTCAGGCCTACTAAAGGTGTCTGTCTGTGTGCCCCTGCCTGGTGTTGTCCTCAACTAAATAAAGCTGAGCTTCAACCTTCCGGCTCTCATTAAGTGGTTTTAAAAAAAAAAATGGTGGTTAGGGCCTACTAACGGCTTCTGCCCCTCCCTGGTGTTGCCCTCAACTAAATAAAGCTGAGCTTCAACCTTCTGCTCCAAATTACCATTTTGAAAAATGCAATAGGCTTTTCAGGCCTACAAAAGGTGTCTGTCTGTGTGCCCCTCCCTGGTGTTGTCCTCAACTAAATAAAGCTGAGCTTCAACCTTCCGGCTCTCATTATGTGGTTTTAAAAAAAAAAATGGTGGTTAGGGCCTACTAACGGCTTCTGCCCCTCCCTGGTGTTGTCCTCAACTAAATAAAGCTGAGCTTCAACCTTCCGGCTCTCATTATGTGGTTTTAAAAAAAAAAATGGTGGTTAGGGCCTACTAACGGCTTCTGCCCCTCCCTGGTGTTGTCCTCAACTAAATAAAGCTGAGCTTCAACCTTCCGGCTCTCATTATGTGGTTTTAAAAAAAAAAATGGTGGTTAGGGCCTACTAACGGCTTCTGCCCCTCCCTGGTGTTGTCCTCAACTAAATAAAGCTGAGCTTCAACCTTCCGGCTCTCATTATGTGGTTTTAAAAAAAAAAATGGTGGTTAGGGCCTACTAACGGCTTCTGCCCCTCCCTGGTGTTGCCCTCAACTAAATAAAGCTGAGCTTCAACCTTCTGCTCCAAATTACCATTTTGAAAAATGCAATAGGCTTTTCAGGCCTACAAAAGGTGTCTGTCTGTGTGCCCCTCCCTGGTGTTGTCCTCAACTAAATAAAGCTGAGCTTCAACCTTCCGGCTCTCATTATGTGGTTTTAAAAAAAAAAAATGGTGGTTAGGGCCTACTAACGGCTTCTGCCCCTCCCTGGTGTTGTCCTCAACTAAATAAAGCTGAGCTTCAACCTTCCGGCTCTCATTATGTGGTTTTAAAAAAAAAAATGGTGGTTAGGGCCTACTAACGGCTTCTGCCCCTCCCTGGTGTTGTCCTCAACTAAATAAAGCTGAGCTTCAACCTTCCGGCTCTCATTATGTGGTTTTAAAAAAAAAAATGGTGGTTAGGGCCTACTAACGGCTTCTGCCCCTCCCTGGTGTTGCCCTCAACTAAATAAAGCTGAGCTTCAACCTTCTGCTCCAAATTACCATTTTGAAAAATGCAATAGGCTTTTCAGGCCTACTAAAGGTGTCTGTCTGTGTGCCCCTGCCTGGTGTTGTCCTCAACTAAATAAAGCTGAGCTTCAACCTTCCGGCTCTCATTAAGTGGTTTTAAAAAAAAAAAAATGGTGGTTAGGGCCTACTAACGGCTTCTGCCCCTCCCTGGTGTTGCCCTCAACTAAATAAAGCTGAGCTTCAACCTTCTGCTCCAAATTACCATTTTGAAAAATGCAATAGGCTTTTCAGGCCTACAAAAGGTGTCTGTCTGTGTGCCCCTCCCTGGTGTTGTCCTCAACTAAATAAAGCTGAGCTTCAACCTTCCGGCTCTCATTATGTGGTTTTAAAAAAAAAAATGGTGGTTAGGGCCTACTAACGGCTTCTGCCCCTCCCTGGTGTTGTCCTCAACTAAATAAAGCTGAGCTTCAACCTTCCGGCTCTCATTATGTGGTTTTAAAAAAAAAAATGGTGGTTAGGGCCTACTAACGGCTTCTGCCCCTCCCTGGTGTTGTCCTCAACTAAATAAAGCTGAGCTTCAACCTTCCGGCTCTCATTATGTGGTTTTAAAAAAAAAAATGGTGGTTAGGGCCTACTAACGGCTTCTGCCCCTCCCTGGTGTTGCCCTCAACTAAATAAAGCTGAGCTTCAACCTTCTGCTCCAAATTACCATTTTGAAAAATGCAATAGGCTTTTCAGGCCTACTAAAGGTGTCTGTCTGTGTGCCCCTGCCTGGTGTTGTCCTCAACTAAATAAAGCTGAGCTTCAACCTTCCGGCTCTCATTAAGTGGTTTTAAAAAAAAAAAATGGTGGTTAGGGCCTACTAACGGCTTCTGCCCCTCCCTGGTGTTGCCCTCAACTAAATAAAGCTGAGCTTCAACCTTCTGCTCCAAATTACCATTTTGAAAAATGCAATAGGCTTTTCAGGCCTACAAAAGGTGTCTGTCTGTGTGCCCCTCCCTGGTGTTGTCCTCAACTAAATAAAGCTGAGCTTCAACCTTCCGGCTCTCATTATGTGGTTTTAAAAAAAAAAATGGTGGTTAGGGCCTACTAACGGCTTCTGCCCCTCCCTGGTGTTGCCCTCAACTAAATAAAGCTGAGCTTCAACCTTCTGCTCCAAATTACCATTTTGAAAAATGCAATAGGCTTTTCAGGCCTACTAAAGGTGTCTGTCTGTGTGCCCCTCCCTGGTGTTGTCCTCAACTAAATAAAGCTGAGCTTCAACCTTCCGGCTCTCATTATGTGGTTTTAAAAAAAAAAATGGTGGTTAGGGCCTACTAACGGCTTCTGCCCCTCCCTGGTGTTGTCCTCAACTAAATAAAGCTGAGCTTCAACCTTCCGGCTCTCATTATGTGGTTTTAAAAAAAAAAATGGTGGTTAGGGCCTACTAACGGCTTCTGCCCCTCCCTGGTGTTGCCCTCAACTAAATAAAGCTGAGCTTCAACCTTCTGCTCCAAATTACCATTTTAAAAAATGCAATAGGCTTTTCCGGCCTACTAAAGGTGTCTGCCCCTCCCTGGTGTTGTCCTCAACTGAACAAAGCTGAGCTTCCACATTCTGGCTTTCGCCCTATACTATCAGATATTAAACTGCATTTGGCCTACTAGTGTGGTTAGGCCCTTGAAACAGTGTCTGCTGCTCTTGGGTTTGCTACTCCACTGAACAAAGCAATGCCGCCTGTTTAGTCCTGTTACCAATTTTGAACTGCATGTAGCCTACTTTATTCTTTGGCCCTATATCTGTTTCCTCCTCATCCTGCCCATTGCCCAGCCACTGCTAAATGAGTCTGCTGGTACATTGACCTAGACCACTACATTCCCCTTGTACTCTACACAGCCAGAATCTGTCCCTGCTGAAAGTAAGGTTCCCCTTCCCGCATGTTATACCACCTGACACAGGGACAAAGAGGAAGGTGCAGATGAAAGTGCAGGTTCCTTCATCAGGTGGGGGGGCATACTCGTTGGCGACGTCACTGGCACAGGGCCCCTCAGAGTACGCAAAAGTGTCGCTGCTGGTGGGAGGCGCCCCCGCCATGCAAACACACCGCCGTACTTTGAGGGGCCCTGTGCCAGTGGCAATGCGAACGAGTGGGCCCCCCCCCTGCTTGCTCAGGATCACAGCACTTGCAACTTTTAAATACTTACCTTTCCCTGCAACACCGCCGTGACGTAGTCCGCATTTCCTGGGCCCACGAAAAACTTGAGCCAGCCCTACTCCCCCCACAACTTTCCCCCAATTCCCTATGCCCAACTATTATTATACAGTTAATTAAGATTGGCAAGCTTCAGAAACAAGAATGGATGTTTTTGGCATTAAAATGGGCACTGTAGGTGTTTTCCTGGCCTCCACTCACTGCCGACTATGCTTCCCCATTGACTTGCATTGGGTTTCGTGTTTCGGTCGATCCCCGACTTTTAGCGATAATCGGCCGACTGCACTCGACTCGACTCTGGACAAAATCGGGTTTCCCAAAACCCTACTCGATCTTAAAAAAATGAAAGTCGCTCAACCCTAATAAGCAGTACATGTGCACAGGGCATTAAAATACACGTTAAAAAGGACTTATCAAGAGGTGTCCACTAGTCTCCGGAGTATTTTTTTTTCTTTTTGTTATAATTGAATCCACCATATGGTTACAGGGATATCAGCCTTTTTATTTAGTGTTGATTTTTCTTGTCTTTCCCGAGGAGCATTGAATACAGGATTCTCTGGGGATGTGTCTTTAGGCTGTTTTCTATTATTATCTTTTGAGAAAACGCTACCTTGGTAAACATCATAAAAGCTAAGACCAAATAACATCTCTACTTTCTTGTAGAGATCGAATGTGCCAAACATGAGAAATCTAGAGCTGAAGTCATGTTTAAATCAAGCTAAATCACCCCAATTGCACAGATACACCCTCAGTGATGAGACAGGAAATGTTATGGGCACTCTCCCATCATCCCCCTCTCAGAGTCTGATGTCCCTGATGCAGACACTGACAGGGGTCGTGATGACATCACTACAGGTGGATGAGGAGGAGAGGTGAGTATTGGGTGAGTATGGGTAGTGCATTATAGTATAAAGTCTGCATAAGGGGGTGTATTATACTATATAGAGTCTGCCTATGAGGGGTTGCATTATACTTTATAGAGTCTCCCTATGGGGGTGAATTATACTATAGAGGCTTCCTATAGGGGTGCTTTATACTATATAGAGTCTGCCTACGGGGGTGCATTATACTATAGAGTCTGCAGAAGGGTGGGTGTATTATGCAATAGTCTCCTTATGGGGGGTTCATTATACTATAGAGTCTGCCTATGGGGATGCATTATACAATATAGAGTGTACCTATGGAGGGCGCATTATACTATATAGAGTATCCCTATGAGGGGTGCATTATACTATATAGAGTCTGCCTATGGGGGTGCATTATACTATAGATTCTGGCTATGTTGGTGCTTTACACAATATAGATTCTGCCTATGTGGGGTGCAGTATACTATATGGAGGCCTACAGGAAGTGCATTATACTACAGTGAGGACTATCTTGTGCATTATGCTATATGGAGGCTATCTAGGGGTCCTTCATACAGTGTGGAGATTACAGTGATGGGGCCATAATACACTATTGGAGCCATCAAACAGTTTGGGGCTACAAAAAGGGCAGTATACTGTGGGGGGTACTATATAGTGAGGGGGCATTATACTTTGTATGAGAGAGCATCGTACTGTATATATGGGAGGTGTACAGGGGGAGACTCAGGACATTACTCAATGTAAAGTGGTACACAAAGAGTATTATTATTTTCTAGGGGCAAAATGTGGGCACTGTTTTCTAGAGCATTTGCACAGGGCAATACTACATTATAGTGGGCTGCTTTAGAATTTAGAGGGCACAGAGAACCACACAGCAAGTGCAGTAATAGGAACACATATGGTAGCAGCGGCTCAGAAATGGGGTATTGCAGAATAAGGAGTTTTTCAGGTTGAGAATAGTTCCATTGGGGACAGTGTTGAAAATACGAGAAGGGAAATGTGTCTTTGTTGTATTTTCTGCAGACGAGTCCTGGCTAGAGAAGTTGTCATGTTGGTCTGGGCCAGATGGAAAAGATGTGAAGGTGAACAATTCCATCAGAAAGAAAATCAGCGGTAAGTCACTATCTATAACTGTACTGTGATCTCTTATATGTTCTGTAGGACTGGTATTTACCACTGACCATATGGCGGTAATATCAATATTGGTGTTTATATTATAGACATTATTTTCAGTAACATCGCGGTCATCTGCTGACGTTCTCCTCCACTATTATGGTGTGTCACCCAGTTATAATCAGGGTTACCTGGTTAGGGGCCCACTCAGAAGTTTTGCCCCCCCTGAACCAAAACCCTAGTTACGCCTCTGATAGCCATAACTCTACTTGCATAATTAAAATTGTGCTGACAGGTTCTTTCTAAATGAAATCTTTCAGAAGGTTTTTGCTATTTAATCTCAGAGTAGCATAATATAGGGCAAGTGTCTGATTCCAACGTTGTGTTACTTACGGTAGTTTGCAGGCTGCAGCAGTTGTGATACAGACTTCATAGATTTAGCAGAGCTTAGAATGCTTCCCCTGCCCACACCAGGCTCTGTATGTACATTGTCTATAGACAAAGTGATCCTTATCAGAGAAGGGGTTGTAGTCAGACCAGGACTCATGGGAGCACCAGTCCTGACAGTGATAATGTTCTGTTGATAAAACCTCCATTGCATGGAAACAACAGCACACAGGCTAATAAGTGAGATATTGTTGAAATCTGTGTTTCAGCCGCTATCTCCTGCTGTCTTTAGACTAAGTAGCAAAAACCGGCTTACTAATTCCCTTTAATAGAGTGAGAAAAAACCTTCACATTCTGTACAGCGCATATTATCGACCACTGCATAACAGAAACTAACGCCTGTGACTTAAATGACAAGCTGCAAAAATCTTACTTAGTTTTAACTCTTGACCCGGTTTTAATTCATTTTCTTCTGCTCAAGCAAAACTATTGTTAAAGTTTTACAGACATTGAAAAGTTTGACAAATAAAGTCCATTAGTGTGAGCTACATTTACTATGTCTGTACCTTAAAGGTTCCTGACAGATTATTCTCATTATAATGTCATTTTAATAATTAAGACTAAGAAACCTCTCATTATTTTAGGTTGGCGTCTTTAAAGAATAGAGCAAGTGGTAAATAGAAAAGGTTTCTGCCTTAGCACCTAGAAAAGAACATAAAAGTGTCATTACCATATGAATGAGGCCAGCTGTTGCAGCTGCACAACACTCAGAAAATTGGTGCCATGAACGGTTTTCCGCCTCTTGTGTATCATTCCCCACAGTTTCTCCATATGACCTCCTTATCCATAAGTAAAATGTTTCCTCTTCTCCTCACCATGTTCAAGACTGATAGATGTCCTGACAATGAAATGAATGTAATGCGTTGCTTATTAGTACATCAAAATGAGCAAACAAGCAGGTTTGCATGTAATCTTCCCGATGCTTCACCATAGCGCTTTGATTTACAATTAATCCCATTAAGCAAGGATGCTTGATGGGATGAGTGTGTCTTTGGTTAGAATTACATAATGTAAATTAAGCACAAAAAACAGGTTTGGATTGTGTGTGTTTTCAGTGATGGAATCTGCATTATTAATTTAAAGAGGAATTTCTTACATAAGGGTAAAATTAAAAACTATCATCAAGTGTATTCATTATCATTAAATTGCTGTCTGGAGAAAATACTTTTTTGCTTAATTTGGAATAGGTTTTTATTTGAATGTACAGCAACCCTGAGATTCAAATTATATTCAAAAGTGAAATTATTAAGAAAGCCAAAATGTAAGTTTACATTCATTCTGTGTCTGTTAGGCCGGGGTCACACTTGCGAGTGTGATGCGAGAAACTCGTGTGAGTCTCTCGCATCAATACCAGGCACTGCCGCCGGTACTCGGACCGGAGCATGCGGTTGCATGTATTTCTATACAGCTGAACGCTCAAGTCCCGAGTAACGGCGGCAGTGCCGGATATTGAGGCGAGAGACTTGAGCGAATTTCTTGCATCACACTCGCAAGTGTGACCCCAGCCTTAGAGTAATTTTTTTTTTTTTTGGGGGGGGAAGGGGCTTTTCTCTGAAATGTCTACAGTGCGAACGTGCTCTTACACATTACATGAATACAAACTTATGCCCCCGCTCATTTCTTTGGAGTTATTCATTGTGAGAAAGGCAGTATCCTCTGTCAGCAATAGGCTCCTATTGTAAAATAAATGTATACACTGCAAATGTGTTATTATATTCAGCCAAAAGGCCACATTGATGTAAAATAATGCAAAGGAAGCCTATGTCAGAGGGATATGGGTCTATGGATACATTTCGTGTATGTGTTGGGGGATTTCACATAGCACATAGCAAATATATAATTTAAGTGATACATCACTGGCACCAGGGTCTATGCCTCTCCATCATGCTGCTCTCAGATTACTTAGAAAAAAACGGGCAGCTGATTCTTTTTTACAAACTGTACAGTAACCAAGAGCACTTAGAGCACTAAGGGTACCGTCTCACATAACGATTTACTAACGATCACGACCAGCGATACGACCTGGCCGTGATCGTTGGTAAGTCGTTGTGTGGTCGCTGGGGAGCTGTCACACAGACCGCTCTCCAGCGACCAACGATGCCGAGGTTCGCTGGTAACCAGGGTAAACATCGGGTTACTAAGCGCAGGGCCGCGCTTAGTAACCCGATGTTTACCGTGGTTACCAGCGTAAAAGTAAAAAAAAACAAAACCGTACATACTCACCATCTGATGTCCTTCAGGTCCCTTGCCGTCTGCTTTCCGCTCTGACTGTCTGCCGGCCGGAAAGTGAGAGCAGATCACAGCGGTGACGTCGCCGCTGTGATCTGCTTTCACTTTACGGCGGCACTCAGTCAGAGCGGGAAGCAGACGGCAAGGGACCTGAAGGACATCAGATGGTGAGTATGTACTGTTTGTTATTTTTTACTTTTACGCTGGTAACCACGGTAAACATCGGGTTACTAAGCGCGGCCCTGCGCTTAGTAACCCGATGTTTACCCTGGTTACCAGCGAACGCATCGCTGGATCGCTGTCACACACAACGATCCAGCGATGACAGCGGGAGATCCAGCGACGAAAGAAAGTTTCAAACGATGTGCTACGACGTACGATTCTCAGCTGGGTGCCTGATCGCAGTAGCGTGTCAGACACTGCGAGATCGTAACGATATCGCTAGAACGTCACGAATCGTGCCGTCGTAGCGATAAAAATGCCACTGTGTGACGGTACCCTTAGAGTGCACGTCCGTCAAGTTGGCAATAGCTAACCCTATTTATAAATCATTGAAAGAGAACCTGTCAGCATCATTTTATAACGTAAACTAAAGGCATAGCTGTAATGTGCTGTAATACAGAATAAATTGATACATTTGGGGAATAAATCTGCTTTGTTGTTCTTTAATCATCATGCACATATGTATTTTTGATCCGAATTCACCACTTCACTGACTGGGATCATTCAGAAAGACAAAAATCAAAGTTCACCACTTGATATAACTAATTTAACACAAGAAGGCTGCATCTAAACAAATTAAATATTGATAAATTCCCCAGCCCAGATGGCATTCATCCACGGATACTGAGGGAATTGAGCTCAATAACTGACAGACCGCTGTATCTCATATTCTTAGACTCTCTTGTAACAGGGGTGGTGCCACAAGATTGGAGAATGGCTGACATGGTAGCGAGTATTTGAGGGCATTATAAGAGATGACCTGCAGAAATATATTGCAGAGAATAATATAATAACTGACAACAAGCATGGATTCATGAAAGATAGGTCTTGTCTAACTAACATGTTGGGTTTCTATGAGGAGGTGAGTGCAACTCTGGATGTTGGTAATGCAGCAGATCTGATTTATCTGGACTTTACAAAGGCATTTCATACTGTACCACATAACAGCCTTATACTGAAGCTACAGAGGCAATGACTGAGGGAAATGTTATGCAGATGGGTAAGGACACAAAGCAGTCAGCAGTGAGGACCGCGGGGATCTGTGCTAGGACCGATTCTTGTTAACCTCTTTATTAATGACCTAGTGGAAGGGATTGAGAGTAAAGTGTCAGTCTTTGCTGATGACACCAAACTATGTAGAATACTAATATCTGACCTTGACATTAAAGTATTACAAAATGATCTGGCTAAGATGTCTGAATGGGCAAACACTTGACAGATGAGGTTTAATGTAGATAAATGTAGAGTAATGCACCTAGTATGGAGTAATCCTATTGTTATACTTCAGGAAGCACCTAGAATTGGATGGAAGCAAAGCGCTGGAAAGTAATAAGTCTGTATCTAAATCCCATTGAACACCTGTGGAGAGATCTTAAAATTGTTGTTTGGAGAAGACACCCTACAAATATGAGAGACCTGGAGCAGTTTGCTAGAAGAGTGATCCAAATTTCTAGTTCAGAGGTGTAAGAATCTTTTTGACGGTAATAGAAAGTGATTGATTGCAGTTATTTATTCCAAAAGGTGTACAACCAAATATTAAATTGAGGGTGTGAACAAATTTGTCTGGCCCATTTTTGAGATTTTGTCTGAAATGATATCCAATTTGTCTTTTTTCTCTTTTTTTGTGTTGCTCCAATACACACAAAGGAACTAAACATTTGTATAACAAGACATGTATAATTGCAATAATTTTCTGGGAGAAATACCTTGATACCTACGATCCAATGTCTGATTCCAGAGAAATCCACATTTTTTTTCTATTTTCTGGGCCCAACATCTGCATGAGAATTTGCCTCCAGATCTTATTTTAATTAATAGGGGTATTACCAGTTCAAGACATGCAATGACTGACACTGTGCTCTCATAATCATTTGCAGCTCTGTGGTGAGATCAGAAATAACAAGGCACAGCAGAGGTGAACCTTCCCTCACTACAAACATTTGCAGCAGTAGTAGTCCTCTCGTAGTGCTGTTGGCTCTCCAGCAGAGCTGTGCCTGTTTATAACTAACACAGTACCGCAGCGTTGAACCTTGTCATTACAAACACAACAAGCACATTTGCAGTGGTCCTCACACAGTGCTGTCAGCTCTGCTGTACTGCCCTTTCACCACACTGGCTGGCTGCCTATGTAAACTGAAGCAATGTGGGAGGACTATAGCTGCAGAAAGAAAAGCATGGATTTCTTGAGAATAAGACAAAATCTCAGATATCAATGCGTCATTTTATTCCACCATGCCCATATAGATGGCTTAGGTGGGTTGATCCTACTCACAGATTCCATTACAAAAATAATATACAGCCTTTGGTGTATTCCTTGTGTATACCTGGTTATAGAAAACCTGACAGCAGGATTTCACACCCCAAAGTATTTATACCCACGTGTAACTTTTTCAAACACAAATCCAGCAATACTATTACCTAGCCAGTCTGTTTCTTTGCTTTCTGCACAAGAAAGCTCTTCTCAAGCCTTTGTCACTCCAGCTTTTTTCCCCAACCTGTGCTGCCTTCTGGTTGATTAACAGCTCCTTTTAATCTGTGTTACAGTGCCATTACTGCCATGTCTTTATTTTTTCAAAATCTTGCTAACAAGTTCTCTTTACGTAAAAAAAAATCTATACATTTGGCATCATTGTAAGTGTGTAAAGGTGGAGATGTCATCCAAACATGCTCTCTGAAGACTTCTCTCTAATGTTATTGTATGGATCTGCTGTCTTATGTGACATAGTCATGTGATTTTACATTCTTTTGTCTGCAGAAGCTTGTTAGCCATGGATAGGGTTAACGCTTAATTCCAGCCCAGGTGTGGAGCAGTTACTGGAGCATTTGTATTGGAAGCTAGTTCCTGTTAGTCAGGTTGAGTTGAGGTATTGAAGTAGCAAGAAAAATCATATAGTTACAGGCCACAAGTGGAAAGTATGCTGCGATTGAGAATCTAATGGTTATAGTGCAGAAATGTGTTACAGTAGCCAGTTACCATCTACTGTCCGGAGTGCTGAGGTAGAAAGGAAGTCACAGTGACACATAGTGACCTGTGTGACTAATATACAAGGGGATTCTTCACTTTCAGTGAGTACCTGCACAAGTAGAGCTGACGGAGGCATGATTCCTGTAGGTAGCTGGTGAGGAGTGGGCTACCAATAATGTATCAAATTGATCCTGAAAGACTAAGTAGAAATTTTATCTGATCGGGAAAGAGCACAGGGCACTGCACCGTAGTGTAGGGTAATAGCCGTGGGACAAGAAATACTCTGTTACTCTACAAGTATACTGAACATTATTGTTTTGCCATTTGTAAAGAAACTAAGATATGAGCCTTTGCCTTATGCGGAAAAAGCGAATGCCAATTATCAGACGTTGGGAAATATGTTCAAGACTTCAAATAAAGCTGTTCTTAACTGATTAAAATGGTTGCTGGCCTCCCTGATTAGTCACATGACCTTAAAATCCCCATACCATCGTACTAATTGTGGTCCAGAAATGGGTAATCAACAAATCCCCACAAAGTGCAAGCACACTCAGGAGTACCGTTGAAGGGACTATAGGGAAATGGAAGTGCCAACAGCAAGTCTCGTTTCTTCCAAGTGTACTGAAATACAGATTAATTTAATTAATGCAGGTTATTTTTATTGCACAATGAACACCTCAGGAAGAAAACCCCACAAAACAATGGCGGAATCACATTTCTCTCAACATTTCCTGGACTTTGATTTTTTCGTCTGTTTTTTGGAATATTAAATAGTAAAATAGTATAACTAACATGGTCATTAAAAACAACTTAGCAGAAAAATAAAATGGTAATGCCTCTTGGAAGAAGGGGAGGAAAACAAAAGTGCCAAAATGAAAAATTGTCTGGTCATGAAAATTGTAAACATATTAAAAATGATGCTATGTCAAGCAATCTTTTAGTATTACACATAAAAGATTAATAAATCATCTACAACTGTCCATTTTTACGAGACAGGCCAGACAGTATCAACCTACGCCTCATCTAGGTTTCTTCTCATGCATTATCTACTACATTATATTCACAGTTACCAGTATTCCAAAAAGATTGCTTGGAATACTGAGGTGAGCTATTGCCAACCTTGGGTTTCCTTGAATGCCGTCAAGGATTTCTCTAAGCAGAGCAGCAGCTAGACTTGTCACTTGTCATGATAAACAGAATTCAAGCTGTTCAAAAGTGCTTGGTTAAACAGTCTGCATATTTCAGCCAGAATATAGTTCTAGACAAGAATCCCAGCAAGTTTTATTAGCCAATATACCGAGCTTTATATTATTCTCTAGGTCAAAATACTCTAGGTGGTAAATCGAATTATTTAACCCATTATCTACCAATGTCCTTTTTTGGGACCCCTAATCTTTAGCTTCTAGCAAATAAGATTTTATATTTTTTTTATAATTAGGTCCAATTTTTGTGTTGTGTTTGTAAAATGAATGTTTTCAAAATAGGAAATCATGTCATTGTCATTTTTAATTGAATATTGGGACGCCCTTTTCTGAAAAATCTGTACTTGTAAAAATTTTAATTTGGCAAGTAATGGGATAACTTCTACCCCCCAACAGATCCAGGCTTGATTTGTTAAAGAAACAAATCTTCATGAACCCAAAAATGTATTAAATCACTATAATTTTATTTCATGTCATTAGAAAACTAAGTTTGCACAAAAAAGCTGCTTAAGGCCATGTGCACACGTTCAGTATTTTTCGCATTTTTTTCACGTTTTTTCGCTATAAAAATGTGATAAAAATGCGAAAAAACGCAGAAAAATTACTTACATATGCCTCCCATTATTTTCAGTGTTTTCTGCATTTCTTGTGCAAATGTTGCATTTTTTTACGCAAAAAAATCGCATCGCAGAAAAAAAAGCAACATGTTCATTAAATTTGCGGAATTGCGGGAATTCCGCACACCTGGGAATGCATTGATCTGCTTACTTTCCGCATGGGGCTGTGCCCACTATGCGGGAAGTAAGCAGATCATGTGCGGTTGGTACCCAGGGTGGAGGAGAGGAGACTCTCCTCCACGGACTGGGCACCGTATAATTGGTGAAAAAAAAAAGAATTAAAATAAAAAAGTCATATATTCACCTTCAATGGCCCCCAAAGTCTTCCCGCCTCTCATCGGTGCATGCTGCCGCTTCCGCTCCTATAGATGGTGTGTGTGAAGGACCTGCGATGACGTCGCGGTCACATGACCGCGATGACATCGCGGTCACGTGACCATGACGTCATTGAAGGTCCTGCACACACACAACATCCATAGGAACGGAAGCCGCTGAGGAGATCAGCTTTCTGCAGGTGAGTATAACCATTTTTTCTATTTTTTTATTATTTTGAAACATTCTATCTTTTACTATTGATGCTGCATAGGCTGCACCTATAGTAAAAAGTTGGTCACACTTGTCAAACACTATGTTTGACAAATGTGATCAACCTGTCAATCAGTTTTCCAAGTGATGCTACAGATCGCTTGGAAAACTTTAGCATTCTGCAAGCTAATTACGCTTGCAAAATGCTAAAAAAAACTGCAAAAAAAACGGGAAAAAAATGCAAAAAAAAAATGCGGATTTCTTGCAGAAAATTTCCGGTTTTCTTCAGGAAATTTCTGCAAGAAATCCTGACGTGTGCACATACCCTAAATGTTTTGAGATCTAAATCCGCTTCATTGTTTGAAATGCATATTACAGTTAGTAGTTGTGACTAAACAGTTTTCATGAAATAAAAATAAAGTTTTTAATTTCGGACTTCTTGGGGATGCTTGTTGAAATTTTCAAGATTTTTTGTGTCCGATATTTTACCTAATTGTTCAATTAGCAATTGTTCAGAACACCAAATGCAGGTGATGAGTTGACATAACACAATTTGTGTCTATATCTGTCACTCTGTTAAACATTGTTAGGCCCTCTTATGGTGACACTAATAAACAATGGCACTGTCTTGGGGCTAGTGGTTAACAAAGCGTAAATATTGGAAAGAGCAGTTTGTGAAAGTTAGCTTGGCATTGAAAATTTCACAAAGAATTCCCAAAAAGATTTATCCCATTTTATCCTGTTGGATTTATTTACAAATGTCCATCCCCATATAATCTCCGAAACAGTTAGCCATATGAACTAAGAATACAGTTTTGATATAACTTAGGTATAGAAAAAGGACAATATCCATGGATGCTGTACTGTATATTTGTCTAAGGGATGACATTAAGAAGAATTACTCTACAGCATCTCAAGTATAAGAGCTAGATTAGATATGAATCGTAAGGACCTCCACCTCCTTCATATTTAGCCAACCTCTTCTCCCATGTGTAGCTTTCATAGGGGTCTGTTAATGTTCACATTCCAGGGTTAGAATAGACCCCTCTTCTCAAAAAATTTTTCCACACCCTGGAGATACATTAATCAGACCCAGTCTAGTATTATATGGGAAAGTCAACTGAGTCTATATGAATGTTGTAATAGAAAAAGAAACCTGGAATGTCTTCCTTCTAATTACAACACAATGAAAACACAGATAAACAGAAAAATAACCCATATAGTAGTAAAACATGGAACACAATGGTAGAACAGCTAGCAATCTTCATTTATTGCGATTCATATGGCATTCTATCCAAGGAAATGGTAATTCTAATATATTGTGAGCTGTGTGTATGAAGTTGATGTAACAGACAAGCCAAGAGTCGAATGTCCTTCTGTATTGTATAATTATTGTGATTAATCCATGACGAGCATGTCAAGAAAATCAACATAGTCGTCATCCGCATAAAGTATTAATTTTACCAGAGTACAAAAGAGAATCTGTTGTGGCTCTAGAGAGGAAACTCATAGATCATACATTCGAAAATCAAAATTAAAGCTGCAACAAAGCCAGAAGAGATATGTGATCCATAATGTGGAGGACATACTGCTAGTGTCAAGGTGAAAACACAGATAGCCAGGGATGGAATACATTACAAATCACATAGGGAGCAGTTGATGCAGCTTTATGGAAAAAATAATTATCCAGAAGCAAAGCACCAGCAATGAATAATATAGGACAGAAACAGACACTGCTGTGAGTGAAGAATTAAAATGTCTTCAGAGGAAAAACAAACTTTTCCAAGTGTGAAATATAATTCCAAATTTGTATCAATGTATAAATTTTACATCTTGGAGAATTTAAAATTAAACTATATGTATTAAAAGTGACTTATCGAAAGAGTTTTATAGGATACTGTTAGGCTATCGCTTGCTGTTCTGATTTTTCAACTTTTTGTTGGGGGTCTCTGTAAAAAAGTGAGTAAAGCTAAATGGAGCAGAATTGGTAAAGTGTAATCCTGACACTTCGCTCTATTAATATAAGGAAAAAAACAGCATTTTAACCTTAACCTAGATGTTTCAGACAGTAACTTCAGAGAGGTTGAGAAAGGAATGAATTTGCTGAAATTCGAAATGACAGGTTTGCTCAAATTCAGTGGGTAAATGAAAACGTGCCCCGATAACTGGTTAAAGATATTTTTATACTCACCTAACCTCTCATCGGTCCTGCTACTGCAGCTGTCCACCTGGTCTTCTGTTGGTTACCTGCAGCTCTGGTCTTTTTATCTTCAGTCTACAATCT
Source organism: Ranitomeya variabilis (assembly GCF_051348905.1). Classification (NCBI taxonomy): domain Eukaryota; kingdom Metazoa; phylum Chordata; class Amphibia; order Anura; family Dendrobatidae; genus Ranitomeya; species Ranitomeya variabilis. The sequence continues at coordinate 448,040,759 of NC_135237.1, read as the reverse complement.
ACACACATCATATTTTGTATGAGTCCTAGATACCACTGGAGGCGCCAAGTAGTGAAATGTGAAGAAAAGACCAATGACTGTAAAGACCAAAGACTTCCTAGCTGACAACCTTATTGAGGAACACATTGTAGGGATTGATGGTTAATAGATCGAAGTAGGTGTTGCTGTCTTCATCTATGATGGTGTTGTACCTACAGGACAACTTCAATACGTGAGAGGACAACCTCTTCATTTATTTTGCTCTTATCCCTTGCAATAATAAACTTAGAAGCACCTTTCCTCCTCTTTTCACTTTTCCTTTTGCTCAATATTGGCAAAGATGTTGCTAAATACAGAATTTAATAAAAAAATGAAACACATATATTTTCCACATTTGCACAAATGTATTCTCCCAATTCATTTGTTAAAAGGAATCTGTCAGCATGTTTTTTTCTATGCAATCTGAGTGCAGCATGAGGAAGGGGCTGAGACATTGATTTGAGGGATGTGTCACTTATTAGGCTGTGTGTTGTTTCAATACCATGATTGTTTTATCAGCAGGAGAATAAAACTGCCAGACTAGGTGCCAGCATGCATCCTGATCCAACCAGTCACCCAGCACTGATTAGCAGCTTGCTGTCAATATGTAATGTACACAGAAAGCTGCTAATCAGGGGTGTGGGACAGGTTAGGTTTCTGAGCTCTCCTACATGCTACATCTAAAATCTCTGATTATGACAGATTCCCTTTAAGGGTATATTCCCATCTTATTAATTAGTGGCACATTGGCTATAGGGTCTGAAGCATAAATGTACTACTGTACTCCCATCAGAATTTTCCGTGCTGTACACCAGAAACTTGGAGTATGGGTTCATGTTTCAGTCCTCCTCATATCGCGCTTCAACCACCTCCTACTGCTTCTTCATACTCCAGAATTAGAGGAAATCTCAGAGTTTCGATGCCTTCTGATCATAAAGTAAAGTCATATTCTTATATTTTACATGCCATGACTTTATGAGATCAGAATACCTCTTCAGGTGCCAGAAAAACTATTAATGTAAAGATATTATTAATTTTGGAGGACAAAGAGTCAAAAACTGGCCCAAGAAGTAACATTAAAACATGTTTATTAGTAATTCAACTTTGCATAAAAGCACATACATAGCACATATAGAAAACACTTTATATAGTGAAATGGTAACTTTTGACTGTGTCCATTGGTGCAACCAGTACACCAGGTTCACAGATCAGGGCACGATTGTAATCATAGTATAAATTATATGTTGCAGCAATAAATAACAATGAACTCCATATAGGTGAGGAGAATTAGATCTGATGCATGGCAGCCAAAACAAATATTAGCAGCTAGTAATGGTGCTGACCGTATGACCATACATACATATATGCCTTGCAACATATAAACCATAAGAGTGTAAAAGCTAGTTACCCATCAGTATTCAGGTAAGCCCGTCTGGATCCTGGATGTGTCCAGGATCCAGACGGGCTTACCTGAATACTGATGGGTAACTAGCTTTTACACTCTTATGGTTTATATGTTGCAAGGCATATATGTATGTATGGTCATACGGTCAGCACCATTACTAGCTGCTAATATTTGTTTTGGCTGCCATGCATCAGATCTAATTCTCCTCACCTATATGGAGTTCATTGTTATTTATTGCTGCAACATATAATTTATACTATGATTACAATCGTGCCCTGATCTGTGAACCTGGTGTACTGGTTGCACCAATGGACACAGTCACAAGTTACCATTTCACTATATAAAGTGTTTTCTATATGTGCTATGTATGTGCTTTTATGCAAAGTTGAATTACTAATAAACATGTTTTAATGTTACTTCTTGGGCCAGTTTTTGACTCTTTGTCCTCCAAAATTAATAATATGATTTTGAGTCGCCTTATGTTTATATATTTACTGACGATTGTGTTAATGTAAAGATATGTAGTCTCCTCTATTTATCACATTACGCAAATCATTGCACTTCAGTGTATTGCTGTGGTCAATTAGAACATTATATTGTAAGAACATTACTTATGTCAGTTGAATACTTGAGTTAATAGCTAGAATTACTTTGACAGATAACTGATATGTTTTTCTTTAAAGACGCCTTTTGTGACTCTAATGAAGCGTTAATGAGATTATCAGTATGAAAAGTTCCCCCTTTTTCTTATAGCACACAAATCTTTTCTATGTATGTCTGCATTGCAAATGTAGAGACCATACACACTGTAATTTAAAAACACAAAATACACTTGACCACTAGATTAAAACCATAGACTAGCAACTACCAATAAAGAGATATATTATTACTGAACTTAGTTTATCATTTGGTAACATTTTAATGCAATACCAATCAATAAAATCCTTTACCAAAAATTGCAGCCCCTAAACTGACAATATGTAGAACCAAAATTAATTTTCCAATTGGGAAAATTAAACAGTAAATAATGTGCCCAATAGAAAAAACAAGAAAAAGGGCAACCAGATTTATAACGATTAAATAAATAATATATATTTGATGGAAAAGACATGTCTGACGTTAGTGGCAACCCCCCCCCCCTTCCCTTGTTTCACCTCCTTACTGCCATGTACTTATATACTAATACACTTTATTTAATTGTTATATATTTAGTTGCCCTTAATTATTTTCTGTTGGGTAGTACATTATCCATTCTTTCATTTTCCCAATTGCAAAATTATTTTTAGTTCTACTGTACATATTGTCAATTTAGGGGCTCTACTTTTTGGTGGAGATTTTTATTGGTTGGTATTGCATTAAAACTGTTGCCAAATAAAAAACTAAACTCATTTATATTAATGATCTGTGCTAGCCTAATGTTATAATCTAGTGGCCAAGTGTATTTTATAGTTTTAAATTATACAATGCGTTAGTCCTTAATTTAGTCTTTAAAGCCTTTATTTTTTTATTTTTTCACTATTGGGTACATTTTAATATAATGTATTTTTGCTGATTTCAGGCAAATAACTTAGATTTACATGGCAACTTTAACCCTTATCCGGCTGAATAGGTACAATTGTAACTATTCCGTTTTAAAATTGCAATAACTTTTTTTTGAAAAGACGTAGAGGGCTGAAATTTCGTGACATCTCTACATTTTTGGTCCAGAATATATTGGCCAAATTTCAATAAAATATCTCCACCCGCTTCCGAGATAAGGGGTCGAGATCTTTTTGCATCCATAACAAGCTGCATAGGTACAAATGTACCTCATATATTTTGAATGAAGATAATGCAAGGGAAAAAGCATAAATTTTTTTTTAATGATAATGCTATTTAACTATTATAAACAAGTAAAAAACTGTTCATTTACATTATAAAAGAAAATGTAAGAAACTTTTTTTTATTGATTTTCTTTGCAAGTAATGCATGTTGGCTTTGCTACAGAGTGTTCATCGCAAATGGGTTTCACACAAACCACACAAGACTTTCTAGTCTTGCGTTGTTTCCGCCTCAGGTCTCTGCAGACATAGCAACTACCAACAACAGGGGAGGGTCCACGACTACCATGAGGTATGTTGGGGCCAGCTGCTGGCTGCGATGCTACCACAATGCATCGTCCAAGCACCATTTCTACTGCACCTCGAAGAAAATGGTTTCTCATTATCATTTTGTTTGTACTACGATCTTCAATTGCAATCATACACAGCTGATTTGCGAGATCTTTCAGGAACTTTCTTCGTTGATCCTTTGCCCTGAAGCTTGGATTGTGTTCTCTGTAGATGATGTAGGATGCTAACCCACTGACATCAATCATATTGTAGAAAAATGCCAAAGTCCAACGTGATGTTCGTCGTTTCACAGTGTACTCTCCCAACATTTTATCCATAACATCAACGCCACCTTTTGTTATGTTGTAGTATTTTATTATCTCTGGCTTGGCTGCTAGTGTCTCTTCAACTTCTCCCGTCATGTGCATAGATGATAGAAGCACGACTGATTTGTTCTTCTTTGGTACATATGAACAGACTGTTGCATCATGATTGTAGGCAAAATTTGTCGAGTTTACAGGCCTTTCTTTGGCAGGCTGCATGTTGCTAGGTAGGAACCTTTTGTTTTTTCTTACTGTACCAACTAGTGTCATGTTCCAGGAGTTCAATACCTTAGCTAGTTCCATGGTTGTAAAGAAGTTATCGGTGGTGACATTTCTTCCAGAGCCTTTATACGAGCTCACTAGGTCCAATACTGTTCGTTCTCCAATGTTTACTTGTCGAGGACCATCAGTTGGTTTCCCAGTGTAGAGCTGACCTTGTAAAGGGTAGGCATTTGATGAGTCACAAGCCCAGAAAATCTTTATGCCATATTTAGCTGGTTTTGAAGGTATATACTGGGTAAATTTAGTATGACCTCTAAATGGAAATAATTGCTCGTCGACGGTGATACAATGATATGGCTTGTAGGCTCTCTCCAGATTACTGTTCAGCATTGTCCAGATGTCCCGTATTGGTGCAGCTTTATCTGTTTGCACACGTTCTGCACGTGTATTTTCGTTGTCAAACCTGATAAATCTGAGTATCATCTTGAAGCGGTCACGAGACATGGCTGCACGTATAAGAGGCAGAGCAGCAACATTCCACATTTCCTCCAGATTCTCTTTGTTGGCTCTGTGCACACCAGCAGCAATCAGTATGCCCAAAAATGCATGAAGTTCAGTTTCAGTAAATTGCTTGAATGTTTTTTGTGGTGGCCGTTTGGAAGAATCAGGAAAACGTTGTACCAGTTCGTTGTTGTAAGCATCACAAACTCTCTTGGCCTTTCGATTCATTTCCCGTAATATGATGTCACACATCTCGGGAGTCATGATGGACTTGAATAGCTCTTTTGCTGTATATAGGTTGCTGATTGCTGCAGGGCCACCTCTTTGTCGTAGGACATTACGAGATTTTGTTTGTGCATTTGGCAGTGGATTACTGCACCATTGAGTTTCATCCTTAGCAGTCCAAATGTCGCCTGCACTTTGAGGCACAGAATCATCCTCAACACTTTCGTCTGATTCGTATTCATTTTCATGCTCTATGACCATTTCTTGTTCAATGTCTGAATCTTCTTCAGTAACATCCACTTGTGGTACATAGTTTTCATCATCAGATGCAACATATGGTTCATCCTCATGCTCAGAATCAGATTCTTCTAGCATTCGCATTATTTCGTCAGACGTAAATCTGTAAATATGAAAAAATGTAAAATAAATAATTTTCCGAAATACTACATTATTGGCTTTTCACAAAATTATACTAACCTGCAAACACGTTTTCTTGGATTATGGCGGAAACTAGATCCAGCATTACTATCACTCATGATGACTTGCTAGATGAATTTTGGCTTCGTATTTTGTGCTGAATATAAATAAAACATCGTAAAACAATATGTAGATACTAATTATTATCCATTTTTCGTATAAAAATTATACCTATAGTGATAAGTTTCATACAAAATATATGTAAGCCAAGTCCAGGCTGAAAGACAATTTGACTGTTCTGTCCCCACATAATGAGAATAAAGGTATAACTGGCTGTTAGATGCTGTGAGACTTTCCTACCTTCGTTTCCAAGAAATTGAAGACTTCACAAGCCTAGAAATGTGTGCTCACAGCAATGAGATGAACAGCAAAATGGCTAATGAGAGGAGGGAGGCAGGAAGACAAGTAGAAGCCACTCCCAGTTTGAATTAACTTAATTGACAGCAACATAAGTGACCAGTAACAACACTGAACAATAGATATCAGCATAACATTTGTAGCTGAATGAACTTTAGTTTCTGAAACCAAGTAAAGTCTTCCCACAGTGGAGGTATATGTGAAGGTACAATTGTACCTATGCAGCCTGTTAAGGTTGTAAAATTATGCAGCCTGACAAGGGTTAACTGTGCTAGATCTATGGTCTATTATTATAAACAATCCTCATCTAAAGATAACTTCTGCTTTTCCTTCTGATCTTTAGTTCTTTGACCTATAGCCAGTTATATCTCTGTACTGCAGCCGGGATACCATCTATGTGATAATCTGATGAGAAGGGATCTTTCTCATATTGATTTCCTATAGATAACCTTCAGGAGATGTTCGTTTTCCTATTAAAGTGTTTAATGTAGCTTTAATGAGGTTTGTATGTTCATAGGATTACCTGTTGATGGGTATAAAAGAAATAGTACTTTGCACTTAACGTTAGAAAAGCCGGTGTGCTTTCAAAGAAACAAAACTTCTTCCATTATCCAAGTCATATAGAACAAATTCAATAGCGCAGTTCTCAAACATTATCACAATGACATTGAGAGATTATCTTAAAACTTCAACTGAAATCACAATGTCAGATCGCCGTGCCCTTGAACAAGACCATTTCTCTCTCTGTGCCATTGGCACCAAATGTTGAAGCTTGACTGGGGTTAGAAATTCTTTAAATTGAATTAGGTAAGAAGAAACAATAAACAATGTAATAAAGGTAGAACTATTTTTTTATATATCCATAGTTCTATAAATTAATGAATGAAAATTGTATTTACCGATTAATATTTTACAGGGTAAAAAGGAATCTAATTTTCCAGCACAGTATTTGGCTCCATTTATCAAGGTAACTAATGAGCAAGAGTCTAAATCTTGATTCAATCCATCAAATAGTAAGTTTTCTCAAATATTCTGAATCCCAACAGAGGCATAAGTTGAAACAAATTGGATGCAACAATCTACTTGCTTATTGCGTATTCTTGTAAGTTAGTTTAATTTCAATATAGCAGATTTCTGTTTTATTTTAGTAGAAAATGCTTTAGGTCAGGCCTCACTGTTTTTCTTATGATGCGATAAAACCTTTAAAAGTAAAGTACCGGTAAATGAGAGACCTCTTAAGCTGTTACATGCTTTTGCTTATTCTTGGCTTCCCTTTATATTGCAGATATACTCATTTTATCATCCTCAGGCTTGAAGATCTTAGAGCCGAACTTCTTTGCACCTTGCATAGCTGCGTTCCTAAACACATGAATGGCAAAGTGCATTTAGGAATTACTTTAATGAAATATAACAAGATTAAGAGAGGCCATTTAAAGCTATAGACTCAATGTTAGGATTGCACCACAGCTCACTTACAAAGACTCACTTTATAAATTTCTGCTATCCAAGAATATGGTTAGCATTAGTGATGAGTGAGTATACTTGCTGCTCGGGTGGTCTCCGAGTATTTTGGTGTGCTCGGAGATTAAGATTTCGTTGCCTCAGCTACATGATTTGCGACTGCTAGAAAAGTTGAATAGATGTGGGAATTCCCTAACACGCAACCCCCACATGTATTCAGCCTGTCTAGCAGTCTCAAATCATACAGCTGAGGCAACGAAAACTAAATCTCCGAGCACGCCAAAATACTCGGAGGACATCCGAAAATGCTCGGGAAAACCCGAGCAACGAGTATACTCGCTCATCACTAGTTAGCATATAAATATCCATATATTCAAGTAATGAACATGCAGAAACAATATATGCAACAACAGTACCAAAAAAGTTGTGAAACTGTAAAATGTCAAGAAAGCAATGATTTGGAAATGTCATTTTGTCATATTTTATTCACAACAGAACATAGTGTAGAAAGGTACACAGATGAGAAGGTAAAAATTAAACATTTTAAGATTTCATTTGAAAATTTGAACTCATTTAGAAATTGATGGCAGCAACACATAAAAAAGTTGAGATGAGGTTTATAAACTGCTGGAAAAATAAGTGATACTAATGAAAAATTGTATTAAAAGAGAATATTACAGATTACAGTCTCTTAGAGATCAATCTGTGAAAAACTGTATCTAAAAATTATGTATCAACTTCAGGTAAATGTTCCTCAGCATAAAATTGCAAAAGCTTTGGCTATTCCACCATTCACAGCATCAAAAGAATCATAGGTTCTTAAGAAATTCATGTCCTCAAGTGACAAGGTAAATGGACAGTAATGGATGCTTGAGATGTATAGGCCCATATGCGGTACTGCTTTGAATACAGGCATGATTCGGTCAAGCAAATCACAGCAAGGACTCAGAAATACTTTAGGAAATAATTGTCTATGATCACAGATCACCATGCAATCTAAGTTGTTTAATTTTGTAGAAAAAAAGCAGATCACAAACATGGCAAAAAACTAAAGTCAGTTCAAATGGCAACTTTCTGGTTTTAAGAAACACTAAAAGAAATCAAGAACAAAAAATATGGTAGTCAGTAGTGGTTACTTTTTTAACCAAGCAAAGGGGGAAAATTATGGAATCACTCAATTCTGAGGAAAAAATTATGGAATCATGAAAAATAAACAAAAACACTCCAACACATCACTAGTATTTTGTTGCACCATCACTGGCTTTTATAACAGCTTGCAGTCTCTGAGGCAAGGACTTAATGAGTGTCACACAGTACTCTTCATCAATCTGGCTCCAACTTTCTCTGATTGTTGTTGCCAGATCAGCTTTGCAGGTTGGAGCCTTGTCATGGACCTTTTTCTTCAACTTCCACCAAAGATTTTCAATTGGATTGAGATCCGGACTATTGACATGACATTGACCTTATGTGTCTTTTTTCAAGGAATGTTTTCACAGTTTCTTACTCTATGGCAGGATGCATTTTCATCTTGAAAAATGATTTCATCATCCCCAAACATCCTTTCAATTGATGGGATAAGAAATGTCCAAAATATCAACATAAACTTGTGCATTTATTGAAGATGTAATGACAGCCATCTCCCCAGTGCCTTTACCTGACATGCAGCCCTATATCATCAATGACTGTGGAAATTTGCATGTTCTCTTTAGCAGTCAGCTTTATAAATCTAATTGAAACGGCACCAAACAAAAGTTCCAGCATCATCACCTTGCCCAGTGCAGATTCGCGATTCATCACTGATTATGACTTTCATCCAGTCATCCACAGTCCACAATTGCTTTTCCTTAGCCCATTGTAACCTTGTTCTTTTCTGTTTAGGTGTTAATGATGGCTTTCGTTTAGCTTTTCTGTATGTAAATCCTATTTCCTTTAGGCGGTTTATTACAGTTTGGTCACAGACCTTAACTTCAGTTTCCACACATTCGTTCATTTGTTTTGTTGTGCCTTTCCTGTTTTGGTGACATATTGCTTTAAGTTTCCGGTCTTGACGCTTTGATGTCTTCCTTGGTCTATCAGTATGTTTGCCTTTAACAACCTTCCCATGTTGTTTGTATTTGGTGCAGATTTTAGACCCAGCTGATTGTGAACAACCAACATATTTTGCAACATTGCGTGATGATTTACCATCTTTTAAGAGTTTGATAATCCTCTCCTTTGTTTCAATTTACATCTCTCATGTTGGAGCCATGATTCATGTCAGTCCACTTGGTGCAACAGGTCTCCAAGGTGTGATCACTCCTTTTTAAAAGCAGACTAACGAGCAGATCTAATTTGATGCAGGTGTTAGTTTTGGTTATGAAAATTTACAGGGTGATTCCATAATTTTTTCCTCAGAATTGAGTGACTCCATAATTTTTCCCCTATGCTTGGTTAAAAAAGTAACCATTACTGACTACCACATTTTTTGTTCTTGATTTCTTTCAGTGTTTCTTAAAGCCAGAAAGTTGCCATTTGAAATGGGTTTTTTTCTACAAAAAATATATATATATAAATAGTATTTACATGCAATATAAATAGAGGTAAGGAATGAGCAATGGCACACAATAGTTTACGGGCTCTGTTAGAGGTTTTCACTTACTTGACTTTCGTCTTGCAAATTTTATTTCAGCATATAGATTACAGTAAGCCTTTTTTAACCAAAATACAACATAAATCTACAACATTGAAATTCAAATAACTTATGAGAATATTCAATAAGCAAGTCTATATCTGTGTCCTAATTCTTTCAACTTATGCCTCTGTAGGGATTTAGAATATTTGATCTTTAGCACCAGACATACAATCTCCTCTCATGCAACAAACATCCTTCGCCTGGCATCCTTTTTTGGTTATTAGGTTTTGCAACATCATAATATCTTGGGGCCTGTTAAGTGCAAGCGGTCCCTCAGAATACCAAAATACCAGACCTATTATGTCAGCTGCAGAAGTGAAATGGAGAACCGAACTGGACACCGGACCAGATTAGTGTGAATCTTTTTGCTTAACTCCTCTTTGTGTTTAAGTCTTGTATTTTATTTATTTACAAGATTAGCAGAGACTTAAACCCTATGAGGACTTTCATTTTGCTTTGGTAACAAGGCAGTATCTATGAAGTGAAGTAGTGAGATGTGTTTGTGGTGTTTATGCCTATCACACCCTTGAGCGATATGTTAGAAACAGCACTATCCTTGACCAGGTATTGTGTCTGTTATTGTAACATTTATTCACAAATTGTCAAAAATTATTCCTTAATCAAGACTATACTTAAAACTTAACTTAAAACTATACAACACCATAAATAATTACAAACACAATGATAATGTTATGGCTGTGAAACAACTCAATCAGGAAAATTGGTAATATACTAAAAACTGCAACTGACTCTTTCAATTCCTGCACAGACTAGAGATCCTGACCCCGTAATACCTTGTGGCTCCTGAGGGAGCAGAGATAGCCCTAACTAGAGACAAGAAGATGACAATACAGACCTATACTGCCTAAAAGGCCATCGAGTGCTTCATATTACTCCTAAATAACCTAAGGGCAGAGCAGAGTGTGAATTACCTGAAAAAAGGAAAGATCCCAGAGTGAGTAGAAAAAACACATAATAGACAGTAAAGTACAAAGTACTACTTCCTAGAAAGCAACAGAAGAACAGCAAAAAAATAAACCTTAGCTGTACTTTCAAAGCTGGCTTTAAACAACAACAGCATGCCTGAACATCCAAATGAAACTATCACGAGAAGGAAAGGCCAACAGCAGGAAAGAATATAAAACACACCTGAAAGGTGATAGGGAAGACAAATAAAAACTCCTGTGTTATGCTAAACAGACTGCAGCCAGGAGAGCAGAACCTAAACACCCAGATTAAAGGTAGGTCTCCTGTTGATCAGTGAAAAGAGAAGCTGACCACAAAACACAGCCTTAAGGGTTCAAACCCAGGAACATGACAGATGACTGATCAAACTATAACAGAGGTGTCAAACTGCATTCCTCGAGGGCCGCAAACAGGTCATGTTTTCAGTATTTCCTTGTATTGCACAGGTGATAATTTAATCACCTGCACAGAATGATTCCAGCACCTTGTGGAATGCTAAGGAAATCTTGAAAACACTCATGGTTTGAGGCCCTCGAGGAATGCAGTTTGACACCCCTGAACTATAAGGTACTTTTAATAATCGGTGTACTAAACATTCTATCAATTACATATCTATTTATTTATGTATTTCACTATATATTTTGCAATGCAATGTGTTATTTTTTAGAGCAAGATCAGAAACACATGCTGTTACAACATATCACTCAAAGCCTCCCAGCACGTTTCACCTGCTGCAGGCATCAGGAAAAAGAGAAGAGAATCATGAGTCTCTTCCTTTTGATGACACCAGCCGGCTTCACATGTTGAGGAGGCTTTGAGTCATGGTTATGGTTTACTGATATTGCTAATGAATATAACCCATAGCATTGCATAGACTGCAGTCATCCAATGCTGGATTTAGATGACACCGAGTTATAAATATATATATATTCCCATATGATAGCTAGTTTAAGCATAACTGATCATCATATTTGGCACTGTTTCTGAAAGAAAATAGTACTGTTTTTTTTTTTTTGGTCCTGGAAAATCCCTTTAAGAACACGCATAACAACGTGAAAGGTTATTAAATGTTCTAGAAATATGTTAGCTTATCTTAATATATACTTTCCTTGTAATGTCTTCACATCCTGTTCCATCCAGATGTGTCTGGTTCCCAGAATTCCAAGCGGCGGAAGCTTACCGACCGCCATATTGGGACACCCACGTAATGGGTGTCTCAATATGGAAACTGCTGGTGGTACCAGCCACTTGCGCGGTACCACCAGTGGAACACCGTCGCACCACACAAACACACACACACTGTATATGCTTTACGCACCACACACACTGTATATGCCATACGCACACACACACACACTGTATATGCCGTACGCATCCACTTGCACGGTAACACCAGCGGAACACCGTCGCAAACATGCTGCTGCCTGGATGAGTTGAATGATTCACTGACTGCCACCACTTTGTACAGGAGAAGCGCATGCACAGTTTTAATGTGACTGCCGCTATCTATCTGCACAAAGATGGCGGCGGTCTGATTTAGTCCACCTGCGTGAATTACAAGCAGGTGCAGTGAATCATTCGGCTGATCCCGGCGGTAGATGCGCGACGTGTCTACAGGCAGAGGAAGCCGGTCACATTATACCTTTACCTACTTTGCTTTCATTTTAACACAGGGGGTGGGGTGAGTGCACATAGGAAAGAGGACACACAGGGGGGCGACAGCTCAAACAAGAGAACACATGAGGGAAAAAGACAGCACAGTGGTGGAGAAAAAGAGAGTAGACAAGGGGGAGAGCACATGGGGTACACAGGTCAAAGAAGAGATGACATGAGAGAAGACAGCAGATGGGGAGAGGGAAAGCACACAGGGGTGAGAGAGACAGAGCATGGGGGAGACAGCTCAAAAGGGACAGCACATGAGGGGAGAACACAGCACAGGAAGGAGAAAGACAGCAGACAAGGGGGATAGCACATGGGGTACACATGTCAAGAAGAGAGCACAGATGGGAGAAGTCAGCACATGAGGAAAGAGAGAGTGGATAGGTGGGTGAGTACATGGGGGGAGAGATTCTCAATGCTGCAAAGCCTGCCCCCATCCTGACATTACCACCCTCTGATGCGATAGCATCAGGCCTCCAGTACTTACTGGCTTTATCAATTTATTATCTTCTTGACCTACTGGAAGGGGCATTGTGCAACAGTGCATAGTACATGTGGACATAGGTCCAACCTGCATATTGAATGGCATGCTGCAATATTTAAACTGATGTTAAATCTTTTGTCAATAGGGCATGTTGCAATATTTTAGTTATCTGTATATGCCTGGTATGGTATACTGAGAGTATATGTTATATACAGGTCCTTCTCAAAAATTAGCATATAGTGTTAAATTTCATTATTTACCATAATGTAATGATTACAATTAAACTTTCATATACTATAGATTCATTATCCACCAACTGAAATTTGTCAGGTCTTTTATTGTTTTAATACTGATGATTTTGGCATACAACTCCTGATAACCCAAAAAACCTGTCTCAATAAATTAGCATATCAAGAAAAGGTTCTCTAAATGACCTATTACCCTAATCTTCTGAATCAACTAATTAACTCTAAACACATGCAAAAGATACCTGAGGCTTTTAAAAACTCCCTGCCTGGTTCATTACTCAAAACCCCCATCATGGGTAAGACTAGCGACCTGACAGATGTCAAGAAGGCCATCATTGACACCCTAAAGCAAGAGGGTAAGACCCAGAAAGAAATTTCTCAACAAATAGGCTGTTCCCAGAGTGCTGTATCAAGGCACCTCAATGGTAAGTCTGTTGGAAGGAAACAATGTGGCAGAAAACGCTGTACAACGAGAAGAGGTGACCGGAACCTGAGGAAGCAGTGGACTGAGTCTGGTGTGGAAACATCCAGAGCCACCGTGCACAGGCGTGTGCAGGAAATGGGCTACAGGTGCCACATTCCCCAGGTAAAGCCACTTTTGAACCATAAACAGCGGCAGAAGCGCCTGACCTGGGCTACAGAGAAGCAGCACTGGACTGTTGCTAAGTGGTCCCAAGTACTTTTTTCTGATGAAAGCAAATTTTGCATGTCATTCGGAAATCAAGGTGCCAGAGTCTGGAGGAAGACTGGGGAGAAGGAAATGCCAAAATGCCTGAAGTCCAGTGTCAAGTACCCACAGTCAGTGATGGTGTGGGGTGCCATGTCAGCTGCTGGTGTTGGTCCACTGTGTTTCATCAAGGGCAGGGTCAATGCAGCTAGCTATCAGGAGATTTTGGAGCACTTCATGCTTCCATCGGCTGAAATGCTTTATGGAGATGAAGATTTCATTTTTCAGCACGACCTGGCACCTGCTCACAGTGCCAAAACCACTGGTAAATGGTTTACTGACCATGGTATTACTGTGCTCAATTGGCCTGCCAACTCTCCTGACCTGAACCCCATAGAGAATCTGTGGGATATTGTGAAGAGAAAGTTGAGAGACGCAAGACCCAACACTCTGGATGAGCTTAAGGCCGCTATTGAAGCATCCTGGGCCTCCATAACATCTCAGCAGTGTCACAGGCTGATTGCCTCCATGCCACGCCGCATTGAAGCAGTCATTTCTGCCAAAGGATTCCCGACCAAGTATTGAGTGCATAACTGAACATTATTATTTGATGGTTTTTTTGTTTGGTATTAAAAAACACTTTTATTTGATTGGTCGGGTGAAATATGCTAATTTATTGAGACAGGTTTTTTGGGTTATCAGGAGTTGTATGCCAAAATCATCAGTATTAAAACAATAAAAGACCTGACAAATTTCAGTTGGTGGATAATGAATCTATAGTATATGAAAGTTTAATTGTAATCATTACATTATGGTAAATAATGAAATTTAACACTATATGCTAATTTTTTGAGAAGGACCTGTATGTAAAAAATTACTCTGTGCTTTGATAAAAAGGTTTGACTCTATGCTAATGGGCATGTTGCAAATATGCTTGGAAAGGCACTAAGAAAACAATGACATCTTGTTGCTGGGACTCAGAACTGTAGATCCCATTTGGACGATTGGATCATTTGTATATATGTTACACTGTGTCTCCTTATTTTGATATTATTTGGGTGACAGTTTATAAATCCATGAAAGTCAAGTTTTAAAAGACAGTGAGTGGTTATTGGCGGCTCAGTACCGTTCACCTTTATAGGGTATGGTTACACTATATAGCTCTCTGCTATTTAAGTATAAACGATTGCTAGGGCTATCAGGGAGAGCCGCCGAGCAGCGGGGGTGCCATATTGCGTTCAAGAGGGTGCTAACCTCCGCTGTCAGTCAGGGATCACTAAAGGCTTATATTAGAGTTATTTAATTGTCCCTGTATTCATGAGTATTGTCTTTAGCTTGTACTAGACCTTTTGTATGGTGGCAGTTTTTTGTCAGAAATCCCTGTTTGGTTATATACTGCAGTAGTATTCTATGGTTTGTTGTGCGGTATGTGTTTTGTAGGGGTTTATCTGGAAAACCCCACTTAGTGATGAAAATCAGGGAATTCTAGGGTTAGAAGGGATAGCTGCTGACGAGTGGGGGCACCACATTGCGTTCAAGAGGGTGCCAACCTCCGCTGATAGGTAGGGTTAAGATAGGGGCAAAAAGGGTGAAATAGGTATACCTTAACCCCAAACTACCTACGGTCTGGCCGGGCATAGTAGGTCATTTGTGACCTGGTGTCAATTGGTTTTATAATTGTTTTTTGTCTTTTTGAACAAAATGTATATTTTTATGGCATTAGTTTTTTTGTGAGCATTTTTCTATACTAATCCAATTACTATAGTACACAAACTTTCTCCATCATGACATTACCGAGCCTCCATCTAGTAATGAATAATTGCTTATTCATAGCTCTTTTACCACTGCATTCATATTCAAATTATGAAATTATGTATAAGATGGAATTTTATTGTTGCAGTTACATGAAATCATGTATTGCATGTTCACAGTCACATACAATGTTTCTCTATGAATTAAATATGAGAGTCCTAAGTGTATAAGAATTATGAACTGTAGGATTTCTTGGAAATGTAAGAATTCAAAAATACTGGCAGAAATTTAAGGTGATACTAATTACAACCCACTGTCAGTTCCAAAATGAACATTTAGTAGTATTGCTTGCAATAACAAGATTAAAATCACAATACTGATATAATCTTCTCTAGAAACCCAAATAGTGGTCACTATAATCGATGTTGTAACCACAACTACACCATTACAGAGTTAGGCTGCCGTCACACTATCAGTATTTGGTCAGTATTTTATATCAGTATTTGTAAGCCAAAACCAGGAGTGGGTGATAAATACAGAAGTGGTGCATATGTTTCTATTATACTTTTCCTCTATTTGTTCCACTCCTGGTTTTGGCTTACAAATACTGATATAAAATACTGACCAAATACTGATAGTGTGACGGCAGCCTAATAGAAAATGGATTTTGTAAATGTCCTGTCCCTGAAGCACTAAATGTTTTTAATGCCAATATCTTTCCAAGGTTGCTCTTCTTATACAGTATACATCATGGAAACTCAGTTTTAGAGCCATATAATGTTTCAAATGCTGTAATTTTTTTTACATTGGGTACTGATAGACCCATTTTATGTCACTGCTTGTTTTCTTATAGTCTTACTGCGAGAAGACAATGATATATTATAAATTCACAAAATAGAATCATGGGCACTAGTATGTGACCCATTAGAACACTATGGGCTGTTATAGCATGGGTCTAATGGGCAGTACATGATGTTCTTATAATCTTTGCCTCATGTTCCACCCATTCAAGGTTTTCACTAAGTATAACATTGTATGTCAATTCAGCCCAAAGTGCTGCATCGTTATTTTGCAGTAGGTATCCTCGTATATAGGCTCCATAATGAAAACTGCAAGGGCTGGTCTAGATCATTGGTCTTTATTCAGGGCTGATATTGGTTAAATATGACTAGTTCTCTGTGAAGCTACATTGAAAGACAAGTCACTTTTTTCCAAATCTACATTGTGATCCCGTTTGTTCCCAAAGGCATTTTGATGCCAATATTATAACTTGAGAATCAAAAGCTACTGTATCATTGATGTGAAAACTAATCCCCAATGGCAGCTTTAGCATTGGGCATAAGTGAGGCCTCTGGGGACCCATGTATGCATAGCTTCTGGGGCAATGCCAACTGTCCGACTGTTCAGCCCAGTGATACATTAGTACTTCAGCATAAGCAGGATAACACTGCAGTTATAGTAAATATTACTCAGAAAAATCTGGATTTCATGTAAAAATATGGATTTAATATCAAATAGTGACAATGCCCATTTTCATTATACGATTCTAACATTTAATTACATAAAAATAAATTCTGAAGCTTTGATAAATGTCATCTATTTCTATTTATACACCTCAAGCCTGATGTTGACATTACTGGTTATTAATTAAAGCTTTCGTAGTGAATGATAATTATATAAGAACGTTGGAGAAGAAGATCTAATAGTACAAGTAAGTATGTGTCTAATGCACATGACCATGAATACATTATGGTAAGCACCAGCCTGGTTGGCAATTTCTTTATATATTGCCTTGTGAAATCCAGGTATATTTTGAATAAAAGTTATAATAGTAATAAGATGACTCATAAGAAGATTATTTTTAAGAATATTACATCATTTAAGATTGTAGTGAGAGTAAGTGTAAAGTGGGGGCAGTAATGAAGGCTCATCATCAAGTCATTTTCTTGACATCAGAAGTAATGTTATTAGATAAAAATAAATGTTCAGTATAATGTATTTGCCTGGATAACAAAGAAGCTAAAGACTTCTGATAACAGTTTCAGTTTTCCATCAGTGATATTTAGTCTTTGTACGAGATTACACATTTGTTTCCTTTTAACTGCATCCAATCCCATTTAAACATCACATGCAAATACTTTCTAAGGGACTAAAATATATTGAGTAATATATTATATCTAAATATTATGCATATATAGAATTTTCGGCATAAAATGCAGTAAATAGTAATGCAGTAATTAATGAAATACTGATCGAAAGTTCGTGATTTGTGTTTTAAAGAGATAAACCTATACACCTCAAGCCTAAAGGCCCCGTCTCACATAGCGAGATCGCTAGCGAGATCGCTGCTGAGTCACAAGTTTTGTGACGCAACAGCGACCTCAGTAGTGATCTCGCTATGTTTGACACGTACCAGCGACCAGGCCCCTGCTGTGAGATCGCTGGTCGTGTCGGAATGGCCTGGACCTTTTTTTGATCGTTGAGGTCCCGCTGACATCGCTGAATCAGTGTGTGTGACACGGATTCAGCGATGTCTTCACTAGTAACCAGGGTAAACATCGGGTTACTAAGTGCAGGGCCGCGCTTAGTAACCCGATGTTTACCCTGGTTACCATCGTAAATGTTAAAAAAAACAAACACCACATACTCACATTCCGGTGTCCGTCAGGTCCCTTGCCGTCTGCTTCCCGCACTGACTGACTGCCGGCCGTAAAGTGAAACCACAGCACAGCGGTGACGTCACCGCTCTGCTGTTAGGGCCGGCGCTCAGTCAGTGCAGGAAGCGGACGCCGGGGGACGCGAAGGTGAGTATGTACTGTTTGTTATTTTACATTTTACACTGGTAACCAGGGTAAACATCGGGTTACTAAGCGCGGCCCTGCGCTTAGCAACCCGATGTTTACCCTGGTTAGCCGGGGACCTCGGCATCGTTGGTCGCTGGAGAGCTGTCTGTGTGACAGCTCCCCAGCGACCACACAGCGACTAAACAGCGACGCTGCAGCGATCGGCATCGTTGTCTGTATCGCTGCAGCGTCGCTAAGTGTGACGGGGCCTTAATGTTGGCTACTGGTTATTAATTAAAGCTTTTGTAGTGAATGCTAATTATTTAAGAATTCTGGAGAAGAAGATCTAATAGTACAAGTAAGTATGTGTCTATTGCACATGACCCTGAATACATTATGGTAAGGAAACAAATCTGTAATCTCGTACAAAGACTAAATATCACTGATGGAAAACTTAAGCCGTTATCAGAAGTCTTTAGCTTCTTTATTATCAGGCAAACATAAAAGCGCAATAGGGTTTTATCCAATTACTAAAGAGAAAACAAAAGGTTAGGTGGTGCTCACTTTAAGGGGTTGTGTGAGACACATCCCCAAGAAATGCATAAATCACAGTGGCTGCAGCTTCCAAAGGTAATATATACAAATGTGCCAAGGGCGATTGAAGTATCCTGCACTGCTGATTAAATGAGAGGCCACGATGAAATGAAGAAATGCTGGTTTAATGTCAATGCATTTTGATGTCACTCTGACTCCTTCTTCAGGAAAAACCACAATTAAAAAAACATTTTTATTTGTGATTTGTCCTGAAGGAGGAGTCGGAGTGACATCGAAACGCGTTGACATTAAACCCGCATTTCTTCATTTCATCGTGGCCTCTCATTTAATCAGCAGTGCAGGATACTTCCACCAACCTTGGCATATTTGGACTAATTTGTGGCTTGGGGGCTTAATGTAGGCAAATTAAACATCAGCTTGTCTGAAGTGGATTGGCAAAAAAAAATATTTACTCAGGCACACAAAATTCCTGTTGCTTGCCAATCTTAGGTCGATAACTTTAAAACACTAATAATAGTTGTAAAACTCTAATAATACAGATACTGCTAAACAAGCTTTAGTAAAACAAAACGCCATGACTGGGAAAGCGTCAAGAGGTTCAAACGCTCTTCTGCCTGATAAGTTTCAAATTGTGCGTGTCTGAAAGTGGTCATACCACTCAGCCAGGACATCACCAGGACAATTAATGTCCATGTCACGATGTCCATGAAACACTTATGGCTTAAAACCTAGAGAGGTCAACCCAGATCTTACTTTCATAGTCGCCATGGACATCATTCAAATTTGTAAAGACGACAGTGTAAAACATTTAAAATATAATTTACCTATGACTGTTTAAATTGTAATTATGAATTGAGTTTTAGCGAGATATCATGCTTAGTAAGCTGAAGTAAAAGCATACAGCAGACTCAAGTATTCAAGCTAAACCTCTTGAGTAGAGATGAGCGAATTTGTTCGGGTTCCCTCTTATTCGGCAAGCTATAGCACTTACCGATTGAGCTGCAGAGGGAACCTGGCTTCCTGGTGCGCTCCTGCTGATCAGTTGTTCGGCTCTGCAGCTGCATTTGTCACGGCTGTGTGACAGTCACAATACAGGCATGGATAGCCCAACAAACGGGCTCTCCAGGCATGTGTCATGACTGTCACATAGCCGCAACAAATACAGCTGTGGAGCCGAACAGCTGATCAGCCGGAGCGATCTAGGAAGCTGGGTTCCCTCTGCAGCTTATTCATTAAGCACTATAGCTTGCCGAATAAGCCCTGACCCAATCAAATTCGCTCATCTCTACTCTAGAGTAGCAAAAGAGCAAAGTCAACAGTTTGACTCAAGATAAGACTAATTATTGTTACTATACTTGAAATTAAATTTCGATATGAATATTAATGTGTAAGGTGCCAACCACTACAGAACATTCTTTTGATCTTGCAGTGGCATCACTGAAGTATGAGGAATTAAGTATGAACAAATCATGTAACAAAAGATTGATTAGTTTCCATCTGTTGGGTGTTTTTTTATCCCTTTTTCTGTAATCTCTCTATTGACTTTGAGCACTGTAGTAAATTCTGTTTCATATTGTAATCTAACAAACAAGGAATTACTGTGCCTCAGAAAGTGAATAGACGGCAGCTGCAGTGAAGACGGTTTATCTAAAAATGTTCTTTTATGTAAAGCAAAAAAAACTGTATTAATAAAGTAGTAATATGTTTAATGAATTAGAAAATTTGTGGAAAAAAGATATGTTATTATTTAAGTATTGAATAATTCACACTTTACTGATTTTTCAATCAGAATTTTTTGCTACAGAGAAGAATCTGAAGCTTGTGACTTATTCTTCTCAAAACTTTTACTGGAAGTTCGACTATGAGCTTAAGATATTCCAGATCTATCAAAGAAGGACTACAATTCCTATTTAACCCCTAAACAACATTTGCCATAACGTTTATATCAAATTACACCAATTCTGAACAGCCAATCACAGCAATTTCAATCTTTTGTCCCATTAAATTGCCTGAAACATTAAAGTTCAACTATGATCGTTATTATAACAGAACCGATCATATTCTAGAGGTAGACAATGGCAGCGCCAGCTGACCCAGTGATTGGACGATGACGTCTGATCTCACTAATCGGTGACCAGAAGCACAGTCTGACCTCTCAGTGACCACTCTGCATCGCCTTGCTCTAGCTCAGAGACATGTGCAGAGTGTTTTTCATTCTGGTGAGGATCTTCTGGGCCTTTTGGCGCTATTATTTTAGTCTGTGTCACCACATCTGCTATCACTGACTGAAGACCTGAAGAAAAGAAGAAAATCTGTTCCTGACTTGTTCCTGTCCCCATCTTCTTTCCAATGTACCTCAATGCCTCTCTCCCCTTTTTCCCCCTTTTCCCCCTCTCCCTAGACCCTTCCCTACCCCCATTCTTTTGCTGAGCACTGATCAGTACTTGATCGCTCAATGTTTGGCAGTTTTCTTCTAAACAGAGCAGATCTCCATATTCCAAAACTGTATTCTTTATTTGATTACATTGCTGCAAACAGACGACAAAAAGGTAAAAATATTGTAGTGAAACATTATGCAATATCAAGATTTGGTGGTGCGTGGTTTGTACATCCATTGATTCATTGACAAAAATTCATACATATAAATATACCTAAGGTATATTTATATGCCCCAGTGGGTAGTCGATAAAGTAATATGTACAAATAAACAGATGACTAATTAGTTCTGCAACAGGTGAACATGGATAAGTATATAATTTTTGAGCCATACCACTACAAACCTATAAAATGTGATACATGAGACAGTGAGTGTATCTAATGGAGGAAAGCAATCAAAAGATTTAGATATAATAAGCTCACGTATAAATGTGCAGAGTGCATATTCCTTTTGCCACAGGTACAGAGGCCCATCAAAAGTGCCTAAAAAGGTGCATTAAGTTTTGCAGTGTTGTATGTCATGGTTCCCAATGGCAAGGGAACGTAAAAAACACATAAGTAACGAACGAGCTCTCGGGTGATGGAAACTCGAGTTGACCGTGAGCTAAATCTACCACACAACTAACAGTAGCCAGGGAGCATACCTACGGCTTCCTATATGCCACGCACCAGCCGGAGGACTAACTACGCCTGGTAGAGGAAGAAACAGACCTGGCTTACCTCTAGGGAAATACCCCAAAAGATGATAGCAGCCCCCACATGTAATAACGGTGAATTAAGAGGAAAAGACATACACAGTATGAAAATAGATTTAGCAAAGAGAGGTCCACTTACTAGATAGCAGAAGGATACAAAAGGGGACTTCACGGTCAACTGAAAACTAGTGTTGAGCGATACCGTCCGATACTTGAAAGTATCGGTATCGGAAAGTATCGGCCGATACCGGCAAAGTATCGGATCCAATCCGATACCGATACCCGATACCAATACAAGTCAATGGGACTCAAGTATCGGACGGTATTCCTGATGGTTCCCAGGGTCTGAAGGAGAGGAAACTCTCCTTCAGGCCCTGGGATCCATATAAATGTGTAAAAGAAAGAATTAAAATAAAAAATATCGCTATACTCACCTGTCCGACGCAGCCTGGACCTCAGCGAGGGAACCGGCAGCGTTGTTTGTTTAAAATTCGCGCTTTTACTTGGTTACGTGAAGTCCCGGCTTGTGATTGGTCAGGGCGGCCATGTTGCCGGGACGCGGACCAATCACAGCAAGCCGTGACGAAATTACGT
This sequence comes from Ranitomeya variabilis, assembly GCF_051348905.1. NCBI lineage: Eukaryota > Metazoa > Chordata > Amphibia > Anura > Dendrobatidae > Ranitomeya > Ranitomeya variabilis. The sequence goes on along the minus strand of NC_135237.1, from coordinate 448,018,170 downwards.
CACGGCTTGCTGTGATTGGTCCGCGTCCCAGCAACATGGCCGCCATTAACCAATCACAAGCCGGGACGTCACGGGAGGCTGGACACGCGCGCTTTTTAAAATGGGCGCGTGTCCAGCCTCCCGTGACGTCCCGGCTTGTGATTGGTTGTGCCGCGGTCAACCAATCACAAGCCGGGAGGCTGGACACGCGCCCATTTTAAAATTTTAAAATGCGCGCGTGTCCAGCCTCCCGGCTTGTGATTGGTTGACCGTGGCGCAACCAATCACAAGCCGGGATGTCACGGGAGGCTGGACACGCGCCCATTTTAAAATTTTAAAATGGGCGCGTGTCCAGCCTCCCGGCTTGTGATTGGTTGACCGCGGCGCAACCAATCACAAGCCGGGACGTCACGGGAGGCTGGACACGCGCCCATTTTAAAAAGCGCGCGTGTCCAGCCTCCCGTGACGTCACGGCTTGTGATTGGTTAATGGTGGCCATGTTGCCGGGACGCGGACCAATCACAAAGCCGGGACATAATTTTAAAATCCTTAAGGACCTGAAATTACGTCACGGCTTGCTGTGATTGGTTGCGTCTCCCATGTGACTGCGACGCAACCAATCACAACGCCGGAACGTAATTTTAAAATCCTGAAGGACCTGAAATTACGTCACGGCTTGCTGTGATTGGTTGCGTCCCGGTCACATGGGCGGCACGCAACCAATCACAAGCCGGGACTCACGTAAAGGAAAGAAAAGCGCGAATTTTAAACAAAGAACGCTGCCGCTTCCCTCGGTAAGGTGCAGGCTGCGTCGGAGAGGTGAGTATAGCAATATTTTTTATTTTAATTCTCTCTTTTACACATTTTTACATTAATGTTGTTTCGATACCGATACCCGATATCACAAAAATATCGGATCTCGGTATCGGAATTCCGATACAGCAAGTATCGGCCGATACCCGATACTTGCAGTATCGGAATGCTCAACACTACTGAAAACCCTTTCAAAAACCATCCTGAAATTACTTTAAGACTCCTGTGTCAACTCATGACACAGGAGTGGCAATTTCAGCCCGCAAGAGCTTCCAGCTACAGAGAATTACAAAAACTGCAAACTGGACAAAAGGTACAAAACAAAAGGACAAAGTCCACTTAGCTGATCAGCAGACTAGTAGCAGGAACATGCAACCGAAGGCTCTGGTTACAATGATGACCGGCAAGGAAATGACTGGAGAGCAAGGCTAAATAGGAAACTCCCAAACACTGATGGAAGCAGGTGAACAGAAGAAGCAAAGTGCAAACAAGTCACCAGTACCACCAGCAACCACCAGGGGAGCCCAAAAAGCGGATACACAACAGTACCCTCCCCTTAAGGAGGGGGCACCGAACCCTCACAAGAACCGCCAGGGTGATCTGGATGAGCCCTATGAAAGGCACGAACCAAATCCGAGGCATGAACATCAGAGGCAGTTACCCAAGAATTATCTTCCTGACCATAGCCTTTCCATTTAACCAGATATTGAAGTCTCCGTCTGGAAATACGGGAGTCCAAGATCTTCTCCACGACGTACTCCAATTCACCCTCCACCAGCACAGGAGCAGGAGGTTCAGTAGAAGGAACCACCGGTACCTCATATCTCCGCAACAACGACCGATGGAACACATTATGGATAGCGAAAGATGCCGGGAGGTCCAAACGAAAGGAAACAGGGTTAAGAATCTCCAAAATCCTATAAGGACCGATGAACCGAGGCTTAAATTTGGGAGAAGAAACCCTCATAGGGACAAAATGGGAAGACAACCACACCAAGTCCCCAACGCGAAGGTGGGGACCAACACGACGACGACGGTTAGCAAACTGCTGAGTCCTCTCCTGGGACAATTCCAAATTATCCACCACTTGTCCCCAAATCCAATGCAACCGATCCACCACCGCATCCACTCCAGGACAATCCGAAGATTCAACCTGACCAGATGAAAAACGCGGATGAAACCCTGAATTGCAAAAGAAAGGAGAAACCAAAGTGGCAGAACTAGCCCGATTATTAAGAGCAAACTCCGCCAACGGCAGAAAGGCAACCCAATCATCCTGATCCGCAGACACAAAACACCTCAAATAAGTCTCCAAAGTTTGATTAGTTCGCTCCGTCTGGCCATTGGTCTGAGGATGGAATGCAGACGAAAAGGACAAATCAATGCCCAACCTGGCACAGACTGCCCGCCAAAATCTAGACACGAACTGGGTACCCCTGTCAGAAACGATGTTTTCCGGAATACCATGCAAGCGAACCACATTTTGAAAAAACAGAGGGACCAACTCAGATGAGGAAGGCAACTTAGGCAATGGCACCAAATGAACCATTTTAGAAAAACGGTCACACACCACCCAGATGACAGACATCTTCTGAGAAACAGGGAGATCCGAGATAAAGTCCATAGAGATGTGCGTCCAAGGCCTCTTCGGAATAGGCAAGGGCAACAACAACCCACTAGCCCTAGAACAACAAGGCTTGGCCCGAGCACACACATCGCAAGACTGCACAAAAACACGCACATCTCGAGACAGGGAAGGCCACCAGAAGGATCTAGCCACCAAATCTCTGGTGCCAAAAATTCCCGGATGACCTGCCAGAGTAGAAGAATGAACTTCCAAGATGACTCTAGTGGTCCACTTGTCAGGAACAAACAGTCTACCAGACGGACAACGATCAGGTCTATCCGCCTGAAATTCTTGCAAAGCACGTCGCAAATCTGGAGAGACAGCAGACAAAACCACTCCATCCTTAAAGACACCAGCAGGTTCAGAATTCCCAGGAGAGTCAGGCTCAAAACTCCTAGAAAGAGCATCTGCTTTCACATTCCTAGAACCCGGTAAGTACGAGACCACAAAATTAAACCGGGAAAAGAACAACGACCAACGTGCCTGTCTAGGATTCAGGCGCCTGGCAGACTCCAAATAAATTAAATTCTTGTGATCAGTCAAAACTACCACCTGATGTCTGGCACCCTCAAGCCAATGACGCCACTCCTCAAATGCCCACTTCATGGCCAAAAGCTCCCGATTACCAACATCATAGTTTCGCTCGGCGGCCGAAAATTTTCGCGAAAAGAACGCACAAGGTCTCATCACTGAGCAGTCGGAACTTTTCTGCGACAAAACCGCCCCCGCTCCGATCTCGGAAGCATCGACCTCAACCTGAAAGGGAAGAGAAACATCAGGCTGGCGCAACACAGGGGCAGACAAAAAGCGGCGCTTAAGCTCCCGAAAGGCCTCCACGGCAGCAGGGGACCAATTGGCAACATCAGCACCTTCTTTTAGTCAAATCCGTCAGAGGTTTAGCAACGCCAGAAAAACCAGCTATAAATCGACGATAAAAATTAGCAAAGCCCAAGAATTTCTGGAGACTCTTCAGAGAAGTAGGCTGCGTCCAGTCGTAAATAGCCCGAACCTTGACAGGGTCCATCTCAATAGAAGAAGGGGAAAAAATATACCCCAAAAATGAAATTTTTTGAACCCCAAAAACACACTTTGAACCCTTTACACACAAAGAATTCTCCCGCAAAACCTGAAAAACCCTCCTGACCTGCTGAACATGAGACTCCCAGTCATCAGAAAAAATCAAAATATCATCCAAGTACACAATCATAAATTTATCCAAATATTCCCGGAAAATATCATGCATTAAGGACTGAAAGACAGAAGGTGCATTAGAAAGGCCGAAAGGCATTACCAAATACTCAAAATGGCCCTCAGGCGTATTAAATGCGGTCTTCCACTCATCCCCCTGCTTAATTCGCACCAAATTATACGCCCCACGAAGATCAATCTTAGAGAACCACTTAGCCCCCCTTATGCGAGCAAACAAATCAGTCAGCAAAGGCAACGGATACTGATATTTGACTGTAATTTTATTCAGGAGACGATAATCAATACAAGGCCTCAGAGAGCCATCCTTTTTAGAGACAAAGAAAAAACCGGCTCCTAAAGGTGATGAAGAAGGACGAATATGTCCCTTTTCCAGGGACTCCTTAATATACTCGCGCATAGCAGCATGTTCAGGTACAGATAGGTTAAACAAACGACCCTTTGGAAATTTACTGCCAGGAATCAGATCTATGGCGCAATCACAATCCCTGTGAGGAGGGAGTGAACCAATCTTAGGCTCTTCAAAAATATCACGATAATCAGACAAAAATGCCGGAATCTCAGATGGAATAGATGACGAAATGGACACCATAGGAGTGTCCCCATGAGCCCCCCGACATCCCCAGCTTAACACAGACATAGCCTTCCAGTCAAGGACTGGGTTATGAGACTGTAACCATGGTAATCCAAGCACCAAAACATCATGTAAATTGTACAACACAAGGAAGCGAATCACCTCCTGATGGTCTGGAGTCATACGCATAGTCACTTGCGTCCAGAACTGTGGTTTATTACAAGCCAAAGGTGTAGAATCAATACCCTTCAGAGGTATAGGGACTTCCAGAGGCTCTAAATCAAACCCACAGCGCCTGGCAAAGGACCAGTCCATAAGACTCAGAGCGGCGCCCGAGTCCACATAGGCATCCACGGTAATAACTGATAATGAACAAATCAAGGTTACAGACAAAATAAATTTGGACTGTAAAGTGCCAATTGAAATGGACTTGTCAACCTTCCTAGTACGCTTAGAGCATGCCGATATAACATGAGCAGAATCACCACAATAGAAGCATAACCCATTTTTACGCCTATAATTCTGCCGCTCGCTTCTGGACATAACTCTGTCACATTGCATTTTCTCTGGCGTCTCTTCAGAAGATACCGCCAAATGGTGCACGGGTTTGCGCTCCCGCAAACGCCGATCAATCTGAATTGCCATTGTCATGGACTCATTCAGACCTGTAGGCGCAGGGAACCCGACCATAACATCTTTAACGGCATCAGAAAGGCCCTCTCTGAAATTTGCCTCTAAGGCGCACTCATTCCACTGAGTAAGCACAGACCACCTACGAAATTTTTGGCAGTATATCTCCGCTTCATCTTGCCCTTGAGATAGGGCTATCAAAGCTTTTTCAGCTTGAATCTCCAAATTAGGTTCCTCATAAAGCAACCCTAAAGCCAGGAAAAACGCATCCACATTGAGCAACGCAGGATCCCCTGGTGCCAATGAAAATGCCCAATTTTGAGGGTCACCTCGCAGCAAAGAGATTACAATCTTAACCTGCTGGACAGGATCTCCTGAGGAGTGAGGTCTGAGAGAAAGGAATAATTTACAATTATATTTGAAATTCAAAAATCGAGATCTATCTCCGGAAAACACCTCTGGTGTAGGGATTTTAGGTTCAGAAATAGGAGCATGTATAACAAAATCTTGTAAATTTTGAACCTTCGTAGCAAGATTATTTAAACCTGCAGCCAAACTCTGGACATCCATGTTAAACAGCTAAGGTCAGAGCCATTCAAGGGTTAAGAGGAGGTAAGAAGCAGCTAGACAGCAATTAAGGGCTAGGCAGCAAAACTCTGAGGGAAAGAAAAAAAAAAAAAATTCCTTTCAACACTTCTTTTTCTCCTGCTTCAGCCCAAACAATTAACACTTTGTAGGCCGGTCATACTGTCATGGTTCCCAATGGCAAGGGAACGTAAAAAACACATAAGTAACGAACGAGCTCTCGGGTGATGGAAACTCGAGTTGACCGTGAGCTAAATCTACCACACAACTAACAGTAGCCAGGGAGCATACCTACGGCTTCCTATATGCCACGCGCCAGCCGGAGGACTAACTACGCCTGGTAGAGGAAGAAACAGACCTGGCTTACCTCTAGGGAAATACCCCAAAAGATGATAGCAGCCCCCCACATGTAATAACGGTGAATTAAGAGGAAAAGACATACACAGTATGAAAGTAGATTTAGCAAAGAGAGGTCCACTTACTAGATAGCAGAAGGATACAAAAGGGGACTTCACGGTCAACTGAAAACCCTTTCAAAAACCATCCTGAAATTACTTTAAGACTCCTGTGTCAACTCATGACACAGGAGTGGCAATTTCTGCCCGCAAGAGCTTCCAGCTACAGAGAATTACAAAAACTGCAAACTGGACAAAAGGTACAAAACAAAAGGACAAAGTCCACTTAGCTGATCAGCAGACTAGTAGCAGGAACATGCAACCGAAGGCTCTGGTTACAATGATGACCGGCAAGGAAATGACTGGAGAGCAAGGCTAAATAGGAAACTCCCAAACACTGATGGAAGCAGGTGAACAGAAGAAGCAAAGTGCAAACAAGTCACCAGTACCACCAGCAACCACCAGGGGAGCCCAAAAAGTGGATACACAACAGTTGTAGCAACTTAAAAAATAAGTCTGATGAGACCCATTGAAGTGCATATATGTCACGTTATATAACGCTACCCCACGGAGGGGTCGGGTGGTGGATGGCACGACACACAACAGCATGGTAAGGGGTTGAGGAAGACCCTACTAATAGGGAAATTAGGATTGTAGCCAAACCTGAGCCTGACCCTACACTCCCCTAATGAATGCCCTATGTTGGTCTTTCCCCTCACCACCGTCATGAACCTCATCCCTCGTTGTCACCTCACACTGCCCTGGCTAGTGCACTGGCCGGCAAGGGCGCTAGCCTCAACACTGCAGACAAACATGAGACAGATGAGGTAATAACACAACTTAGCTTTACAACTTCTTCTGCTGCAAAGCACCTCGCAGCAGATTAAAGGCACCAGGATCACGATCTCATGAAACCAGCTGATAAACCAAAGCAGCCAGCAAGCTTCTTACTCCAGGCTTGGTCACTGTAGATTGCTCTATCACCGGCAGTCAGCTGATGCATCATGTGATCATTTAAAGGATGGTGGGAGTGGTCACCACTCACATCACCTGACCTAACAACTCTGCAGTTACAATAGATTGCCAGCAAGGGAAACTGATATTAATCCCCGCTGGTCCTGAAAGGAAAAAAGCTTCATTTTAATCATAGTGGAACCAGAGCTGCCACAAATCCAAAAATAGATCGTGACAATATAGTCTTAACAGAATAATATTACTGTAAGAAATTATATTATTGGCATAAAAATTTGTGGGAAAGGTTTTGAACAGAGGCTGCAATGCAAATATTAAGGAGATCCTAACAACAGTGGTACTTCAAGGCAAGGTCTAGTTCAGATAGTTTAGGAAAGCTGGAGTGGAGTCCAGCTAAGGCAATCTTTAATATTACTACTCTACTATCTTTGGCTTTTCTATTGTATTTTTGCATTTCTGTTTGATTCCAGTAAAGGTGCATTGAATGATGCCTTCAAGCTTGTAAAATTTTAATGATATCCTGCCTAATACATGTATGTACTTCGAAAATTAACCAAATGTCTCTGGACCCAAGATGTGCTATGATAATAAAAAATGCAGCTTCATAAGATGCTAACTTCTTTGGTGCACATTTACTTAGAATTCCTGCTTGTACCCTGTAATCTAAAAATACCATTTTCTTCACATTGGAACAGAGTGACCTTTTTTTCTGAACCGAGGTCAGTTAAACACGATGACCTCAGACATTAAACATGTTGCTTCATATTAGAATTGTGACCACACAGATTCTCCATTTAAACTGTAAAGTGTAAAGGTAATAAATAGGTTAGAGTATTTGTAAAAAGAATTTCAGTGGATTCACCTTGTAAACTACACTGAAATTAGTTTTCCTGGTTGAGTAGACCACAAACAGGTCTTGCATGACTGTCACAAATCTAAACTCAATGCGGAAAAGTACACCCATTGGATTGAAAATTGTGGGCAGACTTTTATTATCTCTAAAAAATGTCTTTATTTTTGAAAAATTTATAGTATTTAAAGTCGTCTAAAAAATTAATATTTTAGATCAAACTTTACACTAGTCACAAAAATATCAAATTTCAGCAATTCTGTAAGCATAGGTATCAGTCATTTATGGCTAAAATTAGTTTAAAAAGGGTTTGTCTTAACTGGTCTTCAGGATAAATTGTGCCCTGTATCTACATTTATGCTTTGCAATGGTTGGTGCACTCCTGAAGATTGACAGATTGGATCACCAGCATGGTCGCAATTCTAATTAAAACTGAGGTATCTCCCAGATGACTAATAGCAGAAGCAACTTTGCTTCTAGAGTATGGGTAAAAGAGCAGCGGGCAGTGAGGCTGGTCAGATACAACAATCCAGCCAGCTTCAGAACAATGTGAGCAGGATATAAAACGTAAAGTTTTCAAACAATGCTAGCTCCCTACTATGTAAGTTATATGGAGAGAACGTGAAAGAAGAGGATGATGTTACATTTTTTATTTATGTTTGAATTATTAATTAGATTTTGTATACAGTGTGGTAAAATCTGAATTGCCATTGTCACTACTACATGTGGAATACAAAGACTCTCCATCTAAGGCCTCCTTCATACGTCCTGGTGATTCCTGTACAGGAAAAAACAGTACTGGTTAGATTCATGGTCTGTATCTGTGTGTACATATGTGACATCTGTGTGCAGTCAGTGTGCCATCCGTGTGTCCGTGTTTGCTGTTCGTATGTCCATGTGTCAATGCGTCTATGTGTTATATCCATGTGTGTCCGTGTGTACGTGTGAGAGATATGAGGGACTTTTATTAAAGATTTCCCCTGAACCACTTCCATTTATCACAGGACACTGAAACAGCACATGTGTAATGATACAGCTCTGGCAAGAATTAAGAGACCACCACATCAAAACCCTGTCACGGGCAGTCCAATCTCCAGATCTGAACCCCACTGAAAACCTCTGCAATGTAATCAGGAGGATGATGGATAGTCACAAGCCATAAAACAAAGAAGAACTGCTTACATTTTTGCACCAGAAGCAGTGTGAAAGGCTGGTGGAAAGCATGCCAAGACGCATGAAAGCTGTGATTAAAAATTATTCATGGTTATTCCACAAAATATTGACTTCTGAACTCTTCCTGAGTTAAAACATTAGTACTGTTGTTTCTAAATGATTATGAACTTGTTTTCTTTGCATTATTTGATATCTGAAAGCACTGTTTTTTTATTTTTTTTATTTTGACCTTTTCTCCTTTTCAGAAAAAGAATACAAAATTTATTGCTTGGAAATTCGGAGACATGTTGTCAGAAGTTTATAGAATAAATGAACAATTGTCATTTTACTCAAAACTATACCTATAAAGAGAAAACTCAGACAAACTGAACATTTTGCAGTGGTCTCTTAATTTTTGCCAGAGCTGTATTAGTCTCTATAGGTTATGTGCCGATTTGCCACTCAGACCTGATAACATCAATTCAAATGTGGTCAGACTTCGGTGCAAACAGCTCCAATTCCAGGGCAACCCCACTCTGCAGTTGACAAACACACTTTCCAGCAAGTGGAGGCCATTTTGGAAAATTGCCGTATAACCATTCGCCACCTAACTTAAAATGTCAAGATTCGTGTGGGGTCCGTGGAAAAAATCATCCAAGACCATCTTCACATGCACAAGGTATCTGCTCACTGGGTTCCCCGGCTGCTCACACCTTTCCAGAAGCAGGAATGAGTCGAATGCTCTCAGGCTTTATTGACGATGTGCCATGGAAACCAGGAGAACTTTTTGAACAGACTGATCACACAGGATTAAAGCTGGGCCCATCACTATGATGCTGAGACTAAAGTCCAGTCGATGTAATGGAAGCATCATGACTCACCACCACCAAATAAGGCATGTCCCCAACCCTCAGCAGGCAAGGTCATACACAGTATTTTGGGACCAGCACAAAGTAGTATTGATGGATTTCCTAGCAAAGCGTACCATGATCACTGGGGCATACTATGCTTCAATACTGCAGAAATTGCCAGAGGCCATCAAAACCTAGAGAAGTGGCATGCTCACCAAAAGTGTCTGCCTTCTGCAAGACAATGCACTAGTTCACAGCTCACATGTTGCCCAAATGGAAGCATGCTCCAGTGGCTTTGAAACTGTACCACATTCCCCTTATTCACCCGAACTCGCACCATCAGACTTCCACCTCTTTCTAATAATGAAGTTATTTTTGAAGGGCAAGCATTCTCCAGATCATAAGACTCTGATTTCCAAAGTCACAGCGCAGCTTTTGGAGCAACCTGTCCACTTCTGCAAGAGAGGTGTTTACAGTTGCTTAAAGAGATGGGAGAAGTGTGTGTCCCTAGGTGGCACCTATGTAGAGAAGGACTAATAACTGTGCCAAGCTTCATTGCTCTCAGTCCACAAGAAGTGGGTCAGCATTCTCAGCAAGGCTATTGAGCTGCAGTGACCTCCCTCTGGTGAGAAAAAGTCTCACGCTGCAGAGGTGAGTTCACTGCAGTTCACCGGGGAAATTTCACTGGGGTGAATCTGAATTGCAATGAATTTGAACTGTGGTAAACTCGCCTCTGCACCATGACTTTTTCTCACTGTGCCAGGGGTGATCTCACTGGAGCAGTTCATTGGCCCTGCTGAAAACTCAGCCTCAGGAGGTAACCTCAGTAAGGTCACTGATGCTGCACTCGCTGCAGCTCACTCATCAGTGGTTCTCAGCCTGGACAGTCACAATTGGCTCTTATCAGGCTCATCAGTTGGTGCCTTGAAGGGTGTATGGATGATCCTGCTTGTAATTTTGGCAGGCTTTCCACTGTATGAAAGACCTTTTATGAGTGTGGGAGTTCCACAACTACACTTTATTCATAATATATGAATGAGCTACTACAGTTGATGCCATGAAGGATGTATGGATGACACTGCTTGTAATTTTTGGCAAGCTTTGCACTTAGCGCAGACCTTTTATGAGTGTGAGAGTTACACAACTACACTTTGTTCACAATATTTGAATGAGATACTACTGTTGGTGCCTTGAAGGGTGTATGGATGGCCCTGCTTGCATTTTTTGGCAGACTTTGCACTTTGTTCACAATATTTGAATGAGACACTCCAGTTGGTGACTTAACGGTTGTATGGATGATCTTGCTTGTAATTTTGTCAGGCTTTCCATTGTGTTACAAGCAACATGAATCAAACAATGGCACATATGTTTCATTTTGAAACTCTATAGCTTTTCTGAGAAATCATACTTCTAAAAGCAAGTTTCTCCCCAATGGCTTCTTCTTGTTCTATTTCTGAAGACTGACAGGTCTCTTTCTCAGTGTCTGTATAGGGGGAGGCCTGTTAAACAAAGGGAGTGAGATGGGGAGAACTCGCCTTTTCAACTAGCCATAATAGTCTCGTCATCCTTTGCTCGTATATTAAAGGGCATTTCCTCTGAAACGCCGCAGTGTTTCAGAGTGAAACATGTACAGCTAGAATAATGAAGTTGTTTTCTGATTCATGCTGCTGAGGTTAAAAGAAGACAATGTTATTAAAGTATCTATTTGTACATTGATTTTTAAATTTTACATTTTGCATACGGTATGGACAGGCCATTGGATCAATATGCTGCATTAATTCAAGTAACCATAGTTATAGTGTTTCACAAGAAAATTAGCTTACTCTTAAATCAATACAGATTTTCAGCCAGTAAATCTAAATCAATGGACAGTAGTGTTGAGCATTCCGATACCGCAAGTATCGGGTATCGGCCGATACTTGCGGTATCGGAATTCCGATACCGGGATTCCGATACTTGCCGCGTATCGGATACCGGAATCGGAAGTTCCAAGATTCAAAATGCAGAAATTCAGCCAATGAGAATGATTCCAAGTGTGGGCACATCCTGTTTAGCATGGAGGGCATGAAACTACTGGCAAGGCTGTGATTGGCTGCTGAAATGATGTCATGATGCAGTTTAAAAGTCGCTGGCGCCATTTTGCGATCACTCTGCTGTGAATTCAGTTAGTGACAGGACGCTGTTTGCTGACTGAGGGACAGTTTAGAGATAGCGATTTGCTTCTTTGTGCTTTCCAAAGGCTAATTTAGCAACCGCTGTGTTCACCTACTATTCACCTTGCTTTTGCCTTGTAGCGCTGTTTTCACAGCGATCTGCAAGGTCTGTGTGTGTGTGTGTGTGTGTGAGTGCAGCCCACTCTCTAGTCTGAGTGCAGCCACATAGGCCATCCATAGCTGGTTGTATTCAGTTCAGGGAGGGTGGTTCATTGCCTCATACTGTTCTTTTTTTTTTTTTTTTCAAGTAGTGTAGTCTGCTGCTAATTTATTCAAAAAAATCCTATTAGTGTCTTTCCACCCGTCTCCAGCTAATTTGTGGAAAAACACTACATAGGATAACGTAGAGGAGGGTTTTTGGGCCTTGCAGCGCCGTTTACGGCTGTCTGCATGGTCTCCGTGTGACTGCAGCTCGCCCTGTAGTCTGTGAGCAGCCGTAGCCTGGTTGTCTCCAGCTCAGGGTTGTTCACTGCGTCATACCGCCAAATCAATTTTCATTTTGTTTTAAGTAGTGCAGGCTGCGGCACATTTTTTCAAAAAATTCCTATTAGTGTCTTTCCACCCGTCTCCAGCTAACTTGTGGAAAAACACTACATAGGATAACGTAGAGGAGGGTTTTTGGGTCTTGCAGCGCCGTTTACGTCTGTCTGCACGGTCTCCGTGTGACTGCAGCTCTATCCGTTGTCAGTTCAGCCCCCCAAAAATAAATAAATAATAAAGTTCACCAAACACACCAGTTACACCACTTTACATTTGTGTAGGCCACATTAGCTCATATTAAAGTCTAGTCCACACTTTAGAAAATTAGTGTTTCTTATACCTGTTAGGAGGAGTTGCTCAGGAATAAGCACACAAAGCCGTTAGTACTTTTCTGCTTATCTTTATCAGTCAACCAAGATGAAGAAGGCAGTGAGTAAGGCACGTGGGCGTGGGCACGGAGCAGGGAGGGGACGTGGGGATTCTGTGCCTGCTGCGGGCACCGGTGACTCATCAGCACCCACATTCACCAGGCAACAGTCGTTCATGCGCAGCTTTGTGTCAGAGCGCCGTACACCGCTGCTGCGTGAAGAACAAATTGAAGCCGTTGTCGGATGGATGGCAGCTAATGCATCAACTTCAATTAGTGCCACATCCTCTCAGACACAGAGCACTGGAGAGCAGCCATCTGTCTCTTCACCACCTGCCAAATTGCCCAGGCAGACAGAGAGCCCAGGACAGGAGCCGTCTCTACTTCTGTTCTCTGAATCTCTTGGCTTGGAAACAGGGGGCCAGCCAAGCAGCATTGGAGAAATGGAAGAAGAGGCAGGGTGCAGTGATGCCCAACAGCTTTTTCTCTCTTCCTCTGAAGAGGCGGGTGGGCCAGTGGCTCCGGTCACCACATCGCAGGCCGCATCAGCTGATGATGACACTCAGGTGCCACTTACTGGTGCGTGCTCTGCTGCTGAGACTACCCAGGAGGAGCAGTTGGGGGCAGAGGGTAGTGTAGATGATGAGGTCCTTGACCCATCTTGGCGTGAGGGACAGGAAGGTGGTGGGAGCAGCTCTGAGGAAGAGATTCCCCGTACGGCCCAAAGAGGGAGAGGGAGGGGGAAGACTGCGGATCCTGCAGCCTCCGCTTTGGCACCCGTTAGGAGCATGTCTCTTCCAAAAGCCAAAAAGGGCGCTCCCAAGACTTGCAGTGCCTGGTCCTTTTTTGACACAGTTGCAGATGACATTTGCTATGTCAGATGCAAGGTGTGTCATCAAAAAGTCAAAAGAGGTCGAAATGTCAGCAACCTCAATACCTCCAACATGTGGAAACATGTGCGCAACAGGCACCCGGCGGAGTTAGAAAAACACACTGAAGAGCTAGGCCAACCAACAGCGGCAGCTACCACCTCTTCAGCTCGTGTTGCCTCTTCCTCTAGCTCACACGCAGCTGGTTCGGCTTCCTCCCAGGATCGCCGTGGAAGAACCTCTGGCCCTGTTGTCCAGAGACCCGCTGTAATTCCACCCGCAGCACCACTTTCCCAGTCATCCACACACTCCCAGCCCAGTCTACAGCCATCGGTAGTACAGGCATGGGAGAAAAGGCGGCCTTTCTCGTCAAACCACCCACGAGCACAGGCTCTGACTGCAGGCATTGCCAAACTTCTTTCACTGGAAATGCTGTCATTCAGGCTGGTGGAGACTGACAGCTTCCGTGACTTGATGTCATTGGCAGTCCCACAGTACAATGTGCCCAGCCGCTTTTACTTCAGCAGGCAAGCCGTCCCTGCCCTGCACAAGCATGTGGAGGGACACATAAAACACGCGCTACTGAACGCCGTCAGTAGCAAGGTCCACCTCACCACCGATGCGTGGACCAGTCAACATGGACAGGGGCGATACCTTTCCCTCACTGCCCATTGGGTTAATGTCGTTGAGCCGGGTACAGACCGTGCGAGTGGCGCAGGACGTGTCCTGCCCACTCCAAGGATTGCAGGAATCCATTCTGTACGCATTGACTCCTCCTCTTACACCAGTTCCTCAGAATCATCGCTGCAGGAGCCGTCACAGTCCACCTCCACATGGACCCGTGATGAACGTGTACCTGTTACGACCGACATGAGCACAGCCGTGGCCAAACGTCAACAGGCCGTCTTGAAATTAATTTTTTGGGGGAATCGTAGCCACACAGCGCAGGAGCTCTGGAATGCCATCAAGCAGGAGAGCGATGTGTGGTTTGTGCCAGCGAATCTCCAGCCAGGCATGGTAGTGTGTGATAATGGCCGAAATCTGGTGGCAGCTCTGGGCCTCGGCAACCTCACTCACATCCCATGTCTGGCACATGTGCTCAATTTGGTCGTGCAGAGCTTTTTGAGGGACTATCCGGATCTTGATGCACTGCTGCACAAGCTCCGCCTAGAGTGTGCTCACTTGCGGCGTTCCAGCACGGCAAAAGCGCGCATTGCGGCTCTGCAGCGCCGACACCGCCTGCCGGAACATCGCATCATATGTGACCTACCTACCAGGTGGAATTCCACGTTACATATGTTGGAGCGGTTGTGTGAGCAGCAGCAAGCTGTAATGGAGTACCAGCTGCTTCAGGCGCAAAGAAGTCGCACTCAGCGCCGTACAGACTTCACAACCACAGAGTGGGCCACTATGAATGACGTCTGCCAGGTTTTGCGTCCCTTTGATTATTCCACGCGGATGGCGAGTGCAGATGATGCACTAGTCAGCATGACTGTCCCCCTTATCTGCCTGCTTGAAAAATCACTGCAAGCGCTAAGGGATGATGTTGTGGAAGAGGTGGAGGATGAGGATTCACCATTTCCATCATCTTCTGGACAGTCAGCGCCACGTGGTTCCTCACAAACGCGTAGGCAGGGGACAGTTTGTGAGGAGGATGAGGAGGAGTCAATGGAGGAGGAAGACATCCGTCCAGAGGAGGGAGTTACCGAATTGTCCAGTACTCAGTGTGTACAGAGAGGGTGGGGTGATGACGAGCGGGCAGAGACCACGCCTCCAGCAGGGGACAGCGTTTCTTGGGCAGTTGGCAGTCTGCAGCACATGGTGGATTACATGCTGCAGTGCCTGAGAAACGACCGCCGCATCGCCCACATTCTCAACATGTCTGATTATTGGGTGTTCACCCTCCTCGATCCTCGCTACCGGGACAACGTAGAAAGCCTCATCACACCGTTGAACCGGGAGCGAAAAATGCGGGAGTACCAAGACACACTGGTCAATTCCATCATCTTCTCCATTCCAACTGAGAGAAGTGCTGCTAGTGCATTCCAAACAGCTCAGTGCGTCCAGACAGTGGTGGAGGCTCTGCACAAAGAGGGAGCAGAAGCAGTGCCTCTGCCCAAGGCAAGACCAGTATGGCCCAACTGTGGCACAGTTTTCTGTGCCCCCCACAAAAGTCTACACCATCACAGATGGCTCCAGTCAGCAGGAGGCAACGGTTCCGTCAGATGGTGACAGACTACATGTCTTGCCCTCTTGCTGTACTCCCAGACGGCTCTTCCCCTTTCAAGTTTTGGGTCTCAAAGCTGGATACATGGCCAGAGCTAAGCCAGTATGCATTGGAGGTGCTGTCTTGCCCTGCGGCCAGTGTATTATCGGAACGTGTCTTTAGTGCTGCAGGTGGTGTACTAACTGACCGTCGCATGCGACTATCCTCCGATAACGTTGACCGGCTTACTTTCCTGAAAATGAACAAGGCCTGGATCTCGCAGGAATTTGCCACTCCTCCTCCTGATTAAATAATTAGGTCACTGTATACGTTATCCAGGTCTCCTGTTGTGTTCATCTTTCTACCACCTGAACTTAAATTCCTGTGCTCCAACACCGCCAGTTGAGGCTCAGAAGTGCCGTCTGCACAGTCAAAACATACGACCCAGTGTTATTGGGTTTCAGTAACGTCAGCTGATCCCCAGCTGTGTAGCCGGCAATGTGTCATGCGACCGCCACGCTGACACAACAACTGAAATGTAAGGGAATCTGTCCCCCCCCCAAGGCGTTTGTTACTGAAAGAGCCACCTTGTGCAGCAGTAATGCTGCACAAGGAAAAGGTAGCTATTTTGGTTTAGCTCCTTGCACACGCAGAACTTAACACTTATAAAATGTGTCCACTGATACCGTAAAACCGTCCCGGAGGTGGGACTTTCCTTCGTAATATGACGCAGCACAGCCGTCATTCCTACCCCCCCGGCGCTGCGCCCCGGCTCCTCAGCGTTGTTTGATTCCGTCCCGGAGCCTGCGCTGTTATGTTATCCCGTGGCCAGGCACACTTAGCGCTGCCCGTCTTCTGGCATCATTTGGTGTCAGGATGGCTGCGCCTGTGCGGCCGCGCTGGCCGAGAGCCCGCCTCGCAGAGTCTTCTGATTTAATCCCACTGGGGGCCTGGGATCCATGGACATGCGCATTGCATATCTGAACCTCCACCTCTCACTCATCTCCCTATGGCTTCTTCAGACTGTTCGGTGTCAGCTGGTCCCTAATAGCATGCCACGGTCGTGACACCGCACAGTCTTAAGAAGCCGTAGGGAGGGGAGTGAGAGGCGAGGATATGCACTGCGCATGGCCATGGATCCCAGGCCCCCAGTGGGATAAAATCAGAAGACACTGCGAGGCGGGCTCTCGTCCAGCGCGGCCACACAGGCGCAGCCAGCCTGACACCAAATGATGTCAGATGATGGGCAGCGCTAAGTGTGCCTGGCCAAGGGATAACTTAACAGCGCAGGCTCCGGGACGGAATCAAACAACGCTGAGGAGCCGGGGCGCGGCGCCGGGGGGGTAGGAATGACGGCTGTGCTGCGTCATATTACGAAGGAAAGTCCCACCTCCGGGACGGTTTTACGGTTTCAGGGGACACATTTTATAAGTGTTTAGTTCTGTGTTTGCAAGGAGCGTGATGAAAAGAGCCACCTTTTCCTTTTGCATCTTTTGTGCTGCACAAGCTGGCTCTTTCAGCTACAAACGCCTTGGGGGGGGTTAAAGGTTCCCTTTCGACTTTCTCAGGCTTCGGCCTACATTGTGTTCCTCTGCTTTTCCACCTGTCCCTGGGCTCCAACACCGCCAGTTGCCGTCCAGAAGTGCTGTCCGCACAGTCCCAACAGTCGCTCCTCTGTTATTGGGGTTCAGTAACGTCAGCTGTTCCCCAGCTGTGTGTGTGGCAATCCCTCCTACCTCCTCCACCTCCCCCTCCTGTCCCTGGGCTCCAACACCGCTAGTTGCCATCCAGTAGTGCTGTACGCACAGTCAACAGTCCCTCCTCTGTTATTGGGGTTCAGTAACGTCAGCTGTTCCCCTGCTGTGTGTGTGGCAATCCCTCCTACCTCCTCCTACCTCCTCCTTCTCCACCTGTCCCTGGGCTCCAACACCGCCAGTTGCCGTCCAGAAGTGCTGTACGCACAGTCAACAGTCCCTCCTCTGTTATTGGGGTTCAGTAACGTCAGCTGTTCCCCTGCTGTGTGTGTGGCAATCCCTCCTACCTCCTCCTACCTCCTCCTCCTCCACCTGTCCCTGGGCTCCAACACCGCCAGTTGCCGTCCAGAAGTGCTGTACGCACAGTCAACAGTCCCTCCTCTGTTATTGGGGTTCAGTAACGTCAGCTGTTCCCCTGCTGTGTGTGTGGCAATCCCTCCTACCTCCTCCTACCTCCTCCTCCTCCACCTGTCCCTGGGCTCCAACACCGCCAGTTGCCGTCCAGAAGTGCTGTACGCACAGTCAACAGTCCCTCCTCTGTTACTGGCGTTCAGTAACGTCAGCTGTTCCCCTGCTGTCTGTGTGGCAATCCCTCCTACTTCCTCCACCTCCCCCTCCTGTCCCTGGGCTCCAACACCGCCAGTTGCCGTCCAGAAGTGCTGTACGCACATTCAACAGTCCCTCCTCTGTTATTGGGGTTCAGTAACGTCAGCTGTTCCCCAGCTGTGTGTGTGGCAATCCCTCCTACCTCCTCCACCTCCCCCTCCTGTCCCTGGGCTCCAACACCGCCAGTTGCCGTCCAGAAGTGCTGTACACACAGTCAACAGTCCCTCCTCTGTTATTGGGGTTCAGTAACGTCAGCTGTTCCCCTGCTCTGTGTGTGTCAATCCCTCCTACCTCCTCCTACCTCCTCCTCCTCCACCTGTCACTGGGCTCCAACACCGCCAGTTGCCGTCCAGAAGTGCTGTACGCACAGTCAACAGTCCCTCCTCTGTTATTGGGGTTCAGTAACGTCAGCTGTTCCCCTGCTGTGTGTGTGGCAATCCCTCCTACCTCCTCCTACCTCCTCCACCTCCCCCTCCTGTCCCTGGGCTCCAACAACGCTAGTTGCCGTCCAGAAGTGCTGTCCGCACAGAGCAAAACACCTCGCCAATGTGTTAGTGGGGTTCAGCACCGCCAGCTGTTCCCCTGCTGTGCAGCCGGCAACGTGTACTGCGACCGCCACGCAGGCACAACAAGTTAAATTTAAGGGAACCTGTCCCCCCTCCCCCAGGCGTTTGTTACTGAAGGAGCCACCTTGTGCAGCAGTAATGATGCAAAGGGAAAAAGTGCCTCTTTTCGTGGTGCTCCTTGCACATGCTGATCCTAACACTTATGAAAAGTGTCCCCTCCTACCGTGATACCGTCTGGTTGGTGGAACTTTCCTTTGTGATGTGACGCAGCACAGCCGTCATTCTTACCCCCTTGGCGCCGTGCGCCGCCTCCTCAGCGTTGTTTGAATCAGTCCCAGAGCCTGCGCTGTTAGGTTAGCCCTTGGCCATGCACACATTTTGCGCTGCCCGTCTTCTGACATCATTTGGTGTCAGGCTGGCTGCGCCTGTGCGGCCGCGCTGGCCGAGAGCCCGCCTCGTACTGTCTTCTGATTTAATCCCACTGGGGGCCAGAGATCCATGGACATGCGCAGTGCATATCTGAACCTCCACCTCTCACTCATCTCCCTACGGCTTATTCAAACTGTGCGGTGTCAGCTGGTCCCTAATAGCATGCCACGGCCGTGACACCGCACAGTCAGAAGAAGCCGTAGGGAGATGAGTGAGACCCTCTGTGCTGTGCCGGACTGACGACACACACCCTAATGATTTTTGTAAAGTGGCCTCTCCCCTGATGATATTGCCACGAGGAAACGCGTTGGGAGAAAACGTGAATGAGGGACGGAATTGACAAGTGGCTGAATCTACGCCAGTGAGGTTAGGAAAGTGCACCTGAAGGAGCCGCCTCGTCTATATGGATTCTTGGACCACAGTGTCTTTATGAAGCGACCTGCTTACTGGGTGAGATTGTTCCATTTTCATACAGCAATCAAAATATCCCTTTCTCCTTGATGTGTGTAAGTTAGGGGCTATATGAGAGATGATACCTCTTACACATTGCATATTTGTACAATAGGGTGGTGGTGTATCTCCACCGTGCTGGTTGTATATAGAGATATAATTTGGGCTTGATAGTGCTAATTGCCAGCATATTTTAAAGTGTTGTGTTTCATGTTGTTTGATGGGTCCGAGAGACTCTTTTTATTAGTAATTATTAAAAGTTATATTTTATTAATTAACTACAGTCCTTCCTTGCTGAAAATATAATTTTGTGATTGGAGGCATTATTTATTTGAAGTTCCAGTGCAGGCTTCGGCCTACACTCTGCTCCCTCTCCTCCTCCTGCTGACCCTGGGCTCTAACACCGCCAGTTGGGGCCCAGACGTGCTAGCTGCACAGAGCCAAACACCAGCCAATGTGTCAGTGGGGTTCAGCACCGCCAGCTGTTCCCCTGCTGTGCAGCCGGCAACGTGTCCTGCAACAGCCACGCAGGCACAACAGACCCAAAGCTGCCGCCAGTGCAGGCTTCGGCCTACACTCTGCTCCATCTCCTCCTCCTGCTGACCCTGGGCTCTAACACCGCCAGTTGGGGCCCGGTACTGCCAGCTGCACAGAGAAAAACACCAGCCAATGTGTCAGTGGGGTTCAGCACCGCCAGCTTTTCCCCTGCTGTGTAGCCGGCAACGTGTCCTGCGACCGCCACGCAGACACAAGAACTGAAATTGAAGGGAACCTGTCCACCCTCCCCCAGGTGTTTCTATGTTTTACAGCCACCTTGTACAGCAGTAATGCTGCATGTGTGCAAGGTGGCTCAGAAACGTATTCTCCTTGCACTCGTGGAACTGAACACGTCTAAAATGTGTCCTCTGTGACCATTAAAACGTCCCTCAGGTGTGATTTTCCTTTGTATTGACACACAACAAGCTCCTTGGTAATGCTGCCCGTCTTCTGGCATCATTGTTTGGCTGGGTGCGCCTCTGCGGCCGCCCTGCCCGACACAACGCCCATCGGTGTCTTATTTATTTTGACTGCGAGGGTGTGATTGACGGGCATGAGCAGTGCATATCTTCGCCAGGCTGTCGCTCAGCCCCTTCCGCCTTCTTCAGACTGTGCGGCTTCATGGCCGCGGCATGCGATAAGGGATCAGCTGACGCCACATAGTCTGAAGCAGGTGTAAGAACCCAAGCGAGAGGCGAACATATGTACTGCGCCAGGCCATGAATCCCAGCCCCGCAGTGTTTTAACTATGTCAAGACACTGCGGGGCTGGGATTCATGGGCATCGCGAACCGCACCGGCCGACATCAAATGATGTCAGAGGACGGGCAGCACTAACAGCGCAAGGCCAAGGGATAACACGACAGCGCAGACTCCTGTGCAACAAATAACGATGCTCAGGAGGCCGCGCAAATCACCAAGGTGGCATTTTTGCCAGCTGTACTGCGTCTCTTTACGAACGGAACTCACGCCTCCAACACAGTTTGACTGTATAAAGGGCTAAATGTTATACGTGTTTCATTCAGCGTGTGCAAGGAGCAAAATTAAAAGAGCAACCTTTGACTTGTGCAGCACTACTGCTGCATAAGCTGTAGCTCTTCTACTTTGTAACCCCTGAGGGGGGGTTAAAGGTTACCTTTGAAATTGGTTCAAGTAGGCTTCGGCCTACACTCTGCTCCCCTGTTGTGAATTTGCTTTTTGCTCCCTCTAGTGGTTACTAGTTTTTTGACTCTGGTTTTTCTGTCATTCCTTTTATCCGCACCTGGGTCGTTAGTTAGGGGTGTTGCTATATAAGCTCCCTGGACCTTCAGTTCTATGCCTGGCAACGTAGTTATCAGAGCTAGTCTGCTGTGCTCTTGTCTACTGATCCTGGTTCCAGTTATATCAGCTAAGTCTGCCTTTTGCTTTTTGCTATTTGTTTTGGTTTTGTATTTTTGTCCAGCTTGTTCCAAATCTATATCCTGACCTTTGCTGGAAGCTCTAAGGGGGCTGGTGTTCTCCCCCCGGACCGTTAGACGGTTCGGGGGTTCTTGAATTTCCAGTGTGGATTTTGATAGGGTTTTTGTTGACCATATAAGTTACCTTTCTTTATTCTGCTATCAGTAAGCGGGCCTCTCTGTGCTAAACCTGGTTCATTTCTGTGTTTGTCATTTCCTCTTACCTCACCGTCATTATTTGTGGGGGGCTTCTATCCAGCTTTGGGGTCCCCTTCTCTGGAGGCAAGAAAGGTCTTTGTTTTCCTCTACTAGGGGTAGCTAGATTCTCCGGCTGGCGCGTGTCATCTAGAATCAACGTAGGAATGATCCCCGGCTACTTCTAGTGTTGGCGTTAGGAGTAGATATATGGTCAACCCAGTTACCACTGCCCTATGAGCTGGATTTTTGTATTCTGCAGACTTCCACGTTCCTCTGAGACCCTCGCCATTGGGGTCATAACACTCCCCCTGCAGAGCCCGGGCTCCAACACCGCCAGTTGGGGCCCGGTACTGCTAGCTGCACAGAGCCAAACACCAGCCAATGTGTCAGTGGGGTTCAGCACCGCCAGCTGTTCCCCTGCTGTGCAGCCGGCAACGTGTCCTGCAACAGCCACGCAGGCACAACAGACCCAAAGCTGCCGCCAGTGCAGGCTTCAGCCTACACTCTGCTCCATCTCCTCCTCCTGCTGACCCCGGGCTCTAACACCGCCAGTTGGGGCCCGGTACTGCTAGCTGCACAGAGAAAAACACCAGCCAATGTGTCAGTGGGGTTCAGCACCACCAGCTGTTCCCCTGCTGTGCAGCCGGCATCGTGTCCTGCAAAAGCCACGCAGACACAAGAACTGAAATTGAAGGGAACCTGTCCCCCCTCCCCCAGGCGTTTGTACGTTTTTAAGGCCACCTTGTACAGCGGTAATGCTGCATGTGTGCAAGGTGGCTCATAAACGTATTCTCCTCGCACATGTGGAACTGAAAACACGTCTGAAATGTGTCCTCTGTGTGACCATTTAACCGTCCCGGGGGTGTGACTTTCCTTTGTAATGACACGCTGCAACCCCCTTGGTAGCGCTGCCCGTCTTCTGGCATCATTGTTTGGCTGCCTGCGCCTCTGCGGCCGCCCTGACCCACACAACGCCCCTCGGTGTCTTATTTCTTGGGACTGCGAGGGTGTGATTGATGGGCATGAGCAGTGCATCACTTCGCCTGTCCCTCATCTCCTTCCGCCTTCTTCAGACTGTGCGGCTTCATGGCCGTGGCATGCGATAAGGGATCAGCTGACGCCGCACAGTCTGCAGCGGGTGTAAGGACCCGAGTGCGAGAGGCGAACATATGTGCTGCGCCAGGCCATGAATCACAGCCCCGCAGTGTTTTAACAATGTTAAGACACCGCGGGGCTGGGATTCATGGTCATCGCGAACCGCAGCGGCCGACATTAAATGAGGTCAGAAGATGGGCAGCGCTAACAGCGCTAGGCCAGGGGATAACACGACAGCGCAGACTCCTGTACAGCAAATAACAACGCTCAGGAGGCTGCACCCAGCACCAAGGTGGGATTCTTGACATCTGTGCTGCGTCTCATTACAAAGGGAACTCGCGCCTCCAACACAGTTTGACTGTATAAAGGGCTAAATGTTATACGTGTTTCATTCAGCGTGTGCAAGGAGCAAAATTAAAAGAGCAACCTTTGACTTGTGCAGCACTACTGCTGCATAAGCTGTGGCTCTTCTACTTTGTAACCCCTGAGGGGGGGTTAAAGGTTACCTTTGAAATTGGTTCAAGTAGGCTTCGGCCTACACTCTGCTCCCCCTGCAGAGCCCGGGCTCCAACACCGCCAGTTGGGGCCTGGTACTGCTAGCTGCACAGAGCCAAACACCAGCCAATGTGTCAGTGGGGTTCAGCACCGCCAGCTGTTCCCCTGCTGTGCAGCCGGCAACGTGTCCTGCAACAGCCACGCAGGCACAACAGACCCAAAGCTGCCGCCAGTGCAGGCTTCGGCCTACACTCTGCTCCATCTCCTCCTCCTGCTGACCCCGGGCTCTAACACCGCCAGTTGGGGCCCGGTACTGCTAGCTGCACAGAGAAAAACACCAGCCAATGTGTCAGTGGGGTTCAGCACCGCCAGCTGTTCCCCTGCTGTGCAGCCGGCATCGTGTCCTGCAAAAGCCATGCAGACACAAGAACTGAAATTGAAGGGAACCTGTCCCCCCTCCCCCAGGCGTTTGTACGTTTTTAAGGCCACCTTGTACAGCGGTAATGCTGCATGTGTGCAAGGTGGCTCATAAACGTATTCTCCTCGCACATGTGGAACTGAAAACACGTCTGAAATGTGTCCTCTGTGTGACCATTTAACCGTCCCGGGGGTGTGACTTTCCTTTGTAATGACACGCTGCAACCCCCTTGGTAGCGCTGCCCGTCTTCTGGCATCATTGTTTGGCTGCCTGCGCCTCTGCGGCCGCCCTGACCCACACAACGCCCCTCGGTGTCTTATTTCTTGGGACTGCGAGGGTGTGATTGATGGGCATGAGCAGTGCATCACTTCGCCTGTCCCTCATCTCCTTCCGCCTTCTTCAGACTGTGCGGCTTCATGGCCGTGGCATGCGATAAGGGATCAGCTGACGCCGCACAGTCTGCAGCGGGTGTAAGGACCCGAGTGCGAGAGGCGAACATATGTGCTGCGCCAGGCCATGAATCACAGCCCCGCAGTGTTTTAACAATGTTAAGACACCGCGGGGCTGGGATTCATGGTCATCGCGAACCGCAGCGGCCGACATTAAATGAGGTCAGAAGATGGGCAGCGCTAACAGCGCTAGGCCAGGGGATAACACGACAGCGCAGACTCCTGTACAGCAAATAACAACGCTCAGGAGGCTGCACCCAGCACCAAGGTGGGATTCTTGACATCTGTGCTGTGTCTCATTACAAAGGGAACTCGCGCCTCCAACACAGTTTGACTGTATAAAGGGCTAAATGTTATACGTGTTTCATTCAGCGTGTGCAAGGAGCAAAATTAAAAGAGCAACCTTTGACTTGTGCAGCACTACTGCTGCATAAGCTGTGGCTCTTCTACTTTGTAACCCCTGAGGGGGGGTTAAAGGTTACCTTTGAAATTGGTTCAAGTAGGCTTCGGCCTACACTCTGCTCCCCCTGCAGAGCCCGGGCTCCAACACCGCCAGTTGGGGCCCGGTACTGCTAGCTGCACAGAGCCAAACACCAGCCAATGTGTCAGTGGGGTTCAGCACCGCCAGCTGTTCCCCTGCTGTGCAGCCGGCAACGTGTCCTGCAACAGCCACGCAGGCACAACAGACCCAAAGCTGCTGCCAGTGCAGGCTTCGGCCTACACTCAGCTCCATCTCCTCCTCCTGCTGACCCCGGGCTCTAACACCGCCAGTTGGGGCCCGGTACTGCTAGCTGCACAGAGAAAAACACCAGCCAATGTGTCAGTGGGGTTCAGCACCGCCAGCTGTTCCCCTGCTGTGCAGCCGGCATCGTGTCCTGCAAAAGCCACGCAGACACTTGCTCTTGTACCTTCTGCTCCCCATCCTGGTTCCTGTACCGTCAGCTGGTTCCGGGCAGAGCCTTTGGCTTAGGTGCCTCCCTCTGGGTATCCGAGTTCCACCAACGTCAGGTGGTCCTTGGTAGTGCTTTCAGGCACGGGTACCTCCTGCTTAGTAACCGGGTTCCAGTAACGTCAGCTGGTCTTCGGTAGTTCCATTGGCTCTTGGACCTTCGGCTACCCATCCGGGTTCCAGCACCGTCAGCTGGTTCTTGGCAGTGTCTTTTGCTCTTGTACCTTCTGCTCCCCATCCTGGTTCCAGTACCGTCAGCTGGTTCCGGGCAGAGCCTTTGGCTTAGGTGCCTCCCTCTGGGTATCCGAGTTCCACCAACGTCAGGTGGTCCTTGGTAGTGCTTTCAGGCACGGGTACCTCCTGCTTAGTAACCGGGTTCCAGTAACGTCAGCTGGTCCTCGGTAGTTCCATTGGCTCTTGGACCTTCGGGTAGCCATCCGAGTTCCAGTTCCATCAGCTGGTTCTCGGCATTTTCTCAGCCTTCTTGTACCTTCTGCTACATTTCCAAGTTCAAGAGACTAAACACGATGACCCGGAAGACCACCCCTAAGATGACGACGACACCAGAGACGACAACCACCGTGATGACGACGACCCTGGAGACGATGACCCTGAAGACCACCCCGATGACGACGACCCCGGAGACGACGACCCTGAAGACCACCCCGATGACGACGACCCCAGAGACGACGACCCTGGAGACGACGACGACCTGGAAGACCGAGAAGCAGAAGAACAAGAGGCTGCAGAACAAAGAGCAGAAGAACATTAAGCATAACACTAAATATCAGAGCAAAAAATATTATCTAAATTATAAGCAGAAGAAGACTAAGCAGTGTATGGGGGTGAGTCCGTTCCTCCTCGTGGTGCCCCTGGATAAAGCCTGATGCTGCCGGCCAAACTGAACGCAGACAAATGTAACTCTCTTGTGACAGGCAGAACGGAAGGTGTAATCTTCAAACTTTTATAGATAACAACTACGGGAATGCCTGTCACAAATAAGAATATGATGAAGAAGTAGAATATGATGAAGATAATAGTTAAATAAAAAGAATATGAACAATGTAAGAAAAAAAATAATAGGTAGAAGATGAAGAAGAAGATGAATAAGGTGAAGAAGTTGATGTCAAAGAAGCTGATGATGAGGATAATGAAGAAGAAAGTGTGGGAGAAGTAAAAAAGAAGGTGAAGGGCGTGGAAGTAGTGAAACATCAATATCTGACAAAATAAAAAAAAATTAACATAGTCAAAATCTTTCTACCGCCGAACGTCATAAAAAAAACCAAAACCTGCTATTCTATTACATTGGGCTAAACCTCTGTGCCTTTAATGTCTCCGCCACGTCCCCCAATACATCCTACATTATTCTTAGTTGTTTACCTTCATGTAGAATGAACCTACAAGTTTATAAAGGGTTTATTTTAATTCCGATATTTTCGTCCCATTGACTTGCATTGGGATCGGGTATCGGTATCGGATTAGATCCGATATTTTGACGGTATCGGCCGATACTTTCCGATACCGATACTTTCCGATATCGGAAAGTATCGCTCAACACTAATGGACAGTACAGGAAACCTGTCCTTAGATTCAAGCTTCCTAAGCCACAGGAGCATGAATCAAAGCCTAGCTGCACAATTGCAGCCAGGAACGTAACACTCCAAAACCCTCAGGTGTTTCAGAGAAAATATGGTTTAAAGAGCACCGCCTCAATCCAATTGACTGACTGGTCTCTCCCATGATAAAAGGTATAAGTCACTCTTTTAAAATAAGGGTGCATGAGCAAGGGTTCCTCCCCATGCGTCCAAGAAAATGATTGGCTTTCTGGCTCTCTGGAATGAGAACTGATTCTTTTATTAGGCAACCTAGACAAATTGTGATGTTTCAGCCTAAAATATGGGCCTTTATCAAACACAGATTGCTGTTCAGATGTAGAGAACTGTGGCTCTTAGAATGTTAATGCTATGGCGCCTAATATCACGCAATTTATTACTATTCTATAACACTGACATTCTAATAGCTAGTTTCCTACACCCTAACAGCAATCCATGTTTGATAAAGGCTGAAATGCACAATTTTTCAGGATTACCTAATAAAAGAATCACTTCTGATTGCAGAATGCTGAGTATCCAATAATTTGCTAGGTCTTTCACATTAGTGTTCATCGGGAGATACTTTTCAATCAGTTTGACTGTGATGGTGAAAAATTGTCCGGAGGCCACATCAAACAAGTCAGGTCTCTCCAGTATGACATGAGCATTTCAGAGAAAAACATACCTGGTTGCAATTGCGCAGCCAGGCTCTGATTCATGCTACTTGTAGTAGAGGCAGCATGAATCCAATGACAGATTCCCTTTACCTACTACAACAACCACATGTAAAGGTTATTATCTAATACTTCAGGAAATGTGACCAAGATGTATGAAGCACAACTTATATCCTTTAGATATAAAGTTACCCCACCTCATGTTGCAGAGTGTTAGTGTGACAAATAATGTAATATGTGGCATGCAGCTTCAGCCTGTCTTCTCTGCCTCTTACTTGTTAGAGCTGACAGGGAGAAACTTATCACAAGCCAAAGACTCAGAAAACAGTACAAAATTTAATCTCATAGAATATAATGGACTCGTAGCACATATCACTTAGACATGGGCAGTCACTTGTCTGGTAATCGTTGTATGCATTTAACTTCTTAGAGATGGTCGACTATGCTGAGATTAACATTCAGCAAATCACATTGATAGTATGGGTAAAATTGATTGCAGCAAAGTTATTATCAGCAAATTAAATGTTCCTTGTTACGCTCTTTGGCCTCTTCAGATCTGAGAGCATAATACCGTAAGAAGTTAGAAAATAAATCATACATGAAAGGTGGATCTTGCTGTAGTAGCTGTCTGTGAGCTGCGAGGAATTTGATAGGTGATGAATGATGTCATCTAGTGGTTCACAGGACGCAGGGAAACTAGCCTCTTGTCTATTGGAAGTCAGAAAATGTAATGGACTAGTATTAAAACCTGAGATCACGTAACCTAGGTGTCCATAATAAAAGTTCAAAATGTATAGATGTACCTGAGCTTGGAAGAAACAGTTTTCACAGCTGGAATACTGCTTGCAAGATTTTGCTTATGTGAAAAAAAATTGGAATGTGCTACTTTAACAAATGAGATTGCTTTGGATATATACAGCATCGTTATAGATAAGATGGCAAATATATCTTAGCCGAATCCTCATCCCGGCAGCCACAGTCCAAAGATAAACTACTGAGGATGGGATTTTATCCGAGTATTGTTTTAGATATTTTATTCATTGCTGGAGAACTCCGCTAGTATTATAGCTTATAGTAAATAACACTTTTTTCTGCCTTTTCCATTACATATTAGTAGTTATATTCAAATGCCCCAAAACTTTAAATACAAAACATGTTTATGCTTTCTTTAAAACCTGTTACTACACCACCTTAAGACATTTAGCAGTATTTGTAATTCAGCGACACAGTATCAGTAAATCTAGCTATTTATTCATATCCTCTCAGCACATACTGTATTTCTGCTGCTTGTTCTAGAGAACTAATATACCATGAATGATAAGTGTTTTTTTGCAGTCAGCTGCCTAAATGATCAGTACAGAATACTTTACTTTGTACACATCTTCTATTAATGTTATTAATTTACTAAACGTTATGACATTTTAATAAATAGACTTTGAAATTCATGAACACATTGAATCTTATCAAGAAATAATAATTAAAAAAATAGAACTGATAACATCACAATAAGGTAAGTTTTTCTACATTTTTATCATAAAGTTGTGCAACCTCCCTTCCTGATATCCTATTTATTTTTGCATGTTTGTCACCCTTAAATGTAACAAACAATTTAAATATTAGACACAAATAAACACAAAATGCAGTTTTTAAATGAAAGTCGTTATTATTAAGGGAAAAAGAAATAAAAACCTACAAGGCTCTGTATATTCTTTTATGCAGCCATATATTAATTTTAATTCTATAGTAAACTTTAAAATACATTATTTGAAAAGCAGGAGGTTTTAGTGCATTTGGGCAGTAGCAGAGATTTTGTTGTGTTATTTTAATCAGCATCTACCTTGTATGGCATATTAGAGGCATTAGTAAGTGGAAGTCCTGACCTGGAAGGCCCATTGTAAGGTGATGGCCCACGTTCTGACATTACATTGTTGCAGCCAGAATTCCTCATCTAGCATGAAAAGGCTTTGGGTTTCAACGCACTCACTGCCAGAAGGAAGATGTGGCAAAGACCATACAAGGGAGAGTGTGCAGTGGAGGTGTCCGTTAAATGAGAGGTAAAGTGAGTGTTATTTTTTTAACCTTTTTCCAGCCCCCTACAGTAAAATGTTGGCCAGTGGGTCACTATCTTGCTAAATTTGCATGGGCAAATTATAAAAGTGCTGCATTCTGCAGAATACAAGCAGAATTTAATTCCATTTGAATAAATTTGGCCAAACCTACTCAGGACCTGTTCCTTTTTTAGAAAAATTTGCCCACACTATATGCACTAAAAAGTAGTTTATATTTTACATGCAGAGACATGTAAAAGTTTGAGCACCCCTATTCAAAATTACTGTTATTGTGAACAGTTAAACAACCTGCAGATTAAATTATCTCTAAAAGGACTAAAATTAAAGATGACACATTTACTTTGTATTTTATCCCCCCGGTGAGCCAATATGCAAGCTTTATAAAAACCAGCCTCCACTAACCTTGTACCGAAAATTTTTACCCATGGGTTCTTCTAAGCAGCGGCCTAGCACTCTGAATATGAAAATAGTGAAGGCCCACAATTCAGGAGAAGACAGGAGAAAGAGATAGCAAAGTGTTTTCATGTTGCCCTTACCTCAATTTGAAATGTAATTAAGAAATGAGAATTAATTGGAACAGTGGAGGTCAAGTTAAGATCTGGAGGACCAAGGAAAATTTCTGTTAGAGCTCCTCACAGGATTACTGGAGAGGCGAATCAGAACCCCCACTTGACTGCAATAAACCTTCAGAAAGACTTAGCCTACTCTGGAGTTGTGGTACGTTGTTCTTCTGTACAGAAACACCTGCAAAAATATAACCTGCATATATAACCTCTTCTGTGGCCTCATCATAACATTCAGTGTCAGAAGTATGTAAAAGAACATTTAAGCAAGCCTGATGCATTTTGGAAAGAAATAATGTGGACTGATAAGGTTAAAATAGAACTCTTTGACCGCAGTGGTCAAACGTACAGTATGTGTGGAGATAAATGGGCACAGAATTTCAGCAAAAGAACATCTCGTCAGCCATTAAGCATGGGAGTGGATTAATCATGCTTTGGGGTTGTGTTGCAGCCCATGGCATGGTGTACTTTCACGGGTAGAGGAAAGCAGGGATTTAATAAAATTTCAACAAATTCTTGATGCAAACATAACACCATTTGTAAAAAAGAGGATGGCTTTTGCAAAATGGATAATGATCCTAAACACATGTCAAAATCCACAAAACAAAAGACTACCTAAAAAGGTGCAAGGTGAATGTTTTACAATGGCCCTCATAGTCCCTAGATCTGAACATCATTGCAAATCTGCATCTAGACTTCAAAATAGCAGTGCATGCAAAATGACCAAGGAATCTCACAAAACTGGAATAATTTTCCAAGGAAGAATGGATGAAAATTCCTCAAACAAGAACTGAAAGACTCTTGGCTGGCTACAAAATGCATAAAATATGTGATATTTTCAAAAGCGGGTGCTACTAGACACTAACCATGCAGGGTGCCCGAAGTTTTGTATCAGCCCATTTTCCTTTTTGTAATTTTTAAAGTGTAAAAGATTAAATTAAATTAATTCACAAAAATTCTTGGGTTATCAATAGAGTGGTCCAAAAATGTAGGAGAAAAGATCAATTCCTGGAAAATTCTAGATTGGCCATTATGGTAACCTGATTTATATCCCACAGAAAATCTTTGGTGGCATTTGAAGAATGCAGTTGCAATACACAAACTCAACTATATTGGTAACCTGTAAGCCACTGCCCTTTAAAAATTTCTTAGGAATGCTACTAGAAGCAGGTGCACAGCTTGCATCAAATTTGCAGCAGGTCTTAAAAGCTCAAAAGTGCTCCTATAAGTATTAAAAATGCTTGTCATGAGGGATTGAATAACTCAGAGACTTCAATATTTATTATAAGTCAAATGTTGTCTTGAATTTTGAGAAACTATTTGTTATATTAGTTTAATTGCAATTTTGATAGACAGTATTGGTTGTGCTGGCTGGTGATTGACTCTTTTACATGTATAATCTTATTTATTATTTAAGACAAATATATTGCAGCACCATACAATATCAACACTTTTTATTTCTTATTTTACCCATTTTTATAGATTTTAAACTTCCCAGCTGCATCCTTACTCCTCTTTTTTTAAATGTGTAATAATGTTTTACTCTGTAATTTCTGATGTTTCTCTAAAATGTACCCCCCAAATTGCAGTGTTGTGCAATATGTTGGCACTAGATTATTGTTAGTCTTATTTCTCTGTTCGTTAGATGGGCTTCCAGATCATCCCAGGCAAAGTTGTGAACAGTCATAGTTACATAGTTACATAGTTATTAAGAGTTATTAAGGTTGAAGGAAGACTTTAAGTCCATCTAGTTCAACCCATAGCCTAACATGCCCTAACATGTTGATCCAGGAGAAGGCAAAAAAAAACCATGTGGTAAGAGTAAGCTCCACCATGGGGAAAAAAATTCCTTCCCGACCCCACATACGGCAATCAAACTAGTTCCCTGGATCAACGCCCTATCAAGGAATCTAATATATATACCCTGTAACATTATACTTTTCCAGAAAGGCATCCAGTCCCCTCTTAAAGTTAAGTAATGAATCACTCATTACAACATCATATGGCAGAGAGTTCCATAGTCTCACTGCTCTTACAGTAAAGAATCCGCGTCTGTTATTATGCTTAAACCTTTCTTCCTCCAGACGTAGAGGATGCCCCCTTGTCCCTGTCACCGGTCTATAATTAAAAAGATCATCAGAAAGGTCTTTGTACTGTCCCCTCATATATTTATACATTAACATAAGATCACCCCTTAGCCTTCGTTTTTCCAAACTAAATAGCCCCAAGTGTAATAACCTATCTTGGTATTGCAGACCCCCCCAGTCCTCTAATAACCTTGGTCGCTCTTCTCTGCACCCGCTCCAGTTCAGCTATGTCTTTCTTATACACCGGAGACCAGAACTGTGCACAGTATTCTAAGTGTGGTCGAACTAGTGACTTGTATAGAGGTAAAATTATGTTCTCCTCATGAGCATCTATGCCTCTTTTAATGCATCCCATTATTTTATTTGCCTTTGTAGCAGCTGCCTGACACAGGCCACTAAATATGAGTTTGTCATCCACCCATACACCCAGGTCTTTTTCATTGACGGTTTTGCCCAGAGTTTTAGAATTAAGCACATAGTTATACATCTTATTACTTCTACCCAAGTGCATGACCTTACATTTATCCCCATTAAAGCTCATTTGCCATTTATCAGCCCAAGCTTCTAGTTTACATAAATCATCCTGTAATATAAAATTGTCCTCCTCTGTATTGATTACCCTGCAGAGTTTAGTGTCATCTGCAAATATTGAAATTCTACTCTGAATGCCCCCTACAAGGTCATTAATAAATATGTTAAAAAGAATAGGGCCCAATACTGACCCCTGTGGTACCCCACTGCTAACCGCGACCCAGTCCGAGTGTGCTCCATTAATAACCACCCTTTGTTTCCTATCCCTGAGCCAGCTATCAATCCACTTATACATATTTTCCCCTATCCCCATTATTCTCATTTTATGTAACAACCTTTTGTGTGGCACCGTATCAAAAGCATTTGAAAAGTCCATATACACTACATCCACTGGGCTCCCTTGGTCCAGTCCGGAACTTACCTCTTCATAGAAGCTGATCAAATTAGTCTGACATGAACGGTTCCTAGTAAACCCATGCTGATACTGGGTCATGAGGTTATTCCTCTTCAGATACTCCAATATAGCATCCCTTAGAATGCCCTCCAGGATTTTACCCACAGTAGAGGATAAACTTCCTGGCCTATAATTTCCGAGTTCAGTTTTTGTCCCCTTTTTGAATATTGGCACCACATTTGCTATACGCCAGTCCTGTGGTACAGACCCTGTTATTATGGACTCTTTAAAGATTAAAAATAATGGTCTATCAATGACTGTACTTAGTTCCTGCAGTACTCGGGGGTGTATCCCATCCGGGCCCGGAGATTTGTCAATTTTTGTGATTTTTAGACGCCGCCGTACTTCCTGCTGGGTTAAGCAGGTAACATTTAATTGGGAATTTTTATCACTAGTCATATTGGCTGCCATGGGATTTTCTTTTGTAAATACTGATGAAAAAAAGTCATTTAGTATATTGGCTTTTTCCTCATCCTCATCCACCATTTCACCCAGACTATTTTAAGGGGGCACACAACAGCATCTTTTTTGCTGCTTGCAGTTGTCTGTACTGTAAGAACGGTCCCAACACTGCGAGCATCCATAATGCACTGGGACACTAGATGCCTTTTAACTGGAGATGATGCCAGTTTGAACTGGAGAGAGTTGCCAATAAGGTTTTCTAGGCTTTAGGTGAATTTCTATGGTCACTCTGTTACTGTAGATTGTAGAATCCTGACAATATGCATTAATGATTTCATGTGTGAACTAGATTCTAATCTCTGTCTCTGAGAAGAACATTAGCAGGTAGACCAGGCAGTCATTTGACTTGCATACTGGTGGTCATATGCCAAACCGATTCACATCCTCTTCTCTCAACACAGAGCCCTGGATCCTGAGATTGTGTATAACACTCAATCTGCTGTCACATAGAGACTGAAGAAATTTTCTTCAAGACAGAAAGTGTAAACGTAGTTCCCAGAATGTATCTTTATATAGCTAGAAGAAAACATGTGCAGCAAAAATGACACTCCCGGACCATTTTCTACGTTTCTGTTTTTGCTCCCCTTTACCCAAACCCATAACTTTTTTACTTTTCCATCAATATGGACATGTGAGACCTTGTTTTTGTGGGACGAGTTGTACTTATAATGAGGTGCAGTGAAATTGCAAAAAAAGAGCAATTCAACAATTTATTTATTTTCTGTTTACCATGTTCACCAAATGCTAAAACTGACCGGCCATTATAATTCTGCATGTCATTACAAGTTCGTAGACACCAAACATGTATAAGTTCTTTTTTATTTAAGCAGTTAAATAAAAATTCAAACTTTGTAAAAAAAAAGTTGCATCATTTTCCAAGACCCGTAGAGTCTCCATTTTTCAGGATCTGGAGCTGGGTGAGGGCTTATTTTTTTGTATACAGAGATGTTTTTATCATTACTATTTTGGTGGAGATATAATGTTTTGATCACCTGTTATTGTATTTTAATGCAATGTTGCAGAGACAAAAAAAACGTAATTCTTGTGTTTTGATTTTTTTTTCTCATTATGCCGTTTAGCGATTGGATTCATTCTTTTTATATATTGATAGATCGGGTGATTCTGATGGTGGCGATACCCAATATGTGTATGTAATAGGGTGCAGGGTTGAGTATGTCATCACGGAACAGACAGACCAACTGTTGGGGGGAATTTATTAACAGGGACAATATTCTCCTCGCAGGGAGAAAACAGTAGAATATAAACTGAAAAGATAAGAGTGCAAAATATGGGAGTCAAACAGTGTAACAGAATTAAGCAGGATTTCTTGAGAAAAAGAACACTTATCAGTCTGATGAGGACTTGCTTGAAGGGGTCGTCTTCTCCAACGTAGGCACTGAGAAACAGCGGTACTTGTCCCTCTGTTGTCTGTGGGCTGAGTAGTCTCTAGGAGCCCACTGGCTGAGGTTTCAGGAGTTAATGTGATATGCACAGGCTCTGAGTCTTTAGCTTTTGCAGCACATCCTTTCCCGGGAAAACGATGCTCAGTCTATTATTAAGTCTCTTAACAGGAATCAGGGGCTCTGCACTGATACCATGGGTACCAGGGGTCACAGTCTCTGCACGGGTGTCAAGGCGCCCCTCTCCAGTCACAGCAGAGTCAGCTTTCATGTACTCACAAGATGCAGTCTTTCTGGGCAATCTCCCTACATTTGTCCTCTGACCGGGAGCCCTCTCTCCTCCCAGGAGCACAGCTGCGTCCTGCCCTGACCGCTGCACACGCTGCTCTGCCACTTGTGCAAGAGCCTTTCCCACTCTCTGCTCGGCTTCCTACTTGTCCCCATCTTTTAGTCTGCTCCCCGGGGAACCTGTAGCACAGCTCATTGGTTCCAGGCACGGAGCAGAGATGGTAACCGCCCCCGGACTCTTCTTGTGTTCCACATCCTTACATGTAATTTTATTTTAATTGTTTTATTTTGATTTAAACTTTTTTTTCTTTTTTTAATATTTGTAAAAATATTTGTTGTTACTTTTTACTAGCATCAATAGACTAGAAGCTGTTAACATCCGATCATGTGTGCTACACACAGCAGGGCGGCGCTCATAGCTATCCTTCTGTGTCCACCACTGGGGTCTCCTACAGACTTCGAGTTGCCATGCCAACCCATCAGTTACCCACAGTCATGTGACACTGGCACTTATGGGCAGGGTTTGTGATGCACTTCTGGCACGAGCATGTTAAAGAGATTGACAGCGGCATTTCACATGTTTACAACCGAGGGTGGATCGCAAATCCACCCGTGGCTGTTAGGGACACATGTCAGCTGATAAAATCAGCTAACACATGCCTAAACCAATGTGGGCTCGGCGTTGGAGTCAACATCAAAGGGGAAGATCTGACATGCACCCTTACATGTACGGCATATGTCGTGAAGAGGTTAAAAAGGTACTTTATCTAAGTATTGTACCTGTTTTTTTCCAAGAAAAGCTAACAGCTTTTGCTTGAAAAACAGTTCAGAAAGCACTCCAGTGCACTGGCACATTGGCTATAATGGGTGTGTGTGCTCTCCATTTTGCACACATGGAGAGCAAATGTCAGTATAATGTGCTCATCTGAACAAGACCTTAATGGTATGTCAAACTCTAAAGTTAATTACTCTCATATAATATCTAGATGAGAGAACTCAAACTTAAAAAGTTTGAGGCTCGTTCTGGACACTTAGTGTCAGGTGCTAAACTCAGCACGTTTAATGAAAATAGAGATTTCCAGCTCCAAAATTTGGGTCACCATTGTTTTCTATAGGGTTTGGGTTCAGGTTCAATTTCTTGTACCCGAACCGAACTTTGGACTAAAGTTTGGGTCGTATACCAGTACCTGAACTACCACAGGTCCGCACATCCCTAATAATAACAATTATGTAGACAAATTCAGCTGACAAACTGGTGTTTAGAAACACTCGGATCCTAGCGCTCACAAAACACATGAGAAAATTGGAGATGAGCAAATCTGTGGAAATTTTAACTCAGCCAATTGTTTGATTTTCCATGGAAATTAGTTTTGCATCAAACTTATCAAATGCTCCTTATTATGCTCCAGGAACTTCAGAGTATAATAAATGTAGACCATAAAAAATCTATCAATAAAATAAATAGATACACAGGAAAGAGTGAAGATGCCAGAATAGGACTTTGCTCTTTTCAAGGAGGAAAGAAGAGTCTGGAAATGGCTAGACACCACTTTGCAGAATTCGCACCTAAACAATTGCAAAGAATTCAAATTCAGGAGTATCCAAATTATTTGCAAAATTAGAAGCAAATTCAATTCACCTTGAGCAAATTTGCTTATCTCTTGCAGCAACTTCAGTTCCATCAAAAACAATTCCACTGTGAAATATATGTACATTGCCGTGCATGTACATTGTTCAATTTGTTGCACAATGCTACTGTAGTGTGCGTAATAGTACAAACAAGACTGTAAGAAAACAGAACACTAAATACATATGGTCCCTCCCACTGGTCTGCTTCATTCCCTATGCAAAAAAACAATCAACTAAGAAACTGCATTTATCTCCAGCAAGAATCCCACTACATGTTATCTTACCACCAAGGAGAAAATACAATGGAAATGGTGATCATGAATATGCTTTAATGTAGCTCATTACAGATGTAAAACATGTACTAGGTAATCTAAAGAAATATGTATCCAAAGCACATTTTGTCAGTGATCTGTGCAGAAAATGATCAATAATTCAGAACCAAGTAAAACAAGTACCGGTAGGTAAAAATCAATAGAACAGTTAACATGTAAAGCCGTAATTAAATATGTGCTAGAATACTCATCTATAAAGTAACTAAGCATTATATTTATATTTAAACACAAATATTTAAAATGAATCACAGAACAGTAGTGAAATGTCCACTGAGGAACATTATCACCCTCATTAATTTGTATTAAAAATTAAAGTTTTCCCCATAAACACTAGATGCTGTCAGACCAAAACAATTGTTTAGCTGACAGCTATATCTTCTGACTTTCCCAGTGGCTTATCTCCGCGCGAAACAAGAAAAGTGTCTGCTGAAATTCAACCGGTCAGGGAATCCTCATACACATTAGATGATAAACCAATTGCCCCTAGGAAATCAGTGAGTTTAACCATTTATCTTAATTGTATGGGGGTCTTTAGTTCAGCGTTGATGAGATTTTCTAGGTGGATTATGTGCAAAGAAAGGTAAGACAGTGCCAGATCCATTTTCTGACAGCCACCAGCAGTGCCTGATGGATCCTGATGACTATAATGGGTCTGCTGTACTTTTATAATTTTACAGGACAGAATAGATGAGTATTTTAATCTGCAATGAAGGCTCCCTACAAAGCATAGAATGCTGACAAGGGGGGGACTTACTACTGGTAGACCACAGGGTCGGTCTCAAGAGGTAAGAGGGGGCCTAGCTACTACCTAGAAAGCAACAGAAATTGTGCATTATGATGAACCATTGGACTGCAATGGGTTAATATATTGATTTTGCACTGAGGCCCTCTTCTATCTATGTTCATTCCTTATGTGACATTCAGTCAGTTGGCAATAGATCTCCAGCTAATGGAAAGCACATCAAAAGTAGGGATCCGCTATGAATAACTTTTGGTTAGTTTTTGAGGCTGCATCAAAAATGCAGCATTTTGCAGTTCCTGCAAAGTAGATGATATAGAAATCTTATGCCCACTCAGCGTAAACTGACCTGCAGTGCAAGTTTCAAATCCACATTATGTCAATTTCTCTGGCGAGTCTGCTGACTTTTAAGCACAGTTATTCTCCGTAGACTTGCATTAGATGCGGAAAATCCACAGGTAAAAACGGACATGCATTTTTAGTGCGTTTCCATGGCAGACACCCACTTGTAATCCTCATATGATCGAATCAATAAAACTTTGTCAAAGTCAAATACTAGGAACCATCAATAATAGGGATGAGCGGACCTGTGGAATTTTCGGTTCTGGTACCCAACCTGAACTTTATTCTAAAGTTTACTTCGGGTAGCAGAAGTGCACCCAAACTTGAACCACAACCCAAACCCTATTGAAAACAATGGAGACCCAAACTTTTAATTTGGAAAATTCTTTCCCACTCTCTCTGCAATGTACTTTCCCCCCGAACTCCAAACGTTACAGGGGAATTCCTGGAGAAGCCCGCATTCAGCATTTAGCACTGGATACTAACTTCGGTATAAACCTTGAGCATTTGAGTTTGGGCTTTTTCTTTTCTAAGCATGAACAAAGCAGCTTTATTTAAAAGATGACACACCAAAAAGAGACAAAAAATGTAGATTTCAAAATGCAATAAAAACGCAAGCATCCTAATTTACATAATAGGAGCAGAAATGGTGTAGAAAGCCCGTAGCATCAAAAACTCACCAAAAGCTCATTGTGGAAATTAAAGCATATAAACTTGAACTTTCCAGCTGAGGTTATCATTTTTGAAATGTTATCATTTGTCATAATCTTGCTTTAAAAAATAACCATAGGAATAGCAAGAAAAAAAGTACAAATTAACAAGCAATTAATGGAATGCATTTCTAGTAGCAGAACTACAATAATTCATATAATTGTGACCAAGCCCTTGTGAGGATATAAATATGTATCCTTTCAAATAAATGTAAAATATGGAAAGT
The DNA here is from genome assembly GCF_051348905.1 of Ranitomeya variabilis. Lineage (NCBI taxonomy): Eukaryota > Metazoa > Chordata > Amphibia > Anura > Dendrobatidae > Ranitomeya > Ranitomeya variabilis. Next base: position 447,978,921 of record NC_135237.1, on the reverse strand, counting down.
AGAAAAATATCCAATTTTGGCAAGTTTTATGGGAAGTTGACAATTCTGGCAGACAATTCATCAGAATAAGTAATTAATGCAGAAGTTGAAGGAATTATGAAAAGTTTCAATATGTTGGGGAAATGCCATTTGGTATATATTTATAATATCAAAATATATGATTTTGGCAAAGGGATTTTTAATTCCTGACCGATAAAGGCCTGGCAGATGGCTGATATGCCACACATAAATCTCAACGTGAATATATAATTCGCTAACAAAAGATTAAATCATTTTGTTAAAATTACGACAGTGCACTGTTACTAACAGGACAAGAATAAATTTGCTCACATATTTACTGCGATTGTAGTCAATAAAAAGCCACATCAGGTGTTGATCAGGGTAGAAGGGTTTTTTTTCTTCCACTGAACTCTGTAACCAGTTAAAATTATAGTGATGGCTCACAGGACATCCGACGGACAGGAACACTTTACAACAAGACAAGTCTCAGCATAGCTCTCTCCGAAATGTGTGGAGCAAACTTTTGTTTCAAGCGAAAACTCCCATGAATATCTATGTAATATAATTTCTGAAGTTTTTGCAGTTTCTCTTATTTTCTTTTAGAAAAATAAGTCTATTACACTTTAACTGTGTGGGTGTATAGCAACAATCCAGTCATACAGTTGGTGACCTGCCACTGTCAACAAAACATTCTTGGCCACCAGGGATGTGCAGATGGAGACAGTAGAAATGTACTAACTCCAACTAAAGCTTCAAATATCAGTATGAAAATTTGAACTATTTTTTATATTTCATAATTCATTCATTATTTGAATACCTGGTTGCATATTTACTTCCATAGGAATTTAGGAATGATTGTTTTATATATATATATATATATATATATATATATATATATATATATATATATATATAAATTACAAAATATATATATACAGGTCCTTCTCAAAAAATTAGCATATAGTGTTAAATTTCATTATTTACCATAATGTAATGATTACAATTAAACTTTCATATACTATAGATTCATTATCCACCAACTGAAATTTGTCAGGTCTTTTAATACTGATGATTTTGGCATACAACTCTTGATAACCCAAAAAACCTGTCTCAATAAATTAGCATATCAAGAAAAGGTTCTCTAAATGACCTATTACCCTAATCTTCTGAATCAACTAATTAACTCTAAACACATGCAAAAGATACCTGAGGCTTTTAAAAACTCCCTGCCTGCTTCATTACTCAAAACCCCCATCATGGGTAAGACTAGCGACCTGACAGATGTCAAGAAGGCCATCATTGACACCCTCAAGCAAGAGGGTAAGACCCAGAAAGAAATTTCTCAACAAATAGGCTGTTCCCAGAGTGCTGTATCAAGGCACCTCAATGGTAAGTCTGTTGGAAGGAAACAATGTGGCAGAAAACGCTGTACAACGAGAAGAGGTGACCGGAACCTGAGGAAGCAGTGGACTGAGTCTGGTGTGGAAACATCCAGAGCCACCGTGCACAGGCGTGTGCAGGAAATGGGCTACAGGTGCCGCATTCCCCAGGTAAAGCCACTTTTGAACCATAAACAGCGGCAGAAGCGCCTGACCTGGGCTACAGAGAAGCAGCACTGGACTGTTGCTAAGTGGTCCCAAGTACTTTTTTCTGATGAAAGCAAATTTTGCATGTCATTCGGAAATCAAGGTGCCAGAGTCTGGAGGAAGACTGGGGAGAAGGAAATGCCAAAATGCCTGAAGTCCAGTGTCAAGTACCCACAGTCAGTGATGGTGTGGGGTGCCATGTCAGCTGCTGGTGTTGGTCCACTGTGTTTCATCAAGGGCAGGGTCAATGCAGCTAGCTATCAGGAGATTTTGGAGCACTTCATGCTTCCATCGGCTGAAATGCTTTATGGAGATGAAGATTTCATTTTCCAGCACGACCTGGCACCTGCTCACAGTGCCAAAACCACTGGTAAATGGTTTACTGACCATGGTATTACTGTGCTCAATTGGCCTGCCAACTCTCCTGACCTGAACCCCATAGAGAATCTGTGGGATATTGTGAAGAGAAAGTTGAGAGACGCAAGACCCAACACTCTGGATGAGCTTAAGGCCGCTATTGAAGCATCCTGGGCCTCCATAACATCTCAGCAGTGTCACAGGCTGATTGCCTCCATGCCACGCCGCATTGAAGCAGTCATTTCTGCCAAAGGATTCCCGACCAAGTATTGAGTGCATAACTGAACATTATTATTTGATGGTTTTTTTGTTTGGTATTAAAAAACACTTTTATTTGATTGGTCGGGTGAAATATGCTAATTTATTGAGACAGGTTTTTTGGGTTATCAGGAGTTGTATGCCAAAATCATCAGTATTAAAACAATAAAAGACCTGACAAATTTCAGTTGGTGGATAATGAATCTATAGTACATGAAAGTTTAATTGTAATCATTACATTATGGTAAATAATGAAATTTAACACTATATGCTAATTTTTTGAGAAGTACCTGTATATATATATATATATATATATATATATATATATATATATATATATATATATATATACTGTATATATATAGTGGAATAAAGCCTGAGGTTGCCATTTTATTGCAGTATATTTGCTAATTCGCATGTACAGTGGGGAAATAGAAGAGTTAGAGTTGGAAGTTTGCATCAATATAAAAATAAAAAAATTGTGACTGCATCCAGTGGTACTTTAAAAAAATAATATATTCCATCATCTGCTTAGCAATACACAATGTTTTGATTTGATATGTTTCTTGAGTTTTATATATGAACAAGGCCTCATTTAAAAGTCAGGTTTTTAATACAGTATATGAGAAAAACAGACCAAGTTTCATTAGAGTTTCATCAATTTTTTTCACTGATGAGATAAAAAAAAATCAGTCTGTGAAAACGGACAGTACACAGATGGCATTTTATTCCTATCCGATTTTTTTACAGACCCATAGACTTTCATTGCCAAGTTTGATCTGACACTTGGATCAATATCTGACATGTCTCCAAGATTTTTCATGGACCACTCAGTCTTCAAAAAATCACTGACATGTGAATAGACTGTTAGACTTCCTAACAAAAATAGACACAGTCAAAATAAGAACGGGTGCTTGATCAATAATAAAAACTGAAGTACAGGTAGAAAAGCATTACACAATGATAAGCACGCCTGTGTCAAAAGTACATCAATTTTATTTGGAACAAAAACCTTGACAAATAGAAACAATTAAAAACAGAATACCTCCAAAAGACACTGACATGTAATGCAAGAATATACAACACATATCCAAAAATAGATATAAATAGAGCCCTTATTAGGTACAAAAATATAAATAAAAACATATAAATATATATAAAACCCTAAAAAGCATCAAATAAATGTAAGTATATTCAGGGTGGGACCTAAAAAGGCACAAATAGACATGTGCAATAATCGGTAAATATAAAGCAGCACAGTGATAAAATAATAAAAAGATAACTATAATAGCAATATAAGCAACCACTTATATATACATACAAGTAACATAAAAAGTGCATGTGCAAGATGTATGACATATATAAATGATATGAACAATATAACCCAGTAGCTGAAAGGATCAAATATATAACACATAAGAAGAATGTAAGTGTATATGTGTGAAGGATGCCTATGAGTAGGAATAGAATGCCAATAATCAAGGACAGTCCAAGAATATTAGATCCAAAATTCCAGAAAACGCCATGTCAGTGGGTGTATACCCCATGCGTATCGCTGCTGTGAAGCAGCTTCATCAGGGAATATGTAGCCATTTCTTTGCCCTATAGTATTTTGTTAAAAAAAACTGTCATACACATGTTCAGGGGCATAGCTATAGGGAATGCAGAGGTTGCAGTTGCACCCCGCTTCCTTGTGCCTAAGGGTGTCACAAAGACCCATATGCCACATAAGAAAGTAGTGATATGATATGTAGCACATATTAGATTGGAGTCCCGGTACAGACTTTGCAATAGGGCTTAGGATTAGAGACGAGCGGTGTTCGAGTCGAACTGTTCGCCAATTTCAAATTCAAGCTGTTTTGGGTGGTGTTTGAGTCAATCAACGAACTCGAACAATTTGCTTAAAATTCGGGTGTTCGAGTTTCTGTTCGATAACTGTTCGTTCACCAAAAGCCTAACTTGATTTTCACATTAAAACTGTTTATCAATGTTAATAGACTGTTTCCGTGTATAGTGTGCGGGGAGGATAGATCTGTGCTGAAATAATGCCGATCTCTATTTTTTTTCTTTCCTTCATTTACAGTGGGGCGGTGCAGTCTTTCAGCCTATCAGCAGTGCACACACACACAGCAAAGTGCATGTGATGCACACAAGCAAGGGCATGTGTCATTGTCTGTGTATGTCACATGTCCTTGCCCTATAAGAACCAGCTATTTCCCCGTTGCCACCATTTCCTCACTGCTGCAGCTTAGTGTTAGACGGCACCACTGCTGCTGTGGGCGCTATACAGTATAAAAGTGTGAATTGCGAGCAAATTTGCAGTTAGATAAAGAGAGATAGGTTTAGGCAGTCAAGACTAGCTGTAATATCAGCCCTTTTTAGGGTAGGTTACAGCAGTTCATAGCACTTTTTGCCAGGCAGGTCTGTGCCAGCGCTGTGCAAGTGTTTGTCACAGCATTTGGTGTATTCTAGCTCAGCCAATCCTTTTGGGCTAGTAGCATTGTCTGGTAGTCATCTGAGTAGCCCGCCTGTGAAGCTAGCTACACTGTCTGCTGTGTATCTAATATTTTTTTACTGCAACTAAGTAAATCCTTTTGGGCTTAGTAGCAGTGTCTGCACGTCAGCGGTGTAGCCTGCCTGTGAAGCTAGCTACACCGCCTGTGTATCTAATAATTTTTCACTGCATCTAACCCAGTAAATCATTTTGGGCTTAGTAGCAGTGTCTGCACGTCAGCGGAGTAGCCCGCCTGTGAAGCTAGCTACCCTGCCTGTGTATCTAATAATTTTTTACTGCATCAAACCCAGTAAATCGTTTTGGGCTTAGTAGCAGTGTCTGCACGTCAGCGGAGTAGCCTGCCTGCGAACCTAGCTACACCACCTGTGTATCTAATCATTTTTTACTGCATCTAACCCAGTAAATCATTTTGGGCTTAGTAGTAGTATCTGCACGTCAGCAGAGTAGCCCGCCTGTGAAGCTAGCTACACCGCCTGTGTATCTAATAATTTTTTACTGCATCTAACCCAGTAAATCGTTTTGGGCTTGTACCACAGTTTGGACACTCAGCTCTGCTCGGTTTCCATCCATCGTTTTTTGTGAAAACAACTACAGAGTTGAAAAATTAGTTAAGCACCAAAATGAGTGGAAAAAGGCCTGCTGCTGGTGGAAAGGGGAATAGGCGTGTTGGAAAGGGAAAAAAAGGTTGTGTCTGTGGGATAGGTGGTAAAGCAACAGTAACATTTGCAGAAGAAACACCATCTTCCAGGCAAAGTAAGATGTCTACTTCTTTTCGTGGACAATCTGATATGATCCCTTTCTTACGACCATTGCTACGAGCATCACCAAAAATTCCAGATGAGGCACAAAACAGCAGGTGCTTGAACGGATATCAAGTGCTCCTTCTAGTGGGCTTTCCTCCACCTCAACTTCAACATCACAAACACTCCAGTCTTCAGAGGTGTCACCCCAATCGAACTTGCTTCCTCACAGCTCCCAAGTCTCCAGCCGCCCGTCTGAGTATGGGGTAACACAGATGGTTGAGTCTGCAGAGCTGTTTACTCATACTATAGCCTGGGAATCAGAGGTCTGCTCCAGAGCTTCTGTGAATCCAGATGAGGAAATGATCTGCACTGATGCCCAGAATCTTCCTGAGTCGGATCCAGGCACAGATGAAGAAGGTTCTGAGCATAATGTAGACCCTCTTTTCCAAACTGTAACTCCTGTTGGTGGAGACAATGAAGAAGATGATGATGAGACTGAGATACTTGATTGGAACGAAAACTTGACTTTTCGATCAGGGCAGGAAGAGGTTGGCTCTGAGGACGACTGGTGTGAGAACACACAGGGTGATGATGATGAGGTTGGAGACTCCACTTGCTGTCAACCCACAATCCGCCAGTCCATGAGGTCAGCAGAGGAGGTGGAGGAGGATGCTAGTGATGACGAGGTTAGGTTGCGCCTTTCTGGACAGAGACAGAGTACTGGAAGCACGTCAACAACTGCATCCTCAACCACAACTGTGCCTCTGAGCACAAGTCGTGGTGGCTCTTTAGGTCGCATGGGCTCTAGGCCTTCCATAGCCTGGGCATTTTTTGAGATCGCAAAGGATGACCCAACTCATGTTGTCTGTAAGATTTGTCACCAAAATCTCAGTAGAGGCCAAAAAGTGAATAGTTTGAGTACTTCATACATGAACCGTCACATGAATATGAGGCATAAGTTGCAGTGGGAAGCTCACTGTGCTACAATGTGACCTAGTGGGTTGGGCCAACCACCGTCTGCCCCATCAAGCATATCCACAGCCTCTTCATCCTCTGTGACTGTGGGGACAGCAGTCGCATATGGTTTTGGATGCAGACCTTCCACATCTTTACCTGCGACAGCCAGTGTGATTGGTAGGTGTAGGTCATTAGTACATTTGCAAGTGGAAACACCTGCTGGTGTTGAGCGCTCTCCAACATTGAGACCACCACATTTTGATCAAGGAAACATAATATCTCTGCCTGCACCTTCCTCACAGACCAGCAGTTTGCCAGGGACACCCTACTCAACCCTGTTTAAGCACGGCAGACAGCCCTCGGTCCCTCAGATGTGGACAAGTAAAAGACCAGTTCCTCTTAGCCATGACAAAGTTAAGAGATTGAATTTCACCATCTGCAAGCTGTTGGATACAGAAATGCTGCCTTTCCGCCTAGTGGACACAGAGGATTTTCGAGACCTTATGTCCGTCGCAGTGCCCCAGTACCAGACGCCCAGTCACCACTATATCTCAAGGAAAGCTGTGCATGCACTACACCAGCATGTCGCACACAACATGACCGCTTCCTTGAGAAACTCTGTGTGTGACAGGGTGCATTTCACCTCAGACACTTGGACGAGTAGACATGGACAGGGGCGTTACATGTCAGTGACTGGGCACTGGGTAACTATGGTGACAGCAGGAGAAGAGGCTGCTGTCCAAATCTTGCCGTCCCCACGAGTTGCGCATCGATCCTCTATATCTATAAGTCCCTCCACTGCTTCTGCCTCCTCAACCTCCTCTCGGTCCTCCACCTGCACCCAAACCCTGTCTGGTAATGCCACCCGCGTTCTAACTGCGCAGATGGAATCCTGCACACCTCCTTACTATGATGTCACCATGGCTCAATGGCATCAGGCAGTGTTTACCTTGAAATGTCTGGGAAATGTGAGTCACACAGCTGAGGAGTTTTCGCCAGCTCTGGAGACCGAGTTCCATCAATGGTTGTCTCCACTGAACCTGCAGCCAGGGAAGGCCATGTGCGACAATGCTGCAAACCTGGGTGTGGCCCTTTGCCGGGGCAATGTCACACACGTGCCTTGTATGGCTCATGTTTTGAACCTGGTTGTCCAGCAATTTTTATCCCACTATCCTGGACTAAATGGGCTTCTGCAGAGGGCACGGTCGCTGTGTGCTCACTTCCGCCATTTGCATCCCGCAGCTCAATGACTTGCATCTCCCACCAAAGTCGTTGGGCCTGCCAGTTCACCAGCTGAAATGCAATGTGCCCACATGGTGGAATTCAACTCTGCACATGCTGCAGCGACTGTGGCAGCAGCGACAAGCCCTGGTGAAATACGTTATGACATATAGCCTGGGCCGAGATCCAGAGGTGGGGCAAATCATGCTGCAGGTGTGGTCTCAGATCAGGGACCTCTGCACCCTTCTGCACAGTTTTGAAATAGCGACAAAGATGTTTAGTGCTGACGATGCCATTATCAGCATGACTATTCCGGTCATTTACATGCTGGAGCACACCTTAAACAGTTTTTGGAGTCAGGTGGTTGGACAAGAGGAGGAGGAACAGGAGGAGTCATATGCGGAAGGGATAATATCTCCAAGGTCCAGACGGTCGGCAGCACCAAGGCGGCTGGCATTGGAGAGAGGGGGAAAGGGATTTCAAAGGGTGCATGGTAGTAGCCAAACTGTTGAGGAAGCTGCAGGAGCCGAGGAAGAAGTGGAGGACGAACTGGCGCTGGGCAAGGAAGACTCATCAGATGAGGGAGACCTTGATCAAATTTCTGTTGTGCGAGGTTGGGGGGAGAGGGCAGAGGAAGGAAGCATGCAGAAGTATCAGCAGAGACTGTTACAGAATCTGCTTTTCCACAAAGCACCAGTGGTGCACGTAGTGAATCTGAGTTCTAACTGGACAACCGTGGGACTCTCGAGTCATCACTCAAACCGTAACAGTAACATCGTATCTGGTGGTAACAGCAATTTTTTTAATCGTTTCAAAAATTTTATAGACCGTCCTTTGCAAGGCCACAGGAGACTAGAAGTCTGATGCATACCCATCACCTAGAGAGGATGGTACAGGAGTATCTCCAAGTTTACATCGATGCCATGACTGTGGAACTGGACCCTTGCTCATTTGGGGCTTCCAATCTGGAAAAATGACCAGAGCTCGCCACTCACACCTTGGAGATCTTGTCGTGCCCCGCAGCCAGCGTTCTCTCTGAACGTGTGTTCAGCGCTGCTGGTGGTGTGCTGACAGATAAGCGCACGCGGCTGTCCAGTGAGAATGTAGACTAACGTTCATCAAGATGAACAAATCCTGGATCCGCAAGGACTTTTCTACCCCTGTGTCATCCTGGGGAGACTAAAAGCTTGATGATTTTTGAAAATCACCTCACAAAACTTCATTTATATCATCATGTGAGGATAACATGCTTTTTTATGCGTTTCCACCCCGGGAATGCACTAAAAATGAATGGGTATTTTTTCTACCTGTGGATTTTCTGCATTTAATGCAAGTCTATAGGGAAAATCTGCAGATAAAAGGCATCATACTCGCAAGAGAAATTGATATTTTGCGGATTTGAAACACGTACCGCAGGTGAGTTTACGCTGAGTAAAAAAGAAGCACAGAGGCCATGAGATTTCTATAAATCCCATCCACTTTGCTACAACTGTAAAATGCTGAATTTTAGATGCAGGAAAACTACGTAGCGTCAACTACTCACCAAATTGTGGCTATAGTGCAATTTTTTTTGTTGGTAAAAAATACATTGTTTGAAGCATAAAACGGCAACATTTGAATATATCCTAACAAATACTTTATAATATGATTACTAATTGTTAGATATATGAGCAAGCATAAATTATTTACTTCTCTTTTTCATCTTACAGATGAGAATGATATCTCCTATCTTTTGTAACACTTTTCTACATTTACACACCGCAAAAAACAGAAAAACTCGTCTGTTCCACTTTTATCCCATGTATCGAGGAGTGAACAGAAAAAATAAATAAATAAAAAAATTGAAAAAATGAGCAATGTTTATTAATGACAATTTGAAATACACAGGAATAAAATTAAACCTATAGTAACCTCAAAATATGAAGGACACATAAGGCTACTAACTCCTTTAAACACACTGGTTAGTATGCATGGTAGAGGTAAATCTATCAATCAAGGGCTGCTTGAGACGCCCCTCGAAGAAGTATGGACAAAACGCGCATCGGGGTTGGGGGAAATAGCACAGACTCCACACACAAGTGAGTAGGATCATGAGAGGTTTTATTTCATGTCTAATGGTGGCTTTTTGATCATATATGATGTGATAATTGGGTGTTATACCCAGTCCATGTACTGTACAGGTCAGAACCATTACTAGGCCACCTTACATATAGTAACTTGATTTTTTGTTTTTCAATTTTGGCACAAAGCTTTTTATTCTCTTTATATTGTCATTAATAAACATTGTTCATTTTTCAATTTTTTGATTTGTTTGTTTTTCTGTTCACTCCCCCATACATGGGATAAAAATGGAACAGACGGGTTTTTCTTAGTTTGATAAACACATTACTTTTTGGATCTATTGCTTGATATAATTTACACACTGCAGCTGTAAAAATAATGCATTAAAATGCTGCAGAGCCATGGTAAGGAAGGGATTAATATAGAAGAAAACATTCTTACTGACAAAGGAAAAGGTTGCAATATATAATAGAAAACGATTTAGTGCTGGAGCAGAAGCCAAGGTCAGAGAAAATAGTTTCTCTTCTTTTTCTAACATTGTAAGAAATTTTCCTTTCAAGTCGCTTACATGACAACATGCACACCGCTCCTTGACCCTTTACACTTTACATGCCGGTGGCCTGAGACAAACCGGACAAAATAATGTACAGGCATCAACAATCAGCTGCGGTTACGGCTGACAAAATCAAGGAGATTGACTTATAAAGTGACAAATGGGTCTCACCTGACCTCATATCATTCCTGCCCTCTCAATTTAAATTCTTGTTCATAGCTTTCACGAGCACAAAAAATTCAATATTTTTCTTTGAAATAAAGTTAAAGCATCAACACAGTGTTTGCAGATTGACGGCTTCATGTTCTGCGAACAACAAAGATTCTGCCATACTGTGTAAAATAAAAACATGAAGAATGGCATGTGAGAAGGATAGGATTGCTTTTGATGTCAGAAGCCATAACTGCAGATATAGCTTTACATTTCATTTTATTCCACTGATATTTCACTTCTTTTTTAAAAAAATTGACCCGTGATGTACTGAGTGAAAGTCAGAGCCCTGGAACTGGAGTCAGAGTCAGTGTAAATGTGATGACCACAAAGCTAAATTTAAAATAAAAAAATAAATGTAATATTATATATTATTAACTCCTTCACCAACTTGGGTTTTTCAGTTTTTGATTTTCCGTATTTTGCTCCACTTCTTCCAGACCCATAGCTTTTTTTATTTTTGGTCAATATGGCCATGTGAGAGCTTGTTTTTTTGCAGGACGAGTTGTACTTTAGAACGACACCAATGGTTTTACCATATAGTATACTGGAAATTTGATAATTCAAAGATTGGTGAATTGCAAAAAAAAGTGCAATTCCACAATTGTTTTACCATGTTCATTAAATGCTACAACTGACCTGCCATTATGATTCTCCAGGCCATTGTAAATTCCTAGATACTAAATGTGTATGTTCTTTTTCATATAAGTGGTGAAACAACAGTCGCCATTTTCCGATACCCGTAGCGTCTCAATTTTACGTGATCTGGGGCTGGGTCAGGGCTTATTTTTTTCATGCTAAGCTGATATTTTTATTTATACCATTTTGTTATAAATACAATCTTTTGATCGCTGGTTATTGCATTTTAATGCAATGTTGCGGAGACCAAAAACACGTAATTTAGATTTTTTTTCTTGTTATGCCGTTTACCGATCGGATTAATTTTTGTAATATATTGATATATGAGTTTCACTTTTTGCAATGAAGAACTGAAATGAATTAACTTTTTGATGATATTCTAATTCTGTGAGAAGCACTTGTATATATTCATATATGTGATCACTGCATCAAATCTGTAACTACAGCAGAAAGATGCTGCACAAACTAACATCACCTCTGAGACGAGAGATTTGCTGTCGTGTTCATTAAGATCTACGACATCCTGGGAAAATGACTAAAAGTAAAAACCAATGGGGATCACCAAAGGACTGGTGCTGAACAGTTGGGTGATTTACCAAGCGAGTAATGTGTGATTTTCTATCTTACGGCATTTCTAGTTACATTTCTTCAACTCTCATCAACACCTTTAACAACTTGAGTAAAGAAGCATTATCGGTCTACACCAGGCACAACAACATTTACGGAATGATAAAAAATACAGAGTAGATACGTTATCTCGAGATGAAAACTGTTTGCTTACTGCTGAGTATGTTTTATGCAGGTGTTGGTTACAGATCTTACAACATTACTCATGAATGTCAGCAAACACAAGAATGAAAAAGCGCTCTGCAAGTGGTAATCTACACTATTTATAGGTATGGTTACTGCATTACTGATATCGCTGTCGTATAAATTCGAGGGTTTTTTGAACAGCTATTGAACATCACATTTTGTCTTTCCTTCTCAGAAGCATCAATTTGTAAATATACATATAATTTAGGGAAGATGGGATAGAAGTAAATCAGGTTCACGTAAATCATTTATTTTATTTTGTTTTTGTTTCACTCAGGAGTTGAAAATTGTAAAGACACCATCACCCTAGTTTTTATACTTTTTGCAGCTGGGACCATTATAATAGATTCATTTTCAACCTTATTTCAGCACACCTTGACTGATGTTACTAATTTATAACCTGAACTCAGTTCAGCCTTTTTTTACTTTTCAGTTGGGTTTTACAGTCTTCTTTACTTTTATTTTGTTTTGTCTACCAATTCTGATTTCTGAAAAACTACATTGAAGGGAATCAATCATCAAGATTTCACCTGTCAAAAGTGTATGTAGCTCTTTCTAGTTCAGCAATACCCTTACAGGACCAGTCAGTTCCTACATTACTAAATCAGAGTTTGGATTGTTATGCAAATGATGATGTAGATCTGTTGCCTCCGCCACTCCAGCTCTGTTCCTCACCCAGTACAGCCTCTTTCTGCTTGACTGACAGCCTCTTTGCTGTGACTTCAGTTAAAAGGGGAGAGCAGACAGTCAAAAAGCAGGAGGCAGTGCTGGGTGGGGTATAAAGGAGGAGAAGGCTTGAGACAGAGGCATGAGGTTTACAACCTAATTTACACATACATTAATGTGCTAATATCTCAGGAAAGCAAGAATAGACTGGCCATGAAAAAGGATTGTCGGTCTTGTCTTCAAATAAGCTACATGCACATATACATGGGCAAATTAAATCCCACTGACAGAGTCTTTTTAAAGTTTAAAAAGACCTACCAAGACTTGATGGCATCATTTTGTAAACCAAATTGACATACCCATCATAGCTCTGTTGAGAAAACTTTGGGCTTTAGCTGAAAAATGAATAGGACATCAAAAACTGTACAGAAATGTACTGTAATTTGGCAATTTGGCTTTTTTCAATTAAACATCTAATTTTTATTGGGGCAAATATTTTTCTCTGGCCAGTGAAGAGGTGAAAATGACAATATAAATACTATAATACATATTTAAGTGCTACTCAATGCAAACATTTACGTTTCATTCTGAAATTCTTCATTTCAGAGAAAGCCTAGTTGAAAACAGGCTAGAAAGGAAGGAAGAGACTAAGAAGATTAGACACCATGGAAGGTCACAACTAGCTTCTACCCACCCCACTCATTTAGGCTGTCAGGTCTCTCCCTAAGAATGCATAGGGAGAGATCTGTCAATCTAGCTGAGAGGGATGGACAGAGGAGGCAAGGCCCTGCCCCACTGACAAATAATCAGAAACATGGCACTCCTGATATTCTTTTTGGGTGCTTGGATAGAGTCAAACCCCATAGTAATAGAAAATAGAATAGAAATCTGGCATGAATGAAGACAAATTTTATTACATGTGGTCATGATGTTTCAGTCAGAATGACCTTTATTAACGGCCCCTAGAAGTGGGGGACCATCTGTATGGAAAATGGTTCAAGAAGAGAGGACTACTGCCGTCGCTATGTGGAGAGAGCAGTCAGCCATTTTCATTGTGCTATTATCCTCACAGGTGGTCCTCCACACCTAGGTGTTTGATAAATGTTCTGACTGAAACATCATGATAACATACCAAGATGGCCCATATTTCATAAAGTTTGTCTTCATTCACTCTATTCTGGAGGTCCAGATTTCTATATATTTTCATTGACTAATCGTCCGAGTCTCAATATTCCTTGTTCTTGTTCAAACTAAGTTTTTGCTAAAATTATGCAGAATTTCATAGTAAAAAATAGATATTTGCAATGTGGGAACCCATAACTTATTCATGCTGTGGTTTAAGATAAATCCAACTGGTTTCCTTTAAATGTAGATAAGCCTTATGCTGGGGACACACTTGAGCGAGTCTCTCGCCTCAATACCTGGCACTGCCGTCGTCACTCAGGACCAGAGTGTGCGGTTGCATGTATTTGTATGCAGCTGAACGTTCCGGTTCCGAGTGCCAGTGGCAGTGCCATGTATTGATGTGAGAGACTTGTGCGAGTTTCTCGCATTGCACTCGCAAGTGTGACACCGGCCTAAAAGGTTGTGTCACATCCTATGAAGCAGGGGTGCGTTGCCATGCCTTACCGGTTGCTGAGGAGAGTATGCTTCTGCTCAATTAACAGTTTTTATAAGTAGAAATATGCACCACTGGCTCTAACGGTACACATGAGAGATGTACAGTGGCTCTGTAGCTTGCCAGGATCGGTGGCCACCATCAGAGAAAGTCTTATAAAAGCTCTATTACATTGAACTCGTGAGCAATGCACAAGTTTAACCACCATTGCTAAACTAAAGATGGCCAGTAACCTTGGCAACAAACATTAAACAATAAAATTAAAACTCACTTGGTTCTTGAGAATGGAGAATATTTTGTATATCAAGTAAATTGCAAAGTTTCTTGATTTTACAAACACTTTACAATTTTACCCTTTTAATTTGTGGAAGATAACCCTTTTAAAATATGAAAAGTGAATGAGAATGCTCCTAATTATCAAAGGTAACTTTAGGGTGTCACGTTTTAACACCCATTCTGGTTAAATAGCAGAAGAATAACTATGGTTACAATGTATATAATTAGCCATGCACATATACTTTACGTTTGATTATTTGTTTTAACTGAAGAAATGTTGCGAGCATTTTCTGTGTAGTCTAAATCTGGCACCTTGGAACGAGTACACGCTTCTATCTTCAAACGCCCACATTAAGTCTTTGACGTAGCAACCACACAAATATAAATCTCAGACACTGACAAAATGTTAACACTCCTGCCAAATAAATGATAATGAAAAAGAGGCTTGGTGTAAAACTCAGACAAACAAGCTAGAAAAATAAGACTGTACACTCAAGATGGTGACTAAAATGCCCCTACTATACACTTCCATCCACTCTCTCCTGCCTGTCAATGTGTCCACAAAGACATAACATAGGAAAAAAGGCTTCTTGCTCCTAAGAAAACCTCCTTGTGAAGGAAGGATATCACAAATAGATGGTGTGCAGCGCAAAAACTGTTCCATCTTCAAGAAAACTATACAAACGAATGCCTCATGCAGATGTCCATTCTCGACATACATAACCAATAAATGTTTTCACGGAACATGTACCCATTGTAGTCTATTATGTTGTATTTTTGAAGACTGCATGTCCGAAAGAATCATGTAGATACATCCAATTTTGATCAGTCATGGACCAATCTATAAGTCCATGAATATCACAGACAGCACATGGATGCCATCCATATTGAGCACATGTGCTCTCTGTTTATAACAGAGCAATGGGTAGGAAAAGCTTTGCCATATTTTTCAGTATGAGAAAATCACTGACAGTGAAAACTGACATATTGACCCAACATTGATAAAAGTCTGATCCAAAACACAAAAAAATAGGTCTGTTATTTTCTTTCACATGAGAAAAATGAAGTTAATTGGCAGGGCAAATGTCAAGCATTTTTTCATTTTAGAAAATCTGGATATTCCAACCTAAAGAGAATCTATTGTACATTTTAAACTGAACAGGTTTTAGAGCTTTTTCACACAAGTATATTATTTGGACACATGCTATCCAAGTAAAAGTCGGACAACACACTGATCAATGTAATTCTTTTGGGCTGTTCAGATGACAGTTTTTACACATGAACAGAGTGTCCATATAAAAGAAAATGCAGCATGTACTAGTATCTTCTGCATATTGGATGAGACTCACCCATTCAAGTGTATGAGTGCACAAAAAAATTGGATTCCATACAGGAGATACATATTGCATGTGATTTTTATGATAAAACATATAAATACCTGCCACGCTGCTGTATATAGAACATGTCAATTCTCAGGAATTTATTCAAACATGCATTTTTTATTCAAAGAGTTTCAAAGTGTAAGGCACTTTACAATTCAGGAAATGACCATATATTAGCTTCAGACACACAGGAAACTCATGTGAAACGCGTGTTGGAGTGAGGGGCGGCAATGGCATCCACAGCATGAACCCAGGTTAGTAACTTGTGCTCTATATACTTTTGACAACTTCACACCATAACCTCTTCAGTTATAGTTATCATTGTTGTTTTGGCATCTTTCTTTGCATGGCTCTTGTTCTTACTTGAGACCCTCATCCTGATTTGCTTTGATGTTATGTACATCTAAACAACCTTTACTGTGCACTTGCACTTTACATGCATATATCTGATTGTTATGTGTGTCTGAGTAACCTTAATGATGCACTTGCACTTTATATACCCATTCCTCACTTTAAAAATTGGTTCACACTTCTGATGTAGTTCTGCCTCCTCTTTTAATATACTTTCTATGTGTTTTTAATATGTCTTGTAATTATATTTTTTTACTAGTCTTGTGGCTTTTTAGGTGGCTAAAATGACCTGATTGACTGTAAAGGCAACCTATTTTTTTTATATTTTAGTTAGTTTACAGTATGTTTCTTAGTGCTACCTTCACATTTTTTCACCATAAATGCAGCTGTTATGTTTAGAACTGTTAAAAAGATTTGTTTCGTAAAGAAAAATGGAGTGATGGTAGGAAATGCTTAAAGTGAATTTGTCAGTAGGATCAACCCTCTTAAGCTGTCTATATTGGCATTCAGTGCAATCAAAATTCACTGCACACCTTGTTGTAAGGGTGATGCAAGAAAATCATATTTATTTCAATCGATGGAAACAGAAAAATAAGCAAAGCGTAGGAAAAATTTTAGAGGGACTGCTGGCAGAAAGGTGCAGGAGCGCCGCCATTACCACGTCATACAGCATACCGCAATATTCATATTGCACTGAGGACTATACAGCTCTCCACGTACATTCTGTCACTCTGGAGATTATTATTATCACTATACAAACCACAGATACTTCTATTTCCAGAGCTATACAGCGACGTAATGAATAAGACCTGGGACGGGATGAAACGTCACAATGAAATATAGTCGCTCTAGAATTTTTTCTGCGCTTTATTTTTCTGTTTCCACCATTTGAAATAAATAGGATTTTCTTGCATCACCCAAACAACAAAGCGTGCGGTGAATTTTGATTGTATGGACTAAGGGTCACCTGGCCCATTACACCAGCACCTCACTAATCTGCCCCCAGAGATTATTTTACATGAAAGGAGGCTTTAACAGTGTGAGACATGTGATAACACTCTGCTCTCCTGGTCTACACATCTACACAGAATAACGCTCCTTTTAAAATAAGCTCTGGAGGCTTAAGAGTGTTGCTCCTTTACACAAATTCCCTAACAGGCTTGTCCAGAGAAAGCAAGTTATCACCTATTCACGAAAAAGCAACCCCATAATGTTATCCTTGCTCCACCAAATTATACATTTAGCACTATTCAATCAGGCAGGTAATGCTCTTCTTGATTTGCCAAAGCCAAATGCATCCCCTAAGTGGAACATAGAGAATTGTGATTTATTACTTAGCAGTTTCCACTGCTTCAGAGTCCATTTGCATCATGCTTTACATAACGTCCTCTAACACCAGGCATTGTGCTTGATGATGTGCTGTGAGGCCACGTGCACACGTTCAGTATTCGGTCAGTATTTTACATCAGTATTTGTAAACCAAAATCAGGAGTGGAACAATCAGAGGAAACGTATAATAGAAACACGTCACCACTTATGCACTTTTCACCCACTCCTGGTTTTGACTTACAAATACTGATGGATAATACTGACCAATTGCTGAATGTGTGAATGTGGTCTAACAGTTGCATATAGCTGCTTGGCAAAGGAAACTCAAATCATGAAGCCTCTTGCCACACAGTTTTTGTGCTGATGGGGTTTGGACTCTGCAGTTATGGAGTCAGCAGAGCATTGGTGACTTTTATGCACTATGAACCTCAGTACTCGATGTCTCTGTTCTGTAACTTCACATAGTCTATCTTTTCTTGGATGAGTTGCTGCAGCTCTGAAATTTTCAATAATACCGCTCACAAATGATCCTAGAATACTAAGAGGGAAAGACATTTCACAAACTGACTTAAAGAACCTCTCCCATCAAAGTTTTTATCCTTTTAATTTATTGCAATCATCATATTATATAGCACTTACAATTGCTCATTTTGCCTTTCTACCCAGCTAATTTTTCTCTTTTCTCTGCTCTATGTAGAAACAGGAAGAAGTCTCTTGTCCCTGCAGATATTTTCCCCTATTTAACTCCTGACCCGCTGCTCCTTCCTCCCCTGCCATTGACATTTTTAATAATTGATCAGTTATACAGAAAATTGTCCTCCCTTTTCTACATAGAGCTTAGAAGGATTCAGCTAGTCAGTTTTAAATCACGTGCTGTCATAGACCTAATGGAAAACAGATGAATTAAGTAGAAGGACAAAATGAGCAATAGTAAGTATATAATGCTGTACAATATTATGACTGCAATATATTAAAAGGATAATAATTTTGATGGGAGGAGTGCTTCTTTTAGTGAATGAGCTATTCTTTCTTCCGTGGACATATTATTTACTTTTTCTAGCTAAATTGAGGTTTCAATTATTTCAATATATCTTGGTCTGTCAAAACTTAGAAAAGCATGAAAATTGATTTTCAGATGAAAAAAGATAAAAAGTTGTATGAGATAATTAGGATGCAAATTTAGTCTAAATCACCAATAAAACCTTATACTCCTTACAGCTATAGGACTGTAATAAGGTCCGACCAGTGGATTTTAGTACTGCTGTGTATAGTCATTACAATTTTTTAATTTCCACTTTGTCTTAGGGCCATATTTTTTTCATCTTTCATGGTAAAATTGCTAAGACAAATTCATTAGGTTTCTTAGACTTATTCTGAGTTTTGGAGAAGTATGGCAATATAGTGGTTATGCTTTGTAGTTTTGCTGCTTATTAATCTTGCTATTATTTTAGTTTTCCAATTTTCGCTGACGACAGTGTTTGAAAAATCATCTCTTGGTTACCATTCAATCTATTTCTTTACTTGAGGGAACGTGATGTCATTATGATCTGTGTCGTCCACATGCAAGGATGTTTTACAGTAACATAATTTGTGGAGTACATGGAGCACAAGCTCTGTGGAGGTGGGATTGATGTAGGAGACACTGCGTGCATGCTCGTGCACGCTAATTAGCAACTAAACTACAGAACGATTCACGTGACACTTCTGCTCCCCTGTCAGTCTATGTTCACATTAACACACTTGTATGTACACTGACTTGTATCCTTGTGTCAAAAACACACAATGATATTTATTCACCTTTTATATTGCCTCATTAGCACTGTTGGTCGTTATGATGTGCGAAGAGCGAAAAATTCAATAACATTCATCTTTGTGATTAATAACGTAGAATGGACTCTGTTTTTCCATGGCTTTATATGAGTAAAATGAGATTAAAAAGAACAATGTTTTCCATTAGCAAGAGATATAAATCAATTTATATTAATAGCAGCGGATGTGATGAGTGCATAAAAGAAATATTAAGACACACACACACACACATACACTACACGCACACAAAAACTACACACACTACACACTACACACACACTACACATACACACTACACACACTATACACACACACTATACACACACTATACACACATGCACACACTACACACACACACACTACACACATTATACACACACACACTATACACACATACACACACTACACACACACACACTACACACACACACTACACACACTATACACACACACCACACACACACTATACACACACTACACATACACACACTATACGCACACACACTACACACACACACTACACATACACACACTACACACACACTACACACGCTATACACACACTACACGCACACAAAAACTACACACACACTACACACTACACACACACTACACACACACTACACACACACTATACACACACACTACACACACACTACACACACTACACACACTATACACATACACTATATACACACACACCACACACACACTATACACACACACTACACACACACAATACGCACACACACTATACACACACACACATATATATCAAAACTTCCATGTATACAAGGCGCAGTTAATACGGTCTTATTTTTCTGTGTGAACTAGGCCACTTGGCACACCAGTATCCCCCACGGATTACTGCTTGTAGGAAAAGTTAATGTACATGACTGTACATTAAACGATTCTTTTATCAAGAAGAAATTACTTCAATTAATATGAGAACAATATGACTAAGGGAAGAGAACGTGACAGGACAGATCGCTTTAAGATATGACTAAATATTTCACCACATTAAATATTTCACTTGACACAGCATAATGCAGGCAGAAGGCTGGCTTCTCATTTATTAAATCAGCAGTCTGATCTCCTCTTTTTATGTGCCTAGTTCCAGACCCCATTTCCATTTGTAACAGATTTACTTCCTCTTATTTCACCTTGTGACCCTCAGTAAAATAGGAGAGCAAGTTCCACAGTGCAAACATTTTCATTAGGGTCTACGCTGCGCCTCAAGGAAATCTCGCAGCTAACAGACCAGCCATTCATATATTTTCATGATTTGTTTCAGAGACTTCTTTTGTGTCACTGGTTCAATTGAGGTTTGAAAATGTGAAATTCAGTGATCTATTTTTAATGAACTTATCAAGAAAATAAAAAAAAGTACTGATAGTGGTATTCACTATATGCCGTACACAGAAAAGAAAATCTTGTTCAAATACTTCTCAAAAGAGAAGGGGTTTACAGTCCAGCAGTAGAAATCCTGTCTCTGGATGGACGGATGTATGGATAGATACATAGATAGATAATAGATAGATATAGATACATACATACATGATAGATAATGGACTGATAGATAAAAGATAGATAGATGATAGATAGATAGATAGATAGATAGAGAGATAACAGATAGATAGATAGATAGATAGATAGATAGATAGATAGATAGATAGTTAACAGATAGAGAGCTAGAGATAGATAGGCAGAAAGAAAGATAATAGATAGATAGATAGATAGATAGATAGATAGATAGATAGATAGATAGATAGATAGATAGATACACTTTTTTTCATATTTTATTGGAGTGCTGCTTCCTTTTTTCTTTTTTATACAAATGGATATTTCTTTGTAGGGCCCTACACCCTGAATTCATCTATACAGTGCTGTTCGATTTTTTTCTTCTAGATAGATAGATGATGGATAGAAATATAGATGTTTTCATAGATAGATCGATAGAGAGATTAGATAGATAAATGATGAATAGATAGTTGATAGATAAATATGATAGATGGATGATAGATAAATATGATAGATAGCGGATGGATGGATGGATAGGTAGCTGATGGATAGATAGATAAATGTGCATTGATATGTGCTACAGTACAGTCACATTCATACTGTGATAGAAATCATTTTCCAAGTTTAAAAGCCCATAGGAACCGCCACAGTTCTCACACCTCCTACACAAATGATTGGAATTGATCAAGCTCTTAGTATAATGTCACTGGTGCACTATACATCTTGATAACTGCTTTACTTGCTATAGTTGAATGTTTCCCTCTGAATATTTATCAGGGAGCTGATATTACTATATGGAGCGGTGGCATCTTGTCCCCAGCACACACACACACTGTATACACCATAGAATTAGATCCTCTTTAGTGACTACATGCAGAAGTGACTTATAAAGAACTTTCTCTGGCCCTTTAGTGCACAGCTCAGTATAGCAGCATGCAGTGCACAGGTGAGTGTTGCTGGCTATCTATGCTGAATGCACATTGCATACAGTCAGCTGGAATGTTGGATGAATGTGATGGAGCCTGGAAAGAAAGCAGTAACTATTGTCGGAGTCTGTGACCCTCACTGCTGCCTGCATCCTACATCATGTTGGAAAACAAGGCTATAGTGAGTGCTAGAAACCTGCAGGATTTCCTATTACATGTAGGAAAATACAACACAAGGAGACCCCAGCACCCAGCTGAAAATCACTATAATCACTTGCTCTTACCAGTCAGCAGGGATAATGTAGCAATCCTTGGGAACAGGTGAAAGCATCCACTCCTATAGATTGGTAATCTAATTCCAAAACGTGTTCAGCCTCATCCTGCTTATTCTAAGGGCTTCTCAGCCTGCAAATCCATTCTCAGCCAGAGTCAGCCCTTCTCCTTGTGATCAGAGAGTGTTTCTTGGAAGTTGCTGCTTAATTCAGCAAAGAATAGACAGCGGTCATTGCCAGCCCCAGCGAGGAGATGGGAAGTGCAGCCCTGCTATTGCCATCTGCCTGCACTGGACTGTGGAGCAGCATCCCAGCAGCCTCATCAGCACCAGCTCCTCTCCACACAGCTGCAGTTCTGCTCTCTGCCTCTGCTCTCCATCTACAGGCAGACACTCCCCTAGTGACAAGTCACAAAACCTGACATGGAGGGTGACAAGGAAGCCTGCATCTCCACACAGCAAGTGCACAGGTAGCCAGTGGTGAGGTCCTGATAATACTCACAATGCAAGATATTATCCGGCAGCTTCTCTGTGCCATTCATTGCAAGCAGTGCACTGATGAGCAGGCAATGAAATACTGCTCTACAACTAAAGCCATGTCTTTGCAGTCACTTTTCCAAATATTTGGTTGGAATTATATCACAAGCAATTACCAAATGTTCTTTTGCACTGTGAACAGCAATTCAGTAATGTTTATCGGTTACTCAATCCCAGTACAAGTGATTCTGCCAATAGGTTGAACAATGCAAAAGCGACCGACATGATTACATATGATTTCACATAGATGGCTGAGATCTGACCTTGGACATCTTGAATCGTGCTGGCGTCGGACTCATAAAATACTCATTTTTGCTATTGGGATTATACAGCCATTCTGACATGGATTTCCAAGGTCTCATCAGGTCTAAGTGATCTGTTTTAAAATGGTTTATGCAGTTTAAAGGGAATCTGTCAGGAAGATCAACTCCCCCCAAACCACTTACAGGGACATGCAGGGTTTTTGAAATGTAAATCAATCTATACATTTTTATCTTCTGTTGCTGTATTCTAGAGAAAATGGCATTTTAAGACATATGCAAAAGAGGAATTAAAGGGGTTATCTGGTCTAAAGCTACAAGTCTGCAGTCCCTCTATGTATTCTCACATCGCACGCACTGCGCGCTGTAAGGATTCTTCGGTGACCAGACCCTCGATCATGTGACCCCAAGTATACGATCTGCCACATTCCGACTAATGGTTCCCAGCCTTCCTCAATAGAGTTACATTGAGTGAGGCTGCACCTATCTAGTTGAAATGTGGCAGGGAGTATACATATTGCATACTTGGGGTCACATGACTGGGCGCTGGCACCGAAGAATCCTCACAGAGCACAGCGCCCGCTATGTAAGGATTCACAAGTCACAGAGAGTATCTGCAGACTTTAGAATACACAATCCCTTTATGAGCTCTGGGCAAGACTGAGCATTTTGCAAGTCACTGCTTTCCAAGAAGGAATTCTCACCCAGCAAAAGCCTCTCTCAGGAATCTCATTCTCTTTTTTTGGCAGTCTGGTAACAAGCTCCAAAGGACAGCACACATGGACCTTTCAGTGGTAGTACTATTCAACACCGTATTGTCTCTAACTAAACCTGGAGTGGCACATCATCATGATCGCCCACTTTACTCTCTTGTTATGATACAGGTGTTTTTTTTCTAGCAGACTCCTGCTTGCTACTCCGTTCACTATGTCTTACATCGAATGGAAGAAAAACAAGGGTTTTTAATATTTCTGTCACACTATACACTGTGTTCCAAATTATTATGCAAATTGGATTTAAGTGTCATAAAGATTTAATTGTTTTGTTTTTCAAATAAACTTGTGGATGGTATTGTGTCTCAGGGCTCAATGGATCACTGACATCAATCTTAAACACATGTGATAATTAGTTTTCCAGGTGATTCTAATTAAAGGAAAATTACTTAAAAATGATGTTCCACATTATTAAGCAGGCACAGTTTTCAAGTAACATGGAAAAGAAAAGGGATCTCTCTGCTTCCGAAAAGCATCAAATAGTGCAATGCTTTGGTCAAGGGATAAAAACATTAGATATTTCTCGAAAACTTAAGTGTGATCATCGTACTGTTAAGAGGTTTGTGGCTGAATCTGAGCACAGACGTGTTTGTGCTGATAAAAGCATAATGAGGAAGGTTTCTGCCAGGCAAGTTCATCGGATTAAGAGAGCAGCTGCTAAAAAGCCATTACAAACCAGCAAACAGATGTTTGAATCTGCTGGTGCCTCAGGGTGTAGGATCCTTCAAAGGCTTGCTTTAGTTCATAAACCTACTATTCGGCCACCCATAAACAGTGTTCACAAGCAGAAATGTTGCAATGGGCCCAGACATACATGAAGACTAATTTTCAAACAGTGTTGTTTACTGATGAATGTCGAGCAACCCTGGATGGTCCAGATGGATGGAGTAGTGGATGGCTGGTGGATGGCCACCATGTCCCAACAAGGCTGCGAAGTCAGCAAGGAGGTGGAGGAGTCATGTTTAGGGCCGGAATCATGGGAAAACAGCTGGTAGGGCCCTTTAAGGTTCCTGAAGGTGTGAAAATGACCTCTGCAAAGTATATAGAGTTTCTGACTGACAACTTTCCTCCATGGTATAAAAAGCAGAAACGTGTCTTCAGGAGCAAAATCATCTTCATGCATGACAATGCACCATCTCATGCTGCAAAGAATACCTCTGAGTCATTGGCTGCTAAGGGCATAAAAGGAAATAAACTCACAGTGTGGCCACCATCTTCCCCTGACCTCAACGCTATAGAGAACCTTTGGAGTATCATCAAGCAAACAATCTATGAGGGTGGGAGGCAGTTCACATCAAAACAGCAGCTCTGAGAGGCTATTCTGACTTCATGCAAAGAAATACAAGCAGAAACTCTCAAAAAACTCACAAGTTCAATGGATGCAAGAATTGTGAAGGTGACATCAAAGAAGGGTTCCTATGTCAACATGTAACTTGGCCTGTTAGGATGTTTTGGAGTTAAATAGCTTTTTTGTTCAGTGAATGTGACCTCCTAATGTTGTAAATTCCACAAGTGAGCATTTTCAGTTCTTTAAAACATATCAAATGTTTAGAAATTCTACCATGCCTAATAATTTGGAACAGTGCATTTTGAGCTTTTATTCATTTTGGAGATTATACTGTTATCATTGGGAGGTTTATTGTCATGAATCCCCAATGGCTAGGGATAGCACAGGATAAGCAAAATATAATAAATATCGGACGAGCTCTAGGGTGATGGAACCTGGGCTGACCGCTGCCCTACACCTGACAAACGCAACTAGAGATAGCCAGGGAGCGTGCCTACGTTGGTTCTAGACGCCACGCACCAGCCTAAGAGCTAACTAGTACTGCAGAGAAAACAAAGACCTCACTTGCCTCCAGAGGAATTAACCCCAAAGGTATAGTTGCCCCCCACATGTATTGACGGTGAAATGAGAGGAAGGCACACACATAGAGATGATGTATATAGCTTCAGCAAATAGAGACCCGCTGAAAACTAGAAAGCAGAATGACACAAAAGGGGACTGAGCGGTCAGCAAAAAACCCTAATCAAAAAAACCATCCTGAGATTACAAGAACCCATGTACCAACTCATGGCACATGGGGAGAACCTCAGTCCACTAGAGCAACCAGCTAACAAAGAGACATTCTAAGCGAGCTGGACAAAAAACCAAACAACTGAAAATCAGCACTTAGCTTATCCTGAAAGATCTGGGAGCAGGTAGGCAGGAACCAAACAGAGCACATCTGAACACATTGATAGCCGGCAAGGGAAATGACAGAAAGGCCAGGTAAAATAGGAAACACCCAGCCTCTGATGGACAGATGGAAACCAAAGGCCGCAACCCACCAAAGTCACCCAGTACCAGCAGTAACCACCAGAGGGAGCCCGCAAACAGAATCCACAACAGTACCCCCCCCTTGAGGAGGGGTCACCGAACCCTCACGAGAACCCCCAGGGCGATCAGGGCGAGCCCTATGGAAGGCGCGGACCAAATCAGTCGCATGAACATCGGAGGCGACCACCCAGGAATTGTCCTCCTGACCATAACCCTTCCACTTAACCAAATACTGGAGTTTGCATCTGGAAACACGAGAATCCAAGATCTTTTCAACAACATACTCCAATTCTCCCTCCACCAGCACCGGAGCAGGAGGTTCGACCGAAGGAACAACAGGCACCTCATACCTCCGCAACAACGACCGATGGAACACATTATGAATAGCGAACGATGCTGGGAGATCCAAACGGAAAGATACAGGGTTAAGAATCTCCGAGATCCTATAAGGACCGATGAACCGAGGCTTGAACTTAGGAGAAGAGACCTTCATAGGGACAAAACGAGAAGACAACCACACCAAGTCCCCAACAAGAAGTCGGGGACCCACGCGGCGACGGCGATTAGCAAACTGCTGAGTCTTCTCCTGAGATAACTTCAAATTGTCCACCACCTGATTCCAAATGTGATGTAGCCTGTCCACCACCACGTCCACTCCAGGACAATCCGAAGACTCCACCTGACCAGAGGAAAAACGAGGATGAAACCCCAAATTACAAAAAAAAGGAGAGACCAACGTGGCCGAACTAGCCCGATTATTAAGAGCAAATTCGGCCAGTGGCAAAAAAGCAACCCAGTCATCCTGATCAGCAGAAACAAAACACCTCAAATAAGTTTCCAAGGTCTGATTAGTTCGCTCCGTCTGGCCATTCGTCTGAGGATGGAAAGCAGACGAGAAAGACAAATCAATGCCCATCTTGGCACAAAACGTCCGCCAAAATCTAGACACAAACTGGGATCCCCTGTCAGAAACGATGTTCTCCGGAATCCCATGCAAACGAACCACGTTCTGAAAAAACAAAGGAACCAACTCAGAGGAGGAGGGCAACTTAGGCAAGGGCACCAAATGAACCATCTTAGAAAAGCGGTCACACACAACCCAGATAACGGACATTTTCTGTGAAACCGGAAGATCAGAAATAAAATCCATGGAAATGTGCGTCCAAGGCCTCTTCGGGATGGGCAAGGATAACAACAACCCACTAGCCCATGAAGAGCAAGGCTTAGCTCGAGCACACACTTCACAAGACTGCACAAAGGTACGCACATCCCTAGACAAGGAAGGCCACCAAAAAGACCTGGCCACCAAGTCTCTTGTACCAAATATTCCAGGATGACCAGCCAACACAGAAGAATGGACCTCGGAGATGACTCTACTGGTCCAATCATCCGGAACAAACAGTCTTTCTGGTGGACATCGATCCGGTTTATCCACCTGAAACTCCTGCAATGCGCGTCGCAAGTCTGGGGATACGGCGGACAATATTACCCCATCCCTAAGGATACCAGCAGGCCCAGTGTCTCCAGGAGAGTCAGGCACAAAACTCCTGGAAAGAGCATCCGCCTTCACATTCTTTGAACCCGGCAGGTATGAAACCACGAAATTGAAACGAGAAAAAAATAACGACCAACGAGCCTGTCTAGGATTCAAACGCCTGGCAGACTCAAGGTAAATGAGATTCTTGTGATCAGTCAAGACCACCACGCGATGTTTAGCACCCTCAAGCCAATGACGCCACTCCTCAAATGCCCACTTCATGGCCAAAAGCTCCCGATTACCCACATCATAATTGCGCTCGGCGGGCGAGAATTTTCTAGAGAAGAAAGCACATGGCTTCATCACCGAGCCATTAGAACTTCTCTGTGACAAAACCGCCCCCGCTCCAATCTCGGAAGCATCAACCTCCACCTGAAAAGGAAGTGAAACATCTGGTTGACACAACACAGGAGCAGAAGAAAACCGGCGCTTAAGTTCCCGAAAGGCCTCCACGGCCGCAGGAGACCAATCAGCAACATCAGCACCCTTTTTAGTCAAATCAGTCAAAGGTTTAACAATACTGGAAAAATTAGCAATGAACCGACGATAAAAATTAGCAAACCCCAAGAACTTCTGAAGGCTCTTAACAGATGTAGGTTGTGTCCAGTCACAAATAGCCTGAACCTTAACGGGATCCATCTCAATAGTAGAAGGAGAAAAAATGTACCCCAAAAAAGAAATCTTCTGGACTCCGAAGAGACACTTTGAGCCCTTCACAAACAGAGAATTGGCCCGCAAAACCTGAAACACCTTCCTGACCTGTAGAACATGAGACTCCCAGTCATCAGAAAACACCAAAATATCATCCAAATACACAATCATAAACTTATCCAGATATTCACGGAAAATATTGTGCATAAAGGACTGAAAGACTGACGGAGCATTGGAGAGTCCAAAAGGCATTACCAAATACTCAAAATGGCCCTCAGGCGTATTAAATGCGGTTTTCCACTCATCACCCTGTTTTATCCGCACCAGATTATACGCACCACGAAGATCTATTTTAGTGAACCACCTAGCCCCCTTAATGCGAGCAAACAAATCCGTAAATAATGGCAATGGATACTGGTATTTGACTGTAATCTTATTCAGAAGGCGATAATCTATACAAGGCCTCAGGGAACCATCTTTTTTTGCCACGAAAAAAAAACCTGCTCCCAGAGGGGACGAAGATGGACGAATATGTCCCTTTTCCAAGGACTCCTTAATATAATTCCGCATAGCAGTATGCTCTGGCAGTGACAGATTAAATAAACGACCCTTAGGGAACTTACTGCCAGGAATCAATTCTATAGCACAGTCACACTCTCTATGAGGAGGGAGCGAATTGAGCTTAGGCTCCTCAAAAACATCCCTATAATCCGACAAAAACGCAGGGATCTCTGAAGGAGTAGATGAAGCGATAGAAATCGGAGGTGCATAATCATGAACCCCCTGACATCCCCAGCTTAGCACAGACATTGTTTTCCAGTCCAGGACAGGATTATGAGTTTGTAACCATGGCAGACCAAGCACTAGTACATCATGTAAATTATACAGTACAAGGAAGCGAATCACCTCCTGATGAACGGGAGTCATGCGCATGGTCACTTGTGTCCAATACTGCGGTTTATTCATAGCCAATGGTGTAGAATCAATTCCCTTCAGAGGAATAGGAACTTCCAGAGGCTCTAGACTAAAACCGCAGTGTTTAGCAAATGACCAATCCATAAGACTCAGGGCAGCGCCTGAATCCACATAGGCATCGACGGAAATGGAAGACAGTGAAAAAATCAGAGTCACAGACAAAATGAACTTAGACTGCAGAGTATCAATGGCAAAAGATTTATCAACCCTTTTTGTGCGTTTAGAGCATGCTGATATAACATGAGCTGAATCACCACAATAAAAACACAAACCATTTTTCCGCCTATAATTTTGCCGTTCACTTCTGGACTGAATTCTATCACATTGCATAGACTCAGGTGCCTGTTCAGAAGACACCGCCAACTGGTGCACGTGTTTGCGCTCCCGTAAACGCCGATCAATCTGAATGGCCATAGCCATAGACTCATTCAGACCTGTAGGCGCAGGGAACCCCACCATAATATCCTTAATGGCCTCAGAAAGACCATTTCTGAAGTTTGCAGCCAGGGCGCACTCATTCCACTGAGTAAGCACCGACCATTTCCGAAATTTCTGACAATATATTTCCGCTTCATCATGCCCCTGAGAGAGGGCTAATAAAGCCTTTTCAGCCTGAATCTCTAGGTTAGGTTCCTCATAGAGCAATCCCAATGCCAGAAAAAACGCATCCACACTGAGCAATGCAGGATCCCCTGGTGCCAATGCAAATGCCCAATTCTGAGGGTCGCCCCGTAGGAACGATATAACAATCTTGACCTGTTGAGCAGGGTCTCCAGAGGAGTGAGATTTCAAAGAGAGAAACAATTTACAATTGTTCCTGAAATTCAGGAAGGTAGATCTATCTCCAGAAAAGAACTCTGGAATAGGAATTCTAGGTTCAGACATGGGAGTGTGAACCACGAAATCCTGTATGTTTTGAACCTTTGCCGCGAGATTACTCAGGCTGGAAGCCAAACTCTGGACATCCATGATACACAGCTAAAATCAGAGCCATTCCCAAAGATCTGGGAGCAGGTAGGCAGGAACCAAACAGAGCACATCTGAACACATTGATAGCCGGCAAGGGAAATGACAGAAAGGCCAGGTAAAATAGGAAACACCCAGCCTCTGATGGACAGGTGGAAACCAAAGGCCGCAACCCACCAAAGTCACCCAGTACCAGCAGTAACCACCAGAGGGAGCCCGCAAACAGAATCCACAACAGTTTATTCAATAAAATTCGATGTATACTCTTACAGGTTATTTCTTTTTATTACACTGACTGTCATTTGCACCGACCATTTAGGAAAATCCAAGAAAAATGTAATTTGCATAATAATTTGGAACATGGTGTAGGTGGATACAGGTGCGCATTAATGCTGACCCCACACGACCCCCTAAACCAGCCATATTATGTGCACCTGTGAGCATAGCAACACTTTTTTTTATCTGAACAGTACATACAGGTGCTTCTCACTAAATTAGAATATCATTAAAAAGTGGATTTATTTCAGTTCTTCAATACAAAAAGTGAAACTCATATATAATATAGAGTCATTACAAACAGAGTGATCTATTTCAAGTGTTTATTTCTGTTAATATTGATGATTATGGCTCATGTATTGTCCATGGCCATAGTTATTGCATCAGGTATCTATACTGCAATGCAGTTTGGAGCTCAAGGACACGTACAGAGAGCAGTTTACTTTCTCCTGCATATGAAAACAGAGATTAGGCACCCCTTTCCATGAGAAATAATGGCAGCTTGATATCAGCTAACAAGACTGAGAATATGCCATCATTTTTCCAAAGCTGGCAGAATCCATAAGATGGTAAGGAAGCAACTGCATCACTCACCAGTAACTTGACAAGATGCACATTTAGTTGGCAAATCAGTGGATGATAGTAAACACATGGGTGTTTCCTCAACATGCAATCGTCAATGGATATGACTGCTGTGACCTGAACTCTTAACTCCCATGAAGTGACGCCACACCATTTTCTTAAACATAACTGCTTTATTATATGGAAAGATATAAACAAGACTTTCATCTTTACGTGGCTTAAGATTATGGTTGCAGCTCAAAACCAGGCAATATTTTGCCAACAACTGGGTGTAGGGAGATTATCTGCCTTCCGGTCTCCCAGTGCAGGTTTCTTCACCACCAAAAACTCCACCCATTCTGCCACGGAGTAGCACAGCAATCTAGCTACGACCCCTCCCATCGACTGGAGCGCTTGGGCCACCCCATCTCTAGGGCCAGACAGGAAAATATCAAAACCAGCATCATTAAGATGCACGCCATCCAGGAGTAAAAACCCATGTTATCTCCTTCGAGAAGATGATGCCTCACCGCTATACCATTTTTAAATTTAATAAAACGAGATATCCGCTGATTCAGCATGCGCCTCGATCTTTCCACGGTGTTTAACTCCCTGGCCCTGCGCCATATCAGCCTTGGAACCACTTCTGACCAGACTATACGCATTTCAGAAAAGAAACTCGGAAACTTATCCATATTCGATCTCATGAGAGTCAGTAGTTCAGCAAGAGCAGATGAAGCCAAGTAGTTTCTTCCAGAGTGTTTGACCACCACTGTCAGGGCTGACACCACTCGCGCAATGCGAACCACTTCCGGAAGAACCCGTGACCAAGTGAGACCCATCGTTCCACGCCAGTTAATGTCCAAATCCAAAAAGCCCAAAGACCATTCTCCTGGATGCAAATCGGCTCGCCGACCTGCCCAATATATGCATGAGTATCCCACAATCCACACGCTGGGACGAGCTCCATCTGAAAAGATAAAATTATTACCTACTGATCCTTAATTTCGAACATCTACTAAACAGCTCTTGAATAACATTCACTGTGCAGAAAAACTATCCCACCTCTTAATTTAATTTTTTTTTAAACATGACAGATCTTACAAAACTAATTCTGGCCTGATATACCTGGCAAAACAGCGCGATCTCCATCTGCCAACTAGTTGAATATTGAATATCTGACTCAAATAGATACACCCTGGAGGCTTCTGTGGTTGCCCCGATTCTAAAGGAATCAAAGACAAACTTGGCTGCAGGTAAACCCAGAAACATCAAAATGCGCCTCATCACTGCCAAAAATTGCCCAGATATCAGAGGAACACCATTCTCGTGAATAAATAATTGATCCTCGCTGCTCCTGATATTTTTATAATTGTTAATTAGTGCCAATGGGCATATTTCATCCAGGATGGCAAATATAGGGAACCATGTACCTCTCCCTTCCTGATCAGTCTTAGATCTGCGTACCCTGATCCTCAAACCGTTGTCACAAAGTAATACGTCATCCTGTCACAAACCGCCTGCTTTGTTATAGGCAGGTGGTAGTATCTTGCTGACTCGCATGGCCTCAAAAAAAGTAAAGTGGCTTCGTAAGCTGAATCACAAAGGGATTTGGTAGCCTTCAATAAATGGGCTAATAGCTGAAAAAAATGGGGCGCCTGTTGTCGCCTCGAATGTCACCGCGCCACCATCCCTTCAGTGCTTGACCGATCAAAAAATGCTTTGTGGAGTCCGCCCAACCCCGCAATTTAAAATGAAATGCCAAACCTGATATGGGGTTTCGTGCCACAGCCCCCGACGCCCCGTTAGCATGCATCTGCATTAAAAATGCCATGGTAACGTGTAGTCTCACTGAATCGGAAGAACCTACTGGTTTGTCTGCCGCTAAAACATACCACTCATCCCACACTTTACCATAAGCTCTCCACGTGGATGGTACTACTGATGACTGTATCAGTGGGATTAATTCTGCAGGACATCCCATATCAAGGGCGGACAGTCCAAACCTTCCAAATGTTATGGCAACTGCAGTCCTAACTGCTCCTGCAAATCACATTAATGAATAGCATCAAATAACTTGCTGTTAACCTGTGAAATAGCTCTTGCTCTAAACCACATGTTCAGAGATAAACTTTTTAGAACAATAAACCTGATTAGTTTGATTACCAACGGGGAGGAAGATGATAGGTAATTTATCGCATGCACAGCACTGTCGTTTCTCAGATGCAAACATATTTGCTTATTGCTCAGAAAATGACCCTAACTTTCCATGGCCACTGCTATGATGAACAACTCGAGGAGGGTTAAATTCTTTGTCCAACCCCTGGTGAACCAATGTTCAGGCCATTTTTCAGCGCATCGTTGTTTTTCAAAACGGACGCTGAAACCCGCAGGCCCAGCTGCTTCGAAAAATAAGTCCAATGTGCCAATATCGCACTCTTCCTCCTGAAAACAGGTTTGCCCATTGTAATTAACTAAAAAGCGTTTCCATATTCACAGGCCAACAAAAAACAACTTTTTTTATGTTTCTTTGATGAAAATAGGCAAATATTACTAATTTTGGGTCGAGAAACTCAAATATACCCACAGAATTGTTTAATTAGCTCTCGTTTTTTAGATACACGCCATGGAAGTATGTGCTGTAGGTAGCGAGAAGAATTCATTACAAGAGTATAAATTGCACAGTACAGTACACATATTTAGTATCGCCGCGTCCGTAACGACCCAACCTATAAAACTGTCCCACTAGTTAACCCCTTCAGTAAACACCGTAAGAAAAAAAAAAAAAAAACGAGGCAAAAAACAACGCTTTATTACCATACCGCCGAACAAAAAGTGGAATAACACGCGATCAAAAAGATGGATATAAATAACCATGGTACCGCTGAAAACGTCATCTTGTCCCGCAAAAAACAAGCCGCCATACAGCATCATCAGCAAAAAAATAAAAAAGTTATAGTCCTCAGAATAAAGCGATGCCAAAATAATTATTTTTTCTATAAAATAGTTTTTATCGTATAAAAGCGCCAAAACATTAAAAAATGATATAAATGAGGTATCGCTGTAATCGTACTGACCCGACGAATAAAACTGCTTTATCAATTTTACCAAACGCAGAACGGTATAAAGAAATTCATGAATAGCTGGTTTTTGGTTATTCTGCCTCACAAAAAACGGAATAAAAAGTGATAAAAAATGGTCACGTGTCCGAAAATGTTACCAATAAAAACGTCAACTCGTCCCGCAAAAAACAAGACCTCACATGACTCTGTGGACCAAAATGTGGAAAAATTATAGGTCTCAAAATGCCACGTATATAAGTGCCACGTATTTAAGTGCCACGTATAAGTGCCACGTATTTAAGTGCCACGTATAAGCAAAGTAATGATGGTAAGCAGTCTTCACAAGTGGAGTAATTGGTCTTCTTTGGTTGGCAAATGTCACATAACCACACACGTAACAAAAATTGTTAACAATATTTGCACATTTACGAGGCATTTTCAAAGTGTAAATTCTCTCCACAAAATTACTGCAACAAGAGAAAGAGACTTCAATTAGTACAAACTATGCAGACACAATTTATAAAATGGCTGACATTGGTTCAACAGGTCTGTAATCAGGTTTACCAATACACATTTGTTGAAAATTCAAAATTTCCCTATTTTCCTGCATAATAATCTTAAATGACCTGTATCTCAGCAACAAGAGCTAATAATGATTTTTAAGTAACATATTCGTTTTTAGGATGCTAAAATTATTACAAACCAGCTATTTTCATTTCAGAAACATTTTCACTGTTGGCCAGTGAATTATCAGGTCTCCCCGCAGTTGAGAAGTAATCCTTATCCTATGGTGTGGTTGTTTAACCCCTCCAGCCTGCGAGAAAAGATTCTCCCCATTGTCATAATTCTGCAAGCGAAATTTAGGGATCCTATTAAGGATTGCATTTGTGTTAAGGTACCGTTACACTAAACGACTTACCAACGATCACGACCAGCAATACGACCTGGCCGTGATCGTTGGTAAGTAGTGTTGAGCATTCCGATGCTGCAAGTATCGGGTATCGGCCGATACTTGCTGTATCGGAATTCCGATACCGGGATTCCGATACTCTTGTGGTATCGG
The DNA here is from genome assembly GCF_051348905.1 of Ranitomeya variabilis. Classification (NCBI taxonomy): domain Eukaryota; kingdom Metazoa; phylum Chordata; class Amphibia; order Anura; family Dendrobatidae; genus Ranitomeya; species Ranitomeya variabilis. Next base: position 447,943,878 of record NC_135237.1, on the reverse strand, counting down.
GTATCGGGTATCGCAACAACATTAATGTTAAAATGTGTAAAAGAGAGAATTAAAATAAAAAATATCGCTATCCTCACCTCTCCGACGCAGCCGGGACTTCAGCGAGGGAACCGGCAGCGTTGTTTGTTTAAAATTCGCGCTATTACTTGGTTACGTGAATTCCCGGCTTGTGATTGGTCAGGTCGGCCATGTTGCCGGGACGCGGACCAATCACAGCAAGCCGTGACGAAATTACGTCACGGCTTGCTGTGATTGGTCCACGTCCCGGCAATATGGCCGCCCTGACCAATCACAAGCCGTGACGTCACGGGAGGCTGGACACGCGCCCATTTTAAAATGAGCGCGTCCAGCCTCCCGGCTTGTGATTGGTTGACCGCGGCGCAACCAATCACAAGCCGTGACGTCACGGGAGGCTGGACACGCGCCCATTTTAAAATGAGCGCGTGTCCAGCCTCCCGTGACGTCACGGCTTGTGATTGGTCAGGGCGGCCATATTGCCGGGACGCGGACCAATCACAGCAAGCCGTGACGTAATTTCGTCACGGCTTGCTGTGATTGGTCCGCGTCCCGGCAACATGGCCGACCTGACCAATCACAAGCCGGGAATTCACGTAACCAAGTAATAGCGCGAATTTTAAACAAACAACGCTGCCGGTTCCCTCGCTGAGGTCCCGGCTGCGTCGGACAGGTGAGTATAGCGATATTTTTTATTTTAATTCTTTCTTTTACACATTTATATGGTTCCCAGGGCCTGAAGGAGAGTTTCCTCTCCTTCAGACCCTGGGAACCATCAGGAATACCGTCCGATACCTGAGTCCCATTGACTTGTATTGGTATCGGGTATCGGTATCGGATTGGATCCGATACTTTGCCGGTATCGGCCGATACTTTCCGATACCGATACTTTCAAGTATCGGACGGTATCGCTCAACACTATTGGTAAGTCATTGTGTGGTCGCTGGGGAGCTGTCACACAGACAGCTCTCTCCAGCGACCAACGATCAGGGGAACGACTTCGGCATCATTGAAACTGTCTTCAACGATGCCGAAGTCCCCCTGCAGCACCCGGGTAACCAGGGTAAACATCGGGTTACTAAGTGCAGGGCCACGCTTAGTAACCCGATATTTACCCTGGTTACCATTGTAAAAGTAAAAAAAAAAAAAAAAAAAATCGGTGACGTCACCGCTGTGCTCTGCTTTATGGCCGCCGCTGACACAGTCAGTGCAGGAAGCTCTCGGCAGCAGTGCGTAACCCTGTGGACGCCGGGGGACGTGACAGACATCAGAATGTGAGTATGTACTGTTTTTTTTTAAACTTTTACAATGGTAACCAGGGTAAATATCAGGTTACTAAGCATGGCCCTGCGCTTAGTAACCCGATATTTACCCTGGTTACAAGTGAACACATCGCTGGATCGGCGTCACACACGCCGATCCAGCGATGACAGCGGGTGATCAGCGACGAAATAAAGTTCTGGACTTCTAGCTCTGACCAGCAATATCACAGCGGGATCCAGATCGCTGCTGCGTGTCAAACACAATGAGATCACTATCCAGGACGCTGCAACATCACGGATCATCGTCGTTCTCGCTGCAGAGTCGCTTAGTGTGAAGGTACCTTTAGGCTCACTTTCCCAGCTGAAAGGCAACCATTGATTAGTTCTATTAAACCGATAATTTTTTCGCTCCACAGCCTGAATTCCATGGCTTCTGAATCAATGACAATACTGAGGAAAGTTATCACTGGGTCTGGGCCGTCCGTTTTCTCAGGAGACAACGGAACCCCGAAATGTGCCATGAGCACTTTAAACTGCTCTAATGCCAGAGAACATATCGCCGAATTAGCTGGTCCTACAAACAGAAAGTCATCAAGGTAATGTGTAATGGAGGGGAGTCGCGTGATCTTGAGGATGACCCATTCTAAAAATGTGCTAAACATTTCAAAATAACAACACAAAATTGAGCAACACATGGGGAGGCATGTGTTGTAATAATAACATCCATCAACCATGGCACCCAGGAGGTGGTAACAATCTGGGTGCACAGGTAGAAGCTGAAAGGCGGATTCAATATCTGACTTGGCCATAAGGTCTCCAGGTCCCGCCCTTCTGACCATGTCAACTGCCCTGTCAAAAGACACATTTGCCACTATGGTATCATCACTCGGTATGCCATTGTTCACTGACCTTTCGGGTAGGATAGGTGATGGATCAGCCAGTATTTTCCCTGCTCTTTTTTGGGAACTATACCCAAAGGGGAAACTCGTAAATTCAAAATGGACGAACATTGAACGGACCTCGAAATTGTTCTAATTTTATTTCTTTGTCTATTTTTTTGTTGCAAGATGTCAGGGGAATCCCTTGCTGATTTCAAATTGCGAGCTGACTGGGGTACCTTGGAAAAAATGAACAGGATGGAAAAACCGAAGGGAAAACCGAAGCGGATTTGCGCTGCAGCTGATTTATTGGGGTATTTGTCTAGCCGCGGTCCCATTTTTTCCACGTTCACCGGGGTCACGTGACTCGGACAACCATCTTGGGGCTATTTGTTTTCTGAGGGGCTCGCGTACATATTGCCGTGGCATGGGACCCTCCGCAAATCGAGCACTCATGTTTGTATTTACAGAGTCCGTAAAATTTGCAATGTCCCTCATTGAAAAGCCAACATGAACCTGGTCTACAAGCAACTGCTGAACCTGGGTTGTGCCAGATCCAGGGGTTGTCCCAGGAAAGGACTGTATGGTCCTCTGTGCCATCATCAGGCGTAGCCATGAGTGTGTAGCCTTAACTCCCCATCCCAATTGCGGGTTAACGGCCAGGCAGTGGTGGAAATCCTTGTCATATTTCCACCAAGCTGACCCCCATGTGCCTTGTATGAGCTGTAAATACTGTCTAAATAAATAAACAACTCAGAACATCTCTCAGGGTGTTTTTCACCCATAATGCATCACAAAACTGCAAAGGCTTGCAGCCAATTATTTATGGTCTTGGCTACTTTGGGTTTCCTTTCGTAAACCTTGTCTCCAACTCATTGTTCTTTGTCGATCGAATGCTGCTCAGGAGACACTAAGGACCATATATCAATTAAATCGTTTGCCCAAATGTGTTCCTTTGTGCTGTTGTCTAAATGCGATCCTAATGGAGGCACTCTGAAAAAAAGGCCATCTTTGTAAATTTCCCGACACGGTGGGAGGGAAAGAGGCTTGGACACTCCCGAGGCTTGTAGCATTTTCGGATTAACAAATATCTTATTTGTACCTACATTTAGGCTATTAACTGTGTCAGTCAAGCTCGCGTTAACCCTGTCACTACACCAAGCCCCAACATAAGGGTACTCACCAGTTTGTGGACCTGACTTTGGATGACTTTGTTCCTGCCGTGCGTCATTTGTAGCACTTCTGTGTTCCACACATCGCGTTGACCTATGGCGCGAGGATTATTCCCTATGCGGTTCGTCTGATGAGTCATCTGACGAAGATGGGGAGCGCCACCATGATGCCCTAGAACTCCGACTACAACGGCTAGATCTAGATCTATGAGATCATCTCTCGCGATGCCTGTCCCGTCTCCTACAATACTTTACTGAGGAGGATAAAGAAATGCACACGGAGCGGCTATCCGCGCTCTGTTCATTGATTCAAGCCGGAGTACCAGCACCCTGTGTAGGGAGACTAACACTGGTTCCCAACAGCGATAATAAAGCCAGGGTGTTCTGGTGTTCTCCTGTAGCTAATTGTGATGTTGCTGTCTGTTCCCCAGTCATTTGGAGTTGAGGTGTACTAAATATGACCGGATATAAAGAGAATGGTGACTCCCCCCTTTCTCCTAGTTGGCTAATGACAGTCTGTTGAAAAGGTACTGCAACTCCCCTGGAAGGTAGCAAATGCTTTTGTGTTGCTGTGCACACCTCCAACCCTCTTCCTATATTGCCATTGGTATCCCCCACTTGTTGTGGAACCGAGGGGTTAACCCCTTGTAAAGTTGATTCCACTAGTTTCGCTGTTCCTGATTCTTGAGAAGAAGAGGATGAGCAATGTGCCCCCCATCTCATATGCACCTCTCTGCCCTGGCCATTGTTTATGTTCGGGTATGTGTGGTTGTTTACCCGCACACCCGATGGCTATAGCCGAGCAGTGTGCAAAATTGCAAAGCCTCAGACCTGGCGGATTGCTTCCCCCTCTGTGAGACTACATGTCCCTCGCAGCCGGGTTAATATAGCAGGCGGTTGTAGTTTGTCACGGAGCGTGCGCAGTTGTTCTGCGCATGCTCTGCTTTGAACTAAATGGCGGGCTCAGATGCGCCGGAAGCAGAGTTGCTCTGCAAGGTCACTGGCCGTCCGGCGCCGTTGTTTGAGCTTCAGTAGGGAAGGAGCCCCTCCCAGCTAAAAGCGCTGACAGCCAAGTGCTACCTTCCCTGCTGATTCTGTCTCTCACCTGTCATGTTCTCAATGGCAAGAGAACATAGCATCAGCGTATATAGGAACTAGCTCTTGGAAGATGGGAACTGAGCTGACCATGAACTAAACCTAACACACAACTAGCAGTGGCCGGGTAGCATGCCTACGTTGATTCTAGATGCCCAGCACCAGCCGGAGGACTAAATAATGCTAGCAGAGGGAAATATTAGTCCTAGCTCACCTCTAGAGAAATACCCCGAAAGGAGACAGAGGCCCCCCACATGTATTGGCGGTGAATCAAGATGAAATAACAAACGTAGTATGAAAATAGGTTTAGCAAATTTGAGGTCCACTTACTACATAGCAGAAGACAGAAAGGGCACTTTCATGGTCAGCTGAAAACCCTATCAAAACACCATCCAGAAATTACTTTAAAACTCTGGCATTAACTCATAACACCAGAGTGGCAATTCCTGTTCACAAGAGCTTTCCAGACACAGTAACGAAACTACAGCTGTGAACTGGAACAAAAATGCAAAAACAAACATGGACAAGAGTCCAACTTATCTAGTAGTTGTCTAGGAGCAGGAACAAGCACAGAGAGGCTTCTGATAACATTGTTGACCGGCAAGCAACTAACAGAGCAGCAAGGTTATATAGCGACTCCCACATCTTGATGGGAACAGGTGAACAGAGAAGATGAAAACACCAGTTCAATTCCACCAGTAGCCACCGGGGGAGCCCAGAATCCAAATTCACAACAGTACCCCCCCCTCAAGGAGGGGGCACCGAACCCTCACCAGAACCACCAGGGCGATCAGGATGGGCCCTATGAAAGGCACGAACCAGATCAGAGGCATGAACATCAGATGCATTCACCCAAGAATTATCCTCCTGGCCGTATCCCTTCCACTTGACCAGATACTGGAGTCTCCGTCTGGAAACACGAGAGTCTAAGATTTTCTCCACAACGTACTCCAACTCACCCTCAACCAACACCGGAGCAGGAGGCTCAACGGAAGGCACAACCGGTACCTCATACCTGCGCAATAATGACCGATGAAAAACGTTATGAATAGAAAAGGATGCAGGGAGGTCCAAACGGAAGGAAACAGGGTTAAGAATCTCCAATATCTTATACGGGCCGATGAACCGAGGCTTAAACTTAGGAGAAGAGACCCTCATAGGGACAAAACGAGAAGACAACCACACCAAATCCCCAACACAAAGCCGAGGACCAACACGACGGTGGCGGTTGGAAAAAAGCTGAGTCTTCTCCTGGGACAACCTCAAATTGTCCACCACCTGCCCCCAGATCTGATGCAATCTCTCCACCACAGCATCCACTCCAGGACAATCCGAAGATTCCACCTGACCAGAGGAAAATCGAGGATGAAACCCCGAATTACAGAAAAACGGGGACACCAAAGTGGCAGAGCTGGCCCGATTATTGAGAGCGAACTCTGCCAATGGCAAAAAAGCAACCCAATCATCCTGGTCAGCAGACACAAAACACCTCAGATATGTCTCCAGGGTCTGATTAGTCCGCTCGGTCTGGCCATTCGTCTGAGGATGGAAAGCGGACGAAAAAGACAAATCTATGCCCATCCTAGCACAGAATGCCCGCCAAAATCTAGACACGAATTGGGTCCCTCTGTCAGAAATGATATTCTCAGGAATACCATGCAAACGAACAACATTTTGAAAAAACAGAGGAACCAACTCGGAAGAAGAAGGCAACTTGGGCAGAGGAACCAAATGGACCATCTTAGAGAAACGGTCACACACCACCCAGATGACAGACATCTTCTGAGAAACAGGCAGATCTGAAATAAAATCCATCGAGATGTGCGTCCAAGGCCTCTTAGGAATAGGCAAGGGCAACAATAATCCACTAGCCCGAGAGCAACAAGGCTTGGCCCGAGCACAAACGTCACAAGACTGCACAAAGACTCGCACATCTCGTGACAGGGAAGGCCACCAGAAGGACCTTGCCACCAAATCCCTGGTACCAAAAATGCCAGGATGACCTGCCAACGCAGAAGAATGAACCTCAGAGATGACTCTACTGGTCCAATCATCAGGAACAAACAGTTTATCAGGTGGGCAACGATCCGGTCTATCCGCCTGAAACTCCTGCAAGGCCCGCCGCAGGTCTGGAGAAACGGCTGACAATACCACTCCATCCTTAAGGATACCTGTGGGCTCAGAGTTACCAGGCGAGTCAGGCTCAAAACTCCTAGAAAGGGCATCCGCCTTAACATTCTTAGAACCCGGTAGGTATGACACCACAAAATCAAACCGAGAGAAAAATAATGACCAGCGCGCCTGTCTAGGATTCAGGCGCCTGGCGGTCTCAAGATAAATCAAGTTTTTGTGGTCAGTCAATACCACCACCTGATGTCTGGCCCCCTCAAGCCAATGGCGCCACTCCTCAAAAGCCCACTTCATGGCCAAAAGCTCCCGATTCCCAACATCATAATTCCGCTCAGCGGGCGAAAATTTACGGGAAAAGAAGGCACAAGGCCTCATCACGGAGCAGTCAGAACTTTTCTGCGACAACACTGCCCCAGCTCCGATCTCAGAAGCGTCGACCTCAACCTGAAAAGGTAGAGCAACATCAGGCTGACGCAACACAGGGGCAGAGGAAAAACGGCGCTTAAGCTCCCGAAAGGCCTCCACAGCGTCAGGGGACCAATCAGCAACATCAGCACCCTTTTTAGTCAAATCGGTCAATGGCTTAGCAATATCCGAAAAACCAGCAATAAATCGACGATAAAAGTTAGCAAAGCCCAAAAATTTCTGAAGACTCTTAAGAGAAGAGGGCTGCGTCCAATCACAAATAGCTTGAACCTTGACAGGATCCATTTCAATGGAAGAGGGAGAAAAAATATATCCCAAAAAGGAAATCCTCTGTACCCCAAAAACACATTTAGAACCCTTCACACACAAAGAATTAGACCGCAAAACCTGGAAAACCCTCCTGACTTGCTGGACATGAGAGTCCCAGTCCTCCGAAAAAATCAGAATATCATCCAGATACACAATCATAAATTTATCCAAATAATCGCGAAAAATATCATGCATAAAGGACCGGAAAACCGACGGAGCATTTGAAAGACCAAAAGGCATCACCAAATACTCAAAGTGGCCCTCGGGCGTATTAAATGCGGTTTTCCACTCATCCCCCTGCCTGATTCGCACCAAATTATACGCCCCACGAAGGTCAATCCTAGAGAACCACTTGGCCCCCTTTATGCGAGCAAACAAATCAGTAAGCAACGGCAATGGGTATTGATATTTTACAGTGATTTTATTCAAAAGCCGATAATCGATACATGGTCTCAAAGAGCCGTCTTTTTTTGACACAAAGAAAAAACCGGCTCCTAAGGGAGATGACGATGGACGAATATGTCCCTTTTCCAAGGACTCCTTTATATATTCTCGCATAGCAGCATGTTCAGGCACAGACAGATTAAATAAACGACCCTTTGGGTATTTACTACCCGGGATTAAATCTATGGCACAATCGCACTCTCGGTGCGGAGGTAATGAACCAAGCTTGGATTCTTCAAAGACGTCACGATAGTCAGACAGGAACTCAGGAATTTCAGAGGGAATAGATGATGAAATGGAAACCACAGGTACATCCCCATGAGCCCCCTTACATCCCCAGCTCAACACAGACATAGCTCTCCAGTCGAGGACTGGGTTGTGAGATTGCAGCCAAGGCAATCCTAGCACCAAATCATCATGTAGATTATACAGCACCAGAAAGCGAATAATCTCCTGGTGATCCGGATTAATACGCATAGTTACTTGTGTCCAGTATTGTGGTTTATTATTAGCCAATGGGGTGGAGTCAATCCCCTTCAGAGGAATAAGAGTCTCCAAAGGCTCTAAATCATACCCACAGCGTTTGGCAAAGGACCAATCCATAAGACTCAAAGCGGCGCCAGAGTCGACATAGGCGTCCGTGGTAATAGATGACAAAGAGCAAATCAGGGTCACAGATAGAATAAACTTAGACGGTAAGGTGCAAATGGAAACAGATTTATCAAGCTTTTTAGTGCGCTTAGAGCATGCTGATATAACATGAGTAGAATCACCACAATAGAAACACAACCCATTTTTCCGTCTAAAATTCTGCCGCTCGCTTCGGGACAGAATTCTATCACACTGCATACTCTCTGGCGACTTCTCAGTGGACACCGCCAGATGGTGCACTGGTTTGCGCTCCCGCAAACGCCTATCGATCTGAATAGCCATAGTCATGGACTCATTCAGACCCGCAGGCACAGGGAACCCCACCATAACATCCTTAATGGCATCAGAGAGACCCTCTCTGAAAGTCGCCGCCAGGGCGCACTCATTCCACTGAGTAAGCACAGACCATTTACGGAATCTTTGACAGTAATTTTCCGCTTCATCTTGCCCCTGAGATAGGGACATCAAAGTTTTTTCTGCCTGAAGCTCCAAATGAGGTTCGTCATAAAGCAACCCCAAGGCCAGAAAAAACGCATCCACATTGAGCAACGCAGGATCCCCTGGTGTCAATGAAAAGGCCCAGTCTTGAGGGTCGCCCCGGAGCAAGGAAATCACAATCCTGACCTGCTGTGCAGGGTCTCCAGCAGAGCGAAATTTCAGGGACAAAAATAATTTGCAATTATTTCGAAAATTCTGAAACCCAGATCTATTCCCCGAGAAAAATTCCGGCAAAGGAATTCTCGGCTCAGATATAGGTGCATGACAAACAAAGTCTTGCAAATTTTGTACCTTCGTGGCGAGATTATTCAAACCTGCAGTTACACTCTGAAGATCCATTACAAACAGGTGGACACAGAGCCATTCAAAGATTAGAAGGAGAAAAAAAAAAAAAAAAAGCCAAGGATTTTAACCCTTTAGTGGGCCGGTCAAACTGTCATGTTCTCAATGGCAAGAGAACATAGCATCAGCGTATATAGGAACTAGCTCTTGGAAGATGGGAACTGAGCTGACCATGAACTAAACCTAACACACAACTAGCAGTGGCCGGGTAGCATGCCTACGTTGATTCTAGATGCCCAGCACCAGCCGGAGGACTAAATAATGCTAGCAGAGGGAAATATTAGTCCTAGCTCACCTCTAGAGAAATACCCCGAAAGGAGACAGAGGCCCCCCACATGTATTGGCGGTGAATCAAGATGAAATAACAAACGTAGTATGAAAATAGGTTTAGCAAATTTGAGGTCCACTTACTACATAGCAGAAGACAGAAAGGGCACTTTCATGGTCAGCTGAAAACCCTATCAAAACACCATCCAGAAATTACTTTAAAACTCTGGCATTAACTCATAACACCAGAGTGGCAATTCCTGTTCACAAGAGCTTTCCAGACACAGTAACGAAACTACAGCTGTGAACTGGAACAAAAATGCAAAAACAAACATGGACAAGAGTCCAACTTATCTAGTAGTTGTCTAGGAGCAGGAACAAGCACAGAGAGGCTTCTGATAACATTGTTGACCGGCAAGCAACTAACAGAGCAGCAAGGTTATATAGCGACTCCCACATCTTGATGGGAACAGGTGAACAGAGAAGATGAAAACACCAGTTCAATTCCACCAGTAGCCACCGGGGGAGCCCAGAATCCAAATTCACAACACTCACCACATCCTGGAGTGGGTCCATGGTGCTGGCTGTCCAACAGGTCCGGGTAACTGAAGAGATCGGATGTTCAGCCGGACACCTGATCTAAATCATCATGGGGTGGAGACAACCCCTCCCCCCTGGAGGCATGGTCAAGCCTCTGCCAGCATCACTGCATGGGAGACCATAATAACCTGCAAAGAGGGCCCAGCAGTCAGGGTACAGCGGCCACTCAAGCCGCAGTGTCCCTCATTGCCTGTTCGATGGAAGTGTACTTGGAGTACTACATGCAGTTGAAGAGGGTGACAATGATGATAGTGGTGAGGATAGCAGGTGCTACCTAAGAGTGCAGCTTGGTAGACAGAAAGATGAGCATGGTGAGAAGGGGGACAACTTGAGGCTTGCTCTGATTGCTAGCTGGCTTGACTTTGTCAAAAAAGCAGGTGATGTTGCCTTGCTAAAGGAAAGTTGTAATGTCTAGTCTATAAGAGACGGTATAACCACAGCTTAATTTCATCTTGCAGATCTTTCAGAATGCCAAAGAATGCTCTGTGCTAATGTGCAAAAGAACCCCCATAAATGATAAGCCTGCATGTACAACTTGCCACAACCATGACCAGATCTTTCAGGCTCTGTAAAAACTCCACCACCAACATCATGTGTGGCATGCTAGTAACTTCCTCCTCTGATGACCTGAACTCCTCATCACTAGTGATGAGCGAACCCATGGAAGTTTGGTTTCTGGTACCTGTCCCGAACTTTAGCCCAAAGTTTGGTTCGGGAACCAGAACTGTACCTGAACTTGAGCCAGTACCCCTGAAGTCCATTGAAAACAAAGGGATCCCAAACTTTTGACCAGGAAAAAATCTCTCTCTCTCTCTGCATCGGACTTCCTCTGGAACTCTGAATATTGTAATGGACTTCTGAGAGAAGTCCATATTCGGCGTTTAGCACTGGCCACTAACTGTACGATACGAACCTCGAAGTTTTAAGTTCAAGTTCGCTCATCTCTATTCATTACCTCTGTCTAGTTCCCAGATGTTGCACAACACAGAATCATCATTTTTGTTAATTCAGCTGACATGTGCCTCTGTGTGTCAAATGACAAGTGCTCCTTGCCCTCCCACCTGATTCCCACCCTGAGATTTGTCCTGACTCTGAGTGCTACTATCATGAACAGAGTCCCTACCACCTTAGCTCGCAGAGCCTGCAACACAGGTTGGCAGTAGAATCATGTTGTCCATCTCCTCTGTCACGGTGTCTTCCAAGAGAAAAAGCTGACTGTTCATGTGTTCCAAAATTTCAACAGGAAGAGGTTTTTCTGGTGTACAATGTTCCTTAGCTGGCAGGGTCCCAAGGGTTAGGGGATTTGGGGGCAGAATAGTAACACATGTCATTGATGGATTGGAAATTTCACTTTGCTTCACCGTTATGGCAGTGGAAGAGGTGGACTGAGCAGAACGCTGTCTCCAGCTAATGGTGTTGATGTCAGAGGCTAAATCATCCAGCTGTGATTGAGATCAGTGATTGGATATATACTCCATTAGCCCTTCTGCTTTTTCCTTGATAATAAGCCTGCCAGAGCTTGCATTTGGTATTACTGCTGCTGTGAAGGATGTTACCAGCACTACTACCACTACTGTTGGAGTCATCCTAACAGCAACCTTATTTATTCTTATCCGTGATATTAGTTTTTTCTATCAGCACAGCAGCTGCATTTATTGCGGCTGTTTCACTGTCACAACACGTGCATGGAGAGCCAAAACAAATGGGCTTTCCATGTATGTGTTTTGACAGTGAAACAGACGCAACACATGCTGCTGTGGCGCAGGACAGCTGATCAGCAGGAGCGATCCAGGTATCCGAGTTCCCTCTGCAGCTTATTTGGTAATCGCTATTGCCGAATAAGGAGGGAGCCAAACAAATTCACTCATCTCTAGTCGCAACCCATAATGTTTCATTTGTTTCTAAACTTTATTAAAAAAGGTAACTAATTTTTTATATAAAATTCTCCCTTCCTTGACAAAAAAGCTTGACTCTAAATAATGAGGTCGCTATGTAAGTACACGCATGCAAATTAATTTGCGGCAAGAGCAAGCAGTATTGATGCAGGGCCTGAGATTGTGAAATGCGACTAGTCAAACAGTTTCAAAACTTTAATCACTTGGGTTTTTTTTGTTTCTTTTTATAAATAATGATGGTCAAGAAAAATTTAAAGTAAGTAAATGAAACTTAAAACACTAGATTGTGAAGTTGATATATGTGCGTCCACGAATGATAACAAGTACGTGGCAACTATGACAATATTTCCGTGGGGTGTAAAGTATTTAGAGTAAAATAAAAAGGCCTTTTATGTTAAAAGTGAAGAAAAAATAAAACTAACATGTCTTCACTATGTTGGATGGGACCACCAGAAAATGCAGCTAAAATCACTGTTCATGAGAAAGCATGTGTGACTGGCCGCTGTACTCAGGTGGTGTGTAAACATGTCTAAGATTAGACATTTCAAACAATGTGCACTCTTTAGCAGGTAAAGACTTGTGATTAAATTTCAGAATTTGGGAAATTTCTCTTTAAAAAAATGGCGGCTCTTAAAACACAGGGATTGTACATAGAGATGAGTGAATATGTTCGGAAAATGATTGCCAAACATAAATTTGGCATGAATATGGTACATTCGGATTTGTTATTGTTAACACAAGCATTTTTATTAAAATCGGAAAAAAAACTAAACATTCGGTAAAAGATAGAATAAAAGCCAGCAATTCATGTGCTGCTTTAAGTAAAATTACAGAGTGACAGGTTAGAATGGAATAGATATAATAGATTTATACACATAGAATAGATAGATATATAGATGTCAGTGACACACGGGTCATTCCACATCAAGTGGACCAGTTTTAAAAATCGTCCCCACTCGACTTTCTCCGATTTTGCTGAAAATTTATAAGGATGTACATGTATGTTTGAAAAGAGGTTCTGTAAATTTTTAGGGCCACATCTCAAATACATTGGGCACTGTTGACCTTTCACTGGAGGTTCCACCAAGCCTGCGGCTTCAGCTAAGAGGATTTTGCAAACTTTGGCACATAGCCATTAGAGTTCTATACTGGCTATGATGCTGAAATTTGGCATACTAGCTCAACTTTTGCTGCTAAACACGATAAAATTATTACCGGCTATGACAAAACAATATTTTGGCCGCAATTTTGTGTCAAAGTAGCTTGAAAAACGCGTTGCATAAAATTTATGCCAAAATTTGCCCATATATAACTCAAGACCAAAAACCAATAGTAACTGGTGCTTTGCCCTGTACACCAAACATCTACATGACTTTGCATTGCTGCAATATCACGGTCAAAGCATATGTATTTGTGGAAATATTCACACCCACATATGATGAAAAACTTAAAAAAACCGAATTTTACCTATTTTTAGGTCAAATTTCTCAAAAAGGGTACCCCTAAAATATATTAATTCTGATATCATTAGAAAGAGCACATTTTTCTCTACAAGGATCATTGGTTTTTTTTTGGAGTCTCTCAGTTTAAGAAATGAAAAATGCCACTGAACATGGTGTTATTTATTAATACGCAATGAATGGTAACTGCACTATTCAAACCCTTGCGTTGGTCCATGGTGGTTATACCACAACCAATTCCCTAAGAATTGGTATTATAATCCTATTAAGAGTTGTAATAATGCTGTCTTTCGAGAATTGGCAGCCCCATCGCCTAGGAGCCATGGCCGATAGCCGTGCAAGGCGAGCCTCGGGCTGTCTCTTTATCGCAGGTTCCGAATCCTGAAGGTGGGTGTCTTTGCCTAGGATCCCAAGCCTAATATTGGATATCTTTTGTTGGTTCCCAAGCCATAATGTTCAGTCTAAGTGGTCTGGAATTGTTGCTGAATTTGCAACATAATCGGTTCAGAGAAGCTGTATTGTCGGCCCATTGCTGTCCAAAAAGGTCCAAATCTTGACATTGGCACCTAAAAAAAGTTGGTCCATTAAGGCTAAATCAGACGAATTCGGTGTCTCTGAACGAATGGTCAAACAAGCTCGAAAGCTTAAATGTGAACATGGAATCTTAGCCTTACCTAGAATCAAGTGTGGCAAGAAAGTTTCATAGGAAGTGAAGAAAAAGGTGCAGGCATATTTTGAGGATGATGAATTCAGTCGAATGTGCCCTGGTAAAAAAGACTATGCATCAGTGCGAATAGCAGGAGAAAAAAAGCAGATGCAAAAGCGACTATTACTGAGCAATATGAGGGAAATGTTTGTTGCCTATCGGGATTGGAATGGCCCTGAAATTGGATTTTCCAAGTTGTGTGAGCTTCGGCCAAAGTGGTGCATAACCGTTGGATCTGCTGGAACACATTCCGTTTGTGTGTACCATTCACCAAAATGTCAAACTAATGCTTGCAGCATGCTGAATCAATGATGACTACAAAGAGCTCATATGCAAAATGGTCTGTGGAATTGAATCCAAGGACTGTATGCTTGGCCGTTGTGATAAATGCCCGGGCCCTGAAGTTTTAAAAGAATTTCTAGTCAATGTGTTTGTCAACAGTGACCCTGAAGATATTATTGAGTTCAAACAATGGATTCACACTGATCGAGACATGCTCGATACGAAACAACTGACTATAGAAGATTTCATTGAAGAATTGGTTTTGAAAATTTCTAAACTTTGTAGCCATCACTACATCGCCAAGCATCAAAGTTGATATCTGAAATCGTTGAAGGAAAATTTGAGACCTGGAGAGCTTGTGATCCTTATGGACTTTGCTGAAAATTACTCATTTATTGTTCAAGATGCCATTCAAGGTTTCCACTGGGAAAATAGTCAAGCTACAGTACACCCATTTGTAATTTACTTCAAGGAGTTAAATGGTGAAGCTGCGCAGAACATCAGCTTGTTCATAATCAGTGATTGCTCACGACATGACACAGTTGCTGTCCACACTTTCTTAACAGTAATTGTGGAGTATCTCAAGACTCATCTATGGGATTCGTCATCATATCCACTACTTCAGCGATGGATCTGCAGCCCAGTACAAAAATTTCAAAAATTTTCTCTACTTGTGCCACCACAATGCTGATTTCAATATCAGCGCTGAATGGAATTTTTTTGGTACCAGTCATGGAAAGTCGCCCTGTGATGGGATTGGAGGGACAGCAAAGAGGTTGGCAGCTCGTGCCAGTCTTCAACGCCCAACTGAAAACCAAATACTGACCCCGGTGGATTTATTCAACTTTTGCAACGAACAACTGCATGTAATCAAGTTGTTTTTTTTTTTTGTTCCAAAAGAAAAAATTGACGAAATACGGGTAGTTCAAGAGGAAAGGTTCAAAGATGGACATACAATTGCTGGAACAAGAGAAAATCACCAGTTTGTGCCAATTGATGACAAAAAGATTTGCATTTCAAGGGTGTCAAATGACCCATCATCTTTCATTGCCCATGTAGATAGATCTGTCAGATCAGAAATGCCTTTTGTGCCAATTGCTAACCTCCAGCCAGGGCAATACATTGCCTGCATTTACGATAGGAACTGGTGGATTGGAAATATTTCTGAAATTTCAGTCGACAAGCATGATGCATTAATAAATTTTATGCATCCTCATGGACCAGCTAACTTCTTTTACTGGCCTGTGAGAAATGATACATGCTGGATTCCCGAGCAGTCAATCATTGCAATAATTTCAGCACAGCTGCAACAGCAATGGGCCGACAATACAGCTTCTCTGAACCGATTATGTTGCAAATTCAGCAACAATTCCAGACCACTTAGACTGAACATTATGGCTTGGGAACCAACAAAAGATACCCAATATTAGGCTTGGGATCCTAGGCAAAGACACCCACCCTCAGGCTTCGGAACCTGCGATAAAGAGACCACCCGAGGCTCGCCTTGCACGACTATCGGCCATGGCTCCTGTTATGATCCCAATGGCAGAGGATCTCTGATATTCCGGCAAGATAGCAAAAATATAAATACTGCTCTAGGGAGGTGGAAACTGGGCTAACTGCATACCTGATCCTGACACAAACAACTAAAAGTAGCCGGTGAACGTGCCTACGTTGGTTCTAGACGTCTCGAGCCAGCCGGAGAACTGACTACCCCTAGAGGGAAAAAATAAGACCTCGCTTGCCTCCAGAGAAATTGAACCCCAAAGATATAGAAAGCCCCCAACAAATAATAACGGTGAGGCAAGAGGAAAACACAAACCTAGAGATGAACTAGATTCAGCAAAGTGAGGCCCAATAGTCTAGATAGCAGAAAATAGATAGTGGACTATGCGGTTAGCAGAAAACCCTACAAAACATCCACGCTGAACATTCAAGAACCCCCACACCGACTGACGGTGTGGAGGGAGAATATCAGCCCCCTAGAGCTTCCAGCGAGTCAAAAATCAAATGTAAAGCAAGCTGGACAAAAACACTGAATAATGCAAATGATCCAAATTGTACAAAACAGACTTAGCTTTTCTTGCATGAGGCAGACTGAAAGGAATCCGGAGGAGACCAAATAGGTCTGGATACAACAATGCCAGGCAAGAGACTGAGTCCAGAGGAGACTCAAATAGGAAACACCCGCTGCTTAACGACACAGCTGGAGCTCAGGCCTGCAACAAGACATACCTAACACAATACCGTTAGTGACCACCAGAGGGAGCCCAGAAACACAGTTCACAACAGGCTCCTAGGCGATGGGGCTGCCAATTCTCGATAGACAGCATTATTACAATTCTTAATAGGATTATAATACCAATTCTTAGGGAATTGGTTGTGGTATAACCACCATGGACCAACGCAAGGGTTTGAATAGTGCAGTTACCATTCATTGCGTATTAATAAATAACACCATGTTCAGTGGCATTTTTCATTTCTTAAACTGAGAGACTCCAAAAAAACCCCCAATGATCCTTGTAGAGAAAAATGTGCTCTTTCTTATGATATCAGAATTAATATATTTTAGGGGTACCCTTTTTGAGAAATTTGACCTAAAAATAGGTAAAATTCGTTTTTTTTTAGTTTTTCATCATATGTGGGTGTGAATATTTCCACAAATACATATGTTTTGACCGTGATATTGCAGCAATGCAAAGTCATGTAGATGTTTGGTGTACAGGGCAAAGCACCAGTTACTATTGGTTTTTGGTCTTGAGTTATATATGGGCAAAGTTTGGCATAAATTTTATGCAACGCGTTTTTCAAGCTACTTTGACACAAAATTGCAGCCGACATATTGTTTTGTCATAGCCAGTAATAATTTTATCGTGTTTAGCAGCAAAAGTTGAGCTAGTATGCCAAATTTCAGCATCATAGCCAGTATAGAACTCTAATGGCTATGTGCCAAAGTTTGCAAAATCCTCTTAGCTGAAGCCGCAGGCTTGGTGGAACCTCCAGTGAAAGGTCAACAGTGCCCAATGTATTTGAGATCTGGCCCTAAAAATTTACAGAACCTCTTTTCAAACATACATGTACATCCTTATAAATTTTCAGCAAAATCGGAGAAGGTCGAGTGGGGACCACTGGTCCACTTGACATGGAATGACCCACACGTATATGTATGTAATGTATATATATTACATAGAAGAAAAGCAGGCAATTCGGCAGCCGCGTAGTTTTAGGCTAATTGCACACGTTGCAGAATTGCTACGGAAATTTCTGAGGCAATTCTGCAACTCCTGCCATGGGTATATCGCATGCGGAATTGGCATGCATATTCCCGCAGAAAACTAGCGTTTTGCAAGCATAATTAGCTTGCAGAACGCTAGCGTTTTCCAAGCGATCTGTAGCATAGCTTGGAAAACTGATTGACAGGTTGGTCACACTTGTCAAACATAGTGTTTGACAAGTGTGACCAACTTTTTACTATTGATGCAGCCTATGCAGCATCAATAGTAAAAGATAGAATGTTAAAAATAATAAAAAAATTAAAAAATGGTTATACTCACCTTCCGCAAACAGCCGACCTCCTCAGCGGCTTCCGTTCCTATTGATGGTGTGTGCAGGACCTTCGATGATGTCGCAGTCATGTGACCGCGACGTCATCGCAGGTCCTTCACACACACCATCTATAGGAATGGAAGCGGCCACGTGCACCACTGAGAGGCGGGAAGACTCCGGGGCCATCAGAGGGTGAGTATATCACGATTTTTTATTTTAATTATTTTATTTTTTTAACAAATTTTGCCCAGTCCGTGGAGGAGAGTCTCCTCTCCTCCACCCTGGGTACCAACTGCACATGATCTGCTTACTTCCCGCATGGTGGGCATAGCCCCATGTGGGAAGTAAGCAGATCAATGCATTCCTAGGTGTGCAGAATCCCCGCGATTCCGCAAATTTAATGAACATGCTGCATTTTTTTCTGGAATGCGATTCCTCTCAGGTAAAAAATGCAGCATGTGCACAAAAAATGTGGATTGCATTCTATTAAATAGGATGCTTAATGTGAGCATTTTTTTCATGGTTTTTATAGCGAAAAACCACGAAAAAAATGCTAAAAATTTGCTATGTGTGCACACAGCCTTAAATCACTGCAGGAACCAACAGGTTAGAAGAGATGGATTACATACAGTAAATACACTGTTGTGAATTCCGTTCTGGAGCTCCCTCCTGTGGTTGCTAATGGTATTTTTGTGAGTTCTGCCCTTGGGCTCCCTCTGGTGGTTTCGAGTGGAACTGCTGCTCCTTTGGGTAGCTGTGGCAGCTGCCTTCACTAATCGCCTTGCCTGGGTTTGTTATTTAAACCTGCTCTGGGCTTTAGTTCATGCCAGCTGTCAATGTTCTTGGTTGGATTTGGTTCTCTCCTTGGATTTCTCATATGGCCTGTCCTTGTCGCAAAAGATAAGTTTTTGCCAGTTCTTGTTTGTCCATTTGCTTGGACTCTATTGCTCTGCAAATATGTCTCTTTTTGTCCAGCTTGTCACTATGTCATATTCAGGCTAGCTGGAAGCTCTGGGAAAGCAGATTTGCCCCTCCACACCGTGAGTCGGTGTGGAGTTCATTTTTGTAAACTCTGCGTGGACTTTGTAGTTTTTAATACTGACCGCACAGTATCCTTTTCTCTCTGTCTATCAAGTTTAGTATTGGCCTCCTTTGCTGAAATCTGATTTCATTTCTGTGTACGTCATTTCCCTCTTCACTCACAGCCAATATTCGTGGGGGGCTGTCTTTCCTTTTGGGGTTTTCTCTGAGGCAAGATAGCTTTCTATTTCCTTCTTTAGGGGTAGTTAGTTCTTAGGCTGTGAAGAGGTGTCTAGGGAGAGTCAGGAACATCCCACGGCTATTACTAGTGTTGTTGTTAGGATTAGGGACTGCGGTCAGTAGAGAAACCACCTTCTCAGAGCTCGTCCCATGTTGCGTTTTAGCCACCAGGTCATATCAGTGTGGCCTCTTAACCACCAGGTCATAACAATACACATAGAATAGATAGATATACGGATGTCTCTGACAAATACAATTAGTGCAGTGGGTGTGCAGCTTACTGTACAAGTATTTAATTAATAAAAGATTAGTTTCATGAAAAAAATGGTGTGAGCTGCCGCGTAATTTTCGTAACTAGCAGAGGGAAAGCCAAAAGTTGGGGGTGGATGTTTATAGCCTGGGAAGGGGGTAATACCCATGGAGCTTACCAAGCTATTAATATTAGCTCACAACTATATATTTAGTCTTTACTGGCTATTAAAAAGGGGGACCCTAAAAGAAATGCCGTAGGGTCCCTCTATAATTAATAACCAGCAAAGGCTATGCAGACAGCTGCGGACTGATATTAATAGCCTAGGAAGGGGCAATACATACTGCCTTCCCCCAGGCTAAAAACATCAACTCTGAGCCACCCCAGAAAAGGCGCATCTCTAAGGTGCAACAATTCTGGCACTTAGCCTCGCACGTTCCACTTGCCCTGTAGCGGTGGCAAGTGGGGTGATAGTTGGGGGGTTGATTTAAAAAAACTGACCATCACATCCAAACATAGACTAAGTGTGAACAGGTGCTGAACCTAGAGTCACCAACTCGTATACAGTCAAGTAAATAAGGCAGCACACTGCAGCGATGAAACATGCAAACAAGAAACATGAAAACTGAACAGCATTACTGCACTAGAAATATGAAAAATGAGAGCGTTTAGCGCATAGAAATGGCCAATTTTATGTGTACCTGGTAGCCACTTTAGGGCATCTCTCGTATACCAGGTCCTACGCTTTTCTTTCCTCGCTGAGAATAAACGTCTCCATCTGAATGGGTACTTGTGAAACCTCTTCTTAGACTAACATTCTCTCTTTCTGTGGAGGAGTAATGGACCTGTTGAGATTAAAACACCTGTGGCTAAGAGGTGGAGTGTTCGGTCAGAAGGCTAAAGAATACATTTAAAAAAACTGACCATCACATCCAAACATAGACTAAGTGTGAACAGGTGCTGAACCTAGAGTCACCAACTCGTATACAGTCAAGTAAATAAGGCAGCACACTGCAGCGCTGAAACATGCAAACAAGAAACATGAAAACTGAACTGCATTACTGCACTAGAAATATGCAGTGTGCTGCCTTATTTAGCCTTCTGACCGAGCACTCCGCCTCTTAGCCACAGGTGTTTTAATCGCAACAGGTCCATTACTCCTCCACAGAAAGAGAGAATGTTAGTTTAAGAAGAAGTTTCACAAGTACCCATTCAGATGGAGACGTTTATTCTCAGCGAGGAAAAAAAAGCGTAGGACCTGGTATATGAGAGATGCCCTAAAGTGGCTACCAGGTACACATAAAATTGGCCATTTTTATGCGCTAAACGCTCTCATTTTTCATATTTCTAGTGCAGTAATGCAGTTCAGTTTTCATGTTTCTTGTTTGCATGTTTCAGCGCTGCAGTGTACTGCCTTATTTTTGTTGGGGGGTTGATGTCACCTTTGTATTGTCAGGTGACATCAATCCCCGAGGTTAGTAATGGAGAGGCATCAATAAGACTCCTCCATTATTAACCCCATAGTCACATTGTAAGAAAACACAGAAACTCAGAAAAAAAGTCATTTAATTGAAAGAATGACACAGACTCTTATAATATTCTTAATCAAACCATATTCCTCACCTTTCCGCAGAGATGCTTTTAATCCATTTGTCCCACGATCAGTCTAGCTCTGCTACATCTATATGGCAGGCTCCATGGATGCATGATGCCTCCATACAGCCCATCATTCAGCAGACACTGACTATTGTGTGCTCAGTGTCTGCCTGTGAACTACTATTCCCTGTCTGAGGGCACTGCAAGTGTAAGAAAGGTCTTCTGCTCATGGTATCGTCTGACAGGTCTTGGGAGTTCACGCCCAATGAACTCACTTCATCTTTCTGATGTCAGCATGAGTGCCATGGTAAAATTTCACACCGCACTCGCGCTGTGATCACCATGATCTGCTGTGAAGTCACTGAACTTGAACTGCGGTGACCTCATCAATGACTTTTTTCCCATGGTGCTGAGGTCCCGGCATTTCATCACTGCTGGGAACGCAGCCTCAGTGAATGGAGGTAACCTCGATGACATCACCGCTAGTCACTGAGGCTGCACTCGCAGCAGCTCATTCACCAGTGGTTCTCAGCCTGGACGGTCACATCTTGCCACTGTCCAGGTTGAAAACTATTAATCCCCCAAACATGGATTATGGCGTGAGACAGAACGACAGACAGGTATGGTATATTGTTGTTTTTTTAGTTTTGTTTTATTACAGGAGAATGAGGGGTTCGGTGGAAGTAGGCATAAGGTGAGTATAACTATGTTTGTTAATTTTAAATAAAATGGAAAACCGTGTTTAGTCTTATTTCTAATAAAGGACTTTATTCTGGCTGTGTCTTAATTTACTATACAACTATAAGATTATTAATGGAGAAGTGTCTTATAGATATTTCTCCATTACTAATCCGTGGGCTTGATGTCACCTGACAATACAAAGGTAACATCAACCCCACAAATATGAACCCCACTTGCCACCACTACAGGGCAAGTGGGAAGAGCAGGGCAAAGAGCCAAAATTGGTTGCATCTAATAGATGTGCCTTTTCTGGGCAGCTGCTGGCTACTGTTTATAGGCTGGGGGCCAATATCCATGGCCCATTATCAGACTGAGAATACCAGCCCCTAGCTGTCTGATTTACCAAGGCTGGTTGTCAAAAATGGGGGGACCTCATGGCATTTTTTACAATAATTTAAATAATTAAAAAATACAGCATGAGGACTCCTCTACTATTAATAACCAGCCTTGCTGAAGCTGACAGCTGAGGGTTGCAGCCCCTAGCTGTGAGTTTTGCCTGGCTGGTTATAAAAAATACAGCTGTAGCTGTAGTCCCATCAGCTGACAGCAGTGAATGGAAGTTAACTTTATACCTCTGATCACAGCTGAGCACTCACGCTGTCTTTTGATAGCATGGGAATCGTGACTCTCTGACTGGCTGGGATGATTTCACCGCTGACCAGAAGTGCTGGGCCAGTGTTTCCACACTGTCACACAGCGTGAAAACACCAACTTTTTTGCTGTGTATGTTTGGCTATATTCGATGATTAAATAGGCAAATGTCAATTCGGCGATCATGAGCTGAAGCGAAGATTGAAATATTTGCGCATCTCTAATTGTACATTCAATTATAAACAGAAATAACCCTTGTATTCATATTTAGTGGTAAAATCAACAATGAGTGGTTTAATACTATCCTTACTTGCTGTCACTGTGTGAAAGCATAAAAATTTGCTTATAAGTAGGGTTGAGCGATACCTTCCGATATTTGAAAGTATCGGTATCGGATTTGATCGGCCGATATCCAAAAAATATCAGATATCGCCGATACCGATACCCGATACAAGTCAATGGGACACAAATGCACTTAAAAAAGGAAAAAGCCAGCTCACCGATATGTAGAAGAAGCCCGGAACTCCGTCCTGATGAGACGTACTTGAACTCCACAAAGAAAAAAAGAAGATTGGCTCCAGCTTCTAAGTAAAAATAATAAACTTTATTCCAACATAGTAAAAATTGGAAGGACTCCTGAGACAACACCATATCGCTGTCAGAGGCGAGCAACGCGTTTCGACCGACACAGCGGTCTTTGTCACAGCTGATCTGCTTGATTGCCCGCCTCGTATAAAAGGAACTCTATACCAATCAGATGGTGGGCAATAGTCACATGACCAAAAGGTCCTAATGGATAAAATGCATAGAATCTAAGATGTGAAAACATGTAATAAATGCATATTAATACATACATATAGAAAATAAGAAAAATATATATTAGTATATATAACTGCTGGAATAACCATCAGCTACACATATATAGAGAGAAATCTACGCAACAAAACAAACGTAAATGATGAAAAACAAATGATTAAAAAGACTGCATCAGAGCGCATTAATAGTGGAACATGAGTTCATTTCTCTTATTTAAACCATCTGGAAATCTGGTGCCGAGATTGAATATCCAAAAGGCTTCCCGTGTAAGCAAAGTTCTGTAAC
This sequence comes from Ranitomeya variabilis, assembly GCF_051348905.1. NCBI lineage: Eukaryota > Metazoa > Chordata > Amphibia > Anura > Dendrobatidae > Ranitomeya > Ranitomeya variabilis. The sequence goes on along the minus strand of NC_135237.1, from coordinate 447,920,361 downwards.
ACAAATATCGGAGGTGATCCTGGATGGTTCCCAGGGTCTGAAGGAGAAGAAACTCTCCTTCAGGCCCTGGGATCCATATTCATGTAAAAAATAAAGAATAAAAATAAAAAATATGGATATACTCACCCTCAGACGAGCCCTGGCTGTCACCGCTGCAAGCGTCTGCCTCCGTTCCTAAGAATGCAGAGTGAAGGACCTTCGATGACGTCACGGTCATGTGAGCGGTCACATGATTGGTCACGCGACCAATCACAAGCCGCGACGTCATCGCAGGTCCTACACTCACTGCATTCTTAGGAACGGAGGCTGCCAGTTGCACCGCTGAGGTCCAGGGTCCGTCGGAGGGGTGAGTATATCCATATTTTTTATTTTTATTCTTTATTTTTTACATGAATATGGATCCCAGGGCCTGAAGGAGAGTCTCCTCTCCTCCAGACCCGGGGAACCATACGCACCGCACACGCCTTTGAACTTATAGGAACTTCCGATTCCGATTTCCGATATCACAAAAATATCGGAACTCAGTATTGGAATTCTGATACAGCGAATATCTACTTATAAGGTGCTGTTCCTGCAGTATATCACAAATGTATTATTTCACAGTCAGACTCTGTGATGATGAGACGTTGCAACAGTTCACGGATTGTATTTGAATCTTGGATTTCTATTCACAGACTCAGCCTATCACTCCAAATTTCAGTCTCGTACATCAGCACTAAAGTAGTACAACACAATCACATTAGGCCTTTTTCTATCCCTATCATGTGTTCTCTGAGTGTTCCTAGCCCTACACAGTGCTCTCATAAAATGGCGCTCTTTGTCCGACTCCTATATTTTATACTGCCTGTGTTAGCCCCTCCTATTTGGCTGTGCAATCATATTGCTATAGGAAATTATGGGGAAACCCGAGCAGCAACGCCAATTGCCCTTAGCCCGCTTACTGAATGTGTAGCATGTAAGAAATAGCAGCAGACATTTTTTTATTGGGAACCATGAATCTTTTCATAGATTGATTACATTCATGTGAAGCCACAGATTTCATGAGATTTGACTTGAACTCAATTCTCCATGGATCAATTCAATAATTTATAGTCTCTAGTCATAATATTAGACACTAGAACCCGAGTAATCACAAAAGACAATTACTGAATTAGGAGCCACATTTATCGAACTCCCTTGAAAAGTTATTGTGATTTGGGCAGACCCAGTAATTGTAATCAAACATTCCCTATGATTTGATATCAGCAGTTGTGTGTAATTGATGAGCACTGGGAAGAACATATTATGAATCCAATGGGCACTCCATCATCCACTGGTGACAGGAAGCTTTCCACTTATGTCTGATACTTAAGCATAAGCTATGCTTTTAAGAGAAAGGTCAAGAAGTATAGCCGATAATTTATAAAGGCTATTAGCGCACATGAAATTCGACTCTAGAATGAATGATACATGATTGACAACCTCCATTTAGGAAAATACACTAAACGTGTCTATCACACATAGTGATTTCTCATAGTAGTCGTGCTCACACAGCTATGTGTCACTGCATGGTGATACCCTTATAGCAATCATTAGTATGTTTATCAGTAACCTGAGTACAGTACATTACACCTACATAATAACGTCTTCAGATCAGCATTTTTCACAAAAACAGCAACTGATACCACAAGAAACCTCAAGAAATAAGAGGAAAGGATCTTAAAAAAACACAAATTATGAATAGAGGCAATACAGTTTTAAAGTTATGACAAAATAAGTTTTAGCCCCTTTCTCACTGAACTAGTTTTCATTTCTGGGCTTTTGTTTCCCCACTCCCACCCTTCTTTCAAGAGCCATCATTATTTTGGGGGGAAAATAGTCACATAATAATAATAATAATAATCTTTATTTATATAGTGCCAACATATTCCGCAGCACTTTACAGTTTAACAGTTTCAAACACAACAGTCATGGGTAACAATGTTAACAATACAGTAATAAAGCAAAATAAGACAAAATAAGACGAAATAAGACAACCCTGCTCATGAGAGCTTACAATCTACAATGAGGTGGGGAGATACAAAGTACAGGTGTGTATTTACAATGATGTATTTACAATGATGGTCCAGCCATCTTTAGGGAGTGGGGGGTAGGTGGAGATAGTGTGTGTGTGAATGGGCTACACACACACAAACATAAAATGAGTTTGATTAGGGAACGTGATAGGCCGCTCTGAACAAATGAGTTTTGAGCGAGCGCCTAAAACTATGCAAGTTGTGGATGGTCCTAATATCTTGGGGTAGAGCATTCCAGAGGATTGGTGCAGCATGGGAGAAGTCTTGGAGTCGGGAGTGGGAGGTATGGATTAGTGCAGAGGTTAGTTGAAAGTCGTTTGCAGAGCGCAGTGGTCGGCTAGGCCGATAGACAGAAATGAGGGAGGAGATGTAAGGGGGTGCCGCACTGTGGAGAGTATTGTGGGTGAGAACAAGTACTTTGAATTGTATCCTGTAATGAATGGGCAGCCAGTGTAACGACTGGCGAAGAGCGGACATGTCCGAGTAATGATTAGCCAGATGGACAACCCTGGCTGCCGCATTAAGGATAGACTGGAGAGGGGAAAGTCGCGTGAGGGGGAGGCCAATTAATAGAGCATTACAGTAGTCCAGACGGGAGTGGATTAGGGCGACAGTGAGAGTTTTTGTTGTCTCCATGGTGAGAAAAGGGCGGATTCTAGAGATGTTCTTTAGGTGTAAGCGGCACGAGCGGGCAAGAGATTGTATGTGGGAGGTGAAGGAGAGATCAGAGTCAAACATAACACCCAGACAGCGTGCCTGCTGCCAGGGTGTTATTATGGTGCCACCCATGGAGAGGGAAATGTCAGATTTAGGGAGGTTAGTAGAAGGCGGGAGCAGAAGAAGTTCAGTTTTGGAGAGGTTGAGTTTCAGATAGAGAGCGGACATGATGTCAGAGACTGCGGACAGACAGTCAGTAGCGTTTTGTAGTACAGCGGGGGTAAGGTCAGGGGATGACGTGTATAGTTGTGTGTCATCAGCATAAAGATGGTATTGAAAGCCAAATCTGCTGATGGTCTGTCCAATTGGGGCTGTGTAGAGGGAGAAGAGAAGGGTGCCAAGGACTGAGCCCTGAGGAACCCCGACAGTGAGAGGAAGAGGAGATGAAGTGGAGCCGGAGAACAGAACATTGAAGGAGCGTTCAGAAAGATAGGAAGAGAACCAGGAGAGAGCAGTGTCCTTAATGCCTAGTGACTAGAGCCTAGAGAGTAGGAGAGGGTGGTCAACTGTGTCAAAAGCTGCAGAAAGATCAAGGAGAATGAGCAGAGAGTGGTCACCGTTACATTTTGCTGTCAGAAGGTCATTGGTCACCTTGATGAGTGCAGTTTCTGTCGAATGTAGGGGGTGGAAGCCGGATTGTGAAAGGTCTAGGAGGGAATGAGTGGAGAGGTAACGGGTAAGGCGGGAGTATACTAGGCGCTCCAGGAGTTTTGAGATGAAGGGGAGATTGGAGACCGGTCTGTAGTTTGTGCATGATGGGTCAAGGGTGGGATTTTTTAGTAATGGAGTAATGATAGAGTGTTTGAAGGAGGAGGGAAAAATGCCAGAGGAAAGGGAGAGATTAAAAATTGTAGTTAGGTGAGTTGTGACGACTGGAGAGAGAGACTGGAGGAGGTGTGAGGGAATGGGGTCGGTGGTGCATGTAGTTGGACGAGAAGAGGAGAGGAGCTTGGAGACTTCTTCTTCTGTGATGGGATCGAATGCAGAGAGTGAGCCAGGGGAGATGCAGGGAGGAATAGGAGTCATTGCACTTGGTGTCTGGGAGCGGATTTCCTGACGGATATTGTCTATTTTCTCTATAAAGTGGGAGGCCAGGTCATCAGCACAAATGTCTGTGATAGGGTCTTGTGCTTTTGGCCTGAGGAGGGAGTGAAAGGTGTTAAAAAGTTTCTTGGGGTTGTTGGATAGTGAGGAGATCAGGGTGGTGTAGTAGGACTGTTTGGCGAGGTGAAGGGCAGAGTTATAGGTCCTTAACATAAATTTGAAGTGTATGAAGTCTTCTGGGGTGCGAGTTTTCCTCCATAAGCGTTCAGCACTCCTAGAGCATCGCTGGAGAAATCGGGTTTGCGATGTGAGCCAGGGCTATTTCACTCTGTGTTTGGAGGTTCTGAGGGTGAGGGGAGCTACTTGGTCTAGGGTGCTTCTAAGAGTGTCATTGTAGTGATATACAGCCAGATCAGGACAGGAAAAAGAAGAGATTGGGGACAGTGATGAGTGTAAGGAGTCTGAAAGTGTATGAGGGTTAATGGCTTGTAGATTTCTGAATGTGTGGTAGGTAGGAGAGTGCTGGGGTGGGCGAGGAATTGTGAGTGTGAAGGAGAGAATGTTGTGGTCAGAGAGGGGAAGTGGTGAGTTATCTAGGTAAGAGATTGAACAGAGCTGGACAAAGACCAGGTCCAGGGTGTTACCGTCTTTGTGTGTTTCAGAGGTTGAGAGCTGTGAGAGGCCTAGAGAAATGGTTAATGATAGAAGCTGGGATGCAGATGTGGAAGTAGGGCTGTTAATGGGGATGTTGAAGTCTCCCAGGATAAGGGTTGGTAGTTCTGAGGACATGAAGTGCGGCAGCCAGGCTGAGAAGTGGTCCAGGAAGTGGGTGGGTGAGCCTGGGGGCCGGTATATGACCGCTACTCTGAGGGAGAGGGGACGGAAGAGCCTGATGGTGTGGACCTCAAACGAAGGGAATGAGAGTGAAGGAACTGGGGGTATAACCTAGAACGTGCATTGGGGGGACAAGAGTATGCTGACTCCACCACCAGGTCTGTTTGTGGGTCTTGGGGAATGGGAGAATTGTAAGCCACCATGGGAAATGACAGCAAGGGAGACAGTGTCAGAGTCCTGGATCCAGGTTTCAGTGAGAGCCAACAGATTCAGAGAGTTGTTCACAAAGTAGTTGTGCAGGAAAGGAAGCTTGTTACATACAGACCGTGGATTCCAAAGGGCACAATTGAAAGAGAGAGATGAGGGAGTGCAAGTAATATTAATAAGGTTAGTATGGTTTTGATATGAGGTAGGGTAGCGGTTGAGGTTGGGGGATGGGGGAGCGGGGTTGGGGGATATGTCCCCCGAAATCAGTAGGAGTAACAAGATAAAACGCAAGTAGTTTTTTGAAGTGTAAGGAGTTTTTTTGTGCAGTGTGTTTGGGTAAGATGGGCTGAGGTTTTTCAGGAAGGTGAGAAGTGCATGGGAGCTGTACATGGGAGAGGGAAGGAGTGAGGAGCTGATGTGTATGAGTCGTGGTGGAGGGGGGATTGGGATTGGAATGTGGATTGCAAGGGAGCATAGGAGGATAGGAATAAAGCACGTGGAGAGAAGGGAGTACAGAGTGTGGGCTACCTGACTCCTGCCCTGACTAACTGCCATGAAATAACTGCTGTATCACGACGCTTATCTTCGTGATGCTTTGCTTCTGTGATGCGTGCACCCCCACTTGCGTGAACCCCTAAGGATGGTTCAACATTTATAGTCCAATGCAGGGTCAGAAGAGATGGATTGTGGGAGTCACATGAGGGCTTGTATTTTTTTTTTACTGCACAAGTTGCAGTTTTGAATACAATACTATATTTCACCATTAGATATTATCTAATCAACTTGATGCAAATGAAATTCAATTCAAATTTGATGGATTTCGCTGGTCTTGATGAATTTGAGCAACTTGCTATTCAGTTCATGCTAAATAATGAAAAAGAAAGATTGTATCGGTCACAGAAAATGGGCATGATCTCAGACATGAGTACATAGGCTTTCTCATAAAACCTTGCAACTATCAGACCACAGGGTATAGCGTAGCTAATCAGTAGAGACTAGTGTTGAGCGATACCGTCCGATACTTGAAAGTATCGGTATCGGAAAGTATCGGCCGAAACCGGCAAAGTATCGGATCTGATCCGATACCGATACCCGATACCAATACAAGTCAATGGGACTCAAGTATCGGAAGGTATCCCTGATGGTTCCCAGGGTCTGAAGGAGAGGAAACTCTCCTTCAGGCCCTGGGATCCATATTAATGTGTAAAATAAAGAATTAAAATAAAAAATATTGATATTCTCACCTCTCCGACACAGCCTGGACCTTACCGCTGTGAACCGGCAGCCTTCTTTGCTTAAGATGAGCGCGTTCAGCACCTTCCATGATGTCACGGCTACTGATTGGTTGCGTGCCGCTCATGTGACCGCCACGTGACCAATCAGAAGCCGTGACGTCATCCCTCAGGTCCTAAATTCCTAGAAGGGAATTTTGGACCTGAGGGATGACGTCGCGGCTTGTGATTGGTCGCATGGCGGTCACATGAGCGGCACGCGACCAATCAGAAGCTGTGACGTCATGGAAGGTGCTGAACGCGCTCATTTTAAACAAAGAAGGGTTCCGGTTACCAGCGGTGATGTCCAGGGGCCTCCGGACAGGTGAGTATATCAATATTTTTTATTTTAATTCTTTATTTTACACATTCATATGGATCCCAGGGCCTGAAGGAGAGTTTCCTCTCCTTCAGACCCTGGGAACCATACACTGGAAACTTCCGATTCCGATTCCCGATACCACAAAAGTATCGGATCTCAGTATCGGAATTCCGATACCGCAAGTATCGGCCGATACCCGATACTTGAGGTATCGGAATGCTCAACACTAGTAGAGACAGCTGCTTTTTTATGGGAGGAGGCTAATGGATAGGTCTGTTAACGTGCTCCTCCACCAGCAGCCATTGTATTGACAGAAGTGCTGGTCGGTGTGTGAAGAAAGCTGCACTAAAAAAAAAGTGACTGACCTCTTTTATGGTGAGCCATAGGGGATGTTACAGAGTGCCAGCTGGAACATGTAGTTCCACAGGCAGCACATGGTAAATGTCACAGTAGCTGAAGTGATTTGCCGGACCCTTAAAGCGAACATGTCACCAGGTTTGGCCGATATGAGATATGGCCACCACCTTTTCAGGACTTATATACAGCATTCTATAATGCTGTCTATGTTCCCCCATCCTGACCTGACATAGAAGATATTTTATTATACTTTACCCGATTGAACCTTTTCTTCCATCTTCTTACTATCGCAGCTCGCCTTCTTGCTTCATGTGGATGACGCGTCCATACATCACCCACACAGTCTTCCCTGCATATACCTTTAAACCACTTTGTGTACTCTGCACCCATATCTGTGGGAGTGCTGTCCTTGAAGCCACTGTGTGTACTCTGCACCCCTGCCTATTTTAATACTGTCCTTTAAGTAGCTGTGTGTACTCTGCACACCCTGCCTGTGGGAGTACTGTTCTTTGAGCTGCTGTGTGTACTGTTGTGAATTCCGTTCTTGGGCTCCTGTTGTGAATTAGACTTTTTTGGCTCCCTCTTGTGGTCACTAGTGATATGACTCTGGGATTGTCTTTCCTCAGTTTGGCACCCACCTGGGTCGTTAGTCCAGGGGTGTTGCTATATGAACTTCCTGAATTCTCAGTCTGGTGCTTGGCATCGCTGTATTCAGTCCTTTCTGTTTGCTCCTGTCTGCTGGTCTTGGTTCCTGCAAAATTAAGCTAAGTCTTGCTTCCTTGTTTTTTGGTTATTTGCATTGCTCTTATTTTTTGTCCAGCTTGTACTAAATGTGATTCCTGATTTTGCTGGAAGCTCTAGGGGGCTGGTATTCTCCCCCCGGGCCGTTAGACGGTTCGGGGGTTCTTGAATATCCAGCGTGGAAATTTTGATAGGGTTTTTGCTGACCGTATAAGTCATCTTACTATATTCTGCTATTAGTCAGTGGGCCTCTCTTTGCTAAATACCTAGTTCATTCTTACGTTTGTCTTTTCTTCTTACCTCACCGTTATTATTTGTTGGGGGCTTGTATCCAACTTTTGGGGTCTTTTCTCTGAAGGCAAGAAAGGTCTATCTTTTCCCTTCTAGGGTTAGTTAGTTCTCCGGCTGGCGCGAGACGTCTAGAACCAACGTAGGCACGTTCCCCAGCTGCTGCTATTTGTGGTGCTAGGATTAGATATACGGTCAGCCCAGTTACCACTGCCTTATGAGCTGGTTTTTTGTGTTTGCAGACTTGGTATTTATTTCTGAGACCCTCTGCCATTGGGGTCATAACAGTATGCCAAGCCAACATTGAATGTTTAATGCATTGCAGAAGTGGGATAATAAGAAAGGAAATTCTGAGTTTTTTTTGTTTTTTTTTCTCTCTCTTTCTTCCTCCCCTTTACCTCTGAGTGGCTTATGCTTGCTGCAGACATGAATGTCCAGACTTTGATTACAAGTGTGGATCAGCTTGCTGCTCGTGTGCAGAGCATACAAGATTTTGTTACCAGTAGTCCAATGTCTGAACCTAAAATACCTATTCCTGAACTGTTCTCTGGAGACCGATTTAAGTTTAGGAATTTCAGGAATAATTGTAAATTGTTTCTATCTCTGAGACCTCGTTCGTCTGGAGACTTAGCTCAGCAAGTTAAAATCGTTATCTCTTTCTTGCGGGGCGACCCTCAGGATTGGGCTTTCTCGCTAGCGCCAGGAGATCCGGCATTGGCGAATATTGATGCGTTTTTTCTGGCGCTCGGATTGCTTTACGAGGAACCCAATCTTGAAATTCAGGCAGAAAAAGCCTTGCTGGCTATTTCTCAGGGCCAGGATGAAGCTGAAGTGTATTGCCAAAAATTTCGGAAATGGTCCGTGCTTACTCAGTGGAATGAGTGTGCTCTGGCCGCAAATTTCAGAAATGGCTTTTCTGAAGCCATTAAGAATGTGATGGTGGGTTTCTCCATTCCTACAAGTCTGAATGATTCCATGGTGCTGGCTATTCAAATTGATCAGCGTTTGCGGGAGCGCAAAACTGCTAATCCTCTGGTGGTGTTGTCTGAACAGACACCTGATTTAATGCAATGTGATAGAATTCAGACTAGAAATGAACGGAAAAATCATAGATGTCAGAATGGGTTGTGTTTTTACTGTGGTGATTCTACACATGTTATATCAGCATGCTCTAAACGCCTAACAAGGGTTGTTAGCCCTGTCGCCATTGGTAATTTGCAACCTAAATTTATTTTGTCTGTGACTTTAATTTGCTCATTGTCTTCCTACCCTGTTATGGCGTTTGTGGATTCAGGTGCTGCCCTGAGTCTTATGGATCTGTCATTTGCCAGGCGCTGTGGTTTTGTTCTTGAGCCATTGGTAAATCCTATCCCTCTTAGAGGTATTGATGCTACACCATTGGCGGAAAATAAACCGCAGTTTTGGACACAGGTAACCATGTGTATGACTCCTGAACATCGGGAGGTGATTCGTTTTCTTGTTCTGCATAAAATGCATGATTTGGTCGTTTTGGGTCTGCCATGGTTACAGACCCATAATCCAGTCTTGGATTGGAAGGCAATGTCTGTGTCAAGTTGGGGCTGTCAGGGAATTCATGGGGATTCCCCGCCGGTGTCTATTGCTTCCTCTACTCCTTCGGAAGTTCCTGAGTATTTGTCTGATTTTCAGGATGTATTCAGCGAGTCCAGGTCCAGTGCTCTGCCTCCTCATAGGGACTGTGACTGCGCTATAGATTTGATTCCAGGTAGTAAATTTCCTAAGGGAAGACTATTTAATCTGTCTGTACCTGAGCATACCGCAATGCGTTCGTATATCAAGGAATCTCTGGAGAAGGGGCATATCCGTCCATCCTCTTCCACTCTTGGTGCGGGATTCTTTTTTGTGGCCAAGAAGGACGGATCTTTGAGACCTTCTATTGACTATCGGCTTCTGAATAAAATCACTGTTAAATTTCAGTATCCTTTGCCTCTGTTGTCGGACTTGTTTGCCCAGATTAAAGGTGCCAAGTGGTTCACCAAGATAGATCTTCGTGGTGCGTACAACCTTGTGCGCATTAAGCAGGGAGATGAATGGAAAACTGCATTTAATACGCCCGAAGGTCATTTTGAGTACTTGGTGATGCCTTTTGGGCTCTCTAATGCTCCTTCAGTGTTTCAGTCCTTTATGCATGATATTTTCCGGAAGTATCTGGATAAATTTATGATTGTTTATCTGGATGATATTCTGTTTTTTTCTGATGATTGGGACTCGCATGTAGAGCAGGTCAGGATGGTGTTTCAGGTCTTGCGTGAGAATGCTTTGTTTGTTAAGGGCTCAAAGTGTCTCTTTGGAGTACAGAAGGTTCCCTTTTTGGGTTTTATTTTTTCCCCTTCTGCGGTGGAGATGGACCCAGTCAAGGTCCGAGCTATTCATGATTGGACTCAACCCACGTCAGTTAAGAGTCTTCAGAAGTTCTTGGGTTTTGCTAACTTCTACCGTCATTTTATCGCTAATTTTTCTAGCGTTGTTAAACCTTTGACGGATATGACCAAGAAAGGTTCTGATGTTGCTAACTGGGCTCCTGCAGCCGTGGAAGCTTTCCAAGAGTTGAAGCGCCGGTTTACTTCAGCGCCTGTTTTGTGCCAGCCTGATGTCTCACTTCCCTTTCAGGTTGAAGTGGATGCTTCTGAGATTGGGGCAGGGGCCGTTTTGTCGCAGAGAGGCCCTGGTTGCTCTGTAATGAGACCATGTGCTTTTTTCTCTAGGAAGTTTTCGCCTGCTGAGCGGAATTATGATGTTGGCAATCGGGAGTTGCTGGCCATGAAGTGGGCATTTGAGGAGTGGCGTCATTGGCTCGAGGGTGCTAAGCATCGTGTGGTGGTCTTGACTGATCACAAGAATCTGATGTATCTCGAGTCTGCTAAACGCCTGAATCCTAGACAGGCTCGTTGGTCATTGTTTTTCTCCCGTTTTGACTTTGTGGTCTCGTATTTACCAGGTTCAAAGAATGTGAAGGCTGATGCTCTTTCAAGGAGCTTTGTGCCTGACTCTCCTGCAGTCGCAGAACCAGTTGGTATTCTTAAAGAGGGAGTGATCTTGTCAGCCATTTCTCTGGATTTGCGACGTGTGTTGCAGAGATTTCAGGCTGGTAGACCTGACTCTTGTCCACCTGACAGACTGTTTGTTCCTGATAAGTGGACCAGCAGAGTCATTTCCGAGGTTCATTCCTCGGTGTTGGCAGGGCATCCGGGAATTTTTGGCACCAGAGATTTGGTGGCCAGGTCCTTTTGGTGGCCTTCCTTGTCACGGGATGTGCGGTCATTTGTGCAGTCCTGTGGGACTTGTGCTCGAGCTAAGCCTTGCTGTTCTCGTGCCAGCGGGTTGCTCTTGCCCTTGCCTGTCCCGAAGAGGCCTTGGACGCACATTTCCATGGATTTCATTTCAGATCTTCCGGTGTCTCGGGGCATGTCTGTCGTCTGGGTGGTATGTGATCGCTTTTCCAAGATGGTCCATTTGGTATCTTTGCCTAAGCTGCATTCCTCTTCCGATCTGGTTCCTTTGTTCTTTCAGAATGTGGTTCGTTTGCACGGCATTCCTGAGAATATCGTGTCTGACAGAGGATCCCAGTTTGTTTCCAGGTTCTGGCGATCCTTTTGTGCTAAGATGGGCATTGATTTGTCGTTTTCGTCTGCCTTTCATCCTCAGACTAATGGACAAACGGAACGAACTAATCAGACTCTGGAGGCTTATTTGAGGTGTTTTGTTTCTGCAGATCAGGATGATTGGGTGACCTTCTTTCCGTTGGCTGAGTTTGCCCTTAATAATCGGGCTAGTTCCGCTACTTTGGTTTCGCCATTTTTCTGCAACTCTGGTTTCCATCCTCGTTTTTCCTCGGGACATGTGGAGCCTTCTGACTGTCCTGGGGTAGATTCTGTGGTGGATAGGTTGCAGCAGATTTGGAATCTTGTGGTGGACAACTTAAAGTTGTCACAGGAGAAGGCTCAGCGTTTTGCCAACCGCCGCCGCGGTGTGGGTCCCCGACTTCGTGTTGGGGATTTGGTATGGCTTTCTCGATTTGTTCCTATGAAGGTCTCCTCTCCTAAATTTAAGCCTCGCTTCATCGGTCCTTACAAGATATTGGAAATCCTTAATCCTGTGTCCTTTCGCTTGGATCTTCCGGTGTCGTTTGCCATTCACAACGTGTTCCATAGGTCTTTGTTGCGGCGGTACGTTGTACCTGTGGTTCCTTCTGTTGAGCCTCCTGCTCCGGTGTTGGTTGAGGGCGAGTTGGAGTATGTGGTGGAGAAGATCTTGGATTCTCGTCTCTCCAGGCGGAGGCTTCAGTATCTGGTCAAGTGGAAGGGCTATGGTCAGGAGGATAATTCCTGGGTGGTTGCCTCTGATGTGCATGCGGCCGATTTAGTTCGTGCCTTTCACGCTGCTCATCCTGATCGCCCTGGTGGTCTTGGTGAGGGTTCGGTGACCCCTCCTTAAAGGGGGGGTACTTGTTGTGAATTCTGTTTGTGGGCTCCCCCGGTGGTGTTTTATGGTAGTGCCACTTATTTGCCTTCTTCTATCCTTGATCACCTGTTGACACCCATTAGGGGAGTTTCCTATTTAAGGCTGCTTGGCTGCTGGTCTGATGCCGGCCAACAATGTATCAGTAGCATTCTGTTGCATTCTCCTGCCTCAAGATCCTGTTCAGCTAAGTTGAATTTTGTTTCTAGTTTATTCTATTTTCGTCCAGCTATTTGCAATGTGACTCTCTGTAGCTGGAAGCTCTCGTGGACTGGAATTGCCACTCCAGTGGCATGAGTTGTCACTGGAATTTTAAAGTAATTTCAGGATGGTGTTTTTGAGTAGTGTTTTGAAGTTGACCGTGAAGTGACTCTTTCCTGTACTTCTGCTATCTAGTAAGCGGACCTCACTGTGCTAAATCTGCTGTTCATCCTACGTATGTCTTTTCCTCTTGACTCACCGTCAATATCTGTGGGGGGCTGCTATCTCCTTTTGGGGTTCATCTCTGGAGGTAAGGCAGGCCTGTATATTCCTCTGATAGGGGTAGTTAGATCTCCGGCTGGCGCGTGGTGTCTAGGGCATCGTAGGAAACACTCCCCGGCTACTTCCAGTGTCGTGTCAGGTTCAGGTCACGGTCACTTTAGTTCCCATCACCCGAGAGCTAGTCCGTTGTTATTTTGATTTCCCTGCCATTGGGAAAATCATAACAGTTTGGCCGGCCCTCATGTGTTAAAACTATGCACTAAAGCAGGAAAGGATATGAAAAGGTTTTTTTTCCTTCTGTGTTTGGAAAGTGCACCTTAGTGCTTATTTGTACTCTTTGCTTAAACTGCAGTCTTCAGCCTTTTTTTTTTTTTTTTTTCCTCTCCTCTTAATCTCTGAATGGCTTTGGTTACACCTGTTTGAATCATGGATCCACAGAGTTTGGTTGCAGGTCTGAATAACCTGGCTACAAAGGTCCAGAACTTACAAGATTTTGTTATACGTGCTCCAATGTCTGAACCTAAGATCCCTATGCCTGAATTTTTTACCGGAGACAGATCCCGTTTTTTGAATTTCAGAGAGAATTGTAAATTGTTTTTGTCTCTGAAATCTCACTCTGCTGGTGATCCTGCGCAACAGGTTAAAATTGTTATTTCTCTATTGCGGGGTGACCCACAAAGTTGGGCATTTGCATTGTCGCCAGGGGATCCTGCGTTATTAAATGTAGATGCGTTTTTTCTGGCTTTGGGGTTGCTTTATGAAGAACCTAATTTAGAGATTTTGGCTGAGAAAGCCTTGATAGCTCTTTCTCAAGGGCAAGATGAAGCTGAGATATACTGCCAAAAATTTCGTAAATGGTCGGTGCTTACTAAATGGAATGAGTGCGCTCTAGCAGCTAATTTCAGAGAAGGTCTCTCTGATGCCGTGAAGGATGTCATGGTGGGGTTCCCTGTGCCTACAGGTCTGAATGATGCCATGAAATTGGCTATCCAGATTGATCGGCGTTTACGGGAGCGCAAATCTGTGCACCATATGGCGGTATCTCCTGAGCAAAAATCTGTGCACCATATGGCGGTATCTTTTGAGCAAAAACCTGTGCACCATATGGCGGTATCTTTTGAGCAAAAACCTGTGCACCATATGGCGGTATCTTCTGAGCAAAAACCTGTGCATCATTTGGCGGTGACCTCTGAAAAGGCACCAGAGCATATGCAATGCGATAGTGTATTGTCTAGAGGCGAACGACAGAATTACAGGCGCAAAAATGGGTTGTGCTTCTATTGTGGAGATCCAGCTCATGTTATATCAGCATGCTCTAAACGCATAAAGAAGGTTGATAAAAAGGTTGATAAATCTTTTTCTATGGGTACCTTGCAGTCTAAATTTCTTTTGTCCGTGACATTGATTTGTACTTTATCATCTGTTACTGTGGATGCTTATGTGGATTCTGGCGCCGCTCTGAGTCTCATGGATTGGTCCTTTGCCAAGCGTTGTGGGTTTGATTTAGAGCCTCTGGAGGTTTCTATTCCCTTAAAGGGTATTGATTCTACACCTTTGGCTAGCAATAAACCACAATATTGGACACAAGTGACTATGCATCTGTCCCCAGACCATCAGGAGATTATTCGTTTCCTTGTGTTATATAATCTACATGACGTATTAGTACTTGGATTACCATGGTTACAAATTCATAATCCAGTCTTGGACTGGAGATCAATGTCTGTGCTGAGCTGGGGATGTCAGGGGATTCATGGGGATGCACCTTTGGTTCCCATTTCTTCATCTACTCCCTCTGAGATCCCAGCATTTCTGTCAGATTTTTATGATGTCTTTCAGGAGCCTAAAACTGATTCTCTCCCTCCTCACAGAGAGTGTGACTGCGCTATTGAGTTGATTCCCGGTAGTAAATTTCCTAAGGGTCGCTTGTTTAATTTGTCTGTACCTGAACATACTGCTATGCGGGAGTATATCAGAGAATCTTTGGAAAAGGGTCATATTCGCCCCTCTTTGTCTCCACTGGGGGCAGGGTTTTTCTTTGTGGGTAAAAAGGATGGTTCATTGAGACCTTGTATCGACTATCGACTTCTGAATAAGGTTACAGTTAAATACCAGTATCCGTTACCTTTACTGACTGATCTTTTTGCTCGCATAAAGGGGGCGAAGTGGTTCACTAAGATCGATCTACGTGGTGCGTATAATTTGGTGCGGATTAAGCAGGGGGATGAGTGGAAGACCGCATTTAATACGCCTGAAGGCCAATTTGAGTATTTGGTAATGCCTTTTGGTCTCGCGAATGCCCCTTCCGTTTTTCAGTCCTTTATGCACGATATTTTCCGTGAATATCTGGATAAATTTATGATTGTGTATTTGGATGATATTTTGATTTTTTCGGAGGACTGGGAATCTCATGTTCAACAGGTCAGGAGAGTTTTTCAGGTTTTACGAGCTAATTCTCTATTTGTGAAGGGCTCAAAGTGTATTTTTGGGGTTCAGAGAATTTCCTTTTTGGGATATATTTTTTCCCCTTCATCTATGGAGATGGACCCTGTTAAGGTTCAGGCTATTTGTGATTGGGTACAACCTACTTCTCTAAAGAGTCTTCAGAAATTCTTGGGATTTGCTAATTTCTATCGCCGATTCATAGCGGGTTTTTCTGCCATTGCTAAACCTTTGACTGATTTGACCAAGAAGGGTGCTGATGTTGCTAATTGGTCCTCTGCGGCTGTGGAGGCCTTTCAGGAGCTTAAGCGCCGCTTTTCTTCTGCTCCTGTGTTGCGCCAGCCTGATGTTTCGCTCCCGTTCCAGGTTGAAGTAGATGCTTCCGAGATCGGAGCAGGTGCAGTTTTGTCGCAGAAAGGTCCTGACTGCTCAGTGATGAGACCATGTGCGTTTTTCTCTCGAAAGTTTTCGCCCGCTGAGCGAAATTATGATGTTGGAAATCGGGAGCTCTTGGCCATGAAGTGGGCATTTGAGGAGTGGCGTCATTGGCTTGAGGGTGCTAGACACCAGGTGGTGGTCTTGACTGACCACAAAAATCTTATTTATCTTGAGTCAGCCAGGCGTCTGAATCCTAGACAGGCGCGCTGGTCGTTGTTTTTCTCTCGATTTAACTTTGTGGTTTCATATCTGCCTGGGTCTAAGAATGTGAGGGCGGATGCTCTCTCTAGGAGTTTTGAGCCTGACTCGCCTGGTGATTCCGAACCTACTGGCATCCTGAAGGATGGGGTGATATTGTCAGCTGTCTCCCCAGACCTGCGGCGCTCTTTGCAGGAGTTTCAGGTGGATAGGCCTGATCGCTGTCCGCCTGGTAGATTGTTTGTCCCTGATGACTGGACCAGTAGAGTTATTTCGGAGGTTCACTCTTCCGCGTTGGCAGGTCATCCTGGAATTTTTGGCACCAGGGATCTGGTGTCTAGGTCCTTCTGGTGGCCTTCCTTGTCTCGAGATGTACGTATTTTTGTGCAGTCTTGTGATGTTTGTGCTCGGGCTAAGCCCTGCTGTTCCCGGGCCAGCGGGTTGTTGTTGCCCTTGCCTATTCCTAAGAGGCCTTGGACGCACATCTCTATGGACTTTATTTCTGGCCTTCCTGTTTCTCGTAGGATGTCCGTCATCTGGGTGGTGTGTGACCGTTTTTCCAAGATGGTTCACTTGGTACCTTTGCCCAAATTGCCCTCCTCCTCTGAGCTGGTCCCTCTATTTTTTCAGAATGTTGTGCGTTTGCATGGTATTCCTGAGAATATAGTGTCTGACAGGGGTACTCAGTTTGTGTCTAGATTTTGGCGGGCGTTCTGTGCCAGGATGGGCATCGACTTGTCTTTTTCGTCTGCATTCCATCCTCAGACTAATGGCCAGACTGAGCGTACTAATCAGACCTTGGAGACTTACTTGAGGTGTTTTGTGTCCGCTGATCAGGACGATTGGCTTGATTTTTTGCCATTGGCAGAGTTTGCCCTTAACAATCGGGCCAGTTCTGCCACTTTGGTTTCTCCATTTTTTTGTAATTCAGGGTTTCACCCTCGCTTTTCGTCCGGTCAATTGGAGTCTTCGGATTGTCCTGGAGTAGATGCTGTGGTTGATAGAATGCATCAGATTTGGGGACAGGTTGTGGACAATCTGAAGTTGTCCCAGGAGAAGACTCAACAGTTCACTAATCGTCATCGGCGTGTCAGTCCTCGTCTTTGTGTTGGGGACCTGGTTTGGTTGTCTTCTCGATTTGTTCCTATGAAGGTCTCGTCTCCTAAGTTTAAGCCTCGGTTTATCGGCCCTTATAGGATTCTGGAGGTTCTCAATCCTGTGTCCTTTCGTTTGGACCTCCCAGCATCTTTTACTATTCATAATGTTTTTCATCGGTCATTGTTGCGGAGGTATGAGGTGCCGGTTGTTCCGTCTGCTGATCCTCCTGCTCCTGTGCTGGTTGAGGGTGAGTTGGAGTATGTGGTGGAAAAGATCTTGGACTCCCGTGTTTCCAGACGGAAACTTCAGTATCTGGTTAAGTGGAAAGGCTATGGTCAGGAGGATAATTCTTGGGTGACAGCATCTGATGTTCATGCTCCTGATTTGGTTCGTGCATTTCATAGTGCTCATCCAGATCGCCCTGGTGGTTCTGGTGAGGGTTCGGTGCCCCCTCCTTAAGGGGGGGGTACTGTTGTGAATTCTGTTTGTGGGCTCCCCCGGTGGTGTTTTATGGTAGTGCCACTTATTTGCCTTCTTCTATCCTTGATCACCTGTTGACACCCATTAGGGGAGTTTCCTATTTAAGGCTGCTTGGCTGCTGGTCTGATGCCGGCCAACAATGTATCAGTAGCATTCTGTTGCATTCTCCTGCCTCAAGATCCTGTTCAGCTAAGTTGAATTTTGTTTCTAGTTTATTCTATTTTCGTCCAGCTATTTGCAATGTGACTCTCTGTAGCTGGAAGCTCTCGTGGACTGGAATTGCCACTCCAGTGGCATGAGTTGTCACTGGAGTTTTAAAGTAATTTCAGGATGGTGTTTTTGAGTAGTGTTTTGAAGTTGACCGTGAAGTGACTCTTTCCTGTACTTCTGCTATCTAGTAAGCGGACCTCACTGTGCTAAATCTGCTGTTCATCCTACGTATGTCTTTTCCTCTTGACTCACCGTCAATATCTGTGGGGGGCTGCTATCTCCTTTTGGGGTTCATCTCTGGAGGTAAGGCAGGCCTGTATATTCCTCTGATAGGGGTAGTTAGATCTCCGGCTGGCGCGTGGTGTCTAGGGCATCGTAGGAAACACTCCCCGGCTACTTCCAGTGTCGTGTCAGGTTCAGGTCACGGTCACTTTAGTTCCCATCACCCGAGAGCTAGTCCGTTGTTATTTTGATTTCCCTGCCATTGGGAAAATCATAACAGGTACTGTTGTGAATTAGACTTTTTTGGCTCCCTCTTGTGGTCACTAGTGATATGACTCTGGGATTGTCTTTCCTCAGTTTGGCACCCACCTGGGTCGTTAGTCCAGGGGTGTTGCTATATGAACTTCCTGAATTCTCAGTCTGGTGCTTGGCATCATTGTATTCAGTCCTTTCTGTTTGCTCCTGTCTGCTGGTCTTGGTTCCTGCAAAATTAAGCTAAGTCTTGCTTCCTTGTTTTTTGGTTATTTGCATTGCTCTTATTTTTTGTCCAGCTTGTACTAAATGTGATTCCTGATTTTGCTGGAAGCTCTAGGGGGCTGGTATTCTCCCCCCGGGCCGTTAGACGGTTCGGGGGTTCTTGAATATCCAGCGTGGAAATTTTGATAGGGTTTTTGCTGACCGTATAAGTCATCTTACTATATTCTGCTATTAGTCAGTGGGCCTCTCTTTGCTAAATACCTAGTTCATTCTTACGTTTGTCTTTTCTTCTTACCTCACCGTTATTATTTGTTGGGGGCTTGTATCCAACTTTTGGGGTCTTTTCTCTGAAGGCAAGAAAGGTCTATCTTTTCCCTTCTAGGGTTAGTTAGTTCTCCGGCTGGCGCGAGACGTCTAGAACCAACGTAGGCACGTTCCCCGGCTGCTGCTATTTGTGGTGCTAGGATTAGATATACGGTCAGCCCAGTTACCACTGTCTTATGAGCTGGTTTTTTGTGTTTGCAGACTTGGTATTTATTTCTGTCATTTAAGCTTCTGAGTTTCCTCTGCACCCCCTGCCTGTGGGAGTACTGTTACTTTAGCCCATTAATGACCGCCGATATGCATTAAAATGGGGGCCACTAAGAGTACTTATTCCCTCATTTCCATTTTAAAATGGCGATCGGGAATAAGGCTGTGGTGTCTGTCAGAGTCAGAAAATCTCAAAGGTCTCAGTTACCCCTGGTAACTGGAAAACATAGTCAGGGCTGGATTTTCCTGTCCTCAATGATATGATTATTGCTATTCAGTGAATATCGGCGATCACAAAAAAATGACTTCTTTCCCTTCTGTCACGGTATACATTTCATAGAAGAGAGAAATGTTGTTCCCCAATAGCTCCGCCATCCACAGGTCCTTATGTTCTGTCCCCCAGCCCTCCACATCATCCTCCTGGAAAAAAATGTCAGGCGCATGTGCAGTGTGCTCGCTGATATCTGCTGGCTGGTACCTGGCAACAATAGGGAATTTTTACTATTGGTTCCTTTTTATCATTGTGATAGATCCTATCACAGTGATCAAAAGAAAAAAAAGGTAAATAAAATCCCCCTTTGTCACCCCCCTAGTTACATAAAAATCATTTTTTTTTGTGTGCAGTTTTTTTGCAGTTGAGGTTAGGTTTGGGGTTAAGGTTAGGGTTCTGTTATGGTTGTGTTACGGTTGGAGTTAGGGCTGGGGTTTGGGTTGTGTTTGGGTTGGAGTTCGAATTGGTTTTTTTTTTCAAAAATTAAAAAAATGACGATATGACGGCTAGTGTTGAGCGCAATTGTGTGGAATATTGCAGATCCCGGCATGTTTTTTCTTCGATGTCTAACAGCAGCGAAACATGTCGGATGGGGATGTCACTCGAGCACCTGTGATATTCAGTGCATATCCAAGCATCCTAGGCAAACTGGAGTAGCGAGCACTTGTGCTCAAGACCAATGATGATTTATTGAATATGGCAATCTAATGTTTTCAAATTCTGTGTAGTACCTTTGGATTTAAAATGCTCACTGTACCCCTGGATAAAATCCTAGAGGGTATTGTTTCCAAAATAGCGACATTTGTTGGGGGTTTCCGCTGTTTAGGCACATCAGGCCCTCTCCAAATGCGACATGGCGCTTGCTAATTATTCCAGCAGATTTTACTTTCAAAAAGTCAAATGGTGCTCTTTCCCTTAGAGCCCTGATATGCTCCCAAACACTTGATTTACCCCACAAACGGGGTATCAAATGGCGTACTCAGGAGAAACTGCTCAACAAATTTTGTGGTCCATTTTCAACTGTTACCATTGTGAAAATAAAAAAGTTGGAGTCAAAAGTAATTTTTTTTTCAGTTGCTTCAGTTTGTGTGAAGCAACTGAAAAGTTAACAAACGTCTTGAATGTGGTTTTGAGCAGTTTTTGGGGTGCAGTTTTTAGAACGGTGTCACTTTTGGGTACTTCCTGTCATATAGACCCCTCAAAGTCACTTGAAATGTAATGTTGTCCCTAAAGAAATGGATTTTGTACATTTTGTTGGAAAAATTAGAAATCGCTAGTCAAATTTTAACCCTTCTAACTTCCTAACAAAAAAAAATTATGTCTACAAAATTGTGCTGGTGAAATAGAGACATGTGGGAAATGTTATTTATTAACTATTTTGTGTGACATATCTCTCTGCTTTTAGGGCATAAAAATTAAAAGTTTGAAAATTGCCAAATATTTTGCCAAATTTCCATTGTTTTCATAAATAATCGCATGTCATATCAAAGAAATCTTACCGCTGTCACAAAATACAATATAACTGGAAAAGGAAAACACGGCACTCAATAGAGTAGGTGCTGTTGGTGCTCAAGTAGGGTCTTCAACCCATAAGACAATAGTAAAAGAACTTGACACTTAGTATTTGAAAGCTATTTTTGCTTCCTTTTATTAGTGCATCCAGACAAAAAATAACTAGTGAACGTTTTCGGTCCGGCAAAGGACCTTCATCAGACAATTCTTTGACATGAACTATAAATACATAAGGTGAAAAGAAAGGACATCAGAAAGCATGAATTGTCACATGATGCAGAGAATCTCAGAAAATTGACATTGGCTAAGGCCAGACAAGGTGGGGTATCCACAAGGACGCATGATAGCAGTAAACATATCCCTTTTGTCAGCACTTTTCACCCTTTCTCTAATCTAGCTCAGTCCACCATTAGACGTCTTTGGAATCTATTACAAAAAAGTTACCCTGCCATCCCGGAATTCAAACTGCCATTCCTCCCATGTTTTCGCAGGGCAAAGAATTTAAGGGACAGATTGGTGAAAGCAGATGTGAGCTCCAAAATCTTTCTACCTAGGCAAACTTTTTTGCAGACACAAAAACAGGGTACCTTTCCTTGCTTGAGTTGCCTTCAATGCAACAGTGTACAAAAAGGTCCAAAGGTTTTTCATCCCCATACAGGTAAAGATATCCCTATTAAGGGCTTCTACACATGCAAGTCCGCATATATTGTATACATAGTAAAGTGCCCATGCAGCTTAGCCTACGTGGGTGAAACCACTCAATCAATTAGGGACAGGGTGTCACAACATAAGTCGACCATTCGTTGTAAAAATCCCACTTGCCCCTTCCATATCACTTCCACGAAAAAAATCATAGCATCTCCCAACTTAGGTTCCAAGTTCTGGAACAAATTGATCCCAACAGGAGAGGTCTCAACAGGACCAAAATGTTTAAAAAAGGGAAGCTTTCTGGATATCGTCACTCTAGACCCTTGAGCCCAAAGGGTTCAATAGGGAATATAATTTGTCATCCTTTTTGTAATTGTTTATCGTGTTATGGCCTTGTACTTGTACAGTCATATGAAAAAGTTTGGGCACCCCTATTAATCTTAAGCTTAATGTTTTCTAAAAATTGTTTTTTTTTGCAACAGCTATTTCAGTTTCATATATCTAATAACTGTTGGACACAGTAATGTTTCTGCCTTGAAATGAGGTTTATTGTACTAACAGAAAATGTGCAATCTGCATTCAAACAAAATTTGACCGGTGCATAAGTATGGGCACCCTTATCATTTTCTTGTTTTAAATACTCCTACCTACTTTTTACTGACTTACTAAAGCACTTTTTTTGGTTTTGTAACCTCATTGAGCTTTGAACTTCATAGCTAGGTGTATGCAATCATGAGAAAAGCTACTTAAAGTGGCCACTTGCAAGTTGTTCTCCTGTTTGAATCTCCTCTGAAGAGTGGCATCATGGGCTCCTCAAAACAACTGTCAAATGATCTGAAAACAAAGATTATTCAACATAGTTGTTCAGGGGAAGGATACAAAAAGCTGTCTCATAAGTTTAACCTGTCAATTTCCACTGTGAGGAACATAGTAAGGAAATGGAAGAACACAGGTACAGTTCTTGTTAAGGCCAGAAGTGGCAGGCCAAGAAAAACATCAGAAAGGCAGAGAAGAAGAATGGTGAGATCAGTCAAGAACAATCCTCAGGCCACCTCCAGAGATCTGCAGCATCAGCTTGCTGCAGATGGTGTCACTGTGCATCGGTCAACTATACAACGCACTTTGCACAAGGAGAAGCTGTATGGGAGAGTGATGCGAAAGAAGCCGTTTCTGCAAGCACGCCACAAACAGAGTCGGCTGAGGTATGCAAAAGCACATTTGGAGAAGCCAATTTCTTTTTGGAAGAAGGTCCTGTGGACTCATGAAACCAAGATTGAGTTGTTTGGTCATACAAAAAGGCGTTATGCATGGCGGCAAAAAAACACAGTGCGTTGTATAGTTGACCGATGCACAGTGACACCATCTGCAGCAAGTTGATGCTGTAGCTCTCTGGAGATGGTCTGAGGATTGTCCTTGACTGATCTCACCATTCTTCTTCTCTGCCTTTCTGATGTTTTTCTTGGCCTGCCACTTCTGGCCTTAACAAGAACTGTACCTGTGTTCTTCCATTTCCTTACTATGTTCCTCACAGTGGAAATTGACAGGTTAAATCTCTGAGACAGCTTTTTGTATCCTTCCCCTGAACAACTATGTTGAATAATCTTTGTTTTCAGATCATTTGACAGTTGTTTTGAGGAGCCCATGATGCCACTCTTCAGAGGAGATTCAAACAGGAGAACAACTTGCAAGTGGCCACTTTAAGTAGCTTTTCTCATGATTGCAAACACCTGGCTATGAAGTTCAAAGCTCAATGAGGTTACAAAACCCAAAAAAGTGCTTTAGTAAGTCAGTAAAAAGTAGGTAGAAGTATTTAAAACAAGAAAATGATAAGGGTGCCCATACTTATGCACCTGTCAAATTTTGTTTGAATGCAGATTGCACATTTTCTGTTAGTACAATAAACCTCATTTCAAGGCAGAAACATTACTGTGTCCAACAGTCATTAGTAGTGTTGAGCATTCCGATACCGCAAGTATCGGGTATCGGCCGATACTTGCGGGTATCGGAATTCCGATACCGAGATCCGATACTTTTGTGGTATCGGGTATCGGTATCGAAACAACATTAATGTGTAAAATACAACATTAATGTGTAAAATAAAGAATTAAAATAAAAAATATTGCTATACTCACCTCTCCGACGCAGCCTGGACCTCACCGAGGGAACCGGCAGCGTTGTTTGCTTAAAATGCGCGCGTTTCCTGCCTCCCGCGACGTCACGGCTTCTGATTGGTCGCGTGCCGCCCATGTGGCCGCGACGCGACCAATCACAGCAAGCCGTGACGTAATTTTGAGGTCCTGGAAGCTTAATTCTAGGCATTCAGGATTTTAAAATTACGTTCCGGCTTGTGATTGGTCGCGTCGCGGTCACATGGGCGACGCGACCAATCACAAGCCGTGACGTCACGGTAGGCAGGACACGCACGCATTTTAAAATTACGTCACGGCTTGTGATTGGTTGCGTGCCGCCCATGTGGCCGCGACGCGACCAATCACAGCAAGCCGTGACGTAATTTCAGGTCCTGTATGCCTATTTCTGCATTCAGGACCTGAAATTACGTCACGGCTTGCTGTGATTGGGCGGCACGCAACCAATCACAAGCCGTGACGTAATTTTAAAATGCGCGCGTGTCCTGCCTCCCCTGACGTCACGGCTTGTGATTGGTCGCGTCGCCCATGTGACCGCGACGCGACCAATCACAAGCCGGAACGTAATTTTAAAATCCTGAATGCCTAGAATTAGGCTTCCAGGACCTCAAAATTACGTCACGGCTTGCTGTGATTGGTCGCGTCGCGGCCACATGGGCGGCACGCGACCAATCAGAAGCCGTGACGTCGCGGGAGGCAGGAAACGCGCGCATTTTAAGCAAACAACGCTGCCAGTTCCCTCGGTGAGGTCCAGGCTGCGTCGGAGAGGTGAGTATAGCAATATTTTTTATTTTAATTCTTTATTTTACACATTAATATGGATCCCAGGGCCTGAAGGAGAGTTTCCTCTCCTTCGGACCCTGGGAACCATCAGGAATACCGTCCGATACTTGAGTCCCATTGACTTGTATTGGTATCGGGTATCGGTATTGGATTAGATCCGATACTTTGCCGGTATCGGCCGATACTTTCCGATACCAATACTTTCAAGTATCGGACGGTATCGCTCAACACTAGTCATTAGATATATGAAACTGAAATAGCTGTTGCAAAAAAAACAATTTTTATAAAACATTAAGCTTAAGATTAATAGGGGTGCCCAAACTTTTTCATATGACTGTATATTGTTTCTAATTCAATGTTCTTCTTCTTCTTTTTAGAATCGGTAACACAACTCCTTTTCACCGCACTGAGCACCACTATCACTTTATATGGTATAGTGCATATGAGATTTAGCACTGTTTTATTTGTCTCTGGTCATAGGCTGGTCCGTTCCCCTCTTTTCTTTATTTTCTATTATTTTGCTCCAGCCTTCTCTTTCTCTCTCTCTTTCCTGTTGCCTCTATACCTTTTACATTTCCTCCCCATCAGGACTCATGAGTTTACTATACCCACATGGCTCTAATTATGCCCTGGTATGTGCTATTATGCGCTCTGCCTTTTTTTCACTCCCATTCTGGGTCTCTGCGTATGCGCTCTTGCTCCCCGGGCGGTCACATGACCGCGATGACGTCAACACTTGCAGGGATTTAAACCCGGAAGTCTTACAGCGCTGCAGCATCGCTCCTGCTGTATGGCGCGCTGCCGCGCTCCTTCACCCTTGATCTGGACACAGGTATCTTTAGTGGGACGGTGCGTCCCCTGCCCCCTCTTTTATCTCCCTGCTTCTACTATATAATTGTCTAAGGGTCACTTCTGTCTGTCTGTCTGTCTGTCTTTCTGTCTGTCACAGATATTCATTGGTCGCGGCCTCTGTCTGTCATGGAAATCCAAGTCGCTGATTGGTCACGGCGAAACGCCCACGACCATTGCCACGACCAATCAGCGATGGGCACAGTCCAGCGGCAACATGGCCGCTCCTTCCTCCCAGCAGTAAGTGCCCGCTCCATACTCCCCTCCAGTAAGCGCTCACACAGGGTTAATGCCAGCGTTAATGGACAGCGGTGTAACGCACTCCATTAACGCAGCTATTAACCCTGTGTGACCAACTTTTTACAATTAATGAGTAAAAAGATCTGTTACAAATAGTAATAATAAAAAAAGGTTATTCTCACCCTCCGCGCAGTGTCCTCGGCAGTGCAAGCGGCAGGTTCCGGTGCCAAGAATGCTATGCGAGAAGGACCTGCCATGACATCACGGTCATGGGACCGCAACGTCATCACAGGTCCTGCGCTCCTGCGCAAGAAGGACCTGCCATGATGTCATGGTCATGTGACCGCAACGTCATCACAGGTCCTGCCATGACATCACGGTGCCTATGGGGGGTCTGCCTAATACTACAGGGTCTACCTATGGGGGTCTGCCTAATACTACAGGGTTGGCCTATGGGGGTTCCGCCTAATGCTACAGGGTCTGCCTAGGGGGGTCTGCCTTATACTACAGGGTCTGCCTTTGGGGGGTCTGCATTATACTACAGGGTCTGAATATGGGGGGTCTGCCTTATACTACAAGGTCTGCCTATGAGGGTGCTGACTTATACTACAGGGTCTGCCTATAGGGGTGCTGACTTATAGTACAGGGTCTGCCAATGGAGGTGCTCTCTTATACTACAGGGTCTGCCTCTGGAGGTGCTGCCTTATACTACAGGGTCTGCCTATAGTGGTGCTGCCTTATAGTACAGGGTCTGCCTATAGGAGTGCTGTCTTGTACTACAGGGTCTGCCTATAGGGGTGCTGCTTTATACTACAGGATCTGCCTGCGGGTGCTACTTTATACTACAGGGTCTACCTATGGGGTGCTGCCTTATATTACAGAGTCTGCCTATGGCTGCTGCCTTGTGCTATAGAGTCTTCCTATGGGGGGTGCTTTAAACAATTTAGAGTATGCCTATGGTAAGTGCATTATACTATATTGAGGACTATCTGGTACATTATACTATATTGAGGACTATCTGGTGCATTATACTATATTGAGGATGATCTGGTGCATTATACTATATGGAGGGTATCTAGAGGGGCATCATACAGTGTGGGGATTACAGTGTTGGAGCCATCAGTTTGGAGGCTACTAAGGGGTCAGTATACTGTGTACAAGAGAGTATCATGCTGTGTATAGGGAAGCTGTACAGGAGGCAGACTCTGGACATTATTAAATGTAAAGTGGGCACTTATTGTTAGATGGGAACTCAGGTTACTGTGACTATCAAAGGGGCACACAGGACAATATTACTTTCTAGGGGGCAAAATATGGGCACTGTTTTCTAGGGCACTTGCACCTGGCATTGCTATATTATAGAGGGGTGCCTTAGAATTTAGAGGGCACACAGAACCACACAGCAGTGTCAGTAATAGGGACACATACGGCAGCAATGGCTCAGTATTAGGGTATCAGGTGCAGTAATAGGGACACGTACGGCAGCAGCGGCTCAGTATTGGGGTATCAGGTGCAGTAATAGGGTCACATACGGCAGCAGCAGCTCAGTATTGGGGTATCAGGTTCAGTAATAGGGTCACATACAGCAGCAGCTGCTCAGTATTGGGGTATCAGGTGGAGTAATAGGGACACATACGGCAGCAGCGGCTCAGTATTGGGGTATCAGCAGGATGAGGAGTTTGTGCAGGTTGGCAATAGATGGTGATGTGGCTGGAATGTGAGAAGTGAAATGTGTCTTTGTTGTATTCTCTGCAGCCGAGTCATTGCTGGAAGAAGTTGTCATGTCGGTCTGGGCCAGATGGAAAAGATGGGAAAAGTGACGACTCCATCATAAAGAACATCAGCGGTAAGACATTATCTGTAACGGTGCTGTGATCTATGTTCTGTAGGGCTGGTATTTACCACTGACCATATGGCAGGAATATCCATGTTGGTCGTTATATAGAGATTATCATCAGTAACATTGCAGTCATCTGCTGAGGTTCTCCTCCACTATTAGGGCGCATCACCAAGTTGTAATCAAGGTTACCTGGTTAGGGGCCCACTCAGAAGCTTCGCCCCCCTGAGCCAAAACCCTACGCCTGCGGCACTTGATCCTGAAATTGCTCCAGCTGTACATGAACCCAAAACTGCTTTTGCAGCACCTGAACCTGAAACCTCTCTGGTAGTATGTGATCCGGAAACCGCTCTGGCGGTACGTGAACCCAAAAACTGCTTCAGCGGTACCTGAACCTTAAACAGCTCCAGTTGTATGTGAAATCGAAACCACACTTGCTGTACAGGTATTCTGAAGCTGCACCATTGGTACCTGTGCTTGTAATCACACTCCCAGTACCTCAAACCAATAACCACTCCAAGGGTACCTGTGCCTGAAACCCACACTTCCAGTACTTCTTCCAGCATCTGTCCCATCTGAACCAGTAGCTAAATCTGTACTATCAGTATACAGTTGTGTCTTGGACTCCTAGTCCATTTCTGTTGTCCTGACCCTTATGGTCAGCGGCCGCGGTAACGGGGTCTGTCCTGGAGTAGCACCTTGCATCCACCTGGGACCAAGTCTAATGCCACCATCAGGGGCTCTAGTAAAAACTCATGTGGGCATTTAGTTTTTGGTCCTCCAGCCCGTGACACAGAGGGTCTGATTCACATGTGTCACACCACCGTATCCAAAGGAACAGCTTATCCTGGCATATAAAAAACATTTATTACCACATTGTATTGTAAAGAGGTGCTACTAAACAACATAGTTCATAGACATGAATGGATCAGGCAAGATTTGAATTCGCCTGTTTGCCTAGATTTTCCTGGGAAATTTGAGTGTTAGACAAGGATTTCGTAACATATTACCAATATTCTTTCTCTGACTAGTTCTAACCGCAATATATCCTTTGCCTCTAAACATTTTATCTCTTACCTTCAGAGAAGCACTGTAACCATTGAAAGACTCATGACATTACCGAGAGGCAGAGACATCAAGATGTCTTTGCTAACACGAGAGGCTTACTGGATCTTCTGTCTTGGAACCTGTTTTCCTGCAGGGCTTAACACTCACAAAGAAATTATGTATTATTATTAGTGTGCACTCGTCGTTTTTTATTTTTATATGTTTTGTAACTATATGTTTAGAGAAAATAATGATAAATATTGTTTTTAATGTTGTGATTGGTAACATGTTTTCTATTGTCAATTTCATTGGTTGGTTTGTTATATAAATCATCCAAGTTGCTGGTGATATGTAGCCTTGAGAAAGGACACATTCTTGTGTTCGAAACACGTAGCTGCTACTTCTGTTCACAGTGGCGGATTGAGGTCAATCTAGGTGGTAGCCCAGTGCCCAGTGGTGTGGGGGGGGGCTCTGGGCTACCGCTCAGATTGACCTCGGCCGCCATCAAGGCATTACTGCCCTGACTGGCGTATGTGGCCCGGTGGACAGAGGGGACCTGCATCGGGCCCCGTCTCATCTGCTCACCTGGCCCATACCAGCGCTGCAGCAGTATAACGCACGTCAATAGTTAACAGCCACCAGCCAATCAGAGGCGGGCAGCTGATGTCAGCCACAGAGCGCACATCACCGTCAGCTGCATGGAGGGAGCTTCGCCACAGGAGCGTGGCCAGGTAAGAAGAACTTTTGATTTTTTTTTATTTATTGAGAGCAGCTATCCGGGGAGCCCAGGGCAGAATGCTGGACACACTGGGGGCTGAAATGCTGGACACTCTGGGGGCAGAAATGCTGGACAAACTGTTGGCAGAAATGCTGGACACACTGGGGGCAGAAATGCTGGACACACTGGGGGCAGAATGATGGAGACAGATGGGGCAGGACTGGAGACAGATGGGGCAGGACTGGAGACAGATGGGGCAGGATTGGAGACAGATGGGGCAGAATGGAGACAGATGGGGCAGGATTGGAGACAGATGGGGCAGGATTGGAGACAGATGGGGCAGGATTGGAGACAGATGGAGCAGAATAGAGACAGATAGGGCAGGATTGAAGACAGATGTGGCAGGATTGGAGACAGATGGGGCAGGATTGGAGACAGATAGGGCAGGATTGAAGACAGATGGGGCAGGATTGGAGACAGATGGGGCAGGATTGAAGACAGAAGAGGCAGGATTGGAGACAGATGGAGCAGGATTGGAGACAGATGGTGCAGAATGGAGACAGATGGGGCCGGATTGGAGACAGATGGGGCAAAATGGAGACATGGGGCAGGATTGGAGACAGATGGGGCAGGATTGAAGACAGATGGGGCAGGATTAGAGACAGATGGGGCAGGATTGGAGACAGATGGTGCAGAATCAAGACAGATGGGGCAGGATTGATGACAGATGGGGCAGGATTGGAGACAGATGGAGCAGAATGGAGACAAATAGGGCATGATTGAAGACAGATGGGGCAGGATTGAAGACAGAAGGGGCAGGATTGGAGACAGGTGGGGCAGAATTGAAGACAGATGGGGCAGAATGAAGACAGATGGGGCAGGATTGGAGACAGATGGTGCAGGATTGAAGACAGACGGAGTAGGATTGGGACAGATGGGGCAGGATTGAAGACAGATGGGGCAGAATGGAGACAGATGGGGCAGGATTGGAGACAGATGGGGCAGGATTGGAGAGAGATGGAGCAGAATGGAGACAGATGGTGCAAGATTGGAGACAGATGGGGCAGGATTGGAGACAGATGGGCAAAATAGAGACAGATGGGGCAGGATTGGAGACAGATGGGACAGAATGGAGACAGATGGGGCAGGATTGGAGACAGATGGGGCAAAATGTAGACATATGGGGCAGGATTGGAGACAAATGGGACAGAATGGAGACAGATTGGGCAGGTTTGAAGACAGATTGGGCAGGATTGGAGACAGATGGGGCAGGATTGGAGACAGATGGAGCAGAATGGAGACAGATGGGGCAGGATTGAAGACAGATGGGGCAGGATTGGAGACAGATGGGGCAGGATTGGAGACAGATGGGGCAGGATTGAAGACAGATGGGGCAGGATTGGAGACAGATGGGGCAGGAATGAAGATAGAAGGGGCAGGATTGGAGACAGATGTGGTAGGATTGAAGACAGATGGGTAGGATTGGAGACAGATGGGGCAGGATTGAAGACAGATGGGGCAGAGTGGAGACAGATGGGGCAGGATTAGAGACAGATGGAGCAGGATTGGAGACAAATGGAACCGAATGGAGACAGATAGGGTAGGATTGGAGACAGATGGGGCAAAATGGAGACATATGGGGCAGGATTGGAGACAGATGGGACAGAATGGAGACAGATGGGGCAGGATTGGAGACAGATGGGGCAGAATGAAGACAGATGGGGCAGGATTGGAGACAGATGGTGCAGGATTGAAGACAGATGGAGTAGGATTGGGACAGATGGGGCAGGATTGAAGAGAGATGGGGCAGATTGAAGACAGATGGGGCAGGATTGGAGACAGATGGGGCAGGATTGGAGACAGATGGAGCAGAATGGAGACAGATGGTGCAAGATTGGAGACAGATGGGGCATGATTGGAGACAGATGGGGCAAAATAGAGACAGATGGGGCAGGATTGGAGACAGATGGGACAGAATGGAGACAGATGGGGCAGGATTGAAGACAGATGGGGCAGGATTGGAGACAGATGGGGCAGGATTGGAGACAGATGGGGCAAAATGTAGACATATGGGGCAGGATTGGAGACAGATGGGACAGAATGGAGACAGATTGGGCAGGTTTGAAGACAGATTGGGCAGGATTGGAGACAGATGGGGCAAAATAGAGACAGATGGGGCAGGATTGGAGACAGATGGGACAGAATGGAGACAGATGGGGCAGGATTGAAGACAGATGGGGCAGGATTGGAGACAGATGGGGCAGGATTGGAGACAGATGGGGCAAAATGTAGACATATGGGGCAGGATTGGAGACAGATGGGACAGAATGGAGACAGATTGGGCAGGTTTGAAGACAGATTGGGCAGGATTGGAGACAGATGGGGCAGGATTGGAGACAGATGGGGCAGAATGGAGACAGATGGGGCAGGATTGAAGACAGATGGGGCAGGATTGGAGACAGATGGGGCAGGATTGGAAACAGATGGGGCAGGATTGAAGACAGATGGGGCAGGATTGGAGACAGATGGGGCAGGATTGAAGATAGAAGGGGCAGGATTGGAGACAGATGTGGCAGGATTGAAGACAGATGGGTAGGATTGGAGACAGATGGGGCAGGATTGAAGACAGATGGGGCAGAGTGGAGACAGATTGGGCAGGATTGGAGACAGATGGAGCAGGATTGGAGACAAATGGAACAGAATGGAGACAGATGGGGCAGGATTGGAGACAGATGGGGCAAAATGGAGACAGACGGGGCAGGATTGGAGACAGATGGGACAGAATGGAGACAGATGGGGCAGGATTGAAGACAGATGGGGCAGGATTGGAGACAGATGGGGCAGGATTGGAGACAGATGTGGCAAAATGGAGACAGATGGGGCAGGATTGGAGACAGATGGGACAGAATGGAGACAGATGGGGCAGGATTGAAGACAGATGGGGCAGGATTCGAGACAGATGTGGCAGGATTGAAGACAGATGGGCCAGGATTGGAGACATAAGGGGCAGAATGGAGATATGGGTCATGATTAGTGTTGAGCGATACCGTCCGATACTTGAAAGTATCGGTATCGGAAAGTATCGGCCGATACCAGCAAAGTATCGGATCCAATCCGATACCGATACCCGATACCAATACAAGTCAATGGGACTCAAGTATCGGACGGTATTCCTGATGGTTCTCAGGGTCTGAAGGAGAGGAAACTCTGGGATCATTTTAAAATGCCCGCGAGTCCAGCCTCCCGTGACGTCCCGGCTTGTGATTGGTTGCAGCGCGGTCAACCAATCACAAGCCGGGAGGCTGGACACGCGCGCATTTTAAAATGCCCGCGAGTCCAGCCTCCCGTGATGTCCCGGCTTGTGATTGGTTGCGGCGCGGTCAACCAATCACAAGCCGGGAGGCTGGACACGCGCGCATTTTAAAATGCCCGCGAGTCCAGCCTCCCGTGACGTCCCGGCTTGTGATTGGTTGCGGCGCGGTCAACCAATCACAAGCCGGGATGTCACGGGAGGCTGGACTCGCGGGCATTTTAAAATGCGCGCGTGTCCAGCCTCCCGTGACGTCACGGCTTGTGATTGGTTGCGTCGCCCATGTGACTGCGACGCAACCAATCACAAAGCCGGGACGTAATTTTAAAATCCTTAAGGACCTGAAATTACGTCACGGCTTGCTGTGATTGGTTGCGTCGCCGCCACATGGGCGGCACGCGACCAATCACAAGCCGGGATTTCATGTAAGGAAAGAAAAGCGCGAATTTTAAACAAAGAAAGCTGCCGCTTCCCTCGGTAAGGTGCAGGCTGCGTCGGAGAGGTGAGTATAGCAATATTTTTTATTTTAATTCTCTCTTTTACACATTTTTACATTAATGTTGTTTCGATACCGATACCCGATACCACAAAAGTATCGGATCTCGGTATCGGAATTCCGATACCCGCAAGTATCGGCCGATACCCGATACTTGCGGTATCGGAATGCTCAACACTAGTCATGATTATGATTAAAGACATGGGGGACAGGACTGGAAACAGATCGGGCGGGATGGATACGATGGAGACAGATGGGGCAGGAAGAAGAGATTATATGGGGCAGAATGGATACACATGAGGGTAGAATGGGAGAACATATGGCTGAAGCCAGGAATGAGACACATGGGGGCCAGGATGGAGGATATTATTACCATAATGGCTTATTAAGGGATATTATTACTGCAGTGATGTGTTTATTTTACTTTTTGAGTATACTGTTTTAAATGGGGGCAGTCCTGTTACTGTGTAGAATGATACTATGTCGCCTCTTTTTCTTCATGTGGTGTAATGTAGAAGTTGGGAAAAATTAAGTAATGTGTTCTGCAAGCGGAGGTCGAGATAACTGTGTTATTTCCTGCAGGGAGGAGCCCTGGCTGGAAGAAGTGATGGCGATCTGTGCTGGGTGAAAGATGAAAGATGAAGGACTTCAACTAGAGATGTCACTGGGGAGTCAGTGTGTTACCTACACACTGACACTATACACTGTATACTATATACAGAGGTCCTGTGTATAATGTCACCAGTGATCACTGTATTACTTATACATTATATACAGAGCTCCTGTGTATAATATCACCAGTGATCGCTGTACTACACAGACACTGCATACTAAGTACAGATCACCTGTGTATAATGGCACTTATGGTGATAGTATTGTGTTTTTTCTTTTATTACTGATCAGTATTGTATTATTTAGTTACTATGTGGTGGTAATATGTGGTCTGGACATGATGTGGTGGTATTTGTCCCTTGTATGTGCTATTTGGTCACTTTGTGGTGGTAATACGTGGTCTGGTCATGGTGCGATGGTATTTGTTCCTTGTATGTGATATTATTTGGTCACTGGTGGTAATATGTGGTCTGGTCATGGTGTGTTGATATTTGTTCCTTGTATGTGATATCATTTGGTCACTAGTGGTAATATGTGGTCTGGTCACGGTGTTGTGGTATTTGTTCCTTGTATGTGATATTATTGGTCATTTTAAAAATTTAAAAATAAATAAAAATATACCAAAATTGTATTGCATATTGTAACAAATATTTAATAGGTTACAGTAGAGTAGGGCCTGGCCAAAAGTGTCTACTGTGTTATGGTGGAGGCTTAAAAAATATTTTGGCCAAAACAAAAGCTGCTGGCTATATGTGTAATCTGGTGATGGGAATTGTTATTGTGTGGTAGGTGAGAAGTGAAGTTTCACTCAGCAACTATTTTTCTGGAATAATCTGGTTCAGGTATATGATGACCCCGTCGCATGACCCCGTCGCATGACCGGGGGGGCCACAGAGTCTGAACAGCTCAGGGCCCTGGCTAGCCTAAATCCACCCCTGTCTGTTCATCTGAACTATTTCATCATGACTCTTTTATAAAAATAATTTAATAAATTTTGGATCTTTTTGGAAGCTGGAGCAAAATGTTTTCTTCATCTCAAGTAGATGTGGATGGCAAGAGCACAGTTTGTTTTGTTTTACTGCCAATGCAGCTTTTAGGAAATACTTTTAAAATGAGACAAAACCTTTAAAAAATTATTTTGATGCACAGGGATAAAAAGCAAAGTGATGTCACTATACACGGATATACACACTGGTGTCCCTACAGGGGGAAAATCTGTAATATCTTTACACAGGTAAAACAAACATGAAAAATTAGTGATATCTCTGCACTGAGGTAATAAAAATAATAATGTCACAGTACCTGGATAATGACCAATATAAAGTAACTTTACAGGAATAAAGTTACATTACAGGAATAATGTTACATTACAATGCAGAGGTAATAACTACTGTGAAATCATGAGACAGAGAAATTGCACTGTATTAGCTAATGCACACAGTGATTTGCTATAATTTATCAAAAATATATATATTCAAAATTGTAAGGATTCTTAAATAAATTTGCAACTTTATTAATTGAAGAACACATTAAAAGATGAAAACATTTAAATGTACACTGAGTACAGAACACTCAAAAGTTATAGTCACGATAGACAAAAATAGCCACGATGATTCCAGCATTTAATGAACTAATACAAGGTCAATAGCAATGTACAGTATAATGTAATATTACAAAGTAAAGTGCATGAATACAAAGAATACTGTTTAGAATCAGTGAATATGAACAACATAACATAACGTACAAAAGTACAAGTACAATCCAAGTATAAAAGAAGACAAGGCTATGGAAAAACTCACTGCAGGGCTGGGGTCCTGGGTTCAAATCCCACCAAGAACAACATCTGCCAGGAGTTTGTATGTTCTCCCTGTGTTTGCTTGGGTTTCCTCTGGGTTCTCCGGTTTCCTCCCACACTCCAAAGACATAGTGATAGGGAATCTAGATTGTGAGCCCCATTGAGGACATTGATGATAATGTATATAAAGTGCTGCAAAATAAGATAGCTCTATGTAAGCAAAAGCTTAATAATAATAATAATAATAATAATAATAATAAATGTAACAAACCCACAAAGGGGCTATGAAAAATATAACAAACACTGTTGTGTGCGCATAACTTGGACTTAGTGGTGGGATCAAGAGGTAGAATGGGCATGGGCTAGCATTGGTATTGATCATGCATTAGCTCTATATAGGCTGGGATTATATCACTTTGTCTGGCAAAAGGCAGAGTGACAAATGACAGGTAATGTAGATGGAAACACCATGTGTGACTTGAGATTCAGTGAAGAGGTATTTGGAAAACCTTTAACAAATTCCTGTGTGAATTGGTGTGAGTTGCTGAACTGGGAATAGCTATATTCACAAGGGGTTAATTTAGGGTGGGGGCTCATAATCAAGGGTTTATAAGGGGCAGCTGGTTGGGGCTGAAGTCCTTTTTGGAAGTGCATTGAACAGCAAGGTGGATTGCAGCTGAGGGGAAAAAGAAAAAAAAATCTATTTAAATCTTAAGCATAGCGAGTGTGACCTGAGCGTAAGTGCAAACGGTGGTAAGTGTGACTTGTGATTCAGTGATTTTGGATTCAGGGAGTTTCCAAGGGAGGAATTACTGAATTGCTGTCTGTATTTTATTAATACTTTACATTTACTTTTTACTTAACTTTTCTGTCTGGTGCAATCCCCATTAGGAAATGTGCTCCACTATTGTTAATGCCATCCAGTGCACATCTTGCCACATGTATGCAGTCCTTGATCAGGCGGTTGAGGGTGCATACTGTTGTGCGAGATGTGAGCACGTTGTGCATTTGGAAGCCCAGATTCTGAATCTAAATGTGCAGCTGGCAACACTGAGATCCATAGACAATATGGAAAGAAGTCTTCAGCTAATTGAGCAGTTGCTCAATTGGATAGATGAGGGGGGAATGGTAGGATGGAGCTGCAGGAGAGTGAGGCAGCAAGCTGGGTGTCAGTTAGAAGGCCGGGTAGAGGGAAGAGTGCCAGGGAGGCTAGTCCTTATCTGTCACACCCCAATAAGTTTGCTAAGTTGGCAGATGAGGGGGGTGCCAGTACAGGGGGTAGCACTGCTGCAGCCAGGCATGTCCTCTGAAAGCCAGAGGAGTGACTGCTCCAGTAAGGAGGGAAATAGGAGAACAGGGCAGGCCAGACAGGTGCTGGTAGTGGGGGACTCAATTATTAGGGGAACAGATAGGGCAATCTGTCACAAAGACAGGGATCGTCGGGCAGTGTGCTGCCTACCTGAAGCTCTCACCCAACACATTGCTGATCAGGTTGACAGATTACTGGGAGGGGCTGGTGAGGACCCAGCGGTCATGGTGCACTTTGGCACAAATGACAAAGTTAGAGGTAGGTGGAAGGTCCTTAAAAACGATTTCAGGGAATTAGGCTGCAAGCTGAAAGCAAGGACCTCCAATGTGTTCTTTTCCAAAATACTGCCTGTACCACGTGCCATGCCAGAGAGGCAACAGGAGATTAGGGAGGTTAATAAGTGGCTCAAGAATTGGTGTAGGAAGGAGGGGTTTGGGTTCCAGCAGAACTGGGCCGACTTCTCAGTTGGCTACAGGTTCTACGCTAGGGACGGGCTGCACCTCAATGGGGAAGGTGCAGCTGTGCTGGGGAGAAAATGACTAGAAGGTTGGAGGAGTGTTTAAACTAGGGATTGGGGGGGAGGGTATTCAATTTATAGGAGGGGAAGATAGTGCAGATAGAGACCTGGGCACAAATAAGGAAGTTGGGGGTGGCAGTGGCATGGGGGGGTGGGGTTAGAACAGTTAATAATTTAAGAAAGAATAGAGGTACAGAGAGGAACATCAAGTGTATGTATACTAATGCCAGAAGCCTCGCCAACAAAATGGACGAATTAGAATTAATGTTGTTGGAGCATAATTATGACATGGTGGGGATATCTGAGACGTGGCTGGATGAGAGCCATGACTGGGCTGTTAACCTGCAGGGCTATAGTTTGTTCAGAAATGACCAAATGGATAAGCGAGGGGGAGGTGTGCATCTATATGTGAAATCATCCTTAAAACCCATCCAGCGTGATAATATAGGTGAATCTAATGAAAATGTAGAGTCCCTGTGGGTGGAGATAAGGGGAGGGGGAAAAATAATAAATTACTGATAGGGGTTTGTTATAAGTCACCAAAAATAATGGAAGCAATGGAGAAAATCCTCATAAAGCAAATAGATGAAGCTGCGACTCAAGGAGAAGTCATTATTATGGGGGACCTCAACTACCCTGAAATAGATTGGGGAACAGAAACCTGCAGTTCCAGCGAAGGTAATCGGTGTTTTACAACTATGAGAGACAATTACCTTTCACAACTGGTTTAGGACCCAACAAGAAGGGGGGCACTGCTAGACCTAATATTAACCAACAGGCCAGACCGCATATCAAATATAAGGGTTGGGGGTCACTTGGGGAATAGTGATCA
This sequence comes from Ranitomeya variabilis, assembly GCF_051348905.1. Classification (NCBI taxonomy): domain Eukaryota; kingdom Metazoa; phylum Chordata; class Amphibia; order Anura; family Dendrobatidae; genus Ranitomeya; species Ranitomeya variabilis. Next base: position 447,882,530 of record NC_135237.1, on the reverse strand, counting down.
CAAAATAATAAGTTTTCATGTATCCTTTAATAAGATGGGTAGTAGGGGGGTTACAAGGACACTAACTTCAGGAGGGCAAATTTCCAACGGATGAGAGAGGATCTTGGTGCAATTAACTGGGACGATATCCTGAGACATAAAAATACACAAAGAAAATGGGAGATATTTATTAGCATCCTGGATAGGACATGTGCACAGTATATACCGTATGGGAATAAACATACTAGAAATAGGAGGAAACCAATATGGCTAAATAGAGCTGTAAGGGGCGCAATAAGTGACAAAAAGAAAGCATTTAGAGAATTAAAGGAAGTAGGTAGTGATGAGGCAGTAAATAAATACAAAATATTAAATAAATTCTGTAAAAAGCAAATCAAGGCAGCAAAGATTGAGACAGAGAGACTCATTGCCAGAGAGAGTAAAAATAATCCCAAAATATTCTTTAACTACATAAATAGTAAGAAACTAAAAAATGAAAGTGTTGGCCCCCTTAAAAATAGTCTGGGTGAAATGGTGGATGAGGAAAAACCCAATATGCTAAATGACTTTTTTTCATCAGTATTTACACAAGAAAATTCCATGGCAGACAATATGATCAGTGATAACAAAAATTCCCCATTAAATGTCACCTGCTTAACCCAGCAGGAAGTACGGCGGCGTCTAAAAATCACTAAAATTGACAAATCAATTGGGATCCACCCCTGAGTACTGCAGGAATTAAGTACAGTAATTGATAGACCATTATTTTTTATCTTTAAAGACTCCATAATATCAGAGTCTGTACCACAGGCCTGGCGTATAGCAAATGTGGTGCCAATATTCAAAAAGGGGACAAAAACTGAAATCGGAAATTATAGACCAGTAAGCTTAACCTTTACTGTGGGTAAAATCCTGGAGGGTATTCTAAGAGATGCTATGCTGAAGTGTCTGAAGAGGAATGACCTCATGACCCAGTATCAGCACGGATTTACTAGGGACTGTTCCAGTCAGACTAATCTGATCAGTTTCTATGAAGAGGTAAGTTCCGGACTGGACCACCCAGTGGACGTAGTGTGTATGGACTTTTCAAAAGCTTTTGATACGGTGCCACAGAAAAGGTTGATACATAAAATGAGAATAATGGGGATAGGGGAAAATAATATGTGTAAGTGGGTTAAGAGCTGGCTCAGTGATAGGAAACAAAGGGTGGTTATTAATGGAGCACACTCAGACTGGGTCGCGGTTAGCAGTGGGGTATGGGTGGATGACAAACTCATATTCAGTGGCCAGTGTCAGGCAGCTAAATAAAATAATGGGATGCATTAAAAGAGGCATAGATGCTCATGAGGAGAACATAATTTTACCTCTATACAAGTCACTAGTTCGACCACACTTAGAATACCGTGCACAGTTCTGGTCTCCGGTGTATAAGAAAGACATAGCTGAACTAGAGCGGGTGCAGAGAAGAGTGACCAAGGTTATTAGAGGACTGGGGGGTCTGCAATACCAAGATAGGTTATTACACTAGGGGCTATTTAGTTTGGAAAAATGAAGGCTAAGGGGTGATCTTATTTTAAGGTATAAATATATGAGGGGACAGTACAAAGACCTTTCTGATGATCTTTTTAATCATAGACCTGAGACAGGGACAAGGGGGCATCCTCTGCGTCTGGAGGAAAGAAGGTTTAAGCATAATAACAGACACGGATTCTTTACTGTAAGAGCAGTGAGACTATGGAACTCTCTGCCGTATGATGTTGTAATGAGTGATTCATTACTTAAATTTAAGAGGGGACTGGATACCTTTCTGGAAAAGTATAATGTTAAAGGGTATATACACTAGATTCCTTGTTAGGGTGTTGATCCAGGGAACTAGTCTGACTGCCGTATGTGGAGTCAGGAAGGAATTTTTTTCCCCAATGTGGAGCTTACTCTTTGCCACATGGTTTTTTTTGCCTTCCTTTGGAACAACATGTTAGGGCATGTTAGGTTAGGCTATGGGTTGAACTAGATGGACTTAAAGTCTTCCTTCAACCTTAATAACTATGTTACTATGTTACCAGTGTCATGTCAGCTGCCATTTAGAAACACAAAAAGTCTTAAAGATGTTCTCATGCATTGTGAATCTAATTCCCCGATAAAAAATGGACTTGAGAAATATGCATGGATTACAGATACCAATTTAATCACAAGCACTTTCAGATAGGTTCTATCAACCACATGGCAAAATGCCTTATATCTTTTCCAAAAAGCTTTATTGGGTTTTTCAAAATTATTAACCAGGAGAGGAATAGGGAGGGAAGGGGCGGGGGGTGAGGGGGAGGGTAAGGATAGTGGGAAGTGGGGGGGGAAATACAACACATAAAACTGTGAAGATATTAACATTTCGAAATATAGTAAAGCAAGGGAGGCAGCCCTTGAAAAGAACCGTCTTATGTTGACAACTAAAGCAACTTTGTCACATTGGTGGAAAATAAATTGGCAACAGTAAGCCTATTAAAACAAGGGATCTTAGGCAAGTGAAGAACCTAAATATAGTTAGTACTTTACAAGGTCAGAGGTTGACAGGGGTAGAACAGGAGAGAAGAAAGAAAATCCTGGACTAGTCTGTGAGCAGACCACAACAGGATTAGGAGAATAAGCATTTTTTGTTTCAGGTGAAGCTGAAGCTAGAGTTAGTTCCTGTGATATATCTCCTAAAGAATTGCCAATAGGGCAATATAGCTATATAGCTGAAGTTGTCCAGATGGGACAGAAGCAGACAGAAAATAAACCTGGAGAAGAAAATCAACAGGAATCCCGAGTGTTCAGGGGGGGTAATATTGTTCCCATTTATTCCATTTTTGGTAAAATTTACCAAACTCATTATTGAATAGGGCAAATTTAAGCTTGAGTTCTCTGTGCTGCATCATCAGCTTGACAACAAAGGCTATGTTGGGGAGAGTATTTTTTCTCCAGTTATAGGCAATGCAGTTTTTGGCTACCATACATAAGTGCAAGATTATGTGCACCAAGGATCTGTCAATGAGATTGGTGTCTAAAGAGAGAAGGGCTAGTTGTGCAGAAAGGGTGAAGGGAGATCCTATCAGATTAGAAATGATTGAGGAGATCTCTGACCAAAAAAGGGCTACAGTGGAACAATTCCAAAAGATGTGCAGTAGGTCTCCTCTCTGGCCACAGTCTCTCCAGCAAAGAGGGGAGTTAGATGGGTTGATGTGTGATAGTCTTGCTGGGGTGTAGTACCATCTGGAGTACACTTTAAAGTGTGACTCCAGGAGAGACATGGAGATAGTTGATTGGTATGATGCGGAGAAAGCTTCTTCCCAATCATCTGTGGAGACGTAATAATTGAGGGATATCTCCCACGTTATAAGGAAAGCGTTTTTAACGAGAGCGGAGTCTTTGTTGAAGCTATCATAGATGAACTTATGGCTCCAAAAAATTGAGTGGTTCGGATTAGTGAGAATTTTTAAAGAGGGTTCAGAGAATTTCAATTTGAGATCTAGGAAAAGTTTTAAATTCTCCATCAGTATTATATAGTCTAAGAAAGAAGATGAGGGAACGTTAAATTTGTTTTTAAGGTGGCTAAAGTCTAGGAATTTAGACCCAGTGGAAATATCCCCGAGAGTTTGGATTTTTAGGTCAGCCCATAGGGGGGTAACTCTTGATTTAGAATTGAATAGATGAAGGATAGGGATAGTTTGTGTTGTAGGGGTTCATTATGGCTACGTTCCCTAGTTTTTGAGATTTTGGACCACGTAAGGGAGATCGCTTGGAATATTGGGTGAGTCTGGGTTTTGTGGGAGGAACTAGCTATGGCCTTGAAAATTAGGAGCTTAATTTCCTCCTCTAAGTCGAGCCAGGCTGGTACATTTAGATCTGAGAGCCAAGAAGAGCTCTGTTTTAACAGGAGCGTATGATAATGAGCGTTGATATTCGGGAGGTTCATTCCTCCATGTACTCTTTTTTTATAAAGAGATCTGGTATTTATTCTTGGTTTTTTATTGTTCCAGATGAAATTGTTCAGTCGTGTTTGAATCGCTGTCAGGGAAGACACAGGTATGGGAAGAGGAATACACCTGAGGATATACAAAATTTTTGGAAGTGTGAACATCTTAATTGTTAAATTTCTCCCCCACCAGGATAGGTCACTATCATTGAAGATGATGTTATCTTTTATAATTAACTCGTTGAGTTTTTTCAAATTCGATGAAACTGTTTTATCTAAGTTTTTGTTTATGATGATTCCTAGGTAGGGAAATTCCTCGCTACACCAATTGAATGAGATTATATTCTTCAAATAGTTGATGTCTTTTTTATTGACATGAATGGGTAGGATATTTGATTTTAAATTATTAATCTTGAATTTGGAAAGGCCTGCAAATTGTTCCAGTTCTTTGAGAGTTTCTAATGTGGAGGTTACTGGGTTGGTAAGGGTTAAAATGATATCGTCAGCAAATAAGCTGAGTTTGTGGTGGCGTTTTTTGGAGATTATGCCCGAGATGTTGGAGTTTTGCCTAATACGTTCTACCAGAGGCTCCAGGGCCAGGTTGAAGAGCAATGGGGAGAGGGGGCATCCCTGTCTCGTACCGTTATTGATTTCGAATCTGTCTGAAATATGGTTATTACAGATGATTCTGGCAGTGGGACCTTTGTATAGTGACATAAACGTGGAAGTGAGGTTATTGCTAAAACCAAATTTGAAAAGGGCCTGTTCGAGGAAACTCCAGTCAATGCGGTCGAAGGCCTTTTCTGCATCAAGTGATATGAAGACTGTTGGGGTTTTGGATAGATTGATGAGTTTAATAGAGTTTAGGATCCTTCTAGTGGCATCGGCTGGTTGTCTATTTTTTATGAAGCCCATTTGATCATTCGCTATCAATTTAGGAAGAAAGAGACTGAGTCTGTTGGCTAGTACTTTAGACAATATTTTTAAATCAGAGTTTAAAAGGGATATTGGTCTATAATTACTGGGAGAGGTGGGATCTTCTGACTGCTTGGGAATGTGGACAATGGATGCCTCCAACATCTCTACTGGAAAGGAGCCCGATTTGGTGACGTAGTTGAAGAGTTGTACAAGATGGGGAGCTAAGTTTTTCCCAAATGTTTTATAATATGCGTTGTTAAATCCGTCTGGTCCAGGGGATTTTTGAACTTTGAGGTGGTTGATAACTTCCTCAACCTCTAGGGAGGAGAAAGGGGCTGATAAAGTTTCTACTTCCTCTTTCGATAGAGAAGGGAGATTGATGCTAGCGAGGAAGGTTTTTATGTCCGATTCTTTTTGAGGGGGGGAGGAGGGGTCTGAGTTTAAATTATAGAGTTTGGAGTAAAATTTCGAAAATTCATTAGCTATTTCCTGGGGATGAGATAAAATAGTGTTGTCTGTTAGGGATGAAATTCTATTTATTTTGCGGTGGATTCTGAGTTTTTTTATTCTATTGGCCATATACCTAGTGGGTTTGTTTAGGGAGGAATATACCTTATACTTAGATGAATTAAGGGCTGCTTTGTATGGGGAGAAGAGGAGAGAGCTTAAGTCCTGCCTAAGGGAGTTTAGGTCAGATTGGATTTTAGGAGAGGGAGAGGGGAGACTTATTAAGATATTTTCCAGATCTCGTATATCTCTCTGAAACTTTTGTACTTTTTCCCTCTTTTCCTTTTTTATTTTCGTAGAAATATTTATTAAAGTGCCTCTAATAACCGCCTTGTGGGCACACCAGTTGATTGATGGGTTGGTGACTTCAGGGGGGTTTTCCTTAAAGAAGTTAATTATGGCGTTTTGGACCGTAACCATGTGAATGGGGTCGTGGATGATAGAGGAACTGCATTTCCACATTTTAGTGTTTTTTAGGGAAGGTCCAATGGAAATTTCTCCGATGACTGGGGAATGGTCTGACAAAGTCCTGTCTCCAATACTTATCTTTTTTAATTTCTCGAGAGAGAAAATGTCAGATATCGTCAGGTCAATCCTGGCTGCTGATTGGTGAGTTGAAGAATAATGGGTATATTCTCTAGATGTTGAATTGAGACATCTAAAGGTGTCGTACAGCTCATTCTTATCCAACCACCAATTCAGGTCCGCTGAGGTTGGTCTGAAGCCAGAAGAGGAGTCCATTGATCTATCTGGGGTGGAGTTAAAATCACCCAGAAAAATGAGATTTCCCCTTTTTACCCTGTTGACCTTCCCCAGGAGTTTAGACAGGAATTAAACCTTGTTTTTGTTAGGGGTGTATGTATTGACCAAAGTGCACACTTGGCCGTTAATACTGCATACCAATATATGGTATCTGCCTTTAGTGCCGATATGTTCTTCGAGGAACTCGAATGGGACCGTATTTCTGATCAGGGTGATCACCCCCGCTTTTTTGCTAGTATCGCAGGCTTCAAAAACATGGGAGAAGTTGCGATGGCCAAAGTAGGGGTGATTGCCCACCAGAAATTTCGACTCCTGGATACAAGCAATGTCTGCCTGCAGTTTGATCAATTCTCTCCATAATGCATGTCTTTTTTGGGGACTGTTTAATCCTCTGACATTATAAGATACAACTTTGAATGACATTTTATTACAATTTAACAATTTGAACACAATTTGAACACAAGAGGCTTAGGGTTATTGTAACTTGAAAAAGAAAAAGCCTGTAAGGAGATAACTGTGGTAAAGGCACGAGAATTGTTATGTGGCTTTACCCTGGGGGTTTTCTTGAGTCAGCCGGAGCCGAGTAGGTACCTAAAGAAGAAAGAGCTATACCGGTAGGTCAACCAAGCTACCTGGAAGAAAGAAAGAAGGGGGTTAATACAGATGGACGGGAATAGGGGATATATCCCAAAGTAGATCAAAAGAAGGGAGACCCCTAACAATGTAAAATAGAATTATCCATATGTTGGATAAGTGGTTATTCAACGATTCAAAGATTTGACGAAGTTCATGCCTTCTTCGACAGAAAAGATCGGGATTGTTTTACCTCGATGGGAGATTAAAAGTTTCAGTGGGAAACCCCATTTGTAATTGACACCTTTGTCGCGTAAGGCCGTTGTGACTGGCCTAAATTCCCTGCGACCATCCAAGGTGTCTTTAGAAAAGTCAGGGAAGACTTTAAGGTCCTTGAAGGGTTCCGGGAAGGATTTCCTATCTCTCAGGTATGAAAGTATAGCTTCCTTTGTTTTGAAGAAATGAAGTTTAAGTATAGTGTCCCTTGGGAGTTCTGCGGGGACTTTGGGAGGTTTGGGCAGCCGATGGGCCCTATCAATTGTCAAGTCCAAGTCTGAGAAGTCCGGCAAGGCAGATTTGAATATGTCCTTGAGGTGTGATGATAGCTGGTCTTGGGGGACATGTTCTGGAATGCCCCGTATTTTCAGGTTATTCCTCCTGCTTCTGTCCTCGAGGTCAGCCAGCTTAAAACGCAGGTTTCTCATCTCCATATTGACCCAGTCTAGTTCATCGAAGGAGATTGATGACCTATGCTCGAGCTTGTTAATTCTCTCCTCGTGCTTAGTTAATTGACTATCAATTTTGTCCAGTTTGTCACAGTATTTTTGGAAATTGCTTTCCATTTCCGTTTTTATACTTTTAACCACTGAATTTAGTCTATCGTCCATTTTGGCCGTTATTTTGTTAACTAGGTCATCAGAGTCTGGCAGTTTTGGGCCAGCTTGGAGGGCAGGGTTATCATATTTGGCTTTACTCTTCAGGGGGGTTTGGTTAGGTGAGGTGTCACTAGAGTCAGCCTCCTCCTCCGAGTAGTCTCCAGTAGAGATGTACTTTTCACTTGTTGCTCCTGGGTTCAATCTTTTTAGACTGGAGGATGAGTCCATCTTACTGGGGGAGGATTTCCTGATTGGAGATGTGTTATGATCCTAGTGGCAAGGATCGCAGGTCGGACTAGCTAAGTAACTGAACAGACTACTAGCTCTGGGGAAGTGGTAACTAGATTGACCGCAACCTGATCCTATCCACAAACAACTATAGGCAGCCGTGGAACGTTACCTAAAAATCCTAGACGTCTCGTCACGGCCTGAGAAACTGACTATTCCTGGAGGGAAAGTAAGTCCTCACTTGCCTCAGTGGAATGACCCAAAGATATAGAATAGCCCCCCACAAATAATAACGGTGAGTTAAGGGGAAAGCACAAACACAGAGATGAAATCAGATTTAGCAAATGAGGCCCGCTAATACTAGATAGCAGAAAATAGGAAGGAAACTGTGCGGTCAATAAAAAACCCTATTCAAAATATCCATGCAGAGATTGCTCGAGCCCCCGCACCAACTAACGGTGCGGGGGAAGCAACTCCGTACCCCAGAGCTTACCAGCAAAAAGAAATCACATGTTAGCAAGCTGGACTAGACTCATCATACACAGAAATCATATTGCAGGCAGATGAGCAAAAAATATTCAAACAGAACTTAGCTTATCCTGAAGAGGCAGAAAACGAGATAATCAGGAGTAATCAGAATAGCACTGAATACATTGACAGCCGGCAACAAGTGGAAGTGAAGCAGAGCTAAATAGGAGCCTCCCTGGTGAATAACGAGGCAGCTGATCCAGCAGACCCGCAGGATAATAAACCAAACCACCAGGGGGAGCCAAAAAACCAAAGTCACACAATACCATCTGTGACCACAAGAGGGAGCCTGAAAACGGAGTTCACAACAGAGATGTAGTAAAAGACTCAAATTCCAATAAGTTAGGTTGATCTCTCCTAGGAGACCTTGATCTCCGTCTGGGGGAGGGGAGGGTATTGTGTCTAGATCTTTCTTGGTCCCTGCGACCTTGGGTTTTTTCCTGTTTTTGACTAAACTGGGATCTCATAGAGGAGGTAGGGACTACTTTCCCTTTGGACTTTAAATTGCTCATGGTGGCTACAAGTATGCGCTAGTGAGCTGGTGGAGTGAGGAATGGTGAGAGGAGCAAGTGAGGAGAAGATACTCTTCAAAATTATGGATTGGAGAGATTAGTAACCTTTTACTGTCTGTTTCTGCGAGCTATTGCCTGCTCCTTATATTGATAGGACAGTATGATGATGTTAGGATAGAAGTGCCTGTACAGAGCGTCCGGAACTACTTCCTAGAGATAGGTATAATGGGTGCAGGAGGGCATACAGTTCGTTTTATAATGTGATGTTTATGTTCCTTTTTCCTTATTCCAGGACAGTTTTTGTGCAGATAGTATGAGGGCAATGTAGTGAAGTTAATAAACTTTCAGTTTTTTGAGTGCAGTGGTCCGGCTTAAAATCTATTGTTCTCTGTTATCAGCTTCTTATGCAGGGAAGCAAGATGGAGCCTGCGGATTGATATACATTCAAGCAGCTGGAACTTCTTCCTATATATGAGTATATAGGGTGCTGGGGATACTCTTATGAATTTTGTGATTAAGCAATTTCCCCCAAATCTATTGTATTTGAAGTACAGGTGGAGATTGCCTCCGGGACTTTCCCCCCCTAAAACCGTGATTTTAGTGGTAAGATCAGAGCTGCTGGGGGGCTATTTTCTGTTGTTAAGTCCCTTATATCGGTAAATGTGGGGTTTGCAGGGAAGCAAGATGGCGCCTGCGTATTGATATGCTTTCCGGCGGCCGGAACTTCTTCCTATAAATGAATATATTGGGTGCAGGGGATACCCTTATAAATTTCGTAATTACAAAGTTTCCCCCAAGTCTATTGCGTTAGAGGTACATGTGGAAAATCGTTCCCCCCTAAAACCGCGAGTTTAGCGGTAAGTTCAGTGCTGCTGGGGGAACTATTTTCTGTTATTAGGTCCCTTCTGTCGGCTAACGTGGGGCTGGAGGTTCAGAGACGGGGAAACTAACCTCTCTGTTCTGTGCCGGGATCTCCCGCAGGGACCGGAGCTGCAGCGGTGAGATGAGCAGGCCAGTGGGCGGTCTCCTTCAGCTCTCTTGCAGAGCCGCTGTCAGCTGGTGTCTCGGCGAGGAGGTCCGGGACCGGAAGTCTTCAGGCGTCGGCGTCAGGCAGTCTGCGGTGGTCTGCGGCGGTGATGATCTTCAGTGAGCGGCGCCTCCGAAGCACCGCTCAGGCCACTTGTAGCTGTCGGCTGTGGAGGGCAGAGCCCCTGCTGCGCCGCTCACCAGGGGGTGTCTTGAGCTGCGGTCCGCAGCCTGCTGCAAGTCCTGTAGCACCCGGCTATGTTTTTTATGTCTGCCTTCTAGGGGCTGACGGCCAGGGAATTTTGCTGCTTGTGCTTTGTAGATCTTCTTAGAAGAGAGGGGGGTTATATTCCAGGTTGTTGTTCTGTCCCAGGAGGGATGAGGCAGAGAAGGGGGAATCTTCCTGTTCACCGCATGGACGGCTCTTCCTGCTTGCAGGCTTCAGGGCCCAGCCTAGCAGGCACCGATTTGGAGCCAGGGAAAAAACAAAATATGCAAAATCCCTGGATGGAGGGCTTCACAAGTGTATCAGGGATTAATAAGAGGGGATTTTGTGGCAAGGGGTCTTCTTAATTTGCGTTGGAAGTAGCTTTTTTGGGATTTTTCCCCAGGAGCTCCCTCTTCACGTGTGCTTCTTCATCAGCACCGAAGCCACGCCCCCAAAATGCCTTACATCTTGAAGAAAATGATAGGTAAAGCTATAAGAAGCATTCAAACATGTTTTAGAGAGCACTTTAGGTTCTGGTATATGATCAGCTAGGTTAAAGGGAATCTGTCAGCAGCTTTTTGTTACATCATCTGAGAGCTGCATGATGTAGTGAAAAAGACCCTGATTCCAACAATCTATCATTTAGTCTACTGAGGGCAGCAGAACTGACACAATCTGAGTTTTTAGATTCAGTAATGCAGCAGAGCTGAGAAAACTAAAAACTAACCCCTCCCACATCAGGCTATATATGTACATCGTCAGTTAGCTACTTATTAAAGGAGTGGGCAAAGTCGGACTCGTAAGCACATGCCAACTATTCACAGCAATGATAATCACCAGGTGATAAAACCTTTAGTGTAAATAAACAACAGCACACAGCTTATCATGTCACATATCATTGAATTATGTCCTCTTGCTGTCCTCAGAAGTCCTCAGGTTTGCTGGAATTAAAATTGCAGATATGCTCCCTTGAGGTGACTGATGATACATGTATTTATCTGTTATATGCTATTCTTCCTTCAAATATACCATTGTGTTTTTAAACAGGAAAACCGAGTTGCTTAGTGGTGACATGTATTGCCCCCTATTTGGCAGGTTCATTCATTACAGTAATTAAGCAAACATAATTAAATAACGTCAATAAGGAGATACCTACTACAAAGGCCAGGTAAAGCTTATGTGAAGCAAAGGGTTGTCGGTTCTAGCCTCCTGATCCCCTACCTGCTTTTATGTTTTCATTACAATGGAATAAAGGAAGGGTTCTTAGTGAGTGCCCTCTCTATCTCACAGATTTTCTTTAAAAAAAAAAAAAACAGCGCCACCTCCACCACCCACACTTCCATCAATTACTCTGCTAGTGTTAATTCAAAATACTGATGTGGGACCTTCATCAAAGCACTTTGAGTCAAATTCCTACATGTACATCCACTCTTAGCATGAGTACTTTGCACTCCTAAATTTTTATTGGATCCTAGGGGTTCTGCATACACTGATGAGCAAAGGGGCAACAATCTTTTGAACTTTGACTTTCAGGCTCCATACCTCACTATTCACTACTGCATAGAACATGAAAAATAAAAAAGGGAAAGGGAAGCTAAATGCCATAAAATTACAACATTTTATTGGAACAAAGTAAAAAAAATGACTAAAAGGGTGACAAAGTAGGGACAACATATGCAAAATAAGGTCACTCATTAGTGATAATCTACCAAAAAATAAAAATACCCAATTTTATGAGACTAATAACCACAATAATCAAGCCTGAATGGAAGTGATAAATATGTAGAAAGGGTTAAAAAAAACTCCTTAAATGGATATGATCTGCAAAAAAGAATTTATGAAAAGGGTTTAAGAAAGATGTTTGCATAGCCCTTCCTAGGAATATGCATAGTATCAGTGACCCTATATTTGTCCTTAAGTCCAAGCAAAACTGTAACTGAAATGTATGAGCAGGCTAATGATTACATTGCACAAAAGTGTAAACAGTAACAACAAGCCAAAGGGACAAGTTTAGAAAGGACAGATGAAGGAAGTATGCTGGCACATTACCTCTAAGTGGTGCAGGTACCCCGACGCGCGTTTCGCAAGTAGCTAAAAACAATGACAAATTTAGCCAGCAAATCCACTTCAGGAAACAAACAACTAGGAAATCCTCGGCATCTAAATGTATTTTCATATACTGTTTGTATCCAATTGTCTCATGGATTGCTAAAGAATAAAGAAACAAAATAAATCATAAGTAATGGATGCAAAGGATTTTGGAATTCCCTTTCTGGCCAAATTATAAAGATGTAAGCATTGCAATGTTGAATAGAAAGAACAGAAAATGCTCATTCAATTGCAAGTCATATACAGTAGCTTACATAATAACACTGATTAAATGCTCAGCCAAATATTATATATGCAAAATAAATGTATGCCTCAAATGTGCTGTTACAGATTCCAGCTTCATGTCGAATATTATAATTTGCCATTTAATTAAGAATCCAAAAGGCTGTTTATTAGAATCCATAAGCACAAAATGTTTTCGTGGCCCCGTAATTGCACATCTATAAAGCGTGTTGTCCACTGCCCGCTGATAAAGCAATTGTACAGTTAGTAGTTATTAGGACACCGATAAATCTAGTGAACGAAAAGCAGCGTCTGATTGCCAGCAGTTGATTATTATGGGGAAAACAATACTCCGTGTAATTATTGCTCTTGTTTAAGGGCTTGGGGAGATGAGATTTCACATGTATTAAAATAATCACTGGAACTGAAATGTAAATGCTCTGCCCAATATAATAACGTCATTCGCAAATGACTGTGCACGTCGCGGCTTTGTTTCTGATGCAAGCTGGAAATATAATGTATGATTTACCCCGTGTTATGGACATTATGGAGAGGCAGCATACATTTTCATGCTTGCAAATAGAAAACGAATGATATGGGATTGGTTCCCGCATCAGATGAGATTTCATTCTTTGCTTCTGATCTGAAGCATTTCTCTGTACTATTATTAATGCATTGAATTCTCCACAGACTTGAAAATCCTTGGCTTCATTTGCATACATCGTGTTATAAATAGCTAAATAAAGAAAATAAGCTATACCCTACAGTATCTATTGAGCGTGGTGTCTGGAAGTCTGCAGAAACAATTTCAGGGCTTATGTACACTTTACATCCGTATATGAAAAGTAAGAAATTATCAAAAAGCCTGAATAATATTGTTGTACAAGCTGTGGGGGGCTGATGCACTGTACTCCAAACTGACTACCGTAATAGAAGCACCAAATATTTTTAGTATGGAACGTCCTGTCTGCGTGACCTAGAACAGACACATAAAAGCTGCTTCTGCAACCAAAAGTTGTGCCACCACCAGTAGATTATAAATGGAGCCATAGACCTGTATGGGCCAGACATACGTATGTCATAAGAGTGTTGGGTGTGAGGGGAGATGTTATTAGCATGCATACATGTGTATAGCTATAATATATCTCTATACAAATAATCCAAATATAGCACAATTTAATTCTACATACTTTTGAGAGTCTCTAACATTATAGCTGATTAGTAAATGTCAGCATGACTCATAGGAACCAAAGTGGATTAATGGGCTTTGAGATAAAGTGTTCTTTGAATGATAAATGGTCCATTGACATTTGGTTCTTGTTAGTAAATGTTTCAAATGTATAAATGATTTGGTACAATGAAATTATCATGGCTTGTTCTAGGCAAAAGGCCAGATTTTGGTGCTATGTTCATACTGCATTTTATAGAAAACATTTTTTATTTTGCATCACTTTATTGTGAGAGCCACAACTTTTTTATTTTTCCACTGATGGAGATGTTTGACGGCTTCTTTTTGTGAGTCAAGATGACATTTTCAACTATACCATTTTTATTAACATTCATATTTTTGATCATGTTTTATCCTTTTTTTCTTCGGCAGTAAGATGAAACATCTTTTTTTTTTTGCGTTTTTTTCACAGTATTCACTGAAGAGGGTAACTATTGTGACATTTTTATAGGGGAGGTCATTTAGGACATGGCGATATCAAATGCATACTTTTTTTTACATAAAAAAAATTTGATTTATGGGTACAAAATATTTTTATTTGTTTCCATTATTTTGCAAATTTTAAAAATATTTTTATCAACTTTTTTTTTTACTTTTTTCCGTTTTTTTCTTAGTCCCACTTTGAGACTTTCACTTTCGGCACTCTGATCACATTTATAAAGCATTTATTTATTTATTTAATCGTATGAACATATATTTTAACATCATATAAGAATAAATAACAAACAATAAACAGTGATTAAAAGGGGACAAAGGAACAGAAATCAGAGTTGAAATGATGTAAAATATATTGACCAAGAGATCTAGATGTAATTTGATTGTTTGGTTGTCAAAATTGTTAGTCCTTTAGCATTACCCAGGGTGCACCACGTGGAGGCGGACTAACGTTGCACCCCTTATAAAGCATAGCAATGCAAGAGTATTGCTATTCTTCATTGTCATTTGTCAGTGCTGCACTGACCCAAATTATAATCATATAAAGAAACGCGTATAAGAACAAAGATAATATAATAAACTTTATTGAAGAAAAAACATAAACAAAGTTGGGGGATACAATCCCAATAAAAGCACTTAAAAAACTGGTAGCCACAAGTGTATCATATAGATGAGCCAAAAAATTAGAGTGGCACCAAAACTGAGTGAATGTTTATAATAAACAAATCAAAAAGAAGTATACATGCAACCTATCATAGTCATAGTATATCAAACCTGGTATCAAGTGATACAAATCAGGCTAAGCTCCCATAGTAAGGGGTCACTGTCTCTATATTACCATCGTGATCTTCTATAGTATATATACACATATGCTGCATAGAACGCCAAGCAATATAATAATAACTGTATGATGGCAAATAGCAGTCAGCAGATAGGATATATAAAATGTACGTAATGAATACCATACCTAAACACTCAGACAATGGTGCCACTGCCCCTACGCGCGTTTCGGCGGCGTGCCTTCGTCAGGGGATGTAGGGGCAGTGGCACCATTGTCTGAGTGTTTAGGTATGGTATTCATTACGTACATTTTATATATCCTATCTGCTGACTGCTATTTGCCATCATACAGTTATTATTATATTGCTTGGCGTTCTATGCAGCATATGTGTATATATACTATAGAAGATCACGATGGTAATATAGAGACAGTGACCCCTTACTATGGGAGCTTAGCCTGATTTGTATCACTTGGTACCAGGTTTGATATACTATGACTATGATAGGTTGCATGTATACTTCTTTTTGATTTGTTTATTATAAACATTCACTCAGTTTTGGTGCCACTCTAATTTTTTGGCTCATCTATATGATACACTTGTGGCTACCAGTTTTTTAAGTGCTTTTATTGGGATTGTATCCCCCAACTTTGTTTATGTTTTTTCTTCAATAAAGTTTATTATATTATCTTTGTTCTTATACGCGTTTCTTTATATGATTATATTTGATATATAGCGTTGAACATACGTTTAGTCCTAAGATATTTTGGACGTTATACATGGTTGTAGTTGATGGTTATTAATTATTGTATACACACGTCCTTCTCTGCTGAGGGTTATTATTTGATTTCACTGACCCAAATTAGTTAGATCATGTATAGCGCCTGATCTAACTAACTTGCTAGAGCGTTGGTCTCTTCATGATGACATTGGGTCACTATGGCAATGATCGGTTCCCCGCGACTATGTCGTGGGGGTGTTGATCAGAGGGCAGAGGGGGCTCCCTCCCTCTGCCTGCCTTCTGAATGCTACAATTAATATCAATTGTAGCATTTAGAGTGTTAATCTACTAGGAGCGGTGAGGGTTCCTGTCAGTGAATGCCCAGTGTCAGCTTTGAAATCAGCTGATCACTCGGTGACTGTTGGGTGCACACAGCTTCTGTGCGCACAAAATCACCATAATGTATCCAGTGGAGGTAAGGGAACCTTGCAAGGTTTTTTCATGTTCGCCAAAGTTTGACCGAAACCCCATTAAATTCAATGGGAGGCAAAATCAAAAGTTTACACAACACTTTAATGGGTGACAGAAAGCTTCCTAAACAGCTAAAATTAGGGGCAGACACCATGAAAAGTAGCAGCAATTGACCCACAGTAGAAATTTGCTAATGGTACAGCAGCAGTCAAACATGAACCACGAATGAGGAATCAGGGTCTGGGACAGCATTTAGAGCTTTGAATTCTATAAGACACCTCTCCATTACAAATCTTATCGTGGTATGGTAAATAAAGTCATAGCCAGAATAAAGTCTTTTATTAGAAATAAAACAAAACTCACTATTGTAAAGGACCCGAATTGGCACATCTATTAGATGTGCCTTTTCTGGGCAGCTGCGGGCTGCTATTTTTTTGGATGGGGGGCAAATTCCCTGACCCTTACCAGTTTGAGAGTGCCAGCCTCCAGTGGTCTGCTTTATCAAGGCTGGTTGAGAAAAATGGGGAGGACCCCACATCGTTTTTTTAAAATATTTATTTAAATAATTTAAAAAAACAGCGTGGGGACCCCTCTATTCTTGATATCCAGGCTTGCTGAAGCTGACAGCTGAGGGTTGCAGCCTCCAGCTGTGAGTTTTGCCTGACTGGTAATCAAAAATACAGGAACCCACAAAGTTTTTTTTTCAATTATTTATTTACAGTGCAGGAGCCGGGTAATGAATCATCAGCCATGCCAGCTGTCGCTGTTATTAGCAGGCGTCCAATAATGGGAGCTGTAGTCCTATCAACTGAAGCCAGTGACCGGAGGTAAACTTTATACCTCCGATCACAGCTGAGCACTTATGCTGTCTTTTGATAGAGTGGGAACCATGGCTCTCTGACCAGCGAGGATGATTTCACCACCGATCAGAAGCGGTGTTTGCCACTCTGTCATGCACATGACAGCGTTACAAACACTGGATGTTCGGGCCCCCCATTCAAGTTCTGGTACCCGAACTCAAAGTTTTTGTAACTGTTCGGCCAGACCGGCCAGACCCGCCAGACCCAAACATCCAGGTGTCCTCCCATCTCTACTGAAGATATGTTCTGAGAGAATGCTAGTTGCGGGTGATGACAAAACCTCCAAGGCATGAAAGGCATGTTCAGGCCACTCTTCCATTTTTGAAGACCAAAATGCAAACTTGTCTAAATTCCCCCTGATGGTATTGCTATTGAGCTAAAAATACTCCTGCCCCATCCTCTCCAGTTGTTGACAACGTGACTCTGTTCTGCTGGTGAATGAGCTAGTCTAAAAAATGAGTAAAATGACTCACAGACATTGTTTACACCACTTACACCCTGTTGCTGCTAATGTTTTTGCGATGATACCTTGACTTTCCTGGGTTTGGAAGCCTAGAACTGTGATGCACACTGTGTGCCTCACTTCTGTCTTGGAGAAAACCACTGTTAAGATTGTCTACAAGCGTGTTTCAATGCTCCAACATGTGCAAATCCCTTTCCAGGGAGGGAAGCATCTGGCTGAACTCCAATATTAGGCGTAACATTTTTTAAGAGGAAATATGGCATCCTGATTCCTCACTGCAACTCAGTTTTATCTCAAACAATTTGGATTAGCAAATAGGGCCTCCTGGCTAATCCCCAATATTGGGCCTAATGATTTTTAAAAGGAAAGGTGGCCTCCTGATTCCTCACTGCAATACACTTTTATCACAAACGATTTGGATTTTCAAATAGGGCTTACTGGCTGAACCTTTATATTAGGCCTAATGATTTTGAAGAGGAAATGTGGATATGGATTAGCAAATAGGGCCTCCTGATTGATACCCAATATCAGGCCTAACGATCTTTAAGAGGAAATGTAGCCTCCAAATTCCTCACTGCATTACAATTTTATCACAAATAATTTGGATTAGCAAATAGTGCCTCCTGGCTGAACGCTTATATTAGGCCTTATGATTTTTAAAAGGAAATGTGGCCTCCTGATTCCTCAGTGCAATACAGTTTTTGCCCAAACAATTTTGATTAGCAAATGGAGCCTCCTGAGACTGCAGCACAGTTTTAGTACAATCTAGATAGATGCTGGAAAATCAATTTCACACAGGACAGAATTTTTTCTAGCTAACTGACAATTTCACTTTCAGAAGCAGCAGCAGGAGTGGCCTCTCTGTGCTTTTGCACTGAGAAAATGGTGACAGAAAAACAAGATGTCCGCATTTTATTTGGACAGGAACATGTAACTTCGGCAGCCAATAACAGAAGACCTTGTGCCATATCCTTGTGGATTTTTCCCCTCCCTGATTGGCTGCTGGAATGTACACACATTAAGTTATTACAGAACAAAAAAAATGAAATAAATGACACTCTGACACTCCTCTGACCTAAACACACCCCCTCCCCTCACAAAACATGTTTCCACCGCTCATCATACAGCACCACTATTCTAGACAAAGTCAAAACAAGAGCATTAGTGGAAATGCAGTCATTTACTGACCTGTGACCAAATTTTGCCAACTTTGAAGAAAATTGTTCAGGATACCGAACGTGAATCAGAATATGATACGTTCCCTCAGAACTTGAGATTGGCAAACATTTTCAGAACCAGTTCGTTCACCTCTATCCATAAGTCTGAGGTCGGTAAGTACTTACTGACCTGGATGTATAGAGGCATTAATACATAAACAGTAGTGATGAGTGAACAAAAATGGATAAGGTGTTATCCAACCATGCTCGTGTGCTAACCGAGTGTCTCCGGTGTACTCGAAAAATATGTTAGAGTCCCCGTGGCTGCTTGTCTCTCGGCCGTTCAACAGCCGCAACACATACATGGATTACCTGTTTGTTAGACACTCCCTGCATGTGTTGGGGCTGTTGAACGGCCGTGAGACATGCAGGCGCAGGGATTTGAACATATTATTTGAGCAAGCCAAATTCATTTGGTTAGCTGCCGAGCATGTACAGATAACACCTTATCCGAGCACGATTGCTCATCACTAATAAACAGTTACTCTTCCCATATGCAATAGTTTTACTCTTAATATCTGTTCTCTGCCACTCAAAACTAATGACAAATAAAATCTAACTTCAACAATCCATAACCTTTGTGTGGGTTTGCAGAAATGTTGATATTCTATTAAACCTTTCTAAGAGGTGTAAATATTCATTTTCACAGTACACTGGTTATGACTGATATTTATGACTGCTAAGTTAAGTATGATGGTGTGCTCAGTGTATACAGTACAATGTGAATTATGCAGTGATCTGCTCTGGGCAATGTAAAGCTATTGATGTATTAAATGCGATACTGTTACCATCTTTCTATTAGAAGATTGGGAAATCAAAACAGCCAAAAGATATATTACCTGATTCTTTGATACTTTCAAATAATCTTGTTATATATAAATTGTAGCTAATTATATAAACAGTTTGTCATGCACATATGTTAAGTACATTATCGTATTTTATCTTTTTAAGCCTACTTTGGTTAAACGTATTCATTCCTTCTCTTGGGAGGTGTGTATAAAAGAGTAAAGGCCCCGTCTCACTTAGCGATTTACCAACGATCACGACCAGCGATACGACCTGGCCGTGATCGTTGGTAAGTCGCTGTGTGGTCGCTGGGGAGCTGTCACACAGACAGCTCTCCCCAGCGACCAACGATCAGGGGAACGACTTCGGCATCGTTGAAACTGTCTTCAACGATGCCGAAGTCCCCCTGCAGCACCCGGGTAACCAGGGTAAACATCGGGTTACTAAGCGCAGGGCCGCGCTTAGTAACCCGATGTTTACCCTGGTTACCAAAAAAAACAAACAGTACATACTCGCCTTTCGGTGTCCAGGTCCCTTGCCGTCCGCTTCCTGCTCTGACTGACTGACTGAGCCGCCGTACACTGAGAGCAGAGCGCAGCGGTGACGTCACTGCTGTGCTCTCACTTCTCACTGTACGGCCGGCAGTCAGTGAGAGCAGGAAGCAGACGGCAAGGGACCTGACGGACATCAGAAGGCGAGTATGTATTGTTTGTTTTTTTTTTACATTTACGCTGGTAACCAGGGTAAACATCGGGTTACTAAGCGCGGCCCTGCGCTTAGTAACCCGATGTTTACCCTGGTTACCAGTGAAGACATCGCTGGATCGGTGTCACACACACCGATTCAGCAATGTCAGCGGGGCCTCAACGACCAAAAAAAGGTCCAGGCCATTCCGACACGACCAGCGATCTCGCAGCAGGGGCCTGATCGCTGGTACGTGTCACACATAGCGAGATCGCTATGGAGGTCGCTGTTGCGTCACAAAACTAGTGACTCAGCAGCGATCTCGCTAGCGATCTCGCTATGTGAGACGGGGCCTTTACAGATAAAGGCACATTGTGTTTCTTCTCTGAGACAGAAATGGAGCAATAGAAGATATAGGGGTCATTGATTCCTGTGGGAATCGTGTGATTCTTTTAAAAGACATATGTGAAAATGTACCGTGAAACAAAAATAAAATGACATATTGATCTACTACATGAGCATATATGCTACTACCAAAGGGTGACAGAGGGTAGCCTTTAAAACAAGATTTTAGGTATTATTTTTATATTTAAGTATGTTTTTCAATGGAATCTTTTTATACCCTTTTCTCCATTCCATACACATAAGTGTATATTTAGATTATGGCACATTAATTTGGTTATATTCCCTTCGGGAAATCAATTGTAGGTCATATAAAATTTAAAGAATCATATTTTTGTTGTTTGGAGATTTTCTTGCATTTTTACATCTATGTATTCCTTCAATACTTTTTATATATTTTATAAAGAGAAAAGAGATACATTTCTAATACAGCAGCCGGCAGAGGATATGTAGTATTACATTACAGCCATTTAAATTATTGAAAAAGCATGTAAAACATGGATGCCTTGGTCCCTCACAGTAAGAGACATAAGGTGACATTTAATAAAATTGGTGTAATATATGCCAGTCCTAATAGAAAGATTGCACATGCTCTCTTAAATCCAGCACAACCCTGGCTGTGACCTCCCTGGCCTAGATTTGACTATAGTTTAACTCTCTCTCTGTTGTAAGTTATGGTACATGTGTTGGGATGAGAGTGGCCCTGATTCCGATCTGCAAAGCTCCACCCACTGTTTCGAAAAATGGTGGGAGGGCAGTGAAAGAATAAATTGGGGCAAATTATGGACTACAAATAGTATTTGCAATTTTTAATGCCAGAAAATTATATAAAAACTACAATAAATGTCTCCCATAATTTCCAACAAAGGCCCTGTTGATACTCAACCCAACAGCAATAAGAGGAGGCTCATTCCAAATCAATGGCTTGAATAACCATTCAAGTGATTAATGAGCCATAAGCTAGTCTGTTAGATAATTGATCATTTAATCCATTAAATCATTGATGACAGTAGCCATGCTATATGAAGACAGAATGCTCATATTAACATACCCATTATTTGGCAAAGCCTATGTGTAAGGGTCTTAATAATCACTTATTGATATTATTATTGTGTATAGCTGAACAGTACAGAAAAAAACCATAGCTCTTTGATTTGATTAGGGAAATACTGGGACTAAAATTCATCCATTTTGAAAGCACACAGGCCCATGTTGTACCCACCACTTTCCCCATACTGGAGTCTTTATTACTTATAGTACCCTACCTGCAGGGATTGAAGCCTGCAACCTATATATCCAATAATACCAATACATAAAATGTAATAATATAACAGACAAATATCACCAGATATACAGTGGTGATAATACCAACATACTGATCATTAACCAAAACCTCCATACCAGGACTGATATTACCACCATACAGTGATCATATAATATTAGTTCTATACCAGTGCTCTACAGACCCTATATGTATATACATGCAAATTCTCAACGGTTATGTTCTCGATTAGTTTTGTCATTTACTTTCCCTGTTCTTTTTTATTAGGCTCAGACTGCCATGGCCTCTTGTTCCATCCATAACCCGTTCCTGTAAAATGTAACACAGAAAAATCCTTGACTTACTGCTTTCCAGCCCCCTACTTACATTCCCCCACCTCTACCCAAATGATATAGTGCAATAACCAGTGCTTTAGACAGTAATAATGTCCCTCTGTGCCCCTACACAGTAATATTACCTTCCTGCTGTGCCCCACACAATTACAGTGTCCACTCTGTACCTCTACACAGTAATAATGTTCTATCTGTACTTCCCTATAGCACTATTGCTCCCCTATGCATCCTTATAGTTATATAGCACTAAATAGTAATAATGTTCCCTTGTGCCCCCCTATAATAACTACCTTTGACCCATTATAATAATTACCCTGAACCTACTTATAATTAGTGTTGAGCATTCCGATACCGCAAGTATCGGGTATCGGCCGATACTTGCGGGTATCGGAATTCCGATACCGAGATCCGATACTTTTGTGGTATCGGGTATCGGTATCGAAACAACATTAATGTAATAATGTGTAAAAGAAAGAATTAAAATAAAAAATATTGCTATACTCACCTCTCCAACGCAGCCTGGACCTCACGGAGGGAACCGGCAGCGTTCTTTGCTTAAAATTCGCGCGTTTACTTCCTTCCGTGAAGTCCCGGCTTGTGATTGGTCGCGTGCCGCCCATGTGGCCGCGACGCGACCAATCACAGCAAGCCGTGACGTAATTTCAGGTCCTTCAGGATTTTAAAATTACGTTCTGGCTTGTGATTGGTCGCGTCGCGGTCACATGGGCGACGCGACCAATTACAAGCCGTGACGTCACGGGAGGCAGGACACGCGCGCATTTTAAAATGCGCGCATGTCCTGCCTCCCATGATGTCACGGCTTGTGATTGGTCGCGTTGCCCATGTGACCGCGACGCGACCAATCACAAGCCAGAACGTAATTTTAAAATCCTGAAGGACCTGAAATTACGTCACGGCTTGCTGTGATTGGTCGCGTCGCGGCCACATGGGCGGCACGCGACCAATCACAAGCCGGGACTTCACGGAAGGAAGTAAACGCGCAAATTTTAAGCAAAGAACGCTGCCGGTTCCCTCCGTGAGGTCCAGGCTGCGTCGGAGAGGTGAGTATAGCAATATTTTTTATTTTAATTCTTTCTTTTACACATTAATATGGATCCCAGGGCCTGAAGGAGAGTTTCCTCTCCTTCAGACCCTGGGAACCATCAGGGATACCGTCCGATACTTGAGTCCCATTGACTTGTATTGGTATCGGGTATCGGTATCGGATTGGATCCGATACTTTGCCAGTATCGGCCAATACTTTCCGATACCGATACTTTCAAGTATCGGATGGTATCGCTCAACACTACTTATAATTCAAACACTGATGTGCATTCTCACAATAATAATTTTTCGTGTGCTATGCCTATAATGAAAAAAATTCCCCAGTGGATCTCTGTATAATAATGACTCCACTTTCTATTGTGGAACCTTATAATAATGAGTAGGGGCACAAATAAAAATCACCCTACCCCTATTGTGACACATAGGTTCAGTCACACAAGGAGCCAATTATCAGCCAAAAATAGTGCACATAACATGAGAGAGTCTCATTAAAGAAAGATAAATGCATCAAGATATATCACAGGACCACAAATCAATAATACATACTAGGACTATATAAGATACAAATATATGCCTTAATCATAAACTATGTCATGTCTGTGTCTGTGATCTGCTTTTTTTCTACAAAATTAAACAACTGAATAAACATCCTCCAAGGCCGGTGATTGCATAATTTTTGCCAGGGGTTGTATAAATCTTTATAGGCAGCACGTATAAAACTAAAACTAAAACCGGACTTTAAACGTGCAGGCTGTGACTGCTCCATCCAAAGGGCCGGAGCGGATGACGTGAGCAAGTTTTCAAACATGTGACAGAGCACATGATCAGGAGTCAATCACAAAATCCGGTCCGGGCTCAGATGCAGACGTCGTATGAAGCAGAGCCCACTAGCCGAAAAGGCGCATGTGCTCAGTACTGTGGTTAAGTCGACTGGATATAATAAGTCTGAAGTAATGGGGAAAGAGACAAAAAGGAGAAATTTGTAATTGCTCAGTTACTAACGTCATACAGTAGGGGAAATCTCATTTTGAAATTGTTTGTAGTATCTAGTCTGTTATAAAGGGCTTATCCACAGGCCACAAAAAAATTCTTCTGTTACTAACATTATACAGTAGGGGACACGTGTGCCACTAAATTTTTGTAAATGTGAACACTCATGGTTGGTTGAAATTTATGCCACTTTGGTGGTATCTGCCTATCATTTTTTGAAATATGGAGAGTCCTGATTGTGCCTCTCCATCTGCTGGGTTGTCTGTAGTGAAAGAGATATTGTTCTCTTTTACAGTATTTGTACAATTTGAAATTGATTCCACTTCATTGGTGTCAGGCCCTAATTTTTGCAAATGTGAATACTCCTGGTTAGGTGGTCATCTGCTGAGTTGGGTGTAGTGGAAGACCTGTCAATCCCTGTTATAATATTTCTACTGTGATGACATTGATGCCACTTTGGTGGTGTGTGCCACTAATTTTTGCAAATGTGAACACTCCTGGTTGGGTGGAAAATCTGCTGGGTTGGGTGTAATGGAAGACCTGTCGGTCCCTATTACACTATTCTACCGTGGAGAAATGTATGTCAGTTTGGTGGTGTCTGCCAATAATTTTTGGAAATGTGGATAGTCCTGATTGCGTCTCTTCCTCTGCTCGATTGGCTGCAGTGAAAGAGATATCATTCGCTGTTACACTATTTGTACTCTTTTGAAATTAATGCCACTTCAATAGTGTCAGGCCTTTACTTTTGTAAATGTGGACACTCTTTGTTGGGTGTCCATCTGCTAGGTTGAGTATAGTAGAAGATTTGTCAGTCTCCATTATAATAATTCTACTGTGGTGAAGTTGATGTCTGTTTGGTGGTGTCTGCCAATTATTTTAGGAAATTTAGAAAGTCCTGATTGTGTCTCTCCATCTGGTGGGATTGCTGTAGTGAAAGTTATATTGTTCTCCATTACAGTATTTGTACTCTTGTGAAATCCATGCCGCTTCAGTGGTGTCAGGCCCTAATTTTTGGAAATGTGATCTCTCCTATTTGGGTGTCCATCTGCTAGGTTGGGTGTAGTGGAAGACCTGTTTGTCCCTATTATACTATTTCTACTGTATTATACTATTTCTTCCGGCACCAAGGCCCTAATTCTATCAGAGTTTACTCCACCTCCTACACCAAATCCTGCACCTCCTCCACCTCATCCTCCATCATCAACATGCTATCTCAGAGCACACATCATCTGGAAGCTCTGCAGCACTGCCTCGGTGTAGAGGCAACAGGATCTGTTGACACTAATTTGTCTAGGAGACAAACCGCACACCACAGCACAGTTATTTAAAGGAATAAAAGACCTCTCACCGCTGAACCTACATCCAAACATGGTTGTATGTTATAATGGCAGTAACCTGGTGCTGGCTGTGAAACTTGGCAAGCTCACACATATACTGTGCTTGGCATATGTACTCAACTTGGTAGTTCAGGGTCTCTGAAAACCTACTCAAATTTGCCAGAGCATCTGGTCAAGGGACACCATGTCAGTGGCCATTTCTGCAAGTCGGCTACAGCTGTCGGCGCCCTGGTAGTGCTGCAGCAGCACATGTGAGTACCTACTCACCGAATGGTGCTCTATGTCACCACATGCTGGAACTCCACGCTATACATGCTGGAAGTGCTTAGTGAGCAGCAGAGACCAGTTGTGAAATACCACCTCCAATATGCTCGTCGGTGTTCTGGTCAGCTTACAAACATAACAACAGAAGAGTGGGCTTTATAAAGTCATTATAAAGGAAAGAATGTTTCTTAATATTTTCATCCTGTATACTCTTATAGACGCCTCTCAATTACTAATCTGTGTACTTGATGTAACCGGACAATACAACATCAACCCCACAAATATGAATCCCACTTGCCGCCGCCACAGGGCAAGTGGGAAAAGCCAGGCAAAACAGCAGAATTATAATAGATGTGCCTTCTCTGTGGCTTTTTACACGGGAGGGGCAACATCCATACCTGAGAATACCAGCCCCTAGTTGCCTGCTTTAGCAAGGCTGATTGTCAAAAATGGGAGGACCCCTGTCATGATTCCCAATGGCAGGGACATGGGCAAAAACGGACTAGCTCTAGGAAGATGGTATCTCAGGTAACCGCGATGCTGAACCTAACATGCAAATAAAAGTAGCCAGGGGGTGTGCCTACGTTGTATCCCTAGACACCTCGCGCCAGCCGGAGAGCTAACTACCCCTATAAGAGGAATACACAGACCTGGCTTGCCTCCAGGGAAACCCCAAAAGTTATAGTAGCCCCCCACATGTAATAACGGTTAGGTAAGAGGAAAACACAAATGCAGTATGAATATAGATTCAGCAAAGTGAGGCCCTCTGACTAGATAGATGAAAATACAAAAGAGGACTTCGCGGTTACCTCAAAACCCTAAGCAGCCATCCTGAAACCACCTTAACTCCGTTATCAACTCATGACACCGGAGTAGTAATTTCAGATCACTAGAGCTTCCAGCAGCACGAGAAATATAAATGCATGCTGGACAAAACAAACACAAAAAGCCAAAGATTTCAACTTAGCTGAATTGCAGACTTGGAGCAGGTAGCAAGCAACAGAGATGCTCTGGTAACATTGATTGCCGGCACTAGAGTGACTGAGAAGCCAGACTAAATAGGAAACTCCCAATTTCCTGATGAAAACAGGTGCACTGGAAACACAAGACCAAAGTCAACCAGTACCACCAGTAGCCACCAGAGGGAGCCAAAAACAGAATTCACAACAGTACCCCCCCCCTTAAGGAGGGGGCACCGAACCCTCATGAGAACCACCAGGGCGATCTGGATGCGCCCTATGAAAGGCGCGAACCAAATCAGAGGCATGAACATCAGAGGCAGTCACCCAAGAATTATCCTCCTGACCGTATCCCTTCCATTTAACCAGATATTGAAGTCTCCGTCTGGAAATACGAGAGTCCAAAATCTTCTCCACAACATACTCCAATTCACCCTCCACCAGCACAGGAGCAGGAGGCTCAACAGAAGGAACAACCGGTACCTTGTACCTCCGCAACAACGACCTATGGAAAACATTATGAATGGTGAAAGATGCTGGAAGGTCCAAACGAAAAGATACAGGATTAAGAATCTCCAAAATCCTATAAGGACCTATGAACCGAGGTTTGAACTTAGGAGAAGAGACCTTCATAGGGACAAAACGAGAAGACAACCACACCAAGTCTCCAACACGGAGATGATGACCCACACGACGATGACGATTAGCAAACTGCTGAGTCTTCTCCTGAGACAACTTCAAATTGTCTACCACATGACTCCAAATCCGGCGCAGTCTATCCACCACAGAATCCACTCCAGGACAATCCGAAGACTCCACCTGACCAG
Source organism: Ranitomeya variabilis (assembly GCF_051348905.1). Lineage (NCBI taxonomy): Eukaryota > Metazoa > Chordata > Amphibia > Anura > Dendrobatidae > Ranitomeya > Ranitomeya variabilis. The sequence continues at coordinate 447,855,032 of NC_135237.1, read as the reverse complement.
ACGAAAAACGAGGGTGAAACCCTGAATTGCAAAAGAAAGGAGAAACCAGAGTAGCAGAACTGGCCCGATTATTGAGGGCAAACTCTGCCAATGGCAAAAAGGCGACCCAATCATCCTGATCAGCAGACACAAAACACCTCAAATACGTCTCCAAGGTCTGATTAGTTCGCTCCGTCTGGCCATTAGTCTGAGGATGAAACGCAGATGAAAAAGACAAATCAATTCCCATCCTGGCACAGAACGCTCGCCAGAACCTAGACACAAATTGAGATCCTCTGTCAGACACGATGTTTTCCGGGATACCATGTAAGCGAACCACATTCTGAAAAAATAAAGGAACCAACTCCGATGAAGAAGGCAATTTGGGCAAGGGTACCAAATGAACCATCTTAGAAAAACGGTCACACACCACCCAAATGACGGACATTTTCTGAGAAACCGGGAGATCCGAGATAAAGTCCATAGAGATGTGCGTCCACGGCCTCTTCGGAATAGGCAAGGACAACAACAATCCACTAGCCCGAGAACAGCAAGGCTTGGCCCGAGCACAAACATCACAAGACTGTACAAAGGTACGCACATCCCGAGACAGGGAAGGCCACCAGAAGGACCTGGCCACCAAATCTCTGGTACCAAAAATTCCAGGGTGGCCCGCCAACACAGAAGAATGAACCTCTGAGATGACTCTACTGGTCCACTCATCTGGAACAAACAATCTCCCAGACGGACAACGATCAGGCCTATCAGTCTGAAACTCCTGCAAAGCACGTCGCAAGTCTGGGGAGACAGCAGACAAAATCACTCCATCCTTAAGGATACCCGTAGGCTCAGAATCACCAGAGGAGTCAGGCTCAAAACTCCTAGAAAGAGCATCTGCCTTCACATTTTTCGAGCCCGGCAAGTATGAAACCACAAAATTAAACCGAGAGAAAAACAATGACCAGCGCGCCTGTCTAGGATTCAGACGCCTGGCGGACTCAAGGTAAATCAGATTCTTGTGATCAGTCAAGACCACCACCTGATGTCTAGCACCCTCAAGCCAATGACGCCACTCCTCAAATGCCCACTTCATAGCCAAGAGCTCCCGATTACCGACATCATAATTTCACTCGGCGGGCGAAAACTTTCGAGAGAAAAATGCACATGGTCTCATCACTGAGCAATCGGGACTTTTCTGCGACAAAACCGCCCCCGCTCCAATCTCGGAAGCATCAACCTCAACCTGAAAAGGGAGCGAAACATCAGGCTGGCGCAACACAGAGGCAGAAGAAAAGCGGCGTTTAAGCTCCCGAAAGGCCTTCACAGCCGCAGAGGACCAATTGGCAACATCAGCACCCTTCTTAGTCAAATCAGTCAGAGGTTTAGCAACACTTGAAAACCCAGTTATAAATCGACGATAGAAATTAGCAAAGCCCAAGAACTTCTGAAGACTCTTCAGGGAAGTAGGCTGCGTCCAATCACAAATAGCCCGAACCTTGACAGGATCCATCTCAACAGAAGAAGGGGAAAAAATATACCTCAAAAAGGAGATCTTCTGAACCCCAAAGATACACTTTGAACGCTTTACAAACAGAGAATTGGACCGCAAAACCTGAAAAACCTTCCTAACCTGTTGAACATGCGACTCCCAGTCATCCGAAAAAATCAAAATATCATCCAAATACACAATCATAAATTTATCCAGGTATTTACGGAAAATATCGTGCATAAAGGACTGAAAGACTGAAGGAGCATTAGAAAGACCAAAAGGCATTACCAAATACTCAAAATGGCCCTCGGGCGTATTAAATGCAGTTTTCCACTCATCTCCCTGCTTGATCCGCACCAAATTATACGCACCCCGAAGATCAACCTTAGAGAACCACTTTGCCCCTTTAATACGAGCAAATAAATCAGTCAGTAGTGGCAAAGGATACTGGTATTTGACTGTAATCTTATTCAACAGGCGATAATCAATACAGGGCCTCAGGGAGCCATCTTTTTTACCCACGAAAAAAAAACCTGCTCCTAAAGGGGATGAGGATGGACGGATATGTCCCTTTTCCAAGGACTCCTTAATATACTCTCGCATAGCAGCATGCTCAGGCACAGATAGATTGAACAAACGACCCTTGGGAAACTTGCTGCCCGGAATCAAGTCTACAGCACAATCGCAATCCCGGTGAGGGGGAAGAGAACTAAGTTTAGGCTACTCAAAAACATCACCATAATCAGACAAAAATGCCGGAATTTCAGAGGGAGTAGATGAAGCAATGGAAACCAAAGGTACTTCCCCATGAGCCCCCTGACATCCCCAGCTTAACACAGACATTGTTTTCCAGTCAAGGACTGGATTATGAGTTTGCAACCATGGCAATCCAAGCACTAAGACATCATGCAAGTTATGCAACACAAGGAAGCGAATCACCTCCTGATGGTCAGGAGTCATACACATAGTCACTTGTGTCCAGAACTGTGGTTTATTCCTAGCCAAAGGTGTGGAGTCGATACCCTTCAGAGGGATAGGAACTTCCAAAGGCTCTAGGCTAAACCCACAACGTCTGGCAAAGGACCAATCCATAAGACTCAAGCGCCAGAATCCACATAGGCATCCACAGTAATAGTTGATAATGAACAGATCAAAGTTACAGACAAAATAAACTTAGACTGTAAGGTGCCAATTGCAAAAGACTTATCAACCTTTTTTGTGCGTTTAGAGCATGCTGATATAACATGAGCAGAATCACCACAGTAGAAGCACAACCCATTTTTACGCCTATAATTCTGCCGTTCACTTCTGGACAGAATTCTATCACATTGCATAATCTCCGGTGCCTGCTCAGAAGACACCGCCGAATGGTGCACAGGTTTGCGCTCCCGCAAACGCCGATCAATCTGAATAGCCATAGTCATGGATTCATTCAGACCTGTGGGCGTAGGAAACCCCACCATGACATCTTTAACGGCGTCAGAGAGACCTTCTCTGAAATTCGCCGCCAGGGCGCACTCATTCCACTGAGTAAGCACAGACCATTTTCAAAATTTTTGACAATATACTTCAGCTTCATCATGCCCTTGAGAGAGGGCTAGCAAGGCCTTTGCAGCCTGAATCTCCAAATTAGGTTCCTCATAGAGCAACCCCAGTGCCAGAAAAAACGCATCCACATTGAGCAGCGCAGGATCCCCTGGTGCCAATGCAAATGCCCAATTCTGGGGGTCACCCCGCAACAAGGCAATAACAATTTTAACCTGCTGAGCGGGGTCTCCAGCGGAACGAGATCTCAGAGAAAGATACAATGTACAATTGTGCTTAAAATTCAAAAAGCGAGATCTATCTCCAGAAAAGAACTCAGGTATAGGGATCTTGGGTTCAGACATAGGAGCATGTATCACATAGTCTTGGATATTTTGAACCTTAGAGGCAAGAGTATTAAGATTAGAAGCTAAACTCTGGATATCCATTTCTCAACAGCAGAGATCTGAGCCATTCAGGGGTTAAGAGGAGAGAAAAAAAAAAAAAAAAAAACCAGCAGATTGCAATTATGGCTAGACAGAACCTCTGAGTAAAAAAAAAAAAAAAAAAGGGTCAGAAACTTATTTTTTTCTCTCCTTCTTTAGCCAATACCTTTAATACATTATGGCCGGCAATACTGTCATGATTCCCAATGGCAGGGACATGGGCAAAAACGGACTAGCTCTAGGAAGATGGTATCTCAGGTAACCGCGATGCTGAACCTAACACGCAAATAAAAGTAGCCAGGGGGTGTGCCTACGTTGTATCCCTAGACACCTCGTGCCAGCCGGAGAGCTAACTACCCCTATAAGAGGAATACACAGACCTGGCTTGCCTCCAGGGAAACCCCAAAAGTTATAGTAGCCCCCCACATGTAATAACGGTTAGGTAAGAGGAAAACACAAACGCAGTATGAATATAGATTCAGCAAAGTGAGGCCCTCTGACTAGATAGATGAAAATACAAAAGAGGACTTCGCGGTTACCTCAAAACCCTAAGCAGCCATCCTGAAACCACCTTAACTCCGTTATCAACTCATGACACCGGAGTAGTAATTTCAGATCACTAGAGCTTCCAGCAGCACGAGAAATATAAATGCATGCTGGACAAAACAAACACAAAAAGCCAAAGATTTCAACTTAGCTGAATTGCAGACTTGGAGCAGGTAGCAAGCAACAGAGATGCTCTGGTAACATTGATTGCCGGCACTAGAGTGACTGAGAAGCCAGACTAAATAGGAAACTCCCAATTTCCTGATGAAAACAGGTGCACTGGAAACACAAGACCAAAGTCAACCAGTACCACCAGTAGCCACCAGAGGGAGCCAAAAACAGAATTCACAACAGACCCCATGTCAGTTTTTAAAATTTATATAAATAATTTAAAAAACGGTATTCTTGATAACAACCATGCTAAAGCTGACGGAAAAGGGTTGCAGCCCGCAACTGTCAGTTTTGCCTGGCTGGTTATAAAAAATAAAGGAGCCCACGTCAAGTTTTTTCTATTACTTACTTATATTGCAGGTGCCAGCTGATGAAGACTCCCCATCAGCGGCGCCTATTATCGGCAGCAGGCATTGACTGATGGGAGCAGTAGACCAATCAGCTGACGCCAGTGACCAGAGATAAACTTTTTACCTCCAATCACAGCTGCCAGCTCAGGCTGTCATTTGACAGCATGAGAAACACGGCTCTGACCGGCGGTAACGATTTTACCGTTATTCAGAGGCAGAGTTTGCCATGCTGTTCTGAACATGACAGGGTGCCAAACACTGCATGTTTTGGCCCCCCATTCAAGTAATTGGGTCCAGATTTGGGTTCGGGCTTGGATACTGTTCTGGTACCCAAACCAAAACTTTTGTAAGCTGGTCACCAAACCTGAACATTAAAAGGGTTTGCTCATCCCTACTGGTAACATACAGACCACTAGAACCTCCTGAGTTTTTTATACACCCAGATGTCCCTCCAAACATGCGAGTGGGCCATGTCTAAAACTCTCCACCGATAGGGACTTGGAACCAGCAGCTGCTCCATGATTTCTCCTCCCCTCAGTTTAGTCCCATAATACAATAACTTCCCATTAATTGCAAAGCGTTGGAACCTTGTGTCTGCACCCAACATTCTTGAGCAACCCCGTTAGTGAACCATTGTCAAATGCCCCCCTTAAGGTCTCTAATTTTGGAAGTCCCAAAGTTCCCTCCAGACACCCTCAAATCAGGGATCATGGCCTCCTCAGACATGTCTCATCCTCTTCCCTGGCAAAGCATGCAGAGGGAAGTGGAATGGGGTTTCTTCCCAGGGATCTGGTTTTTGCCGAGATACCCGTTATGGACCACTTTTGCCACAAGTCCCGAAACAAGGAAAAATCCCACCCCAATATGACTGGATGTATCAAATCTTTGACCACCCTGATCTCATGGGACTTGGTACCACAGTAGTTTTTCATGGTTACTATGGCCAGAGGGTAGTCTCTGTGTATACAGCGAACGCCCACAAATTTGTCAAGAATCAACTGATGGGGAAGGGCAGCACTGATCAGGGTCATCAGACTTCCTGAGTCCAAGAGGCCAAGTACCTAAGCACCATAAACTAACATGGCATACAGGCACCTCACCTGGTTGACAGTCCATACTGCAGGTTGTATAGGCGTAATAAGAACAATGAGACCCTAGGCTGCAGTCCATTAGTTCTGTGGACATATGACACCGGGTGACTATGTGTCCAGGATTGTGACATTGCCACTCCCTTAACAGTCAATATTATTGCAGTCGATCAAACCATCTTCCTTCTGTAGAGTCAGTTTGCAAATATAATTTCCCAGAGAAGCATTGCATGCCTTTTAAGTCTCCTTTTACTGGCATGGCATTCATGTCACTCTCTACAAGGAAAAACATTTTTATCTCATCATGTGGCAAGGTTTGTAAAAGGATCGACATTCACTTTTAGGATTGTTACATCCTATAGATCACAGATTAAATACTCTTCCTTCTGAAGAGAATATTTGCATAATAAACGATACTAGCAAATTCTGAAGAAAAATGTCAAGACAGCAATGCATGAGCTGAATTTCAAAACAACGTGGGCCATGCAGCAGGACGGGGATGCAAATCACACAAGTCATTCTACAAAAGTCTGGTTAAGGAAACATAAAGTTAAAATGTTGGAATGGCCAAGTCAAAGTGCTGACTTTAGTCTTAGAGAAATATTGTGGAAGAACCTGAAGCAAGCAGTTGATGGGAGAAAAACCCATTAACATAAACACAGTTAAAGTTGTTTTATAGCATGAATAGGTTAAAATTTATCCATGCCGATGTGCAGGACTAATCAAAAATTACTGGAAATGGCTAGATTAGAGAAGGTGTGAAACAATTAGCTGGACCCCGTGCAGCAGCCACATTAGTAATCTGTAGCCACTGGAAAGGAGACCTACAAAACACTTTGATGGCATTTCCTGCTCCTCTTTTAATTAGCTGGCCTGGTGCAATGCCATTGTTGGGGCCAGATGCACATGTGATGATGTGACAGGCTGGTTAATCAAATTAATCTAATGAATAGCCAAGAAGCTATCAGATGAGAAATAGTTTGCAGTGCTCCCATCTAATGTGGCCATACATTACTGGTGTACTTTGAATGCAGTTATTCCTACACAATAGGTTCATATCAGTCTCTGAAAGCAAAATGTTCATATTATTTTTCCACTCACAGATGTGATATTTAACTATTTTCTTCACTTAAAAAAATACAATAATTTTGACTCATTTATTTGGTTTTCTTTATTTTTGGGACTTATGTGAAATTCTGATGTAGTAATAGGTCAAATTTATGCAGAAATATTGGAAAATTCCGAAGAGTTCACAAACTTTCAAGCATCATTATATCAGACATCAATATTCCTACAAAGGTTGTCCAGACAAAAGTCTGCCGTGGAAGTTCATGTTCTGGTTTCCTTCCCAAACTTTATTCCAAAATTTGGTTTGTGTACTGGAACTTTACCCAAACTGGAACCAGAACCAAAACCCCATTGAAAACAAAGAAGACTCAAACTCTCATGCTGGAAAATTCTCTCTCTCCTCCCGGACTTCTCCAGAACTCTGAACGTTACAATGGACTTTTGGGAGAAGTCCGTGTTCGGCATTTTCCACCAGACACTAACTGTCCGGAACGAACCCTGAACCTTTACATTCAGGTTCACTCATCTCTAGTGATCACATGCATATGATTTACATACTTGCAGGCTGGTGTCACCAAGACATATCAGGCTTTTCTCAATTCACTTCTATGGTGTGACAGCAAACTTTTTTTCCAGCTTAAGTTCAGTAAAGTCTTGCCTAGATTTCATGTGTTTGAAGTTCATCTCTTGTTTTAAACCCCATTATACCTGATAGAGATCATTAGTTTTTGTTTGAATCCCATAGTCGATAAAAACATAAAATATTTAAAAAATGGATTAAAAATATAATGTGCAGAATGATTCTGAGTAGCACATTAATATTCTGATAGGTACAATTTAATATCTGTCCTTTATGTCTCCCTAATAACAAAAAAAGAAAGATCTGATAACTACAATGGTGAAATGAGTGACCTATAATGGATGCAGAGGTAAAAAGACATATCTTTAGAAAAAATAGAACTAGCTATTGACAGTTGGTTTGTGAGTTATAAATACCGAAGTACAGAACATGTAAAAATATCTCGCCCGACACGCATTGCTGAGTATGTTGCAATTTCATAATTTCTGTCAAAGATAAAAAATGACTGCAGAGCAGAAAATTAGTTCATATGTAAAGTTGCGTAAAGCTATTACTGTAACATAGTCCCCATTGTATACAACTATGAAATACAAACACAAGCAGAAGAACTTGCATGAGTAATGGGATGTTCTGCACTGTAAAACATATATATTCTGTGCATAAAATTAGAATAAAACACCACACATCGTCCTAATTTCCACAACAGTTTAGGTTCTAGAATCTGGTGTTAATATAAATAAAATGAATGCTTTATTTTGGAAATGGCACAAGATTACTGTACACCCAGAAATACAATTTAAAGGGTCTTTCCTCCCTCAAAAAACAACCATAAATATATAAACACTAGTGTTGAGCGATACCGTCCGATACTTGAAAGTATCGGTATCGGAAAGTATCGGCCGACACCGGCAAAGTATCGGATCTAATCCGATACCGATACCCGATACCAATACAAGTCAATGGGACTCAAGTATCGGATGGTATCCCTGATGGTTCCCAGAGTCTGAAGGAGAGAAAACTCTTCTTCAGGCCCTGAGATCCATATTAATGTGTAAAATAAAGAATTAAAATAAAAAATATTGCTATACTCACCTTTCCGACACAGCCTGGACCTCACCGAGGGAACCGGCAGCGTTCTTTGCTTAAAATGCACGCTTTTACTGCCTTCCGTGACGTCACGGCTTGTGATTGGTCGCGTGCCGCCCATGTGGCCGCGACGAGACCAATCACAGCAAGCCGTGACGTAATTTTCAGGTCCTGAATGCCTAATTCTAGGCATTCAGGATTTTAAAATTACGTTACGGCTTGTGATTGGTCGTGTCGCGGCCACATGGGCGGCACGCGACCAACCACAAGCCGTGACGTCATGGAAGGCAGTAAACGCGCGCATTTTAAGCAAAGAACGCTGCCGGTTCCCTCGGTGAGGTCCAGGCTGCGTCGGAGAGGTGAGTATAGCAATATTTTTTATTTTAATTCTTTATTTTACACATTAATGTTGTTTCGATACCGATACCCGATACCACAAAAGTATCGGATCTCGGTATCGGAATTCCGATACCCGCAAGTATCGGCCGATACCCGATACTTGCAGTATCGGAATGCTCAACACTAATAAACACCTAAAATAATTTTGAAAATGTTCCATGTGTTAGTTCATTCTTTGGGAAATCTTGCAGCAGTCTATACTGGTATTTAAGTATTTACAGTATAGATTACTACAACTTAACTTATGGATAGTGTTGAGCATTCCGATACCGAGATCCAATACTTTTGTGGTATCGGGAATCAGTATCGAAACAACATTAATGTGTAAAATAAAGAATTAAAATAAAAAATATTGATATACTCACCTGTCCGGAGGCCCCTGGACATCACCGCTGGTAACCGGCAGCCTTCTTTGCTTAAAATGAGCGCGTTTATGGCCTTCCATGACGTCACGGTTTCTGATTGGTCGCGTGCCGCTCATGTGACCGCCACGCGACCAATCACAAGCCGTGACGTAATTCTCAGGTCCTAAATTCCTAATTCTAGGAATTTAGGACCTGAGAATTACGTCACGGCTTGTGATTGGTCGCATGGCAGTCACATGAGCGGCACACGACCAATCAGAAGCCGTGACGTCATGGAAGGCCATAAACACGCTCATTTTAAGCAAAGAAGGCGCCGGTTCACAGCGGTAAGGTCCAGGCTGCGTCGGAGAGGTGAGTATATCAATATTTTTTATTTTAATTCTTTATTTTACACATTAATATGGATCCCAGGGCCTGAAGGAGAGTTTCCTCTCCTTCAGACCCTGGGAACCATCAGGGATACCTTCCAATACTTGAGTCCCATTCACTTGTATTGGTATCGGGTATCGGTATCGGATCAGATCCGATACTTTGCCGGTATCGGCCGATACTTTCCGATACCGATACTTTCAAGTATCGGACGGTATCGCTCAACACTACTTATGGAGGATCTTTTTTATAATCAGTAAGTAATGCAAAATCTGTAAAAGAGAGTAAATTGCAACAGTTCTGCACACTCCCTGAGCCTTTATTCACACATCTGTATTTCTAATCAGTATTTCATCAGCATTTTTATTCCAAAATGTCTCAAGATCCAATTCATTAAGACCAGCAATGTGCCCATCAGTCTTATTGAAGGGTTAGCTGGAGTAAAATGCACCTAATTCATTAAGACGAGCCCACCACTTGAAGGGAACCTGTCACCAGAAAAAAACACTATTAACCTGCAGATGTTGGGATCATTTGCAGGTTAATATAGTTATTAGTCACAGGGGCGGTGCCGATGTAGGTTGATCCTAGGTATGCAGAGCAGCGAATGTAACAGACTGACAGCTGGTTCCAATGCAGAGCTAATGTGAGTCAGTGTCTAGGGTGCAGTTACAGCCATCAGAGAGCAGTGGCTGAACCCGCACCGATGCCACCCCATGAGTGCATGCCTACAGATAATAAACAAATACTGTTATATAGCATAGACATACAGGTACTTCTCAAATTTTTTTAATATAAACAAAGAGTTTATTTCAGTTTTTCAATACAAAAAGTTAAACTCATATATTATATTGTATAGAGTCAATACAAACAGAGTGATTTATTTCAAGTGTTTATTTCTGTTAATGTTGATGATTATGGCTTACAGCCAATGAAAACGCAAAAGTCATTATATCAGCCAGTGGAACTGCTGTGTTTTGGTGTTTGTATGTAAAGGTTTCTTCCTGAAACTTTTGTTTTAGAATTTTAGTGGCCGTTTCATTGCTGTGGCGAAAGCCACCAATTTTTTTTTACATATAGATATTAATGGGAACCTGTCACCAGATTTGACGGATAAGATATACAGCCACCACCTTTCAGGCCTGATATACAGCATTCTATAATGCTGCATATCCAGTTGAAAACATAAGTTAACATACACTCTATAAAAAGACACATCTGCATGTTTTTCTCAATATCTGACAGAAATCAGAATAAACCTTTCCCGTTTTAGGTCAATTAGAATTACCATAAATATTAATATTTGCCAAATGCCAGAATAATGAAAGAGAGACAATGTTTAAAGGCATTTTTATAACTAACTGCAAAGTCAAAAGTTTGCATACACTAAGATTACTATGCCTTTAAACAATTCTGGACTGCCCATATGATGATGTCATGTGTTTGGAAGCTTCTGATAGGTTTTTGGCAACATCTGAGTTAATTAGAGACACACCCATGGATGTGTATTTTAGTGCTTCTTTGTGTCACATCATGGGAAAGTCTCAAGAAATCAGCCAAGATATCAGGAAGAGAATTCTAGACTTGCACAAGTCTGGCTCTTCCTTGGGTACAATTTCAAGATACCTGAAGGTGCCTCGTTCATCTTTACAAACAATTATACGCAAGACGAAACAAAGAAAAAGCACAAAAATTGAGCTTGACTTAAGTTGGTACACATGCAGCACATAAACGCATGTTCACATTGGCCATAAAACATATAAAATATACAAGAGAAAAAATTAGCAAAAACCCTGCTGCAAATAAGTAAAAGTCAGAAAGTGCATCTAAATAACATAGTTTTTAGTAATACTGCTTTTGATCAAAAATAGCATAAAATAGCAGAGTTTTTGCTCATTTTTTCTCTTGTAGGTTTTATATGTTTTATGGCCAATGTGAACAAACGTTTATGTGCTGCATACGTATCAACTTAAATCAAGCTCAACTTTTGTGTTTTTTCTTTGTATTATTGCATTCTGTGCAAGCCGGGGTGTTGCCACCCTTTTCAGAGCTGTAGATTGTACATAATGCTCCCCCAGGCTGGTGTTCTACTGGATGGTCCCAGTCCTGTTGTCTGCCCTTATTCACACTGAGGTCAACATTGACACATGGTAAGGTTTTTAATATTAGATAGTGTAGGACTGTCCCGATCAGAGTCACATTGTCATGGTGGGATGGCTTTTATGCTATTTTTGATCAAAACAGTATTACTAAAAACTCTGTGTTATTTAGATGCACTTTTTGCTTTTTACTTATTTACAGCAGGGTTTTTGCTCATTTTTTCTACTGTAGGTTTTGCAAGTAGAAGCAAGATGGCAATGTCCAGCCACTCAGGAAAGAGACAGGTTCTGTGTCCTAGAGATAAATGTGCTTTGGTCTCACATGTGCACATCAACCCAAGAACATAAGCAACAGATTTTGTGAAGATGATGACAGAAGCTGGTAAGATTGTGTCAATATCCATAGTGAATCGAGTACTGTATCAACATGGGCTTAAAGGCCACTGCCAGGAAAAAGCGAATACTCCAAAAGAAACATAAAAAAGTCAAATTAATGTTTAGCAATGCACATAGAAACAAAGACCTTAGTTTTTGGAGACAAGTCCTGTGGTCTGATGAAAGTAAAATTTAAGTTTTGATCATAATGACCATCGTTATGTTTGGAGGAAAAAGGTAGAAGTTTGGAAGCCTAAGAACACCATCTCAACTGTGAAACACGGGGGTGGCAGCATCATGTTGTGGGGTTGTTTGTATGCAGGAGGGCCTGGTGCCCTTAGTAAAATAGATGGCATCATGAGAAAAGCAGATTATGTGACAATATTGAAGCAACATCAGCCATCAGTTAAAGCTTGGGCGGAAATGGTTCTTCCAAATGTACAATAACCTGAAGCATACTGTCAAAATGGTAACAAAGTGGCTTAAGGATAATAAAGACAATGTTTTGGAGTGGCCATCACAAAGCCCTGATCTCAATTCTATTGATATAATGTATGGGTAAAGCTGAAAAAGCAGGTGTGAGCAAGGCGACCTACAAACCTGGATCAGTTTCACCAGTTTTGTCAGGAGAAATGGACCCAAATTCCGACCAACTATTGTGAGAAGCTTGTGGAAGGATATCCCAAATGTTTGACCAAAAGTCATTCAGTTTAAGGGCAATTGTACCAAATACTAATGAAATGCATGTAAACTTTTGACTAACTTTTGAAGCGCTTACATAGGGTACTTGAAAGACCTTGTATGATGGCAAAGCACGGCCATATAATAAGCCCCTATAGGCTGTGTGAACACATTGCATTTATGATATGTTTCTTCTGTGCAGATTTGTCAAAAAAAGTTGAAAAGGTTTCCTGATGCTAGCAAAGTGAATAAAAATTGTAAAGTCTCATACACACGTGGCTTATTTGTGACTTGCAGATTTAATGCAAAATTAAATTTGCAGCGTGTCAATTTTTTCAGTGTTTTTGCTGCTGATTTCACCCATACTAATGAGTGCCATAAAAGTCTGCAAAAATATGTATTTAACACTGTGTTTCTCAAGCCAAGAGAGGCAGAAATGGTGCAGAAATTTCTGCACTAAATACTTAACATATGCACAAACCCTCTGCTAGCCTTCTGCCCATATAGTTGAACTCATTAGGTAAAGGTTATACTTGATCTTGATCAGTTCCAAACATGTCTTCCTTGATAAATTATATACAGTACAGTACTGCATCTGATCAAACACTTGAAAGTAAACCAGCGTAATGTATCAATTTGTAAAGCTTTATGGTATAAGAATGCTCTGCTGTCTCCTGAAAGCTAAGTAATTTATAACAAGATGTTCTTTTTACCCGTCTATGTGAAGCTGAGAGATAAGCAGGGAAGGCGTGCAAAAATGAGTTTTCAGTTTTCTATTCTGTATTACACACCACTGAATATTTTCTACAACAAATAAACCTGTGTGTATTAATATTTGATTGGGTCTTGGATAACCCCAGTCATTATCCTTTCAGCTATTAGACTTCTTTATTGTTTGAACACATCACCATTTCCTATAAGAAGAACTGTCGTGACTCAAGAGCCCAAGCAACAAACCGATGTATGCATCAAGGAGAGAGATCTTATAAGGAAAATACTGGCTGTATGAGTTCATCAGGTCCTGGTAAAATCTATGCGGCCGATAAATCAAACACTTTTCTCTAGATGTATTAAAGTCTTTAAAAAATTGCACACTTTTTACACAATTCATGGGCAAAGCTGAGCACCACGTGATGCAGACAAACGTGACCGACAAATTCATAATAGTTTATGTCACAAAACTGGTGCAAATTATGACAGTAATTTACTGCACATAAGCAGAAAATAGTAAGGTTGCACCATGATATTCAAAAAAGGATTGTTCTAGAACATTGAAACTGCATTGCTGCCATAGATAAAAATTGAAAAAAGTTCTATATAATGTATGAAATATTTATCTGAAAAAATTGCTGTGAAAAAAGGACGGTACTTTGCGCATAAATTGGCCAATATATGTGAGCCCAATTGCCACATCAAGGTGTCCTTCGTAAATTGGGTCCTTGTCCTGATATGTCACCTCTCCAGGGCAATAAAAGCCTGCAATCTATGGGGCAGGAATGTACAAAACCCCCAACTAAAGATTACCTATAATGAGGATTATGGAGATGCATATCTGAAATGAAGAATAATGCTGAGCAAAGGCAAGATGGAGTACAGAGTAACTCTGCTGCCTCATTATGGTAAATGGATCTCTTAGGGGTTTCATCTGAATCATGTCATTCAGAGATTTAGATTGAAACACCAATGTAAGTGAGCAGTGTAGAGTGCAAGATAAACGTGATCCGAAAAGTTATATAAAATGTTCCCAATAAAAGATTCAAATTAATTCACAAAAAAATAAGTCCCCACTCACGTCCATCATCTGTCAATGGAAATATATTGGGTTTCTACTTTACTGGTAGCACAAAGTCTCCAGAAAACTGCTATAGCTCCTCGCTCCCCCAAAAAGAAATCCAGAGAATTTTGTGCTCCTTAATCCAAATGTCCCTACTCCATACTGAGCCTCAGTGTGCATAAATCAAATTTACTGTAGCAAACACATGTTTGGTATTTCCGTACTGATAAGAGCCTGCTTAATGTTCGGGCACTAGAATGTATGGGCACTACAATATACTGGGCTCTACAATGGCAGATTTGCAATTTTCACTCAGCAACATCCACTGCTGCATGTTTCAGGAAAACCCGTGGCGTGGGGTCAAAATTGGCACTTCACTTGTAGATTAATTCCCAGAGTGATGTAATTTCCAAAATGGGGTCACTTGAGGGGGGATACTGCTCTTCTGGCACTAACGAGTTCTGTATATGGAGTTTGCAAACTATTCTATGATCATTTGTTCTCCAAGGTCAAATAGCACTCCTTCCTTTCCAAATTTTGCTGTCACGATCCATGTTTGGATCTGTGGCAGATCTGGTTTCCCTCTGATTTAAACCTTTTTTCTTTCTGGTCATCGGGGGTTAATGCAGTTCTCCCCCTGGTGGCCACTGGTGTTATTGCATTGCATTACTGCTGGGTCAGCTGATATTTGTGACCACTCCCACCATCCTTTATAAGGTCACCTGGTGCATCAGCTGACTGTTGGTTATACAGGTCCTTCTGGAGATCAACCTCGCAGTAGCAGCTCCCTGGTGTGAGCCAAGTCTGGTGTTTGGAGCTCAGTTGCTGTACTTTCTGTGTTGTGGAGTCTGCAGCGGCGTGCACAAGCTAAGTTCTGAGTTTTGTTACTTTGTAGTTTGTGCATTCACCTTTTTGTATTGTGTTCCCCTCACTCTCATATTGTTTATTCCTGTTTATTGCTTTGTTATGCTGTTTACACTGTTCACCTCCTGGGGTGGGGGTTTAGTTCAGGGTTTATTAGGAGACAGGGACAGGTCGGTGACTTGGGCCTCCCTACCTTCAAAGGTACCCCCAAGTTAAGGAAAGACAGGGCTTCCCTTAGCCTGAGGGGCAGTTTAGGGGCCCAGATTCCTCATCTTCTGTTTTCCTGTTTCTGCCCCGTGACATTATAACCAACCATTCTATTTTTTTTTCTGGTGAGCCATGGCCCAAATGCAGGCCTTTGTCTAATTGCTACAGACTCTCACCGATGAGTGTAAGGTGCTGCGTGGTGCAGCAGCTGCAGCAATTGTTGGGGTTTTGGGCCTCGGCTCAGGTACAGGCTCAACCAGAACCCAAGATATCTCTCACAGACAGGTTCTCTGGAGGGAGAGATACATTTTTGGTTTTTAAGGAGGCCTGCAAGTTGTACTTCAGGCTCCACCCTCGTTCATCAGGGAGTGAGGAACAACGGGTGGGAATCATCGTTTCCCTTCTTAAGGGTGATCCCCAATCCTGGGCCTTCTCCCTGCCGACCAGTTCACCATCCCTACGGTTGGTGGACGAGTTTTTTACAGCTCTGGCGCTGGCATATATTGACCCGGACGGCGTCTCCTTGGCGGAATCCCGACTCCGTAAGATCAAGCAGGGGGGCCGGCAGAGGACTACTGTTCAGAGTTCAGGAGGTGGGCCACTGACACACAGTGGAATAACCCGGCCCTTAGGAGCCATTTTTTTGCAGGGTCTGTCCCCTAGGTTGCAAGATATTCTGGTACAGTACACCGCCCCCAAGTTGTTAGAGGCCGTCATGTCCCTTGCCATCCGGGTGGATAGACGCTTGAGGGAGAGGCATACACCAAATGTGCCCCCTGTAGTCCTTGCTAGGAAGGAGGACACACCTGACCAGGCGGACGAACCCATGCAGGTGGGAGGAGTTGGTTCCCAAACGGGGTTGTCTGGGGTTCGCCGTGGTGTGGGGGCATGTTTTTACTGTGGGCAGACTGGTCATTTTATCAATGTCTGCCCAGCTCGCAACAAAAATCCTGTTCCATCTAAAAAGCCGCTTCCCCCTGGTTGTGTGGAAGGAAGCGACCAGAGAGTGTTTATATCCTCCATTTTCTCGTCTCAGTGTAAGTTACCTGCTGAGGTGGTTGTTGGTGGGGTAACTGTTATGATCCTAGTGGCAAGGATCGCAGGTCGGTCTAGCTAAGTAACTGAACAGACTACTAGCTCTGGGGAAGTGGTAACTAGATTGACCACAACCTGATCCTATCCGCAAACAACTATAGGCAGCCGTGGAACGTTACCTAAAAATCCTAGAGGTCTCGTCACGGCCTGAGAAACTGACTATTCCTGGAGGGAAAGTAAGTCCTCACTTGCCTCAGTGGAAGACCCCAAAGATATAGAATAGCCCCCCACAAATATTAACGGTGAGTTAAGGGGAAAGCACAAACGCAGAGATGAAATCAGATTTAGCAAATGAGGCCCGCTAATACTAGATAGCAGAAAATAGGAAGGAAACTGTGCGGTCAATAAAAAACCCTATTCAAAATATCCACGCAGAGATTGCTTGAGCCCCCGCACCAACTAACGGTGCGGGGGAAGCAACTCCGTACCCCAGAGCTTACCAGCAAAAAGAAATCACATGTTAGCAAGCTGGACTAGACTCATCATACACAGAAATCATATTGCAGGCAGATGAGCAAAAAATATTCAAACAGAACTTAGCTTATCCTGAAGAGGCAGAAAACGAGATAATCAGGAGTAATCAGAATAGCACTGAATACATTGACAGCCGGCAACAAGTGGAAGTGAAGCAGAGCTAAATAGGAGCCTCCCTGGTGAATAACGAGGCAGCTGATCCAGCAGACCCGCAGGATAATAAACCAAACCACCAGGGGGAGCCAAAAAACCAAAGTCACACAATACCATCTGTGACCACAAGAGGGAGCCTGAAAACGGAGTTCACAACAGTACCCCCCCCTTGAGGAGGGGTCACCGAACCCTCATCAAAACCCCCAGGGCGATCAGGGTGAGCCACATGGAAGGCACGAACCAAATCGGCCGCATGAACATCAGAGGCGACAACCCAGGAATTATCCTCCTGACCATAGCCTTTCCACTTAACCAAATACTGAAGCCTCCGTCTAGAAATATGAGAATCCAAGATCTTCTCCACCACGTATTCCAATTCTCCCTCAACAAGCACAGGGGCAGGAGGCTCAACCGAAGGAACCACAGGCACCACATACCTCCGCAACAACGACCGATGGAACACATTATGAATAGCAAACGATGCCGGGAGGTCCAAACGAAATGACACAGGGTTAAGGACTTCCAAAATCTTATAAGGACCGATAAACCGAGGCTTAAACTTAGGAGAGGAGACCTTCATAGGAACAAAGCGAGAAGACAACCACACCAAATCCCCAACGCGAAGTCGGGGACCCACACAGCGACGGCGGTTGGCAAAGCGCTGAGCCTTCTCTTGTGACAGCTTCAAATTGTCCACCACATGATTCCAAATCTGATGCAACCTATCCACCACAACATCCACTCCAGGACAGTCAGAAGACTCCACCTGACCCGAGGAAAAACGAGGATGAAACCCTGAATTACAAAAAAAGGCGAAACCAAAGTAGCAGAACTAGCTCGATTATTAAGGGCAAACTCGGCCAATGGCAAAAATGTCACCCAGTCGTCCTGATCAGCAGAAACAAAACATCTTAAATAGGTTTCCAAAGTCTGATTAGTGCGCTCGGTTTGGCCATTCGTCTGAGGATGGAAGGCCGACGAAAAAGACAAATTAATGCCCATCTTAGCACAAAAGGTCCGCCAAAATCTAGACACAAACTGGGATCCTCTGTCGGAAACAATATTTTCAGGGATCCCGTGCAAACGAACCACATTTTGAAAAAACAGAGGAACCAACTCGGAGGAGGAAGGCAACTTAGGCAAGGGCACCAAATGGACCATTTTAGAAAAACGATCACACACAACCCAAATGACCGACATTCTCTGAGAGACAGGGAGATCTGAAATAAAATCCATGGAAATGTGCGTCCAAGGCCTCTTCGGGACAGGCAAAGGCAACAACAAGCCACTGGCACGAAAACAGCAAGGCTTAGCCCGAGCACAAATTCCACAAGACTGCACAAAGGAACGCACATCCCGCGACAAGGAAGGCCACCAGAAGGACCTAGTTACCAAATCTCTGGTACCAAAAATCCCAGGATGGCCTGCCAACACCGAAATAACTCTGCTGGTCCATCTATCCGGGACAAACAATCTCTCCGGTGGACAACGGTCAGGTCTATCCGCCTGAAACTCCTGCAGCACTCGTCGCAAATCAGGGGAGATGGCAGACAAAATCACCCCTTCTCTGAGGATACCAGCTGGCTCTGAATCACCAGGAGAGTCAGGCACAAAACTCCTAGAAAGAGCATCAGCCTTCACATTCTTCAAACCAGGCAGGTATGAGACCACGAAATCAAAACGAGAGAAAAACAATGACCAACGAGCCTGTCTAGGATTCAGCCGCTTGGCCGACTCGAGATAAATCAAATTCTTGTGATCAGTCAAGACCACCACACGATGCTTAGCTCCCTCGAGCCAATGTCGCCACTCCTCAAATGCCCACTTCATAGCCAACAACTCCCGATTACCAACATCATAATTCCGCTCGGCAGGCGAAAACTTTCTTGAAAAGAAAGCACATGGCTTTATCACAGAGCCATCAGAGCTTCTCTGCGACAAAACAGCCCCCGCTCCAATCTCAGAAGCATCAACCTCGACCTGGAAAGGAAGGGAGATGTCTGGCTGACATAAGACCGGAG
Source organism: Ranitomeya variabilis (assembly GCF_051348905.1). Taxonomy (NCBI): domain Eukaryota; kingdom Metazoa; phylum Chordata; class Amphibia; order Anura; family Dendrobatidae; genus Ranitomeya; species Ranitomeya variabilis. The sequence goes on along the minus strand of NC_135237.1, from coordinate 447,835,829 downwards.
CTGAAGAAAACCGGCGCTTCAGCTCCCGAAAGGCCTCCACAGCCGCAGGAGACCAATTAGTAACATCAGAACCCTTCTTGGTCAAATCCGTCAATGGCTTAACAACACCAGAAAAATTAGCGATGAAGCGACGGTAAAAATTAGCAAAACCCAAGAACTTCTGAAGACTCTTAACAGATGTAGGCTGAGTCCAGTCATGAATAGCCTGAACCTTGACTGGGTCCATCTCAATAGCAGAAGGAGAAAAAATGAAACCCAAAAAAGAGACCTTCTGGACTCCAAAAAGACATTTTGAGCCCTTCACAAATAAAGCATTGGCACGCAGGACCTGAAACACCATCCTGACCTGCTTAACATGGGACTCCCATTCATCCGAAAAAACCAGAATATCATCCAGATACACAATCATAAATTTATCCAGATATTCGCGGAAGATGTCGTGCATAAAGGACTGAAAGACAGAAGGAGCGTTAGAAAGTCCAAAAGGCATCACCAAGTACTCAAAATGGCCTTCGGGCGTATTAAATGCAGTTTTCCATTCATCACCCTGCTTAATACGCACAAGGTTATACGCACCACGAAGATCTATCTTGGTGAACCAACTAGACCCCCTAATGCGAGCAAACAGATCAGATAACAATGCCAAAGGATACTGAAATTTGACCGTGATTTTGTTTAGAAGGCGATAATCAATACAAGGTCTCAAGGAACCATCCTTCTTAGCCACAAAAAAGAACCCCGCACCAAGAGGGGAGGAGGAGGGGCGAATAAGTCCCTTCTCCAAAGACTCCTTTATATAACTCCGCATAGCAGCATGCTCCGGCACTGACAAATTGAAAAGTCGTCCCTTAGGAAACTTACTACCAGGAATCAAATTTATAGCACAATCACAATCCCTATGAGGAGGTAGAGAACTGAGTTTGGGCTCATCAAATACATCCTGGTAATCTGACAAAAACGCAGGGACCTCAGAAGGAGTGGATGAAGCAATTGACACCACAGGAGCGTCGCCATGAATTACCTGACAACCCCAACTTGACACAGACATTGCTTTCCAATCCAGGACTGGATTATGAGTGTTGTGAATTAGACTTTTTTGGCTCCCTCTAGTGGTTACTAGTGATATGACTCTGGGATTTCCTTCCCTCTGTTTGCACCCAGCTGGGTCGTTACTTCAGGGGTGTTGCTATATAAACCTCCTGGAACCTTAGTCCAGTGCCTGGCATCGGTGTTATCAGACACATTCTGTTTGCTCCTGTTTGCTGGTCCTGGTTCGTGCAAAATTTAGCTAAGTCTTGCTTCCTTGTTTTTTGGGTTATTTGTTTGCTATCATTTTTGTCCAGCTTGTACTAAATGTGATTCCTGACCTTGCTGGAAGCTCTAGGGGGCTGGTGTTCTCCCCCCGGGCCGTTAGACGGTTCGGGGGTTCTTGAATTTCCAGTGTGGATATTTTTGATAGGATTTTTTGCTGACCATATAAGTTATCTTTCTATATTCTGCTATTAGCTAGTGGGCCTCTCTTTGCTAAATTCCTAGCTCATTCTTATGTTTGTCTTTTCCTCTTACCTCACCGTTATTATTTGTGGGGGGCTTCTATCCAACTTTTTGGGGTATTTCCTCTGGAGGCAAGAAAGGTCTTTCTTTTCCCTTCTAGGGGTAGTTAGCTCTCCGGCTGGCGCGAGACGTCTAGGATCAACGTAGGAAAACGTTCCCCGGCTGCTGGTATTTGTGGTGCTAGGATTAGTTATATGGTCAGCCCAGTTACCACTGCCCTATGAGCTGGTTTTCTGTATTTACTGACTTAGCATTATTCCTGAGACCCTCTGCCATTGGGGTCATAACAGTATGCCAGGCCAATATTGAATGTTTAAAGCATTGCAGAAGTGGGATAATAAGAAAGGAAATTCTGAGGTTTTTTTTTTTTCCCTCCTTCTCTTCCTCCCCTTTACCTTTGAGTGGCGTGTGCTTGCTGCAGACATGAATGTGCAGACCTTAATTACAAGTGTTGACCAGCTGGCAGCTCGTGTGCAGGGTATACAAGATTTTGTTACCAGTAGTCCTATGTCTGAACCTAAAATACCTATTCCGGAATTGTTTTCTGGAGATCGATTTAGGTTTAGGAATTTCAAGAATAATTGTAAATTGTTTCTTTCTCTGAGACCCCGTTCATCTGGAGATTCTGCTCAGCAAGTTAAAATTGTTATTTCTTTTTTACGGGGCGACCCTCAGGATTGGGCTTTCTCGCTAGCGCCAGGAGATCCGGCATTGGCGAATATTGATGCGCTTTTTCTGGCGCTCGGATTGCTTTGCGAGGAACCCAATCTTGAAATTCAGGCAGAAAAAGCCTTGCTGGCTATTTCTCAGGGTCAGGATGAAGCTGAAGTGTATTGCCAAAAATTTCGGAAATGGTCCGTGCTTACTCAGTGGAATGAGTGTGCTCTGGCCGCAAATTTCAGAAATGGCCTTTCTGAAGCCATTAAGAATGTGATGGTGGGTTTCCCCATTCCTACAAGTCTGAATGATTCTATGGCGCTTGCTATTCAAACTGACCGGCGTTTGCGGGAGCGCAAAACCGCTAATCCTCTGGTGGTGTTGTCTGAACAAACACCTGATTTAATGCAATGTGATAGAATTCAGACTAGAAATGAACGGAAAAATCATAGACGTCAGAATGGGTTGTGTTTTTACTGTGGTGATTCTACACATGTTATATCAGCATGCTCTAAACGCCTAACAAGGGTTGTTAGTCCTGTCGCCATTGGTAATTTGCAACCTAAATTTATTTTGTCTGTGACTTTAATTTGCTCTTTGTCTTCTTACCCTGTTATGGCGTTTGTGGATTCAGGTGCCGCCCTGAGTCTTATGGATCTGTCATTTGCCAAGCGCTGTGGTTTTGTTCTTGAACCATTAGTAAATCCTATTCCTCTTAGAGGTATTGATGCTACGCCATTGGCAGAAAATAAACCGCAGTTTTGGACGCAGGTGACCATGTGCATGACTCCTGAACATCGGGAGGTGATTCGTTTTCTTGTTCTGCATAAAATGCATGATTTGGTCGTTTTGGGTCTGCCATGGTTACAGACCCACAATCCAGTCCTGGATTGGAAGGCAATGTCTGTGTCAAGTTGGGGCTGTCAGGGAATTCATGCTGATTCCCCGCCGGTGTCTATTGCTTCCTCTACTCCTTCGGAAGTTCCTGAGTATTTGTCTGATTATCAGGATGTATTCAGTGAGTCCAGATCCAGTGCTCTGCCTCCTCATAGGGACTGTGACTGCGCCATAGATTTGATTCCAGGTAGTAAATTTCCTAAGGGAAGATTATTTAATCTGTCAGTACCTGAGCATGCCGCAATGCGTTCATATATCAAGGAGTCTCTGGAGAAGGGGCATATCCGTCCATCCTCTTCCCCTCTTGGTGCGGGATTCTTTTTTGTGGCTAAGAAGGACGGATCTTTGAGACCTTGTATTGACTATCGGCTACTGAATAAAATCACTGTAAAATTTCAGTACCCTTTGCCTCTCTTGTCGGACTTGTTTGCCCGGATTAAGGGTGCCAAGTGGTTCACCAAGATAGATCTTCGTGGTGCATACAACCTTGTGCGCATTAAGCAAGGTGATGAATGGAAGACTGCATTTAATACGCCCGAAGGTCATTTTGAGTACTTGGTGATGCCTTTTGGGCTTTCTAATGCTCACTCAGTATTTCAGTGCTTTATGCATGATATTTTCCGGAAGTATCTGGATAAATTTATGATTGTTTATCTGGACGATATTCTGGTTTTCTCTGAAGATTGGGACTCACATGTGGAGCAGGTCAGGATGGTGTTTCAGGTTTTGCATGAGAATGCCTTGTTTGTTAAAGGCTCAAAGTGTCTCTTTGGAGTACAGAAAGTTCCCTTTTTGGGGTTTATTTTTTCCCCTTCTGCTGTGGAGATGGACCCAGTCAAGGTCCGAGCTATTCATGAGTGGACTCAACCCACGTCAGTTAAGAGTCTTCAGAAGTTCTTGGGTTTTGCTAACTTCTACCGTCGTTTTATCGCTAATTTTTCTAGCGTTGTTAAACCTTTGACGGATATGACCAAGAAAGGTTCTGATGTTGCTAACTGGGCTCCTGCAGCCGTGGAGGCGTTCCAGGAGTTGAAGCGCCGGTTTACTTCGGCGCCTGTTTTGTGCCAGCCTGATGTCTCACTTCCCTTTCAGGTCGAGGTGGATGCTTCTGAGATTGGGGCAGGGGCCGTTTTGTCACAGAGAGGCCCTGGTTGCTCGGTAATGAGACCATGTGCTTTCTTCTCTAGGAAGTTTTCGCCTGCTGAGCGGAATTATGATGTGGGCAATCGGGAATTACTGGCCATGAAGTGGGCATTTGAGGAGTGGCGTCATTGGCTCGAGGGTGCTAAGCATCGTGTGGTGGTCTTGACTGATCACAAAAATTTGATGTATCTCGAGTCTGCTAAACGCTTGAATCCTAGACAGGCCCACTGGTCATTGTTTTTCTCCCGTTTTGACTTTGTGGTCTCGTATTTACCAGGTTCAAAGAATGTGAAAGCTGATGCTCTTTCAAGGAGCTTTGTGCCTGACTCTCCTGGAGTCACAGAACCTGTTGGTATTCTTAAAGAAGGAGTTATTTTGTCAGCCATTTCTCCTGATTTGCGACGTGTGTTGCAGAGATTTCAAGCTGGTAGACCTGACTCTTGTCCACCCGACAGACTGTTTGTTCCTGATAAGTGGACCAGCAGAGTCATTTCCGAGGTTCATTCCTTGGTTTTGGCAGGTCATCCGGGAATTTTTGGCACCAGAGATCTGGTGGCTAGGTCATTTTGGTGGCCTTCCTTGTCACGGGATGTACGGTCATTTGTGCAGTCCTGTGGGACTTGTGCTCGAGCTAAGCCTTGCTGTTCCCGTGCCAGCGGGTTGCTCTTGCCCTTGCCTGTCCCGAAGAGGCCTTGGACACATATTTCCATGGATTTCATTTCTGATCTCCCGGTGTCTCGGGGTATGTCTGTCATCTGGGTGGTTTGTGATCGCTTTTCAAAAATGGTCCATTTGGTGCCTTTGCCTAAGCTGCCTTCCTCTTCCGATCTGGTTCCTGTGTTCCTTCAGAATGTGGTTCGTTTACACGGCATTCCTGAGAATATTGTGTCTGACAGAGGATCCCAGTTTGTTTCCAGGTTCTGGCGATCCTTTTGTGCTAGGATGGGCATTGATTTATCGTTCTCTCTGCCTTTCATCCTCAGACTAATGGACAAACTGAGCGAACTAATCAGACTCTGGAAGCTTACTTGAGGTGTTTTGTTTCGGCAGATCAGGATGATTGGGTGACCTTCTTGCCGTTGGCTGAGTTTGCCCTAAATAATCGGGCTAGTTCCGCTACTTTGGTTTCGCCATTTTTCTGCAACTCTGGTTTCCATCCTCGTTTTTCCTCGGGACATGTGGAGCCTTCTGACTGTCCTGGAGTAGATTCTGTGGTGGATAGGTTGCAGCAGATCTGGAATCATGTGGTGGACAACTTGAAGTTGTCACAGGAGAAGGCTCAGCGTTTTGCCAACCGCCGCCGCGGTGTGGGTCCCCGACTTCGTGTTGGGGATTTGGTGTGGCTGTCTTCTCGATTTGTTCCTATGAAGGTCTCCTCTCCTAAATTTAAGCCTCGCTTCATCGGTCCTTACAAGATATTGGAAATCCTTAATCCTGTGTCCTTTCACCTGGATCTTCCGGTTTCGTTTGCCATTCACAACGTGTTCCATAGGTCTTTGTTACGACGCTACGTTGTGCCTGTGGTTCCTTCTGCTGAGCCTCCTGCTCTGGTGTTGGTTGAGGGCGAGTTGGAGTACGTGGTGGAGAAGATCTTGGATTCTCGTCTCTCCAGGCGGAGGCTTCAGTATTTGGTCAAGTGGAAGGGTTATGGTCAGGAGGATAATTCCTGGGTGGTTGCCTCTGATGTGCATGCTGCCGATTTGGTTCGTGCCTTTCACGCTGCTCATCCTGATCGCCCTGGTGGTCTTGGTGAGGGTTCGGTGACCCCTCCTTAAGGGGGGGTACTGTTGTGAATTAGACTTTTTTGGCTCCCTCTAGTGGTTACTAGTGATATGACTCTGGGATTTCCTTCCCTCTGTTTGCACCCAGCTGGGTCGTTACTTCAGGGGTGTTGCTATATAAACCTCCTGGAACCTTAGTCCAGTGCCTGGCATCAGTGTTATCAGACACATTCTGTTTGCTCCTGTTTGCTGGTCCTGGTTCGTGTTAAATTAAGCTAAGTCTTGCTTCTTTGTTTTTTGGGTTATTTGTTTGCTATCATTTTTGTCCAGCTTGTACTAAATGTGATTCCTGACCTTGCTGGAAGCTCTAGGGGGCTGGTGTTCTCCCCCCGGGCCGTTAGATGGTTCGGAGGTTCTTGAATTTCCAGTGTGGATATTTTTGATAGGATTTTTTGCTGACCATATAAGTTATCTTTCTATATTCTGCTATTAGCTAGTGGGCCTCTCTTTGCTAAATTCCTAGCTCATTCTTATGTTTGTCTTTTCCTCTTACCTCACCGTTATTATTTGTGGGGGGCTTCTATCCAACTTTTTGGGGTATTTCCTCTGGAGGCAAGAAAGGTCTTTCTTTTCCCTTCTAGGGGTAGTTAGCTCTCCGGCTGGCGCGAGACGTCTAGGATCAACGTAGGAACGTTCCCCGGCTGCTGGCATTTGTGGTGCTAGGATTAGTTATATGGTCAGCCCAGTTACCACTGCCCTATGAGCTGGTTTTCTGTATTTACTGACTTAGCATTATTCCTGAGACCCTCTGCCATTGGGGTCATAACATATGAGTCTGCAACCATGGCAGGCCCAACACGAAAACATCATGCAAATTATGCAATACAAGAAAGCGAATCACCTCCTGATGAACAGGAGTCATGCACATGGTCACTTGTGTCCAGTACTGAGGTTTATTCGTAGCCAATTGTGTAGCATCAATTCCCCTTAGTGGAATAGGGAATTTTAACCCCTTCCCGACCTGTGACACAGCGTATGCGTCATGAAAGTCGGTGCCTTCCCGACCTGTGACGCATATGCTGTGTCACAGAATGATCGCGTCCCTGCAGATCGGGTGAAGGGGTTAACTCCGATTTCACCCGATCTGCAGAGACAGGGGGAGTGGTACTTCAGCCCAGGGGGGGTGGCTTCACCCCCCCGTGGCTACGATCGCTCTGATTGGCTGTTGAAAGTGAAACTGCCAATCAGAGCGATTTGTAATATTTCACCCAAAAAAACGGTGAAATATTACAATCCAGCCATGGCCGATGCTGCAATATCATCGGCCATGGCTGGAAAACCTAATCTGCCCCCACCCCACCCCACCGATCGCCCCCCCCAGTGCTCCGGTGCGCAATCCGCCCCCCTAATTCGTTCTGTCCGCTCCTCCGTCCTCCTGTCCGCTCCCCTCGTGCTCCGGTCCCCCCCCCTGTGCTCCGGTCCCCCCCCGTGATCCGATCACCCCCCCTTCATACTTACCGGGCCTCCCGATGTCCGTCCGGCTTCTCCATGGGCGCCGCCATCTTATAATATGGCGGGCGCATGCGCACTGCGCCCGCAGAGTCTGCCGGCTGGCAGATTCATTTCAGAAGTATTTTGATCACTGCGATATAGCCTATCGCAGTGATCAAAATGAAAAAAAAGTAAATGACCCCCCTTTATCACCCCCATAGGGACAATAATAAAAATAATTTTTTTTTTTTTTTTTTTTCTGCTAGGGTTAGGGTTAGAACTAGGGTTAGAATTAGGGTTAGAATTAGGGGTAGGGTTAGGGTTAGGGGTAGGGTTAGGGCATGTGCACACAGTGCGGATTTGGCTGCGAATCCGCAGCGGATTGCCGCGGATCCGCAGCGGATCCGCCACGGATCCGCCGCGGATCCGCAGCGGATTGGCCGCTGCGAATTCGTAGCAGTTTTCCATCAGGTTTACAGTACCATGTACACCTATGGAAAACCAAATCTGCTGTGCCCATGGTGCGGAAAATACCGTGCGGAAACGCTGTGTATTTTCCGCAGCATGTCAATTTTGTGCGGATTCCGCAGCGTTTTACACCTGTTCCTCAATAGGAATCCGCAGGTGAAATCCGCACAAAAAAACACTGGAAATCCGCTGTAAATCCGTAGGTAAAACGCAGTGCCTTTTACCTGCGGATTTTTCAAAAATGGTGCGGAAAAATCTCACACGAATCCGCAAAGTGGGCACATAGCCTTAGGGTTAGGGTTGGAATTAGAGTTAGGGTACCGTCTCACAGTGGCACTTTGATCGCTACGACGGTACGATCTGTGACGTTCCAGGGATATCCATACGATATCGCTGTGTCTGACACGCAGCAGCGATCAGGGACCCTGCTGAGAATCGTACGTCGTAGCAGATCGTTTGGAACTTTCTTTCGTCGCTGGATCTCCCGCTGTCATCGCTGGATCGTTGTGTGTGACAGCTATCCAGCGATGCGTTCACTTGTAACCAGGGTAAACATCGGGTTACTAAGTGCAGGGCCGCGCTTAGTAACTCGATGTTTACCGTGGTTACCAGCGTAAAAGTAAAAAAAAAAAAAAAAAAAAACGTACATACTCACATTCCGGTGTCCTTCAGGTCCCTTGCCGTCTGCTTCCCGCTCCGACTGCCGGCCGGAAAGTGAGAGCACAGCACAGCAGTGACGTCACCGCTGCGCTCTGCTCTCACTGTACGGCGGCACTCAGTCAGAGCGGGAAGCAGACGGCAAGGGACCTGAAGGACACCAAAATGTGAGTATGTACGTTTTTTTTTTTTACTTTTACGCTGGTAACCACGGTAAACATCGGGTTACTAAGCGTGGCCCTGCGCTTAGTAACCCGATGTTTACCCTGGTTACCCGGGACTTTGGCATCGTTGGTCGCTGGAGAGCGGTCTGTGTGACAGCTCCCCAGCGACCACACAATGACTTTCCAACAATCACGGCCAGGTCGTATCGCTGGTCGTGATCGTTGGTAAATCGTTATGTGAGACGGTACCCTTAGGGTTGGAATTAGGGCTAGGGTTGGAAATAGGGTTAAGATTAGGCTTGTGGTTAGGGTTAAGGATAGGGTTAGGGTTGTGTTGGGGTTACAGTTGTGGGTAGGGTTGGGATTAGGGTTAGGATTAGGGTTGGATTTAGGGTTACGGGTGTGTTGGGGCTAGGGGTGTGTTGGGGTTAGGGTTGTGATTAGGGTTATGGCTACAGTTGGGATTAGGGTTAGGGGTGTGTTGGGGTTAGTGTTGAAGTTAGAATTGAGGGGTTTCCACTGTTTAGGCACATCAGGGGTCTCCAAACGCAACATGGCGCCACCAATGATTCCAGCCAATCTTGCGTTCAAAAAGTCAAATGGTGCGCCTTCCCTTCCAAGCCCCGACGTGCACCCAAACAGTGGTGTACCCCCACATTTGGGGTACCAGCGTACTCAGGACAAACTGGGCAACAACTATTGGGGTCCAATTTCTCCTGTTACCCTTGCAAAAATAAAAAATTACTTGCTAAAACATAATTTTGAGGAAAGAACAATTATTTTTTATTTTCACGGCTCTACGTTATAAACTTATGTGAAACACTTGGGGGTTGAAAGTGCTCACCACACATCTAGATAAGATCCTTTTGGGGTCTAGTTTCCAAAATGGGGTCACTTGTGGGGTGTTTCTACTGTTTAGGCACATCAGGGGCTCTGCAAATGCAACGTGACGCCCGCAGACCATTCCATCAAAGCCTGCATTTCAAATGTCACTACTTCCCTTCCGAGCCCTGACGTGCGCCCAAACAGTGGTTTACCCCCACATATGGGGTACCAGCGTACTCACAACAAACTGGGCAACAAATATTGGGGTCCAATTTCTCCTGTTACCCTTGTGAAAATAAACAATTGCTTGCTAAAACACCTTTTTTGAGGAAAGAAAAATGATTTTTTATTTTCACGGCTCTGCGTTGTAAACTTCTGTGAAGCACTTGGGGGTTGAACGTGCTCACCACACATCTAGATAAGTTCCTTGGGGGGTCTAGTTTCCAAAATGGGGTCACTTTTGGGGGGTTTCTACTGTTTAGGCACATCAGGGGCTCTGCAAACATAACATGATTCCCGCAGACCATTCCATCAAAGTCTGCATTCCAAATCGTCACTACTTCCCTTCCGAGCCCCGCCATGTGCCCAAACAGTGGTTTACCCCCACATATGTGGTATCAGCGTACTCAGGAGAAACTGGACAACAACTTTTGGGGTCAAATTTTTCCTGTTACCCTTGGGAAAATTAAAAAATTCTGGGCTAAAAAAATATTTTTGAGGAAAGAAAACACATTTTTTATTTTCATGTCTCTGCGTTATAAACTTCTGTGAAGCACTTGGGGGTTCAAAGTGCTCACCACACATCTAGATAAGTTCCCTTGGGGGTCTAGTTTCCAAAGTGGGGTCAATTGTGGGGAGTTCCTACTGTTTAGGCACATCAGGGGCTCTGCAAACGCAACGTGACGCCCGCAGAGCATTCCATTAAAGTCTGCATTTCAAAACGTCACTACTTCCCTTCCGCTCCCCGACGTGTGCCAAAACAGTGGTTTACCCCCACATATGGGGTATCAGCGTACTCAGGAGAAACTGCACGACAACTTTTGGGGTCCAATTTCTCCTGTTACCCTTGGGAAAATAAAAAATTGTGGGTTAAAAAATCATTTTTGAGGAAAGAAAAATAATTTTATATTTTCATGGCTCTGCGTTATAAACTTCTGTGAAGCACTTGAGGGTTCAAAGTGCTCACCACACATCTAGATTAGTTCCTTGGGAGGTCTAGTTTCCAAAATGTGGTCACTTGTGTGGGAGCTCCAATGTTTAGGCACACAGGGGCTCTCCAAACGCGACATGGTGTCCGCTAATGATTGGAGCTAATTTTCCATTCAAAAAGCCAAATGGCGTGCCTTCCCTTCCGAGCCCTGCCGTGTGCCCAAACAGTGGTTTACCCCCACATATGGGGTATCATCGTACTCAGGACAAACTGGACAACAACATTTGGGGTCCAATTTCTCCTATTATCCTTGGGAAAATAAAAAACTCCGGCCTAAAAATCATTTTTGAGGAAAGAAAAATATTTTTTTATTTTCATGGCTCTGCGTTATAAACTTCTGTGAAGCACCTGGGGGTTTTAAGTGCTCACTATACATCTAGATTAGTTCCTTGGGGGGTCTAGTTTCCAAAATGGGGTCACTTGTAGGGGAGCTCTAATGTTTAGGCACACAGGGGCTCTCCGAACGCAACATGGTGTCCACTAACGATTGGAGCTAATTTTCCATTGAAAAAGTCAAATGGCGCGCCTTCCCTTCCAAGCCTTGCCGTGCACCCAAACAGTGGTTTACCCCCACATATGAGGTATCGGCGTACTCAAGAGAAATTGCCCAACAAATTTTAGGATCCATTTTATCCTGTTGCCCATGTGAAAATGAAAAAATTGAGGCTAAAAAATTTTTTTTGTGAAAAAAAAGTACTTTTTCATTTTTTACGGATCAATTTGTGAAGCACCTGAGAGTTTAAAGTGCTCACTATGCATCTAGATAAGTTCCTTGGTGGGTCTAGTTTCCAAAATGGGGTCACATGTGGGGGAGCTTCAATGTTTAGGCACACAGGGTCTCTCCAAACGCGACATGGTGTCCGCTAACGATGGAGATAATTTTTCATTCAAAAAGTCAAATGGCGCGCCTTCCCTTCCGAGCCTTGCCGTGCACCCAAACAGTGGTTTACCCCCACATATGAGGTATCGGCATACTCAGGAGAAATTGCCCAACAAATTTTAGGATCCATTTTATCCTGTTGCTCATGTGAAAATGAAAAAATTGAGGCTAAAAAAATTTTTTGTGAAAAAAAAGTACTTTTTCATTTTTACGGATCAATTTGTGAAGCACCTGGGGGATTAAAGTGCTCACTATGCATCTAGATAAGTTCCTTGGTGCGTCTAGTTTCCAAAATGGGGTCACTTGTGGGGGAGCTCCAATGTTTAGGCACACGGGGGCTCTCCAAACGCGACATGGTGTCCGCTAAAGATTGGAGCCAATTTTTCATTGAAAAAGTCAAATGGCGCTCCTTCGCTTCCGAGCCCTGCCGTGCCCACAAACAGTGGTTTACCCCCACATATGAGGTATCAACGTACTCAGGACAAATTGGAAAACAACTTTTGTGGTCCAGTTTCTCCTTTTAACCTTGGGAAAATAAAAAAATTGTTGCTAAAAGATCATTTTTGTGACTAAAAAGTTAAATGTTCACTTTTTCCTTCCATGTTGCTTCTGCTGTTGTGAAACACCTGAAGGGTTAATAAACTTCTTGAATGTGGTTTTGAGCACCTTGAGGGGTGCAGTTTTTAGAATGGTGTCACTTTTGGGTATTTTCAGCCATATAGAACCCTCAAACTGACTTCAAATGTGAGGTGGTCCCTAAAAAAAATGGTTTTGTAAATTTTGTTGTAAAAATGAGAAATCACTGGTCAAATTTTAACCCTTATAACTTCCTAGCAAAAAAAAAAATTCTTTCCAAAATTGTGCTGATGTAAAGTAGACGTGTGGGAAATGTTATTTATTAACTATTTTGTGTCACTTAACTCTCTGGTTTAACAGAATAAAAATTCAAAATGCGAAAATTGCGAAATTTTCAAAATTTTCGCCAAATTTCCGTTTTTTTCACAAATAAACTCAGAAATTATCGACCTAAATTTACCACTAACATGAAGCCCAATATGTCACGAAAAAACAATCTCAGAACCGCAAGGATCCGTTGAAGCGTTCCTGAGTTATTACCTCATAAAGGGACACTGGTCAGAATTGCAAAAAATGGCAAGGTCATTAAGGCCAAAATAGGCTGGGTCATGAAGGGGTTAAAGGCTCCAAAACAAAACCACAGCGCCTGGCAAATGACAAATCCATCAGACTCAGGGCAGCACCTGAATCCACAAAAGCCATAACCGGGTATGATGACAGGGAACAAATCAGGGTAACAGACAAAATAAACTTAGGCTGTAAAGTACCGATGGTGACAGATTTATCAATCTTTTTTGTGCGCTTAGAGCATGCTGAGATAACATGAGCTGAGTCACCACAGTAAAAGCACAACCCATTTTGCCGTCTATAATTTTGCCGTTCACTTCTGGTCAGAATTCTATCACATTGCATAGACTCAGGAGTCTGTTCAGAAGACACCGCCAAATGGTGCGCAGGTTTGCGCTCCCGCAAACGCCGATCAATCTGAATGGCCAGAGTCATTGACTCATTCAGACCTGCAGGCATAGGGAACCCCACCATGAAATTCTTAATTAGTGTTGAGCGATACCGTCCGATACTTGAAAGTATCGGTATCGGAAAGTATCGGCCGATACCGGCAAAGTATCGGATCCAATCCGATACCGATACCCGATACCAATACAAGTCAATGGGACTCAAGTATCGGACGGTATTCCTGATGGTTCCCAGGGTCTGAAGGAGAGGAAACTCTCCTTCAGGCCCTGGGATCCATATAAATGTGTAAAAGAAAGAATTAAAATAAAAAATATCGCTATACTCACCTCTCCGACGCAGCCTGGACCTCAGCGAGAGAACCGGCAGCGTTGTTTGTTTAAAATTCGCGCTTTTACTTGGTTACGTGAAGTCCCGGCTTGTGATTGGTCAGGGCGGCCATGTTGCCGGGACGCGGACCAATCACAGCAAGCCGTGACGAAATTACGTCACGGCTTGCTGTGATTGGTCTGCGTCCCGGCAACATGGCCGCCATTAACCAATCACAAGCTGGGACGTCACGGGAGGCTGGACACGCGCCCATTTTAAAAAGCGCGCGTGTCCAGCCTCCCGTGACGTCACGGCTTGTGATTGGTTGCGTCTCCCATGTGACTGCGACGCAACCAATCACAAAGCCGGGACGTAATTTTAAAATCCTTAAGGACCTGAAATTACGTCACGGCTTGCTGTGATTGGTTGCGTCGCCCATGTGACTGCGACGCAACCAATCACAACGCCGGAACGTAATTTTAAAATCCTGAAGGACCTGAAATTACGTCACGGTTTGCTGTGATTGGTTGCGTCCTGGTCACATGGGCGGCACGCAACCAATCACAAGCCGGGACTCACGTAAAGGAAAGAAAAGCGCAAATTTTAAACAAAGAACGCTGCCGCTTCCCTCGGTAAGGTGCAGGCTGCGTCGGAGAGGTGAGTATAGCAATATTTTTTATTTTAATTCTCTCTTTTACACATTTTTACATTAATGTTGTTTCGATACCGATACCCGATATCACAAAAATATCGGATCTCGGTATCGGAATTCCGATACAGCAAGTATCGGCCGATACCCGATACTTGCAGTATCAACATGCTCAACACTATTCTTAATGGCTTCAGAAAGACCTTTTCTGAAATTTGCAGCCAGGGCACACTCATTCCATTGAGTAAGCACCGACCATTTCCGAAATTTCTGGCAGTACACCTCTGCATCATCTTGCCCCTGAGAGAGGGCCAACAACGCTTTTTCAGCCTGGTTCTCAAGATTAGGTTCCTCATAGAGCAATCCAAGGGCCAGAAAAAACGCATCCACACTAAGCAATGCAGGATCCCCTGGAGCCAATGCGAAAGCCCAATCTTGAGGATCGCCACGCAAGAAAGAAATAATAATCTTAACTTGCTGAACAGAATCCCCAGAGGAACGAGGTTTCAAAGAAAGAAACAACTTGCAATTGTTCTTAAAATTCAGGAACCTAGATCTATCTCCAGAAAACAACTCCGGAATAGGTATTCTAGGCTCTGACATAGGACTGTGCACAACAAAATCCTGAATACTTTGTACCCTTGCAGCAAGATGATCTACACTGGAGGCTAAACTCTGGATATCCATATCAGCAGCTGAACTCAGAGCCACACGAAGATTAAGAGGAGGAGAGAAGCCAGACACACAGCAGCTAGACACACGGCAGCAAAAAAAAAAAAATATATCTCCAAGCTTCTTTTCTCCTGCTTCTGCCAAGCAATTAACACTTTATAGGCCGGCTGTACTGTTATGATCCTAGTGGCAAGGATCACAGGTCGGACTAGCTAAGTAACTGAACAGACTACTAGCTCTGGGGAAGTGGTAACTAGATTGACCGCAACCTGATCCTATCCGCAAACAACTATAGGCAGCCGTGGAACGTTACCTAAAAATCCTAGAGGTCTCGTCACGGCCTGAGAAACTGACTATTCCTGGAGGGAAAGTAAGTCCTCACTTGCCTCAGCGGAAGACCCCAAAGATATAGAATAGCCCCCCACAAATATTAACGGTGAGTTAAGGGGAAAGCACAAACGCAGAGATGAAATCAGATTTAGCAAATGAGGCCCGCTAATACTAGATAGAAGAAAATAGGAAGGAAACTGTGCGGTCAATAAAAAACCCTATTCAAAATATCCACGCAGAGATTGCTCGAGCCCCCGCACCAACTAACGGTGCGGGGAAAGCAACTCCGTACTCCAGAGCTTACCAGCAAAAAGAAATCACATATTAGCAAGATGGACTAGACTCATCATACACAGAAATCATATTGCAGGCAGATGAGCAAAAAATATTCAAACAGAACTTAGCTTATCCTGAAGAGGCAGAAAACGAGATAATCAGGAGTAATCAGAATAGCACTGAATACATTGACAGCCGGCAACAAGTGGAAGTGAAGCAGAGCTAAATAGGAGCCTCCCTGGTGAATAAGGAGGCAGCTGATCCAGCAGACCCGCAGGATAATAAACCAAACCACCAGGGGGAGCCAAAAAACCAAAGTCACACAATACCATCTGTGACCACAAGAGGGAGCCTGAAAACGGAGTTCACAACAGGTAACTGAGAATGTTCCGGTGCTTGTGGAGCAGGAGTCAATTTGGTGGATGCTCATTTTGT
The DNA here is from genome assembly GCF_051348905.1 of Ranitomeya variabilis. Taxonomy (NCBI): domain Eukaryota; kingdom Metazoa; phylum Chordata; class Amphibia; order Anura; family Dendrobatidae; genus Ranitomeya; species Ranitomeya variabilis. The sequence continues at coordinate 447,819,943 of NC_135237.1, read as the reverse complement.
CCAGGCACATGGCCTGATAAGTAGGTCGCTAGCTAGACCTCTAAGTGTCCAGGCCATTGACTCTGTGCCGCTCAGCCAGGGGAGCATTACCCAAGTCGTAGACAATATACATCTGCATATAGGGGCTTGTCATGAAGAGTCCCTGTCATGCTACATCTTGGAGGGCATACCAACTCCCATGGTCTTAGGTCTCCCTTGGTTGAAAAAACACAACCCGGTCATAGACTGGCGGTCCAGAGAAGTAGTCAGCTGGGGTCAGTCATGTGAGGACTGCTGCCCGGGAACTACAATCTCTGCCATCCTTCTACAACCTACTACCCAGTGGGGGCAGTAGAGGTGCTTGAAGGGAGTAGGGGAAAGACTCCTACATTCACTACCCTCACTACATTCTAACCCGGTATGTCAGAGACCTCTTAGGAGGAGGGGTCAGAGGAGGGTGGTGGTTCCCTCGATGCATAGTGGGGGAGTGAGTTTGGCGACACAGGGGGATGCCTCTGTTGTCAGTTCTGTAAAGAGTTCACCATCTTGTGGCAAACACATGCGTGAAAATAAACGTTCAGGTCCGGACCTGTGTGTGAATGAGTACGTATGGGTGTCCACCAAAAACATCAGGTGGAAGTGTGCAACTGGGACCTGGAGTTCCAGGGTTATTGAGCCATATTGGGTGTTGGCCATTCTCAGCCCAGGGACTTTTCAGTTGGAGTTACCCCCAGTTATGCATGTACACAACTCATTCCCCAGGTCGGCGCTCTGGAGATTTGTGGTGCCTCCGGAGCCTACGTTGCTGGCATTTTCATCAGGCCGCGTTTGCCATAAACCTGAGAGTCAGGTGACTGCTGAGGTGAACTCTGGTGGATTGAGGCGTCCTCACTAGGGTTGAGCGAAACGGGTCGGCAATTTTCAGAAGTCGCCGACTTTTGGCAAAGTCGGGTTTCATGAAACCCGACCCGACCCCTGTGTGGGGTTGGCCATGAAGTCGGCGATCTTCTGAATCTGGAATCGGAATTCCGATACCGATTCCCGATATGTTTAAGATATCGGGAATTGGTATCGGAATTCAGATTTAAGTGTAAAATAAAGAATTAAAATAAAAAATATCGCTATACTTACCATCTGATGCGCCCTGGTACTAACCGGGAACCTTCCTTCCTTAGAATCAGCCTTCCAGGACCTTGCGGTGACGTCGCGGTGACATCGCGGCTTGTGATTGGTGCGCAGCCGCCCATGTGACCGCTCGCGTGACCAATCACAAGCCGCGATGTCACCGTGACGTCACCGAAGGTCCTGGAAGGGCTGATTCTTAGGAAGGAAGGCTGCCGGAACGAAGCCGAGGGTGAGTATATTCCTATTAGGTATATACTCACACTCGGACATGCCCTGCTTCTTTCCGGCAGCCTTCCTTCCTAAGAATCAGCCCTTCCAGGACCTTCTGTGACGTCATGGTGACGTTGCGGCTTGTGATTGGTCGCGCGAGCGGTCACATGGGCGGCCGCGCACCAATCACAAGCCGCGACGTCACCGCGACGTCACCGCAAGGTCCTGGAAGGCTGATTCTAAGGAAGGAAGGTTCCCGGTTAGTACCAGGGCCCGTCAGAGGATAAGTATGGCGATATTTTTTATTTTAATTCTTTATTTTACACTTAAATATGGATCCCAGGGCCTGAAGGAGAGTTTCCGCTCCTTCAGACCCTGGGAACCATTGGAAACCCAATGCACTGCATTGGGTTTCGAGTTTCGGCCGACCCCGACCCCGACTTTTTTATAGGATCGGCCGATTTCACTCGACCCGACTTTTGAAAAAGTCGGGTTTCGTGAAACCCGACCCGATCCTATAAAAGTAAAGGTCGCTCAACCCTAGTCCTCACCGTAGGTAAGTTTGGTGAGGTCTGATGTTGAGTGTCCAGAGGCCACTCATTGAAAGGGGGTACTGTCACGATCCATGTTTGGATCTGTGGCAGATCTGGTTTACCTCTGATTTAAACCTTTTTTCCTTTCTGGTCATCGGGGGTTAATGCAGTTCTCCCCCAGGTGGCCACTGGTGTTATTGCATTGCATTACTGCTGGGTCAGCTGATGTTTGTGACCACTCCCACCATCCTTTATAAGGTCACCTGGTGCATCAGCTGACTGTTGGTTATACAGGTCCTTCTGGAGATCAACCTCGCAGTAGCAGCTCCCTGGTGTCAGCCAAGTCTGGTGTTTGGAGCTCAGTTGCTGTACTTTCTGTGTTGTGGAGTCTGCAGCGGCGTGCACAAGCTAAGTTCTGAGTTTTGTTACTTTGTAGTTTGTGCATTCACCTTTTTGTATTGTGTTCCCCTCACTCTCATATTGTTTGTTCCTGTTTATTGCTTTGTTGTGCTGTTTACACTGTTCACCTCTTGGGGTGGGGGTTTAGTTCAGGGTTTATTAGGAGACAGGGACAGGTCGGTGACTTGGGCCTCCCTACCTTCAAGGGTACCCCCAAGTTAAGGAAAGACAGGGCTTCCCTTAGCCTGAGGGGCAGTTCAGGGGCCCAGATTCCTCATCTTCTGTTTTCCTGTTTCTGCCCCGTGACATTTGCCTTGTGGCTAAGCAGTACTGTACAGCACATATGCCACATTTGGCAACTGTACATATTTCCCCATGTAAAAATGTGAAATTTAGGGCTAAAACAAAATTTTTGTGTTAAAATATAATTATTTTTTCCTCACTGTCCATTGGTATAAAATTTTGTGACACGTCTTGTGGTGTCAATATGATCACTGCACCCTTAGATGAATTCATTGAGAGAAGTTTGTAAAATAGAGTCACTTATGGGGGGTTCCCTTGTTCTGACACCTATTACTACTTTTGACATTTTAAACCTTGGGGCCAGAGCAAAATTTTAATGGAAAAAATAGTCATTTTCATTTACTCAGTCCAATGTTATACAATTCTGTGAATTGCGTAAGGGTTAAAAATGCTCAATACATCCCTAAATGAATTCCTCGAGAGGTGTAGTTTACAAAATAGTGTCATTTGTTGCCATTTCTGCTGTTTTTGCACTCCTTGAGCAGCACGTCCATGTTGAACTTCCCTCTCCCTTTGCATTTAACTCTCTCTTCGACAACCTACAATCTGGCTTCTGTCCCCACCATTCCACTGAGACCGCCCTGACCAAAATTACTAAAGACTTACTTACAGCCAATGCTAACAGACAGTTCTCTATACTCCTCCTTCTAGACCTGTCCTCTGCCTTCGACACAGTTGACCACTGCCTCCTACTACAGATCCTCTCTTCCTTTGGTGTCAAAGACCTTGCCCTATTTTGGATCTCCTCATACCTTACCAACCGCACATTAAGCGTTTCCTACTCCCATACTACCTCTTCATCTCACCCCCTCTCTGTTGATGTCCATCAAGGCTCTGTCCTTGGGCCCTTACTCTTCTCAATCTATACACTCGGCCTTGGACAACTCATAAGGCCCTATGGCTTCCAGTAACATCTATATGCTGATGACACTCAGATCTACCTCTCTGGCCCAGATGTCACCTCTCTGCTCTCCAGAATCCCAGAGTGCCTATCAGCCATATCCTCCTTCTTCTCCTCTCGCTTCCTCAATCTCAATGTAGTCAAATCTGAACTAATTATCTTTCCTCCATCTCGCATATCTTCCCTACCTGATCTAGCTATCAAAATAAAAAACAGGCTCAGGGCTGAGGGGTTAAAAGGCACCACTTATTACATTTGGCACCTCCTAGTCAAGAGCACTCTCTGTCAAGACTGATTTGCAAAATGCCAGTCTTGATGACTAAGGGCATTGATGAAGGAACCTGTAGACTCGAAAGCTTGCAACTTGTTACCATCTTTTCAGTTAGCCATTAAAATATATAAACCACTGAGGACTCTCTAATTTTAATATTTTTAAGTAACCACTAACTTCCTGGTATTGAAATTCACTCTAATATCTTTGCAGCAAATCAAAATATTTGGGAAAATTCTGTGGTTCTACAAATTCAATATTTCTAACAATTCGTTCATCTCCATTAAGCTCTAAAAACTATTATTCGTGAGAGGATGTGTGCTTAATTTATGTTAAACAGTTCCTCATTGGCTTGAATTTTTAAAAGACGTTAAATATTTTTCAGGTAGATACCAACTTTAGATTAATATCTCTAGAAAGATATTTTTGAAGTTATGGGCACTAGATTCTGCAGATGGGTCTTTGATCGAGAGATTTATTGTGATTGCACTATTTGTGCAGGACTTTTCATCCTACATCCTACATCCTTCCATGGTGAAGTTGTCATTGGCCACATAGGGATTTTTTATTTTCCTTAGGCCGGGGTCCCACTTGCGAGTGCGATGTGAGAAACTCGCGAGAGTCTCTCGCATCAATACCCGGCACTGCCGCCGGTACTTGGAACGGAGCATGCGGCTGCATAGAAATACATGCAGCCACACACTCCGGTCGGAGTGTCGGTGGCAGTGCTGGGTATTTATGCGAGGGACTCACATGAGTTTCTCGCACCACACTCGCAAGTGTGACCCCGGCCTTAGATTAACAATATATGATGTTTTGTTGATCCAGCTTTTTTTTTCAACCTTAACAACCATGTAACTACTTACGAAATTGTAATCTCACTATTGGCCTTCTTATATCTTATATCCAATATGCATTGACATTTTTATTGTGCGTCTATCACTGTAAATCTACAATTTTTTATGAAATTCACAAACATCTAAACATTGTAGATTTTTTTTTCTCCCACTGATATATGAGGGTAATTATATTAGTATATTAGTTGACAACGCAAGTTCCATACAAAGCAATGTTTTGGGTCATTATCTTTTTTCATCTTTCCGCCTAAATGTCACAAATCAGGAGCTGCATGTAGGAAGAGCAAGTTTCTGTATTCCACAATTAATGGCACAAGTTGCTTCAGTCATGCAATCAATTAGGTTATACAAATTAAATTATCTTCATCTGTATGATATGCTCTGCCGACACACAATAGTCACTCACCACGTGTACAGGAAAGTCTTATTCATGCAATCATCCTAGTAATGAAAGAAATGTTAGCCGTTCTTCACTAGAGAGAAGCCAAGTAACAGCAGCAAAGCCAATTCTTAGTCAACACCTGTGCTTAGACGTGTGAATGATTGCAGCAAATTATTTGTGAAATTGCTTTGTCTCTTGTTCTCAGAAGTTTTCGCAATTAATTTTTTAGTCATATGAAGGTTTGGTTTGTGTAACCTATTACATTATGGTAATTTCATAGACAACGCTGTAGTGCTCAGCTACTGTTTCAAATAAATAACTTTTTAACACATTTAGATTGGAATACATTTTTTCATAATATAAAGTAATACTCAGGGAACTGGTTATAATAACATATTACTAAAAAGCGAAATGTATACAAAAGCCAATTTTGTCTGCAGCAGCTTTGAGAAGCAGATAAAAATAGGTTTATCACTGTACCACATTAGTAATGCCCAGACAGATAATGTCGGTCTCATTTAGATTTTCTTAAACAATCCACAAAATAGGGTTTCAAATTCTACATTTTTGCTGGAAACCAACAAAATCATAGACTCCCAAATACTAAGATTGGCATACTTTATGTCAAAGAGGAAAAGGTCGTTGCATAAGTTTTTATTTAAAAGGTGCATACTTCTTGAGCCTTTGACAACGTTGCGATTTTCTGTTTTGTGCTTTCGTTTTTTGCTCACCTTCTTCCCAGAGCCATAACTTACAGCTTTTTTTTTGCGGGACTAGTTGTACTTTTGAAAGACACCATTCATTTTGCCATATAATGTATTGGAAAATGGAAAAATTTCCAAGTGAGAGGAAATTGCAAAAAAAAGTGCAATCCAACAATTGTTTTTTATTAATATTTACAATGCTCACTAAATAGTAAAACTAACCTGGTAATGTGATTTCCCAGGTCAGTACGAGTTCACAGATACAAAATATTTATATCTTTTATCTAATATATAATTGCCTAGAGTACTACTTCCTGCAATTTGTGCCAACTTCCATGGCTTTGTCCGGAGCTAATGTCCGGAGATAATGTCTGGAGATAATGTCCGGAGCTAATGTCCGGAGCTAATGTCCGGAGCTAATGTCCGGAGCTAAGTGACGTCACCAGTGTCCTACACCCAGGCAGAGCACAGTGGCCCCAGGCAGCATATGGGGCCCCAGGCAGAGCACAGTGGCCCCAGGCAGAGCACAGGGGCCCCAGGCAGCATAAGGGGCCCCAGGCAGAGCACAGTGGTCCCAGGCAGAGCACAGGGGCCCCAGGCAGCTTATGGGGCCCCAGGCAGAGCACAGTGGCCCCAGGCAGAACATGGGGCCCCAGGCAGAGCACAGTGGCCCCAGGCAGAGCACAGGGGCCCCAGGCAGAACATGGGGCCCCAGGCAGAGCACAGGGGCCCCAGGCAGAGCACAGGGGCCCCAGGCAGCATATGGGGCCCCAGGCAGAGCACAGTGGCCCCAGGCAGCATATGGGGCCCCAGGCAGAGCACAGGGGCCCCAGGCAGAGCACAGTGGCCCCAGGCAGAGCACACACCAAATCGGAGGCCGAGGGGCCCCGCCAACCAAATCGGAGGCCGAGGGTCCCCGCCCACCAAATCGGAGGCTGAGGGTCCCCGCCCACCAAATCGGAGGCCGAGGGTCCCCGCCCACCAAATTGGAGGCCGAGGGTCCCCACCCACCAAATCGGAGGCCGAGGGTCCCCGCCCACCAAATCGGAGGCCGAGGGTCCCCGCCCACCAAATCGGAGGCCGAGGGTCCCCGCCCACCAAATTGGAGGCCGAGGTGCCCCGCCAACCAAATCGGAGGCCGAGGGGCTTCGCCAACCAAATCGGAGGCCGAGGAGCCCCGCCCACCAAATCGAAGGCCGAGTGGCCCTGCCCACCAAAGCGGAGGCCGAGGGGCCTGGCCTCGCCCACCAAAGCGGAGGCCGAGGGGCCCCGCCCACCACATCGGAGGCCGAGGGGCCCTGCCCACCAAATCGGAGGCCGAGGGTCCCCGCCCACCAAATCGGAGGCCGAGGGTCCCCGCCCACCAAATTGGAGGCCGAGGGTCCCCGCCCACCAAATCGGAGGCCGAGGGTCCCCGCCCACCAAATCGGTGGCCGAGGGTCCCCACCCACCAAATCGGAGGATAAGGGGCCCCGCCCACCAAATCGGAGGCCGAGGGGCCCCGCCAACCAAATCGGAGGCCGAGGAGCCCCGCCCAACAAATCGAAGGCCGAGCGGCCCCGCCCACCAAAGCGGAGGCCGAGGGTCCCCGCACACCAAATCGGTGGCAGAGGGACCCCGCCCACCAAATCGGAGGCCGAGGGTCCCCGCCCACCAAATTATTCTTACATTTGAATAAATAAAGTATATATGGATTCTAGACTCCCGATTCTTTAGAATCGGGCTGCCATCTAGTATGGTATATTTATATATTTATATCTTTTTTTGCTGAAGTTGTGAAAAAAAACAAAATTTGTAATAAAAACAAAATTTGTTCATGTCTCCATTTTCCGCGACCCATAGCATCTATATTTTTTTGTGATCTGGGGCAGTGTGATAGCTTATTTTTTATCTCCCAAGCTGATATTATTAATGATACCATATTGGCATAGGTACGGTGTTTTGATCGCCCGTTATTACATTTTATTGCAATGTTGATGTGGCCAAAAAACCTGGGGTCTAAGGGGTATCGTTTCTCCTTATGGAGAGTGACATACCATCTCTGGCTTGTCAAGGTAAGGAGGCTTATTTGCCGTACAATGCTCCTCTGGGAATTTAAATATGCAAATTGCCTCTTCTGAGAAAAAGAGGACTACAGCCCGAAACACCGTGTCTGCGAATTGAGATACTGATTTGGCTTTTATCCTAAGTCATATTGCACGACTCGTTAAAGGGTTGATTGTGACTTGTAGGATCGCTACTTCCAATAGGTGGCGCTGTAGAGTTTAAGCCAAAAAACCTGTAATTCTGGCATTTTTATTTTTTTTTTGTCTTTACGCCTTTACTAATCTGATTAATTTACTTTATATTTTGATAGACTAGACATTTCTGAATGCAGCAACACCAAATATGTGTATTTTTGTTAATTGTTTTATTTTCAATTGGGCAAAAAGATGGTAGTTTGTACTTTTGTGGATTTTTTTTACTTTTTACTGGTTTCAATGGTCCCTTTAGGAGACTTGGAGCTGCAATTATCCTATTGCCTGTGCTACACATAGCAGGGCTTCAGCTCTGCTATGTGTAACAAAAATCACGATCTCTTATGAATGCTAGTCACAAGCTGGCATTCATCGTAGATTCACAATGACAGGCACAGGAGTCTTCTGCAGATCCTCAGCTGTCATGCCAATGCATAACATGAAAGGGGAGCCAATGGGTGGGTCTTGTGACAAGCTTACACCCGCGCGTGTTAAATGCTGCTTTCAGTGATTGACAGCAGCATTTATCTAGTTAACAGCCGATTGTGACCCAGATCAACCATCATGTGTGGGGAAAGAGGTGGGCTCAGCATTGGAGCCTGCATCAAAGACCGGGACAACACCATTGACGTTCGTATATGTTAAATGTCATGAAGAGGTTAAAGGGAATCTATCATGAGGTTTTTGCTAATTATTCTGAGAACAGAAAAAAACCCAAGAAAAGAAAAAATAATTAGCATGTGCCCTACAGCAAGCAAATAATTAAATAGCAATAGTGCATGTAAATAACATAGTCAACTTAGTTAATGCTATTTTGATCAAAATGCATAAAAGCAATTTCATCACGACAAATTGAACCCATGAGGAAGCCTTTATTCACATTGACGTCTGCTCTGCCCTTATTCACTTTGATGTTGTTTAACACATGGTAAGGTTGTAATACTAGACAGGTTAAAATCATCCCAATGTAGACATCTTGTCATGGTGGGATGGCGTTTATGCTATTTTGATCAAGAAAACATTAATTAAGTACCCTATGTTATTTACATGTAATGTTACTATTCACTTATTTACCTGGTAGGTTACATTTACATGCTCACTGTAAATTTGTGCCACTTCTTTTTCTCCACTTTTTTCACCTCTTTTCTTTTTATCCATTGCCTAATTATGACCAAAAAATATTCCTATTGTTTTTCAAACTGTTGGCTAAAAATATATCCATTTTGATACCACTTAACATTTCATGATTAACAGAAAATTATGCAAATTTGGAGTATGTTCCAATATAACCCTCCAAAAAGCTAAGATAAATTCATAAATTTTAGTGTTCTATAATTTTTATGATTTTTTTTAATAAAGAAGACTATAATTAAACTTTTAAAAAAGTACCATATCTACATCCTTCATCACTTAGAAAGAACATCAAGGATTTGAAGCGGTGTTGGAAAAATGCATGATTGCTGTAGGTGAAGATCTCCCCAGATACAGTGGGGAAACTAAGTATTTGATACACTGTCGATTTTGCAAGCTTCCCCACCTACAAAAGAATGTCTCTTAAGTACATTTCAACTGTGAGAAACAGAATCTAAAAATAAAAAACAGAACATTTTTAAATAATTAAATTGCATATTATTGCATGAAATAAGTATTTGATCACCCACCGACCAGAAAGAATTCTTGCTCTCACAGACATGTTAGTTTTTCTTTAAGAAGCTCTCCTACTCTGCACTCATTACCTGTATTAATTGCACCTGTTTGAACTCATTACCTGTATAAAAGACAAGGATGAGTGCAACCCCAAGAACAGAGTCCCTTCCATGAAGCATGGTGGGGGAAACATCATACTTTGGAGGTGCTCTTCTGCAAAGGGGACAGGATGACTGCACCGTATTGAAGGGAGGATGGATGGTGTCATGTATTGCAAGATGCTGGCTAACAGCCTCCTTCACTCGGTAAGAGCTTTGAAGATGGGTCATGGCTGGGTCTTTCAGCATGACAATGACCCGAAACACATAACCAGGACAACTAAGGAGTGGCTCTGTAAGAAGCATTTCCATGTCCTGTAGTGGCCTAGCCAGTCTCCAGACCAGAACCCAATAGAACATCTTTGGAGGGAGCTGAAACTGAGTGTTGCCCAGCAACAGCCTCGAAACCTGAAAGATCTGGAGAAGATCTGTATGGAGGAGTGGGCCAAAATCCCTGCTGCAGTGTGTTCAAACTTGGTCAAGAACTACAGGAAACATCTGACCTCTGTAATTGCAAACAAATATTTCTGTACCAAATGTTAAGTTCTGTTTTTCTATTGTATCAAATACTTCTTTCAGGCAATAAAATGCAAATTAATTATGTAAAAATCAAACGATGTGATTTTCTGTTTTTTATTTTTAGATTCTGTCCCTCACAGTTGAATTCTACCTGCAATAAAAATGACAGACCTCTCCATTCTTTGTAGGTGGGAAAATTTTCAAAATTGTCAGTGTATCAAATACTTATTTTCCCCACTGTATGCTTTTTGTATGTGGCTGTCTTGTGTGGATCTACCACCATCATCATCATTTACTGATTGATTGCTCCATTACTCAATTCTCATTTCTTTAGATTAGATAATGGAGGGCAATTTATGTCTTTATTTAGTGCCTTTTCCATTTTTGTTATACCCCTTGAGATTTTGATATTGTTGATTGTCAGTGTGTGTGTTGTACATTTGCGGAATGTTAATGAGAACCCAACTGTATGATGGTTACAAAGTAATATGGTGCAATTAATGCGTCTAGTATTAGCTATGTCATCAGCTAGTGTAAGTTCTCGCATCTAATATCACATAGCATTTTGTTCTATCATGGCTGATGTTGATTTTATTTCTTTCACATAAAATAGACAGTAATCAACAATTATACTGCAGGTAAAAGTAGAAAAAGAAAGAAGTAGACAGCTACAAGCCAGTCTAATTATGTCATACATACATACAGTAAAACAACCTAATATAGCTCTTTTGTAACATAGGAACACCAAAATACAGTGATCAAAAGTAGATTTTTAACATTGAAATGATTAATTGTACTAAATAAATAAGTGCAAAGTGCATTTATCCTTTGGACATACACGTGAAGCAATCTATTCGGCCAGCAAATAAATGCAGACAGCTGGATGGAAGCACAGAATAATGCAGCATGATCAATCATAGTTATCCAAAAAATAGAAACGGAAAAAAAACATTATGAATAATTTATGTTTCTACAGTAACATTCACTCATCAATTAAACCAAAAAGGACTCAATGAAGATGATGAGTGAACTGTGGGAATAATTCACATGGAGAATTAGACAAGGTATAAAATAAGACTTAAAGGTAACAAATTGTCTCAATGTTATCCACACAATTAGAGATGATCGAATCTTTTGAATTCTGAATGTGCCAGGTTCTGCAAATTTTCCTTAAAAAAGTCCATTTCCTGTCAATCTATTGCTGCTTCTCACAATACTGCAAATCCTCCAGTTACACATAAAACACATGTGTGTAACACCCTAAAGTCTCCTAAGGCCTCTTCCACACGTCTGTATAAAAACCGGTACCTGAAAAAACAGTACAGGTCTCATCAGTCTTTTGGATGAGTGTTTTTCTGGTATGGATAAAGCAAGAATTAAATTACATAGCTTCTTTAATTTGCAATGTTAAACCCGTACAGGACACAGATGGCTCACGGATTCATCGTCTGCCGTATGTGTTTTACACGGACCCATATACTTGTATTGGCCCTTGCCACATCTCTGTATGGTTCACAAGTGTGAAAACAAGGACTTGTGAAGTTCACCATAGGTTCTAATGGGTACGTGTGGTATCTGTGAAAAGAACACATGCCATATGTACCGTAAACACGTACATGTTAAGGGGGCCTAAGACTGCATCCAACTCATTTCAAGCACTTTAACATAAGCACAGCCTTAATGACCTAACCATAGAAATGGCTGGCAATCCAGTAGTAACCAACAGCTGACGTACAGGGAATATTTTACCAAGTTTTTGTTACCCCATCAGAAAACATCATAATGCACTTCAGATAGCCTGATTCAAGTGATGTGTCACTTATTAAGCTGCTTGAGATCATTTTGATGTTTTATCTGCAGCATATTGAGCCCTGTATAACCCTGCTCCCACAAATGATTGGCAGCTTTCTGCCCATGTACAGTGTACAGATAAAGCTGCCAGTGTTGGGGGCAAGATTATACCAAGTTCAAGAATGTTTGACTACATGGCAACAGGTTTACTTCTCCTCTAGTGATTATTTCCTGCTGCTAAAACAGTGATTTTTATCAATACTACACTAAGCAGCCCAGTAAGTGACACATCACTGAAATTATGAACTCTTCCCGTACATTATGCTGCTATTAGATTAGGTCGAGAAAACTTGTTAACATGACCACACTGTATGTTCTTCATCCTAGAAAAACCGTCCGATTATGCTAATCAGGCTCTGATCAGAGTTTGCTCTGCGTGGAATCCATTTTTCTCAGCTGTGGAGAATAAAAAAAAAATAATTTTTCTTCTCCATTCTGTCAGTCTGTGAAAATCGGGCCGCACTCAGTTGTTATTGGAGTGTGGTCTGATTTTCTTCACGGACCCATTGGCTTGAACAGATGAGTGCGATCCGACGGAGGCAAATCGTGCATGCTGTGATTTTTTTTCTTGGACCACTCGGCCTGAGGAAAAAAAATGGATATGTGGATGGCGTCCTTGAATAACAATGGTCCAAGTGTGATCCAATGTTTCGACTGATTGCCCTCGGACCAAAACTATGGTCGTCTGCACGAACCCTAACACAGAGTACTGACAGACTTGTGATGATTTTAAAATTAAATGTGGAGCTGCGTAGATATGCAGTTAAATGTCTACATTTGTATTTATTTTTTTATTTTCATAATAAAAATCAACCCTCTTCTTAAAAAATACACAATAAGAAATAAGGAGGTACACATTCACAAAGCAAGCACATCCAAAAGAGTGAAGTATTGGTGTGGTGCAACATTTGACAAGTAAAACAGGTGCAAAAATTGTTTGCAACTCACACTTTGTGACGTAAAATCTTCCAGTTAAATGTTTGGATTTTGGGGAGTTTTCTATTGTATTTAAAAAAAACAATTATTCCCCCTTTCAGTAAAAGAATTGCACACTAAATGTAAAAATTCAATACTGTACTGTGATAAGCAGGCACACTTTTACTGACCGACACTGATTTCAGATTTTTTTTTTTTCTGTAAAAAATATTGTGATGACTTGCTGCTGCCTGGTGCAATTAGAATAAAGAAAAAATGTGTAATTGATATTCAAATGCAGCAGCAAAGATCTTAATAACATCATATCACTGATCAACCACACTGAGTCTGACACTGCTCCTGCTATTATCTCTCACCTCCAATGAATTAAAACTCTGTATGATTCATAGACTACTACACGCTTCTACTTCAGTAATGCAGTTGTACAATAGACACATTCATAAACAACATGCTGCTAAACACCATCCACATCGATACTGTGTTGTTTTTTTTCTATTGTCTGCTATTTGGACTACATACTGTAGGTTACTTTCTTAGGATAATTTAGCACAACATGTATATAAAGAAAACATACAGATAAAAGTCATACCTTTGCTGAAGAAATTCCCGTTGTGGTTCTCCTTTAACCCCTTCCCGACCCATGACGCCACGTAGGCGTCATGAAAGTCGGTGCCAATCCGACACATGATGCCTATGTGGCGTCATGGAATGATTGCGTCCCTGCAGATCGGGTGAAAGGGTTAACTCCAATTTCACCGGATCTGCAGGGACAGGGGGAGTGGTACTTCAGCCCAGGGGGGGTGGCTTCACCCCCCCGTGGCTACGATCGCTCTGATTGGCTGTTGAAAGTAAAACAGCCAATCAGAGCGATTTGTAATATTTCACTATGAAAACTGGTGAAATATTACAATCCAGCCATGGCCGATGCTGTAATATCATCGGCCATGGTTGGAAACCCTGATCTGTCCCCCCCACCGCCACCGATCTCTTCCCCAGTCCTCCATCCTGTGCTCCGCTCCCCTCCGTCGTCCTGTCCGCTCCCCCGTACTCCTGTCCGCTCCCCCGTGCTCCGATCTCACCCCCATGATCTGATCCCCCCCCTCATACTTACAGAGCCTCCCGGTGTCCGTCCGTCTCCTCCACGGGCGCCGCCATCTTCCAAAATGGCGGGCGCATGCGCAGTGCGCCCGCCAAATCTGCCGGGCGGCAGATTTGTTCCAGCTACATTTTGATCACTGTGATAAAATCTATCACAGTGATCAAAATAAAAAAAATAGTAAATGAAACCCCCCCTTTATCAGCCCCATAGGTAGAGACAATAATAAAATAAAGAAATTTTTTTTTTCCCACTAGTGTTAGAACTAGGGGTAGGGTTAGGGTTAGGGGTAGGTTTAGGGTTAGGGGTAGGGTTAGGGGTAGGGTTAGGGTTAGGGTTAGGGTTAGGGGTAGGGGTAGGGTTAGAACTAGGGTTAGCGTTAGAATTAGGCTATGTGCACACGGTGCGGATTGGCCGCTGCTGATTCATAGCAGTGTTCCATCAGGTTTACAGTACCATGTAAACCTATGGAAAACCAAATCCGCTGTGCCCATGGTGCGGAAAATTCCACGCGGAAATGCTGCATTGTATTTTCCGCAGCATGTCAATTCTTTGTGCGGATTTCGCAGCGTTTTACACCTGTTCTTCAATAGGAATCTGCAGGTGAAATCCGCATAAAAAACACTGGAAATATGCGGTAAATCTGCAGGTAAAACGCAGTGCCTTTTACCTGCGGATTTTTCAAAAATGGTGCGGAAAAATCTCACATGAATCCGCAATGTGGGCACATAGCCTTAGGGTTGGAATTAGAGTTAGGGTTGGAATTAGGGCTACGGTTGGAAATAGGGTTAAGAATAGGCTTGTGGTTAGGGTTATGGTTAGGGTTAGGGGTGTGTTGGGGTTAAAGTTGTGGTTAGGGTTGGGGTTAGAGTTGGGATTAGGGTTAGGGTTGGGATTAGGGTTAGGGTTGTGGTTAGGGGTGTGTTGGGGTTAGGGTTGTGATTAGGGTTATGGCTAGAGTTGGGATTAGGGTTTGGGGTGTGTTGGGGTTAGTGTTGGAGTTGGAATTGAGGGGTTTCCACTGTTTAGGCACATCAGGGGTCTCCAAATGCAACATGGCGCCACCATTGATTCCAGCCAATCTTGCGTTCAAAAAGTCAAATGGTGCTCCCTCCTGGGGTATCAGTGTACTCAGGACAAACTGGGCAACAACTGTTGGGGTCCAATTTCTCCTGTTACCCTTGTGAAAATAAAAAATTGCTTGCTAAAACATAGTTTTTGAGGAAAGAAAAATGCTCTGCGTTGTAAACGTCTGTGAAGCACTTGGGGGTTCAAAGTGCTCAACACACATCTAGATTAGTTCATTGGGAGGTCTAGTTTCCAAAGTGGGGTCACTTGTTGGGGGTTTCTACTGTTTAGGCACATCAGGGGCTCTGCAAACGTGACATGATGCCCGCAGACGATTTCAACAAAGTCTGCATTCCAAAACGTCACTACTTCCATTCCGAGCCCCGGCATGTGCCCAAACAGTAGTTTTCCCCAACATATGGGGTATCAGCGTACTCACGAGAAACTGGACAACAACTGTTGGGGTGAAATTTCTCCTGTTACCCTTGGGAAAATTAAAAAATTCTGGGCTAAAAAAATATTTTTGAGAAAAGAAAAATTATTTTTTATTTTCATGGCTCTGCATTATAAACTTCTGTGAAGCACTTGGGGGTTCAAAGTGCTCACCACACATCTAGATTAGTTCCTTGGGAGGTCTTTTTTCCAAAATGCGGTCACTTGTGGGGGAGCTCCAATGTTTAGGCACACAGGAGCTCTCCAAACGCGACATGGTGTCCACTAATGATTTGAGCTAATTTTCCATTCAAAAAGCCAAATGGCGTGCCTTAAATTCCGAGCCCTGCTGTGCGCCCAAACAGTGGTTTACCCCCACATATGGGGTATCATTGTACTCAGGACAAACTGGACAACAACATTTGGGGTCCAATTTCTCCTTTTACCCTTGGGAAAATAAAAAATTCCGGGCTAAAAATCATTTTTGAGGAAAGAAAAATGATTTTTTATTTTCACGGCTCTGCGTTGTAAACTTCTGTGAAGCACCTGGGGGTTTAAAGTGCTCACTATGCATCTAGATAAGTTCCTTGGGGGGTCTAGTTTCCAAAATGGGGTCACTTGTAGGGGAGCTCCAATGTTTAGGCACACAGGGGCTCTCCAAACGCGACATGGTGTCCGCTAACGATTGGAGCTAATTTTCCATTCAAAAAGTCAAATGGCGCGCCTTCCCTTCCGAGCCTCGCCGTGCACCCAAACAGTGGTTTAGCCCAACATATGAGGTATCGGCATACTCAGGAGAAGTTGCCCAACAAATTTTAGGATCCATTTTATCCTGTTGCCCATGTGAAAATGAAAAAATTGAGGCTAAAAGAAATTTTGTGTGAAAAAAAAGTACTTTCATTTTTACAGATCAATTTGTGAAGCACCTGAGGGTTTAAAGTGCCCACTATGCTTCTAGATAAGTTCATTGGGGGGGTCTAGTTTCCAAAATGGGGTCACTTGTGGGGGAGCTCCAATGTTTAGGCACACAGGGGCTTTCCAAATGCGACATGGTGTCCGCTAACGATGGAGATAATTTTTCATTCAAAAAGTCAAATGGCGCTCCTTCCCATCTGAGCCTTACCATGTGCCCAAACAGTGGTTTACCCCATGTCAGGTATCGGTGTACTCAGGAGAAATTGCCCAACAAATTTTAGGATCCATTTTATCCTGTTGCCCATGTGAAAATGAAAAAATTGAGGCTAAAATAAATTTTGTGTGAAAAAAAAGTACTTTTTCATTTTTACGGATCAATTTGTGAAGCACCTGAGGGTTTAAAGTGCTCACTATGCTTCTAGATAAGTTCCTTGGGGGGTCTAGTTTCCAAAATGGGGTCACTTGTGGGGGAGCTCCAATGTTTAGGCACACAGGGGCTCTCCAAACGCGACATGGTGCCAATTTTTCATTCAAAAAGTCAAATGGCACTCCTTCCCTTCCAAGCCCTGTCGTGTGCCCAAACAGTGGTTTACCCCCACATATGAGGTATCACCGTACTCAGGACAAATTGGACAACAACGTTCATGGTCCAGTTTCTCCTTTTACCCTTGGAAAAATAAAAAAAATGTTGCTAAAAGATCATTTTTGTGACTAAAAAGTTAAATGTTCATTTTTTCCTTCCATGTTGCTTCTGCTGCTGTGAAACACCTGAAGGGTTAATAAACTTCTTGAATGTGGTTTTGATCACCTTGAAGGGTGCAGTTTTTAGAGTAGTGTCACTTTTGGGTATTTTCAGCCATATAGACCCCTCAAACTGACTTCAAATGTGAGGTGGTCCCTAAAAAAATGGTTTTGTAAATTTTGTTGTAAAAATGAGAAATCACTGGTCAAATTTTAACCCTTATAACTTCCTAGCAAAAAAAAATTTTGTTTCCAAAATTGTGCTGATATAAAGTAGACATGTGGAAAATGTTATTTAATAACTATTTTATGTCACATAACTCTCTGGTTTAACAGAATAAAAATTCAAAATGTGAAATTTGCAAAATTTGCAAAATTTTCGCCAAATTTCTGTTTTTTTTCACAAATAAACTCAGAAATTATCGACCTAAATTCACCACTAACATGAAGCCCAATATGTCACGAAAAAACAATCTCAGAACTGCTAGGATCTGTTGAAGCGTTCCTGAGTTATTACCTCATAATGGGACACTGGTCAGAATTGCAAAAAACGGCCAGGTCATTAAGGCCAAAATAGGCTGAAGGGGTTAATCAACTTTTGAAGTTTTCTACATCTTAGATTTCTGTGCACAAGGGCCGGACTGTACACGCGGTCTTCTCCTTTTTTATTCTCCGGTTCCTCTGTTGCCTCTGGTCTTTGATTGACCTGTTTCCTCTCTTTGAAATCTCAACAGTGACCTGTCATTCAAAAATAGGAGGAAGGCAGAGGGGCAGGAATCACAGGCAGGAAGGCGAAGACCCTATTTATAGTCTAACCAATATGGAACAAAATCAAATTCACAGAAAACTTCAAATGGCAAGGAAGAACCACACAGCAAATTTCTTCCCCCACTGTATAATAGCCCCCACATAACTGCGTACTACTAAGACATTATATAGGGTAAAAACCTGATTAGCTACAATGATCTAGGCTTCTGCATATTCAACCATTGCCCTAGTGTTCAGCGCTGGTAACAAAGCTGGAATATAGACATAATTAGTGTGGATTGATAATAATTAGCAGGTGGATGAACACAAATGTCCCATTCATGTAAAACAATTTGACATCAGATGCACCAATTACCATAATTGCTCTTACCTAGATACAGTGGGGGAAAAAAAGTATTTAGTCAGTGACCAATTGTGCAAGTTCTCCCACTTAAAAAGATGAGAGAGGCCTGTAATTGACATCATGGGTAGACCACAACTATAAGAGTTAAAATGAGAAAACAAATCCAGAAAATCACCTTGTCTGATTTGGCAAGATTCATTTTGCAAATTATGGTTGAAAATAAGTTTTGGTCATTAACAAACGATCATCTCAATATTTTGTTATATATTCTTTATTGGCAATGACAGTGGTCAAATGTTTTCTGTAAACATAGATTGGCACACACTGTTGGTGGTATGTTGGCCCATTCTTCCATGCAGATCTCCTCTAGGGCAGTGATGTTTTACGATACGATACGATACGATACACTTTATTGATCCCGTGGGAAATTATGGTATCACAGCAGCACAACTTACATCATAAGAATCATAAAATGAATTACATAATTGACATGACAGTTTGTTGACAGAAGGACATTATACATTAGAATAGGACAAACACAGCGGGTGAACTGAAAAGTAGAAGAAATAAAGTAGACAATCCCCTTTATGATTTAACCCTAATGTTATTGTTGTACATCCCCATAGCAGTTGGCACAGACAATTTCCTAAATTTTTCCTTCTTACACCTCAGAAGTATTAGCCGGTTACTGAAGGTGCTCTTCTGTCTCATGAATAGCTCATATAGTGGATGTGCATTATTGTTCATGATTGCCATACACTTTTTCAGAGTTCTTCTCTCCACTACCTCCTCAAGAGAGTCCAGATTGCAGCCGACAGCAGAGCTTGCCTTTTTGATAAGCTTATTGGGCCTGTCATTGGGCAACACAGACTTTCAACTCGCTCCAAAGGTCATCTATGGGGTTGAGATCTTGAGACTGGCTAGGCCACTCCAGGACCTTCATATGCTTCTTAAAAAGCCACTCCTTCATTGCCCTGGCAGTGTGCTTGGGATCATTATCATACTGCAAGACCCATCCATGTTTCATCTTCAATGCCCTTGCTGCTGGAAGGAGGTTTGCACTCAAAATCTCATGATACATGGCCCCATTCATTTTTTCATGTACACGGATCAATTTTCCAGGTTCCTTTGGAGAGAAACAGCCCCAAAGCATGATGTTGCCACCCCCATGCTTCACAGTGTGTTCTTTGGATGCAACTCAGCATTCTGTCTCCTCCAAACATGACGATTTTTGTTTCTACCAAACAGTTCTACTGTGGTTTCATAAGACCATATGACATTCTCCCATATGCTCTCTAGCAAACTTTAGATGGGCCCGGACATGTACTGGCTTGAGCAGGGGGACACCTCTGGCACTGCAGGATCTGAGTCCCTGGTGGAGTAATGTGTTACTGATGGTAGCCTTTGTTATGGTGGTCCTAGCTCTATACAGGTCATTCACTAGTTCCCCACATGTAGTTCTGGGATTTTTGCTCACTGTTCTTGTGATCATTTTTTACCCAGGGGGTGAGATCTTGCTTGGACTCACTGATCGAAGGAGATTATCAGTGGTCTTGTATGTCTTCCATTTTCTTATTGTTGCTCCCACAGTTGATTTCATCACACCAAGCTGCTTGCCTATTGCGAATTCAATCTTCCCAGCCTGGTGCAGCGCTACAATTTTGTTTCTGGTGTCCTTCGACAGCTCTTTGGTAGTGTTGAGCATTCCGATACCACAAGTATCGGGTATCGGCCGATACTTGCGGGTATCGGAATTCCGATACCGAGATCCGATACTTTTGTGGTATCGGGTATCGTTATCGAAACAACATTAATGTGTAAAATAAAGAATTAAAATAAAAAATATTGCTATACTCACCTCTCCGACGCAGCCTGCACCTTACCGAGGGAACCGGCAGCGTTGTTTGCTTAAAATGCGCGCTTTTACTTCCTTCCGTGACGTCACGGCTTGTGATTGGTCGCGTGCCGCCCATGTGGCCGCGACGCGACCAATCACAGCAAGCCGTGACGTAATTTTCAGGTCCTCAATGCCTAATTCTAGGCATTCATGATTTTAAAATTACGTTCCGGCTTGTGATTGGTCGCGTCGCGGTCACATGGGCGACGCGACCAATCACAAGCCGTGATGTCACGGGAGGCAGGAGACGCGCGCATTTTTAAAATTATGTCATGGCTTGTGATTGGTTGCGTGCCGCCCATGTGACCGCGACGCGACCAATCACAGCAAGCCGTGACGTAATTTCAGGTCCTGATGCCTATTTCTGCATTCAGGACCTGAAATTACATCACGGCTTGCTGTGATTGGTCGCGTCGCGGTCACATGGGCGGCACGCAACCAATCACAAGCCGTGACGTAATTTTAAAAATGCGCGCATCTCCTGCCTCCCGTGACGTCACGGCTTGTGATTGGTCGCGTCGCCCATGTGACCGCGACGCGACCAATCACAAGCCGGAACGTAATTTTAAAATCATGAATGCCTAGAATTAGGCATCCAGGACCTGAAAATTACGTCACGGCTTGCTGTGATTGGTCACGTCGCGGCCACATGGGCGGCACGCGACCAATCACAAGCCGTGACGTCACGGAAGGAAGTAAAAGCGCGCATTTTAAGCAAACAACGCTGCCGGTTCCCTCGGTAAGGTCCAGGCTGCGTCGGAGAGGTGAGTATAGCAATATGTTTTTATTTTAATTCTTTATTTTACACATTAATATGGATCCCAGGGCCTGAAGGAGAGTTTCCTCTCCTTCAGACCCTGGGAACCATCAGGATACCGTCCGATACTTGAGTCCCATTGACTTGTATTGGTATCGGGTATCGGTATCGGATTAGATCCGATACTTTGCCGGTATCGGACGATACTTTCCGATACCGATACTTTCAAGTATCGGACGGTATCGCTCAACATTACTCTTTGGTCTTCGCCATAGTGGAGTTTGGAGTATGACTGTTTGAGGTTGTGGACAGGTGTCTTTTATACTGATAACAAGTTCAAACAGGTGCCATTACTACAGGTAATAAGTGTAGGACAGAGGAGCCTCTTAAAGAAGAATACCAAATACTTATTCTCCACCAGATTTTGCAAAATAAATCTTGCCAAATCAGACAAGTTGATTTTTTGGATTTGCTTTCTCATTTTGACTCTCATAGTTGTGGTCTACCTATGACATCAATTACAGGCTTCCCTCATCTTTTTAAGTGGGACAACTTTCACAATTGGTTGCTGACTAAATGCTTTTTTTCCCCATTGTATATCTATTAAAGTGATGTGATGTCAGTTGACTGCCCAATTCATTACACACATAACGTGCAGCAGTGAGCTCGAAAGGCTTATCTATATTGGAACACTCCCTTGGGAATGCATAGTACCAGTCGCTCATGTTGATTACATCACTTCTGGTATGATGTATGACAGGGTCACTGTGCTAGAAGTGGAACTTAAAAGGCTCTGAAGTGTTTCTATTTTTTTATACTTCCTGTATTCACTATGAATTCTTGTTCCAGACTTAGGAGATAGATGGATTCTTCTCAATGCTGTCAGATATATCTTCAAGAGGTGGTGACTAGTGAGCCTTTGTAATTGTTTAATCATTTTGATAACGCCAAACCTGTTGTGTATACCCCAAAATTGGTAATTTTTCAATCCCATTTAGAATCTATTACTTATGCAGTTTTCAAACAGCAATCTCGTTGTTGCTCTCAAAAAAGGAATGGATGGCCACAGCTTTTTCATTTTCCAAATAAAAAACCTGTTGGAATTCTTGAAAAATTAATATTTTTTTTGCCTATTAATTGTCATAAAGCCACACCTTCTTTATTTACGCTGCTGTGTAAAAACACCAGCAAGGCAAGCATCTGCTCTCAAAGAGGTATAGTCTTTGGACCATTTATGTAATTTAAGTCAAAAGATTGTTACTGTGCAGTGTTGGTTATCATCGGTTTCCTCCTAGCCTGATAGTTTGAGGTTAGTAAGACTGTGTTTGCATTTGTGGTAGAGTGGCTCACTTGGCTGGACACAGAGGTATAACTGGAACACTGTCTCTTTAAGAAAATGCTTGGTTTATTGTAGACATCATAAACCAAGTTTGGGAAAATAAAGACGGCCCTCTGGGCATGGTTCAGATTTAGCACACACTTTCCTAGAGTGCTCCTTCTCCAGGCACACACTGAAAAAGCTCTGGCAGTCAGCCATTTAAGCCCAGACCATGATCACATGATCCTGACTTCACACAGGTCCTGTAAGGACTCTGCAGGTGACGATACATGGTCATCCTCCCACCCGCTCCATGGATGTCCACTGAAACCAGCCCATAACATAACTTTAATTTTATCTTCCCATTACGTAGTGTGCTGGAGGAAACTACTCTGGTTTTACATCACTGACACCATCACGTGCAGTGACATGAATCTCCCCTCCATCACTTCACCAGTGACTGTGTCACATTTTCCCCCCTTCTGCCCAAAACTGGGGGTTTTGGCACCATTACTCGCTAAACAGGGGAGTCTGGACAGGCCATCTGAGTTTCCATGCAGTTACCTTGGCCTGTGCTTGACATGAAAATTAAATTCTGCAGTGCTAAAAACCATCCAGTCACCAGGGCAATCTTACCCTTCCTTTCCTTCACCTATCTCAGGGATGCATGATCTGATACTAGCCTGAACTTACAGCCTAGCAGGTAGTACCTCAGGGTTTCAATCGCCCTTTTGATGGCCAAGCACTCTTTCTTCACAATGGCATAGTTCTTCTCACAGAAGGATAGTTTCCTACTTAGGTACAGGACTGGGTGTTCATTCCTTTCTATTTACTGGGACCGCACAGCTCCTAAACTGATGAGTAGGCATCCGTCTTAAGCACAAACTCCTTAGTGAAATCTGGTGCGACCATTACCCTTTCTTTAGGTCCTGGGTAGTGTTGAGCGATACTTTCCGATATCGGAAAGTATCGGTATCGGAAAGTATCGGCCGATACCGTCACAGTATCGGAATCCAATCCGATACCGATACCCGATCCCAATGCAAGTCAATGGGACGAAAATATCGGAATTAAAATAAACCCTTTCTTTCCTTGTAGGTTAATTCTACATGAAGGAAAACAACTAAGAATAATGTAGGATGTATTGGGGGAGGTGGCGGAGACATTAAAGGCACAGGGGTTTATCCCAATCAAATAGAATAGCAGTATTTTTAATTTTTTTATGACGTTCGGCGTTAGAAAGAATTTGACTATGTTAATTTTTTATTTATTTTGTCAGATATTGATGTTTCACTACTTCCACGCCCTTCACCCTATTTTTTACTTCTCCCACACTTTCTTCTTCATTATCCTCATCATCAGCTTCTGTGACATCAACTTCTTCACCTTATTCATCTTCTTCTTTTCTACGTATATATATATATTTTTTTTTACATTGTTCATATTCTTTTTATTTAACTATTATCTTTTTTATATTCAACTTCTTCATCATATTCTTATTTGTGACAGGCATTCCCGTAGTTGTTATCTATAAAAGTTTGAAGATTACACCTTCCGTTCTGCCTGTCACAAAACAGTTACATTTGTCCGCGTTCAGTTTGGCCTGCAGCATCAGGCTTTATCCAGGGGCACCACGAGGAGGAACGGACTCACCCCCATACACTGCTTAGTCTTCTTCTGCTTATAATTTAGATAATATCTTTTGCTCTGATATTTAGTCTTATGCTTAATGTTCTTCTGCTCTTTGTTCTGCAGCCTCTTGTTCTTCTGCTTCTCGGTCTTCCAGGTTGTCGTCGTCATCTCCAGGGTCGTCATCTCCAGGGTCGTCGTCATCGGGGTCGTCGTCATCGGGGTCGTCGTCATCGGGGTCGTCTTCAGGGTCATCGTCTCCAGGGTCGTCGTCATCTCGGTGGTTGTCGTCTCTGGTGTCGTCATCATCTTAGGGGTGGTCTTCCGGGTCATCGTCTTTCGGGTCTTGAACTTGGAAATGTAGCAGAAGGTACAAGAAGGCTGAGAAAATGCCGAGAAACAGCTGATGGAACTGGAACTCGGATGGCTACCCGAAGGTCCAAGAGCCAATGGAACTACCGAGGACCAGCTGACGTTACTGGAACCCGGTTACTAAGCAGGAGGTACCCGTGCCTGAAAGCACTACCAAGGACCACCTGACGTTGGTGGAACTCGGATACCCAGAGGGAGGCATCTAAGCCAAAGGCTCTGCCCGGAACCAGCTGACGGTACTGGAACCAGGATGGGGAGCAGAAGGTACAAGAGCAAAAGACACTGCCGAGAACCAGCTGACGGTACTGGAACCCGGATGGGTAGCCGAAGGTCCAAGAGCCAATGGAACTACCGAGGACCAGCTGACGTTACTGGAACCCGGTTACTAAGCAGGAGGTACCCGTGCCTGAAAGCACTACCAAGGACCACCTGACGTTGGTGGAACTCGGATACCCAGAGGGAGGCACCTAAGCCAAAGGCTCTGCCCGGAACCAGCTGACGGTACTGGAACCAGGATGGGGAGCAGAAGGTACAAGAGCAAAAGACACTGCCGAGAACCAGCTGACGGTACTGGAACCCGGATGGGGACCTATTCAAGCTTGTCTTCCTAGGGCCCCAACTGGCGGTGTGTTAGAGCCCAGGGACAGCAGGAGGAGGAGCAGGGGGAGGGGAGTGTAGGCCGAAGCCTGCACTGGCGGCAGCTTTGGGTGTGTTGTGTCTGCGTGGCTTTTGCAGGACACGTTGCCGGCTACACAGCAGGGGAACAGCTGGCGGTGCTGGACCCCACTGACACATTGGCGAGGTGTTTGGCTCTGTGCAGCCAGCACTTCCGGACAGCAACTAGCGTTGTTGGAGCCCGGGCTCTGCAGGTGGAGCAGAGTGTAGGCCGAAGCCTAATTGAACCGATTTCAAAAGTCACCTTTAACCCCCCCTCAGGGGTTACAAAGTAGAAGAGCCACAGCTTATGCAGCAGCAGTGCTGCGCAAGTCAAAGGTTGCTCTTGTAATTTTTCTCCTTGCACACGCTGAATGGAACACGTATAACATTTAGCCCTTTATACAGTCAAACTGTGTAATGGAGGCGAGAGTTC
Organism: Ranitomeya variabilis; assembly: GCF_051348905.1. Taxonomy (NCBI): domain Eukaryota; kingdom Metazoa; phylum Chordata; class Amphibia; order Anura; family Dendrobatidae; genus Ranitomeya; species Ranitomeya variabilis. Next base: position 447,794,565 of record NC_135237.1, on the reverse strand, counting down.
CCTTTGTAATGAGACGCAGCACAGGTGTCAAGAATCCCACCTTGGTGCTGGGTGCAGCCTCCCGAGCGTTGTTATTTGCTGTACAGGAGTCTGCGCTGTCGTGTTATCCCCTGGCCTAGCGCCGTTAGCGCTGCCCATCTTCTGGCATCATGTAATGTCGGCCGGTGCGGTTCGCGATGCCCATGAATCCCAGCCCCGCAGTGTCTTAACATTGTTAAAACACTGCGGGGCTGGGATTCAGGGCCTGGCGCAGCACATATGTTCGCCTCTCACACTCGGGTCCTTACACCCGCTTCAGACTGTGCGGCGTCATCTGATCCCTTATCGCATGCCACGGCCATGAAGCCGCACAGTCCGAAGAAGGCGGAAGGAGAGGAGGGACAGGCGAACTGATGCACTGATCCTGCCCATGAATCACACCCTCGCAGTCCCAATAAATAAGACACCGAGGGGCGTTGTGTGGGTCAGGGCGGCCGCAGAGGCGCAGCCAGCCAAACAATGATGCCAGAAGACGGGCAGCGCTACCAAGGGGGTTGCAGCGTGTCATTACAAAGGAAAGTCACACCACCGGGACGGTTAAATGGTCACACAGAGGACACATTTCAGACGTGTTTTCAGTTCCACATGTGCGAGGAGAATACGTTTCTGAGCCACCTTGCACACATGCAGCATTACCGCTGTACAAGGTGGCTGGATAACGTAAAAACGCCTGGGGGAGGGGGGACAGGTTCCCTTCAATTTCAGTTCTTGTGTCTGCGTGGCTTTTGCAGGACACGTTGCCGGCTGCACAGCAGGGGAACAGCTGGCGGTGCTGGACCCCACTGACACATTGGCTGGTGTTTTTCTCTGTGCAGCTAGCACATCTGGGCCCCAACTGGCGGTGTGTTAGAGCCCAGGGACAGCAGGAGGAGGAGCAGGAGGAGGAGGAGCAGGGGGAGGGGAGTGTAGGCCGAAGCCTGCACAGGCGGCAGCTTTGGGTGTGTTGTGTCTGCGTGGCTTTTGCAGGACACGTTGCCGGCTACACAGCAGGGGAACAGCTGGCGGTGCTGGACCCCACTGACACATTGGCGAGGTGTTTGGCTCTGTGCAGCCAGCACTTCCGGACAGCAACTAGCGTTGTTGGAGCCCGGGCTCTGCAGGTGGAGCAGAGTGTAGGCCGAAGCCTAATTGAACCGATTTCAAAAGTCACCTTTAACCCCCCCTCAGGGGTTACAAAGTAGAAGAGCCACAGCTTATGCAGCAGCAGTGCTGCGCAAGTCAAAGGTTGCTCTTGTAATTTTTCTCCTTGCACACGCTGAATGGAACACGTATAACATTTAGCCCTTTATACAGTCAAACTGTGTAATGGAGGCGAGAGTTCCCTTTGTAATGAGACGCAGCACAGGTGTCAAGAATCCCACCTTGGTGCTGGGTGCAGCCTCCCGAGCGTTGTTATTTGCTGTACAGGAGTCTGCGCTGTCGTGTTATCCCCTGGCCTAGCGCCGTTAGCGCTGCCCATCTTCTGGCATCATGTAATGTCGGCCGGTGCGGTTCGCGATGCCCATGAATCCCAGCCCCGCAGTGTCTTAACATTGTTAAAACACTGCGGGGCTGGGATTCAGGGCCTGGCGCAGCACATATGTTCGCCTCTCACACTCGGGTCCTTACACCCGCTTCAGACTGTGCGGCGTCATCTGATCCCTTATCGCATGCCACGGCCATGAAGCCGCACAGTCCGAAGAAGGCGGAAGGAGAGGAGGGACAGGCGAACTGATGCACTGATCCTGCCCATGAATCACACCCTCGCAGTCCCAATAAATAAGACACCGAGGGGCGTTGTGTGGGTCAGGGCGGCCGCAGAGGCGCAGCCAGCCAAACAATGATGCCAGAAGACGGGCAGCGCTACCAAGGGGGTTGCAGCGTGTCATTACAAAGGAAAGTCACACCACCGGGACGGTTAAATGGTCACACAGAGGACACATTTCAGACGTGTTTTCAGTTCCACATGTGCGAGGAGAATACGTTTCTGAGCCACCTTGCACACATGCAGCATTACCGCTGTACAAGGTGGCTGGATAACGTAAAAACGCCTGGGGGAGGGGGGACAGGTTCCCTTCAATTTCAGTTCTTGTGTCTGCGTGGCTTTTGCAGGACACGTTGCCGGCTGCACAGCAGGGGAACAGCTGGCGGTGCTGGACCCCACTGACACATTGGCTGGTGTTTTTCTCTGTGCAGCTAGCACATCTGGGCCCCAACTGGCGGTGTGTTAGAGCCCAGGGACAGCAGGAGGAGGAGCAGGAGGAGGAGGAGCAGGGGGAGGGGAGTGTAGGCCGAAGCCTGCACAGGTGGCAGCTTTGGGTGTGTTGTGTCTGCGTGGCTTTTGCAGGACACGTTGCCGGCTACACAGCAGGGGAACAGCTGGCGGTGCTGGACCCCACTGACACATTGGCGAGGTGTTTGGCTCTGTGCAGCCAGCACTTCCGGACAGCAACTAGCGTTGTTGGAGCCCGGGCTCTGCAGGTGGAGCAGAGTGTAGGCCGAAGCCTAATTGAACCGATTTCAAAAGTCACCTTTAACCCCCCCTCAGGGGTTACAAAGTAGAAGAGCCACAGCTTATGCAGCAGCAGTGCTGCGCAAGTCAAAGGTTGCTCTTGTAATTTTTCTCCTTGCACACGCTGAATGGAACACGTATAACATTTAGCCCTTTATACAGTCAAACTGTGTAATGGAGGCGAGAGTTCCCTTTGTAATGAGACGCAGCACAGGTGTCAAGAATCCCACCTTGGTGCTGGGTGCAGCCTCCCGAGCGTTGTTATTTGCTGTACAGGAGTCTGCGCTGTCGTGTTATCCCCTGGCCTAGCGCCGTTAGCGCTGCCCATCTTCTGGCATCATGTAATGTCGGCCGGTGCGGTTCGCGATGCCCATGAATCCCAGCCCCGCAGTGTCTTAACATTGTTAAAACACTGCGGGGCTGGGATTCAGGGCCTGGCGCAGCACATATGTTCGCCTCTCACACTCGGGTCCTTACACCCGCTTCAGACTGTGCGGCGTCATCTGATCCCTTATCGCATGCCACGGCCATGAAGCCGCACAGTCCGAAGAAGGCGGAAGGAGAGGAGGGACAGGCGAACTGATGCACTGATCCTGCCCATGAATCACACCCTCGCAGTCCCAATAAATAAGACACCGAGGGGCGTTGTGTGGGTCAGGGCGGCCGCAGAGGCGCAGCCAGCCAAACAATGATGCCAGAAGACGGGCAGCGCTACCAAGGGGGTTGCAGCGTGTCATTACAAAGGAAAGTCACACCACCGGGACGGTTAAATGGTCACACAGAGGACACATTTCAGACGTGTTTTCAGTTCCACATGTGCGAGGAGAATACGTTTCTGAGCCACCTTGCACACATGCAGCATTACCGCTGTACAAGGTGGCTGGATAACGTAAAAGCGCCTGGGGGAGGGGGGACAGGTTCCCTTCAATTTCAGTTCTTGTGTCTGAGTGGCTTTTGCAGGACACGTTGCCGGCTGCACAGCAGGGGAACAGCTGGCGGTGCTGGACCCCACTGACACATTGGCTGGTGTTTTTCTCTGTGCAGCTAGCACATCTGGGCCCCAACTGGCGGTGTGTTAGAGCCCAGGGACAGCAGGAGGAGGAGCAGGAGGAGGAGGAGCAGGGGGAGGGGAGTGTAGGCCGAAGCCTGCACAGGTGGCAGCTTTGGGTGTGTTGTGTCTGCGTGGCTTTTGCAGGACACGTTGCCGGCTACACAGCAGGGGAACAGCTGGCGGTGCTGGACCCCACTGACACATTGGCGAGGTGTTTGGCTCTGTGCAGCCAGCACTTCCGGACAGCAACTAGCGTTGTTGGAGCCCGGGCTCTGCAGGTGGAGCAGAGTGTAGGCCGAAGCCTAATTGAACCGATTTCAAAAGTCACCTTTAACCCCCCCTCAGGGGTTACAAAGTAGAAGAGCCACAGCTTATGCAGCAGCAGTGCTGCGCAAGTCAAAGGTTGCTCTTGTAATTTTTCTCCTTGCACACGCTGAATGGAACACGTATAACATTTAGCCCTTTATACAGTCAAACTGTGTAATGGAGGCGAGAGTTCCCTTTGTAATGAGACGCAGCACAGGTGTCAAGAATCCCACCTTGGTGCTGGGTGCAGCCTCCCGAGCGTTGTTATTTGCTGTACAGGAGTCTGCGCTGTCGTGTTATCCCCTGGCCTAGCGCCGTTAGCGCTGCCCATCTTCTGGCATCATGTAATGTCGGCCAGTGCGGTTCGCGATGACCATGAATCCCAGCCCCGCAGTGTCTTAACATTGTTAAAACACTGCGGGGCTGGGATTCAGGGCCTGGCGCAGCACATATGTTCGCCTCTCACACTCGGGTCCTTACACCCGCTTCAGACTGTGCGGCGTCATCTGATCCCTTATCGCATGCCACGGCCATGAAGCCGCACAGTCCGAAGAAGGCGGAAGGAGAGGAGGGACAGGCGAACTGATGCACTGATCCTGCCCATCAATCACACCCTCGCAGTCCCAATAAATAAGACACCGAGGGGCGTTGTGTGGGTCAGGGCGGCCGCAGAGGCGCAGCCAGCCAAACAATGATGCCAGAAGACGGGCAGCGTTACCAAGGAGCTTGTTGAGTGTGTCAATACAAAGTCAAATCACACCTGAGGGACGTTTTAATGGTCACAGAGGACACATTTTAGACGTGTTCACTTCAACATGGGCAAGGAGCATAAGTTTCTGAGCCACCTTGAACACATGCAGCATTACTGCTGTTCAAGGTAGCTGTAAAACATAGAAACACCTGGGGGAGGGGGGACAGGTTCCCTTCAATTTCAGTTCTTGTGTCTGCGTGGCGGTCGCAGGACACGTTGCCGGCTACACAGCAGGGGAACAGCTGGCGGTGCTGAACCCCACTGACACATTGGCTGGTGTTTTTCTCTGTGCAGCTAGCACATCTGGGCAAAAACTGGCGGTGTTAGAGCCCAGGGTCAGCAGGAGGAGCAGGGGGAGCGGAGTGTAGGCCGAAGCCTGCACTCGAGCAAGTTGAAAGGAAACCTTTAACCCCCCCCCCCCCCAGGCGTTTGCAGCTGAAAGAGCCATTGTGTACAGCACTAATGCTGGAAAAGGTAAACTTAGCTCTTTTAATTATGGTCCTTGTACATGCGGAACCTAACATTTATGAAATGTGTCTCCTCACAGCGTTAAACCGTCCGGTAGGTGGAACTTTCCTTTGTCGTGTGACGCAGCACAGCCATCATTTTTACCCCCTTGGCGCCGTGCGCCGCCTCCTCAGCGTTGTTTGAATCTGTCCCGGAGCCTGCGCTGTTAGGTTAGCCCTTGGCCATGCACACATGTTGCGCTGCCCGTCTTCTGACCTCATTTGGTGTCAGGCTGGCTGCGCCTGTGCGGGTGCGCTGGCCGAGATCCCGCCTCGCAGTGTCGTCTAATGTAATCCCACCGCGGGCCTGTGATCCGTGCCCGTGCGCAGTGCATATCCTCTCCTCTCACTCCCCTCCCTACGGCTTTTTCAGACTGTGCGGTGTCACGGCCGTGGCATGCTATTAGGGACCAGCTGACATCGCACAGTCTGAAGAAGCCGTAGGGAGGGGAGTGAGAGGAGAGGATATGCACTGCGCACGGGCACGGATCACAGGCCCGCGGTGGGATTACATTAGACGACACTGCGAGGCGGGATCTCGGCCAGCGCACCCGCACAGGCGCAGCCAGCCTGACACCAAATGAGGTCAGAAGACGGGCAGCGCAACATGTGTGCATGGCCAAGGGCTAACCTAACAGCGCAGGCTCCGGGACAGATTCAAACAACGCTGAGGAGGGGGCGCACGGCGCCAAGGGGGTAAAAATGATGGCTGTGCTGCGTCACACGACAAAGGAAAGTTCCACCTACCGGACGGTTTAACGCTGTGTGGGGACACATTTCATAAGTGTTTGGTTCAGCATGTGCAAGGAGCATCACGAAAAGAGGCACTTTTTCCCTTTGCATCATTACTGCTGCACAAGGTGGCTCCTTCAGTAACAAACGCCTGGGGGGGGGGGGGGTCAGGTTCCCTTACATTTAACTTGTTGTGCCTGCGTGGCGGTCGCAGTACACGTTGCCGTATACACAGCAGGGGAACAGCTGGCGGTGCTGAACCCCACTAACACATTGGCGAGGTGTTTGGCTCTGTGCGTACAGCACTTCTGGACGGCAACTAGCGGTGTTGGAGCCCAGGGACAGGTGGAGGAGGAGGAGGTTGGAGGAGGTTGGAGGAGGTAGGAGGGATTGCCACACACACAGCAGGGGAACAGCTGACGTTACTGAACCCCAATAACAGAGGAGGGACTGTTGACTGTGCGTACAGCACTTCTGGACGGCAACTGGCGGTGTTGGAGCCCAGGGACAGGTGGAGGAGGAGGAGGTTGGAGGAGGTAGGAGGGATTGCCACACACACAGCAGGGGAACAGCTGACGTTACTGAACCCCAATAACAGAGGAGGGACTGTTGACTGTGCGTACAGCACTTCTGGACGGCAACTGGCGGTGTTGGAGCCCAGGGACAGGTGGAGGAGGAGGAGGTTGGAGGAGGTTGGAGGAGGTAGGAGGGATTGCCACACACACAGCAGGGGAACAGCTGACGTTACTGAACCCCAATAACAGAGGAGGGACTGTTGACTGTGCGTACAGCACTTCTGGACGGCAACTGGCGGTGTTGGAGCCCAGGGACAGGTGGAGGAGGAGGAGGTTGGAGGAGGTTGGAGGAGGTAGGAGGGATTGCCACACACACAGCAGGGGAACAGCTGACGTTACTGAACCCCAATAACAGAGGAGGGACTGTTGACTGTGCGTACAGCACTTCTGGACGGCAACTGGCGGTGTTGGAGCCCAGGGACAGGTGGAGGAGGAGGAGGTTGGAGGAGGTTGGAGGAGGTAGGAGGGATTGCCACACACACAGCAGGGGAACAGCTGACGTTACTGAACCCCAATAACAGAGGAGGGACTGTTGACTGTGCGTACAGCACTTCTGGACGGCAACTGGCGGTGTTGGAGCCCAGGGACAGGTGGAGGAGGAGGAGGTTGGAGGAGGTAGGAGGGATTGCCACACACACAGCAGGGGAACAGCTGACGTTACTGAACCCCAATAACAGAGGAGGGACTGTTGACTGTGCGTACAGCACTTCTGGACGGCAACTGGCGGTGTTGGAGCCCAGGGACAGGTGGAGGAAGAGGAGGTTGGAGGAGGTTGGAGGAGGTAGGAGGGATTGCCACACACACAGCAGGGGAACAGCTGACGTTACTGAACCCCAATAACAGAGGAGGGACTGTTGACTGTGCGTACAGCACTTCTGGACGGCAACTGGCGGTGTTGGAGCCCAGGGACAGGTGGAGGAGGAGGAGGTTGGAGGAGGTAGGAGGGATTGCCACACACACAGCAGGGGAACAGCTGACGTTACTGAACCCCAATAACAGAGGAGGGACTGTTGACTGTGCGTACAGCACTTCTGGACGGCAACTGGCGGTGTTGGAGCCCAGGGACAGGTGGAGGAGGAGGAGGTTGGAGGAGGTAGGAGGGATTGCCACACACACAGCAGGGGAACAGCTGACGTTACTGAACCCCAATAACAGAGGAGGGACTGTTGACTGTGCGTACAGCACTTCTGGACGGCAACTGGCGGTGTTGGAGCCCAGGGACAGGTGGAGGAGGAGGAGGTTGGAGGAGGTAGGAGGGATTGCCACACACACAGCAGGGGAACAGCTGACGTTACTGAACCCCAATAACAGAGGAGGGACTGTTGACTGTGCGTACAGCACTTCTGGACGGCAACTGGCGGTGTTGGAGCCCAGGGACAGGTGGAGGAGGAGGAGGTTGGAGGAGGTAGGAGGGATTGCCACACACACAGCAGGGGAACAGCTGACGTTACTGAACCCCAATAACAGAGGAGGGACTGTTGACTGTGCGTACAGCACTTCTGGACGGCAACTGGCGGTGTTGGAGCCCAGGGACAGGTGGAGGAGGAGGAGGTTGGAGGAGGTTGGAGGAGGTAGGAGGGATTGCCACACACACAGCAGGGGAACAGCTGACGTTACTGAACCCCAATAACAGAGGAGGGACTGTTGACTGTGCGTACAGCACTTCTGGACGGCAACTGGCGGTGTTGGAGCCCAGGGACAGGTGGAGGAGGAGGAGGTTGGAGGAGGTTGGAGGAGGTAGGAGGGATTGCCACACACACAGCAGGGGAACAGCTGACGTTACTGAACCCCAATAACAGAGGAGGGACTGTTGACTGTGCGTACAGCACTTCTGGACGGCAACTGGCGGTGTTGGAGCCCAGGGACAGGTGGAGGAGGAGGAGGTTGGAGGAGGTTGGAGGAGGTAGGAGGGATTGCCACACACACAGCAGGGGAACAGCTGACGTTACTGAACCCCAATAACAGAGGAGGGACTGTTGACTGTGCGTACAGCACTTCTGGACGGCAACTGGCGGTGTTGGAGCCCAGGGACAGGTGGAGGAGGAGGAGGTTGGAGGAGGTTGGAGGAGGTAGGAGGGATTGCCACACACACAGCAGGGGAACAGCTGACGTTACTGAACCCCAATAACAGAGGAGGGACTGTTGACTGTGCGTACAGCACTTCTGGACGGCAACTGGCGGTGTTGGAGCCCAGGGACAGGTGGAGGAGGAGGAGGTTGGAGGAGGTAGGAGGGATTGCCACACACACAGCAGGGGAACAGCTGACGTTACTGAACCCCAATAACAGAGGAGGGACTGTTGACTGTGCGTACAGCACTTCTGGACGGCAACTGGCGGTGTTGGAGCCCAGGGACAGGTGGAGGAGGAGGAGGTTGGAGGAGGTTGGAGGAGGTAGGAGGGATTGCCACACACACAGCAGGGGAACAGCTGACGTTACTGAACCCCAATAACAGAGGAGGGACTGTTGACTGTGCGTACAGCACTTCTGGACGGCAACTGGCGGTGTTGGAGCCCAGGGACAGGTGGAGGAGGAGGAGGTTGGAGGAGGTAGGAGGGATTGCCACACACACAGCAGGGGAACAGCTGACGTTACTGAACCCCAATAACAGAGGAGGGACTGTTGACTGTGCGTACAGCACTTCTGGACGGCAACTGGCGGTGTTGGAGCCCAGGGACAGGTGGAGGAGGAGGAGGTTGGAGGAGGTTGGAGGAGGTAGGAGGGATTGCCACACACACAGCAGGGGAACAGCTGACGTTACTGAACCCCAATAACAGAGGAGGGACTGTTGACTGTGCGTACAGCACTTCTGGACGGCAACTGGCGGTGTTGGAGCCCAGGGACAGGTGGAGGAGGAGGAGGTTGGAGGAGGTAGGAGGGATTGCCACACACACAGCAGGGGAACAGCTGACGTTACTGAACCCCAATAACAGAGGAGGGACTGTTGACTGTGCGTACAGCACTTCTGGACGGCAACTGGCGGTGTTGGAGCCCAGGGACAGGTGGAGGAGGAGGAGGTTGGAGGAGGTTGGAGGAGGTAGGAGGGATTGCCACACACACAGCAGGGGAACAGCTGACGTTACTGAACCCCAATAACAGAGGAGGGACTGTTGACTGTGCGTACAGCACTTCTGGACGGCAACTGGCGGTGTTGGAGCCCAGGGACAGGTGGAGGAGGAGGAGGTTGGAGGAGGTAGGAGGGATTGCCACACACACAGCAGGGGAACAGCTGACGTTACTGAACCCCAATAACAGAGGAGGGACTGTTGACTGTGCGTACAGCACTTCTGGACGGCAACTGGCGGTGTTGGAGCCCAGGGACAGGTGGAGGAGGAGGAGGTTGGAGGAGGTTGGAGGAGGTAGGAGGGATTGCCACACACACAGCAGGGGAACAGCTGACGTTACTGAACCCCAATAACAGAGGAGGGACTGTTGACTGTGCGTACAGCACTTCTGGACGGCAACTGGCGGTGTTGGAGCCCAGGGACAGGTGGAGGAGGAGGAGGTTGGAGGAGGTAGGAGGGATTGCCACACACACAGCAGGGGAACAGCTGACGTTACTGAACCCCAATAACAGAGGAGGGACTGTTGACTGTGCGTACAGCACTTCTGGACGGCAACTGGCGGTGTTGGAGCCCAGGGACAGGTGGAGGAGGAGGAGGTTGGAGGAGGTAGGAGGGATTGCCACACACACAGCAGGGGAACAGCTGACGTTACTGAACCCCAATAACAGAGGAGGGACTGTTGACTGTGCGTACAGCACTTCTGGACGGCAACTGGCGGTGTTGGAGCCCAGGGACAGGTGGAGGAGGAGGAGGTTGGAGGAGGTAGGAGGGATTGCCACACACACAGCAGGGGAACAGCTGACGTTACTGAACCCCAATAACAGAGGAGGGACTGTTGACTGTGCGTACAGCACTTCTGGACGGCAACTGGCGGTGTTGGAGCCCAGGGACAGGTGGAGGAGGAGGAGGTTGGAGGAGGTTGGAGGAGGTAGGAGGGATTGCCACACACACAGCAGGGGAACAGCTGACGTTACTGAACCCCAATAACAGAGGAGCGACTGTTGACTGTGCGTACAGCACTTCTGGACGGCAACTAGCGGTGTTGGAGCCCAGGGGCAGGTGGAAAAGCAGAGGAACACAATGTAGGCCGAAGCCTGAGAAAGTCGAAAGGGAACCTTTAACCCCCCCCCCAAGGCGTTTGTAGCTGAAAGAGCCAGCTTGTGCAGCACAAAAGATGCAAAAGGAAAAGGTGGCTCTTTTCATCATGCTCCTTGCAAACACAGAACTAAACACTTTTAAAATGTGTCCCCTGAAGCCGTGAAACCGTCCCGGAGGTGGGACTTTCCTTCGTAATATGACGCAGCACAGCCATCATTACTACCCCCCCGCCGCCGTGCCCCGGCTCCTCAGCGTTGTTTGATTCCGTCCCGGAGCCTGCGCTGTTATGTTATCCCGTGGCCAGGCACACTTAGCGCTGCCCATCTTCTGACATCATTTGGTGTCAGGCTGGCTGCGCCTGTGCGGCCGCGCTGGCCGAGAGCCCGCCTCGCAGTGTCTTCTGATGTAATCCCACTGGGGGCCTGGGATCCATGGCCATGCGCAGTGCATATCCTCGCCTCTCACTCCCCTCCCTACGGCTTCTTTTTCAGACTGTGCGGTGTCACGGCCGTGGCATGCTATTAGGGACCAGCTGACACCGAACAGTCTGAAGAAGCCATAGGGAGATGAGTGAGAGGTGGAGGTTCAGATATGCACTGCGCATGTCCATAGATCCCAGGCCCCCAGTGGGATTAAATCAGAAGACACTGCGAGGCGGGCTCTCGGCCAGCGTGGCCGCACAGGCGCAGCCAGCCTGACACCAAATGATGCCAGAAGACGGGCAGCGCTAAGTGTGCCTGGCCACGGGATAACATAACAGCGCAGGCTCCGGGACGGAATCAAACAACGCTGAGGAGCCGGGGCGCGGCGCCGGGGGGGTAGGAATGACGGCTGTGCTGCGTCATATTATGAAGGAAAGTCCCACCTCCGGGACGGTTTTACGGTATCAGTGGACACATTTTATAAGTGTTAAGTTTTGCGTGTGCAAGGAGCAAAACCAAAATAGCTACCTTTTTCCTTGTGCAGCATTACTGCTGCACAAGGTGGCTCTTTCAGTAACAAACGCCTTGGGGGGGGGGACAGATTCCCTTACATTTCAGTTGTTGTGTCAGCGTGGCGGTCGCATGACACATTGCCGGCTACACAGCTGGGGATCAGCTGACGTTACTGAAACCCAATAACACTGGGTCGTATGTTTTGACTGTGCAGACGGCACATCTGAGCCTCAACTGGCGGTGTTGGAGCCCAGGAATTTAAGTTCAGGTGGTAGAAAGATGAACACAACAGGAGACCTGGATAACGTATACAGTGACCTAATTATTTAATCAGGAGGAGGAGTGGCAAATTCCTGCGAGATCCAGGCCTTGTTCATTTTCAGGAAAGTAAGCCGGTCAACGTTATCGGAGGATAGTCGCATGCGACGGTCAGTTAGTACACCACCTGCAGCACTAAAGACACGTTCCGATAATACACTGGCCGCAGGGCAAGACAGCACCTCCAATGCATACTGGCTTAGCTCTGGCCATGTATCCAGCTTTGAGACCCAAAACTTGAAAGGGGAAGAGCCGTCTGGGAGTACAGCAAGAGGGCAAGACATGTAGTCTGTCACCATCTGACGGAACCGTTGCCTCCTGCTGACTGGAGCCGTCTGTGATGGTGTAGACTTTTGTGGCGGGCACAGAAAACTGTGCCACAGTTCGGCCATACTGGTCTTGCCTTGGGCAGAGGCACTGCTTCTGCTCCCTCTTTGTGCAGAGCCTCCACCACTGCCTGGACGCACTGAGCTGCTTTGGAATGCACTAGCAGCACTTCTCTCAGTTGGAATGGAGAAGATGATGGAACTGACCAGTGTGTCTTGGTACTCCCGCATTTTTCGCTCCCGGTTCAACGGTGTGATGAGGCTTTCTACGTTGTCCCGGTAGCGAGGATCGAGGAGGGTGAACACCCAATAATCAGACATGTTGAGAATGTGGTCGATGCGGCGGTCGTTTCTCAGGCACTGCAGCATGTAATCCACCATGTGCTGCAGACTGCCAACTGCCCAAGAAACGCTGTCCCCAGCTGGAGGCGTGATCTCTGCCCGCTCGTCATCACCCCACCCTCGCTGTACACACTGAGTACTGGACAATTCGGGAACTCCCTCCTCTGGACGGATGTCTTCCTCCTCCATTGACTCCTCCTCATCCTCCTCACAAACTGTCCCCTGCCTACGCGTTTGTGAGGAACCACGTGGCGCTGACTGTCCAGAAGATGATGGAAGTGGTGAATCCTCATCCTCCACCTCTTCCACAACATCATCCCTTAGCGCTTGCAGTGATTTTTCAAGCAGGCAGATAAGGGGGACAGTCATGCTGACTAGTGCATCATCTGCACTCGCCATCCGCGTGGAATAATCAAAGGGACGCAAAACCTGGCAGACATCCTTCATAGTGGCCCACTCTGTGGTTGTGAAGTCTGTACGGCGCTGACTGCGACTTTTTTGCGCCTGATACAGCTGGTACTCCATTACAGCTTGCTGCTGCTCACACAACCGCTCCAACATATGTAACGTGGAATTCCACCTGGTAGGTAGGTCACATATGATGCGATGTTCCGGCAGGCGGTGTCGGCGCTGCAGAGCCGCAATGCGCGCTTTTGCCGTGCTGGAACGCAAGTGAGCACACTCTAGGCGGACCTTGTGCAGCAGTGCATCAAGATCCGGATAGTCCCTCAAAAAACTCTGCACGACCAAATTGAGCACATGTGCCAGACATGGGATGTGAGTGAGGTTGCCGAGGCCCAGGGCTGCCACCAGATTTCGGCCATTATCACACACTACCATGCCTGGCTGGAGATTCGCTGGCTCAAACCACACATCGCTCTCCTGCTTGATGGCATTCCAGAGCTCCTGCGCTGTGTGGCTACGATTCCCCAAAAAAATTAATTTCAAGACGGCCTGTTGACGTTTGGCCACGGCTGTGCTCATGTCGGTCGTAACAGGTACACGTTCATCACGGGTCCATGTGGAGGTGGACTGTGACGGCTCCTGCAGCGATGATTCTGAGGAACTGGTGTAAGAGGAGGAGTCAATGCGTACAGAATGGATTCCTGCAATCCTTGGAGTGGGCAGGACACGTCCTGCGCCACTCGCACGGTCTGTACCCGGCTCAACGACATTAACCCAATGGGCAGTGAGGGAAAGGTATCGCCCCTGTCCATGTTGACTGGTCCACGCATCGGTGGTGAGGTGGACCTTGCTACTGACGGCGTTCAGTAGCGCGTGTTTTATGTGTCCCTCCACATGCTTGTGCAGGGCAGGGACGGCTTGCCTGCTGAAGTAAAAGCGGCTGGGCACACTGTACTGTGGGACTGCCAATGACATCAAGTCACGGAAGCTGTCAGTCTCCACCAGCCTGAATGACAGCATTTCCAGTGACAGAAGTTTGGCAATGCCTGCAGTCAGAGCCTGTGCTCGTGGGTGGTTTGACGAGAAAGGCCGCCTTTTCTCCCATGCCTGTACTACCGATGGCTGTAGACTGGGCTGGGAGTGTGTGGTTGACTGGGAAAGTGGTGCTGCGGGTGGAATGACAGCGGGTCTCTGGACAACAGGGCCAGAGGTTCTTCCACGGCGATCCTGGGAGGAAGCCGAACCAGCTGCGTGTGAGCTAGAGGAAGAGGCAACACGAGCTGAAGAGGTGGTAGCTGCCGCTGTTGGTTGGCCTAGCTCTTCAGTGTGTTTGTCTAACTCCGCCGGGTGCCTGTTGCGCACATGTTTCCACATGTTGGAGGTATTGAGGTTGGCGACTTTTTGACCTCTTTTGATTTTTTGATGACACACCTTGCATCTGACATAGCAAATGTCATCTGCAACTGTGTCAAAAAAGGACCAGGCACTGCAAGTCTTGGGAGCCCCCCTTTTGACTTTTGGAAGAGACATGCTCCTTACGGGTGCCAAAGCGGAGGCTGCAGGATCCGCAGTCTTCCCCCTCCCTCTCCCTCTTTGGGCCGTACGGGGAATCTCTTCCTCAGAGCTGCTCCCACCACCTTCCTGTCCCTGACGCCAAGATGGGTCAAGGACCTCATCATCTACACTACCCTCTGCCCCCAACTGCTCCTCCTGGGTAGTCTCAGCAGCAGAGCACGCACCAGTAAGTGGCACCTGAGTGTCATCATCAGCTGATGCGGCCTGCGAGGTGGTGACCGGAGCCACTGGCCCACCCGCCTCTTCAGAGGAAGACAGAAAAAGCTGTTGGGCATCACTGCACCCTGCCTCTTCTTCCATTTCTCCAATGCTGCTTGGCTGGCCCCCTGTTTCCAAGCCAAGAGATGATTCAGAGAACAGAAGTAGAGACTGCTCCTGTCCTGGGATCTCTGTCTGCCTGGGCAATTTTGCAGGTGGTGAAGAGACAGATGGCTGCTCTCCAGTGCTCTGTGTCTGAGAGGATGTGGCACTAATGGAAGTTGATGCATTAGCTGCCATCCATCCCACAACGGCTTCAATTTGGTCTTCACGCAGCAGCGGTGTACGGCGCTCGGCGACAAAGCTGCGCATGAACGACTGTTCCCTTGTGAAAGTGGGTGCTGATGACTCACCGGTGCCCGCAGCAGGCACAGAATCCCCACGTCCCCTCCCTGCTCCGCGCCCACGCCCACGCCCACGTGCCTTACTCACTGCCTTCTTCATCTTGGTTGACTGATAAAGATAAGCAGAAAAGTACTAACGGCTTTGTGTGCTTATTCCTGAGCAACTCCTCCTAACAGGTATAAGACACACTAATTTTCTAAAGTGTGGACTAGACTTGAATATGAGCTAATGTGGCCTACACAAATGTAAAGTGGTGTAACTGGTGTGTTTGGTGAACTTTATTATTTATTTATTTTTTTGGGGCTGAACTGACAACGGATAGAGCTGCAATCACACGGAGACCGTGCAGACAGCCGTAAACGGCGCTGCAAGGCCCAAAAACCCTCCTCTACTTTATCCTATGTAGTGTTTTTCCACAAATTAGCTGGAGACGGGTGGAAAGACACTAATAGGATTTTTTAAAATAAATTAGCAGCAGACTACACTACTTTGAAAAAAAAGAAAATTGATTTGGCGGTATGACGCAGTGAAAAACCCTGAGCTGCAGACAACCAGGCTACGGCTGCTCACAGACTACAGGGCGAGCTGCAGTCACACGGAGACCGTGCAGACAGCCGTAAACGGCGCTGCAAGGCCCAAAAACCCTCCTCTACTTTATCCTATGTAGTGTTTTTCCACAAATTAGCTGGAGACGGGTGGAAAGACACTAATAGGATTTTTTAAAATAAATTAGCAGCAGACTACACTACTTTGAAAAAAAAGAAAATTGATTTGGCGGTATGACGCAGTGAAAAACCCTGAGCTGGAGACAACCAGGCTATAGCTGCTCACAGATTACAGGGCGAGCTGCAGTCACACGGAGACCGTGCAGACAGCCGTAAACGGCGCTGCAAGGCCCAAAAACCCTCCTCTACTTTATCCTATGTAGTGTTTTTCCACAAATTAGCTGGAGACGGGTGGAAAGACACTAATAGGAATTTTTGGAAAGAATGTGCAGCAGCCTGCACTACTTAAAAAAAAAAAAAAAAAAGGACAGTATGAGGCAATGAACCACCCTCCCTGAACTGAATACAACCAGCTATGGATGGCCTATGTGGCTGCACTCAGACTAGAGAGTGGGCTGCACTCACACACACACACACACAGAGAGACCTTGCAGATCGCTGTGAAAACAGCGCTACAAGGCAAAAGGAAGGTGAATAGTAGGTGAACACAGCGGTTGCTAAATTAGCCTTTGGAAAGCACAAAGAAGCAAATCGCTATCTCTAAACTGTCCCTCAGTCAGCAAACAGCGTCCTGTCACTAACTGAATTCACAGCAGAGTGATCGCAAAATGGCGCCAGCGACTTTTAAACTGCATCATGACATCATTTCAGCAGCCAATCACAGCCTTGCCAGTAGTTTCATGCCCTCCATGCTAAACAGGATGTGCCCACACTTGGAATCTTTCTCATTGGCTGAATTTCTGAATTTTGAATCATTGAACTTCCGATTCCGGTATCCGATACGCGCCAAGTATCGGAATCCCGGTATCGGAATTCCGATACCGCTAGTATCGGCCGATACCCGATACTTGCGGTATCGGAATGCTCAACACTAGTCCTGGGTAGTGATGTATCTGGCTGACCATAGCCTCTCAATGAGCTCATCAACCTGGGGCATTGGATGCGCATCAAATTTAGACAACTCATTTAGCTTCCTGTAATATTTAAAAAAGCACCACTCTCCATCAGGTTTCAGCACAAGGACAATAGGGCTGGACCAACCACTCTTTGACTCTTTAATAATGCCCAGGCTAAACATTCTCCTCACCTCCTTGAAGATCAACACACGGTCGGCTTCAGAAATCTGATACAGCTTCTGATTCACCCTCACATGTGGTTCCTTCAGGATTTCGTACTCCACAAACTGTGTACAAACTGGTAGCTCCGTAAACAGGTCCCAGTTCCTCTGAAGCAGCTCAAGTCACTGTTGCTTCAGGGCCGGTGACAGTGTCTCTGCCATTGTGACATCCCTGACCCTGGCTTCAGGACTGGCTCCAAGACATGCAGCTTCCCCGAGATCCTGGTCTCATCATGGTTTAAGCGGTGTTGATCCGGTACACTTGGTAAGGCTTTCTTCTCACTGATTGGTGGACCTTGTAGTTGACATCATTCAACTTCTCGACCACCTCATAGGGCCCTTGCCACTTTGCAAGGAATTTATTCTCTATGGTGGGAATCAACACCAACACCTGGTCTCCAGGGCTAAACTCTCTCAGCCTTATGGCTTGGTTGTAGACCCTTGCCTGGGCTTCTTGTGCCTGAAGGAGGCTTTCCTTCACAGTCGGCATCACCCTTGTGATCTGGTCCTGCATTATGCTCGATATCGCTCCAGTGGGGTTTAACTTCTGCTTCCTAGGTCTCCTTATATCTCCTTATATTATGTCTTGCTATTGGTTCTATCCCAAAGTTTGGCTTTGACATTGCACCAAACATTAATGTTTTACCTCTAGATTTTTTTAAATAAAATTTTAAGGATATTTTACATAAAACAAAAAGGTTACTTATATTTGATATCCTCTTTTATCTATATTTGGGATCCACGTTTCTAAAAGAGGAAAACTTATTTAAGTGCTCTCTGATGTATACTTTTTAGATGTTAAATCTTTGCCTTATTCTTGTAGGAGCCCAGATGGGTCTGCTCGTTATGGATACTTTACTATATGTAATCGTAACTGTGTTAGATGTGATCATGGCTTGGAAACCACACTGGCAGGTGGTGTTTACAACTAGCATTACTCCAGTGATGTCACCTGCTCCTATTTTCAAGCCAAAGTATCATCCTTAGAAGCATCATATAGAAGCACTATCCTTATCACGGAAGACTTTAGCTCCTGCATTGTCTCCTTTTGTAGAAAGTTGGAGAACCCATCTCAATCGAGTTATCTATTTTCACAGAACCTGATTAATCCTAGTGAACTCATTTAAATCTCAAGACAATATTTATAAATATTAGACATTATGTATCTTGATAAAACATAAGTTTTTAGTTTTTAGTGATGTTAAATAAACATGAATAAAGATTTATGTTTTAGTAAGGATGAATATCATCTTGAGAATTAAATAGGTCCACTAGGATTAATCATCTTTGTGAAGATAGATAGCTCAGTTCAGATCATTGCTCCAGCTTGCTGTAAATGAAGGCAAGGTGAGATCTGAAGATTGAAGAAAGAAAGTGCTTCTTTCAGAAATTTATAGATATTATTTTCTTAACAAGATTCTGTACTTTCAGGTGACATTGTAAGAAAAGCGGTAGCTGTTACCTGCAGTGAGACATCACCTGCCAGTGCGCTCTTAAAACCCCTTCCCGACATGTGACGTAATAGTACGTCACATGTCGGGACCCCCGCTTTGATGTGCGCTCCGGCGGTGAGCGCACATCAAAGTCGCGACATGTCAGCTGTTTTTTACAGCTGACATGTGCGCGCAATAGCGGCGGGTGAAATCGCGATCACCCGCCGCTATTAACTAGTTAAATGCCGCTGTCAAACTCAGACAGCGGCATTTAACTACCGCATCCGGCCGTGCGGCCGGATATGAGCGCATCGCCGACCCCTGTCACATGATCGGGGGTCGGCGATGCTTGTGCATTGTAACCATAGAGGTCCTGGAGACCTCTATGGTTACTGATTGCCGGTGGCTGTGAGCGCCCCCCTGTGGTCGGCGCTCACAGCACACCTGCATTTTAGCTACATAACAGCGATCTGATGATCGCTGTTATGTAGCAGAGCCGATCGGGCTGTGCCTGCTTCTAGCCTCCCATGGAGGCTATAGAAGCATGGTAAAAGTTAAAAAAAAAAGTAAAAAAAAATGTGAAAAAAATAAAAAAAATATAAAAGTTTAAATCACCCCCCTTTCGCCCCAATCAAAATAAATCAATAAAAAAAAAGCCCAACCTACACATATTTGGTATCGCCGTGTTCAGAATCGCCCGATCTATCAATAAAAAAAAAGCATTAACCTGATCGCTAAACGGCGTAATGAAAAAAAAAATCGAAACGCCAGATTTACGTTTTTTTGGTCGCCACGACATTGCATTAAAATGCAATAACGGGCGATCAAAAGAACGTATCTGCACCGAAATGCTATCATTAAAAATGCCAGCTCGGCACGCAAAAAATAAGCCCTCACCCGACCCCAGATCACGAAAAATGGAGACGCTACGGGTATCGGAAAATGGCGCAATTTTATTTATTTATTTTTTTGCAAAGTTTGGAATTTTTTTTCACCACTTAGGTAAAAAAGAACCTAGTCATGTTTGGTGTCTATGAACTCGTACTGACCTGGAGAATCATAATGGCAGGTCAGTTTTAGCATTTAGTGAACCTAGCAAAATAGGCAAGCAAAAAACAAGTGTGGGATTGCACTTTTTTTGCAATTTCACTGCACTTGGAATTTTTTTCCCGTTTTCTAGTACACGACATGGTAAAACCAATGATGTCGTTCAAAAGTACAACTCGTCCCGCAAAAAATGAGCCCTCACATGGCCAAATTGACAGAAAAATAAAAAAGTTATGGCTCTGGGAAGGAGGGGAGCGAAAAACGAAAACGGAAAAACGGAAAAAGCTCCGGGGGTGAAGGGCCACGACCACATGTAACAGTTAGGTCTCTGTCAGACATCCATGATCTTCAGTCATCAGGCTGTGATTATCAGTTTGATCTTGGATCACAATTCACAGACTAGCTACGTGTCTCCCTATCTGAGTTTGACAATTTCATATATTTCTATGATGATGTCTAAATGAGCCCTAATAAGTACTGATAATCAGACATTCATATCAGTGGACTCATCTGGACTTCTACAATGCCAAAGGACATGCAACAATTCAGCATTTCCAAGATAAACAACAGAGATTAATCGAAGTCAGTGCAAATGCACAAAATAAGATGGTAGTGGTGCACAATACAAGGTAGGAAACATATGCTGTAAGATTAATTTTTTTAGTTTTATTATTGGGACCGGCTGTTAGTATTGCTGAATCAAGACCATGTGATAGAAAGCTATTTAGCATAGACAAACTGTAATTACTGTGTGTTACCGTTGTTTCTTCTTATTGTGGTAGCAGATAAACATTGATCTCACCTGTAGTTTAGGTATATATTTTTTTAAGTAGGATCACTGGTATGATTTTCTTTTTACATCTAATGTGTTTACTTTTAGATTTCTGCAGAAGCAGCCATCACCTGCTCATTTATTCTAACTGGTGTTTTGCTTTGCTGACCTTCCCTGTTTGGTTTTAAAGTTTGATCTAAGCTGTATCTTTTCTGGACAATTATTTGTTATGTTCTGCATCAAGGAGTATTTCATAGGAGGAATGTATCTCCAGCCAACGCTATGAAAACAAGAATGTTTTTACCCATTGCCACAAGAGACCTTGAACATCTCAGGACTCTGATCACATATCCATTTAAGTTTTGAGTTTGTCTGTATCATTTAGAGAAAAGAAACAGAATAGACAAACAGAATTAGCATCAGGGACATGACGTGCGAATGCAGCGGGTGGGGGGCCTGCCCACGCAAACACAAATGTCAACTGGATGTGAGTCCTCGAACACACATCCAGTTAAAATGTATTACGGCACACAAACCCATTGGGTCCGTGCATGGCAATGCATGCTGCTAGCCAATCAGAGGCCAGTAGCTGACGTTGGAGTGCACGTGACTAAGGGTGCATGACAGTGACAACATGCGCTCCTGACTCTTGCATCCTGAAGTCAGCTTCCATCTTCAAAAGAGGATGTGATGTGGCAAGGGAACAGATGAAAGGTGAGTAGTGATGGGCAGACAAGTGGATGTTTGTGTCTGTTGGGTTTGGCCAAACTTTTTTAAAAGTTTGGCTTGGGTACCAGAACTCGAACTCGAACCCAGACCCCATTCAACTGAATGGGAGGCTCGAATATCTGGCGTTTCACACACTGTCATTTGTATGACCTTTCAAGCTACCGCCGGTCAGAGCTTTCACACAGATGAAAGCATGTGAGCCAGCATCTATGACCGTGGTGAAAACTCCCATCAGCCTACACCTGGTCTCGCCGCTAGCAAAGAGAGCAGGCGAGGCTGATGAGAGTATTCACCAGCCGGTGCCTGTCGATAGTAATAAATATGTCAGTCCGATAATTAGTGCAGTGCATGTGTAGCTTACTGCACATACAGTGGGTGCGGAAAGTATTGAGACCCTTTAAATTGTTCAGTCTTTGCTTCATTGCAGCCATTTGGTAAATTCAAAAAAGTTCATTTTTTAACATTAATGTACTCTGTACCCCATCTTGACTGAAAAAACAGAAATGTAGAGATGTTTGTGCACATTTAACAAAAAAGAAAACTGAATTATCACATGGTCAGAAGTATTCAGACCTTTTTCTCAGACACTCATAATTACGTCACATGCTGTCCATTTCCTTGTGATCCTCCTTGAGATGGTTTTACTCCTTCATTGGAGGCCAGCTGTGTTTAATTAAACTGATAGGACTTGATTTGGAAAGGCACACACCTGTCTATATAAGACTTCACAGCTCACAGTGTATGTCAGACCAAATGAGAATCATGAGGTCAAATGAACTTGCCAAGGAGCTCAGAGACAGAATTGTGGCAAAGCCCAGATCTGGCTAAGGTTACAACAGAATTTCTGCAGTATTCAAGGTTCATAATCCTTAAATCCATAATCCTTGACCTGGTGTGGTGAAAAGTAAGGAAACAGTTTTTGAAGTTGCTGTCAGCTGTTTTATGTCCACTGACATAAGACTAGGGGTTAGTAATGAAGAGGTTGAGAGTAAGAACGTGGCCGTAGTGTCCGGCGGTAACCTTAATAACGTCACTGCCGGTCTCACTGCCACCTCGTTCTCACGCTCAGCTTAGTTTGTCTCACAGATGATGTGGTGAGAGATTATATCACTGATATGACCGCTCACCAACCCATCCAGATCACCGTGGAACATGGACATTAATGGGTTATTGGAAAGGTGAGTTTAACTTAGCTTTTATAATTTTTTATTTTGTAGAATAAATAGGTGAAAGAGGATCGGGGAGTTTTTATTTCAAATAAAGGACTTTGCTCCTGCGTTTGTCTTTATTGCATTTGAATCTGGGGTTTGTAAAGAGGGTGTCTTGTAGATGGGTCTTAATTACTAGACTGGGCTTGATGTTAGCGGCCATAAAACAGCTTCAATCAACCCCATTACTTTACTTGCCACAGCACCAGGGCAAATGGGAAGAGGCAGGAAAAGCGCCATAATTGGTGCATCTATTGGATGCACTTTTTCTGGAGCAGCTGCAGGCTGATATTTTTAGGCTGGGGAGGGCAAATATCCATGGCACCTTCCAATATCCATGGCCCCTTCCCAGTTTGAGAATCCCAGCCCCCAGCTGTACACTTTAGCTTGGCTGTTTAACAAAAATAAGGGGACCCCACGCTGTTCTTTTAATTATTTATTTAAATAATTTTTAAAAAATGGCACCGACCCCTCTATTGTTTATATCCAGCCGAAATAAAGCTGACAGCTGGGGGCTGCAGCCCGCAGCTATCAGTTTTGCCTGCATTGGCTATCAAAGATAGATGAAGCCCCACTTTTTTTTACATAGGGTGGTGACCAATCACAGCCATGACAATACTTGACATGGCTGTTATTGAGCCGGAAGTTCCCACACAGTAAGATTGTTAATTGATAGCTTTTCAACAAGCTTTGATTGGGCTGCCGAAGCTGAACAGTAACAAAAACTTCTGAAAGAAGTCCATGTTTGGGGTCCATGAGCGGACACTAGGTGTTGGGTACAAACCTCAAACATTACCATTTGGGTTTGTCCATCTCAAAAGGTGACTTTATTTATTTAAATCAGTGAGTACACAGTGGCCATACTGCTACATGGACTACCTCTTGAAGCTCATCAAGAGAATGCCAAGAGTAAGCAAAGCAGTCATCAAAGCAAAAGGTGGTTACTTTGAAGAACCTAGGATATAAGATATATTTTCAGTTGTTTCACACTTTTTTGTTAAGTATATAATTCCACATGTGTTAATTCATAGTTTTGATGCCTTCAGTGTGAATTTACAATTTTCATAGTCATGAAAATACAGAAAAATCTTTAAATGAGAAGGTGTCCAAACTTTTGGTCTGTACTGTATATATCCGGATGGGGTATGTGATAAGGTACATTTACCAGGATGGGGGATATATATCCCATGGCTTCCAGTACCACCTGTATGCGGACGACACTACCTCTCTGGCTCAGATGTCGCCTCTCTTCTGTCCAGAATCCTGGTGTCTGTCAGCCATATCCTCCTTCTTCACCTCTCACTTCCTAAAACTCAATGCAGACAAAACCGAACTCATCATCTTTCCCCCATCTAACGTATCCCCTCTACCTGATCTATCTATTATGGTAAACGTTATCATGTTCTCTCCCGCACCAGAAATCCGCTGCCTCGGGGTAACTCTCGACTCTGCCTTGTCCTTCAAACCGCACATTCAAACTCTTGCCACCTCCTGTAGCCTCCAACTCAAAAATATTGCCAGAATCCGTCCCTTCCTCACCCCACAATGTACTAAGACTCTTGTGCATGCCCTTATCATCTCCCGCCTCGACTACTGCAACACCCTCCTCTGTGGCCTCCCCGCTAACTCTCTTGCACCAATCCAGTCTGTCCTCAACTCTGCTGCCCGGCTAATCCACCTCTCTCCTCGCTACTCCCCTGCTTCTCCCTTTTGCAAATCCCTCCACTGGCTCCCAATTCCCCAACAAATCCAGTTCAAACTACTAATACTGATCTACAAATCCATCCACAACCTGTCCCCTCCCTATATCTCTGAACTAATCTCCCAATACCTTCCCTCACGTAATCTCTGATCCTCCCAAGACCTCCTACTCTCCTCCACACTTATTTGTTCCTCACACAACCGCCTCCAAGAATTCTCCCGAATATCCCCATCCTCTGGAATTCCATGCCTCAACACATCTGATTATCCACCACCCTCGGATCCTTCAGACGGAACCAGAAAACCCATCTCTTCAAGAAAGCCTACAGCCTGCAATAACCATTCTGCCGCCTCACCATCGCCAGACCAGCCGCCTCACCACCGCCAGAGCTGCTGCACCTCCGACCTTCTGTCTCTTCCCCACAATCCCAAAGAATGTAAGTCCGCAAGGACAGGGTCCTCTCCCCTCTGTACCAGTCTGTTACTGTAAACTTTTTTTTACTGTAAACGATATTTATAACCCTGTATGTAACCCCTTTCTCATGTACAGCACCATGGAAATAATGGTGCTATATAAATAAATAATAATAATAATATATATCAAGATGGGACCGGGGATAAGGGACATATATCAGGATGGGGTATATATATCAGGATGGGAACCAGGATAAGGAACATATACCAGGATGGGGCATATATCTATAAGGATGGGGCCCAAGGCAAGGGACATATGTCAGAATGGGGGATATATATATATCAGGATGGAGGGCATATATGTGTCCTTTCAGGATCAACGTTGGGGTCTCTTGGCTCCATTTCAGTTTATTTTTAAAACTAAAGAAAAAGTTATTTTTTTAGTTTTAAAAAACTAGCACAAAATGGAAACCAGATGGAACAAATAGAAACCAAAGCGGGCCCCTCTGATTCCCTTTGAAACCGGTATGCACAAGCAGGGGTGGATTAAGGGTAGCCAGGGCCCTGGGCTATTCAGACACTGTGGGCCCCTCCCGGTCATGTGACGGGGGTCATGTGACGGGGGTCATGTGATACCTGAACCAGATTATTCCAGAAAAATGGCCGGGCCCTACTCTACTGTAACCTATTAAATATTTGTTAAAATATCCAATACAATTTAGGTATATTTGGATTTATTTTTCAATTTTTAAAATGACCAATATCACATACAAGGAACAAATACCACCGCACCATGAACAGACAACAAATTACAACCACAGTGATCGAATAATATCACATACAAGGAACAAATATCACCGCACCATGTCAAGACCACATATTACCACCACTTGGTGACCAAATAGCATATACAAGGGACAAATACCGCAACACCATTTCCAGACCACATATTACCACCACATAGTGAATGAATACTACAATACTGATCAGTAATAAAAAAACCAACACAATACTATCACCATAAGTGCCAGTATTCGCAGGAGATCTGTACTTAGTATGCAGTGTCTGTGTAGAGGTAATACAGAGATCACTGGTGGTATTATACACAGGAGCTCTGTATATAATGTATAGGTAATACAGTGATCACTGGTGACATTGTACACAGGACCTCTGTATATAGTATACAGTGTATAGTGTCAGTGTATAGGTAACACTGACTCACCAGTGACGTCTCTAGGTGAAGTCCTTCATCTTTCATCCAGCACAGACCGCCATCATTTCTTCCAGCCAGGACTCGTTTCTGCAGGAAATAACACAGTTATCTCGAGCTCCGCTTGCAGAACACATTACTCAATTTTTCCCAAATTCTACATTACACCACATGAAGAAAAAAAGGCGACAGTGTCACTCTGCACAGTAACAGGACCGCCCCCCCATTTAAAACAGTATACTCAAAAAATAAAATAAATACATCACTGCAGTAATAATATCCCTTAATTAGCCCCTATGTCCAGCATTGCCCCCAGACAATGTGTTCAACAATCTGCCCCAGTATGTCCAGCATATTGCCCCCAGAGTGTCCAGCATTGCCCCCAGTGTGTCCAGCAATCTGCCCCAGTGTGTCCAGCATATTACCCCAGTGTGTCCAGCATATTACCCCCAGTGTGTCCAGCATATTACCCCCAGTGTGTCCAGCAATCTGCCCCAGTGTCTCCAGCATTGCCCCAGTGTCTCCAGCATTGCCCCAGTGTGTTCAGCAATCATCTGCCCCAGTGTGTCCTCCAGCATTACCCCCAGTGTGTCCAGCAATCTGTCCCAGTGTCTCCAGCATTTCCCCAGTGTCTCCAGCATTGCCCCAGTGTCTCCAGCAATCTTTCCCAGTGTCTCCAGCATTGCTCCAGTGTCTCCAGCATTGCCCCCAGTGTTCAGCAATCTGCCCCAGTGTCTCCAGCATTGCTCCAGTGTCTCCAGCAATCATCTGCCCCAGTGTGTCCAGCAATCTGCCCCAGTGTCTCCAGCAATCTGCCCCAGTGTCTCCAGCATTGCCCCAGTGTCTCTAGCATTGCCCCCAGTGTCTCCAGCAATCATCTGCCCCAGTATGTCCTCCAGCATTTCCCCCAGTGTGTCCAGCAATCTGCCCCAGTGTCTCCAGCATTGCCCCAGTGTCTCTAGCATTGCCCCAGTGTGTCCAGCAATCTGCCCCAGTGTCTCCAGCATTGCCCCAGTGTCTCCAGCATTGCCCCCAGTGTCTCCAGCAATCATCTGCCCCAGTGTGTCCTCCAGAATTGCCCTAAGTGTGTTCAGCAATCTGCCCCAGTGTCTCCAGCATTGCCCCAGTGTCTCTAGCATTGCCCCAGCGTGTCCAGCAATCTGCACCAGTGTCTCCAGCAATCATCTGCCCCAGTGTGTCCAGAAATCATCTGCCCCAGTGTGTCCAGCAATCTGCCCAAGTGTCTCCAGCATTGCCCCCAGTGTCTCCAGCATATTGCCCCGGGTCCCCCAGATTACCGTTAGCAAAAAAAACCCCCAAAAAACGAGTTCTCTGCACCTGACCAGTGCTCCAGGCGGCAAGCTCCCTCCAGCAACGTGGACTCGCCGGCGAATGACAATGACGTCAGATGCCGGCGACGTGTGCGCTGCACCTGTGGCCGACTTCAGCTGCCAGCCTCCAATTGGCTGGCAGCTGCTGTTAACTATTGACGTGCGGGCGTGCGCCCGCACGTCAATAGGAAACCGCCGCAGTGCCGGTAGGGGCCCGGTGAGCAGATGAGACGGGGCCCGATGCGGGCCCCCTCTCTCTGCCCACCGGGTCCGGGCCTATAAATGATATGCCCGTCTGACAGGGGCACATGCAGTAATGCCCTGATGGTGGTGGCTGGCGGGCAATCTGTGCGGTAGCCCAGGGCCCCCCCACACCACTGGGCCCTGGGCTACCACCCAGATTGACCCTCTTATAATCCGCCCCTGTGCACAAGATACTAATTCCGTTTATCTATTTAGTTTGTCTTTTCTAATAGTTTTCTAATGGTTTATTCTAAAATGAATAGACAAATGGAAAGCATAAACAGACATGTTGGCTGTATGAGAAAGTTCTATATTTGTGTGCTATAATATAATTAGACATTGGACCAGGTTCAAGATCAGCGTTGTTGGCGATGGTGAATATTCATGAATCATGAGCACCAGACATGTGGCGTACACTTCTCTGTGCCCCTTACCCCAAATTCAACTCCAGTCCTTGCTGAAGTAAGATTTGTGGAATGGCGAATGCCATCGCTCATCATGAATTTGACAAGCAGTGGTCACCACGCCCCATACCAACACTCTCCACTTGGTTGGAGCTTTGTGACAATAATGTAAGAACATCAAAAGTGACAAAATATTATTGCAGCCTCAAGTTGCACCAAAACTGTGTGACTTTTCAATGCTTTTTAGAATACTGGCGTACAAGTTTTAATAAATCGGACCCATTATTTACATAAGACTGGGCAGCACCATCAAAGAGTAGCTGCCACAAAGCTGGTAATGATGGTAATGTATTTCTATCAATTAACAAATTGTGAATGATGCACATGTATTTTCCAAAGATTCAGTTTTAATTATATAAATACATCCTTAAAGGTGGTTTAACAACCTCTTAATGCATCTAAAGAGTCAATTACCATAATAAGTAGTGTTGAGCGATACCTTCCGATATTCAAAAGTATCAGTATCGGATTGGATCGGCCGATATCCAAAAAATATCGGATATCGCCGATACCGATACCCGATACCAATACAAGTCAATGGGACACAAATATCGGAAGGTATCCTGGATGGTTCCCAGGGTCTGAAGGAGAGGAAACTCTCCTTCAGGCCCTGGGATCCATATTCATGTAAAAAATAAAGAATAAAAATAAAAAATATGGGTATACTCACCCCTCCGACGGACCCTGGACCGTAGCGGTGCAACCGGCAGCCTCTGTTCCTAAGAATGCAGTGAGTGAAGGACCTTAGATGACATCGCGGTCACGTGAGTGGTCACGCGACCAATCACAAGACTGCGACGTCATCGCAGGTCCTGTACACTCACTGTATTCTTAGGAACGGAGGCTGCCGGTTGCACCGCTAAGGTCCAGGGTCCGCCGGAGGGGTGAGTATATCCATATTTTTTATTTTTATTCTTTATTTTTTACATGAATATGGATCCCAGGGCCTGAAGGAGAGTCTCCTCTCCTCCAGACCCTGGGAACCATACACTGGGAACTTCCGATTCCGATTTCTGATATCACAAAAATATCGGAACTCGGTATCGGAATTCCGATACAGTGAATATCGGCCGATACCCGATATTTGCAGTATTGGAATGCTCAACACTAATAATAAGTGATAAGTTCTATTGTATTATATGGCAAATTACTTTTTGAGTGTTGAAGAATTCAAGACTGTGTCTCCTAACAAACAAGCTGTCCCTCAGACTTAGTAGGCTTTCACAGCGTAATTTAAAATCCTGAAGTTATTTAAGTTTCTATTTTCTTGATTTGAAATGGTGTTGAGTTCATCATTGCTCTGATAAGGTTAATATGATTTGTGGCTTCAATGCTTATCCTGCATCTGCTTTAGAGAACCCTCTTGCACTGTACCTCTGCACTTCATGCTCGCTGCTTAAGGTCATCGCTATTAAAGGGCAGTTCTACAATTATACATGTCATTTCACTGTTAGATTTTGCAAAACGAAACATTTTTTCAAATTAAACTATTTTTTTTCCAGACAGTTTTGATCCTCACAATGTGGCTATTGTTTTCATTTTTTTAATTCCCACATACCTTTTTTTGCATGCCCATATAGCTGTATGGGTGCTTGCACTTTCATAAATGGGGTGTTTTTTTCGATACTACAATTTCAGTCAAGGAAAAATTTAATAATTCACTTTTGCTCACTTTTTCTTGGCGTGAATGAAAAAAATGCAGTTTTACAACAGATAGGTTTCTATGTATTTCTCTTTTTTTAGAGATTCACTGTGTAGGATAAAATACATGGTAAATTTATTCTAAGGGTTTGTACTTGTAAGGTAATTTAGAAGGCAAGAAGGCATATAGCGCCGAAACGCGCGTTGGGGAAGGTGGCACCGCAGAATTTCAGCACTCACTCAGGTAACATATCTATATCATTTTATGACCTTACTGGTTCTTTTTGCTCTCAGCTTTAGGGATGGTTTACAGCCCTCCCTATACACTTTCACTATTTGTGAACATGCACAACCATTTGGGAGTCTCTGAGCATTTCTCTATTACTCTACTTCATGCCTGACTGGGTCCTGCTTTTCTGTGGTGCCATCTACTTATGGTTCACTTTGTCATATCCCTATTTTACTCTTTTTGTGTTTGTCTTTTGGCATTGTTTTCAATAAACTTTTGTTATTCATATTATTTTGCTTTGGTGTTTTGTTCTTATATGATTCTTTGCTAATTTCTGGCACCTATTGTGATTGTTTCTGCACCGCCATTTGGTTCTCTTGGGGTGCAGGCCGTGCATTTTTTTGATTTATTGTAAGGTAATTTGTAACTTTCATTTTGGGATAAGTAATTTTGAGGGGTTTTTAGGGGAAACAATATGAACAAAAAACAGGAATTTAGGTGCATTATAAATGACATGGTGATATAATTCTTCTGGTAAGTATAGTTACAAGAATAAAATATTGGTTATTATAGTTTTTTTATGTTTTAATAATTTTGCATATTTTGCCATCTGCAATATTGTTATGTATTATGCATGTTACCGTAAACCTAACAGGACTACTATTAGATCTCATGAAAAGGTACTAAAATGCTAGCCCCTCTTAATTCCCTACAGCAGGTTTACAGAATATAATCCTGACTATTGCACACTATTATGATTTAGCAAGCTGAAGTCTGATTGAGTGACTGCGGAAATTTGTACCTGGCTTGAAAACCCCTTTAAATAATAATTATTTTATTCATTCTGAATTGTTAATCATAAACATGTTCTGTTTGAATATATAGAAATAAGTGGTTAACAGAACCTTATGATGCTGTTTTTCTCATGGTAAGCAATTTGCATCTGATAGTAGATCTGATTAGGCTACGTTCACATTTGCGTTGTGCGCCGCAGCGTCGGCGCCGCAGCGCACAACGCAAACAAAAACGTGGCAAAACACACGCTAAAACGCTGCGTTTTTGCGCCGCATGCGTCCTTTTTGGCCGAAAGGTGGACGCAAAAAAAAATGCAACTTGATGCGTTTCTTGCGTCCAACGCTTGCGGCCATGCGGCGCAAAACGCAGCACAACGCATGTCCATGCGCCCCCATGTTAAATATAGGGGCGCATGACGCATGCGGCGCCGCTGCGGCGCCCGACGCTGCGGCGCTGACCGCAAATGTGAACGTAGCCTTAAAGAGACTACCAGTCCACACAGTCAGAAAAGTGCTAGTAGATCCCATTATAACAACAGCAAATATTAGGGAAAAATGAGGGCTAGTGATATTGAAATTCGATTAAATAAGCAATGCAAGAACAGTTTGGGGCAGGTTTTATACTGTGCCATCAATATGTTGTGTTTTTTTTTAAAGCCACTGAAGATAATATTTAACTGAACAAGTGTTCATCTGATAATGGCACTGCATGCGTGTGACCAAATTAGAGGCTGTGCACATGATTTTATTACTTCTTCCTATTTTTTTAAGCCATAATTATATTTTGAAAGAACTGCATGAAAACTCTATTGAACTCCTGTACCCTTTGAATATCATACTGCCATGTAGCCTGTGTAATCAGGTCTCCACTGTGTGCTTGTGCCATAGGAATGCAACCTCCCAAAGACATGTTTTTTGTAAATGCTGGTAATGATTTTGTATGTATTTATCACATTGTTTTATATCACCATTATTTCTTGCTATTTCATTTTCCAAATTCTTATGAAAAGCTGTGAACAATTGTGCTAAATGATACTTGGCAGTCTACGTGCGCTGATTCACATATATAAAAGAAGCCTACAAAAAAGTAATTTCCCTTTATAACATAGATCCTGCAGCCATGTAATTATATAATGATTATTTTTTTCATCATGAATAGCTTTTTACATTTAAAAGAAGCATTGTGTATAATGAATATTAGTTTACCCATTCCACATACATAATCCTTATCTGAGTGGCATAATCAGCATCATATTTGTTTCCATTCATATACTATATATTTGTCCTATTTAGTGATGAGCAAATATACAGTATATGAGCAGAATTAAATTCCACTCCAATTTTACAAAAATCCATTACTCCTTGAGAAAGCCAAGGTTGAAACCTACGTCAGAGTGTTGGGGTCCTTATTTATGTGTTGGCCTCTTTTTTTATTCTTTTATGGTATGTTTCTTTTTTGATGTAGGCAGTGCACCTATTAACTTAAATATTTATTATATTACATGCTCTTTTTAATATATCATACATGTGTCTGCCATATCATACATATTTTATCTAGAGGGCACAACACCATTATTTTTATGATACCATTTTTCTGACACATTTCTTTGTGTTTTGCTCCCCACTATCTTAGTATATAAGTTTATTTTTTGTATCAAATAAAATTATATAATTTATGATATATGCATTTTCCTATGTAGTTATTCACTCTTTTCCTATATGTGTAGTTTAAAAAAATCCATATTTGCCAAATTGTGATTTTTTTTTTGTAATTCACTTTGCGTTTATTGAATAAAATGGCAGTCCCTGGCTGCCATTTTTCTGAACAGTAAATGGTCATCAAAAGGTTAAAATCCATATTTTCACCTCACCTCTTTGGCCCCGCTACGCTTCATTGTCACCTGCCTGGCACTAGTTGCATTTTCTGATTCCTGCCATTCGCTCTGAAGACCCCAAGTTTTTCACTCTGAGCCAGGACTTCTGGCTCTGTTGAGGCCCAGGACAATTCTGTGCATGAATGCATAAGGTCATGGAGAAGGTTGTAACATCATAATGTCGTGACCTTTGCACACTTGCACAGAACCCTCCCAGGCCTCATCAGAGCCTGAGGTTAAGGGCTCCTTCTCACTTGCGAGAAATACGTCCAAGTCTCACAGGTTAAAACCCTGATCTGGCGCCGGAACTCCAGCGTGCAGCTCCATGTATTGCTGTGCGGCTGCACGCTCCGCTCTGGAGTGCCGGCGCCAGAGCAGGGTTTTAACTTGCGAGACTCGGACGTATTTCTTGCAAGTGAGAAGGAGTCATTAAGCTCAGAATTGGAGACTTGGAAATTTCAGGGCAAGCGATAGGGATTAGAAGATGTGATGAGGACGGGACCTGTGATCGTGAGAAGTGGAGGGACTGGAGAGGTTATCAGTAAGATGAGTATAAGGATTTTTCCTATTTTTTAAATATTACATTTACTATGCTATGGGGTATGCAAACATCCCAAATAATAAGGGACATTAAATTCCGCAGAGAATAACTTCAAATTCAAATTTTGCGCTATTCGTTCATTTTTATTCCCATTTACTACAGGTATATATGACATCTAAAATATCAATTAAATTAGAAAAGTATGCAAAAGTTACTTAGCTAGTAAATCTATCATACAATTTATTATTATTCACTGCAGATCCAGCATCAGCATCCAACAAAACTTGGCAAAAGATCCACAACAGCAACATTTATATTCAGTATAACTTCTCTCTGGTGAGACAGCAGGAAATACTACACAGGACGCTGCAATGTTGTTATATCCTATGCCATGTCTTTATGGTTATTTGTTGGTATTTTAAATTAAACGAAAAATTAATTTCTAATCACAAGAATATTTTTGTAATAATCGCTTTAGTGTTTTTGGTGGCAAATTATACATGTGTTTTTTCTCTCGTTTTTTTTTCTAGTTCTTTATAGAAACACTATGGGAATAAAAAAAAAACATCTATGTACCCAGAGCATTTTGGATTTTGAAAACAACTTTACCAACTATAACAAATGGCACCAAATGCATTCTATGTTGTGGATTTCATATTGCACTGTAGACTTTAGTGAAACATCTGACTTTTTTTTTACAAACATGATGAAAATACTCTGTGTGTAAAACCAACCATGCAAGGCAGAAGAATGTCTCATCTGCAAGGTTGATATCCACATCTTTGCAGAGGCTCAAAATTGAACCTTTTCTATGGGAAACAGAAATACTAGCAGGGAGCCATAGATTATACTGGTATATGTGACAGAAGAAAACTCAATTTTACACTTTTTCAAAGAATAATATATTTGGTACATCTCTGTATACTTTTATATACTAGCACAATAAAAGTAAAAAGAAAAAAAGATGAAACATGAAAGTCATCATTTTGTAAAGTTGAAATTAATAGTAAAATATAATAGTAATAAAAGTGTAAAAACAAGGAAAATAAACATGTTAAAACATTTTTTAAATACCAAACCAAATTGAATCCTTGACTGTATCTTAGGCCAGTCTCACACGTCCAGATAATTCCAGTACCAGAAAAAATCGGTACCGGAGTTATCCGTGTCCGTGTGTCCGTGAGCTCACGTAGGCCATCCGTGTGGCACACATGCGGCAGCCGTGTGCCGCCTGGGTACCACACAGACCGTGCAGGAGAGACAGCACTAAAGTTTAGCGCTGTCCCCTGCATCGGTGCTGAAGCCGCGATTCATATCTTCTGTGCAGCAGCGTTTGCTGTAAAGTTTGCTGGGAAAAATGGATTATTCATATCTTCTTTACAGCAAACGCTGCTGCACAGAAGATATGAATCGCGGCTTCAGCACCATATGGGGGGGACAGCGCTTACTGGAGCGCTGTCTCCTGCACCGCACACGGAGAACGTCCATGTGCGGTACATGTTTTACACGGACCTATTGACTTTAATGGGTCCGTGTAATACGTACGCTCCCACGAACACTGACATGTCTCCGTGTTTGGCACACGGAGACACGGTCCGCAAAAAATCAATGACATCTGCACAGATGCATTGATTTTAATGTGTCTACGTGTGTCAGTGGCTCCTGTACGTGAGGAAACTGTCACCTCACGTACCGGAGCCACTGACGTGTGAAACCGGCCTTACAGAGAGACCACTTCCGTTTAGATTATTTAAACTGAATAAAAAAATACTATTGAATTTTCTAGTCTCCTGTAAAAGCATTACATTTTTATTAAATTACAATAAAATAGCATAAAAAATACAAGACATAATCCAGATAAAGCAGAGCATTCAGAACACGGAAGAACACTCATTAACGTATGAATATCAAAGTTGCAATACCTGGTGCAGATATAACACTCTTTGAGAGCCTGATGAAGCATGGCGAAATACACATTGGGTTGCTGTGGAAGAATAGTCAAAACATTTTTACGTTTACAATACCTATTTTACCCCTTCATGACCTTGGGATTTTCCATTTTTCCGTGTTCGTTTTTCGCTCCCCTCCTTCCCAGAGCCATAACTTTTTTATTTTTCCATCAATATGGCCATATGAGAGCTTATTTTTTCTGAAACAAGTTGTACTTTTGAACAACATCATTGGTTTTAGCATGTCATGTACTAGAAAATGGGAAAAAAATTCCAAGTGCTTTGAAATTGCAAAAAAAAGTGCAGTCCCACACTTGTTTTTTGTTTGGCTTTTTTGCTAGGTTCACTAAATGCTAAAACTGAGCTGATATTATGATTCTCCAGGTCATTACAAGTTCATAGACACCTAACATGACTAGGTTATTTTTTATCTGAGTGGTGAAACAAAATTCCAAACTTTGCTTAAAAAAAAAATAAAAGAATTGAGCCTTTTTCCGATACCCGTAGCGTCTCCATTTTTCATGATCTGGGGTCAGTTGAGGGCTTATTTTTTGCGTGCCGAGCTGATGTTTTTAATTATGTTATTTTGGTGTAGATACATTCTTTTGATCGCTCGTTATTGTATTTTAATGCATTATTAAATGCATTTAATGCAATGTCGCGGCAACCAAAGAAACGTAATTCTGGTGTTTCACATTTTTTTCTCACTACGCTAGCGCTTTAGCGATCAGGTTAATCCCTTTTTTACTGATAGATCGGGCGATTCTGAACGCGGCGATGCCAAATATGTGTAGGTTTGATTTTTTTTAATTGATTTATTTTGAATGGGGCGAAAGGGGGTGATTTAAACTTTTATTTTTTTTTACTTTTTTTTTACTTTTGCCATGCTTCAATAACCTTCATTGGAGGCTAGAAGCTGGCACAACTCGATCGGCTCTGCTACATAGCAGCGATCATCAGATCGCTGCTATGCAGCAGAAATGCAGGTGTGCTATGAACGCAGACCACAGGGTGGCGCTCACAGCTACCGGGGATAAGTAACCATAGAGGTCTCAAGGACCTCTATGGTTACTATACAGAAGCATTGCTGACCCCCGATCATGTGACGGGGGTCAACGATGCGTTCATTTCCGGCTGCCCGGTCAGAAGCGCCGGTTAAATACTGCTGTCTGCGTTTGACAGCGGCATTTAACTAGTTAATAGCGGCGGGTGAATCGCGATTCACCCGCCGCTATTGCGGGCACATGTCAGCTGTTCAAAACAGGTGACATAACCCGGCTTTGATGCGGGCTCACCGCCGGAGCCCTGCATCAAAGAGGGGGATCTGACCTCGGACGTACTATCCCGTCCGAGGCCAGAAGGGGGTTAAAGAAAAAATCTTTGGCACATGCTTAACCTTTTTTTTTACTTCTGATTAAAGGGGTTGTTAAAAGAAGACCTTGTATAATTAAATAATTAAATGCACCAGGGTCAGGTTTTATGAAGTTGTTGGATCAACTGTTATAGGCAGAGTAAACTGCATCTCCTCATACAATATATTTCCCTTGCAGTGGTCAAGTTTATTGCTGCAATTCTCTGTTTTAGATAATGGGGTCCTGACTACGGGACATTTTTTTGTGATTTCCTTATCATATGGAAAGGTATTGTTTTCATGAGACAACTCTTCAACTAATATTTGGCCTTTTATGTATATTTTAAATCAGCTGTAAAACAATTACTTTGGTGTGACAGGCAGTATGATCCATAAATGTACAATGTCATTACATTTTGGGTGATACAAAGTTTTATTTTATAAAGATATAAAGTTCTCCTTGAATGTTCATTATGTATATCCATGATGTCTCTGTTATATAAAGAAGTGACAAGCTACATCCTCGAAATGAAATTTGTTACAAAAAATAGTATTCCCAACTGCATAGAGATGGCAGAAATACAAGATAAGATTCCATTTTCTTTCAAAACCTACAAAGCCACAAAATGTATTTGCTTGTAAAAAGCAAGATTTCATTTCAAATCATACATGATCTACATGAGGCATGGGAACAAATGCCCCTTCTCAGGGCTCCGTTACAATTGGAAATATTATATATATTTTTTTTTCCACTATCAGCACTTGTAAGACGTGGGTTTTATCAGGTCAGTGATGCAATGAACCACAAAACATAGTTCTGTAGAAACAACAACGTAACAAGCAGCGCTCAAACATATGATAATCGGAGACAACGGGAACAGATGACCCATGCATGCTACAGAGCACAGTCTATTCACGTCTCTAGCCATTGCAGATGAGATATAATATATATTGACTGGCTACAAATGAAAACATTATTCGTAGATGGATTATTCTTCTTCAACCAGTGACAAAACGTAGGAAAGAATGAAGGTTTCACATTTTCAGGAACGTTTCCGAGTAAACAAGAATAGCTACATGATTGCTAGTGTTTTATTTTCCCATTAAGCTGTTTCTATTATTTCAAGAACAAGTTCAAAGCAAATGTAATTAGATGACGAGAATAAAGCAGTGTTCATGTGGCAAAATATCAAAGTTATAGTGGAGGATCCTAAAGAGAATGAAATTCAAACTTTATACTTATATATTTTAGACCTTAAGAGAAAAAAATCCTACAAGCAATTAATATTTGATTATTTGCTACATAAGACTAAACGTAAGCAAAATGAGAAGGCAGAAAAAGCTTGACTTTTGCTCCAACATTAAAATAATTGTGGTTTTGTCTGTGCTGAAGCTCAATACATTCAAGTGTACAGGGCTGAGCTGCAACACTAGACGCATCGGCACTGCTGTCACTGCGACCCACCCAATTAAACTACCGTCCGTGGCCAATCTTAATCAATTTTTATCGATAGACAATCATTAATTGTATCTGTGAAGACCAGGGCCAAAGAAGGCAACAATTTACAAGCTCTGAATTATAAGCATTATTAATTATGCTTATTGAAAAGTATCGAACATTTTCAAGTGGAAACTATTATCAGAAAGTCAAATATAATTTATTTATGTTTTACATTTTACAATTTATGCATTTTTATTTTATTTTTTCATTTCTATCTATATAGCAATGCATTTATAAAAAAAGGCACATTTAATAGAATCTCATTTTACAGCCTTCAATAAAATTCCATGCAATTCATTATCATTTGTAGTCAGAAAACATGTCACAGAGGGAGGAATCAATGTTTTATAGGGAGTGCTGCTCAAGGCTTATTCTTAAAGGTAACCTTTCACTAGTTTTCTCTGATATTGCTAGTACTTTGCTCTGCCCTCAGCAGGGCAGAAGGAAGTGTGACTGCGCAGTAGAGTGAAGAGGAACACTGTGTGGATGATGTAGTATGCATAGTATGCATCATCCCCACAAAGCACAGAAGGATGGCGTCGCAAACTCCACCTATAAAATATGGATATTTATATATTTAAATAATAGTTTTTTACATTATCATAGAACTCTTGCTTATCTGTGACCTTCTAGTCGCAGATTTATGAATTTTCATCAAGTTATGTGAGAGCATCCTACAACATTAGTTACTTCGTACACTCTAGTACTATAGATATGAAAAGGATGGGTTCCAGAAGGACAACGACCTGAAGAATATGTCGAGATTGGCGAAGACATAGCTCATCGACAATTAAATAGAGGTGCTAAATTGGGCACTACAGTCCCCACACCTCAATCCAATCAAACACTTGTTAGTTGCTTTGAAGAAAAAACTGTATACATACCGAAGTGAGTCAACCAGTATTCACCGACCTTGGGAACGTGTAGTAGAAACATGTTTGAATCTAATCGAGAGCACGCCCAGTAACAATGCAGTGACATGACAAAAATCTGCATATGCAAAATAGTTGCAAGTCAAATTTATGTATGAGAAAGCCAAGATGATTGTCTGTAACATGATGATAGTTATCTCACGTTCGAGCAGGGAAGGATGTTGACCTGTGGAGCCTGAAAGTCAAAAGCTCAATACATTGTTACCCTTTTGCTCTTCAGTTTCTTCCAGAAAAGAATAAAAAAGTATTGAGGCTACACAAGAAATAGCGCTAATTCCTGATAATTGTCAATAGTAGCGGAGCATTTTTTTCAGCACCTGATTTTTATTGCTTGTCATGAAATACCAAAGAAGATTTTCCTTGGTCGTGACCAATCTGATGAAGAAGGCAGTTCACCTTTCAAAAGCGTTGCCGAATAAAATGTTCTACAACTACTGAAAATCATCCATCAAATATTTGTGTTATTTCCCGTGGCACCCATCTATCTATGAAACTCTTTTACCTTTCCTGGAATTTATTTATTAAGGAGTATGGGATCACCACCTATACACATGAATAATATATACTACATCCACTTTTTATCCAGAACATACTACATTACAGTAACACCATTTTGTTGTTTTTTCAAAAACTCTAGGAAGGTTCGAATGGCGGTTGGCAAAAAAAGAAGGAAACAGGATGGATGCCTAGCCTCTTGCATTTTTGCCTCGTGCATAAAAATCTAGTAAGAGATTAATTTGGAATCGAAGCAATAAAGTCAAAAAATTATTCCAAAATAGAACCTATAGATTTAATCTGAATTACAGTGGCCTGACATAAATGTATTTGGTTTATGGTACAAAAACCTGCTGGCATATACCTCTAAGCAAGGTCTCGAGGTTCTGTTGACTGGTGTGTGTTTCTGTTGTGATGAAATGGAAGCAAATGAAATGAAGAATAATATAGAATAATTTATTACAGCTTGATTAAATTAAAGAAAATAAATGAAAAAAATGCACTTAGAAATAATTTCTTATAATTACAATTAAATAAATATAGTATTAGGGTGTTCTGTGAATAAATAAATGTTATTGAGTTTCTATATAACTTATTGCACAGTATTGTAAAGAAATAACCTCAATGGTTTGAAATATGTGTTATTATTCATGATCTAAACTGAATGCATTGTCATCATAGCCCTTACCAGTAAAGATGGTGGATCATTTGAAATTTAAATTCCCCAAATTTTCCCCAAAATTTGAAGCAAATAAATTCTGTAAAGCTTTTAATTACTTGAAAAAATGAATGTGGGGGAGAGGAGTTAAAGAACCCATCTGCTCAAAAGAGTATTACACTCTACTCTAAAGAAAAGTGAGAAAGAGGACCCTGCAGTTCATGTGAGCTGGCACTCTACAGTAGAAAGATTACAAGAGAACCAAGCTGTCCAAAAGAGTTTACACTCTACAGTAGAGAGACTCATCCAGTGACTCTGCTGTACACTCCACTGGGAACCGATGATTTGTGGTGGCCCAGGTACCGACTGTCACTATACAAGGTATAATAATCCACTAGATGTCACAGCTCCAGGGCATTATAGGGGAAGCCTGAAAGGCAACTTAACCCCTTAGTGACTGGGACAATTTTTTTTAAATCTGACCAGTGTCCTTTTATGTAGTAATAACTCTGAACTGCTTCAACAGATCCCAATGATTTTGAGATTGTTTTTTCGTGATATATTATATGTCTATGTTTTGTGTTTATTTATAAAAAGTATCAGAAATTTGACAAAAATGTAAAAAAAAATGCAATTTTCAAACTTTGAATGATTATCCCTTTAATCCAGATAGTCATTCCACAGAAAAACATTAATAAATAACTTTTCCCACATGTCGGCTTTACGTCAGCAGCATTTGTAAAATGTTATTTTATTTGATAGGCTTTTAGGAGGTTTAAAAATATAGCAGTCATTTTTAATTTTTTCAAGGAAATTTACAAAACTTTCACACTAGAGATAGATACTTAGATGCCAGTAGCGCTTCATACCCTATAAATTTTGCAGCAGATAATGATACAGTGCCACCCTTCTGTATCACTGTCTATAAATATAATAAATGATGTAATATCTGTGCTAGATTAAATCCTCCACTCCCTCTATAAACCAATGGTAAAAAAGTGACCGCTTAAAAATATATAAAAGTGACCACAATGTAAAAAATAAGCAAGATGTGGAAGAAATTTTTTCTTTTTTTGAGCGATTCTTCTATTAAGTTGAATGAAATCGCAGTAATAGTCACATAACCACTCACTAAAAACCTAGAGATAGCGAGACCCACATTTAGGAGGTGAGAAAAGTTTACCTGGTGCGCCTGCAACAGTGATATGGAGTCTTCTGCTTCTCTATCCGCGTGCGTTATAAAAGTCCAGCTTCAGGAAATACCGCGTGTTGCCTTCAGATGAGCGGGCTATGGGCGCTGCCCTGGCTCACGGCAGAATACCCTGTGCTCGCTTCCTATGTGGAGTGAATGAGTGCTGCCAGATTAAGCCCCTTGGTTCTCTGTCAGTGCAAGACCTTACGTGACATCACGTGACGTCAGGGAACCTGATGAAGGAATACGTTGATTCCGAAACGCGTAGGTATTGGTCCATTGCTCTTTCCTTAGCCAGTCACGTGAGCAATCACGTGACTGTGATGTCATGTAAGGTCCTGCACTGACAGAGAACCAAGCGGCTTAATCTGGCAGCGCTCATTCACTCCATGTAGGAAGCGAGCACAGGGTGTTCTGCCGCCAGCCGTGGCAGAGCCCATAGCCCGCTCATCTGAAGGCAACATGTGGTATTTCCTGAAGCTGGACTTTTATAACGCTCATGGATAGAGAAGCAGAAGACTCCATATCACTGTTGCAGGCGCACCAGGTAAACTTCAAAACCTATGAATTTATACTTCCAAATATATAGAAAACTCCCAAAAACATCAATCGATGTATTCACATTTTACCTATCGCCACATAGTTCTAGATTTGCCACAACATAATAATGTTGCTTAGTGCATCCCGGGCTATATAGATTGAAGAGGAGACCAAATAATAGTCTGTACATATATAACGGAATATAGCAAATTTTATTATATATATCAAAACAATACGTAAAATCACATGGACAAGTCAAATACTGTGAGCAAGTACAAAGAAGGCAATCCAAGACAAAACAACAACATCCACCATAGTGGGACTAGCCGGGGGTGCCAATTAGCCAAAGGTACTAGAGATGTAACGCATGAAAAACCTCAATGAGAGGAAACATAAATATACCTATGGTGAAGTATATAGATAGCTGAGACCAGGGATATCAAATTATATCTACACAAGTGGAGAAACTATACCAACATATCATCATTAATACAGCATAAGTCCCTAACACAATACACAAATAGTGGAACTTGTATAAGCCTATACCTAAGTATAGTCACCAACTTGTGAAAGAGTCACCAGGTAAACTTACTTTTCTCACCTTCTAAATGTGGGTCTCGCTATCTCTAGGTTTTTAGTGAGTGGTTATGTGACTATTACTGCGATTGCAGTCAACTTAATAGAAGAATAGCTCAAAAAAAGAAAAAATTTCTTCCACATCTTGCTCATTTTTTACATTGTGGTCACTTTTATATATTTTTAAGCGGTCACTTTTTTACCATTGGTCTATAGAGGGAGTGGAGGATTTAATCTAGTGCAGATCTTACATCATTTATTATATTTACAAAACTTATTTTTTTGAAGGACCTTTTCAGGTTTGAAGTGACTTTGAGGGTCCTACATATTGGAAAACCTCCAAAAATGATACCACTTTAAAAACAGCACTCCCGACATATTGA
Organism: Ranitomeya variabilis; assembly: GCF_051348905.1. Classification (NCBI taxonomy): domain Eukaryota; kingdom Metazoa; phylum Chordata; class Amphibia; order Anura; family Dendrobatidae; genus Ranitomeya; species Ranitomeya variabilis. The sequence continues at coordinate 447,752,399 of NC_135237.1, read as the reverse complement.
AAACTGCTGTCAGGTAGCTTAGTAACCCTTCAGGTGATGTTAAGATATGAATGCAAAGTGACATGTTAGGAATGAAAAAGTGCATTTTTACCACCTAAATGTCACTAACTTCTGAACAGGCCACACGAAACGCGCGTTGGGGCGGAGGCACGTACCCAGGATCTTCAGTCCTCATTGTGGTGGGTACTTTGCTGCGGCAGCTGTTGTATTATTACCTTGATAATTGTGGAAACCGTGAGTTGTATATTATTACCTAGCATATCGCTAGTTTATTAGCGGCTATATCCCCATGGCTTGTCGGATATTATCTTAGGCTGCTGCCTTCAGCCTGGTGCCCTACCTGTGATGGATTAAATCCATCCATATTTCTATTTACTTTGGGTTTATTTGTTTTTTTGGATTGTTTTTTGCATTTTGATTATTTTTTACATATTCTGTCATCACATATTATGAGTATATGAGTGTGTTATATACCTTAGTCTTTGAGGACTGCTATTCCTGAGTGCGTGCCTCCAGCTAGTTTTCACAGCGTCTCCTCTGTGGAGCCATTTTTTTCTTCCCTGCACTTGATTTTATTGTCATCAATAAAGTATATATTTTGGTAAAATACTTTGTTTGACCATGTATCATCCTTTCTTCGTGTTTTCATCATGTATTTGATGATAGGTCTTTTAGGTCTTGTTTACTAATGGTACAGATTGCTGAGATATTTAGTATTACCATGGTAATCAGCTATATAAGTTGTTGAACAGGCCACTGTAGCCGGCAGACTCCAAGGCCGCTATTTGGCTGTGAATTGCCATGGCAAACATAAGGACCACAGAATCATGATCTCAGGGTGCCGATGAGGTTAAAAAGGAAGCTCCCACACTCTGTTAACCATTTATATGATGTAGTCACTATTGACAACAGCATCCAAGGTATTCCAAAATACAAATATGAAATAATATAAGTGATTATAAAGTATATGTTTAAAATGAGCAGTAGAAGAAAGACAGAAGAAAGGGAAAATAATGTAGCCTGGATTCATTTGGGGTTTATTTTAAGTCACTTTTCATTTCTTGCCTTGTGGCATTCATTGACATTTTATTATGTTAAAATGGCTAGTATTGTTGATAAATTTTGTGCAGTACAAAAAAATCCTCTTTTTTTTTTTCTATTTTTTTCCTGTTTTGCAACTTTTTAATGCTAAAAATCTTATCTTCTGCTAATTATCGCAAAATTTATGCAAAAATGCCAGATTTACATAAAATCATTCTGGGAGGAAACTAAAATGCATTTTTTAAAAAATTGAGATTTTTAAAAAAAAGAAAGCAAAAAACATTTGGAACCCTAACTCTGCCCAAAATGTCGAACATTGAAAAATCAGGCAAACATATATAAAAGAGACTTGAAAAAGCACAAATTAAAAGAATTTCGCGCAAACGGAAAAAAGTAAAAAAACACCAAAATCCTAGGCAAAAAAAGACACAAATGAAATAATATAAATAAAAATTCAAAAACTGGAGAGACAAGAACAGGAAGATGGGGACTTATAGCAAAAGGGTGTAGGAAGTAACGAAATCCACTCACCTGAAGGGTTGTGACAGTCAGATCTCCTGTATAAAGCATGTGAAGGCTGCTGCAGGATCACCAATGGGGTTTAATGCAATAGAATGAGGAATTTGGTGACTCAAAATCCATGCTGCCAAGTGTCCAAAGTACAATCATAGACAGAGATGTGGCTAATTGTGGTTTATTGCGTCAACGTGTTTCAAGGTTTACAAACCTCTTCACAGTGGTTTTGTCTATGATCGTACTTTTGACACTTGGCAGCGCAGATTTTGAATCACCAGATTCCACAAATGAAATAATAAATAAGGCCTGAAGAAGACATCTAAAGCAGAGATGAATGGATAGATCTGTGAACGACTGAAATTAAGTTGAGTTTCCTGAAACTTGCTGTGTCACATGAATTTGGACATTTTGAGATTTGATCCGCAGTTCACAAAAAGAAAAAATTGCCAACACCATTTACCTCATTCTGAAGTATCAGAGAGCAGCCTAATGTCATTTTGCATTGTTGTGCAGGCCTCCACAAAATGCTCTACACCTATGACATCTTACGGATATCGTACCTTGGTGGTGGTCAGTACTTGTCCATCACAGATCAGTGGTTCCCAGAGGAGCACAGTTTTTACAGGAGTTTTCCTTCTCCAGGGGCACCTGGTAAGTCTCATTCTCTCCCGTAGTCTTTTTTTAATGGTCAGCAGGGTCCTCTCTTTATCTCTCTCTTGTAGGGTGTAAGCTTTTATGATCAGTGGGGTCCTCTCTCTCTCTTTCTCCTTTACCTATGTGTAGTTTCCGAGCAATTTCAAGCTTTCTAGTATTGAGATCCGCACAAACTAATTTATCGGAAATAAACTTTCAGACAAAAATTCTGCAAAGTCTGCAAATTCGAATATCAAAAGATTTGCTTATCTCTAATCTAAAGCATACAGAATGTATTGAACTGTAAGGGAATAGTAGAGGAGACAGCTATACAGCGTACACAGTAGACATAGCCATGCAGAATAACAGAGTATCTGTAAAGAAAGAATGAATAACTTCAAAGAAAAATAAATATCAGCATAAAAAGCAGCTTAGCTGATGGCCAAGCCTAGAATCTTTTGATTTATCCAGGATATGCAGAATAGTTGAAAATGTTATTATGTTATTGTAAGAAAACAATGAATGGATTTAAAATTGAGAAGCCATCTCTAATCTTGATTTATTTTGCCTTATGTACAGTCCATTTTTCAATATTTGGATCTTTAATGTATTGCTTACATTTCTGATATATTATCTGCCACAGATTGTCTGATGAAGTTAGCAAGACTAAAAATGCTCATGCAAAATCTGGTATGCTGTCAACAGAATAATGATGATAAAATTCTACTAACATAACATTCCAGTATCACCTGTCTGGCTACAGTGATACTGATGGCTTCCAGTCAGCGCCAGTGTAACAAGACAATAGATAATGGAATTAAGTTTTATATATTCTGTAAGCAAACTATTACTAAATAGTAGTGATGAACAAGTATACTCGTTGCTCGGGTTTTCCCGAGCATGCTCGGATGGTCACCGAGTATTTGTGAGTGCTCGGCGATTTAGTTTTTTTCCACGCAGCTGCATGATTTACGGCTGCTAGCCAGCCTGAGAGTACATGTGGGGGTTGCCTGGTTTGCTAGGGAATCCCCACAAGTATTCAAGCTGTCTAGCAGCCACAAATCATGCAGCTGCATGAGCAAAAACGAAATCTCCGAGTACTCACAAATACTCGGAGACCGCTCGAGCATGCTCGTGAAAACCCGAGTAACGAGTATACTCGCTCATCACTACTAAATAGCCCTCTCGAAGTACAATATCAAGTACATAATGTAATACTTTAGCTGTGGAGAAGAGCAAATTAATGTTTAGCCCATCACCAAAGTGTTGCTATCATTTAGCTTATTACACCCTAATAGTCCAAGGAAAACACTGACTGCAGCAGCCTCCGACCCATTGGCTTGTCTACGGATGTCATGGATGATATCTATAAACCTCTGGGTACATGTGAAACACTGTTAGGCAGATCTTTAAAGGAATTATATGATGTTAATGTTCCATTATGGGATCAACTGCATAATAAAGACCAAAATCTATAATGTAAGGTTTGGCTGTCCATGATCTTATTACCTTTACAAATTTGGAACACTTTAAAGGTGTTGGCTAGGCAGCATATATTGATGAAATGAATGGATATTCTACCGATGCTTGACTTCCCTCTCAATTTTGCAGCAGACATGCTGCACTGCTGTTTTATTGTTTTATATTGGTGATTCGGCAAGTAGTAGTAGATCAGCAGAAGTTCATTGTCCATGCCCAAACTACATGCTACTATCAATTTCTGGCTTAGCATTATAACACAGCCACACAGCGCACCTGCTGTGAGATCGCTGAGGGAAGCACTTGGATGATCAGACTCGAGGTCAGCAAAGTGTGATGTCAGGGCAGTGACACATAGGTAGAAGAGCACTGTGTATGGCCAAAGTCAAAGCTGAGTGTGAACTTGGGAATAGGGAAGAGGAGGAACCCTACAGAGACAACACCCAGGCCTCTGGTGTGATACCAACATGCTGGGCTAGACTGGTCTGCACTCACTGCATGCCTTTCCATTTAGTCTAATTAATTATTACACGTGGCACCACATTATTAGAATGCTGATTTTAGAATTATGCTGAGAACTTTTCCTAAATATTAGAGTTGATAGAAATCACTGTTAAATGATGAATGCAATGCTGTAATTAGTTAATAGGGAGTACAACCAAAATATTTTGCTTCTGGTATGGTACCAAAATTAGTAACATTAATACATACGTTCTCTATGATAAAACTTAGGTGCCCTATTTAAGAATCAGGTATGTTCCACGCTAATGTATAGCAATATGATATAGAAACAAGGAAGCACAAGAGGAACCAATAGTAATAAAAAAAACAAATTTGATTTCATGTACAAATACAAAATAAGGGGGAGAGGGAAAAGGTACAGGAGAGTACAGAAAGTGGTGGCTACTAGCCAAGAAAATGGGGCACCATGGATTGGCATAAACAGGTATGTAGTGCTATAATAAAGGTAAACACTGGTCACATTTTAATAAGCAATGATAATGCAAAAATATTCAGTCCTGGCATTTACCATAAGTGTTACGCCATGAGTATATAATCTGAGAGCTAAAAGTGCCTAAAGTCTATAATAAAGTGTTAAGTGCAAGTCATATCTAGCAGCAATTCAATTATATAGTAACACTGTAAACAGGGCATAGTGAACCAGGATATATAGAAAATAAGAGTTCAAGATCAGGCTCAGACATTATTACACTGTGAACAAACCAGATCCTAGCAACAAAAGGATTGCATGATCAAACTCATCACTAACATTGGATAGCGACTGTGCTAAGTACCTGTGCCAAGCGATGGCAATGTTAATATATTAACATCCAACAGATCAATGGGTGAGAACTCTGGAAATAAATTGTGTACAGAATAACAGCAGCTATGAACAGAAAATCTTGATATCTATAACGTAAATACTTTGCATTATTTTTCTTTAACAAGATATTGTCAATTACAATATATAGAGTGGAAACTGTAATGGTTTGAATGCTTATTTTTTATTATTATTGCTCCCTTTATGAGCTGTAACATAATGTACGTCTTATAAAAATGTACTTGTATAATACATCTTATAAACTGCTATTGGTCTCAAAGACAAGATTTAATAAGACATAGGAGACTTCATAGCTAAATATTGTTAAACCACCGGTATTTATTATCAATATAAGCTTGTAACAAGATTTCCTAATGCACAATAATAGCGATAATTAAGTATAAGGGGTGCTGTACAGAACAAGCTCCAAGGTACTATCAATATTCATAGCAAAGTGTAATTGGCTTTCTATCGTATTTTGAAATCCTGTGTTAATAGATACGAATTAGCTGAATGATCATCTTTAGTTAATATGCAAAATATTCTAAATTTTGTCCAAAGCTTGGTATTATTTAGAAGCGTTATTCCATTCGCGACATCGGGTGTCATGAATGGCAGAGTGGGCCAACCGCTGTACAGGTACATCACAATGATTTTGCCGGCTCACGAGCATCGCTGGTAAAATCATCAGTGAGTGTCAGCTGTAAATCATAGCCAACACCTTGCTGCAGGATGAAAGTGGCCAGAGGTGGCTGGTGTGGCTGTGCAGTGGCTGTGACAGGAGCATGGTAGACAGCTATTCTGTATTCTCTGCGCTTCTATCCATACATAGCATGAAATGGTGTTCCACAGCAGGACCCTATTTTATATACTGGTTATGATCGCCCCTTTCTTGCTGGGGTAGATCATATGATTACTGAAGAGCATAATGGTGGATGCCACAAGGCTGCACCTAATGCCATAAGCCCTTTCGCTAAGTCTTCAGCAGTATGTGAAGAGGAGCCGAGCGTTTTCTTTGTTGGTCTATTTATTTTACTCACATAGCGCCATTAATTCCTCAACACTTTACAGACATCACTGTCCCATTTGGGCTCACAATCTAAATCCCCTATCAGTATGTCTTGGGAGTATAGGAGGAAACCAGAGAACCCAGAGGAAACCCACACAAACACAGGAAGAACAAACTCATTGCAGATGTTGTCCTTGAAGGGATTTAAACCCAGAAACCCAATGCTGCTAAGCATGTGGAACTGTAAATTTTAGTAATTTCGACTTGAACTTCCACAGATCAATCCCCCATCTCTAATATACACACATACACATATATGTGTATGTACAGTAGTTGTTCTTTTCTCCTCAGTTCTTTCTTTCTCTAGAATTGTGTCATATGAACTCATGGAGACGCCTTGGAAATTTCATGACTTTACGTTCTCTGAATGGGGTTATTATCAGTCATTAGAAATTCTTGCTTGATGAAATTGTATACACTATAGAATAAGTAGAAGCTCCCCTGTGTATAGAGGGGGTCAGAAACTACAGTAAGTGATGATGATTGGATACATCCTATCTTTTGTCCACATCCGTTAGCAATAAAATGTGTGATTATTTGCTATACATTTGTTGTGTGTCTCAATGGTAACCTCATTCTTTTCTTCCCCTTTGAACAGGCAGCTCCTGTCACAAAATTATAATGTAGAAGATGATTTTTGACTTTGTATTGATAATCTTTCAACTTATGTAGGAGAATATGGAGTAAAGAGTAATCTCAGTTTTACGACGGGAGGCAGAGATGGTGCTTGCTCTCCGCGTGATGCCTTACTGATCCATCGTAGGAATGATGGTAATACATACAAGAACAAGATTAAGGATCAAAGCTAAAAATCGCGATGGAGTCTGAAACAAACACAAAGAGGAGACTTATCTGTGGAAAAGGAGGCAGAATACACATTACATTAGTAGATTATTTCAGAGTGTAAAAGACCATCAGGGGAATGGTGTAAAGGTGGATTATAATGGCCGCACTATGTACAGTGCAGAGTCACAAGGAACCCTAGTCAGCCATTAGTATTGCGCTTCTACATCTGTATAGTTGCTTATTTAGCGCCATCTTATTATGCTGCATCAGTCCATGTCCCCAATTAGCCACATCTTAGAATGCGAATTCACTTATGAATGTGTTCTTGAAATATCTGTCGAAAACATAGTACCAATAGGAAACTCATGCATGGCAGAACATCTAGACTCCATGAGGAAGTTACCCTTGGCCGGATATAAATCCAGGAAATAACTGATATAGAGCAATATTTCTGACCATTGTGCAAACATGACTTACAAATATCTTTTGTTGCTAAGTGTGAGTGGTCCATAAAATATTAATGGTTTGCTTTTGTACTCTGTATTTACAGCTTATCATTTATCTCCGGGTACTTCATATGAAGAGATTCCCTCTTTATGACATTCATAAGGTCTTATTTCAGAAAATGTACTAAGGTGTTAAATTACAATACATTGAGAGAAAATGTTTTATTCAATGTTACATAGAACATTGTAGAAGTACACATGTATGAGCCGTATCAGTTCATGTTCCCTTTAACTAACATTCATATTGACTAAATCTATTCCTTTGTAATCCTCTTCCACAGTCCAGTGTTCAGAACATCAATATCCATACACAAGGTAGAATAAGAAAAGACTATAATTATTAATGTGCACTTACAAAGCAATTAGCTAGAATTAAAAGGATTATTACAGAGCAGCCCAAAGCTTAGTAGGCTGTCATCTGAAAAAGGATATTTCTCCTCAAATTGCACTACTAATCTACCACATGTGGTTGAGGCTCCAGTGTTGTCCTGCAAATCACGTACTAATAAACTGATTATACAACTTATACCTGAATGCCATCAATTTTAAAGGGATTCTCTTGGACAATGCCTAATTGTGAAACTTGAAAATAAGCAGATCACAAAGTGTTCCTTTTCTGGGACCCGAACAAATCAGTGGAGAAAACTTACCGGTAAATGAAAAGTATATTTCCACTAAATGAGCAATCATTAGAAAAGTTTGACATTGTAGTTGCTCCATAATCATTGGCAGAAATGTGAAATCAGAATCAGAAACTTTGCAGATTGAGCTGCCTCTATTCAGCATACAGAGAATTCCTATATCATGGCGCTCATCCACATGACACTACTCTCTGTGCTTTTTGGGCATTCAATAAGTGATTCACTACTTACTAAAGCCATTTTGTAAACCATGTCTGTATGAACAGCAACTCTGTTTTCCCATTGAAAACAATAGAAAGCATTTTGGGTGTGTACAGATATCACGTCAAAATATGAGCAAAACTACAGTGGCAGCCTACCCAGCCTATCCTAGTCACTAATAACTTGCATAGACAGGCCCCATGAGAATAGCAGAGCACGAGAGCACATATTGAATGCTATCTGCTGCTGGAGAGTTTGTTACCTACTGCTGGGTTTTGTCGCTGCCGAGCACCAAGTGCCCAAACTTTTACCTTTACATGCCACTATATATAGGAAAACTAGTTTTATTAAGTAGACATCTTTAATTCCAGTAGCTCCAAATGGAAGTCTTTATTGTCAAATCTCACAAGGAAGAATAAAATCCTTTATTGCAAAGGATGAATCTTCAGCAGGGGAGAATGTGAATTGTGACAGACGACGGCCGTTTCGCGCTGCTGCGCTTCCACAGGTCCTACTGAGTGCTCTCAGTTTTCTTCCTTCATTGGAATTTTCCTGCATACTTTTCTCAGATTGAGCACCCGATCCTTTTGGGGTGTTTATGGCACGTGGCTGTGGTGAGTGTGAGGCGCAGTGAACCCTTGTTGCAGTGGTGCAGATTCTTTGCTCTTTTTTTATTGTGGTGAGAATAAAATCCTACCAGCTGAGAAAGTGATCTGTGTGGGCTATGGCATAGGCTACTGACCTGCTGAATTTTGTTCTTTTTGCATACCTCTCAATAATGCAGTAGATAAAATGCTGTTTTATCATACTCCGTGGTGAGTGTTGATCTACTTTTTGATATATAACTCAACAATTATATTGTTACAAGTCTTGTAAGGAGTCAGGTGGTATATGGACAAGCTAAGGAAATAATATCAGATTGATAAAAAATGGGGTTATAAAGAGAAGCAGGTAGCAATCACATTAGTGACTGTTCAGCTGAAGCTTATTATGTTTTATGTCAGGGTATGTTTGGGGTAGTGGAATGCATTCACAAACACTTGGCTTTGACATTACTTTATAGTGGCTATACTAGACTTACATATCAGGATCCAGTAGAAACACATTAAATGGGGCAATAAACTCTGAGCATCAAATAGACATAACATTTTCACTCTGCTCACCTATGGTCTAAATATGGCCGACCTTCTGGGCAGACCTAGGGTCCCATAATAAATATAGCACATTTCCCTATTCTATGGTGATTTTCTTAGCCTACACCTTCCGCTAGGCATTTGCAGAAAAAAAACAGCACTGCATAGTGCCTGAAGAGGGAGACTGTTTCTTTTTAAATTTACAGTATGACCAAATACTTCGGAATGGAAGAACACAGAAGAGCGGATCTATGGTATGTATTTACATCTCTGTATATGTGTTTTGCCTTGGAAAAAACAGTTTTGCTTCTCTAATTGAATAGGTGTTAAGTGCACTAAACAGTAATTGCGGGAAGTGATAATGAACCACACATATTTATTCTTTGCTCTGACAATCAATGAAAAATATACATTCAGTGTTAGTTTTATGTAGCAAGGAAAAACTGAAGAATTTCACAAATTATGTAAATTAAAATTAATTGATGTGGAAATGGCCATAGATCTAAATGTATTTTAAGAAGATTCCTCAGTTTGGAAATAATGTGCCTAAAGCCTGGAATAATCAGTAATTTTACTTACATACTGAATCTCCAGCTGCCCCATGATTAACTCATTAATAGCACCTAATTAACACCTCGCATTACATCAAATCACTGTGGTCAGTGATTGACTGCCAGGAAGACATGGTGTATACAGGACATCATTGCAGCAGCCAGGTGAAAAGATTGGGGAAAGGATGTGAAATACTGCTCTGGAGTGATTAAATCAATGAGCGTTGTTTATTTTCTTATTTTATGACTAGCGATTAGCGAGTGTGCTCGTTACTCGAGTTTTCCGAGCATGCTCGGGTGGTCTCCAAGTATCTCGTAGATTATGTTTGAGTCCCCCAGCTGCATGATTTGCAGCTGCTAGACAGTCTGAATACATGTGGGGATTCCCTAACAAACAGGCAATCCCTGCATGTGTTCAGGTTGTCTAACAGCCGCAAATCATGCAGCTGCGGGAACTGGAACATAATATGCGAGCACACCCAAAATACTCCGAGAACACCCAAGCATGCTCTTAAAACTCAAGTAACGGGCACACTCGCTCATCACTGTTTATAACCATTCCTAGATTTAATCACATTTTTTCACAATTTAGAAAAAACTAAAACTCTTACTCATTAAACGCGACTTAAAAATCATGCACATTTACTTAATATGGTTTTGTTCAAAAGCCAAGTACTTAAGACATAGTAAATTTCAAACTATTGTTCTTTTTATTGCTATCTTCTCTGCATCTTTAGGTCATGTTACTAAAAGGTCCAAATGTAAATCAAAAGTGGAATAGATACCTCTAGAGTCCTTTATTTGAACAGAAACATTAATTCCAATGCCAAAAATCACTTGTGTGATCTATTTACTAGTTTCCTCCTGGGGTACAAGTGAATACCAGTCCTATATACATGTAAGGCCCGATTTATCAAGGTGTTTTCTCCAGAATTCTAGAGTAAAACACCTTGTAATATAGCAAAACATTTTTGCTGAACTTTTGACTTTTGGCATTTTCACTCTACTTTCGGCAAGCCTTGTCAACTTTTACAAAAGTGGTGTGAGATGGAGTGGAAAAGGGGTAAGACCTGACTAATTCAAAATAATTTACACCATTGCAGAGGTATAAAAAAACAGAAATGTCTTCTAGTCAGTAAAATTTCTGGCAGTGGCACACGGTGCCTCTTAAAAGAATATTCAAAAATTCTATTTTGGTCTTATAAGAATGTAGGAATGTGGTAATTTTATATAAATTTGTGCCAATGTAATTCAGTTTTAAATCTGCCAAAGAATGTCCTTTCAGGCAATGCTTACCTACCAGGTACGACTGGAACCATGCTGCTGTAGTTTCAATGTTTCTGGTTAATCTTTTGCAGTACAGTCTCTTTCATCTTGCTTCTAGGCCACATAACCCTACTTTGGGTTATGTCTCCTGTGAGGGTTGATGTCATGGAAAAGGGTTGAGCCTTCCATAGTACAGTGCTAGGCTCATACCAGAAAATAGTAGCCTACATATGTGCTGGTAACAAAAAGGAGCACTGTATCGCAGGATAGTGTTGTGTATAGAGGGGTTGAAATAAGAGATATACTGCAGGATGAAGCTGTGTATAGAGGCGTTTGAAGGAGAGGTATACTGCAGATTAGGGCTGTGTAAATATAAAGAAGAGGTAGACTGCAGTATTGGTCTGTGCATAAAGCAGTTGAGAGATGTGATGTACTGCAGGATGGGGCTGTATATAGAGGGGCTGAGAGGAGTTGAGCTGTGTTTGTTGACTGATGCTGAGAGATCTGTGATGTGAAACTGCAAATGCTGTTCTCTTGATTCAAATGACAAGATAATCCTCTGTTCAACACAGCAGCATTTGCAGTTTCACATCACTGATCTCTCAACAGGCAAAAACCACAACTTTGCATTTCCTAGTAACTACAGGCATTATTATGAAGGAGCTAGGGGATGTGAAATACATATTTACCATACATTATGATGTAAAACCACACAGGCAGTGATACTGATGTACATAAAAATAAAATATACAATCAGTCAGGCAGGGTACTGTAGAGGAACAGAGAATGGACAGAAGCATAAGGTGAATAACACACGTTAGCTTGAAGATATCGTAGAGGTGAGGTTTGTGAGAAGCACACAGGAGACGGGAAAGGGGTCTGCAGCACAGCAGAGAAACAGGTGCTGCTGGGAGATTTAGTTTTAGACTGTGTGCATATTAACAATAAGTATGTATTTATTGTTCTTTGTAAAATATAATGGGATTACAGTGCACAGTTCATCAAGGCAGTTGTACAAAATGCCAGTCTTGATAAATCAGACCCATAGTTTTATGTTTCCACAGAGACCTAACTTCCACATGTTACAATGAACTGTGGCCGAATACATAAACAGCTGCCTACTTATCATTGTGATGAGTCCTTTACTCGCAAACTGAGATGCAGAGTTACTACTGCTTGCTATAGACAAAGACTAAATGTGCAGGAGAGCGATACTATATGGAGGACACTGATTTTTAGAAAATTATTTTTCAGATTTCCACACTGAAATTGCTTAATAACTTAAATATCATGTTTGCTAACATATATACATAAAATAGTGGCCTGATAAAGGCACTAGCCAGTGCCAAATAGTGCAGCCATTACATAAATAATAAAGAATATATTCTTAAATATTTTGGATTTTTCCCAAGTTCATTCTATATTTTTTTTTAGAAGTGAATACTGCACATAGGGCGTAGCAGTAAAAAAAGATCAGCATTTGAGGGAAAGAAAATAGTTTCTTAGACGTTTTAGACTAATTGGAGACTTTAGAGTACTTTTAATTTGCCGTGAATCAAATTTTGGGGGAACATATTTAAATCTGGCAAAGTAGAATTTTTAAAGATTTGCTCACGTCAAATAGACCATCACCAAAAAGTTGCCGCTCACACAGACTGTAGTTAGGCTGTGTTCCCGCATTGTTACAACACTGCATTTTTTTGTGGCAAGCTCGGTGGATATACAGTTTTTTTAAAATTGGAGCAAAATTATATATTTTTGCCAAGATTGCAGAGGACAAAATACAGCAGGATTACTATGTTATTCTCCTCATAACAGCCCTTGAGACTTGTCCAATATTTATCCAAGTGTTGGATCAATGCAAGTCTATGAATCGATGAGAAAAACAGACTTGGATTTCACAGACTGTTTGATAGGAAAAGCTTCAGAAACATCCATCAGGATTTTTTCAGGGCTTAAACACACTGGCGTATATCATGGCCAAGAGTTATCCGATGATTTATCAGATAGCATGCTGTCCAATGATATACTATGGGGCAGTGCAGATTTGTGATTATTTTATCATTCTGATTCGGCATGAGAAAACAATCGCAGCATGTGACTAATAACTCTGATATTTGTATCACACGATCTGCGCTCGAATGTCTTCTCAGTGCAGTTGATGTACGTGCAGAAAGAGAGCGGAGAAGATGAAGAATTTAAGTTCTCCATCTTCTCCGCATCTTCTCATGAAAGAGAATCAGATCACACTCAGATGACACTCGGCTCAAACTCTGACTCTGAGTTTGAGCAGAATATCATTAGCATAATCAACCTAATTCTTTCGCATGAGAGAATTAGCGCCTGTGTGAGCATACCCTTAATCTGAGAAAAGCTGATGAAACTGACGGTAATAACTGACACACTGACCAAACTCTGATGACACTCTGATCAAAAACACAGTTGAAACTCAGAACATTTTTTGCGTATAAGAAAAATCACTGACATGTGAATGGGCCCTTACAGTTTCTTTAGTGTTTAAAGGATTTTCCTCCTTATCTCTAAGGCTAAATTGTGAGCTGTGATATCCAGAGAAATTTGAATTTGCCAGCTTCATTGATTTTTCCCCAAAACGTTGTTTCACAATGAATTGATAAACCAATAATTGCAAATACTGCAAAGTCTCCAATTGCCTGAAAAAAATGTGTAACACAAGACTGTTTTGAACCCCTTTCAAGCACTTTCATTCATACACAGACTTAGTGATTTCAAAGTAATCTGAACAAACATGGTTATGGGCAAAATGTATGGTAATGAATAGGCTGTCTAATAACACATTGCACTGTCACACTTTTTATTCTTCTTAAAATGTTAAAATATTGAAAAAAATCTTTTCAGGGATTTATGAATGCTCTGGTCATGATTATACACAGCCGCTGCATACAGAAGTAACTAAAGCTTTTTTGACAAGTGGTGGTCCAAAAATTATCCCTGGTTTGAGAATAGCAATATATATGCTGCTTGTTAAATGGAGCTTTAGCTTTTTAACAAACCTTCTAAAAATGATTTCTATTTTGGTATCAGCACACAGGTTTGCTGTTTCAGAAATGAAGAAACAATTGCTTTTTAACAAGTCATCAAAAATTAATCTTTTTATGGTAGCCTGTGGAACCAAAAGTTGCTCTTGCACACACTGGCTGTATAATGTTTGTGTGCACTTTAAATATCTATATGCAGTGTGCTGCCTGACCTTTTTTGTTTTCATATTATATGGTTACTGGGTTGGAACCAGCAAGCTTACGAAAAAAGGGGAGGAAGGCATAATAATGAGGGTTAGCCAGGATAAATACTATGGCAGGGACTGAAATAATCAATCAATAAGGGATACGTCATCCATTTGTTTGTGTGAACAGATATAAGAAAGGTGACCAACAAAATGATAATCAACGTTTATTAAAGTGACAGTGCATATCAATGTAAATGTGACAATGTAATAAGTGCATCCGAAAACACAAGTAATTAGCTAGATAAATTGATAATGTCTACATTATGTAGGGACAGGACGAGAAGGCATGGAAATATCCCTGTTTAAAGTGTCTGTACATATATCTATGTAAAAGATGAAAAGTGACAGTGCATAATAAAGTGCAAACCAAAGTGCCTCCTAACAAAAAGTGCCTTTTTATATTGTATTTTAATAATATAATTAAATAAAAATAATCATTGTATTATAATCTTTGGATCTCTTCTTGCTCTACCATATTTACTTCATATGTGGGGTTTTGTTGTTGGCCCCCATGACAGCCATATTGGTAGGTTCTGTCATGGTCAGCTGCAGCCACTGATGCGGCCCAGCACATTGACGCCCCCAAGCCGACCGACCTCAGAAGGCGAGGGGTGCTCATCCCCCGGGGACACAATACGGACCCTTTATACCACAGAGGGGGACCCAGGCCTACCTGAACTAGGGGAGGGCAGAGACTGAGGTTCTGTGGCAGCTGAGGATGTGGACAAGGAAAGAGACACGCAGGACTTGATTACACCGCACAACTACAGGTATAGAGAAAGTAAAGTTTACTAAAGTAAAGTCACACAGTACATAAGCAAAACATAATGATGTCAGGCTCCAGATTCCACACCTCCAGAACGGTACCACCCAGTGGACCCAAATGGCACCACCGAGGCACACATAGGCAGGACATCAGGATACAGGTAGAACATCAGGGCATCTGGACACAAGAAGGGCATCAGGACATCAGGACACAGGCAGTGCATCAGGACGTCAGGAACACCGGATAGACATCTGGGACACTGACATGGCAGCCTAGGTCGTCGGCTCGGACCTAGGATGGAACTCAAGCGGGATGGTGCTAGATCCACAGGATTGCTGGGCCTGCCAGGAGCTAGCACTGCATGGTATCCAGAGCACAAAGTAGAAACACCAGTTACAAGAGACTCAAAGTCACTGGGTGCGAGGCTCCAGATGCAGAGGGATTCCAGGAACATAGTCTCTCATAGCAAAGTTCAGGAGCTTTGTGAGTAGCTCAGGCCCCGCCCATAGGGCAGGGGAACTTTATATAGCAGCTGCCCCTCAGCAATTGGCTGGGGACAGCATTTCAAGTACACACACTAACCCTGATAAAAGCAGGGGAGGTGTGGCCACGCACGCCCTTAGCACAAACAGAAACCATTACAGCACAATCCGTGCAGGAACTGTGGCTTAAGGCACCTCGCAGCAACTGCATGCCCAGACACACGTGGAAAGTCATGCACCAGCTGCAAATGACCTCGCAACCCACGGACAGCTTCCACAGTGGCAACCAGGGACTGCACAAGCGGATGGTCATGCAGCAGAACAAAGACCTAACCACCCATGTACGGCTACACAGCACAGCAGGGAACTGAGAAGACTCCATACAGGTAACATCCAACAGTATCCCAGCTCAATTAGGGGGAAAGGAGCAAAGGGTTAAAGCAAAGACATGCATTGTCACGCCGAAAACTAGATACAGACAGAACGGCGTGACAGGTACCCTTGTGAAGCCCAGCCACTAAAATTTACCTATATGAATCAATACTATGGAAGCAACCAATCTGCAAATATGGAAAATCACTCAGTCATAAAAAAGTTAACCATTGAAACTTAGCACATAGGTAGAAAGCCTTTCAGCAAAAAGGATGGGTCCCTAGTCCCTGTGGTCTTATAAACCATACAGCCATGTGCAGACACAATTCATTTAGTTTCCTTTCTGTACACTGGAAAAAATCCTATATTTTATGGACTATTCAGAATTGATCCATATACCTGGTGTTGTATCGGTCTGCCACTGAATACAAATTCAAAAAATAAAAATGATTGTGCATGGTCTATTTTATTTAATACGTCTTTTGTATGGCTTTTCTTAAGTCTATGAGAACAGTAGCTTATACATGATGCCAACAAAGACCTTAGAATTACACTTGCAGGAGAAATAAAAATAATCTGCTCTACAATAGTAAGTCCTTATTGTGTGAAGTGCTGTATGGTTTATTTAAAGAGGACCTTCCATGAAAAATGTGTATTTCTAAATCCATCCAGATCACCTAAAATCACCATGTGGTCAGCAAACACAGTAAGCACACAGGGGTTTAAGTGTGAACCCAAATTTACTTCTCAGTGTGAGTCTTTGAAGTCTTGTTCTGAGATGCCATAGGTTTACATAGATAAAAAAGCTCTGTCCAACACAACGGTCCTTGTGTGAGGTGGCTAAGAAGAGGAGGCCTAATGTGGGACTGGAGTGAGCTGGAAACAGGAGAAGATGAACATCAGTAATACATCATTAGGCCAGGTCACATGTGCAAGTGTGATGTGAGAAACTTAGGCAAATCTCTCGCATCCATACCCAACACTGCCACCGGCACTCATGACCGGAGCGTTCAGCTGCATAGAAATACATGCAGCTGAATGCTCCAGTCCCGAGTGCCGATGGCAGTGTCGGGTATGGATGCGAGAGACTCGCGTGAGTTTCTCACATCACACTTGCAAGTGTGACCCCCGGCCTTAAATGGGTATTTAGGATGGTTTATTGAATTACATTTTTGATGGTATATCTTCTTGAAATACATTACAAATTGTTTTATTGAAACTTTTTGCTGTACGGTATAATTATTATACAGCTCTCTGCTACCTTAGCTTAATAATGGTCTGCCAAAAGTCTCAGGTCCTCATGAAGTCAGTGGAATCGTACACTATTGCGGAGGTTCTGATAACCTTGTTTATTATTGCTTTATCCAATAAATCTCTCATTATATAAGCCCAAGTATCTAGATAATTGGTTTCTGCTTTTGCCTTTTGTAAATTTACAGTATTCATGAATTTCAGAAAAGTCACTGATCTGTGTGCTTTTAAGAAGATTAAAAGATGAATAACTTGCTGCAGGCTGCTGAATTAACTTTTTGTCCATTACAGAAATCCTAAATGAAAATTGTCATAATGTAAAGCCTTGGTCCATATTTATATTGCAGTTACTACTAAAATTGACCATCAAATAACCACATAATGTCATCATTGACAGCATTAATGTATTAAAGGGGTAAATCCATTAAAAGTATTGTTCAAAACCCAATACAGTGTGTCAGAAGACGTTTGCTTTCAATATACAGCAATTACAAATAACAAACTGTTTCATATATGTCTAGTAGTGTCCCTGCTCGCTCTTTCATGTTCCTGTGATTATTGTGCATTGTCAGCAGGCTGCCAATCAGCAGTGGGGGAGGGGTACCTGGAATCAGGGTCTTTTCCCCTACATTATTCTACTCTCGGATAACATAGCAGAAACTTACTGACATATTCTCTTAAGCTAAAGCTGACTGTGTTGCATTCTTGGTAGGTTTTGCTGCTTTTTGGTCACAGAGGACAAACCGCTGTCAGCCCATAGGAACTTAAGAGACCAGAACTGCAGATGAGTGAGTAAAGGCACTGAAAGGGTAAAAATTACACTGGAGAGTGGTGTATATTGATTTGATATGTTTAAAATAATATATTTTTAAAGAATAGTTACTTACAGTTTCTACAAGTAATACAGAAGATTTTCTAGCTATAATGAAAAGTTATATCATTGTCTATGATCACGGCAAATTCACATCCCTTGAAGTAAGCAATAAATAGTCTGATTGAATGAGACAAGCAGGGAACCTGAAAACCATGGGGAAATTATACAGAAAGCATATTGGAATAATGTACAGCTATTAGAATAATGCATAATATGCATTTGCAGAAACTATAATAGTACTTAACATTAAAATGTTTACTGAATTGCTTAATAGCCATTGATAACCTGAGAGGGAAGAACATTTTGGGATACAACAAGGTTAGACAAAATTTGATATGCGAAGAAGTTTTTCTCAGCAAATTTAGTGGTCCTTTTTTATGCCCTGGCATCTTATGGCTCTGATGGAACACAGGAGGGTTCTGTGAGTACACATGCAATGTCATGACAGAAGCTATGATATCATGACAGGGTGATCTTTCACGTAAAGCCGGAGGTCCCGGCTTAATGTTAGAGGCCAGGGAATATCAGTGCAAGCAGTGACTATCTGAAGATGCTGCAGGGACTCTTATATATTCACGCTTCTTTAAATATAATCATAACAATATTAACCCCTTCATGGCATATAACGTATATTTACATGATATGTCATGTCCCTGCCTTTGATGCCAGAAAAATAGGTAGCCCGCATCTTTCCACGCACATGATAGTTGATTTAATCAGCCATCATGTGTCTTTAATGTCCGTGGGGGGAGCGATGCTCTGCCCATGGCTGTCAACCTGTTAAATCCCGCTACCGATCTCTAACAGTAGTATTTAACACTCATTGACAAGGGGTGCCGATGCGTTGCCATAACAGTCGGGATTCTGCTGATGAGCCTCATGACTCTCATTATGATCATCCTGTGGAGATCGTGATTTTCTCTATACATAACAGTGCTGATGCATAGGACAAGCAAATGGACAATTGCAGCTTCAAGTCCCCTAAAGGACTCTATTACCATGTATATTCGTGTATAAGCCGACCCGAGTATAAGCCGAGGCACCTAATTTTGCCTCGAAAAACTGGGAAAACTTATTGACTCAAGTATAAGCCAGATATGCATTGTCTCCTAATCCCTATTTTGGTATGCATGATTCCTCATCAACATCATGGTGTGCATGGCTCCTTATTCCCATCCTTGTCTGCATGGCTCCTTATTCCCATCCTTGCATGCATGGCTCCTTATTCCCATCCTTGTCTGCATGGCTCCTTATTCCCCTCCTTGTCTGCATGGCTCCTTACCCACATCCTTGTATGCATGGCTCCTTATTCCCATCCTTGTGTGCATGGCTCCTTATTCCCCTCCTTGTATGCATGGCTCCTTATTCCCATCCTTGTCTGCATGGCTCCTTATTCCCCTCCTTGCATGCATGGCTCCTTATTCCCATCCTTGCATATATGGCTGCTTATTCCCATCCTTGTCTGCATGGCTCCTTATTCCTATGCTTTTATGCATGGCTCCTTATCCCCTCCTTGCATATATGGCTCCTTATTCCCATCCTTGCATGCATGGCTCCTTATTCCCATCCTTGTATGCATGGCTCCTTATTCCCCTCCTTGTATGCATGGCTCCTTATTCCCATCCTTGTCTGCATGGCTTCTTATCCCCATCCTTGTATGCATGGCTCCTTATTCCCATCCTTGTTCATGGCTCCTTATTCCCCTCCTTGTCTGCATGGCTCCTTATCCACATCCTTGTATGCATGGCTCCTTATTCCCATCCTTGCATATATGGCTCCTTATTCCCATCCTTATCTGCATGGCTCCTTATTTCCATCCTTGTATGCATGGCTCCTTATTCCTATCCTTATCTGCATGGCTCCTTTTTCCCATCCTTGTGTGCATGGCTCCTTATTCCCCTCCTTGCATGACTGGCTCCTTATTCGCATCCTTGTCTGCATGGCTACTTATTCCTATCCTTTTATGCATGGCTCCTTATCCCCATCCTTGCATATATGGCTCCTTATTCCCATCCTTATCTGCATGGCTCCTTATTCCCATCCTTGTGTGCATGGCTCCTTATTCCCCTCCTTGCATGCATGGCTCCTTATTCCCATCCTTGCATGCATGGCTCCATATTACCATCCTTGTCTGCATGGCTCCTTATTCCTATCCTTTTATGCATGGCTCCTTATCCCCATCCTTGCATATATGGCTCCTTATTCCCATCCTTGTCTGCATGGTTCCTTTTTCCCATCCTTGTATGTATAACTCCTTATTCCCATCCTTGTCTGCATGGCTCCTTCTTCCCATCCTTGTATGTATAACTCCTTATTGCCATCCTTGTCTGCATGGCTCATTTTCCCCATCCTTGTATGCATGGTTCCTTTTTCCCATCCTTGTCTGCATGGCTCCTTATTCCCATCCTTGTCTGCATGGCTCCTTATTCCCATCCTTGCATGTATAACTCCTTATTCCCATCCTTGTCTGCATGGCTCCTTTTTCCCATCCTTGTCTGCATGGCTCCTTATTCCCATCCTTTTATGCATTGCTCCTTATCCCCATCCTTGCATCTATGGCTCCTTATTCCCATCCTTGTCTGCATGACTCGTTATTCCCATCCTTGTCTGCATGGCTCCTTTTTCCCATCCTTGTCTGCATGGCTCCTTATTCCCATCCTTTTATGCATTGCTCCTTATCCCCATCCTTGCATCTATGGCTCCTTATTCCCATCCTTGTCTGCATGACTCCTTATTCCCATCCTTGTCTGCATTGCTCTTTATTCCCATCCTTTTATGCATGGCTCCTTATCTCCAACCTTGTCTGCATAGTTTATCATCCCCATCCTTGTATGTATGGCCCTCATGAGAAAAGTATTTAAAAAAAAATCCTACATACCTTCCCTGCGCCCCATCGCAGCATCTCATTCCAGTGCCAGCAGCTACAGCGGTTGAGCTATCATGTGTCCCCGCTCATTAAGGGAATGAATACTCACCTCTATCCATTCCTATGGGAGTGGAGAGAGGTGAATATTCATTACCTTAATGAGCGGGCACCCGTGATAGCCTGGAAGCTGCTGGAAGTGACTCGTGTATAAGACAAGGGGGGCATTTTCAGCACAAAAAATTGTGCTGAAAAACTCGGCTTATGCAAGACTATATACGGTAAATACAGTTAAAGGTTTTTTTCAAGTTTTAAAAATAATTAGAAAAAATGCAAAAGTTCAAATCATTCCTTTAAGAATAAAGCAAAAAAAACCCAAACACATATTTGGTGTAGCTGCGTTTGTAAAAGTCTGATATATCATAATATAAAATAAATTAATCTGATCGATAAACGGCATAAGAAAAAAAATAAAAAATGCCAGAATTACATTTTTTTCGTCGTTACAACATTGCAATAAAATGCAATAAGAGTTGATTAAGACATCATATCTACCCATCATACGTAAAAACATCAGCAGAAGTTGCAAAAAGTAAGGCCGAGGTCACACTACCGTAGGATACTGACAAGTGCTATGCGAGATAACATTGCATAGCACTCGGACCAGTGTTAATCTATGAGGAAGCTACCATCATTGTATTTTTTCTCAGGCGTATTAGACGTGCATGTAAAATCACAGCATGCGATTGTACGCGTATATCATCCGAGACTCACCAATGCAAGTCTATGGGTGCGAGAAAAGCTCGGATGCCACACGGAGCATTCGTCTAGCTTGCAACAAATATGCACACATTTTCCTCAGTTCAGCCCGTTGAGTCATTAAATTCAATGGGGAAAATCAGTGAGAAATTTAAAGCCATACGCATGTCATACGGATGCCATACTGTTAAATTGGTGGGAGAAAATGCATCATCACATTGAAAACGCATTACACAAGGATGCCATACAGAGAACACTTGTGCAACTCTCGGCAGGGAGACACGGACCGATTTTTCATACATTAAGTGTGACACCGGCCTAAGTCTCATATCCTAAAAAATTAAAACATTATGGGTCTCTAAAATTGGTGACAAGAGCAAAATAAAAAATTTCATACAAATCTACAATTTTTTTCAGCACTTAAATGAAAAAATGATATACATGTTTGGTATCTATGTACTTATATTGACCTGGAGGATCATAATGACAGTTAATTTTATCACATTGTGAACATGATAAATAAAATCCCAAAAAACAATGGCAAAAGTGCACTTTTTTTGCAATTTCATTGCGCTTGGAATTTTTTCCCATTTTCCAGTATACTATATGATAAAATTAATGGTGTAATTCAAAATTACAACTCGTCCCACAAATAACAAGCCATCATACGGCTATATTGAAAAACAAGTTATATTCTTGGAAGAAGGAGAGGACAAAAACAAAAGCAAAAAAAGGAGAAAATCACCCAGAGATGAAGGGGTTAAGAAACCGCAGGCAGCAAATGCTAATAAAATAACCATGACTAATTTCTCCAATGAAATTCCCCACAAATGATAAGAACAGAGGATGCTCTGTGCTTGATCGAGCTCTCTCTGGCAGTTTAGTATTTACAAGGTAGAGCATCAATTTTGTCAACTGGCTAATCATAGTATTGCACTGAGCCCAGCTTCTTTTATTAAACTTACAGCATGAGGAAGCATGGGTTTATGTCTGGTGAAGTATACAGAGACATTCTTCTTTTGATCGATGGCATTCCAGTACACATGAGCAGATTAGTATGTCGAGGATTGAGTTTGAATTTTCTCAAATGTGCAGATTTACCCAAGTTTGAACACGTTGGGATTCAATTTGCAAAAAAAAATGTTCAGCCACCATTATGGTGCTCTATTTAGCCTGACAAATAATAATAAAAAACCTTAATTCTCACCTCTCCACTTACTTATCCGGCTGCTGAGCTGTTTGTCATCCAGTACTCATCTTTTCACGATAGTGCACTGTATCTCTGGCATCTTCACTATAGAAAAGAACGTTGGGTTCGTGATCAGCCCTTGGGATTCACTCTGTGTCATTAAGATTTAGACATCTTGATTTCACGATGGGTGCCACAATCTTGCAACATGCTGTGATTGGAATTCCTGGTCTGTAGTAGAGAAAACAGATACGTAGCGCAACGAGCATCTAGCAGTGGGTAGGATGGCAAGGTGTGCAGCGGGGTAAGTATTATTTTTTGTACATCTTACATTTATTATGCTCTGGGGTCTGCAAAGATCCTACAACATAGTAAAGAATATTCAATTTGCATTGAATGTTTTGGGAAAATTTGTCAAAGGCAGCAAATTAAGGTTGCAAATGATCTGCTCATCATTAGACCACAGCTTTTGTGGACTTACAAATCATGAATTGATGACATAAGGCCGGGGTCACACTAGCGATGAATACGGACAAGTGCTATGCGATAAAACATTGTATAGCACTAGGACCAGTATTCATCTATGGGGCAGCTCACATCAGTGTTTTTTTTCCGTTCTCAATATGCGAGTGTCACTGACACTGGGCTGAGTCTTGGCCTATGGGTGCGAGTGAGACAACGCACATCACTCAGATATCATCAGAGTGCTGTGCGATATACGCTGACCCCGGCAATGGAGGAGATGGAGAAATTCATTTCTCTGCCTCCTCCACAGCTGTGCTCCGATCCTCCCTGTGCGAGAGAATCGGAGCACAGACTTATGACACTCTGCTCCTGCTCGCAGCAGAACAGGAGCCGAGGATCATTAGCATATCGCATCCGATGCTCTCACATCGGATACCATACGCTAGTCTGACCCCGGCCATAACCTGATTATATGACTTCAATAATTATTGGATCAGGCAGTCAGAATTGATCAGCCATTTAAAAAAAAAAAAAAACTATCAGCCCATTTATCTTGTGCTCTCTGAGTGCAGCATGAAATACTGTCAGATATATTGAATGGAGCAAAATGTCATTAATATATAAATTTGTTGCAGAACTTACAATTTATTCATCACCAAGGAATAAGGAGAAAACGTGTGGGATAGTTTGGGCTTCTTTGCATACGAGATTTGTGAAGAATGGTTTGAAGAGAGGATTTTATTTAATGCGTTTCAGAGTTGATCCAGCGCCTTCATCGGGTACCTCTCATATACACTGGCAGCACCCAAACTATATTGCAAGTTTTTAGCTTAGTATGGTACAGCTTACTCCTGCATTGATGATGAATGCTCCATATGGCATTTTAACCCCACATGCTTTTAGAGACTCGTGAACATTCAGCAGGTTTAATGCATATTTCCTGTTGATTAGAATAGGACGCATGAAGCATTCCTGATGATCCTGCACGCGTCTCAGTGGGTATGTGGGGTCATAACATCAGCGGCACCACTTGCCTGCAAAGAAGAAGTGAGTGATGCCATACAACCTTTTTAAAATTTCTGAATGGTATGCGCTCTGTGAAAATAAAAATGGCAACGTAATGATATATTATTTTTTCAGCTATTCTATGAAAAAAGGATAAATATTTTGTAAAGGCAGCAAACATACTTCTAGCAATAAACTATATCTAACAATTGACTGTGATTATTGCCGACATCCCATTTAAATTGCTAATTCCACCATTAGTGATCTCCGGTAACCTATCTTATACCATAAAGCATTGTTTATGCACATGTCATTTACTGTAGTGCTGATAGGTTCTGCGATTTGTCAGATTGCAATACCAACAATTCTTATTTAATCATGCTTTCACGGTTGAAAATGACATCAAGGAGCTGTGCTTGAAATGAAAAGTCCTTATGCGGAAAGCTATTTACCTGTAGATAAAAAAGATACAGAAAGCCACTTCAAACGTCATTTTCCATTCAATTCTTCATTTAAACTAAGTAAATAGACTGTACCCAAGGAAAATATCCTGTTTACAGTTCCTGTTTAGGACAGAATTAGATCTGTCAAGTTCTTTCCAGCATCTTGACCTACTGAAGATTTCTGTGTTACGGCATAGATAATCACTGTTTGGCTGTTTGATTTACAATATGGTGCCAGCTAGCAGGTACTTGTCATGCCAGTCTGCTTTTTAATGTGTGAACTCCAAATAAGAAAGTTAAGCATATTGCTGCAATGAAAATGTAATGCGTCTTAGGTTTTTATACAATTTGATTGTACAAATCCATCAATATTGAAAAAATGCTGCAAAAACGCTGAAAAAACACTGAAAGAAGTGACATGCTGCAGTTTGCAAACGCAACAGTTTTCCAAATCAGTCAGGAAAAAAAAACAATGTGTGTGCATGAGATTTCTGAAGCCATAGCCTTTAAGGGTACTGTAAAACACATCTTAAAATTTGCCTGAATAACTCAACGTGTGAGAATAGCTGTTGGAGTCACAATTTTTCAGAGTCACAGTTTTCCAAGAGCGTCAACTGGATAGCCTTAGCTTGGATATCATTGTCTATTCGTCATGTCAAGGAAAACACATAATTTTCAGCACATGTATTAACCCCTTCACCCCAAAGCCTGTGTTCATGTTCCTGCACATGCCAAATTTTACAATTCTGGCCAGTGTCACTTTATGAGGTCATAACTCTGGAACGTCAACAAAGCTAACCGTGAAGCAACTGAAGGGTTAAGAAACTTCATGAAAGAGGGGTTCAGTTTTTAGAATGGTGTCACTTTGGGGTAATTTCCATCATATAGGCCCCTCAAAGTCACTTCAAATGTGAGGTGGTCCCTAAAAAAATGGTTTTGCAAATTTTTTTCGTAAAAATGAAAACTGGGCAACTTTTAACCCTTATAACTTCCTAACAGAAAATATGATTCAAAAATTGTGTTGATGTAAAGTAGACATGTGGGAAATATTATTTATTAACTATTTTGTGATATGATTCTCTGATTTAAGAGCATAAAAATTAAAAGTTTGAAAATTGCAACATTTTCAAAATTTTCACCAAATTTCTTTTTTTTTTCACAAATACATGCAAGTCTCATCAAAGAAATGTTACCACTTTCATAAGGTACAATATGTCATGAGAAAACTTTCTCAGAATCAGTGGGATCCATTGAAGCGTTCCAGAGATATGTAAAAAACTAAAGAAAAGTGGTTGAAACTAATGTTAGAAAAAAATCAAGAAAACCAACAAATCTAGCCTTATATCCTAATGATATTGAATTTAAAAAATACCTTTTAATTTGTACCTTTAAAACCATGAGACAACCACAATCGACATAACACTGCTCACTATATATATCCCTGTCACAGTGGCCTAATAAGCACTGCCTGTCAGCGTAGGTTGGCACCCTACCACATAATACGAGATTGGCGCGGCTATCCCTAAATCTCTTAGATGCGCCCTGAGCTAGTGTCTCATTTGGGCCACCTTTTATACATCACAGGAAAAAAATAAAAGGAGAAAGGGATTACTATAAACTGATGTTGGCTTATAGGCATCAATTTAATGACTGTGACAGGGTGAAAGACACAAAAGACAAAAAAGTGCTCGTGAACATAGGTAAAATCACTAAACTGTTCCCTGCTGCTGAAAAATCCTGCCTAGCTGCAGGGGTTGGCACCCTACTGTTCAGCGGATATGGCGCCCCTACTCAGCGACGGCTCACCCTTAGAGACGTTATAACAAGCTAAGGTCCTGAAAGGCATGTCAAACTATAAACACAAAACTGATAGCCATGTTATATATATGAGGCAGAACTAATGTCAAGTCATACACAGCACTGGTTATCAGCTGGCATTACATATGATAACAGCAAGTGAAGAAAGATACTCATCGCATATGATTTCCAGACACGCCTCAACGCGTTTCACCTATTCGGATCATCAAGAGGCTCTGATGTGTGGATGCTGCATGGAACCATTCAAGTGCCCTAATATATATAGATTACCCCTGAGCCCAGGGGGGAGGTACTTCCTCTGAATTGTAGAGGTAGATTTTCAAGTCCTTTAAAATGGGGCCGCAACGGTTAGTTTGTATCTAGTCTACCATTCATATTGATCCCCCATCCTCATCCTCTTACAAGTGCGCCTTACACAGTTGTCTGTTGCTCATTGGTGAACTAACCTTAATGTGCCACAGTAACGGTGAGACCCACCACTGGACCGGAATTGTGATCGGTGTGGTTGTCAGCTGGAACCCAGTTGTACTCACCTGCACCTCTGCGCATGTCCGGAAGTGTCCAGTCATAGCACCGCCACCAGCCCGGAAAACTGGTCGGCATGCATGTCAGCTGGAACGCAGGTGTGATCTCTAATACCACTGCGCATGTCTGGGAGAATCCAGCCTACAATGTAATGTAATGCCAGAGCGGGACTGCGCATGTCAGTCACAAATACTAGGCTACCTGCCTAAGTGCTCAGCAAAAATGTACTGTAGCGCATTATTGACAACATGCGCTCCATACAAAGACACAGATATGCTAGGTCCAAATAGAACAGCAACATTGCATTGACCAGACGTGATTTAAAAGGCCGCACGACTACCAAAAGGCAGTGAGGATATAAGATGGTCATATATATATGGCTATAGGGAATATCAATGTTGAAATAGAATAAATATATATAGATAACAAAAAGTTATTGATATTAACAATATTCAGAGAGCCAACTTTTATACCATTCGGCAGTGAAGAAAAAATAATTTACATTTTTACCACCAAGATTGTGAGTTAGCCCCAAATTTTAAATTTTCACACTGGGAAATAGGTTAAAATGACACCAAAATTTGTCCCACAATTTCTGCTGAATGTATAAATACTAGTGTTGAGCGATACCTTCCGATATGCAAAGGTATCGGTATTGGATTGGATCGGCCGATACCCAAAAAGTATCGGATATCGCCGATACCGATACCCGATATCAATGCATATCAATGGGACACACAATATCGGAATGGTTCCCAGGGTCTGAAGGAGAGGAAACTCTCCTTCAGGCTCTGGGATCCATATTCATGTATAAAATAAGGAATAAAAATAAAAAATATTGATATACTCACCCCTCGGACGGCCCCTGGCTCTCACCGGTCCAAGCGTCTGCCTCCGTTCCTAAGAATGCTGAGTAAAGGACCTTCGATGACGTCGCGGCTTGTGATTGGTCGCGTGACCGCTCATGTGACCGCTCACACAACCAATCACAAGCCGCGACGTCATCGCAGGTCCTAAACTCACTGCATTCTTAGGAACGGAGGCTGCCGGTTACACCGCTAAGGTCCAGGTTCCGCCGGAGGGGTGAGTATATCCATAATTTTTATTTTTATTCTTTATTTTTTACATGAATATGGATCCCAGGGCCTGAAGGAGAGTCTCCTCTCCTCCAGACCCTGGCAACCATACACTGGGAACTTCCGATTCCGATTTCCGATATCACAAAAATATCGGAACTCGGTATCGGAATTCCGATACTGCAAATATCGGCCGATACCCAATACTTGCGGTATCGGAATGCTCAACACTAATAAATACCCCACATGTGGCTGTACAATACTCCTTTGCCATATGGAGTGAATCGGGAGGGATGGAGTGCTATTTGCCTCCTGGAGCGCAGATTTTCTTAGACTAGTTTGCAGATTCCATATAAAGAGCCCCTAAGTGACAGAAAAACAGAATCCCCCCTTAAGTGACCACATTTTGGATATGATAACACTTTCGGAATTTATCTACAGATGTAGCAACAATTTGGACTCTATGGGTGTTTTTCAGAAACAGGCAGCAGTGGATGTTGCTGAGTGAAAACTAAAAACTGCTGTTGTAGTGACCAGTACGCTGTAGTGACCAGTACGTTGCAGTCACCAGTACATTATGCCCAGCCCGTGCTTCTGGAGACATGCATCTGTAAATTAGGTGGGCTCTCATCACTACAGGAATGCCAAACATGTGGGTTCTAAATGTGGTTTAGCAACACTGTGGCTCAAAAGTGAGGGGGACATTTGGATTTGGGAGCACAGAATTTGTTGAATTTCTTTTTGGCGGGTGAGGAGCCATTTCGTATTTCAAGAGCATTTGTGCTACCAGTAACATTGAAGTCCCTATATTTCTGTTAATAGATGACAGACCTGAGTGGGGACTTGCTTTTTTGTGGATTGAGTTGAAGATTTTATTGGGAACATTTTACAATTTGGGATCACATTTATCCGGCGCTCTATGCTGACCACACACTTTGGGGTTTCCATCTAAATCTCTGAGTGAAATGATTCAGATGAAACCCCTGAGAGATTCATTCGCTATAATAAGGTGGCAGAGTTACTCTGGACTCCATCTGGCCTCTGGTCAGCGGTGTCCTTTTCAGAAGTGCACAAAACTGTGGCTGACCGCTGTTTTATGCTATCATAAAAAGACGGACACCACCGGACCACAGATCAGACGGCGTCCATAGTGCTTCCATCTGCCTCATTATAGGGAATCTTCCACAGGGGGTTCTGTCTGAATCATGTATTTTAGAGATTTACATAGAAACAAAGTGCAGCGCAAAGTGCAGGATAATTGTGTTCCGAGCCTTACTGCAATCTTTGGGAGGCAGAATGAAAAAATCAACAGCATGTGACGATTTGGTTCATTTATTTTTTATGCCATTCCTCGTATGATATAAGTGATTACATGACTTTATTCTTCGGGTTGGTGCGATTACAGCGATACCAGATTTGTATCGGGATTTTATGTTTGGCTGCTGTCACACAATAAAAGACGCTTTTTGTTACAAAAACTAGTTGTGGCATCACTATATATTGAGAGTCATAATTTTTTCATATTTCGGATAAAAGAGTCAATTGAGGGCTTGTTTTTTTGCAGGACGAGCTGACATTTTTATTGGTGCCATTTTCAGGCACATAACATTTTTTGATAGCTTTCTATTCTGATTTTTGGAAGTCAGAATCAACAAAAACCAGCAGTTCAGGAATAGCTTTTTGTTTGTTTTTTATACCGTTCTGCATGTGGTAAAATTGGTAAGACAGCTTTATTCTTCAGGTCAGTACGATTACAGCGATACCTCATTTATATCATTTTTTTTATGTTTTGTCGCTTTTACACAATAAAAACTATTTTATAGAAAAAAATATTATTTTTACATCCCTTTATTCTGAGTGCTATAACTTTTTTATTTTTCTGTTGATGGAGCTGTATGGCAGCTTGTTTTTTGCAGGACAAGATGACTTTTTCAGCGGTATCATTTTTATTTACATCCTTTTTTATTGCGTTTTATTAAACTTTTTGTTTGGCTACATGATGATAAAGTATTGTTTTTTGCCTTGTTTTTTATTTACCGTGTTCACTGAAGGAATTAACTAGTGGGACAGTTTTATAGAGCGGGTCATTACGGACAAGGCAATACCAAATATGTGTACTTTTAGTGTTTTTTTTATTTACATGAATAAGTGTATTTATCAGAAAAATATTACATATATTTTTTTCTTTAGTTAGGGATTTAAAAAAATATATTTTTATGCTTTCTAATATTTTTTTTAACTTTTTTACATTGTCCCAGGATGGGACATTACTGTATTACATCAGATCGCTGATCTGATACTCTGTATCAGGATCTGACAGACAGGGAAGGAGGCATGCAGGCGCCTGCTCCCAGCAAGTGCTCACAAGCCACCTTCCCTGCAGGATCCAGACGTATCCTGTGGCCATCTTGGGGCCGGGGGTCTCCATGGAGACTATCAGGACAACGCAATCGCATCGCGTTGTCCTGATGTAAGCGCACATGGAACTGATTCCCTGTGCGATGCTCCTCTATGCCACTGTCACTACTGACAGCGGCATCCGAGGGGTTAAATGCCAGCAATCAGTGCTAGCACCGATTGCGGGCGTTGCTGCGAGGTGTCAGCTCTCATACAGAGCTGACACCCACACCCGATCGCCGTGGCGTTCAGCGTTAGGCCGCGTGATCGTGCTGCTATACATTTACTGCTCTTTGCATTAACGTAGCTCCCGCAGAGCAGTATATGTACGGTGCATGCAGGGAAGGGGTAAATGTAGCCTAATATATGCCAAAAAGCATTGATACTATCACAATTCAGCAATCATTCCTGTCTAATTGGCAAAGCGGCAATCCACATTAAAAATTCTTACTAACTGGTAAAAAAAACAAATTTAATTGAATGTAATCCTTGAAGATGTGTACCTTAAAGATGTGTACCTTAAATGGCTTGAGTTACAGTAATTTAGCAAAAGGTATTTTACAGTGGGTACGGAAAGTATTCAGACCCCTTTAAATTTTTCACTCTTTGTCTCATTGCAGCCATTTAGTAAATTCAAAAAAGTTCAATTTTTTTCTCATTAATGCACACTCTGCACCCCATCTTGACTGAAGAATCAGAAATATATAAATTTTTGCAAATGTATTAAAAATGAAAAACTGAAATATCACATGGTCATAAGTCTTCAGACCCCTTGCTCAGACAT
This sequence comes from Ranitomeya variabilis, assembly GCF_051348905.1. Taxonomy (NCBI): domain Eukaryota; kingdom Metazoa; phylum Chordata; class Amphibia; order Anura; family Dendrobatidae; genus Ranitomeya; species Ranitomeya variabilis. The sequence continues at coordinate 447,720,922 of NC_135237.1, read as the reverse complement.
TCATATTTAACTCATATAAATATTGGAAAATCGCGCTGGTAAACCCAATCTATATATTACACAATATTCAAAGAGAAACACATAAACTGTTTCACTATTGGATTACATATACTGTGGAAGGCAGCAACACTTATTCATTTTTCAGTTCTGTTGAACACAACAGTTTATCTGTTTCTCTTTGAATATTGTGTAATATATAGATTGGGTTTACCAGCGCGATTTTCCAATATTTATTTGATTTTACTTTTTACAATCTTGTGGTGATTGTTGAAATCTGCTGCAGGTAACTCTTTACTCCATACCATCAGCGCCGCTTTTTATTATATATACATATTTAACTCATATTTAAGTCAAAGAAAACACTAAGAGGAGGTTTAAAAATTATGTTAAAAATTATGTCACAGGGACTGTGTGACATCATTACGCAACTTGATCAATGTGACTAATCAGCGCTAGCTTCACTCTTCTCTCCTATGAATGTAATTGACATCCAGAAGTGAGAGCTGTAGATGCTTTCTCACTTCCTTTGGATGTCTTGATTTGTTCTAAGGAGGGGAGAGTGAAGCCAGTGCTGATTTTCTGCAGTGATAAACCAAGGAAAGATGGAAAAAACGGCACATCCAAGTCACTATGTCTTAATCATGGTATGATTTTGATACCATGATTAACAGCGAGTGATTCGCTAGAAATGCGTAGTTTTTTTTTAAATCCCTTGTGTGTAATTTTAATAGATACAAAATTAAAAAATTATGTTAACTTTTACCTTCCTTTGGATGTGTCCGTCTTCCCTTTGTTGGTTGCTGCTGTTGCTGCACAAGACAGAGATATGGCACCCTTTGGTCCCATCCTCTTTTCTGCATTGGAATTAGCGTGATCAAGCTCCTTCACCTTTTCTCTTCTGTCTGCGGCGATACTTTGACATAACAATGTTATGCGATCTCTAGGAAAGCAAATGCCGAAACCGCTGGAAAGGCATCCACCCAAGAAGGTGAATATAAGTATTCTTATTTTACTAGGGAAACTGCGATTCAGAAGGTGTTATCTACGTAGTGGACAACGGCTTTATGACTAATATATTTCAGAAGTTTACGATTCATAGTGTTTGGATACTAATGGATGATAATATAAAGATTGGACTTCCAGTTTTTGGTTGAACAGCGCACAGGCTAAATAATCAAACAAAACCCTCATACTGAAGCTTCAAGAGAAATAATGCATAATTAGTTTTCAAACCTTTTCATTTTGTGGTTGAGATAGCATTTTTAGTAATTTGCCAAAGATAAAAATGGATAATTCATTTTATACAGTAGTACTGTAATTTACTTTTAAAGTCTTTGAAACATTCCCTCATTAAAATTGCTTCCAGCATGCATTTAAATGAGTGAAAAACAGTTGAGCCTAAAAGCTTAAAGATAGCAATAACTGAAATGTGATAAAAAGATAGAAATTTTATAATTAAAATTGTAGCCTCTTACAAATAATGAGTCTATAGCACTAGAAACCATGCAGATTTGTGTTACTCTTGTAAAGTGTTTATGACTATCGAGAGGATTCTATTAGGATGACCAAGTCATATTCAGGCCCTCATTTCATGGTCATTTTTATTTTTTAAAAAATGGTAAAAATCAATGCATATGAATGAATATATTAGAGTGGAATTTAATTTTACTGAAATATTACAAAAATCTTTTATAATTCATATCTTGCCTGATCTGCTAATCTTTAATTAATAGTGAAACTAAACATCAGATTCTTGTTAATGTAATTTATCAGAGAAACATGACTCTGCACTTGTCAGTAACTTCTTCCGTTCATCCCTACCTTCTGAACTCATCGTTCAAAAACTGCTAAAATGTGACCTGCTCAAGACAAGACTAGCTCATTTAGGTGTTAGATTACAGCTGCCCATTGATGTCTATGTAAAGAGGAAGGGAGAGTGCGAAGGAGAAGGATGAAAGAGAGGCAAAGAGATGCACATATGGTGTTGATGCTGTCTAGTAAACCTTTTTTCACCCCTGTGCTGGGTTCACAGGTACAATGCTCAGTACTGCTGTATAATTTCCTCCAAACTGTTGCTGCACCTGAAATGAGATCACTCCAGGGAACAGAAAGCCATCATTTCTCTGTGTACTGTGTATGAGACATATTACATCGAGGTGAAGTATGCTCTGGCTGTATTACTCTGCTACTGATGATCCAGTTACAGGATCTTGTTATCTCTGTTCTGCTTCTTCCCTTCACACTCTCATCACTATGTGACCCAGTCTCTTACACTCCCTGTCACTGACTTGACTTCACTACTATCTGCCGACTCACTTTCACTAGAAAGTAACTCTGCTCTTAATCTTAAATACTCATCCCATTGCAAGGCTGGCTAATTTTTAACTCTTCCTTTCCCAGCTGTCTACACTTCAAGTTCAACCTTTGGAAACATTACATCAAATTCAGCATAAAAGAGTACTCAATACTAGTACATTTTATAATAACACATAAAAGTCCTCATTGAGGGTTTTAAACATTTTATCATTCCTTTACAGAGACATCAATGTAGCCAGTCTTCACTCTCCAGCTCTGAAAATTAGAGATAGAGCTTTAAAAGGAATAAACTGGATAAAAGAATATACGTGAGATAATTGTACACACTTGAAAGCTTATTCTGAAAAGTCATGTCAAATGACAAATACAAAAGGTGCTAACTGTGCTCATTTGATTTTAGCAAGGACCATGATGTAAATTAATATTACTAAAGCTCATAATGATATGAAAAACTGTACTTCTCATATCTATGTCAATTAGCAATTGAGTATGGTGGGAGGAGATTAGCTTCTATGATCTCTCCGATACACAGCTCGCCACACAAACGGATTCCTATTCTTCATTTCTTTCAGCACAAAGAGAAAAGCATCAAAATGACAGACAATGTATTGCAATAATGAGCAGTGTAGATGTGAATACAGCACTGAGGTGAATTAAAAGACTTATTAGAAAGCCCAGCAAGATACCTTTGTCTCCCTCTGCTTGTTTTCTCATACTGATCCTCATTCCCTTCTCTTCTCCATAGAGCATAATGAACCATATGCCCAAACACAACAGTGAGCAAGCAATCCATCTTACCTTGTCTGAGGAAGACAGAGTTGAGCTATTTTATTTCAGTGTGGATGACAAGTTTCAGAATTCAACAAAGAAGAATAAGTGACTCATATGTTGAGAAATAAGTACAGGGTGGGCCATTTATATGGATACACCTAAATAAAATGGGAATGGTTAATGATATCAACTTCCTGTTTGTAGCACATTAGTACATGGGAGGGGGACAACTTTTCAACTGGCCCACGATGACCAATCCACTTTCTAGGTCACCAAGGTCTCCCAATCTGACCCCCTTAGACTTTTATCTTTGGGGTCATCTGAAGACAATTGTCTATGCTGTGAAGACACGAGATGTGCAGCATCTGAAACAACCGATACTGGAAGCCTGTGCTAGCATTTCTTCTGTGGTGTTGCTATCAGTTTGTCAAGAGTTGGAGAAGAGGGTTGCATTGACAATCCAACACAATGGCAGCACTTTGAACACATTTTATAAATGGTCATAAATTTGTAAATAACTCATGAATGAATAAAGTTATGCTAAAACCAAGCACACCATTGTTTTTCTTATGAAATTCTCAAAAAGTTTGATGTGTCACATGACCCTCTTCCCATTGGAAAAAATAAAGTTGGATCCAAATTGGCCGACTTCAAAATGGCCACCTTAGTCACCACCCATCTTGAAAAATTTTTCCCCTCCCATAATCTAATGTGCCACAAACAGGAAGCTGATATCACCAACCATTCCCATTTCATTTAGGTGTATCCATATAAATGGTCCATCCTGTAGAATTTTGATAAGATATATTTCAAAGCGTCATAACTACAGTCAGTCATAACATATAATATTTCATATGTAGAGATGATGGAATCAATTCAATGTTAATCAAATTCGAGTTACAGTTTATGAAGTTTGCAAGTCCCAGTAAATTTGATCAATTTGCAATTTGATTTGAGAGCATTACCAAAAAAATGCCTGCTGCTTTTTAAAGCATTGCAGAAACAAAAGGCTAACATGAATACAGGAGCAACCAAGCAGGCTTCCCCAAAATGCTTTGTAGCTGTCACATTACAAGAAATACCACTGCCAATTAGGAGGGCCTATCGAATCCTGTATAAAAGCCTAAGAAAGAATTGCAGTAAGCATTTTAGGATGATTTTAGGACAGTGACAGATTGTCATAGGTCACAGCTCCACAATAGAGAGAGAAAGAGAAGGTCATAACTTTTTGGAAAAATAGTCCAGACAGTAATATGTTGTATATACACAGCAGTGAAGAAGATGATAGCAGTTGTCTGTGAATAACTGAGAGTTTCAATTGGGGAGAGATAGGAGAGGTGCCAATGCAATGTGACTGACAAGTAATAAGGCATAGCTGGCATGTTTCCTGCAGCATTTGATTTACAGTGGGTACGGAAAGTATTCAGACCCTTTTACATTTTTCACTCTTTGTTTCATTGCAGCCATTTGGTAAATTCAAAAAAGTATTTTTTTCTCATTAATATACACTCTGCACCCCATCTTGACTGTAATAAAACCCAGAAATGTAGAAATTTTTGCATATTTATTCAAAAAGAAAAACTGAAATATCACATGGTCATAAGTATTCCAACTCTTTGCTCAGACACTCATATTTATGTCACATGCTGTCCATTTCCTTGTGATCCTCCTTGAGATGGTTCTACTCCTTTACGCTTGTCTATATAAGACCTCACAGCTCACAGTGCATGTGAGCCCAAATGAGAATCAAGAGGTCAAAGGAGCTGGCCAAGGAGCTCAGAGATAGAATTGTGGCAAGGCACAGATCTGGCCAAGGTTACAAAATAATTTCTGCAGAACTCAAGGTTCCTAAGAACACAATGGCCTCCATAAGCCTTAAATGGAAGAAGTTTGGGACCACCAGAAGTCCTCCTAGAACTGGCCATCCAGCCAAACAGACTCCCAAACTGGGAGAAGATCCTTGGTGAGAGAGGTAAAGAAGAACCCCAAAATCACTGTGTCTGAGCTCCAGAGATGCAGTAGGGAGATGGGAGTTAATTCCACAAAGTCAACTATTATTATTATTATTTATTTATATAGCAGCATTAATTCCATGGTGCTGTACATGAGAAAGGGGTTACATGCAGAGTTATAGATATCATTTAGAGTAAACACATTTACAATGACAGACTGGTACAGAGGGGAGGGGACCCTGTCCTTGCGGACTTACATTCTATGGGATAATGGGTTATTGCAGGCTGTAGGCTTTCCTGAAGAGGTGGGTTTTAGGTTCCTTCTGAAGGATCCAAGGGTGGTGGATAATCGGACGTGTTGAGGCATGGAATTCCAGAGAATGGGGGATATTCGGGAGAAATCTTGGAGGCGGTTGTGTGAGGAACGAATAAATGAACAGCTGTTGGCCTGCTCCAGGTGACCATTTTTTTTTAATTAGAAAAATGTTGTTTCAATTAATCAAGTAAACTTGGTTTCCAGAGACCGAGCAATTACAAAATGCGAAAGGCTTATAGTAAGGGACTGGGAAGTGAAGTGCTGATGATGTTGCATGCTCCCTTACACACTTTCAATTTCAGCCCTTGTACTCTGTAAATAAATAAATAACAATATCCCTCACCTGTCAGAAGTGAAGATGTCCCACTCTGTAATCCATGTCTGCCATATGTGGTTTTTAACCTGAACAGTGCTATGATGAGACCGTAAAGGTGAAAAACAATGGAAGACTGAGGTGCTGTGAGCACAGCGCCAGTGATTTAGCGGTGATGTCATCAAGGTTACCGCAGGTCACTGAGGCTGTGTTCCTACACTTCACTGTGAGTCAGGACAATGGACTGCGGTGACCAAAATGAGATCACTGCAAGCATCTCGAGAGTGAGACTTCAATGTATTTTTGCTGTTTATTATTTTCAGTTTTTTACAGGAGACAAGAGCTTCAATGGAATGGGTGTGAGGTTAGTATAGTTTGTTATTTTTAAATACATTTTTATTAACACAGGGTGTGGATTTTTATTTAAAATAAAAGACTTTATTCTGATTGTTTTTTACTTAGAACATGACTATGAGGTTAGTAATGGATAGGCATCTTATACATGCTTCTCTATTATTAACCTGTGGGGTTGATGTCACATGACAATGCAAAGGTGACACCAACCCTACTAATATTACTCCATTTGCCACTGCCACAGGACAAGTGGGAAGAGTGAGGCAAAGCACTAGGATTAGCTCACCTAATAAATGCACATTTTCTGGGGCTGTTATTTTTAGGCTGGGGGTCCCTTATCAGCCTGAAAATACAAGCCCCCAGCTGTCTACTTTAGCTTGGCTGGTTTTCAAAAATGGGGGGACCCAAAGCCATTTCTAAATTTATTTATTTTACATTTTTCTCCTGTAAATTCTAATTTTGCTTTGATTTTTAATGTTTTATTGTCAGTTCTTGAAGTGGAGTAAAAGTGTGACACCATTGTTCTCAATCTTGGAGTCAGAGATGCTTCCAGGGGTCTTCCCCATGCTCTTCTCCTTCCATTCAGCAATTTTTTCATCCATTTCAACATTTTCACTAGCCCAGACCTTTTTGTAGGGTATGCTGGAAAAATGCTAGGATTTCCCATTGACTCCCATTATACTCATTACTCGAAACAAGCATTAGGAATTGCTTGGTTTGAGTAATGAGTATTCGATCACTGTAGTGCTTGCTCATCACTAATAATTAACTCTAGGTCATGCTCAAGGCTGGAAGTCAATGTCTATATTGAACACCAGTCAGACATGCAATGTCACCGAGCCAAGGAAGACTCGTCTGGGATCTGAGAGCAGCAGGGGCGGATGCAGAGTAAGTCTAAGTATTTTTCTAAATTTTTTACATCAAGTGATTATTATTCTCTGGGTTCTGGGAGCATTCAATTTTCGGAGAATTAATTTTCTGCTAATTGAATTTCTGGGTAAAATCTGCACAAGCAGGCAAATATAACAATGTTGGCAGTTCCACTTTTTATTTATAACTAGTGTTGAGCATTTCGATACCGCAAGTATCGGGTATCGGCCGATACTTGCGGTATCGGAATTCCGATACCGAGATCCTATACTTTTGTGGTATCAGGAATCGGTATCGGGATTAATATCAATGTGTAAAAGAAAGAATTAAAATAAAAAATAGGGATATACTCACCTCTCCGGCGGCCCCTGGACTTTACCACCGTAACCGGGAGCCGTTGTACCTAAGAATGCGCGCTTGAAGGGCCTTAGATGACGTCACGGTGCTCTGATTGGTCCGTAGCGGTCGCGTGACCGCTACACGACCAATCACAAAGCCCTGACGTCACCTAAGGTCTTTCAAGCGCTTGAAAGACCTTAGGTGACGTCACGGCTTTGTGATTGGTCGCGTAGCGGTCACGCGACCGCTACGGACCAATCAGAGCACCGTGACGTCATCTAAGGCCCTTCAAGCGCGCATTCTTAGGTACAACGGCTCCCGGTTACGGCGGTAAAGTCCAGGGCGCGTCAGAGGGTGAGTATATCCCTATTTTTTATTTTTATTCTTTCTTTTACACATTGATATGGATCCCAGGGCCTGAAGGAGAGTTTCCTCTCCTTCAGACCCTGGGAACCATACAGGATACCGTCCAATACTTGGTGTCCCATTGACTTGTATTGGTATCGGGTATCGGTATCGGATTAGATCCGATACTTTGCCGGTATCGGCCGATACTTTCCGATACCGATTCTTTCAAGTATCGGACGGTATCGCTCAACACTATTTATAACACATGCTTGAATTCTTTTTTCCAGTCAAGTAACTTACTCTAGTAACTTAGTAGAACTAGACGTCTTAGCGCTCGTTCTCACTTGCGTATAAACTCAATGAGTGCAATGAGAGAAAAAATTGCATTGCACTCAAACCAAGGTCATTCAATGAGGCAATGCAGAACTGCAAGTTTTTTCTCAGCTGTATCCAGCATAAGAAAAAAATCAAATCTCAGATTGCTGCAATTTCATTTAAAAATCGATGGGTGTCAGTAAAGCAACTGCATGCCAGATGGACCATCAGTGTGGCATGCGATTTTTACGGATACAATACAATTCCGTAGGATAGGAAACTGTAAATGGTCCTGTAAAAGATTAATAACTGTTGAATAAAAACCAGATTGCACACGGAAGAAAAGTGAGAAAAAAATTGTCCTATTCTCATGGAGGAGAATGGGACTCATTATTTAGATGCAAGTGGGAGCGATTCCTTAAGAGTATTCTATCCTGGGCAGCCACCTAAATGGAAAATATAAATACTTCATATTCTCTGCAAGTTAAATGTTTTACATATATTTTACAATATAAGGAATATTCCTACAGACAGATTTTCTATAACACTGATCTAATCTAACATTCCATTTTAAATATTAGCTCTAATTCAACTCATGTCAATTCCATCGCTCACACAGTTCTTCTCCTAAAATAGAATTCAATTCATAATTGTTTGTGCCCTCAATCATAAATTACACAAAGAAAAGTACTTCTGGAATCTTTTTTTATTTTAAGCCTCTGTAAAATCCTGGTAAAGCATTAAAACAATGAATCACTTGCTCAGCGCGTTGATGCTTCTCATGATGTCAGTTAGCTGAATTGCCTTAGATGATACTTACATCACAGGATGATAAAATTGTCTTCCATTGAAGTTGATGTGAATACTCCTGCCAAGATCAAAGAACAAAATATAAAAAAATATAAAAATGTGATATCCAGGTTAAGAAAAATCAGTAGATTGACAAACTTTTATCAGAGGTAAAACAGTTTAGTTCCTTTCCTCTTTATTAAATGAAAACTTTAGGTAGCAAAAAAAATGTAGACACTTGATTGGTCTTTTGCACAGAAACACATGTGAGATAATGAAGGACCATATGTGGGGGTCAGCCAGAGTGTTAGTCATGGCTGAGAGTAATCCCTCTATCACACCCTGGCCTCTCCTCACAGTACAATAATGCCTTTCCTTCAGCATACCTGCGTTCTGGGTCTCTGCACCATCAGGTTCCTCTTTGGGATGCTGAAGGCTCATTGTCGTCGGTGTCACACAAAGAGAGAGACACTCCAGCATTACTCCGTTTGGGGACTCCCTCAGCCATTTCGCATCGGTTCTGAAGGCGTTAGCCCATGCAATAAGCTGCCACATGATGAGTGATCTGCGCGTACATCTTAGTCTTTTCTAACAACTGTAGTCCCACTAATACTGCACCATTAGCACTGTTGCTGTTGCTTCTCCTGATGAGGTCCAGACCAGGGATGCTATATGGCTGGGCCCTATTTTTCTTCAACGTTGCATAACACAGTGTTGCCCAGGCTGGCTAGCCCAAGTGAGTTGCATGGGTGATGTCACGATTGGACTGGCGAGTAAACTGGGACCAGGGGAACCTTTCCTGGCCCTAGCTCTATGGGGCACCCTAACTCGCCCTGTTCCCCGGGATACCTCAGATGGCGAGGATGCTGGGGCCTCCGCCCTTGCCCTGTCTCCTGACTGCCGCCCTGCGTCTGTCCCCCTCCCCACCCGGGGAAAAGAGGCGCTACCGTGCACAACAGTACACCAACCCGACAAACAGGGGAACGAAGATAAGGGTAAAAAGAAAACTCCACTCACACAAAATATGCTCTCACAAATAACAGGGGTAACCACCAGGGTGTGAAGGACGGGGAGAGTAAATGAGGCAGGTAAGGATGAGGAATATTCCAAGCGTACAAACCATAAAACTGTAGCACAATAAATTCCTCCAGCTCTCTAAACACCAGCTCCTCACTACTCCAGGTCTATCAAGCAAGTGCTATCTCAGACAAAGGTCTGATCAGAAGGCCTAGCTTTTATAGGAGAGAGGAGTGGCTAACCAAGCACAGCTGAAAGCAGGAATTTCCACATGGCATATTAACCCATGTCCTGCTGAAAGAAAACAAAACACCATTAATACACAGGAGAAGTGCTTCTTCTCAGAGATGAAGCAGAAGCCATCAGACGCCATGGTCTTCTGGTACTGCTCTGTATCGGTAACTCCGTGACAGTACCCGCCCTTCTATGAGGGACCTCCGGAACCTCAGGACCTGGTTTATCTGGGTGGGCTGCATGAAAGGCCCGAACCAGTCTGGTCACATGAACGTCGGAAGCTGGAACCCACATCCTCTACTAAGGACCAAACTCCTTCCAATACACCATGTACTGAAGTGACCGACGAACAAGACGAGAATCTAGAACCTTTGCTATCTGGAACTCCAGATTACCATCCACAATGACAGGAGAAGGTGGCAGAGGTGAAGATCCTGCAGATGCCACATACTTCTTGAGAAGACAACTTTGAAACACATTGTGGATTTTAAAAGTAGGTGGCAGAGCAAGGCGGAATGCTACCGGATTTACGACAGCTAGGATCTTATAGGGACCAATAAACCTGGGACCCAATTTCCAAGATGGAACCTTTAGCTTAATGTTCCTTGAGGACAGCCACACCAAGTCACCAACACTCAGGTCTGGATCCACCAAACATCTCCGATCAGCCAGACTCTTATATTTGGAGCCCATTTTTTGCAAATTATTAATCACCCCCTGCCAAATCGTAGAAATAGAAGAAGAGAACCGTTCCTCCTCTGGTAAACCAGAAGGGCGATCACCATTGAACGAACTAAACTGCGGATGAAACCCATATGCCCCGAAAAACGGGGACTTACCAGTTGATTCCTGACAGCGATTATTAACTGCAAATTCAGCCAACGGTAAGTAGGTCACCCAGTCCTCCTGATTCTCAGACACAAAACATCTAAGATATGTCTCTAAATTCTGATTAACCCGTTCAGTCTGCCCGTTAGACTGTGGATGAAATGCCGAAGAAAAAGACAAATGGATCCCCAGACGGGTGCAAAATGCCCTCCAGAGTTTGGAGATAAACTGCACCCCCTGATCAGAAACAATATCCGTAGGAATCCCATGCAGTCTTATTTCCCTGACGAAGATTTGCGCCAGAGTTTTGGCCTTAGGCAAAGCTGGCAAAGCAATAAAATGAGACATTTTACTGTACCTGTCCACCACCACCAGGATTACAGTGTTCCCTGCAGACACAGGTAGATCCATAACAAAATCGACTGACAAATGAGTCCAATGTCTGCTGGGAATCTCCAATGGTAGGAGAGCCCCTGATGGACGAGTATGTGAAGTCTTAGAACGCGCACAGATATTGCAGGCGGTGACATAATCCTGAACATCCTTATAAGCACCTGGCCACCAAAAACGCCGAGTAAGTAGATCCGCGGTAGCCTTAATTCCTGGATGTCCAGCCAGCACCGTATCATGATGTTCACTGAGGATTCTAAGATGGCGATTGACTGGTACAAACAGTTTACCAAGAGAACAGGTAGCAGGGGCGTCCCCTTGAGCGTCCGCCACCTCTCTTTCAAGATTGGAGCATATGGACGCCATCACTACCCCTTTTTGTAGTATAGGTACCGGTTTGCACTTATCGCCTCCCCCAGGAAAGCAACGGGACAAAGCATCTGCCTTAACATTTTTGCTTCCCGGCCTAAAAGTAACAAAAAAGTTAAATCTGATAAAGAACAAAGCCCATCTTGCCTGACGAGGTGTAAGACGTTTTGCTGACTCCAAGTAAACCAGATTCTTATGGTCAGTGATCACCATCACAGGGTGAACCGCTCCTTCCAAGAAATGACACCACTCCTCAAATGCCCATTTGATAGCTAAGAGATCCCTATTACCAATATCATAGTTTCTCTCAGCTGGTGACAGTTTTTTAGAAAAGTAAGCGCATGGTTGCCATTTACCAGGAGACGCACCTTGCGATAATACAGCCCCCACTCCCACCTCGGATGCATCCACCTCCACAATGAATGGCTGAGTGACATCAGGCTGAATAAGAATCGGCGCAGAAGCAAAACACCCTTTCAAAGTGTCAAATACCTCCCTGGCAGGACTGGACCACTTGGAGAAGTCCGTCCCCTTTTTAGTCATATCAGTGAGCGGTTTAGCTACTACTGAAAAGTTGTTTATGAACTTACGGTAGTAGTTGGCAAAACCCAAAAACCTTTGTAAGGCCTTCAAATCCTCAGGACGATCCCACTCCAATACTGCCCGGACTTCCGCCGGATCCATGCGAAAACCGGTGGCAGATAATACATATCCAAGGAAAGGGATCTCCTCAACCGAGAACATGCACTTTTCAGGTTTGACATACAATTTATTGTCACAAAGCATCTGTAGGACTTGTCTGACATGTTGCTGGTGTGACTCAAGGTCAGGTGAGTACACAAGAATGTCTTCCAGGTAGATAACAACAAACCTGCCTACAAGGTGACTAAAGATGTCATTAATAAAGTGATGGAAGACAGCGGGCGCATTCGTTAACCCAAAAGGCATCACTAGATTCTCGTAGTGTCCTTCTGGCGTATTGAACGCAGTCTTCCACTCATCACCCTCCTTAATGCGGATGAGATTGTACGCCCCCCTGAAGTCCATTTTAGAGAACCATTTTGCCCCAACAATTTGATTAAAAAGGTCAGGTATAAGGGGTAGCGGATACGGATCACGGACCGTGATAGCATTAAGTTCCCGGAAATCCAGGCAAGGATGTAACCCGCCATCCTTCTTTTTTACAAAAAAGAACCCTGCAGCAAGGGGAGAAGAGGAAGGTCGGATATGGCCCTTAGCCAGACTTTCTGTAATATAGTCCTTCATGGCCTGCCTTTCTGGACCTGAGATGTTATAGAGTCTGCTCTTGGGCAGCTTGGCACCAGGAACCAGATTGATGGCACAATCATAAGGATGATGTAGGGAAAGCTCTTGGCTCCCCTGCTCAGAAAACACATCCACGAAGTCTGACAGGTAATGGGGCACAGACTGGGTATCCACCCTTGCCAACCTGGTACCCAAACAGTGTCCTTGACAGTATGTACTCCACTTTACCACTTCCTGTGTCTGCCAATCAATTACTGGATTGTGCAGAGCGAGCCAAGGAAGTCCCAGTACCACAGGTGAGGGCAGGCCCTCAAGCACATAACATTTTAACACCTCAGAGTGTATGGCCTCTACCTGTAACCGTAAGTCATGGACTACCTGCGTGAAGTGCCCCTGTCTTAAAGGACCGGAATCAATAGCTATTATGGGTATAGGCCTGGACAAGGTTTGTGAGACAAGGCCTTGGTCCCAGATGAACCCTGCGTCGACCAAATTAAACCCCGACACACTGTCCAAGAAGGCGGACACCTTAACCTTATTTTCACCCACATATAAAATAGCTGGAAGGAAAAAACGAGTCTTTCCCACAGAGGTTATGAGTAGGGTTGAGCGACTTTTACTTTTTGGGGGTCGAGTCGGGTTTTGCGAAACCCGACTATCTCAAAAGTCGAGTCAAGTGCAATCGGCCGATTATCGCGAAAAGTCGGGGATCGACCGAAACACGAAACCCAATGCAAGTCAATGGGTAAGCATAGTCGGCAGTGAGTGGGGGCCAGGAAAACACCTACAGTGCCCATTTTAATGGCAAAAACATCCATTCTTGTTACTGAAGCTTGTCAATCTTACTTAACTTTATAATAATAGTTAGGCATTGGAAATTGGGGGTCATTTGGCTAAAGTTGTGGGGGGTAGGGCTGGTTCAAGTTTTTAGTGGGCCCAGGAAATGTGGACTACGTCACGGCGGTGGAGCAGTGAGAGGTAAGTATGTCAAGTTTGCAAGTGCTGTGATCCTGAGCAAGCAGGGGGGCCCACTCGTTCGCATTGGCACTGGCACAGGGCCCCTCAAAGTACAGCGGTGTGTTTGCACGACGGGGGCGCCTCCCACCGGCAGCGACACTTTTGCGTAATCTGAGGGGCCCTGTGCCTGTGACATCACCAACGAGTATGCCCCCCCACCTGATGAAGGAACCTGCACTTTCATCTGCACCTTCCTCTTTGTCCCTGTGTAAGGTGGTATAGTATGCGGGAAGGGGAACCTGACTTTCAGCAGGGTCACATTGTGGCTGTGTAGCGTGCAAGGGGAATGTAGTGGTCTGGGTCAATGTACCACAAGACTCATCTAGCACTGGCTGGGCAATGGGCAGGATGAGGATGAAACACAGATATAGGCCCAAATAATAAAGTGGGCTAAATGCAGTTCAAAATTGTTAACAGGACTAACCAGGTGGCCTTGATTTGTTCAGTGGAGTAGAAAACCCAGGAGCGGCAGCCGGCAGACACCGTTAGTAGGCCCCAACCAAAATAGTAGGCCAACTGCAGTGTTATATTAACAACAACTACTTAATGAGAGCCTGAAGATTGAAGCTCAAGAAAACCAAACAGGAGAAAACCCAGGAGCGGCAGACACCATTAGTATTGCCCAACCAGACAAGTAGGCCAAATGCAGTTTAATATCTGATACTGTAGGCCGAAAGCCTGAAGACTGAAGCTCAGCTTTGTACAGTGAAGGACAACACAAGGGAGCAGCAGACACCGTTAGTAGGCCCCAAACAAACTAGTAGGCCAACTGCACTGTTATATTAACAACAACTACTTAATGAGAGCCTGAAGATTGAAGCTCAGGCAAGTAAACCAGGAGAACACCTTGGAGTGGCAGACACCGTTAGTAGGCCCCAACGACACATATTAACAACTACTGAATGAGAGCCTGAAGATTGAAGCTCAGCTTTGTGCAGTAGAGGACAACACCAGGGAGCGGCAGACACCGTTAGTAGGCCCCAACCAAAATAGTAGGCTAACTGCAGTGTTATATTAACAACAACTACTTAATGAGAGCCTGAAGATTGAAGCTCAAGAAAACCAAACAGGAGAAAACCCAGGAGCGGCAGACACCGTTAGTAGGGCCCAACCAGACAAGTAGGCCAAATGCAGTTAAATATCTGATACTATAGGCCGAAAGCCTGAAGACTGAAGCTCAGCTTTGTACAGTGGAGGACAACACCAGGGAGCAGCAGACACCGTTAGTAGGCCCCAACAACACATATTAACAACAACTACTGAATGAGAACCTGAAGATTGAAGCTCAGCTTTGTGCAGTGGAGGACAACACCAGGGAACGGCAGACACCATTAGTAGGCCCCAACCAAAATAGTAGGCCAACTGCACTGTTATATTAACAACAACTACTGAATTAGAGCCTGAAGATTGAAGCTCAGCTTTGTGCAGTGGAGGACAACACCAGGGAGCGGCAGACACCGTTAGTAGGCCCCAACCAAAATAGTAGGCCAACTGCAGTGTTATATTAACAACAACTACTTAATGAGAGCCTGAAGATTGAAGCTCAAGAAAACCAAACAGGAGAAAACCCAGGAGCGGAAGACACCGTTAGTAGGGCCCAACCAGACAAGTAGGCCAAATGCAGTTAAATATCTGATACTATAGGCCGAAAGCCTGAAGACTGAAGCTCAGCTTTGTACAGTGGAGGACAACACCAGGGAGCAGCAGACACCATTAGTAGGCCCCAACGACACATATTAACAACAACTACTGAATGAGAGCCTGAAGATTGAAGCTCAGCTTTGTGCAGTGGAGGACAACACCAGGGAGCGGCAGACACCGTTAGTAGGCCCCAACCAAAATAGTAGGCCAACTGCACTGTTATATTAACAACAACTACTGAATGAGAGCCTGAAGATTGAAGCTCAGCTTTGTGCAGTGGAGGACAACACCAGGGAGCGGCAAACACCTCTAGTAGGCCCCAACCAAAATAGTAGGCCAACTGCACTGTTATATTAGCAACAACTACTTAATGAGAGCCTGAAGATTGAAGCTCAGCCAAGTAAACATGGAGAACACCTTGGAGCGGCAGACACCGTTAGTAGGCCCCAAACAAACTAGTAGGCCAACTGCACTGTTATAATAACAACAACTACTTAATGAGAGCCTGAAGATTGAAGCTCAGGCAAGTAAACATGGAGAACACCTTGGAGCGGCAGACACCGTTAGTAGGCCCAACGACACATATTAACAACAACTACTGAATGAGAGCCTGAAGATTGAAGCTCAGCTTTGTGCAGTGGAGGACAACACCAGGGAGCGGCAGACACCGTTAGTAGGCTCCAACCAAAATAGTAGGCCAACTGCACTGTTATGTTAACAACAACTACTGAATGAGAGCCTGAAGATTGAAGCTCAGCTTTGTGCAGTGGAGGACAACACCAGGGAGCGGCAGACACTGTTAGCAGGCCCCAACCAAAATAGTAGGCCAACTGCACTGTTATATTAGCAACAACTACTTAATGAGAGCCTGAAGATTTAAGCTCAGGCAAGTAAACCTGGAGATCACCTTGGAGCGGCAGACACCGTTAGTAGGCCCCAACGACACATATTAACAACAACTACTGAATGAGAGCCTGAAGATTGAAGCTCAGCTTTGTGCAGTAGAGGACAATACCAGGGAGCGGCAGACACCGTTAGTAGGCCCCAACGACACATATTAACAACAACTACTGAATGAGAGCCTGAAGATTGAGGCTCAGCTTTGTGCAGTGGAGGACAACACCAGGGAGCGGTAGACACCGTTAGTAGGCCCCAACAAAAATAGTAGGCCAATTGCACTGTTATATTAGCAACAACTACTTAATGAGAGCCTGAAGATTGAAGCACTGCCAAGTAAACCAGGAGAACACCTTGGAGCGGCAGACACCGTTAGTAGGCCCCAACCACACATATTAACAACAACTACTAAATGAGAGCCTGAAGATTGAAGCTCAAGAAAACCAAACAGGAGAAAACCCAGGAGCGGCAGACACCGTTAGTAGGGCCCAACCTGACAAGTAGGCCAAATGCAGTTTAATATCTGATAATATAGGCCGAAAGCCTGAAGCTCAGCTTTGTACAGTGGAGGACAACTGTAATGGGAGACAGACACAATAAGTAGGCCTAAATAAGTAATTAGGCAAAATGCAGTTCAAAATTGGTAAGTGGAGTACACTTGCAGCATAGAGTGGTTCAGCGGAGGAGGGCATGTGTAATTAGTGGCTCTGACACACGAAGTAGGCCTAAAATAAAAAGGAAGGCTATATTCAGTTCAAAATTGGAAAAAGGAGTACACAAGTGGCATAGCTGGGTTCTGTGTTGGATGACAACTGTTATGAGAGGCTTAGACAGTTACTAGGCACAAATAAGTAAGTAGGATAAATGCAGTTCAAAATTGGTAACAGGAGTACACAGGCGGCATAGCTTTGTTCAGTGGAGGACAAATGTAAGGAGTGGACTGGCCGAGACAGACACAGGTAGTAGGCCTACAATAGAAAGTAGGCTCTATGCAGTTTAAAGTAGGCTACAGGGGTACACAGGCAGCATTGTTGTGGTCAGCGGAGGCCGATTTCAAGGAGGGACCGCAGACAGACTTCCTAGGCCTAAAATAATAAAGCAGGCTCGATGCGGTTTAAATTAGGCTACAGGGGTACACAGGCAGCATTGGTGTGGTCAGCGGAGGACAATTGGAAGAAGGGACCACAGACAGACTTAGTAGGACTAAAATAACAAAATAAGCTCTATGCAGCTTCCATTATGTGGCAGGGGTACACAGCCAGCATTGGTGTGGTCGGCGGAGGACAATTGGAAGGAGGGACCGCAGACAGACATAGTAGGCCTAAAATAACAAAATAGGCTCTATGCAGCTTCCATTATGTGGCAGGGGTACACAGGCAGGATTGCTGTGCTCAGCGGAGGACAATTGGAAGGAGGGACCGCAGACAGACTTAGCAGGCCTAAAATAACAAAATAGGCTCCATGCAGCTTCCATTATGTGGCAGGGGTACACAGGCAGCATTGGTGTGCTCAGAGGAGGACAATTGGAAGGAGGGACCGCAGACAGACTTAGTAGGCCTAAAATAACAAAATAGGCTCTATGCAGCTTCCATTATGTGGCAGGGGTACACAGGCAGCATTGGTGTGGTCAGCGGAGGACAATTGGAAGGAGGGACCGCAGACAGACTTAGTAGGCCTAAAATAACAAAAAAGGCTCTATGCAGCTTCCATAATGTGGCAGGGGTACACAGGCCGCATTGGTGTGTTCGGCGGAGGACAATTGGAAGGAGGGATCGCAGACAGACTTAGTAGACCTAAAATAACAAAATAGGCTCTATGCAGCTTCCATTAGGTGGCAGGGGTACACAGGCAGCATTGGTGTGCTCAGCGGAGGACAATTGGAAGGAGGGATCACAGACAGACTTAGTGGGCCTAAAATAACAAAAAAGGCTCTATGCAGCTTCCATAATGTGGCAGGGGTACACAGGCAGCATTGGTGTGGTCGGCGGAGGACAATTGGAAGGAGGGACCGCAGACAGACTTAGTAGACCTAAAATAACAAAATAGGCTCTATGCAGCTTCCATTATGTGGCAGGGGTACACAGGCAGCATTGGTGTGCTCAGCGGAGGACATTTGGAAGGAGGGACCGCAGACAGACTTAGTAGGCCTAAAAAAACAAAATAGGCTCTATGCAGCTTCCATTATGTGGCAGGGGTACACAGGCAGCATTGGTGTGGTCAGCGGAGGACAATTGGAAGGAGGGACCGCAGACAGACTTTGTAGGCCTAAAATAACAAAATAGGCTCTATGCAGCTTCCATTATGTGGCAGGGGTACACAGGCAGCATTGGTGTGCTCAGCGGAGGACAATTGGAAGAAGGGACATCAGACAGACTTAGTAGGCCTAAAATAACAAAATAGGCTCTATGCAGCTTCCATTAGGTAGCAGGGGTACACAGGCAGCATTGGTGTGCTCAGCGGAGGACAATTGGAAGGAGGGAAGGCAGACAGTAAGTACTCCAAAAAACTAAATAGATGTTAATGTCTCGCAAAAAAAACAAAACCAAAAAAAAAAAGGGTGGCATACTAAGGTACAGGGGTGGGCTCCTATGCTGACTTTCAGACATTGTAATTTGGCGCAAAGTATTTACTGGTGTAAAAGTAGGACAGGGCCCCTGCCTATTTTAACTAGCATCATACATGTCAACAAATTGTTATTGTCAGTGCCAGGCATTGAAGGATTTCAGCGCATAGACTAAACAGTGATGGAGCAGTGAGAGATAATTTTTCAAGTGGTAGAGCACTGTTTGAGCTGGGGGGGACACTCTCTCGTGGCCAGCGGTACAGGCCCAGGGCCCCTCATGTTACAACGGTGTGTCTGACGTTGGGTGCGCGCCACCACCGCCAGAGACACTTCATTGCACTATGAGGGACCCAGTGGCAGTGCTGTTGACCAAAAGTGGGCACACCCACCTCTTCAGACAAACGGCACTCTGACGGGTGCTTGCGCCAAGTGGCGAGACCACGGCCCCGTGGGGGAAGTTAGGCCATTTAGGGAGGTGTAAACATGTCGTATGCTGTACAAACAGCAGCTGCAAATTAAGAGATTGGAACAGTCAGTAACACCAGTCCCAAAGCAAGACCTTTTTTCAGGAAACCTAGGTGTGAGCCGGGAAAGGTGGGGCAAAATAATTAGAAATCCATGAGTGGTTCATTTTAATGAAGGTTAGATCATCAACATTTTGGGTAGCCAGACGAGTCCTTTTTTCGGTTAGTATTGAACCATCCGCACTGAATACTCTTTCTGATAGCACACTAGCTGCTGGGCAAGCAAGCTCCTGCAATGCATATTTGGCCAATTCAGGCCAGGTGTCTATTTTGGATGCCCAGTAATCAAAGGGGAATGACGGTTGAGGGAGAACATCGATAATGGAGGAAAAATAGTTAGTAACCATACTGGACAAATGTTGTTTCCTGTCACTTTGAATTGATGCTGCAGTACCTGTAGTGTCTGCGGTCATTGCGAAATCACTCCACAACCTGGTCAGAAAACCCCTCTGTCCAACGCCACTTCTGATTTGTGCACCTCTAACACCTCTGCCCTGTTGCTCCCTGCAGCTTGTGTGAGAACCATCACCGGCACTGTGTGCTGGGAATGCCTGAATCAAACGGTCTACAAGAGTTGCTTGTTTGGTTGCCAATATTTGTTCAAGGTTCTCATGTGGCATGATATTTTGCAATTTGCCTTTATAGCGAGGATCAAGGAGGCAGGCCAACCAGTAATCGTCATCGGTCATCATTTTTATAATGCGTGGGTCCCTTTTGAGGATACGCAAGGCATAATCCGCCATGTGGGCCAATGTTCCAGTTGTCAAATCAGTGCATGTGCTGGGTTGAGGAGCACTTTCGGGCAAATCAACGTCACTTGTCTCCCTCAAAAACCCTGAACCCGGCCTTGCAACGCCAGCAGTTTCTATTGCCCCCTGAGAAGCTTCCTCATCCAAAAAATACTCATCCCCATCATCCTCCTCGTCCTCCTCCTCTTTGCTCGCCACCTCGTTCTGTTGACTTCCCTGAGCAGACAATGGCTGACTGTCAACTAGGCTACCCTCGTCCTCGGCTGCAGACGCCTGCTCCTTTATGTGTGTCAAACTTTGCATCAGCAGACGCATTAGGGGGATGCTCATGCTTATTATGGCGTTGTCTGCACTAACCAGCCGTGTGCATTCCTCAAAACACTGAAGGACTTGACACAGGTCTTGTAGCTTCGACCACTGCACACCTGACAACTCCATGTCTGCCATCCAACTGCCTACCCGTGTATGTGTATCCTCCCACAAATACATAACAGCACACCTCTGTTCGCACAGTCTCTGAAGCATGTGCAGTGTGGAGTTCCACCTTGTTGCAACGTCGATGATTAGGCGATGCTGGGGAAGTTTCAAAGACCGCCGATGGTTCTGCATACGGCTGGAGTGTACGGGCGAATGGCGGATGTGCGAGCAAAGTCTGCGCACTTTCAGGAGCAGGTCGGGTAACCCCGGATAACTTTTCAGGAAGCACTGCACCACCAGGTTTAAGGTGTGAGCCAGGCAAGGAATGTGTTTCAGTTGTGAAAGGGCTATGGCAGCCATAAAATTCCTTCCGTTATCACTCACTACCTTGCCTGCCTCAAGATGTACAGTGCCCAGCCATGACTGAGTTTCTTGCTGCAAGAACTCGGACAGAACTTCCGCGGTATGTCTGTTGTAGCCCAAACACTTCATTGCCAATACAGCCTGCTGACACTTGCCACTAGCTGTTCCATAATGGGACACCTCATGTGCAACAGTGGCAGCTGCGGATGGAGTGGTCGTGCGACTGCGGTCTGTGGACGAGCTCTCGCTTCTGCTGGAGGACGAGGAGGAGGAGGGGGGACGAACGCCTACAGCCAACTGTTTCCTAGACCGTGGGCTAGGCAGAACTGTCCCAATATTGCTGTCCCCTGTGGACCCTGCATCCACCACATTAACCCAGTGTGCCGTGATGGAGACATAACGCCCCTGGCCATGCCTACTGGTCCATGCATCTGTTGTCAGGTGCACCTCTCTACTCACAGAGTGAGTGCCTGAGTGCATGGACAATGCGGTCTTTTACATGCTGGTGGAGGGTTGGGATGGCTTTTCTCGAAAAGAAGTGTCGACTGGGTAGCTCGTAGCATGGTACAGCGTAGTCCATCAGGGCTTTGAAAGCTTCGGTTTCAACTAACCGGTAGGGCATCATCTCTAACGAGATTAGTCTAGCAATGTAGGCGTTCAAACCCTGTGTACGTGGATGCGAGGATGAGTACTTCCTTTTCCTAATGAGAGTCTTATGTAGGGTGAGCTGGACTGGAGAGCTGCATAGGGTGGAACTAGCGGGGGTGTCGGTGGACATGGCAGACAGAGAGAGTTGGTGATGGTATTCTTGCTGTTGCCCTACATACAGTGTTTCCTACCACGAACCTGGTGATTCCCTGACTGCTTTGGCCTTGCGACGAAACCGCCACATTTACTGCAGGTGGTGTGGTAAACGGTGGGCTTACAGTGAGGGAAGGGATGTAGCGTTGCTGACTAGCTTCATTGTGAGAGGGTGCTACAACGTTAAGGGACGTTTGGTAGTTAGTCCAGGCTTGCAAGTGCATGGTGGTTAAATGTCTACGCATGCAACTTGTATTTAGATTTTTAACATTCTGACCTCTGCTGAAGGTCCTTGAGTATTTCTTACAGATGACTTTGCACTGATCATTTGGATCTTGGTTAAAAAAATGCCAGACTGCACTCTTCCTACTATCGGATACCTTTTCAGGCATTGCACACTGAGCTACTTTAACAGGATGGCCACGCTGTCCTACAACTGGTTTTGGTTTTGCCACAAGTTTTTGGCCAGATACGGGCCAGCCAGATGGAACCTGTTGCAATGTTGATGCCTGCTGCGGCTCCTCCTCCTCCGCTTCAGAGCTACTGGCGCCTGCACCCTGTTCCCCCAATGGCTGCCAATCGGGGTCAACAACTGTGTCATCTATTACCTCCTCTTCTATGTCCTGTGCACCTTCCTTTGGGTCACCGTGTAAGCCGGTGCTATAGCGTTCGTGACGGGGCTCCATAGTCTCATCTGGGTCAGATTCTGGATCAGTACACTGCGAGGGCAATGTTCTGATCTGAGTCAAAGGAACAGCATAATAATCAGGCTGTGGCTGTGCATCTGTGCACTCCATGTCCAATTCATCTTGTAATGGGCATGGCCTGTTAACAATTTCCCTTTCTAACCCAGGAACGGTATGTGTAAAGAGCTCCATGGAGTAACCTGTTGTGTCTCCTGATGTCTCCTTCTCTGTTGTTCTGGGTGAAGAACACAAGGAAGCGACTTGTCCCTGACCGGGAACATCCACTGACGACGCGCTGCTTTTACATTTTGCACTTTCCGAGGAGCAGGCGAAAGAGCTAGGAAAGAGCTAGAGGCAGAGTCAGCAATGAAAGCCAAAACTTGTTCCTGCTGCTTCGGCTTTAAAAGTGGTTTTCCTACTCCCAGAAAAGGGAGCGTTTGAGGCCTTGTGTAGCCAGACGATGAAGCTGGCTCAACAACTCGAGACTTAGGGTCTATATTGCTTTTCACACGACCACCTGATGCTCCACGACCACCACCACTACCATCATTACCAGCTGGCAATGACCGCCCACGGCCACGACCTCTTCCACCAGACTTGCTCATTCTTGGAAAAATGTAACCAAACTAACAACCGTTATGTGGTCCTGTACAAGCAGGTAGAAGGTGTAAGTAAACTTGTTGTGGATTTAAATCTCCCTTTTTTATGTGTGGGAGAATGCAGGAAAAAATCAGGCCCACTGTATTACACTACACAGTTTGATTGGCAGAAAGAGGCTGGCAGATATGCCATGAACAGGACTGACAAAAGCAGATGCACACACTGGCAATAGAAATCTCCCTCTTTATGTGTGGGAGAATGCAGGGAAAAATCAGGCCCACTGTATTAAACTACACAGTTTGATTGGCAGAAAGAGGCTGGCAGATAAGCCACTAACAGGACTGACGCAGATGCACACACTGGCAATATAAATCTCCCTCTTTATGTGTGGGAGAATGCAGGAAAAAATCAGACTCACTATATCACAGTATAGTTTCTGTGGCACAAAATGAATGACAGATACCACAGACAGCACTGGCACAGATGCACAATTTTGGCAATATTATTCTCCCTTTATTTTAATTTTTTTTTTATATGGGAGACAAGTGATTTAATCAGGCCCACTATATCTCAGTATAGTTTCTGTGGCACAAAATGACTGACATATACCACAGACAGCACTGGCACAGATGCACAGATTTGGCAATATTATTCTCCCTTTATTTTATTTTTTTTATATGGGAGACAAGTGATTTAATCAGGCCTACTATATCACAGTATAGTTTCTGTGGCACAAAATGACTGACAGATACCACAGACAGCACTGGCACAGATGCACAGATTTGGCAATATTATTCTACCTTTATTTTATTTTTTTTTTATATGGGAGACAAGTGATTTAATCAGGCCCACTATATCACAGTATAGTTTCTGTGGCACAAAATGACTGACATATACCACAGACAGCACTGGCACAGATGCACAGATTTGGCAATATTATTCTCCCTTTATTTATTTTTTTATATGGGAGACAAGTGATTTAATCAGGCCCACTATATCACAGTATAGTTTCTGTGGCACAAAATGACTGACAGAGATACCACAGACAGCACTGGCACAGATGCACTGATTGGCAATATAAATCTCCCTTCTTAGGTGTGGGACAGTGCAGAAAAATACAGGCCCACTGTTTTACACTACACAGTTTCAGGGGCTGGAAGATATTAAAAAAAAAAAGGGACTGTACTACAATTACTATCTCCCTACAATAATCTCTGAAAAGTATAGCAGGCAGCAATAAAAAGGACTGCTGCACACAAAAAATGAGGACAAACAAACAAGATAGCTGTGCAGAAAGGAAGGAGCAACAAGATTTTTGCTTTTAAAAAAGCAGTTGGTTTGCACAGCGGCGTACACACAGCAATGCAGCTATCAGGGAGCCTTATAAGCTACAGAGCTGTTGCACAGAAATCTTGCCTCCACTGTCCCTGCAAAGAAAAGGTGGTGTTGGACAGTGGAAATCGCTACAGCACAAGCGGTTTGGGGGTTTATTTACCCTGCCTAACGCTATCCCTGCTTCTAACGAAGCGGCAGCAACCTCTCCCTATGCTCAGATCAGCAGCAGTAAGATGGCGGTCGGCGGGAACGCCCCTTTATAGCCCCTGTGATGCCACAGAAAGCAAGCCAATCACTGCCATGCCCTTCTCTAAGATGGTGGGGACCAGGACCTATGTTATCACGCTGCCCACACTCTGCGTCCACTTTCATTGGCTGAGAAAAGGCGCTGAAAGCGTCATATGAAACCCGACTTTGGCGCGAAGATCGTGTACCGCATGGCCGATCCCACGCTGGGATTGGGTCGGGTTTCATGAAACCCGACTTTGCCAAAAGTCGGCGACTTATGAAAATGACCGATCCGTTTCGCTCAACCCTAGTTATGAGTACACCCGGGTTGCCTACCTCCCCGCAACCCGGGCTCTCTAGTTTTCTGGCGATTGTTTAAATAAGTGACGGGTAGGACATGCACCCACTAAATGACCTTTCTTGCCACAACAAAAGCACACTCCCCCTTACGCCGAATAAATGCAAGTTTGCTAGGTTGGGACGCTGCACCCACTTGCATGGGTTCCACAGTAGAATCAGTACTGGTCACGCTCAAACTTGGACCTCCTGCCCCCAGAGGTGTCTCCCTATGCCTCTAGCAAAGACGGCGATCAACCCGGATCACCAGAGACATGGCTGCCTCAAGGGAATCCGGAGTCTCATAGAGAGCTAAAACATCCCTTAATCTTACGTAGAGACCCTCGCAGAACTGACTACGGAGGGCCGGGTCATTCCACCTAGTGTCAGTGGCCCACCGCTGGAACTCGGAGCAGTATTCCTCTGCTAGATGGTCTCCTTGCTGAAGTTGGCGCAGAGGCGACAGCCAAGGAGACACGATCAGGGTCATCATACACTAAGCCCAAAGCCTGGAAGAAGCCCTCTACTGACTGAAGTGAATGTGAGTCAGATGGAAGAGAAAATGCCCATGCTTGCGGTTCCCTCTGTAGGAGAGAGATAACAATCCCCATCCGTTGCTCCTCCGTACCAGAGGATACCGGACGCAGCCGGAAATAAAGTTTGCAGGCCTCCCGGAACACAACAAACTTGTCCCGCCCTCCGGAGAACCTGTCTGGCAGCGCGACCTTGCTCTCCACAATGGTTTGTTTGGTAAGTGAGATCCCCACACCAGACGTAACAGAGTGCTGTGAAACTGCACTGTCAGCGCTGTAATAGGATCCATAACGGATCAGAAAATGCTTTCGGTTCTGAGATAATGTCACGATTGGACTGGCGAGTAAACTGGGACCAGGGGAACCTTTCCTGGCCCTAGGTCTAAGGGGCGCCCTAACTCGCCCTGTTCCCCGGGATACCTCAGATGGCAAGGATGCCGGGGCCTCCGCCCTTGCCCTGTCTCCTGACTGCTGCCCTGCGTCTGTCCCCCTCCCCACCCGGGGAAGAGAGGCGCTACCGTGTACAACAGTACACCAACCCGACAAACAGGGGAACGAAGACAAGTGTAAAAAGAAAACTCCACTCACACAAAATATGCTCTCACAAATAATAGGGGTAACCACCAGGGTGTGAAGGATGGGGAGAGTAAATAAGGCAGGTAAGGATGAGGAATATTCCAAGCGTACAAACCATACAACTGTCGCACAATAAATTCCTCCAGCTCTCCAAACACCAGCTCCTCACTAATCCAGGTCCATCAAGCAAGTGCTATCTCAGACAAAGGTCTGATCAGAAAGCCTAGCTTTTATAGGAGAGAGGAGTGGCTAACCAAGCACAGCTGAAAGCAGGAATTTCCACATGGCCTATTAACCCCCGTCCTGCTGAAAGAAAACAAAACACCATTAATACACAGGAGAAGTGCTTCTTCTCAGAGATGAAGCAGAAGCCATCAGATGCCGTGGTCTTCTGGTACTGCTCTGTCGCGGTAACTCCGTGACAGGCGACCTGGCATCAACTGAGATCTATAAGGAAGTCCTCCCTGCTTTTTCCACCGTGCCCCTCCTATGTTAGCTATTTACTATGTACAATCCCAAACTCTATGTGCCTCCATCTTGTGGCTTAACTAAGTACTGCACTTTCCCTATAACAAGACAATATACACTGTGTAGGAGAAGTACAGTACAGTACATAAATACACTTGTCACATATAATATAACTTATGCAGTATTAAACAGCGATATGCATACTGTGACAATAAATCACATTTAACCAGGATGTAATTAAAGGGACAGGGGCACATCAGTCCTTGTAACCCCTTACACATGCATTCAGCAAAAATTATTTAAGGGTGTTAGAAACTTTACCTTTATTTTAAAAAATACGTTGGGAACATTATTTTGTGGCACTTACCAGAAGTTGGTGTGAATCAATTGGTGTACATGCAGCAGAAGTCCATCGACCATGCTAGAAGTGATCAGGATATTAGCCCCTTGCCTGATGACATCTGAGATCTTCTTTTGGGTAGCCTAATCATTAGGCATAATATTGGGTTTCATGCAGGAAGCCCAATTTACTAATCCAAATAGCTTGTGATAAAAGTGTGTTGCAGTGAGAAAGCAGAAGGCCAGATTTCCACTTAAAAATCAATAGACATAATATTGGGGTAAAAAAAAAGAAGAGAATGTCCAGCTTCACCGAATCCATAAAAAAGAATTTTCTTTATTCACAAACTTTAAACATAGAGGATACAGACTTCAGCACAAACCATATGGGCAAGAATCTCAACGCGTTTCTGGAGACTAAGCTCCCTTAATCATGATATTGGGGTGCAGCCACAAGGCCCAATTAGCTGCTCCAAATTGTTTGTGATAAAACTGTTTTTCAGTGGCAAATCACAAGGCCAAATTTAAAAAAAAAATAGATAGGTATGACAGTTTTGTTCATGCACACTATCTAAGAAAATATATAGTGATTGTTCATTTAGTGACAGGTGTTAATGCTAGTGAAAGCTCTTGTCCTATTCAAAGACCACTGACAACATCTTTTACAGGATGGGCTACTCCACTGTCTTTCTTTGGA
Organism: Ranitomeya variabilis; assembly: GCF_051348905.1. Lineage (NCBI taxonomy): Eukaryota > Metazoa > Chordata > Amphibia > Anura > Dendrobatidae > Ranitomeya > Ranitomeya variabilis. The sequence continues at coordinate 447,693,365 of NC_135237.1, read as the reverse complement.
AGCACACAGTGGTATGCCTTGTATATTAGGCTAGGGAAGAGCATAGGATCCACTGGATGGCAAGGGCTGCATCAAATGGCCTCTCCTCCTCTTCCTCCACCTTAACATGACACAAAGTATAATCCTCAGAGGTGGCAACCGAATCGTACTTGCTTCTCCCTGCGTCACAAATTTCCAAACACCCAACTGACTGTCGGGAACCACAGATGGGCCATTCTGTAGAGCTGTTTACACATTTAATTCTATGGACATCAGAGGTCTGCTCCAAAGAGTCACAGAACCCAGAGGAGGAAAGCATCTGCGGCGATGCCCAAAATGTTTTCATGTTGGATCCGGGGTTGGACAAAGTATAGTCTGAGCAAAATCCAGACCCTCATCACCAGACATTAACCACTGGGGATGGAGGTGATCCTGATGAGACACAAATACCAGAGGTGCATCTGACTGTACTGTGGTGTCAGGTGAGGAAGAAAAGAAAGGTGACTCTCAGGATGAGGAATGTGAGAACAGAGAGGATGACGAAGAGGTTGTAGATCCCACTTGATGTGAACCCATAGGTATGCAGTTGAGTAGGTCAGCAGAAAAGTTGGAGGAGGACTAAGACGAGCAGGTTACAATGCAACTTCCCACACAGACACAAAGTGATGAAACCATGACAAGAACTACATCCTCAGCCACAACTCGGGCTGTGGGCAGCACCTGTAGCAAGTGTGCAGTTTGCAGTGGCGGCAAGGGTTGCCTAGCCTGGGCCTTTTCTGAGACTGCAAAGGATCACATAACTCACGTTATCGGCCAAATCAGCAAAAGTAGAACTCAGTAGAGGCAAAAATTGTGACAATTTAACAACTACATGCATGAAACCCACATGCGGGATCAACATGCCTTAGTCTGGGAATCTCACTGCGCAAAATGCTGACTACCGGGGCTCGCCAACCACCGGCTGTTTCATCAACCACCGTGCCAAGTGTTATCACACAGGTTTCCAGTCTCAGAAAATCTACTTGCTTATCCCCTATAGTCTGGGTGAGTGAGAGCCCTTCAGCTGTTATGGATGTGGATATGAATGCTTTTTTTGTATCCCCCAGCACAACACATCTTTCTCAATCCACCATAACATCTCCGCCTGCACCTCATTTACAGTCCAGCATTATGTCCTGTTCACCCTATTCCACCATTTTTCAGCAGAACAGCCAGCCCTCAGTCCCACAGTTGTGGTCACATAAAAGAATATTTCCTCCTACCCATTCCAAAGCTAAGAGCTTGAGCTTTACCATCTCGAATCTGTTGGCCATGGAAATGCTGCCTTTTCACCTGGTGGATACAGATGGTTTCTGAAAGCTGATGGCCGTTGCAGTCCCTCAGTACCAGTTGCCCAGTTCCCATTACCTCTCTAAGAAAGCTGTACTTGCACTACACCAGCATGTTGTCGACAACATCACCCATTCCCTGAAAAAATCTACAGATTGATCTCACAAAATTAGAATATCATCAAAAAGTTAATTTATTTCAGTTCTTCAATATAAAAAGTGAAACTCATATATTAGAGAGTCATTACAAACAGAGTGATATATTTCAAGTGTTTATTTCTGTTAATATTGATGATTATGGCTTACAGCACCTGAAAACCCAAAAGTCATTATCTCAGTAAATTAGAATACTTTTTAACACCAGCTTGAAAAAATGATTTTAAAATCCAAAATATTGGCCTACTGAAATCTATATTCAGTAAATGCACTCAATACTTGGTCGGGGCTCCTTTGGCATCAATTTTGGGGGCAGGCGGTCATGGGACTGCTCCACAAGTCTTTCACCTGTGCCCTAACCTCTCCCTTAAACAGACATGCATTATAACAGTGCAGATAGAATCCCCTCCAACTCTGTACTGCCCAGTCATGGCTCACCACAATCAGGCAAGGTTAAATTAATATGCCTTGGAGATCTCAGTCATATAGCTCAAGATTTGTGTACAGCTATCCAGGCAGGGTTATATCAATGGCTGTCTCCACTGAACCTGGAGCCAGGGAAGGCCAAGTGCGATAACGGTGCAATCCTGGTGGCAGCTTTACACCGGGGCAACCTCCCACATGTGCTTTGCATGGCTCATTTCCTCAACCTGGTGGTACGGCAATTTGTCTACCACCGTCCCAGCATGAATGCACTGCTGCACAAAGCACAGTCACTGTGTGCTTTCTTCCATCAATCGCACCTTTCAGTTAATCGACTTGCTTTGCTACAGAGGTCTTTCGGGGTAGTGGTTAACCATTTGATTTGTGATGTTCCTACACAGTGGAGTTCCACTCTGCACATGTTGCAGAGACTGTGAAAGCAGCAACGAGCCCTGGTACAGTATGTCCTTTTGCATAGCCTGGACAACGCAGTACGAATGTGGTGCAAATCACACTTGCGTAGTGGGCACAGATGGAGAACCTCTGCCGCCTTCTGCACTGTATTGAAATAGCAACTAAGGTGGTTAGCGCTGTCGATGCCATCATCAGCATCACTATCCTGATGATCTACATGCTGGAGCACACTTTGAACAGTCTGTGTGAGGAGGTGGTGGTCCCAGTGGAAGAGGTGGAAGCAGAGGAAGATATGGAAGGGATAACAATATCTAAAATTTCCATACTGTTGTAGCATGTGCAGGTGCCATGGGAGAATGGATTACAGCAGTAAAGGGTGGCTTATGGTACCATACAGACTGTTAGTGTAGGTGCAGGAGCTGAGGAACAAATGGAGAAGGACTAAGTGGAAGAGGCGATGGATGCGCAACAGTCAGGAGATGAAGAGGATAATGCTCCCCATTCTGTTGTCCATACTTGGTGGGAGGGGATAGAGGAAGCAACCTTAAGTGTTAGCCACCAACACACCATGGACTTGGACCTCATGGAAGTGCCCAACAAATGAGCACCTTCTTGCTGCACTATCTTCAACATGATGCCCACATATTCTTAGGGTTAGAAATACTGCTGACTACTGGGTTGCCACTATGTTGGAAACAAGATAGGTTTTCCGCAAGACAGAATTGAGGCACACAGTATACATCACAGTTCTAGACATCTGACACCGGGAACGTAAAGGCGTCATTGCAAAAACATTGTCAGCAGCAGTGTAAGTGGCAAAGGCAATTTCTGTGAGTCGTTTCACACATTTTTTAGACTACCCCATGCACCAGCAGAACAGAGTACAAGTCTGACACATTGTGAATGACTGGAAAGGATGGTGCAGTAGTATCTGGAGATCAATATCAATGCCATCAGGGGGTTTGGAACATTTTGCATTTTGTTCTTCAAAAATGAAAAAGTGGCCTGAGCTTGCCTGTCACACCTTGGAGGTTTTGTTATGCTTCGCAGCCAGTGTTCTCTCGGAACATGCTATCAGCGCTGTTGGTGGTATCTTGATGGATAAGCCCATCCGGCTGTTCCCTGAAATTGTAGACCACTTAACTTTTATCAATCTGAACAAGTCATGAATCTCCAATTACTTTTGCACCCCAGTCACAGACTGGGCAGACTAGGAGAATGTGCCGTTTTTAGTGTCATGCATTTATCTGGCATTATTGCAGTCTGTGACACCTTTGTCGCAGCTTCTGTGCCTGTTGTTGCTACTGCTTCTGATGTTACAAACAATTTTTTGAAATGTGGAGACTCAAAGTTGGGTCTCCATCTGGTGGATTACCTGTAGTACAAGATGTGTAAGAGGCTTATTACAATGTTTCTACTAAGTGGATATTAATGCCTCTTCAGTGGTGTGACAATATTTTTTTAAAATGTATAGACTCCAAATTGGGTCTCCATTTGGTTGGTTGCCTGTAGTGGAAGGTGTGTCAGAGGTCTTTTATACTGTTCCTACTTAGTGAAAATTTATGCCACTATAGTGGTGTGTGACAATCATTTTTTGAAATGTGGAGACTTCAAGTTGGGTCTCCATCTGATGGCTTGCTTGTACTGGAAGGTGTGTCAGAGGCCTATTACACTGTTTCTACTCTGTGGAAAACGATGCCACTTTAATGGTGTGTGACAATAATTTTTTTAAATGTGGAGAATTCAAGTTGAGTCTCCTTCATGTGTGTTGCCTTTAGAAGTAGGGCTCCCAGACAGGCAGGTGGGCATTTTCTTTAACTCACCTACCTGTGTTACTTTCATTGCATATTTCTACAAATAGTATTGTATGAAACTGATGTTTGTGCCATCTGAGTGTGGCTGGAAAAAAATGTAGGTGTTGCATGAGGTATGAGCACCCAGCAAAAATTGCTTACACGGCTTACTTAACCACCAGGTCCTCATTGAAGCTACAATTCAAAGATGTAAAAGCTGGCAAAGACCCTGATACCTCATGCATGGCCCATGTCTAACTGCTTCTGTGTAATTATAAAAGATTCTACAGTGGGTCAATTGATCAGTGAAATACCTGTGTTATGTTCCTTACATTTTTCTAACAATAGTACTGTATGAAACTGACGTTTGTGCTGAGTGTGGCTGGAAAAAAAATTAAAAATTGTAGATGTTGCATGAGGTATCAGGGTTCCCAGCAAAAATGGCTTACACCTCTCCCTTATCCACTAGTTCCTCATTGAAATTTCAATGTAAAGCTGTAAATTCTGACCCAGACCCTGATACCTCATGCATGGCATATGGCTGGCTGTTGCTGTGCCATTTGCAAATGTCTACTGTGGGTCTATTGATGCCACTTGTCATGATGTCTTCCCCTCCTTTTAGCTGTTTGGGAAGCTTTTTGTCGCCCCTTAAGGTGTTGCGTATACATTTGGTTTGGCCTCCCATTGAATTTGATGGGGTTATATTCGGCAAATGTCTAAACATTCTTTGAGTTGAACCAAACCTTGAATGCTTTGCTCATCTCTAATATTTACTTGTTCGGCCATCATCTTTGATCTGGCATCCTGGAAATCTCTGACATTTACTAAAGCCTGCAACGTTACAACAATGTGTAAGGCCAAGTTACCTTAGTCATTGTCATGACATGCATCATGCTACAACATCACTATGTCAGAAAACTTACTTAACACTAGTGTCTGTCAGGGTGAGGATGATGGCTGAAGTGAAGACTGCCTTGGTCGGTCTGCCATGGAGGACCTCATTGGTATAGAGGATGAAAAAAAACAAAAAAACAACAAATCTAGAATTGCACTATACTTATTTTGTGTGATGATTTACATGTCAACTTTATTTTTCAGGTCAGTATGACTACAATGATTATCAAAAAAGACAGCCATAACTTAAATTTACCATTGTTGCACTGACCAAAAATTTTCTGGTTCAGCATTTTCAGGTAATTTTAATCATTTTGGAGATCATGGAGAATTGAGCACACCATGCTTTGATGACTTGGATAATACATTGCATTTATAATCCCAGCTTGTCAATGTTATATTGGCAGGCAACCTGACACATTATTATTTTGCGAAAAGGCCCTACATCTGGCAAGATCTTCCAAAGTAAGGTACATGAAAGATACAGAGGCCAATGTTAAAGCACCACTTCAGCCTTTTTTGTAGTGCAGTGCTGGAGTGGTGCTACTTGTAAGTTTAAGTGTAAGTTTCCTGCCCCTAGTCTTACACCTACCAACCACTGACTCCATCCTTTATCGGTGCCACGCCAGTCGGTTTTTCTGTTGGTTGTGACCTGCCAGATAACTTAAGATTTCTGGGTGGTCCTAAAGTCACAAATCAATGTATGTCTATGAGAGGCAAAAAGAGGCCAGCACAAGGCTCACATAGACTTACACTGAGAGCTTTTGACCATTACCTCTGACTTCCAGACAGTCAGATGTTGTGGTCACAAGATGGGGGAGTGGGACAGGAGTTGTGCTGGGAACAGCTGACTAGGGTCAAGGAACTTAGAATAGTAGCATCACTCCAGTGCTGAAACAAAATACAAATGCTGGAGTGGTGCTTTAACACTCCCACTGCCATAGCAAGCCATTGGTGCCCTGCATTTGCTTAGTCTAGTCTCATATGTTGCATCGGAAACTTAGTCAATTCCGAATGTGGATGACACAGAGATAACTTTTTTGAAGCACTGTCCCTATGTCAGATATGTATAGCTTGGTACGGTAAATTACGGTAAATTACTTCTCTCCAGAATAAGAAGGGTAGATGTTATAGGGTATAATACAATAGTAGTGTCATATGTCAACTCAAGACAGAAAGTAAGCTAGGGAAGGGAAAGATCAGTATGGCAACAATGTGAGACTGACCTAAAACTGAATGATTGTCGCTTTCTCGTGCCCTGTAACTTGTAAGTATATATATACAGTATATATATTGTAATACATATACAAGTAGATCAGTTTTAAAACAATTATATTACTTACTGAAAGATTTTTTAGGACAAATTGTTACTTATACGGTCTCACTCAGCATATATTACATTTTAAAAGTGCCCCGAATATTCTGAACAATTGATCTCTGTTTAAAAGAAAATTGTTTCTCTTAATCCTTTCATGCCACATTTTCATCTTCGGGTGATGAGAATGATAATTTTACAATGGTTTATGTAAATCTGGCCCCAGGCCATTATAGTTTGAGTTACATAAGAAGTGTGAGATGAATATACATGTTCAGGAAAATGGAAACTTTGCAGCTGAATGAGGGCATCACATACATTAACCTTTCTGAAGAAAACCTTTCTTGTCAGAATATCCTTTGTTCTTACACTTGCCCATGAAGTTTACTCTTTTTTTTCAAGTATTCTTACTTCACAGATCTAGAAAAAGAATGTGACAAGCTTCTTTAGAAATTAGATTTTACTTTTCTTCTTTATGCAAAAGATATTTTCTTACTTTCTAAAATACAGAAAGAAATGTTTCTGCTAAAATAACATCTTGCACATTTTTAGAGGTCACACTTTGTGTTTTCTTACCATTGTAAATCTGGGTTGCTTATTCGGCCTTATGGACTATACATCTATACACGATCTCTCTACATTTCCCTAATTTAGTGGCACTAATAATGACAAATCTGTAGGCTTTGTTCCCCACAATGAAGTCTGAATCTTCTATGGCATCACATATTCCGCAGCCATTACATATTGCTGCTAGATGCTGCTGCTGCTGCTTTTTGTCTGGTGGTGGCAATGACAACAGTGGACTTGATGTTTTTTCTGATGCTGGACAGAATATCACTGGCTATCTGTATTGGCATCTTCTCTAGAGAGGATGTTCACTTCTCATTGGCCTTAGTGATTCTTATCATAATTGGTTGGGCGGTGTGAATGCCATCCAGCCGATTATGTTAAAAAAATTCGCTGGCTTACGTATAACCAAACAGGTTCACAGGTCTTCAGGTGCTATCAACACTCTATTTAAGTATTTACAACTTACCCTGCAAGTGCCAGCTATTCAATTTGCTATATCACTCTGGGGTGCAATATTTGGGATTGATATCTTTTTGTATCTGGTTTATTCTACTGACAATCCCTTGGGTTAATGGTTGACCTTCTGGACTGTAACCCATATAACCCCTAACTATTAAATTGATTCTAATCATGTTGTTGTACTTATTATCTCCATGTCACCTATTTCTATCATCTTCCCCATGAACAGTGCCAACAGACCCCAGCAGCAAAGTCTAGATCCTTGTGTGTGAAAGAATTAACACTAGAAAGCCCATAGGATCTACTAAGTACAATGGCTTGCATAAATTCTGTACATGGATACCTATCTGATTTGACGTTTTTATCTACCTGAGAATCAGCATATGCAATGTCAGAAATCAAGCTGAATTGTGCAAAACATGATGCCACTGAACAAAAAAGTAAGATTTATTCTGTTAAAGAGTTATCCTCAACTTATGCATTCCAGGCTTGTACTTAAGTTATGATGTTGGAAATATTACATGCTGAGTCCCACCAAACAACCGTTAGCAAGTTCTATAGTGACCAGTGGTACACAGGGGATTGTGCCACAGCCTCATACATTGTCTAGTGTCCATTCTTGGGTACTGCAGCTCAGCACCGATTGAAGTGAATGGGAACTGAGTGGCCATATTTGAGAACAGGAGATGCTGAGAGACAGCTAATCAATGGCGGTGTCAGATCTGATACTGATGACCTGGAGTCATGGCCAAAATTGTTGGCAACCTTGAAATTCTTCCAGAAAAAGAAATATTTATCCATTCCTAGTGTGGCACACACATAATGCAAATATTGAGTCATCTTCTCTCATTTTTAGTTTGTTTCAGGTATGATTTTCATATTGTTCACATCTGTTACTTGCCACATGTGAGTTTAAATGAGCATCACATCTGTTTATCTATCTGTCTATCTATCTATCTATCTATCTATCTATCTATCTATCTATAATAATTAAAGAAAATTTGGCAGCACTACCGAAAAAAACGGGTGCAATAAAACCTGTAAAGGTGATGTCCAAACCTCCAAAGTAGAAAATCAGAAAAAAAACAGGCAGCCCTCCAAAAATCAAAATGAAAAAAACGTGGCTTTACTGATCCACTAGCAGCAACGTTTCGGCAGATTTCTCTGCCTTTCTCAAGCTTCTCAGAATCCTGAATATTCAAGCCTCCAATGTCACAGAATTGCTGATATTGACATAAATAACCTCATGCTAAACATCGTGCCATAGAAGTATCATCATATGTCTGTTTCTGTTAAATCATACATGTACAAGAGCCACAAAGTGAGATGCAGCATGTATTATGTGTCCAATATTTATCATATTGATGTCTTCAAAGCATGACCTTTTCTATAGAAATGAATGTATGCATCCCTAAGATGCCTAAAAGCTTTTACTTTCAAGTTATCATTACATGCTTGTACTGATGTAATTCCTTTATTCTGATTAAAACTGTCTGAAACTCTGGGAATAATTAATTACTTGAAAGTGAGTCAGAAAATGATAAAGCAAGTAGTGTTGCACAGTGCTATGTAATGCATATTACATTAACATGGCATATAACACTTAGGGCTTCTTCAAAACAACATTTTTAAATTGCAATTACTATAACAAAATTCATTTAATATGGCATCAATAGCTACTGGATCATCAAATGCAATGGCATTGTTAACATTAATTGATGCATCAAACAGTGCAGGTGTCAGCCTGGGGGGGCAGAATACAATGTTCAATGCAACGTCGCCCTTTGGCCTAAGACCAATGAATGGGAGAAAATGGTGATAAGCATGAAAAAAACTGATTCCTTTCTACATCAGTTGTGATCCAGTTGATTAGAATCAAGCTAAAATAAATTAGCCAAATGCAACAGACGTAAGTGAATCAAGCCTAAATCAGCTGGGTTATATGTGAATCCAGCCTAAATCATTTGGAATATTTGTGAATCCAGTCTAAATCAGTTGTGATATATGTGAATCCAGCATGTCAGCTGTGACTCATAAAATAGCACATGACACCAAAGTTTTATTTTTGTAATTCTTGAAAATAAAAATTTCACTGCAAAAAAAATGTGAGGCACATGATATTCTTACTATAAATGTGAGATAAATGTTTTTATTAATTACAACCCTCCTATGTCTTGATATTAATTTGTAATATGTACCTCGCTTTAGCAACCAAATTAGTGCTTTCTGTTAGGAACCATATATGTGCCTCTATGGCAGCCGAGGAGTCGCAGAGACCAGGGTTGAGCGACTTTTACTTTTTTGGGGTCAAGTCGAGTGAAGTCGGCCGATTATCGCGAAAAGTCGGGGATCGACCGAAACATGAAACCTAATGCAAGTCAATGGGGAAGCATAGTCGGCAGTGAGTGGAGGCCAGGAAAACACCTACAGTGCCCATTTTAATGGCAAAAACATCCATTCTTGTTACTGAAGCTTGTCAATCTTAATTTACTTTATAATAATAGATAGGCATTGGAAATTGGGGGTCATTTGGCTAAAGTTGTGGGTGTTGGGCTGGTTCAAGTTTTTAGTGGGCCCAGGAAATGTGGACTACGTCACGGCGGTGGAGCAGTGAGAGGTAAGTATGTCAAGTTTGCAAGTGTTGTGATCCTGAGCAAGCAGGGGGGCCCACTCGTTGGCATTGGCACTGGCACAGGGCCCCTCAAAGTACAGTGGTGTGTTTGCATGGCGGGGGCGCCTCCCACCGGCAGCGACACTTTTGCGTACTCTAAGGGGCCCTGTGCCAGTGACGTCGCCAACGAGTATGCCCCCCACCTGATGAAGGAACCTGCACTTTCATCTGCACCTTCCTCTTTGTCCCTGTGTAAGGTGGTATAGCATGCGGGAAGGGGAACCTTACTTTCAGCAGGGTCAGATTCTGGCTGTGTAGAGTGCAAGGGGAATGTAGTGGTCTGGGTCAATGTACCAGCAGACTCATCTAGCAGTGGCTGGGCAATGGGCAGGATGAGGAGGAAACACAGATATAGGGCCAAAGAATAAAGTAGGCTAAATGCAGTTCAAAATTGGTAACAGGACTAAACAGGCGGCATTGCTTTGTTCAGTGGAGGAGCAAACCTAGGAGCAGCAGACACCGTTTTAAGGGCCCAACCACACTAGTAGGCCAAATGCAGTTTAATATCTGCTACTATAGGCCGAAAGCCTAAAGACTGAAGCTCAGCTTTATACAGTGGAGGACAACACCAGGGAGCGGCACACACCGTTAGTAGGGCCCAACCAAAGTTGAAGGCCAAATACAGTTTAATATCTGCTACTATAGGCCAAAAGCCTAAAGACTGAAGCTCAGCTTTATACAATGGAGGACAACACCAGGGAGCGGCACACACCATTAGTAGGGCCCAACCAAAGTTGAAGGCCAAATGCAGTTTAATATCTGCTACTATAGGCCGAAAGCCTAAAGACTGAAGCTCAGCTTTATACAGTGGAGGACAACACCAGGGAGCGGCACACACCGTTAGTAGGGCCCAACCAATGTTGAAGGCCAAATGCAGTTTAATATCTGCTACTATAGGCCGAAAGCCTAAAGACTGAAGCTCAGCTTTATACAGTAGAGGACACCAGGGAGCGGCACACACCGTTAGTAGGCCCCAACCAAAGTAGTAGGCCAACTGCAGTGTGACATTAAAAAATACTTAATGAGAGCCTGAAGGTTGAAGCAGCTCAGACAAGGAAACCAGGAGGAAAACACCAAGGAGGAGGAGAACACCAAGGAGTGGCAAACACCGTTGCTAGGCCCCAACCAAAGTAGTAGGCCAACTGCAGTGTGACATTAAAAAATACTTAATGAGAGCCTGAAGGTTGAAGCTCAGACAAGGAAACCTGGAGGAGAACACCAAGGAGGAGGAGAACACCAAGGAGTGGCAGACACCGTTACTAGGCCCCAACCAAAGTAGTAGGGCAACTGCAGTGTGACATTAAAAAATACTTAATGAGAGCCTGAAGGTTGAAGCTCAGACAAGGAAACCTGGAGGAGAACACCAAGGAGGAGGAGAACACCAAGGAGCGGCAGACACCGTTACTAGGACTCAACCAAAGTAGTAGGCCAACTGCAGTGTGACATTAAAAAATACTTAATGAGAGCCTGAAGGTTGAAGCTCAGACAAGGAAACCTGGAGGAGAACAACAAGGAGGAGGAGAACACCAAGGAGCGGCAGACACCGTTACTAGGACCCAACCAAAGTAGTAGGCCAACTGCAGTGTGACATTAAAAAATACTTAATGAGAGCCTGAAGGTTGAAGCTCAGACAAGGAAACCTGGAGGAGAACACCAAGGAGGAGGAGAACACCAAGGAGCGGCAGACACCGTTACTAGGACCCAACCAAAGTAGTAGGCCAACTGCAGTGTGACATTAAAAAATACTTAATGAGAGCCTGAAGGTTGAAGCTCAGACAAGGAAACCTGGAGGAGAACAACAAGGAGGAGGAGAACACCAAGGAGCGGCAGACACCGTTACTAGGCCCCAACCAAAGTAGTAGGGCAACTGCAGTGTGACATTAAAAAATACTGAATGAGAGCCTGAAGGTTGAAGCTCAGACAAGGAAACCTGGAGGAGAACAACAAGGAGGAGGAGAACACCAAGGAGCGTCAGACACCGTTACTATGACCCAACCAAAGTAGTAGGGCAACTGCAGTGTGACATTAAAAAATACTTAATGAGAGCCTGAAGGTTGAAGCTCAGACAAGGAAACCTGGAGGAGAACAACAAGGAGGAGGAGAACACCAAGGAGCGGCAGACACCGTTACTAGGACCCAACCAAAGTAGTAGGCCAACTGCAGTGTGACATTAAAAAATACTAAATGAGAGCCTGAAGGTTGAAGCTCAGACAAGGAAACCTGGAGGAGAACACCAAGGAGGAGGAGAAAACCAAGGAGCGGCAGACACCGTTACTAGGACCCAACCATAGTAGTACGCCAACTGCAGTGTGACATTAAAAAATACTTAATGAGAGCCTGAAGGTTGAAGCTCAGACAAGGAAACCTGGAGGAGAACACCAAGGAGGAGGAGAACACCAAGGAGCGGCAGACACCGTTACTAGGCCCCAACCAAAGTAGTAGGGCAACTGCAGTGTGACATTAAAAAATACTTAATGAGAGCCTGAAGGTTGAAGCTCAGACAAGGAAACCTGGAGGAGAACACCAAGGAGGAGGAGAACACCAAGGAGCGACAGACACCGTTACTAGGACCCAACCAAAGAAGTAGGCCAACTGCAGTGTGACATTAAAAAATACTTAATGAGAGCCTGAAGGTTGAAACTCAGACAAGAAAACCTGGAGGAGAACATCAAGGAGGAGGAGAACACCAAGGAGCTGCAGACACCGTTACTAGGCCCCAACCAATGTAGTAGGGCAACTGCAGTGTGACATTAAAAAATACTTAATGAGAGCCTGAAGGTTGAAACTCAGACAAGGAAACCTGGAGGAGAACAGCAAGGAGGAGGAGAACACCAAGGAGCGGCAGACACCGTTACTAGGACCCAACCAAAGTAGTAGGGCAACTGCTGTCTTATATAAACAACTACTTAATGAGAGCCTGAAGGTTGAAGCTCAGACAAGGAAACCTGGAGGAGAACAACAAGGAGGAAGAGAACATCAAGGAGTGGCAGACACCGTTACTAGGACCCAACCAAAGTAGTAGGCCAACTGCAGTGTGACATTAAAAAATACTTAATGAGAGCCTGAAGGTTGAAGCTCAGACAAGGAAACCTGGAGGAGAACAACAAGGAGGAGGAGAACACCAAGGAGCGGCAGACACCGTAACTAGGACCCAACCAAAGTAGTAGGCCAACTGCAGTGTGACATTAAAAAATACTTAATGAGAGCCTGAAGGTTGAAGCTCAGACAAGGAAACCTGGAGGAGAACACCAAGGAGGAGGAGAAAACCAAGGAGCGGCAGACACCGTTACTAGGACCCAACCAAAGTAGTAGGCCAACTGCAGTGTGACATTAAAAAATATTTAATGAGAGCCTGAAGGTTGAAGCTCAGACAAGGAAACCTGGAGGAGAAAACCAAGGAGGAGGAGAACACCAAGGAGCGGCAGACACCGTTACTAGGCCCCAACCAAAGTAGTAGGGCAACTGCAGTGTGACATTAAAAAATACTTAATGAGAGCCTGAAGGTTGAAGCTCAGACAAGGAAACCTGGAGGAGAACACCAAGGAGGAGGAGAACACCAAGGAGCGACAGACACCGTTACTAGGACCCAACCAAAGAAGTAGGCCAACTGCAGTGTGACATTAAAAAATACTTAATGAGAGCCTGAAGGTTGAAACTCTGACAAGGAAACCTGGAGGAGAACATCAAGGGGGAGGAGAACACCAAGGAGCTGCAGACACCGTTACTAGGCCCCAACCAATGTAGTAGGGCAACTGCAGTGTGACATTAAAAAATACTTAATGAGAGCCTGAAGGTTGAAACTCAGACAAGGAAACCTGGAGGAGAACACCAAGGAGGAGGAGAACACCAAGGAGCGGCAGACACCATTACTAGGACCCAACCAAAGTAGTAGGGCAACTGCTGTCTTATATAAACAACTACTTAATGAGAGCCTGAAGGTTGAAGTTCAGCTTTTTCAGTGGAGGACAGCGTGATTGAGTGGCGCCGCAGACAGACAAAGGTAGAATGTCTTAACTTAAAAAGTTGGCTCTATGCATTTGTAAATTAGTTTCAGGGGTACACAGGCAGCATTGGTGTGGTCAGTGGAGGACAATTGGAAGGAGGGACCGCACACAGACTTCCTAGGCCTAAAATAATAAAATAGGCTCTATGCAGCTTCCATTAGGTGGCAGGGGTACACAGGCAGCATTGGTGTGGTCAGCGGAGGACAATTGGAAGGAGGGACCGCAGACAGAATTCCTAGGCCTAAAATAAGAAAATAGGCTCTATGCAGCTTCCATTAGGTGGCAGGGGTACACAGGCAGCATTGGTGTGGTCAGTGGAGGACAATTGGAAGGAGGGACCGTACACAGACTTCCTAGGCCTAAAATAATAAAATAGGCTCTATGCAGCTTCCATTAGGTGGCAGGGGTACACAGGCAGCATTGGTGTGGTCAGTGGAGACAATTGGAAGGAGGGACCGCACACAGACTTCCTAGGCCTAAAATAATAAAATAGGCTCTATGCAGCTTCCATTAGGTGGCAGGGGTACACAGGCAGCATTGGTGTTGTCAGCGGAGGACAATTGGAAGGAGGGACCGCAGACAGAATTCCTAGGCCTAAAATAATAAAATAGGCTCTATGCAGCTTCCATTAGGTGGCAGGGGTACACAGGCAGCATTGGTGTGGTCAGTGGAGGACAATTGGAAGGAGGGACCGCACACAGACTTCCTAGGCCTAAAATAATAAAATAGGCTCTATGCAGCTTCCATTAGGTGGCAGGGGTACACAGGCAGCATTGGTGTGGTCAGTGGAGGACAATTGGAAGGAGGGACCGCACACAGACTTCCTAGGCCTAAAATAATAAAATAGTCTCTATGCAGCTTCCATTAGGTGGCAGGGGTACACAGGCAGCATTGGTGTGGTCAGAGGAGGACAATTGGAAGGAGGGACCGCAGACAGAATTCCTAGGCCTAAAATAATAAAATAGGCTCTATGCAGCTTCCATTAGGTGGCAGGGGTACACAGGCAGCATTGGTGTGGTCAGTGGAGGACAATTGGAAGGAGGGACCGCACACAGACTTCCTAGGCCTAAAATAATAAAATAGGCTCTATGCAGCTTCCATTAGGTGGCAGGGGTACACAGGCAGCATTGGTGTGGTCAACGTAGGACAATTGGAAGGAGGGACCGCAGACAGAATTCCTAGGCCTAAAATAATAAAATAGGCTCTATGCAGCTTCCATTAGGTGGCAGGGGTACACAGGCAGCATTGGTGTGGTCAGTGGAGGACAATTGGAAGGAGGGACCGCACACAGACTTCCTAGGCCTAAAATAATAAAATAGGCTCTATACAGCTTCCATAAGGTGGCAGGGGTACACAGGCAGCATTGGTGTGGTCAGTGGAGGACAATTGGAAGGAGGGACCGCACACAGACTTCCTTAGCCTAAAATAATAAAATAGGCTCTATGCAGCTTCCATTAGGTGGCAGGGGTACACAGGCAGCATTGGTGTGGTCAACGTAGGACAATTGGAAGGAGGGACCGCAGACAGAATTCCTAGGCCTAAAATAATAAAATAGGCTCTATGCAGCTTCCATTAGGTGGCAGGGGTACACAGGCAGCATTGGTGTGGTCAGTGGAGGACAATTGGAAGGAGGGACCGCACACAGACTTCCTAGGCCTAAAATAATAAAATAGGCTCTATGCAGCTTCCATTAGGTGGCAGGGGTACACAGGCAGCATTGGTGTGGTCAACGTAGGACAATTGGAAGGAGGGACCGCAGACAGAATTCCTAGGCCTAAAATAATAAAATAGGCTCTATGCAGCTTCCATTAGGTAGCAGGGGTACACAGGCAGCATTGGTGTGGTCAGTGGAGGACAATTGGAAGGAGGGACCGCACACAGACTTCCTAGGCCTAAAATAATAAAATAGGCTCTATGCAGTTTCCATTAGGTGGCAGGGGTACACAGGCAGCATTGGTGTGGTCAACGTAGGACAATTGGAAGGAGTGACCGCAGACAGAATTCCTAGGCCTAAAATAATAAAATAGGCTCTATGCAGCTTCCATTAGGTGGCAGGGGTACACAGGCAGCATTGGTGTGGTCAACGTAGGACAATTGGAAGGAGGGACCGCACACAGACTTCCTAGGCATAAAATAATAAAATAGGCTCTATGCAGCTTCCATTAGGCGGCAGGGGTACACAGGCAGCATTGGTGTGGTCAGCGGAGGACAATTGGAAGGAGTGTCTGACACAGTAAGTACTCCGAGTCCCAAAACCTAAATTGATGTTAATGTATCCCAAACAAAAACAAAACCAAAAAAAAAAAGGGTGGCATACTTAGGTACAGGGGTGTGCTCCTATGCTGACTTTCAGACATTGTAATTTGGCGCAAAGTATTTACTGGTGTAAATGTAGGACAGGGCCCTGACTATTTTAACTAGCATCATACATGTCAACAAATTGTTATTGTCTGTGCCAGGTATGGAAGGATTTCAGCGCATAGACTAAACAGTGGTGGAGCAGCGACAGATAATTTTGCGAAATCACTCCACAACCTGGTCAGAAAACCCCTCTTTCCTACGGCACTTCTGATCTGTGCACCTCTAACACCTCTGCCCTGTTGCCCCCTGCAGCTCGTGTGAGAACCATCACCGGCGCTGTGTGCTGGGAATGCCTGAATCAAACGGTCTACAAGAGTAGCTTGTTTGGTTGCCAATATCTGTTCGAGGTTCTCTTGTGGCATGATATTTTGCAATTTGCCTTTATAGCGAGGATCAAGGAGGCAGGCCAACAAGTAATCGTCATCTGTCATCATTTTTATAATGAGTGGGTCCCTTTTGAGGATACGCAAGGCATAATCTGCCATGTGGGCCAATGTTCCAGTTGTCAAGTCAGTGCATATGCTGGGTTGGGGAGCACTTTCTGGCAAGTCAACGTCACTTGTCTCCCTCAAAAACCCTGAACCCGGCCTTGCACCGCCAGCAGTTTCTATTGCCCCCTGAGAAGCTTCCTCATCCAAAAAATAGTCATCCCCATCATCCTCCTCGTCCTCCTCCTCTTCACCCGCCACCTCGTCCTGTAGACTTCCCTGAGCAGACAATGGCTGACTGTCATCAAGGCTTCCCTCCTCCTCGGCTGCAGATGCCTGTTCCTTTATGTGCGTCAAACTTTGCATCAGCAGACGCATTAGGGGGATGCTCATGCTTATTACGGCGATGTCTGCACTAACCAGCGGGTGCATTCCTCAAAACACTGAAGGACTTGACACAGGTCTTGGAGCTTCGACCACTGCACAGCTGACAACTCCATGTCTGCCATCCAACTGCCTGCCCGTGTATGTGTATCCTCCCACAAATACATAACAGCACGCCTCTGTTCGCACAGTCTATGAAGCATGTGCAGTGTGGAGTTCCACCTTGTTGCAATGTCGATGATTAGGCAATGCTGGGGAAGGTTCAAAGACCACTGATGGTTCTGCATACGGCTGGAGTGTACGGGCGAACGGCGGATGTGAGAGCAAAGTCTGCGCACTTTCAGCAGCAGGTCGGGTAACCCCGGATAACTTTTCAGGAAGCACTGCACCACTAGGTTTAAGGTGTGAGCCAGGCAAGGAATGTGTTTCAGTTGTGAAAGGGCTATGGCAGCCATAAAATTCCTTCTGTTATCACTCACTACCTTGCCTGCCTCAAGATGTACAGTGCCCAGCCATGACCGAGTTTCTTGCTGCAAGAACTCGGACAGAACTTCCGCGGTGTGTCTGTTGTCGCCCAAACACTTCATTGCCAATACAGCCTGCTGACGCTTGCCACTAGCTGTTCCATAATTGGACACCTCGTGTGCAACAGTGGCAGCTGCGGATGGAGTGGTCGTGCGACTGTGGTCTGTGGATGAGCTCTCGCTTCTGCTGGAGGATGAGGAGGAGGAGGGGGGACGAACACCTACAGCCAACTGTTTCCTAGACCATGGGCTAGGCTGAACTGTCCCAATATTACTGTCCCCTGTGGAACCTGCATCCACCACATTAACCCAGTGTGCCGTGATGGAGATGTAATGCCCCTGGCCATGCCTACTGGTCCATGCATCTGTTGTCAGGTGCACCTTTCTACTCACAGATTGCCTGAGCGCATGGACAATGCGGTCTTTTACATGCTGGTGGAGGGCTGGGATGGCTTTTCTCGAAAAGAAGTGTCTACTGGGTAGCTCGTAGCGTGGTACAGCGTAATCCATCAGGGCTTTGAAAGCTTCAGTTTCAACTAACCATCATCTCTAACGAGATTAGTCTAGCAATGTGGGCGTTCAAACCCTGTGTACGCGGATGCGAGGATGAGTACTTCCTTTTCCTAACGAGAGTCTCATTGGGCTGCATACGGTGGAACTAGCGGGGGTGCCGGTAAACATGGGTGACTGAGAGAGGGTTGGTGATGGTATTCTTGATGGTGCCCTACATACAGTTTTTCCGACCACGAACCTGGTGATTCCCTAACTGCTTTGGCCTTGCGACGAAACCGCAACTTTACCTGCAGGTGGTGTGGTAAACGGTGGGCTTACAGTGAGGGAAGGGATGTCGCGTTGCTGACTAGCTTCATTGTGAGAGGGTGCTACAACAATAAGGGACGTTTGGTAGTTTGTCCAGGCTTGCAAGTGCATGGTGGTTCAATGTCTATGCATGCAACTTGTATTTAAATTTTTAACATTCTGACCTCTGCTGAAGGTCCTTGAGCATTTCTTACAGATGACTTTGCGCTGATCATTGGGATCTTGGTTAAAAAAATTCCAGACTGCACTCTTCCTATCGGATACCTTTTCAGGCATTGCACACTGAGCTACTTTAACCTGATGGCCACGCTGTCCTACAACTGGTTTTGGTTTTGCCACACGTTTTTGGCCAGATACGGGCCTGCCAGATGGAACCTGTTGCGATGTTGATGCCTGCTGCGGCTCCTCCTCCTCCGCTTCAGAGCTACTGCCGCCTGCACCCTGTTCCCCCAATGGCTGCCAATCGGGGTCAACAACTGGGTCATCTATGACCTCCTCTTCTATGTTCTGTGCACCTTCCTCTGGGTCACCATGTAAGCCGGTGCTATAGTGTTCGTGACAGGGCTCCATAGTCTCATCGGGGTCAGATTCTGGATCAGTACACTGCGAGGGCAATGTTCTGATCTGAGTCAAAGGAACAGCATAATAATCTGGCTGTGGCTGTGCATCTGTGCACTCCATGTCCGATTCATCTTGTAATGGGCATGGCCTGTTAACAATTTCCCTTTCTAACCCAGGCACGGTATGTGTAAAGAGCTCCATGGAGTAACCAGTTGTGTCGCCTGAAGCATCCTTCACTGTTGTTCTGGGTGAAGGACACAAGGAAGCGACTTGTTCCTGACCGGGAGCATCCACTGACGACGCACTGCTCTGACATTTGGCACTTTCCGAGGAGGAGGCGAAAGAGCTAGAGGCAGAGTCAGCAATGAAAGCCAATACTTGTTCCTGCTGCTCCGGCTTCAAAAGCGGTTTTCCTACTCCCAGAAAAGGAAGCCTTCGAGGCCTTGTGTAGCCAGACGAGGACACTGGTTTTACAACTCGAGACTTAGGGGCTTTACTGCTTTTCCCATGACCACCTGATGCTCCATGACCACCACCACTACCATCATTACCAGCTGCCAATGACCGCCCACGGCCACGACCTCTTCCACCAGACTTCCCCATTCTTGGAAAAATGTTACCAAACTAACAACCGTTATGTGGTCCTGTAAAGCCAGGTACAAGGTGTGCGTGAACTTGTTGGGAATGTAAATCTCCCTTTTTATGTGTGGGAGATTGCAGTGAAAAATGAGGTCCACTGTATTACACTAGACAGTTTGATTGGCAGAAAGAGGCTGGCAGATATGGCACTAACAGGAGTGACGCAGATAAAAACACTGGCAATAGAAATGTCCCTCTTTGTGTGTGGGAGAATGCAGTGAAAAATCAGGCCCACTATATTACAGTAGACAGTTTGATTGGCAGAAAGACGCTGGCAGATATGGCACTAACAGGAGTGAAGCAGATGCACACACTGGCAATAGAAATGTCCCTCTATATGTGTGGGAGAATCCAGGGAAAAATCAGGCCCACTGTATTACACAACAACACAGTTTGATTAGCAGAAAGAGGCTGGCAGATATGGCACTAACAGGAGTGACGCAGATGCACACACTGGCAATAGGAATGTCCCTCTTTATGTGTGGGAGAATGCAGTGAAAAATCAGGCCAATGTATTACACAACAACACAGTTTGATTGGCAGAAAGAGGCTGGCAGATATGGCACTAACAGGAGTGACGCAGATGCACACACTGGCAATAGAAATGTCCCTCTTTATGTGTGGGAGAATCCAGGGAAAAATCAGGCCCACTGTATTACACAACAACACAGTTTGATTAGCAGAAAGAGGCTGGCAGATATGGCACTAACAGGAGTGACGCAGATGCACACACTGGCAAAAGAAATGTCCCTCTTTATGTGTGGGAGAATGCAGTGAAAAATCAGGCCCACTGCATTACACAACAACACAGTTTGATTGGCAGAAAGAGGCTGGCAGATATGGCACTAACAGGAGTGACGCAGATAAAAACACTGGCAATAGAAATGTCCCTCTTTATGTGTGGGAGAATGCAGTGAAAAATCAGGCCCACTGCATTACACAACAACACATTTTAATTGGCAGAAAGAGGCTGGCAGATATGGCACTAACAGGAATGACACAGATAAAAACACTGGCAATAGAAATGTCCCTCTTTATGTGTGGGAGAATGCAGTGAAAAATCAGGCCCACTGTATTACACAACAACACAGTTTGATTGGCATAAATAGGCTGGCAGATATGGCACTAACAGGAGTGACGCAGATGCACACACTGGCAATAGAAATGTCCCTCTTTATGTGTGGGAGAATCCAGGGAAAAATCAGGCCCACTGTATTACTCAACAACACAGTTTGATTAGCAGAAAGAAGCTGGCAGATATGGCACTAACAGGAGTGACGCAGATAAAAACACTGGCAATAGAAATGTCCCTCTTTATGTGTGGGAGAATGCAGTGAAAAATCAGGCCCACTGCATTACACAACAACACAGTTTGATTGGCAGAAAGAGGCTGGCAGATATGGCACTAACAGGAGTGACGCAGATAAAAACACTGGCAATAGAAATGTCCCTCTTTGTGTGTGGGAGAATGCAGTGAAAAATCAGGGCCACTGTATTACACAACAACACAGTTTGATTGGCAGAAAGAGGCTGGCAGATATGGCACTAACAGGAGTGACGCATATAAAAACACTGGCAATAGAAATGTCCCTCTCTGTGTGTGGGAGAATGCAGTGAAAAATCAGGGCCACTGTATTACACAACAACACAGTTAGATTGGCAGAAAGAGGCTGGCAGATATGGCACTAACAGGAGTGACGCAGATGCACACACTGGCAATAGAAATGTCCCTCTTTATGTGTGGGAGAATTCAGGGAAAAATCAGGCCCACTGTATTACACAACAACACAGTTTGATTAGCAGAAAGAGGCTGGCAGATATGGCACTAACAGGAGTGACACAGATAAAAACATTGGCAATAGAAATGTCCCTCTTTATGTGTGGGAGAATGCAGTGAAAAATCAGGCCCACTGTATTACACAACACAGTTTGATTGGCAGAAAGAGGCTGGCAGATATGGCACTAACAGGAGTGACGCAGATAAAAACACTGGCAATAGAAATGTCCCTCTTTGTGTGTGGGAGAATGCAGTGAAAAATCAGGCCCACTGTATTACACAACAACACAGTTTGATTGGCAGAAAGAGGCTGGCAGATATGGCACTAACAGGAGTGACGCAGATGCACACACTGGCAATAGAAATGTCCCTCTTTATGTGTGGGAGAATCCAGGGAAAAATCATGCCCACGGTATTACACAACAACACAATTTGATTAGCAGAAAGAGGCTGGCAGATATGGCACTAACAGGAGTGACGCAGATAAAAACACTGGCAATAGAAATGTCCCTCTTTATGTGTGGGAGAATGCAGTGAAAAATCAGGCCCACTGTATTACACAACAACGCAGTTTGATTGGCAGAAAGAGGCTGGCATATATGGCAGTCACTGGGGTGACACAGATAAAAACACTGGCAATAGAAATGTCCCTCTTTATGTGTGGGAGAATGCAGTGAAAGATCAGGCCAACTGTATTACACAACAACACAGTTTGATTGGCAGAAAGAGGCTGGCAGATATGGCACTAACAGGAGTGACGCAGATAAAAACACTGGCAATAGAAATGTCCCTCTTTGTGTGTGGGAGAATACAGTGAAAAATCAGGGCCACTGTATTACTCAACAACACAGTTTGATTGGCAGAAAGAGGCTGGCAGATATGGCACTAACAGGTGTGACGCAGATGCACACACTGGCAATAGAAATGTCCCTCTTTATGTGTGGGAGAATCCAGGGAAAAATCAGGCCCACTGTATTACACAACAACACAGTTTGATTAGCAGAAAGAGGCTGGCAGATATGGCACTAACAGGAGTGACGCAGATAAAAACATTGGCAATAGAAATGTCCCTCTTTATGTGTGGGAGAATGCAGTGAAAAATCAGGCCCACTGTATTACACAACACAGTTTGATTTGCAGAAAGAGGCTGGCAGATATGGCACTAACAGGAGTGACGCAGATAAAAACACTGGCAATAGAAATGTCCCTCTTTGTGTGTGGGAGAATGCAGTGAAAAATCAGGCCCACTGTATTACACAACACAGTTTGATTGGCAGAAAGAGGCTGGCAGATATGGCACTAACAGGAGTGACGCAGATAAAAACACTGGCAATAGAAATGTCCCTCTTTGTGTGTGGGAGAATGCAGTGAAAAATCAGGCCCACTGTATTACACAACAACACAGTTTTATTGGCAGAAAGAGGCTGGCAGATATGGCACTAACAGGAGTGACGCAGATGCACACACTGACAATAGAAATGTCCCTCTTTATGTGTGGGAGAATCCAGCGAAAAATCAGGCCCACTGTATTACACAACAACACAGTTTGATTAGCAGAAAGAGGCTGGCAGATATGGCACTAACAGGAGTGACGCAGATAAAAACATTGGCAATAGAAATGTCCCTCTTTATGTGTGGGAGAATGCAGTGAAAAATCAGGCCCACTGTATTACACAACACAGTTTGATTGGCAGAAAGAGGCTGGCAGATATGGCACTAACAGGAGTGACGCAGATAAAAACATTGGCAATAGAAATGTCCCTCTTTATGTGTGGGAGAATGCAGTGAAAAATCAGGCCCACTGTATTACACAACACAGTTTGATTGGCAGAAAGAGGCTGGCAGATATGGCACTAACAGGAGTGACGCAGATAAAAACACTGGCAATAGAAATGTCCCTCTTTGTGTGTGGGAGAATGCAGTGAAAAATCAGGCCCACTGTATTACACAACAACACAGTTTGATTGGCAGAAAGAGGCTGGCAGATATGGCACTAACAGGAGTGACGCAGATGCACACACTGGCAATAGAAATGTCCCTCTTTATGTGTGGGAGAATCCAGCGAAAAATCAGGCCCACTGTATTACACAACAACACAGTTTGATTAGCAGAAAGAGGCTGGCAGATATGGCACTAACAGGAGTGACGCAGATAAAAACACTGGCAATAGAAATGTCCCTCTTTATGTGTGGGAGAATGCAGTGAAAAATCAGGCCCACTGTATTACACAACAACACAGTTTGATTAGCAGAAAGAGGCTGGCAGATATGGCACTAACAGGAGTGACGCAGATAAAAACACTGGCAATAGAAATGTCCCTCTTTATGTCTGGGAGAATGCAGTGGAAAATCAGGCCCACTGTATTACACAACAACACAGTTTGATTGGCAGAAAGAGGCTGGCAGATATGGCACTAACAGGGGTGACGCAGATAAAAACACTGGCAATAGAAATGTCCCTCTTTATGTGTGGGAGAATGCAGTGAAAAATCAGGCCCACTGTATTACACAACAACACAGTTTGATTGGCAGAAAGAGGCTGGCAGATATGGCACTAACAGGAGTGACGCAGATAAAAACACTGGCAATAGAAATGTCCCTCTTTGTGTGTGGGAGAATGCAGTGAAAAATCAGGGCCACTGTATTACACAACAACACAGTTTGATTGGCAGAAAGAGGCTGGCAGATATGGCACTAACAGGAGTGACGCAGATAAAAACACTGGCAATAGAAATGTCCCTCTTTATGTGTGGGAGAATGCAGTGAAAAATCAGGCCCACTGTATTACACAACACAGTTTGATTAGCAGAAAGAGGCTTTCAGATATGGCACTAGCCGGACTGACGCAGATGCACACTCTGGCAATAGAAATGTCCCTCTTTTTTTTGATATGGGAGACAAGGGATTGAATCAGGCCCACTATATCACGGTATAGTTCCTGTGGCACAAAATGACTGAAAGATACCACAGACAGCACTCGCACACATGCACAGGTTTGGCAAGATTATTCTCTCTTTATTTTAATTTTTTGGGGGGATATGTGAGACAAGTGATTTAATCTGACCCACTGTTATACAGTAGGTTTCTGTGGCAGAAAAAACAAAAAAAAATGCCACACACAGGACTGGCACTAATGCAGATTTGCCAATCTTAATCTCCCACTTTTATTTTTTTTTCTGGGAGAATTGTGAAGAAATCAGGCCCACTGCTACACAGTAGGTTTTCTGTGGCAGAAAAAAAAAAAGATGCCACACACAGGACTGGCACTAATGCAGATTTGCCAATCTTAATCTCCCACTTTTTTTTTTTTTTCTGGGAGAATTGTGAAGAAATCAGGCCCACTGTTACACAGTAGGTTTTCTGTGGCAGAAAAAAAAAATGCCACACACAGGACTGGCACTAGTGCAGATTTGCCAATCTTAATCTCCCACTTTTATTTTTTTTTCTGGGAGAATTGTGAAGAAATCAGGCCCATTGCTGCACAGTAGGTTCTCTGTGGCAGAAAAAAAAAAAAGATGCCACACACAGGACTGGCACTAATGCAGATTTGCCAATCTTAATCTCCCACTTTTATTTTTTTTTCTGGGAGAATTGTGAAGAAATCAGGCCCACTGCTACACAGTAGGTTTTCTGTGGCAGAAAAAAAAAAAGATGCCACACACAGGACTGGCACTAATGCAGATTTGCCAATCTTAATCTCCCACTTTTTTTTTTTTTTCTGGGAGAATTGTGAAGAAATCAGGCCCACTGTTACACAGTAGGTTTTCTGTGGCAGAAAAAAAAAATGCCACACACAGGACTGGCACTAGTGCAGATTTGCCAATCTTAATCTCCCACTTTTATTTTTTTTTCTGGGAGAATTGTGAAGAAATCAGGCCCATTGCTGCACAGTAGGTTCTCTGTGGCAGAAAAAAAAAAAAGATGCCACACACAGGACTGGCACTAATGCAGATTTGCCAATCTTAATCTCCCACTTTTATTTTTTTTTCTGGGAGAATTGTGAAGAAATCAGGCCCACTGTTACACAGTAGGTTTTCTGTGGCAGAAAAAAAAATGCCACACACAGGACTGGCACTAATGCAGATTTGCCAATCTTAATCTCCCACTTTTATTTTTTTTCTGGGAGAATTGTGAAGAAATCAGGCCCACTGTTACACAGTAGGTTTTCTGTGGCAGAAAAACAAAGACAGATGCCACACACAGGACTGGCACTAATGCAGATTTGCCAATCTTAATCTCCCACTTTTATTTTTTTTTCTGGGAGAATTGTGAATAAATCTGGGCCACTGTATTAGAGTATATTTTCTGTGGCAAAAAGTGGCTTGAAGAGATATAAAAAAAAAAAAAAGAAAAAAAAAGGGACTGTACTACAATTACTATCTCCCTACAGTTATATCAGAAAAGTACGTCAGGCAGCAATAAAAAGGACTGCTGCACACAAAAGTCAAAAGTGTGGACAAACAAACAAGATAGCTCTGCAGAAAGGAAGGAGCAACAGGATTTGTGCTTTGAAAAAAGCAGTTGGTTTGCCCAGCGGCGTACACACAGCAAAGCAGCTATCAGGGAGCCTTAATAACCTACAGAGCTGTTGCACAGAAATCGAGCCTCCACTGTCCCAAAAAGAAAAGGTGGTGTTGGACAGTGGAAATCGCTACAGCACAAGTGGTTTGGGGCTTAATTTACCCTGCCTAACGCTATCCCTGCTTCTGACAAAGCGGCAGCAACCTCTCCCTATGCTCAGATCAGCAGCAGTAACATGGCGGTCGGCGGGAATGCCCCTTTATAGCCCCTGTGATGCCGCAGAAAGCAAGCCAATCACTGCCATGCCCTTCTCTAAGATGGTGGGGACCAGGACCTATGTCATCATGCTGCCCACACTCTGCGTGCACCTTCATTGGTTGAGAAATGGCGCTTTAAGCGTCATAGGAAATGCGACTTTGGTGAGAAGATCGTGTACCACATGGCCGATCCCACGCTGGGATCGGGTCGGGTTTCATGAAACCCGACTTTGCCAAAAGTCGGTGACTTATGAAAATGACCGATCCGTTTCGCTCAACCCTAGCAGAGACCATACAAATTGGTTGCTAATTAGTGATGACTCAATAGTTCCGGTCATATACATGTTTTCATACTCAGCTCAGTGTGAGCTGATTGCAGGACTGAGTGGCAACATTTGTCACCGCTCAGCAATGCAACCAGACATAGCAGAGTTGGGATCGTTATAGGACATCAGCTTTATGGATTATCTCCCGACCGGTCAGTATATCTTTGATTTTTGATTTTTACATTAATAAATAGGTAAAAGAGGGTCAGGAGGGTTTTGTTCAATTAAAGGACTTTTTTCAGTGTGTGTCTTTCTTTCTTTTGATTATGGGATTAGTAAGGGGGTATCTTATAGATGCATGCCCATTACTAACCCCTTGGCTTGATGTCAACTGAAATCAACCCCAAAACTATTATATCACTTACCAGCACACCATGGCAAGTGGGAAGAGCAGAGGCTAATCTCCAGAATTGGTGAATTTAATGGATGCGCCATTTGTGGGATGGCTAAGGGACGGTGTTTTCTGTCTTTGTTGGTTATTGAATTTAGGGGTGACCCTACGTAATTTATTTGGGGGTCTCTCTATTTTAATAACCAGTAAAGGCTAAGTAGACAGCTGTGAGTTTATATTTGTAGCCTGGGAAGCACCATGTTTATTGCCCCCCTTCCCAGGATTATAACACCAGCTGTCAGCTGTCCGCTTTGCCTCAGCTGGTTAGTAAAAATAAGGGGGACCCATGACATTTTTAAAAATTATTTACTTATTTCTTCAATAAATACAAGTTCAGAAATATAAACAAACACTGCACTCTGTAAAGACAGAGCCATAATCCAAACGGTGAAGATCGAGGGCCATACCGGACACCTTGTGTTCCGTACTGAACTCCAAACACGGATTCAAACCCAAAGTCCTAGCCTTCAGTATTGGCTGCTAGTGATGAGCGAGTATACTCGTTACTCAGGTTTCCCTTAGCATGCTCAGGTGGTCTCCGAGTATTTTGGAATGCTCAGAGATTTAGTTTTCGTCACCGCAGCTGCATGATTTGCGACTGCTAGACAGGCTGAATACATGTGGGGATTCCCTAGCAAACAGGCAACCCCCACATGTATTCAGGCTGTCTAGCAGTCACAAATCATGCAGCTGCAGCGATGAAAACTAAATATCCAAGCACACCAAAATACTCGAAGACCACCCAAACATGCTCGGGGAAACCTGAGTAACAAGTACACTCGCTCATCACTATTGGCTGTGTGAAATAAAGCTTTGTGAATAACACTTCCTGCTGCAAATATTGGCATGGCAATGATTGGGCAGTGCAGCATGTGAGATAGCTTGTATAAATGCTGGATCACGAGTTGCGCTGACATTATCAGTGTTGTCAGACAGAAGAAAAGAGTGCTGTACAGCCTACTTAATACAGCCCCTATATTCTGTTATTTTCATCCTGATTATTACTGCCTTTACAGCCAAGTACACAGTGAATATCCAGCATTGTTCAGAGACCTCATACAACCTGGTGCACAGTGCATTTTTCCCGTGTTGTATAGTGACCGATTAGCTTGGTGCACAGTGCATGTACAGAGTGGTGTATAGTGCCTGTACATCCTAGTGCACAGTACACTTCCAACATGGTGTATAGTGCCCGTACAGTGCACATACAATACAGTGTATAGTCCCCGTTCAGCCTAGTGCACGGACAGCATGGTGTATAGCGCCTGTACTGCCTGTTGTCATTCTGTGCCTGTGACGTTCCCAAGTGAAACACCTTCCTCAGGTGAACGCAGGCGAAAGGACATTCGGATCTTTTTGTAGGCCTAAGTAACACTTGAAGAATGGAGAGACCACAAGATGTTGAAAAGGTATTAGTTTGGATGGTTGACAGTGGCTTCAGTTCCCTGACATTGCCTTCCACCCACTCCCCTGCAGAAAGAGTAGATTTGGCACTTGAGGCCTATGGGCATCTGGCTTACACTTCACCCTCTTGTAAAGCAGTCAAGTTGTCTGAGCCCCAAGTCATGCTGCAGTCTCTTCAGCACTTTGATAAGTCTGCGGTTCTGTGGTCCATCTACCTGATGCACAAGAGGAAGAGACTGACTGCACTGATGCACAACCACTTGTCATGTCAGAGGATTAGTAAGTGGGAGGGCCAGTGCACACGGTTGGCATTCCACTGCAGCACATCTCTGAGGATGAAGGAACACAGGTTCCAACTGCTGCTTCTTTCTGCAATGTGCCGACTGGCAAGGAGGGCAGGGGTGCAGAATGGGTGGAAAATGATGTAGGGTATCATGATGTCTTAGACCCCACATGGAGCGAAAGCCATTATAGTGGCATGCTCAGTTTGGAGGACAAGGTGATGGTCACACTGCCAAGCAGCTCAGTACAGGTAGCAGGGAGGAAAAGCACAATGGCCAGCTCCTAGCCAGAATATTGGCTGCTACTGACAACCATGCCCCAGGAGCTACCTGGTGTGGGATTTCTACAGGCAATATCCTGACGACAAGCAGCAGCTGGTTTGCATGTCGTGCCATCAGAGCCTGAAGTGAGGCATAAATCTTCTGAACCTGAGCACCACCTCCATGATCAGGCATCTGAAATCTAAACACAGACAAAAGTGTAAAAAGATTTTTCAGCTCACCCTTAGTAATTCCCCATTGGATTCTATGGGATGAAGCACAGGATCATGTCTTTGCCAGACGTAAGAGCAAGGTGCACATAGCAGAAGGGTTCCAGCTCCAGTTAAAAAAAGTTTAACTTCTTTATTAGAGTCATCTTAGTCATATAGTGAGGTATGCAAGGTGCGAGACAGAATACTGAATGGACCTTCCATACCCCACTATAATACTAAGATCTCACAACTATTGCCTCTATTTTAATGACTCTAATAAGGAAGTAAAACTTTTTTTTACCAAAACTGGATTCTTTCTACTATGTGCATCTTAAACATAAGCATGAGCCGCAGTGGAGTACACATTTTAAAAAGCATGATAGATATAAGGATCCTCCTGCTTCCTCTTTTGCTGCAGTCTTGGACTTTTCCTCCCTTTCACAATCAAAAGGGCCACCTGACTTCACGCAAAGAGAGGATGTGACAGCATCACCATCACCACCACCACCAGTATCACGGAGCATCTCCACATCGTCCCATAGAAGTCTTCAGCTTTCCATCCCCCAAATCCTCAAGAGAAAGAGGCACTACCCTCCTAGCTGCCCATGAGCCATAATCCTGAATGACAACATTTCCAAATTGGTTGCCATCGAAATGCTGTCATTTGGGCTGGGGGAGACAGGGAGTTTAAAAAAACTGATTGCAGTGGCTCTTTCACAGTATGTTTTTCCCAGCCGCCAGGTGGGCCATTCCTGCCCTGCACACACATGTAGTGGACTAAATCAGATGTGCATTGCGCAATGCCATCAGTGGCACGTGACATTGCATGGACCAGTAAGCATGGCCAGGAACCTTATATCTCGATAACTGCTCACTGGATAATAGTTATAATAGATATAATAATATAATAGATAATAGTGGTGGCTAGGCCATAAGCAGAAGGGATTTTAATGCATGTTCTACCACCACCGAGGATTGCTGGACATTCCTCTGTCCAGGTTGCTTCCTCCACCTATTAAGAACCAAAAGGAAAAAAGACCTCCATAAATTAACTTTTATTGATATATTAAAAATCAACTTTTACTTAATAAATGGTACAATGTAGAAGTATATGGGCCAGCTGGGAATAAGTTTAGTAACCCATAATATAAGGGCTAGTCTCTCCCTAGAAGAGTCCTAAGGGATCACCCTACCTGTCAGCGGAGGTTCGCACCCTGGTTGTAGATGTGATTGCGCCCCCACTCAACGTCGGAAGCCCTGAAGGCCCTAGTGCACCCTAGACATACTCATAACTGAGAATACACAAAAATCACACACATACATAGAAATAATTTGAAGACCCTATTTATCCTAAAAGGTTTTGTTGCTTCTTGTCCTACCCTGCTTAATCAACCACCTAATCACCCACTAACAGTAAGACCTTCCCACCAACATTAGCACAGCCAGGGAGACATGACAGCATGCTGTTCTGAAACTGATCTGCTTGGGGACAGATCCCTCACCACACAGGACCAGTGGAGGGTTATCAAAGAGCAGACAGATAATTTGGTAGCAGCTCTGGGCCTATCCGTTTTGACGCTTATTCCTTGCCTGATGCATGTGCTTAATTTAGTTGTGCAGAACTTCCTCAAAAATTACCCAGATATATCTGGCAAATGTGCGGGCACTGTGTGCACAGTTTCAGCATTCACACCCTGCAGCTTCTCGCCTGTCTGTGCCACTGCATAAATTTTATCTTCCTGCTCACTGCTCCTATATATGTCCTATATATGCTGGAGAGGCTGTGTGAACAGCAGCAGCCAATTGTGTCGCTTCAGCTGCAGCAGGCACGGTTGCATTGTGGT
This sequence comes from Ranitomeya variabilis, assembly GCF_051348905.1. Classification (NCBI taxonomy): domain Eukaryota; kingdom Metazoa; phylum Chordata; class Amphibia; order Anura; family Dendrobatidae; genus Ranitomeya; species Ranitomeya variabilis. Next base: position 447,662,370 of record NC_135237.1, on the reverse strand, counting down.
ACAATCCAACTTCACCACCAATGAAGAGGTCTCCATGCCGTGTTCCAGCAACATGGGAAGCATTGATGATGCCATCATCAGCGTTGCAATCTCACTTGTATGCCTGCTAGAAACAACACTTCAGGCAATGATGCCTGTGGTAGTGGCACACTATGAAAAGGAGCAAGCGGAACAGAGACCATATTCAACGTTATTAGGCCTGTTGTCCACACATGGCTCAGAGGGTGGGTTCTTGTACCAATGTTGGCTAGGTACACAAGTGTCTAGCAGAGGTCAGGGAACAGTTTTGGAGTATGATGAGGAAGAACAACTGGTGGCTAGGGTGGCTCTCACAGCAGCTCACGGGCATCACTGGAGCTTGGTTGGGGGAATAGTTGGGACCCAAGTGATACACCTCCCATCGAGGTCAGCTGGTTGCTGCCTCTGGGCAGCCTAGCACACAATAGCAATAAATGCTACAGTGACTGTGCAAGAACAGCTTGTCGTTTGCCTCATAGGTTGTGTGATCACAGGCAGGCGAACGTAATAATATTTCGGGAACCTAATATTCTTAAAAATTAATTAAGCATGGATCACACAAGACTTGTCTGTTTCTTTGGTTGACCAGGCAATAAACCAGCCACATGCAGCTATGGTTACACTCTATTTGCATTTGTCTAATTTTATTGCATCCCCAAATTTTAAAAAATAAGTAAAACTGTATTGGCCCTCTCCCCCTCTTCCACCTACACCACCACATCCACCTCAACACCCTACTCCACTTGGACCTCTGTCTCATGGAACTATTTTTTTTTATTTTTTGTTATTTTAAGTCATTTCCTTATTCCCCTTTGTTTTCAGGGCAATTGTCCTGCTCTTACTCCCATTTTCTTCCTTTTGCAGCCCCCTACACCTTAATGCCTCCATTTTACAGCTATTTAGTAGCACGGAAATTTGGGTCTACACTTCTTTTAATTTAATTAATTATTAAAAATAAATAAATAATTAAGAAAATATACATGGGATCCCCACCCCCATTTTTCATAACCAGCCAAGTTAAAGCAGACAGCTGGGGGCTGGTATTCTCAGTCTGGAGGGCCCATGAATATTTTGCCCTTCCCAGCCTAAAAATAGCAGCCCACACCCATTATATGCACCAATTCTGGGGCTTTCTCCGGCTTTTCCTGCTAGCCCTGGTGCGGTGGAAAATGAGGTAATATTTTGGGGTTGATATTAGCTGTGAGATGACAGCTGACATCAAGCCCAGATGTTTGTAATTGGGCACTGTCTTTCAGACACCTCTATTACTAACCCAGTAAGTAAATAGTAAAAAAACACACACAGGAAAAATATTAAAAAAATTAAAAAAATACACACAGGAAAATATCTGTGACCTGGTGTTATTATTTATAAAAGCTTATATATGTTTATGTAGCCTTTACTGGTTATTAAAATGGGGCACTTCCAGAAAATGATGTGGAGTCCATCTTACATTTAATAATTTAATAATATTGGCCCCTCTCAAACTAAAAACACCAGCCCTCAACCGCCCCACAAATGGCTCTAGATGCGCCAGTTCTAATGCTTAGCCTCGACTTTTCCCACTTGCCCTGGTGCGTTGGCAAGTGGGGTAACGGTTTTAAGGTTTATATCCTTTTCCCCAGTCTTGGTGTAGCACAAACTGCTTTACTCTAGAAAGACATGAAGCAATAATGTACCATTGTTTGGAAACCTGGCCACTAAGACCTCAGGTGACTGGAACAAAACATCATCAGATGTGCTTCTGCTGATGCCCTGTAAAAGTCTTCAGTAGTCAAGTGGCCAAGCAATGAGACTTATTGCTCTCTCTCTAGCCGGAGTCCACCAGAGAAACTTGTGCTGGAGAAAAGGAGTCGGTATACATTGCAGTTTGGAGAGCTCCCATAACACATTACCTTTTTGAGAGCACTCATAGCAAAGTGTCTTCCAAAGAGGACCTATGACACTGTGCCTGCCAGAGAAGCATGCCAAATGCAAACTTTTACCTGTCATTAAAAAGTTGTTTGTCTCATTGAAAACTCTGTTATTGTGGTTTCTTTAAAGACAAAAAATGTTAATGTATGAGTTTTTTTTCTAAACTATAACTTTACTATTCTGGTTAAACTTCTGTATTGGCATTTTAAAACAAATAAGTTGGCTTTGAGTAGAAGCTTGGGCATTCGGTCTCTAAAACATTCATTATTACTACTCTAGGGTCTAGCATATTAAATGTAAGATGTAAAGAAGAAAAACATAGCAAAAATATCATCGTACACCTCTTTGGCCACCAGCTGCTCACTGCCTCCCATCTAGTCTTTGAGTGGGGGCACATCAAATGTACAGTACATCCTCTTTACTATAGGCCAGGACATATAGAAGGGATAATGCAAATCGTGAAGTCACAGTGCACGTCATGAAGGCACACTTTCGTGACCTTACAACATGCAGTGAGCTCCAAAGCCTAAAAGGCTATAGGTTGAATGTCATGGCTTATAGTGAAGGAAAAAAGATAAGGACCATGCAGCAAGCAACAAGCAGCGGTGTGGCCAAAGAATTGAGCTGTGAACTATGATTTTTTTTTTAAACCATTTACCAGCTTTAATTGGTTGACCAAAATGGTGACCAAGCATTTTTTGTGAATCACAAATTGAATCCCAAAAGTATTTGAATTCACGTGGCAACCGCAAATTTCAGAAAATTCAACTTAAACCCGTTCCTCCAAGGATCGATCCACTTATGTCTATTGGGACCCACACTGATTGTCAGAATGGGGATTTTTTATCCATGTTGGGGCATCTTTCTTCCTTCAGAATGGAGCCTCAGTACATAAGATAACATTGTTTTCACAGGACAACACCTTCAAGTCATTTTCACTCTAAGTGCACATTGTTCATGTATGTTTTGCCCAGAGACATATATCTTTCATGTGCTCTGTAAAGATCTCTAGGGTAAAATTTGTTTATCCAGTTTTTCTATTTCAGTATATGTCAGCACACTGTTACAGATAAGTGGTCCCAGAGATGAAACGTATGATTGCTGCTGAAGCTTGTTCATTATCTCTATCGTTATCCCTAAGATCAAATAATCATGTTATAAACTATGTCTCCAGCCAAGATCTACAGGATGGCTCTTGAGGCTTCTTTAACATAGATGCTATCAAGTAATTATGGCTCGGGCATGTAGTTTTTGTTTAATAATAGATGTGATGCTTCAAGTGTTAGTTCATTCAGCTACCATGCTAGAATGGAAATCTCTCTTAGTCACGAATATATAAATTCTTGGCGTCAGTCACAGTCTCTTCCCGATGTTTCCTTTCTCTGCTTTGTATTTTTCATATCTCTATGGATGTGGCTTATTTTGCGCTGTGGTTTAATTTTATTTTTAAATTGCAGAAAAACTAAAACAATAAACTTCACTGATGGAATAAATTTTCTTAAATAACACAAACATTATATCTACTTATCAAAGCGGTCCTTACTGCTCAAAGCAACCAATCAGAGTGCAGTGTTGTCCTTATTCTTAAGCATAATTATAGATGAACTATGAATTATTGCTATGGGCAACAAAGAGAAAAATTAAATTACGTGCCTGCCCAGATCAGTGGTCTCCTCTTTTAATTTCTGTGTACTAACTTGCCCTTCTGAGGACACAGTATTTAGCATTCTACTGAGCATGTGCTGCAGAACCCTGAGGTCTGTGTACTCTGTAGGGCAAGTTAGTGAGCAGAAGTGAGGATACAACTGATCTGTGCTTGCACATGATTTCCTAGCTGGGGCCTGATGTCAGATATACATCAACTGATAATTAACAGAGAGTGGGCAATGCCAAGAATGTTAATAATCCAAGGAAGCAGAGTTTAATTAGGTGCATTCTCCTACCCACAGCACTTAACACTTCATCTGCATACCTTCAAAAACATGAATTTATCAAGATTCAGCAACAGATTGAAAATATAAAGGTACCAATTACTTAATTTTTCATTGGGCTATATGTACATATGCAGCGCCCCAGAGTCCTGGTCGTTGCAGTACTGACGCTCCGCCACTAAGGGGAGTGATGGTACGTCTGATGGCACTTAAGGAGTTCACCTGACCAGGTATCACAGTCACACACTACATTTCACACTTCAGCCTCCAGGGGGAGCAAAGGGTTCTATGTAATAGGCCACTCCTCACGATCTGGTAAAACTGGGGGTTGGATAGGAAGTTAGAGAGAAGCTGACTGGGTTTGATCCAGGCAACATCCTGTGGCAGAGGGTGTTGCAGGGGAAGATTCAGGGGGGCCCTGTCAGGGGTGGGATCCTGACAGTGACCTAGCGAACAGGACAGATTGTTACGGAGCCGCGCCTTCACCCGTTGCGGCGGGATCTTAAGAAAGGATACGAAGCGAAGTTTATTGTGGAGAAGTGAGAAACGAGAATGCAGCAAAAAGGAGAACAGAACCAGTAGGAGTCGTGCCTTAAGATCGTGGCAACATCCTACTGAGGCGCGTAGCCGGTGGCCGGAATGCCGAGGAAGTATTGGGCTCCAAGCATTACTTCAAACAGCGGCAGGGCAGTTGACTTTAGGTTGGCTGTCTCACCTAAATCACCTGAGCAGACATAGGAGGCAATTGTGGGAGAGGGGCGACTCTAGGGTCCCGGAAGAACTCCAGGCCTACCCGTCATATGGGTGCGTCCTAGCCATATCATCTGGGGGACGGAGAAGAACATCAGAACAGAAACGAGAGTTATGAGAAAGAACATCAGAAACAGACACAACAGTTGTGAGGACTATCCCGTGGTGCTCAGCAGGGAGGTACTACAACACACAGGCGCTAGAAGGTAGGCACTGATTTCCACCTGCAAAGAAAACTCTGGATGTGCCTTTGGACTGGCCGGTCTCAGCCAGCCCTGTTAGCAGTACTCTGGATTGCGGATCCTGAAGCCTTCAGTAAAGAGGTAAAGAGACTGCAACCCTGTGTCCTCGTTATTTATCGCACTTTGCACCACGCATCATCATCACATCTTTCATTGGATGCCCCTTAGCAGGGTCACGGACCGGGTCTAGCCACCGTGACATCCCCAGGACTGAGACTGAGAGGCCCGGTATCGATTACCCCATGGCCCTGCATCTGGGGGCGCTCCAACTTGTCGTCACGAACAGAATCTACTTAAGCCTGAAGAATCAGGTCATGTGTGCCTTGGAACTGTGTCTGAATTGTGCTTGAACCGTGATTTGTTGCAAAGACTGTGTGTTGCTATTGCTACCAAACATTCCCACCAAAACCGCCGCCATTGCAGCGCCACGAGGAGCGCAGAGGAAGAAGAAGGGCGTGCCATGGGAGGAGACTACCAAAGTTGCGCCAAAAGTGGCGACCGCCCCCTCTGATTACTGCTGTAAGATGATGACCTGCCCCGAAGCAGAGAGGAACCACCCCCCCGATTGCATTGGTGGGAACCACGAGAAGAAGGAGTCCCACCTCGGAGAAATGGCAGAGCCAGGTGCATGTGCGCCAAAAGTGGCGACCGCCCCCTCTGATTACTGCTGTAAGATGATGACCTGCCCCGAAGCAGAGAGGAACCGCCCCCCCCGATTGCATTGGTGGGAACCACGAGAAGAAGGAGTCCCACCTCGGAGAAATGGCGGAGCCAGGTGCATGTGCAGCTACCGACCTTGAGACCGCGAAGGTGACCAGCGAGTACCTGAACGACGACAGAGTGATCCCGGATTATCCCCACCGGCCGGAAGCAGGTCCGGACTCACCACAGCTGAAGGACCTGAACTTCTCAGAGCCGTAGGAGGGGGAGCTGAGTCAACCTATCCCGGACATGGAGCCAGCTGATGCGGAGCAATGGAAGTTGGAGTTGTGCCAGGAGGACGCCTTGGAAGAACCGCGGTCCGGGCCGCAGCCGACTCCAGTGTCCTCATCAGTGGAACAGATCGGCATCGGTGGAACCACATCAGGCACAGGTATGGAAAGCGCCCCTGCTCTCCCGACCGATCCTGCTCCCATGACTGCTCCCCGTCCCGACAATGACCGATTCTTCTCCCCTGAGCTGGTAGTGATAACCCCCGACACTATGGAAAAGCTGGTGCCTCCATTACCGACAACTATGGGAGAACCATTAGATGTGAGCTCGGAGAGGGTGATCTTCCAGTGGGATACCCCGAGGATTGGGCCAGACGGGGCCAGGCAGGAGGGCCTCAGCATTGCTGTGCTCACCTGGGAACAGTATAAACAATGCTTAATTCTGCACTGGAAGAACCGAAAAGAGACTGAACAAAGTGACCCACCGAAAGTACAAAACCCAAAGTTGCACGCGGTAAGAAAGACTTGGTAAAACGGGGGACTGTACTAGCCTTTCACCCGAAACGGGGTTGGGGCTCTATACAAGAACCGGGACTGCCGACTGAAATCTTCTTTACCAGCTACAATGTGAAGACCCCGTTCCGCAATAGATGTGACAATCAGCTACTATGCAGAGGGGACCAGGTGACCTACACTCGCCACCAGAGCGCGCAGGGGTGGTGCGCTCGAGAAGTCCAACGATGCGAGCCAGCAGTAGCACCACCTGCTGTCCCGACTATGACTAACCCCGATCTGACCAACTCTACCACTATCACTACGGTGTGCATTATCGCCGCTACTGAACTTGCAACTAGAGCCGACATCTGAATCCAGATGCCGGGTGACCTGACCGCACCTGGAGGACAAACCAATGACACCGACCCCGCATCAGCCGAGAATAAAGAGCCGCAGCCCTACCGGTCAGGAGGCGTCTGCCCCCAGCTGCTGCGGTGTAACCTACTATGAGAATAGACCTCAGAGCCATGAGGATGTAAATAGTTAACTGTTTGTCTTCCTGATGTTTTGCAGCTTTAAACCCGTCCAGGGTTACCCTTAAAGGGATCCCTTCGTTTACCCGGGATCCCTATTGTTTTTTTGCTTTTTGTTTTTGCTTTTGTTCATCTCTGTTTTAAAGACTGCCGAATCATGGACGGTGAATGGTTCACAAACTGTGTTGTAAATAGTTTGCACCTTCTTAAAGGTGCCCCCTACTGGTTTTACAAAAAGGAGAGCTTTTTGAAGAGACTGTTCCTGAATACAGCACAGAAGCTCCTGCCTTAACCGGACTTGCAGGTAGAGAGTCTGCACTACCTCGAAGAGACTTAGTTCCCTCTTAAAGGGAATGTTCACTTGTTGCACTTGAGTATAATGTTGCCTTAAGAACTTGAATGGTAATAATGTTTTACATAGAAGTAGTATGTAGTTAGCTAGATAGTTATAGAGAATGTTTAATGATGTTATTTGAGATTGAGGAAGGGTCAAATTTTAATAAAGTGAACCCATGGGGGTTGGATAGTGAGTCCTCCTGAGAGCCATAGAGGGATGGTTCATTGATCCTGTACTAAGAAAAGAGGCAGTAGGCCTGGGCAGACAGACAGGCAGTCCTGCATATTAGAAATCAGAGAGTAAAAAGAAAAATGATGCACTTAGAAGAGAGAGATAAAGAAAAAGTTAATTTATATTCTAGAGTTTCATAGTAAGCCTTTAGTGGGTTCAGCTTATACGCCCTTAAAGGAAAAGTTAAATTATTGTTCAGAATTTGCACTTAGTAGAATACCCGGCTGGGTAATAGAAGTTATTTATAGTTAGGAAATTAGTATGTTATTTATAATATTTAAACATATTTCTGTTTGTAACGTTCAAGAGTCATCACCTCCCATAAAGGGAAGCACTGTTATATTTACTTGTTTATTGCATTCCAAAAATTTGTATGTCTTTTGCTAACGTGTATTGTTGTTCTTCTTCCCAGTCCGGGAGTACTGGATTTAACCGGGGGGAGTGCAGCGCCCCAGAGTCCTGGTCGTTGCAGTACTGATGCTCCGCCACTAAGGGGAGTGATGGTACGTCTGATGGCACTTAAAGAGTTCACCTGACCAGGTATCACAGTCACACACTACATTTCACACTTCAGCCTCCAGGGGGAGCAAAGGGTTCTATGTAATAGGCCACTCCTCATGATCTGGTAAAACTGGGGGTTGGATAGGAAGTTAGAGAGAAGCTGACTGGGTTTGATCCAGGCAACATCCTGTGGCAGAGGGTGTTGCAGGGGAAGTTTCAGGGGGGTCCCTGTCAGGGGTGGGATCCTGACAGTGACCTAGCGAACAGGACAGATTGTTACGGAGCCGCACCTGCACCCATTGTGGCTGCATCTTAAGAAAGGATACGAAGCGAAGTTTATTGTGGAGAAGTGAGAAACGAGATCGCAGCAAAATGGAGAATAGAACCAGTAGGAGTCATGCCTTAAGATCGTGGCAACATCCTACTGAGGCACGTAGCCGGTGGCCGGAATGCCGAGGAAGTATTGGGCTCCAAGCATTACTTCAGGTTGGCTGTCTCACCTAAATCACCTAAGCAGACATAGGAGGCAATTGTGGGAGAGGGGCGACTCTAGGGTCCCGGAAGAACTCCAGGCCTACCCGTCATACGAGTGCATCCTAGCCATATCATCTGGGGGACGGAGAAGAACATCAGAACAGAAACGAGAGTTGTGAGAAAGAACATCAGAAACAGACACAACAGTTGTGAGGACTATCCCGTGGTGCTCAGCAGGGAGGTACTACAACACACAGGAGCTAGAAGGTAGGCACTGATTTCCACCTGCAAAGGAAACTCTGGATGTGCCTTTGGACCAGCCGGTCTCAGCCAGCCCTGTTAGCAGTACTCTGGATTGCGGATCCTGAAGCCTTCAGTAAAGAGGTAAAGAGACTGCAACCCTGTGTCCTCATTATTTATCGCACTTTGCACCACGCATCATCATCACATCTTTCATTGGATGCTCCTTAGCAGGGTCACGGACCGGGTCTAGCCACCGTGACAACCCCAGGACTGAGACTGAGAGGCCCGGTATCGATTACCCCGCGGCCCTGCGTCTGGGGGCGCTCCACATATAATTGGTTTAGGAAGGTCAAACTTACTAACAGACTCCCTTAACCCTCCATCATGAACAACTCATCTGACAGGCACATCTCTTTTAGTTTCATCCCCCCCACCAGACTGTCATCCCCCATACCTTCCTGACTCTTGAGGCTTTGTGAAACCTGATATCACAGTTGTACTGCAGACTCAGGAGAGCAGATATAACTGTGCTGACTTCTCAGACACATTGTTCCTAAACACATCACACTATATAAGGTTGATATTTTATGTTTTTAGTCATCACAATTGTTAATTTAGCTTGTTTTATGAATGTATAGTGCAATGTTTGTGGATATTTCTTAGAAATAAGTAAGGTTTTCTTACAAATGAAAGTGTGCTTCTCAGGCACATTGTTGCTGAATAGAGATGGGCGAACCCGAAAAGTAAAGTTCGGCGTCCGTGCCGAACACATACTGTTTAAGCAGGACACAAACATGGACTTCACCAGAAAGTCCGTGTTACTGTTGGGGTTCGGCTGCCTGAACACCGGGTGTTTGTCGCGCTGTCATGTGCCTTGCTGAATCTGATTGCTGAGGTTTGCAGCCTCCAGCTGTGAGTTGTGCCTGGCTGGTTAACAAAATACAGGGGAACCCAAAAAATAATTTTTTTACAGCGCAGGAGCGGCTGATTAATACTCCCATCTGCTGCTCCTGCTCTTGCTGTTATTAGTTGCAGCAGGTGTCAGATGATGGGAGTAGTTGTCCAATCAGCTGACACAAGTGACTGGAGGTAAACTGTATACCTCCAATCACAGCTGAGCGCTCCCACTGTCTTTTGACAGCGTGAGAACCGTGACTCTCTGACCGGCAGGGATGATTTCACCGCCGATCAGAAGTGGCCTTTGCCACGCTGTCATGCACATTACAGTGAAGCAAAAACTGGATGTTCAGGCCCCCATTCAAGTGAATGGGGTCTGGGTTCAGGTTCAGATCTGGGTACTGTTCTGGTCCCCGAACGCAAACCTTTTGTAACTATTCGGCCAAACCCGCTGGATTATCTACTGAAGTGGAGAGGAAAATGTATGATTTGTCAAAACCCCTTCATGTTGATGAAATGAAGATGCTGTTAGATGATGATGATAATGCAGACCCCACACTGCATGGGGATTTAGGAGAAGAAAGTGAGATTGATTCTTATGATGATGTGGAAGTATGAGAAATTGATTCTGAAACAGAGCAAGATGGTGAGAGTGATGAGGATGAAGAATACATAGAAACATATTATATGGGAAGAGATTAAAAAAACAAATGGAGCATTAAGCCACCCATGCAAACTAAACGTATAAAACCCTAGAACCTTCTCACTCACCTTCCTGCAGTTAAAGGAACAGCAAGGAATGCTAAAACTGCAGCTGGAAGCTACACAAATCAATATATAGACATTATAATGGACAAGTTCATCTGCAACAGAATCATCAAGCCCACAGATGAAATAGAACTGAGGGCTTGTTTGGGATTGTCATACCTTGCAGGAGCTTATAGGGCAAATCGCCAAAGTTTGGAGAAGCTTTGGGTTATAGATGTGATGGAATAGAAAACATTTTCCTTGCTATGTGTTTAAAAAGATTCAAGATTCTAATTTGTTGCCTTCGGTTTGACGACAGAACTACCCGAGCCCAACGTAAAACATATCACCGTCTTGCTGCGATTCGCGATTTATTCCAAAAATTAGCTGAAAACTGTAAGAAAAGCTATTGCCCTGGGGAGAACGTCACTCTTGACAAAATGCTCCCTGGTTTTCGTGACAGATGTGCATTTCGTCAATACATTCCATCAAAGTCTAGGAAATACGGAGTTAAAATTTATGCACTTGTTGATGCCAGGAAGACCTGCACATACGACCTTGAACTTTATGCAAGAAAACAGCCAAAAGGTCCATAATGTATCAGCAACAAACCCAGTGATGTTGTGAAAAGAATGGCTGAGCCCTTATCCGGATCGGGTCGCAATATAACAGCTAACAATTGGTTTTCAAATTGTGATCTGATTGATTTTGTGAAAATGCAGAATCTTTCATATGTACCGTATTTTTCTGACCATAAGACGCACTTTTTTCCTCCAAATTTGGGAGGAAAGTGTGGGTGCGTCTTATGGTAGGGATGTAACGTGGGGAGGGGGCAGCAGCGAGTGGGATTGCACTGGGAGGCAGGAGGCAGTAAAATGTCCCTGCCGGGCTTCAGGAATCAGCCTGGGGAAACCAAATGGTCCCGATCATTAAAGTGCAGTGAATACTCATTAGCTGCTTTCCCGCCCACCTGTCAGTTGAGCGGTGAGCGGGGGGCAGCACATGAATACTCCTTCACAGGGACACACATGGTTTCCCCAGCACTGGATTTCTGCAGCTGCTGGGGAGATCTGTGTGTCTGGTGGAGGAGGCAGCAGCAGGGGCCAGAGGGGACAAGATCGCTGCATACCTGCCTGCTGGGGCTGTGCTGGATGCTGAGTGCTCCAGCACAAGGACCTGTGTGATGTCATGAAGAGGGCGGGCTGGAGCATCACATGGCAGCACAGAGCCCTCCCTCTTCTGATGTCATCACAGGTCCTGCAGACACCACACTACAATCTGCAAGCTTCCTCCTGTGCTGTGGAGAGGCAAAAAGAGGGAGCGCTCTGTGGTGTCATGGTGTCATGCGATGGGATGCTCCAGCATTTTACCTCACCACAGCATGGCTGGCTGCCACAATTAAAAGGTTAGCCACTACAACACACAATAAAGCACTCTGCCACTTCTGTGGTGCACTATAACTCCCATCATGCCATAGGATCTGCAGGACATGCTGGGAGTTATAGTTCTCCCAATGGGATCTCAAAGCAACACTCCAGTGTTATTTTTCAGTTCTGGAGTAGTGCTTTAAATATAAACCCTGTGCCCCCATCTAATACTCACCCTCCAGCGTCTTCATATAGTACTTTACAGACACCACACTGGTCCCGCAGTGCCATCTTCTACCCGCAGCTTCCAACATAATAACATACTATTATATATAATAGCAACACATATAATAGTATGTTTATGTTATTAAATATTTTACCACCTTTTTTGCTTCAAATATTTTTTTTCCCTATTTTCCACCTCTAAAACCTGGGTGCGTCGTATAGTCTGAAAAATACGGTAGGTACTGTTAGAAAAAATTAAAAAGATTTGCCACCACAGTTTGTAAATGTGAAAGTGAGAAACAGTGCAGCAGTATGTTTGCATTCAATAATTTAAAGGTTTTGGTTTCCTATGTACCGTGCAAAAAGAAAAATGTAATTGTCGTCTCAACGCTTCACGATGATGCCATCGATCCTGAGTCTGAAGCACACAAAAATGGAAATAATTACATTTTATAATCCAATAAAAAGGGTGTTGATACAGCGGATCTGATGTGCTCAACTTTCAGCATCAGCAGAAACTCCAGCCGGTGGACAATGGTCATATTTTTCACTATGTTAAATTTGGGTGGTATAAATTCACAAGTGATTTACCTTGAAAACCAGCTTGAACCACTCCGTAGAAGAGCCTATCTGAAAAAATTGGCTTATGATCTAGTGCTTGGAGAGCTACGCAAGAGAAGCATTAAACTATTGGTATCCCTTCTAGCCTTCAAGTCCAGCTCAAAAGATTCCACCAGGAAGATGATATTCAAAATCCACCACTTTTACCATCTCCCAAAAGCAGATGCACAATCTGCACCATGGAAAGCAGACTCAGAAGGCTTTCTAATTATGAATGTCACAAATGTCATAATGCAATCTGCCTAACACATGCAAAAATGACGTGCAATTCTTGTTCTTTGCTCGGCAAATGTGTTTTTTTCTGGAGAACCTTTAACATCTAATTCTGAATGAATGTGTCTAATACCATTTTAGGCACTTTAAAATTACGCTTTTTCCCCTATATTTAATTTTTAATAATAGTTATGCAGTGAAAACTGGGGCTATTTGGCGTAAGTGCTGTTAGATTATCTTCCTGCTTCTCAATGAAGCAGGAGATATATATTTTTTCTAAACATTGAGATAATTAGGAAGAGCAACTTTTAAGTACGTGGCTGTAATTATGCAAATAGTTTATGAGCAGTTACATGACAACTACTTAAAGAACTTATGCTGTGTAGAGGAGAGGGCCCAAGCTGTATTTTGTCCCAGTTGCAGGAATACCTAGATTCACCACTGAGTTTCAGATTTTATAGGATTTTAGTTAAAACTTTTACACAATTCAGCATACATCTAAAATACATGCATAATTCTTTGGTAAGGGATGAAGGTTAATATATCGTTACCCAGGGTGATTAGCGCGGCCAGACTGGGACTGAAATTGAGCTCTGTCATTGCTTCATCCTCTCCCTACAGCCCACTTCTCTAGACAGGGCCTGTATTACAAATATGACCAAGCTTGAAGTTGGATCAAATAAAGATTTACTGCGAGACCAATATTACTGATATATAACTATAACTATGTATTACTGATATGCAAGATTAAATAATACTGCTACACTATGACAACAGCATGTCACCATATAGTGAAGAATAATGCCAACATACTATACGTTAAGGTGGCTGCCCATCCGAGTACAGTTTCAGCAAGCAACGCATCTAGCCGAATCCTAACATAATGTACACACCTTTATGATTCTGCATCGCTTGCCACTTCCAGTGGCCTTTACATCAGCGCAACTACTTACTTTTCATATTTATGATCACATGATGTGTTACAGAACTGGCAAGCAGATCTGAATCCAAATCCTGAGGATATGTACATTACACACTGCTTGGATTTTGCTAGCTGCAATGCTTGTTGAAAATATTTTCAGGAAGTCCGGTGTAGGCAACCCCTTTGACAAACATGAGTGTACTAGGACCAATATCATCATCAATATTGCAATGCAAGAGACAAGTTCTACTGCCAGACCATAACCAAATATTTTCAGCATATAAAGCAGTGATAATACAATCATATTGATCATTGCACATAACCACTGTATTAGGACAGATTATACCACCATACAGTAACTATATAATGATAATATCAGCTTTACACCAGTGTTCTTCCGACCATACTGTATATGTGTATACTGTACAGATAAATCGAATTATTCACCCAGACCGCTATGACCAGGTTGTTCATCCATGGCTTGATCCTACAAAGTGTAACACAGACAAGTTTGGCTTATTCATTTTCTAGCACCCTCCTCACGTTTTCCCACCTCTACACAAAACATACTGCATAGTGTTATTATCAGTGCGCTAGACACTAATACTGACTCCTCTGTGGCCACAAACTGAAATCATGCTCCCCCTGTTTCCTTATAGTTATATAGCCCCCTGTGCTTTGCTATCATGATGATGTCCTTCTGTGACTCCTCATAATAATGCTCTCCATTGTGCACCCTATAATAATGGCCCCTTTGCCATTTTGTTATAATGTACAATAGATGTATTATAACAATAAAAATGCACATGGCATTATTATTAGTCTAAGGAGGCAAAATGGGGAGGCATTAAAATGAGACACAGCGGGGAACATTATTAGAATAAGCAATGTACTTGTGGGAAATGTAGACTACAGTGGTCACAAAGGCAGCACTAGCCCACTTCACACTGAACAGAGAAACAAAGTTATGGATAATCTGGAACCAGACAAAGCTGTAAGAAATTAGCCAATGAGTAAGAGACAATAAGGGTCAGTTACTTTAGACTCTTACTGCCTATTCTCAATTTTACAAATCTGACATGTTTATGTGCAATGTCTAAGAGCATGTTCCCACTATGGCCATTTCACAGACTGTTAAGGGGAGAATGTATGGCATATGAAGATATACCAGAATCAAACTTATATGGACACTTTGCTTAATATTAGATTCATGTCACTTTAAGGTTTTTCTGTTTCACTGTTATATAAGACTTAATTCTGTTTATTATTCCATCCCAGGATGTGCCAAGATATGCCAATGTCTAGATGGACTTTGTAATTCACCTAGTGTTATCAAGAGTAAATACACCTGTTTGTAGGGAGATCATTCCCAAACTGAAGATCAGTAGAGTGCCTGCATAGACAGATGCCAACCTGGCCTAGAACAGGTCATTAGGGTGATAACAGTACAGAATAAGCAACAAACAATATAATCAATCAAAAGTTACTTGTGATAATTGTGATAATTGTTATGTTAGAAAAATCCATGATGTAATGAAACTGCCCGATTCCTCTTATAAAAGGAGGCATTCTGCTGCTGAATAAAATTAGGCGAGAAGCATTTGACACCTGATCTACTGTGTGTTTGTGTTCTTTCCTCCGTGCACGTATCATCTCTTTCAGAGACCCAATTTGGCAGCAGACAATTAAGACGGGTCGCACCCTAGTGTGACAGAATTAACAGTTGGCGCCCAACGTGGGGCCAGGTCAGGTTCGAACTTTCGTCCTAGCCCCACGTTTCGGACGCCAACTGTCAGACTCGGACATAGTGACCGTTCTGACAGTTGGCGTCCGAAACGTGGGGCTAGGACGAAAGTTCGAACCTGACCAGCCGCAAAGAAGACCTCTAATCTTGGACCGGACCACTCGAGGGTGGAGAAGTGCACCTCCTACTAGGTAAGAAAATCATTCATCTTACCTATAACCCTCCAGTGTTTCCGTGCTGAGATAAAGGTCAGTCGGCTGTCAGACTCGGACATAGTGACCGTTCTGACAAGTCCTAGCACCAAAAACTCACCCTGGTCACGATTTCCTTAATTGTCTGCCTTATCTGTTTTTGCTTTTGTCTCTCTGCTTTGCTGTTTTGTTTGTTTGCATATGTGGTGGTACCTCAGCCAGCCTGGAAAAATATAGGCAGACGTACTAAGCAATTTCACTGTCACTCTGGTTCCGGTCCTGCTCTCAGCTTGACCGATGGTCGCAGAAGTCTGAACTCTCCCAGGGGCAAGTGGGAGTAACGGCTTGGTTATTCTGAGTGATTTTACAACCTCTAAGTGGTTGGTGACTTCTTGCGGATGCCCACCGGAGATCACCTGGCTATGGTGATGATGTTTTGGCTGCAGCATAAGTTCATAGGTTTTATTCTATAAGGGTGGAAGGGTAATTACAATTACCGTATTGATGTGACTGAGTGATTGCTCTCTCCATGTCTACCTAAAGTGTGTTTTGCCCAGGTATAGACTTTTTATCTCTACAAATCAGGCTGGCATATAGATTGGTAAATTGTGAAGTGTTTTGTTGTCAGGGATTCGCAGTATCTGACATCAGTGCAAGTTTAAGCTGTCTTTTGTCTGCTTGTATTGTGCATGGTTTGCTGGCAGGAGGCGTACAAGCATATGGTTAAGGTTTGAATTCATTCTGTATATATATGTTGTGAGATTAGAAAATAGTTAACCGGTTTTGTTTTGCATACTTTAGAATTATAAAGTTAGTTGTTACAATCTGTTCATGTAGGAAGATAATTCCTTGAATGGTAATTGCTTTTACTTGTACAGATATCTCTGGTAGTGTGAGATCCAAAGTCCATGGTTACTCTTTAGTTAATCTTTGACTAACGTCACTGCACTTTTCTGTGAGACGGTCAGGTTTTTCACACCAAACGTATATGTGTTAGAAACAGAGCTCCTTTCTAACACGCATACGTATATAGGTTTTGATGTTTTTGTCATATGGAAAATAGTACTAAATATTGTGAACACCCATTGAAATATGTTAATCTATATTGTCCTGAAGGTTTTGCCTTTGTTTTTTTGGGACTTTTTGTATTTGCATGGTGTATAGGAATTAGGATTACTTGGAATACTATAAAAGGCCGACCCCCAGCACATATTCTGTAAATGTCATGCCCTGACTCTAAACCGTACATCCCGGCTATAGCCAAGAAAACACTGGGTTTGGACCTCTGTCAGAAAGATTTCCTGAGTTAAAAGTGTTCCGACTTAACGTTCACGGGACCATTCTGTGGACCCCTGGAACATTGTTGAGTCAGATAGAGGACAATAATCTCTGGTATCCCAGTAACATACCTTTCAGGTGTCCCCTGAACAACGGGAAACCAGAACATTATATCCAAATTGCAAAACATTTTGCTCTCCTCTGTGGGTTCAGAATGTAGAACTGTTTGTCTCTGTCACACAGACAGATGAGTAGAGAGTAATGTCATGTTGATTCAGAATGTATAAAGTATGTTGATAAGTAGGAACAAATGTATGGTTGTAAAGAATGTACACTGTGAATTGGTAAAAAGATATTGTTGAACTAAACTGAAAGTGATATTGTTGAATTAAAAGCAAGAACTCCGAGAGTAATGAAAATCTATACAAGATAAGACGCCCAGTAAAGTATGGAAACTTGGCACTTTGCCAACTGTCAAAAATTTGCACATAGGTTCTATGTACCAAGTCCATCTAACCCTATAAAGAAAATTTTCTGTTTTTGCTTAGTTAAAAAGTTATTGAAGTTTCAAATTTTTGGCTATGTGCCAGTGGGAAAAAAAAAAAGAAAAAAAAAAATTATTTTCCTTTTAATCCAGCTACTCTCTACACTGAGGTAGTGGATTAAAAAGGGGGAGGAGTACTAGTAAAGCACTGTGTTTTTTGCAAGCTGTATAGCCATTATGGCTCAAGAAACTGCAGATTTCTCACATGTCTCTCGTATACCTCTCATTAATCCAGATGTTGAGCTTTTTGTAGATGGTGCAAGAAGCATCGGAAAGGATGGACAGCTCTACGCTGGGTATGCAGTGGTCACACAACATGAGGTAATAAAAGCAGAACCACTCCCTCCTCACATGTCCACAAAAGAGGTGGAGTTGACGGCACTCATTGAGGCGCTTAGAGGGGCTGAAGGGGAACGATATAACATTAATGTGATGTCAAGATATCTTTTGGGAGTGACCCATGACTTTGGCCCCATATGGAGGGCAAGAGGTTTTCTTACAGCAGCAGGTATTCCTGTCAAACACTGGCACCTCATTAAACAGGTGATGGACTCACTACTGCTCCCCAAAGAGGTTGCCATAGTCAAGGTAAAGGCACACAGAAAGCTCACTACCGACGAGGCATGAGGCACGAACAAGGAGGACCCAGCAGCCAAGGAAGCTGCAAGAGTGATGCGACACGAGACCCCTGGGGCACCTCTACGGACCATGGTAAGCGCTGAGTATAACCAGCTGGCCTTAAGTATCTTGCAGGCTCTTGTCTCGGGGATCCACCGGGAAGGAGTCGAAGGTCTGGTTGCAGAGTGGTACTCGGGACCATGAAGGTTTGTGGAGTGTGGGACAGCGGGTGTGTCTGCCAAGATCTTTGTGCTCTGTGACGACCCAAGTGGCTCACAATGTAATGCACCCGTCGAAGGATACATGTGCCCTGGTAGATGAGAGGGTCACTCCTGGTTTCACAATGATCCCTACTGGATTCAACTTAGGCATGTTCCACGTTGCACGACACAGATAGTATAGGCAATGCACCATAGACACATGCCCAAGCCTCTCTACCCGTTTCAATGACTGCAAACTGACTTCATACAACTATCTCCAGGTAGCAATGTATGTGCTCGTGTGTGTTGATCTCTTCCCAGGGTGACCAGAAGCCTTCCAGATGCCAAAAAGCTACGACAGCAGGGAGGTAATACAAAATGTTATACAACTGAGGTCACAGGAAAATGTTCCCTTCCAGGCAACTTCATAGCCGTGTCCAAAGTCCTGGGAGAGGCTGTTGCTTATGCATGAATAAGTTTTTGATTCTTTTCTAGGAGGTTGGGTAGTAATCCAAGGACACGCCTAAGGATGAACAAGGGAAATTGAAGGCCTTGAACAAAAGACCCTACATACTTAATGCTAGACGGGAAACAGTGGAGCTATAGCATAAGAGTTTTAGTCTTTCCCTTGGGTCTCACATACGCATGTGCACACACACACACACTAGCAGATCCTACTAATATTCACAGCTTAGGATTATACCTTTTATATCTACAGTTGTCTATATGCAGAACAAGTCTATTGTTAAATAAGACATGTGACTAAATTTTTTCTCAAGTTCCATCCATCCCAGATCTTGAGGACCTAGAAGGTGCCTACCAGATCCTGCCTGATGACTGACTCCTCATCACCAAGAGGTTCAACAGATGTACCCTCGAACCTAGAAATTACAGCCCATTCCAAGTCTGGTCTACTACCACAGCAGTCCATGGGTCCACGCTTCCCACTGCAAGGAGATGCCAGATCCAGAGTCCAGTGACGGCTGCCACTTTTCATCCGTCTGACACTTATCCTTCACCTAGCCCAAGGGGTAGCCAGTCACCAAGGGGTAGTCACTCATGAAGAGGGTATAGTGACATTTTGGAGTAATATCTTCACCCCAAGAGTAACATATTAATTTGATCATTGCCTCATAGTAAAATGCCTAGGCCCCATGGCACAGTTTGACATCTGGCTAAACACACAATTCATCTGTGTCACCATTGCTGAAACAGGGGAAGGTTCAAACTGTGACCCTGCAACACAGAGACAAATGGGGAATCAGCCTATCAACCTGCATGACCCTGTCCAAAGCCCCATTTAAAGGCCAGAGGGGCCTTCCAGATTCAATACTCCATATCCCTGCCACTCATTGCCCCAAGGAGGGATGCATAGCCCTGTACCTCACCATTGACAACCCCACAGAGAATGACCAAAAGTTATATGTCCTAGGTTCAGGTACTAAACTTGGGAGGGAGAATGGTGGCAGAAAAAGTAAATTTTGGCTAAGAAGCATAGATACCAGTGGGGGCACACAGGGGGTACCTGATAGATTCAAAGCCAGGAATGAGACAGCAGTTGGGCTTAAACCCATCATTTCCATAAATAAGAACATACAGTGGATAAACTACCTATACTATAATCAACAACGGTTTATAAAATACACTGGGGATGCCATAAAGGCACTTAATGACCCATTAAGTTTGCAATAGCTATTCTATCTGTTTTGAATTATATTAGCCTTAATTCTATGCTGCTTAGCTCCATGCCTTAAAAAAAAATGATGACGAAGACCATGGAAACCACAGTGATGACCATGCATGCTGATTTCGAAGATCCCATAGACGAAAGATGCTGTTGTGAAAAATGCTGCTGTGAGCCCATGAAAGGAATGCCATATCCACACCCCTCGGAATATGCCTACTTGAAGCACACTGATGAGGGAGAGACTAGGATCTGACTTCCTCCTGTGCAAAGTCCGTTAGGAGGGGGTCCATCTACTAGAGATGGACCGTCTCGTGTACACGGTGAAAATTAGTTAGCCAGGTTCCAGCATTTTTTGAGCCAGGTAGGCCAGGAGGACAGATCGATAGGTTCGACGAGATTAGGGTTTTGATTCTGCATATCTCCAAAGGGGGGACTGTTAAGGGGAGAATGTATGGCATATGAAGATATACCAGAATCAAACTTATATGGACGCTTTGCTTAATATTAGATTCATGTCACTTTAAGGTTTTTCTGTTTCACTGTTATATAAGACTTAATTCTGTTTATTATTCCATCCCAGGATGTGCCAAGATATGCCAATGTCTAGATGGACTTTGTAATTCACCTAGTGTTATCAAGAGTAAATACACCTGTTTGTAGGGAGATCATTCCCAAACTGAAGATCAGTAGAGTGCCTGCATAGACAGATGCCAACCTGGCCTAGAACAGGTCATTAGGGTGATAACAGTACAGAATAAGCAACAAACAATATAATCAATCAAAAGTTACTTGTGATAATTGTGATAATTGTTATGTTAGAAAAATCCATAATGTAATGAAACTGCCCGATTCCTCTTATAAAAGGAGGCATACTGCTGCTGAATAAAATTAGGCGAGAAGCATTTGACACCTGATCTACTGTGTGTTTGTGTTCTTTCCTCCGTGCACGTATTATCTCTTTCAGAGACCCAATTTGGCAGCAGACAATTAAGACGGGTCGCACCCTAGTGTGACAGAATTAACAAGACAAAACACTACTATTTACTTACTACAGCGTATATGCTCATTTTGTTCTTTTCCTGTCATTTGATTGTTTCACTTTATGTACTGTATTTTTGGGATAATAAGACGCACTTTTTTCCACCAAATTTTGGGGGAAAATGAGGGTGCATCTTATAATGCGGATATACCTTACCGGAACCGTTGCTGCAGGCCGCAGGCTGGGATGAGGGGGTGTCCAGCAGTGCTGTGGGTGCCTGCCGGTGCTGCAGGGGTGTCCGGTGCTGCTGCGGGTGTCTTTGCTGCTGCGGGAGCTCTGCCGACATTTTGTGAAAGGCCACTGCCTCTGCAATTCCATGGTTTCCTGTGCGGTGGACTCCGGGAAATGGCCGCCGGGGGGTGGCGCATCCGCAGATGGAGATCTCGGCACCAAGATCTCGGGAGATGAGATCTCAGTGCTTAGTAAGTAATTAAAAAAAATGGAGTGGGGTCACTCCTATTTTTTGATAACCAGCCAAGCTAAAGCAGACAGCTGGCGGCTGGTATTCTTGGACTGGGAAGGCCCATGGATATTTTGCCCTCCCCAACCTAAAAAATTGAAGCCCACCACTGCCCCAGAAAAGGCACATCCATTTGATGCATCATTTCTGGCTCTTTGCTCTGCTCTTCCTGCTTGCCCTGGTGCATTGACAAGTGGAATAATATTTTGGTGTTGATGTCAGCTTTGTTATGCCAGCTGACATCAAGCCCAGGGGTTAGTAATGTAGAGGAGTTTATCAGACAATCATACACCTCCAGTACTGGCCCCATAGTGAAAATTAATAAAGAAACTCACAAAAAAGTCCTTTAATTGAACAAAACACTCACTGACAAATGCCTTCTTTTCCCTATTTATTAACCCTTTAGTGACCACCAATACATCTTTTTACTGACCTGCAATATAAGGGACTAGCATCCCATGACAGCTGACAATCCTGTAGCTGTCAGCTGTACACTATAGCTGACAACTTGCTGCATCAGCCACGATCAGTGTTGGCACCGACTATGATGACTTAACCCCTTAAATGCTGCTGTCAATAGTGACTATGGCATCTAGATGGTTAGCAGAGTGTGGGGGCTTCCTCTTTCATCCCATTGGTACCCTGGGTGTTGTGAATTCCGTTCTCGGACTCCCTCCTGTGGTCATGAATGGTACTTTGGTTAGTTCTGCTCTTGGACTCCCTCTGGCGGCTTTGAGTGGAACTGCTGGTCACTGAGGTTGGTTTTGCCAGCTGCCTTCGTTTATTTCTATGCTGGCTTCCCTATTTAACTCCGCTCAGATCGTTACTTCATGCCAGCTGTCAATGTCTCAGTATTGGTTCAGATCTCTCTTGGACTTCTCTGATGATCTGTCTACTCCAGCAGAAGCTAAGTCCCTGCTTGTTCATTTGTTGTTACTGCTTTTGAATTTATTTCTTAGTACTGCTAAATTCTAGTCCAGCTCGCTATCATGATATTTCCTTGCTAGCTGGAAGCTCTGGGGGTGCAGAGTTGCACCTCCACACCGTGAGTCGGTGTGGAGGTCTTTTTGCACACTCTGCGTGGTTTTTGTAGTTTTTTTGTGCTGACCGCATAGTTTCCTTTTCTATCCTCTGACTATTTAGTGAAGACTGGCCTCCTTTTCGAAAACCTGTTTCATTCCTGTGTTTGTGACTTTCCTCTTAACTCACAGTCAATATATGTGGGGGGCTGCCTTTTCCTTTGGGGAATTTCTCTGAGGAAAGGTAAGGCTTCTATTTCTATCTTTAGGGGTAGTTAGCTCTTAGGCTGTGAAGAGGCGTCTAGGGAGAGTTAGGTACGCTCCACGGCTATTTCTAGTGTGTGTTATAGGAGTAGGGTTTGCGGTCAGCAGAGTTCCCAGTTCCCCAGAGCTTGTCCCGACTTCTAGTTTAACCATCAGGTCATTCCGGGTGCTCCTAACCACCAGGTCCATAACAGTACAGCTGGCCAACAAAGTGTTAATGCATCTCAAAAGAGGGATAAGAGAAGTTCTGAACCCATTTTTTTTTCTTTGCAGTGTGTTTTGTCTCTCTTTTCCCCTTAATCTCTGGGTGGTTCAGGACTCAGGTGCAGATATGGATATTCAAGGTCTGTCCTCTTGTGTTGAACAACTTGCTGCAAGGGTGCAAAGCATGCAAGATTATGTAGTTCAGAATCCGATGTTAGAGCCTAGAATTCCAATTCCTGATTTGTTTTCTGGGGATAGATCTAAGTTTCTGAATTTCAAAAATAAGTGTAGACTGTTTCTTGCTTTGAAACCCCGCTCCTCTGGTGACCCCATTCAGCAAGTAAAAATTGTTATTTCTTTGTTACGCGGCAATCCTCAAGACTGGGTATTCTCCCTTGCGCCAGGAGACCCTGCATTGCTTAATGTAGATGCGTTTTTTCTGGCGCTTGGATTGCTTTATGACGAACCTAATTCAGTGGATCAGGCAGAGAAAATCTTGCTGGCCTTGTGTCAGGGTCAGGATGAAGCGGAGGTATATTGTCAGAAGTTTAGAAAATGGTCTGTGCTTACTCAATGGAATGAGTGTGCCCTGGCAGCAATTTTTAGAAAGGGTCTTTCTGAAGCCCTTAAGGATGTTATGGTGGGGTTCCCCACGCCTGCTGGTTTGAATGAATCAATGTCCTTGGCCATTCAAATTGATCGGCGTTTGCGCGAGCGCAAAGCTGTGCATCATTTGGCGGTGTCCTCTGAGCAGAGGACTGGGCTTATGCAATGTGATAGAACTTTGACCAGAACTGAACGGCAAGAACACAGACGTCAGAATGGGCTGTGTTTTTACTGTGGTGACTCCACTCATGCTATCTCTGATTGTCCTAAGCGCACTAAGCGGTTCGCTAGGTCTGTCACCATTGGTACTGTACAGCCTAAATTTCTTTTGTCTGTTACTCTGATTTGCTCTTTGTCGTCCTACTCTGTTATGGCATTTGTGGATTCGGGCGCTGCCCTGAATTGGATGGACTTGGAGTTTGCCAGGCGCTGTGTTTTTTTCTTGGAGCCTTTGCAGTATCCTATTCCATTAAGGGGAATTGATGCTACGCCTTTGGCCAAGAATAAACCTCAGTACTGTATTCAGTTGACCATGTGCATGGCTCCTGCACATCAGGAAGATATTCGCTTTTTGGTGTTGCATAATTTGCATGATGTGGTCGTGTTGGGTTTGCCATGGCTGCAGGTCCATAATCCAGTATTGGATTGGAAATCAATGTCTGTGTCTAGTTGGGGTTGTCAAGGGCTATATGGCGATGTTCCGTTGATGTCAATTTCTTCTTCCACTCCTTCTGAAGTCCCTGAATTTTTGTCAGATTACCGGGATGTATTTGATGAGCCCAAATCCAGTGCCCTACCTCCTCATAGGGATTGTGATTGTGCTATTAATTTGATTCCTGGTAGTAAGTTTCCTAAGGGCCAACTTTTCAATTTATCTGTGCCAGAACACACTGCTATGTTGAGTTATATAAAGGAGTCCTTGGAGAAAGGGCATATTCGCCCGTCTTCGTCACCGTTGGGAGCAGGGTTCTTTTTTGTGGCCAAGAAGGATGGTTCTCTGAGACCCTGTATAGATTACCGCCTTCTCAATAAAATCACGGTCAAATTTCAGTACCCCTTGCCTCTGCTGTCTGATTTGTTCACTCGGATTAAGGGGGCTAGTTGGTTTACCAAGATAGATCTTCGAGGGGCGTATGATCTTGTGCGTATTAAACAGGGTGATGAATGGAAAACAGCATTTAATACGCCCGAGGGCCATTTTGAGTAGCTGGTGATGCCATTTGTGCTTTCTAATGCTCCATCTGTGTTTCAGTCCTTTATGCATGACATCTTCCGAGAGTATCTGGATAGATTCATGATTGTGTATTTGGATGATATTTTGGTCTTTTTGGATGATTGGGAGTCTCATGTGAAGCAGGTCAGAATGGTATTCCAGGTCCTTCGTGCTAATTCCTTGTTTGTGAAGGGGTCTAAATGTCTTTTCGGAGTTCAGAAGGTTTCCTTTTTGGGCTTCATTTTTTCCCCTTCTACTATCGAGATGGATCCTGTTAAAGTTCAGGCCATTTATGATTGGACTCAACCTACATCTGCGAAGAGCCTTCAGAAGTTCCTGGGCTTTGCTAATTTTTACCGTCGCTTCATCGCTAATTTTTCTAGTGTGGTTAAACCTTTGACTGATTTGACAAAGAAAGGTGCTGATGTGGTGAATTGGTCCTCTGTGGCCGTTGAGGCTTTTCAGGAGCTGAAACGTCGTTTTTCTTTGGCCCCTGTGTTGCGTCAGCCAGATGTTTTGCTCCCTTTTCAGGTCGAGGTTGATGCTTCTGAGATTGGAGCAGGGGCTGTTTTGTCTCAAAGAAGTTCTGATGGCTCTGTGATGAAGCCATGTGCTTTCTTTTCTAGAAAGTTTTTGCCTGCTGAGCGTAATTATGATGTTGGCAGTTGGGAGTTGCTGGCTATGAAGTGGGCATTTGAGGAGTGGCGACATTGGCTTGAGGGAGCCAAGCACCGCGTGGTGGTCTTGACGGATCACAAGAATCTGACTTATCTCGAGTCTGCCAAGCGGTTGAATCCTAGACAGGCTCGATGGTCGCTGTTTTTCTCCCATTTCGATTTTGTGGTCTCATACCTTCCGGGTTCTAAGAATGTGAAGGCTGATGCTCTTTCTAGGAGTTTTGTGCCTGATTCTCCGGGAGTCTCTGAGCCGGCTGGTATTTTCAAAGAGGGGGTAATTCTTTCTGCCATCTCCCCTGATTTGTGGCGGGTGCTGCAGGAGTTTCAGGCTGATAGACCTGACCGTTGTCCAGCGGAGAGACTGTTTGTCCCTGATAGATGGACTAGCAGAGTTATTTCTGAGGTTCATTGTTCGGTGTTGGATGGTCATCCTGGGATTTTTGGTACCAGAGATTTGGTGGCTAGGTCCTTTTGGTGGCCTTCCTTGTCATGGGATGTGCGTTCTTTTGTGCAGTCCTGTGGGACTTGTGCTCAGGCTAAGCCCTGCTGTTCTCGTGCCAGTGGGTTGCTTTTGCCCTTGCCGGTCCCGAAAAGGCCCTGGACGCATGTTTCCATGGATTTTATTTCAGATCTTCCTGTCTCTCAAAGGATGTCTGTCATCTGGGTGGTTTGTGATCGCTTTTCTAAGATGGTCCATTTGGTACCCTTGCCTAAATTACCTTCCTCCTCTGATTTGGTTCCATTATTTTTTCAGCATGTGGTTCGTTTGCATGGCATTCCGGAGAACATTGTGTCGGACAGAGGTTCCCAGTTTGTCTCTAGGTTTTGGCGGTCCTTTTGTGCTAAGATGGGCATTGATTTGTCTTTTTCTTCGGCTTTCCATCCTCAGACAAATGGCCAAACCGAACGAACCAATCAGACTTTGGAAACCTATTTGAGATGCTTTGTTTCTGCTGATCAGGATGATTGGGTGACCTTTTTGCCATTGGCTGAGTTCGCCCTTAATAATCGGGCTAGTTCGGCTACTTTGGTTTCGCCTTTTTTTTGCAATTCTGGTTTTCACCCTCGTTTTTCTTCAGGGCAGGTTGAGCCTTCTGACTGTCCTGGTGTAGATTCTGTGGTGGACAGGTTGCAGCAAATTTGGACTCACGTAGTGGACAATC
Source organism: Ranitomeya variabilis (assembly GCF_051348905.1). Taxonomy (NCBI): domain Eukaryota; kingdom Metazoa; phylum Chordata; class Amphibia; order Anura; family Dendrobatidae; genus Ranitomeya; species Ranitomeya variabilis. The sequence continues at coordinate 447,635,870 of NC_135237.1, read as the reverse complement.
TGACGTTGTCCCAGGAGAAGTCTCAGCGTTTCGCTAATCGTTGTCGCTGTGTTGGTCCCTTGTTGTGAATTCCGTTCTCGAACTCCCTCCTGTGGTCATGAATGGTACTTCATGACGGGGTGTTCTGTCCGTGGACTCCCTCTGGTGGCTGTGAGTGGAGCTGCTGGTTCTGAGATTCCATCTCCAGCTGCCCTCGTTTAGGGCTAGGCTGGATTCTCTATTTAACTCCACTCAGATCGTTACTCCATGCCAGCTGTCAATGTTCTAGTACTGGTCAGATCTCTCCTGGATCTTTCTGAGGACCTGTCAAAACCAGAAAAGATAGACTCATATAGTATGCACACCCACAAGGATAAAAGAACATATATATATATATAAATGTATCAAAAAAACACCTTTATTGCATCTCAGGGAACATATTAAAAACATCTAAAACATGACATACATGCAAACACCATACCCCAAAACTACAATGAAAAAACCCCATCAATATGCCAGCAACATCATATAAATAGTCCCTGTACTCCAATATTGAGCATGGGGACGGTCTTAATGCGGTAACCTTTTTCCTGGATAAGAACACACAATCGGACCGGGGACATGATTCTTTCCTCTTGGATCTACTCAGATTCGTACTCCATCACAACTTTTTTTTGTTTGATAGGACGTTTTATTTACAGATAGCAGGAGTGGCAATGGGGGCAAAATGCGCGCCAACCTATGCAAATATTTTTCTAGGTTGGTGGGAGGAGATGTTTGTGTACCCATCCATGGCCTTTAAAAACCAGGTCCGGAATTGGCATCGATATATTGATGACATATTCTTCATTTGGCTGGGTACCAGGGAGGACTGTGTTGAATTCATCAATGGTCTTAATGCCAACTCCCACAACATCTTTCTAACCCATTCTATCTCCAATAGCTCCATCAACTTTTTGGACCCGAGGATATTTGAGAGGGGAGATCACTTGGCGACGGACCTCTTCAGGAAACCGACAGCGACAAATGCCCTCCTAGAGTTTAACAGCTTTCACCCCTGGCATACCAAGGTTGGTGTCCCTACAGGGCAATTTTTACGCATTAGACGTAATTGTACTCTGGAGCAGGATTTCTTAACCCAAGCTCGTGATCTGACGGATCGTTTTAGACAGAGGAACTACCCGAAGCGGGTGGTCTCCACGGCTTTTCAGCGAGCAAAACAACAGGATCAGACTTCCCTCTTGACCTCCACTAGACATCCGCGGCAATCACAAACAAGATTTATTACGGAATTCAACGATAGCTGGGGACAGGTAAGAGCCATCCTGACTAGACATTGGCCCATATTACAAACGGACATTCAAACGACTGAAATAATCAGTAGCAGGCCACTCCTGACTTCCAGAAGAGCCCCTAATTTGAGGCAGCTGTTGACCAAGAGCCATTTCTCCAGGCCCACGGTTAAACTAAACAGGGGTATTGTCCTTAAGGGGTCATTCCCCTGCGGGGAATGTAATGTCTGCCCTTTCATGGCACCCACGCAAGATTCATTTATACATCCAAACAATTCTAGTAGACACGCTCTAAAAACTTACATAAATTGTAAGACTAGGAACGTGATTTATGCTCTTTTGTGCCCCTGCAACAGGGTTTATGTGGGGCAGACATCCCAAGAATTGCGTAAACGATCACAGAAGCATATATCCACCATCCGCCTGGCGGCTACAGATCAAGTAAAAGGTAAAATTCTCACCCCTGTGGCGGCACACTTTCTGTCCATGCACAGGGGTTCCCCCACGAATCTCAAAATTGTGGGGTTACAGAAGATCTGTTGTGGCGAAAGGGGTGGCAATATACATAACCTTCTTTTGCGCGCAGAGTCCAGGTGGATTTTCAAACTCCAGGCAGTCACACCCCTGGGGCTCAACAAAGAGCTTCTTTTCACGGGGTTCCTGGGGTAGATTTTTTAGTGTGATGCTTGATCCGTCTCCTGTTTCTTATTCTGTGCATACTATTTTCTTTAGGGAAGCTGATATCGTATAAAATGGGACCAGGGATATATTGGACGTTGATAAATCCTGAAAAACCACTCTGGGATCTGTGTCGCCTTATGGAATTCTGGAATAGTGGACGCAAAATGGATGGAGTGTGGATGCAGACAGTTACTGAAGAGAATGGAAACACAACATATGTTGACAGAATTATCTCTAACAACTTGGGTTGTTCCTATCTTCACTCTGGATATGGCTATGGCAGACTTCACCCATTACCATGAGAAGGACATATGGCCGAATCAGCTGGATGGAAGATTTCTATAGGAGTGGCCCTCTTTGGACTTGGGTGTTCGGATATGAATTATACCAGACCTTCGGAATTGGGTCATTAGTAGAAGACACTTTAATGCAAATTCACACATGGGTGCATATTTGCATATATTAATATTCTACTTGTGTGCCCTTGTATGGTGTTCTGTTGGTGTATCCACACTCTGTCTAATAACCAGCTTCTCTTTCAGGTTTTACTGGCTGTTCTAAGCATTTATGGGCCCCTTTAATGCGTATCCATGTAGTGCTCCTGTGGGTTATGGACCATTTATTATTATTATTATTTTTATTTATTTATTTTTTTTTTATTTTTTTTTTATTTTTTTATTATTAATAAGTAATTCTGGCTCCACAGGTCTTAAGATGCCGACTTGGTTACCATCATAGGTCTTCCGAAGTATCAGCTGATTCGCCATCTATATGAATAACTTATCAGTATTGATTTCTTTTATTGACCGCTATGTCCTTTTTCTTGTGGCTTTAAAACAGCCCTTCCATTTGGACTTTCACTCTACTCTCTTCCCTACTTCCGGCTACCTCACCATTCAGTGTCCTGCCGGCTTGGGACGGTGCTTGCGCAACGCGACCCTATCTGGAGTCGCGGTGTGCGCATGCGCACTGTACCCGATGGACGCCGCCTTTGTTCCAGCATTATGCTGTCTCCCTCAATGCGGCGTACCTGGCGTTCCCCGCCCCTCTGGCCTCCCCTCCGCACATGATGTGCCACACACAGCGGTACGTAATCTTTTTCATTTGATACGCTATTGAAACTCACCTGTTATGCCCTCAGTCACTTCCCCTGACGAAGCTGCTGCGGCAGCGACACGCGTTGGGCCGTCTTGCACCATACCCCTTATATTTTTTCAGGCCACCATGCTCATCCCCCAAATGGCTGCTCGGGGATCTAATCCTGGCTTGAAGTCTTTTTCCTCCTAGGCTTGCTGCACCTTTACAGCTCTGCCCCACTGTCCCCTGACCACCAACAGGTAGTATACCTCTGGATGGCTCTGCATATCACGGCTTCCACATGCCCATGGTGTATGTATTATCAATATACACACTTATCTTATTGGTGGAATCCTAGGTATGCTGCATGATGCACATGTGTCATATAGGTCAGGACAGTTAGTATTTAGGGGCACCTCATATCAAGAGGCACTGACTCTAGCATAGGGGGTGATTTATTTGCATGTATTTATATGATGTTGCTGGCATATTGATGGGGTTTTTTCATTGTAGTTTTGGGGTATGGTGTTTGCATGTATGTCATGTTTTAGATGTTTTTAATATGTTCCCTGAGATGCAATAAAGGTGTTTTTTTGATACATTTATATATATATGTGTTCTTTTATCCTTGTGGGTGTGCATACTATATGAGTCTATCTTTTCTGGTTTTGACATATTGTTATTCATAGACTCCGTGTTGCACCCCACTACGATTAATCATATATTTGAAATTAGTGCGCCCCTGCTCGTTCTCTCTATTGCTTTCTGAGGACCTGTCTACTTCAGCAGAATCTAAGTTCCTGCGTGTTCATTTGTTACATATGGTTTTCCTTGCTAAGTTCTAGTCCAGCTTGCTATTATGAAACTGCCTGGCTAGCTGGAAGCTCTGGGGGTGCAGAGTGGCACCACCGCACCGTGAGTCGGTGCGGGGGTATTTTTTGCACACGCTGCGTGGTTTTTGTAGCTTTTTGTGTTGACCGCAAAGATCCCTTTTCTATCCTCAATCTGTTTAGTTAGACTGGCCTCTCTTTGCTAAAACCTATTTCTTCTTGTGTTTGTGATTTCCTCTTAACTCACAGTCAATACTTGTGGGGGGCTGCTTTTACCTTTGGGGAAATTTCTCTGAGGCAAGTGAGGCTTTGTTTCCTTTCTTTAGGGGTAGTTAGCTCTTAGGCTGTGAAGAGGCGTCTAGGCAGAGTCAGGCATGCTCCACGGCTATTTCTAGTGTTGATAGGAGTAAGGTTTGCGGTCAGCAGAGTTCCCATTTCCCCAGAGCTCGTCCCGATTCCGTGTTTAACCATCAGGTCATTCCTGGTGCACCTAACCACCAGGTCCATAACAGTCCCCGACTTCGTGTTGGTGATTTGGTTTGGTTGTCTTCTCATTATGTCCCTAGGAGGGTTTCTTCTCCTAAGTTTAAGCCTCGTTTCATTGGTCCTTATAAGATTTCGGAAATTCTCAACCCTGTGTCCTTTCGTTTGGTCCTTCCAGCTTCTTTTGCCATCCATAATGTGTTCCATAGGTTGTTGTTGCGGAGGTATGTGGCGCCTATGGTTCCCTCCGTTGATCCTCCTGCTCCGGTGTTGGTTGAGGGGGAGTTGAAGTATGTGGTGGAAAAAATTTTGGATTCTCATGTTTCGAGACGGAAGCTTCAGTACCTGGTTAAGTGGAAGGGCTATGGTCAGGAGGATAATTCTTGGGTTGTTGCCTCCGATGTCCATGCTGCCGATTTAGTTCGTGCCTTTCATTTGGCTCATCCTGATCGGCCTGGGGGCCCTGGTGAGGGTTCGGTGACCCCTCCTCAAGGGGGGGTACTGTTGTGAATTCCGTTCTCGGACTCCCTCCTGTGGTCATGAATGGTACTTTGGTTAGTTCTGCTCTTGGACTCCCTCTGGTGGCTTTGAGTGGAACTGCTGGTCACTGAGGTTGGCTTTCCCAGCTGCCTTCGTTTATTTCTATGCTGGCTTCCCTATTTAACTCCACTCAGATCGTTACTTCATGCCAGCTGTCAATGTCTCAGTATTGGTTCAGATCTCTCTTGGACTTCTCTGATGATCTGTCTACTCCAGCAGAAGCTAAGTCCCTGCTTGTTCATTTGTTGTTACTGCTTTTGAATTTATTTCTTAGTACTGCTAAATTCTAGTCCAGCTCGCTATCATGATATTTCCTTGCTAGCTGGAAGCTCTGGGGGTGCAGAGTTGCACCTCCACACCGTGAGTCGGTGTGGAGGTCTTTTTGCACACTCTGCATGGTTTTTGTAGTTTTTTTGTGCTGACCGCATAGTTTCCTTTTCTATCCTCTGACTATTTAGTGAAGACTGGCCTCCTTTGCTAAAACCTGTTTCATTCCTGTGTTTGTGACTTTCCTCTTAACTCACAGTCAATATATGTGGGGGGCTGCCTTTTCCTTTGGGGAATTTCTCTGAGGCAAGGTAAGGCTTCTATTTCTATCTTTAGGGGTAGTTAGCTCTTAGGCTGTGAAGAGGCGTCTAGGGAGAGTTAGGTACGCTCCACGGCTATTTCTAGTGTGTGTTATAGGAGTAGGGTTTGCAGTCAGCAGAGTTCCCACTTCCCCAGAGCTTGTCCCGACTTCTAGTTTAACCATCAGGTCATTCCGGGTGCTCCTACACACCAGGTCCATAACACCTGGGATCTTGATTGTGTGGTCCTCATGTTTGCCATGGCAATTTAAGGCCAAACAATGGCCTTAGAGTCTTGCCAGCTTTAGCGGCCTGTTCAAAAGTTTAAAATTTAGGTGTCAAAAATAAACTTTTCCATTCTTGCCATGCCACTTTACATTAATTACTGAAAAACAACTGAAGGGTTCATAAACTATCTGAAAGCAATTTTGAATACGTTTTTTCTTGAAAAAATGAGAAAATGACTTGTACATTTTTAAACTTTCTAAAATGCAAACAAAATAAAACAACATTTTTCAAATGGCGCTGATGTAAAGCAGACATGAGGGAGATGTAATTTATTCATGTTTTCATGGGGTATGACTCTCTGGATTAAAGGAATAATCATTCAAAGGTTGAAAATTTTTTTTTTTTTACATTTTTGTATGATTTCTCTTATTTTTATAAACCAATGAAAAATATATCATTCTAAATTTACCATTAAAATAAAATATGATGTGTTACGAAAAAACAGTCTGAAAATCATTGGAATGTGTTAAAGCATTATAGAGTTATTACCACATAAATTGACACTGGTAAGATTTTAACAATTTGGCCTTGTCACTAAGGGATTAATATAACAATAAAAATAAAGCATCAAAGTAATCCTCACCTGTCTGCCGATAATCCATAATTCTGATGTCCCACGATGAACACCATCTCTGCTACATATGGTTGCATTGCTTAGCAGTGACATCAGTAATGTTACTGCTGAGCAAGACAGCCAGATTACACTGAGCTGAGTGTGAGAACATGGCCTTGTGTGACTGGCAGTAACCTTAATGATGTCACCACCAGTCACACGCAGCTGTGTTCTCACATTCAGCTCAGTCTGATCTGGTTTCCGGACTGAGTGGTAATATTACTGATGTCACCGCTCAATAATGCCACCAGATGTAGCAGAGTTGGGGATCATCATGTGACATCAGCATTATAATTATTATCAGGCAAGGATTTTTTATTTTTATGTTAATAAATGGGAAAAAGAGGGTATTTGTCATGGAGTGTTTTTTTCAATTAAATAACTTTTTTTGTGTGTCTTTATTACTTTTCACTAAAGGGTTAGTGATGGGGGTGTCTGATAGATGACTCTTCATTTCTAAACTCTGGGCTTGATGTCATTGGACTTAAAAGAGCTGACATCAACCCCAAAACCATTACCCCACTTACCAAAGCACCAGGGCAAGCTGGAAGAGCCAAGGCTAATTGCCAGAATTGGTGCATCTAATGGATGCAGTAAAATCAGTAAGGTTACCACCGATAAGAGCTGGTGTGTCTAACGTTGTTACACAGATGGAAGCATGGGAACCACTGGATGTTCAGGCCCCCCATCCAGGTTTAGGATCGAGTTCGGGTACCCGAACCAAACTTTTTATAAAGTTCGACTAAACCTGATGGACCCGAACATCCACAGATCTGAACATCCATAGTGGCAACCATTGTGATGACCCCATAATTGTGATATAATTGCGCTTATGGGATCAAAGACGGAGCCTCTCCCTTTATTAGCTATCTAGATGCCACTGTCAGTATAGACGGCGGCATCTAGGGATTAAATTGCCATGATCAGTGCATGCAAAGATCATTTCTGATGCAGCAGGCTGTTAGCTATAGTAAACAGCTGACAACCACTGCATTCTCACCTGTTGGGGAATGCTATTCTCTAATTTATACTGTTAGTAAAAAAGTTTATTGGCAGCTGTCAAAGGGTTAAAGAAGTTATGAGGCTATGGAGGCGGGGATTGAAAAAAATAATAATTCTGGGCTAACCACTTTAAAACAGTTGCTTAATTGCTATAGATTTTAGTTTACAATTGTAAAAAAATGAACACATAAATGCCAAGAATCCACAGATATTTTGTTTAGTTCTTTATTTCTCATAGCTCAACGACAACATATTCGACAGAAATGAGCAAGAATGAATTCACTGACCTCCCTCTAAATGTCAAAAACATCCAAAATACTACATGTCAGAGGTAAGGCATTAAGAAGAGAATGTGCTAGTGGTTGGAGATTGTTTATATGAAAGCATGCCTTTCATTTTATTTTCAGCAGCCTGCAATTCCCCTTTCCCTGGCTATAGACTGCCCTGTATACTTCTGCCTCAATGGCTTCATTTGGAGCTTCCATCATAGGATCTGTCAGATTTGTTGTGAAAATAGTGCTGCATGCAAAGCTATGTTTCTTGTCAAGATGATGGAAACATCGACACAAGCATGCAAGAGCCAGAGGTGTTCGTATTATTAGATAATGAGAAGACGGTTGTGGCTTCTGTTGTGACCAGAAGCTACAATGTTAGTGAAAACATGTAATAATTCAAGTGTTCCTTCCCATCTGCTTGTTTTCCCCCTATCTCCTTATTAGATCAACAAGGTGCACTTGAATGATTGGCCACGCCATGGTGCACCGACAGCTTGGACTTGGTTTGATCAGTCATTCTGTGCTGACAGATTCCCTTTAAAGAGCTCAAAGGAACTAAAACTATATCATTCCCCCGCCCCTCAGGACCTGCACCAGATATGACCTAATGCCAGCGTGACTAATTTTATCCTTATTAATGGAGATGTCCGGTTTTAAATTCTATGTTACCATAGTCTACAGACAAATAAAATAACAGCTATTACTCACACTACTATAGACGCCTTTCTACCACTGCTCTAGTGTTTGTTGATTGGCTGCAGCGATTATTTGTACTGTTAATATGATGTCACCACTGCAGCCTATCACCATGATTGGCTGCAGTGGTGACATGTGCTTGCTATATGGACCCAAAAATGGTTTTAACAGCTGTGACTGCCATTTAATAAATTTGCAACTGTACAACCACATAAACTTTGAAAGTCAAGAGATTCCTTTAAAAAGATGAATTGTGTTGGTATGGTGTTATATTTCGAAGGACTAAAAAAAAAAGTCAAAAGCATCTAATGTTGTTGTGAAATGTGTTCTTGGAGAATTCCTTTCAGAAAAAAAGTGTTCCTATTCTAGACAGTCTTATTGTGTGAATGCAATGTTTCCAAACTCTACTAATATTAGATTAGATTTTCCGCACACATTTTAAAACTAGGTCTCCAATTATCTCTTACTGTTTTAATTACATAACAGAACATTTGCTTTTGGCATATTCAAGTGGAACTTATTACACATTGGGGAATTGGCAAATACAGATCAACTAAGCATAATTTAACCAGTGTTTGCACAGAAACCAGTGTTCAATGTAGAGTGTGCATGAAAAATGTGTGTAAAACAAAGGCAAACTAGTGGTAGACCATCAAGCATTTCTCCTGGTGCATAAGGACAAAAGGCACATCTTTCTAATATTAAACTAAAATCATTTTGACCAATCAAATCTTTTACAGACAGAATTCATTTTGTTTTATTTTTCCCTATTTCACAGTGAATAAGCTTATTAGTCTTGTTGAATTTGATTATACCTCAAGAATAGCAAAATAACATTTTTAGTCATAGATTTAATATGGTTTTTTTTCAAGACATACAGTCATATGTAAAAGTGTGGGCACCCCTTGTCAAAATGACTGTTATGCTATTGTGAAGAATTTAGCAAGTTGCACATGAAATGATCTCCAAAAGTGCTGAAGTTAAATATGACACATTTCATTTGTATTTTAGGCAAACATATATTTTTTTTTCATCTTTTACATTTTAAAAATTACAAAAATGGAAAATAACCAATGCAAAAGTTTGAGCATCCTGTATGGTTAATACCTAGTAGCATCCCCCTTTGAACGTATCACAGCTTGTAAACACTTTTTGTAGCCAGACTAGAGTCTTTCAATTCCAATTCTTCTTTGAGGGATTTTGATCCATTCCTCCTTGCAAAATTTCTTCAGTTCTGTGAAATTCCTGGGTTGTCTTGCATTTGATGTTCAGATCAGGAGACTGTGAGGGCCATTGTACACCCTTCAGCTTGCACTTTTTTAAACTCACACATCTCCAAGGCTGCCCAAACTATTGAATAAGCCCATTTTCCATTTTTAATTTTTAAAATGTAAAAAATGACTATATATATATACTGAATATATACAGTACAGGCCAAAAGTTTGGACACATCATTCAAAGATTTTTCTGTATTTTCTTGACTATGAAAATTGTACATTCACACTGAAGGCATCAAAACTATGATGAGCTTCAAGAGGTAGTCACCGGAAATGGTCTTCCAACAATCTTAAATGAGGAACTGGTGGCAGAATACCGTATTGTTTTAGTGAGGAACTCTGGCAGTGACGGCTGGGAGGTTTAGATATATATCCCCAGCCTAAACTGGTGATATATATTCCCCCTCATTAGGAGCACCTCACTAACTCGTACCTATAAGGGAAGCCTTTCCGATGACTATTTGCCCTTGGTGCAGTTCCCTGACTGACCTGAGGCAAGTGGTGGCACCAGAGAGCTGACCCCTGCTGGGCCCTTCTCTCCTCTCCCCCGAGGTGAGCGAAGTCAACGCCCCCTTCCCCTGTGAGATCCCTTACAGGATGATATGTGATATGTGTGCAGAGAACACTGCGCAGGGAGAGGATCCATTATTTTCTCTATTTAGGCGTCTTCTTTTATTTTATTTCTGCCTGTGGTAATAATGAGGCCTACAACATCAGACCTTAAGGAACTAGGTCCTAAAAGTAACAACTTAAAGGGGATTTCTTAAGCTATTAAATTGGTTTAATTAGCTAGACAGCATAAAAAGTGTGTTGACTTGACTTGGTGTTTTCCATCTGTTGCCATTCTCCTGAAATAGCAGCTATCTTTTCTAGTGTACAGCTCATTTCCATGGAATTCGGCCTCCAGACCCTGGCTGAGAGTGTGCAGTAGCTACATTCCAGAAAAGGGGTTAGCTCTTAACATTCAACCCAACTCTTTTCAGTCCATTGACATCTATACAGCAGTTTGCTGTTCGCCTCCCTCTCCCCTTCTTCCTCTGTGTCTCAGCTTCTGAAAAGACACAGTGTTAGGGCTAGCGGAATACACCAAATAATTAGAGAGATGGTATAAGGTGCGTTCGCAGCCCGGGGTCCGCCGTGCAGAGATGGAACCTGCTGCTGAGTAATGACGGACTATATGGCGGTACAATGAGGATATACACACGGGTTAGCTTTACCCTGTGTGAAAGAAGCAAACCCTGTGGCGTCCCAGGGCCGGGGTACTGCACAAAGAGCGCAAGCAAGGAGTCACAGAACTCAATCCCAAGACTCTGGATTAGAGTTCGTCTAGACCACTTGTGCTCGACACCGCTACTGGTTGTCAGAGTATAACTAAAATGGTAATTTTATGCACAAGAGTGCAAGCAGTGCCGCACTGGCGGATGCCACTAAACACCCTGACTTGGGTCAGGGAAGCGCTCTAATAGCTCACGGCGCCACACTGGCGGTCACAGCAATAGATGCTGTATCGTGTGTTTAGTACTGATGGCTCTGTCAGGCGCTAGATAGCAAACATCCACCATGCAAACCTTTTATAGGGACAGTGCAACAACACTTTCCAGATGGACCAATAGGAGCCACAACAGGACCTGAGCATGTGACCCCCGACCTCCAATGGGAGGTCGTCCCGTGGGCATGCTCAGTATGTAAAAAGCAGGACTTAGTCCCAGAAAGACCTGCTTGCTGCTAAACATTGCTGGCTACAAGGACAGAGCCTGGAAGGGCAGTAGTAACTAGTTTTCCAGTGTCAGCCTGAGCTGGACGCTGGCACTGACGTCTCTGCTGAGCAGACTCCACTTTGGCTGATGTAGAATGGGAGACCGCATCTGAGATGGTTCAAGATTCCCCCTGTACAGAGGCGGGAACTCAACACCTAACACACAGTTGTTGTAAATCAACAGCTTTCAAAGCAGGTCTAAAAATGGTCTCTGCTCCCCTCTGGCTGATTAAGCTGTATCCTTCCAAAATGCCCTGTTTTCTTCATGTGTAAATATAATGATAACAGCCTTGAACTTTAAAGTTCTACTTATACTAAAATTGTACTATTCACCCTGCCAGTAATAAGGAATATCTCTTTAAATGCCTCCACCAAATGTGACCATAGAATTTGCCTTTTTTCTCACAAATCTATGGGAAAGGAAAGATTTAAGCTAAACTGAAGCCAGTACAAATTGTAAGAATTCAACACATCATTGTTTTTGACATTACCTAATAATAGTCTAAAAATTATATAGAAGATTTTTAAGGTTGTATTACCAATGCGGACAACCACCATTCTACGATAAAACAAATTACATAATAATGCTCCACCAGTCAACACTAACAGAAATGAAATTATTTGTTTTATTTTTCATGGGTGCTTTAGTAGTGGGCAAAATGGGGCACATAAGGGGAGATTTTGTCCTGCTGCTAGAATATTCCATTTTCCAGGTAATTTTTATACAGTTCCACTGTCCCTGTACAGCTTAAAACAGTATGTAGCCTACATTTTTTTCTCATTTAAATTGGTGGCATGAAATATCAGAAATAGTAATTATATTTTTCAGAAAAGCAATAAGCGCTGTGTTAGAAGTCCTTTCTAGCTTCACTTACATTCAATGAAAATTTTAATTTCACGCTTTCTTCAAGAAAAGAGCGCTTCTGGTAAATTAAATTAGTGCTTAGCATAATAAAGAATGTGTGTTGACATTAAAAGAGAAATTGTTAATGGTTCAATTTATTTGAATGCTATATACATGATGGGGAAAAAATAATAAGAACCCTGTAGCTACTGCAAAATAAATAAGGTGTAATGTAAAATAAATTAATCTAAGGTGATTACGCATTGAACTAAAATTGTACATGGAAATCACATAAAAACATGGTTAAAGTCTGTAAGCACCGTTAGTGGACAAATTAATCTGGATATTATTTTTCTTTTTTTTAACAACAGTTAATTAACTGACATTAGTAATATAAATGTAAATTTTGACATTACTTTAGGAATCATGTCAGAATCTACAATGAGATTTTTTAATTTCTTACATGTATACTCTATGTGTCTACAGCAGTATTTTAGCATATTTTGTACTTCATTTACTCTATTTCCAGATCCTGACATTCCTTTCTGTTCCCTCCCTTAACTTGATTTCTTTTGGTGGTTAAATTGATAAGTTAATCATGCAACATTTGATTAATTAATTATATGTATATTTATTTTTATTTTTACACTAGATGTCATTGAAAAAAACACTATTTAGGCCAGAACATTGGAAAATATTTGTTTTGCTTATTCTGGATTCCAAATAAATATATTTGTGCAAGGAGATATAATCTCTGTCTTCTTTGCTGCTGATGTTGCTCTCCTATTTTATTCTCCAGAATCGTGTGTGGTAGATTGGCTCACTCGGCTGAACACGGAGGTAGACACAGGTACACTGTTGCTTTAAGAACTTCCTTTGGTTTATTAAAGGCAGCATAAACCAAGGTGTAGTAAAGCAAATACAGACCTTTGGGCAAAACAAGAAAACATGGTGGCATAAAACAGTTCTTCTCATAGCAGGGTTCCACCCGCTCACCACTAGCAGAACACCCAGGGTTCAGGTTTTAGCATACAACACATGGAGTGTTTCCTCTCTAGGGAAACTGAACACTGCAGCCTTTGGAAGGAAACTACTTAAGCCCCAGACCATGTGACTCCTCCATCATGTGACTGATCACATGACTGTGAGTTCACACAGGTCCTGTCAGGACATGGTGGTGCCAGCTCTGTAGGTGGAGATAAGGTGGACATTCTGTCAGGACTCTGACATTTTTTTACCTTTTGTGCGTTACTGCCCTTTTTCAAGATGGCGTCTTTGGTCTCATGTGCACGGTGTCTCCTACTATAAAACTCCACCCCAGCCTTCAGCCTGTGCTAGAGTATTCTGCCTTGCATCCAGCTCCTGACCTCTGATTACTCCCTGGCTATATACCTGCTCCCGTGAACCTGTGTGGTGATCCTGCTACTCTGCTCTGAGTTTCTGCTGCATACACAAGTTTCCAGTAATCCTCCTTCATCTGCTGTTCGTGTTTACTTCCATCTGCATTTGCTGGTCATGTAAGCTGTTGCTGCTTTGCAATAACCTGAGACTATGATACTATTAATCAGGCCTCCCTGGTTGAGCTAAGATATGATTTGAACTGACTAATAAGCATATCTATCTGTGCCTGGACTAACACAAGGATTTATTCGTGTCAAGTATCCTCAAGAATAACTGTGCTTCATAGACTTTCTGCTTGATTGTATTTTCCTCTGAAGTTTCCTATAGACTGCTAAGCTGCATTTATTATTTGCACCAAGTGTTGTGGACTTGAGTTTCTCTCTGCACCTGTTTCAATCACCGTGTTGTAATATAGACTTTACCACTTATAAAACTGTGTCCTGTAGTTGTCTTGTTCCATGCAAATAGTCTCCTGAGTTATCCCCTGTAATAATTATAGGGGATAACTCAGGAGACTATTTGTGTGGAACAAGACAACTACAGGACACAGTTTTATAAGTGGTAAAGTCTATATTATAACACGGTGATTCAAACAGGTGCAGAGAGAAACTCAAGTCCACAACACTTGGTGCAAATAATAAACGCAGCTTAGCAGTCTATAGGAAACTTCAGAGGAAAATGCAATCAAGCAGAAAGTCTATGAAGCACAGTTATTCTTGAGGATACTTGACACGAATAAATCCTTGTCTTAGTCCAGGCACAGATAGATATGCTTATTAGGCAGTTCAAATCATATCTTAGCTTAACCAGGGAGGCCTGGTTAATAGTCTCAGGTTATTGCAAAGCAGCAACAGCTTACATGACCAGCAAATGCAGATGGAAGTAAACACGAACAGCAGATGAAGGAGGATTACTGGAAACTTGTGTATGCAGCAGGAACTCAGAGCAGAGTAGCAGGATCACACAGGTTCACGGGAGCAGGTATAAATCCAGGGAGTAATCAGAGGTCAGGAGCTGGATGCAAGGCAGAATACTCTAGCACAGACTGAAGGCTGGGGTGGAGTTTTATAGCAGGAGACACAGTGCACAATGGACCAAAGACGCCATCTTGAAAAAGGGCAGTAATGCACAAAAGGTAAAAAAATGTTCAGAGTCCTGACACATTCTCCCACCCGCTCTATGAATGTCCACAAAAAACAGCCTATTTATGCAACTTTGCTTAAGTCTGATCACTAGTGTTGAGCGATACCGTCCGATACTTGAAAGTATCGGTATCGGAAAGTATCGGCCGATACCGGCAAAGTATCGGATCCAATCCGATACCGATACCCGATACCAATACAAGTCAATGGGACTCAGGTATCGGACGGTATCCCTGATGGTTCCCAGGGTCTGAAGGAGAGGAAACTCTCCTTCAGGCCCTGGGAACCATATTAATGTGTAAAAGAAAGAATTAAAATAAAAAATATCGCTATACTCACCTGTCCGACGCAGCCGGGACCTCAGCGAGGGAACCGGCAGCGTTGTTTGTTTAAATTTCGCGCTTTTACTTGGTTACGTGAAGTCCCGGCTTGTGATTGGTCAGGGCGGCCATGTTGCCGGGACGCGGACCAATCACAGCAAGCCGTGACGAAATTACGTCACGGCTTGCTGTGATTGGTCCGCGTCCCGGCAACATGGCCGCCATTAACCAATCACAAGCCGTGACGTCACGGGAGGCTGGACATGCGCGTATTTTGAAAAGCGCGCGTGTCCAGCCTCCAGTGACGTCCCGGCTTATGATTGGTCACGGCGCCATGTTGCCGGGACGCGGACCAATCACAGCAAGCCGTGACGAAATTACGTCACGGCTTGCTGTGATTGGTCCGCGTCCCGGCAACATGGCCGCCATTAACCAATCACAAGCCGTGACGTCACGGGAGGCTGGACACGCGCGCTTTTCAAAATACGCGCGTGTCCAGCCTCCCGTGACGTCCCGGCTTGTGATTGGTTAATGGCGGCCATGTTGCCGGGACGTCACTGGAGGCTGGACACGCGCGCTTTTCAAAATACGCGCATGTCCAGCCTCCCATGACGTCACGGCTTGTGATTGGTTAATGGCGGCCATGTTGCCGGGACGTCACTGGAGGCTGGACACGCGCGCTTTTCAAAATACGCGCATGTCCAGCCTCCCGTGACGTCACGGCTTGTGATTGGTTAATGGCGGCCATGTTGCCGGGACGTCACTGGAGGCTGGACACGCGCGCTTTTCAAAATACGCGCATGTCCAGCCTCCCGTGACGTCACGGCTTGTGATTGGTTAATGGCGGCCATGTTGCCGGGACGCGGACCAATCACAGCAAGCCGTGACGTAATTTCGTCACGGCTTGCTGTGATTGGTCCGCGTCCCGGCAACATGGCCGCCCTGACCAATCACAAGCCGGGACTTCACGTAACCAAGTAAAAGCGCGAAATTTAAACAAACAACGCTGCCGGTTCCCTCGCTGAGGTCCCGGCTGCGTCGGACAGGTGAGTATAGCGATATTTTTTATTTTAATTCTCTTTTTTACACATTAATACATTAATGTTGTTGCGATACCCGATACCCGATACCACAAAAGTATCGGATCTCGGTATCGGAAATTCCGATACAGCAAGTATCGGCCGATACCCGATACTTGCAGTATCGGAATGCTCAACACTACTGATCACACGTTAGGGTGGTAGAGAAAAATACTTTGGCTTTATATCATTGACACCATTAAGTGTATTGTCAAATATCTCACCTCCAGCACTTTACCAGTGATTTGTCACAGGTGTCCTAGAAATTACAGAAAATGCTTTCTCAATGGGATAGGAAGCCACAGCAGTCCGGAAATGTGTGTGACATATTTGAAGAAAAAGATCTTGATGTAGCAGTTAGTCTTTTGAAACAGTTCAAGTTTTTAACATTGCTTCTGTAATTCACTACATATGCCATATTACTAGTTTTATTTACAAGAAGAAATACCACCTCTCATAAAAGGGAACACACAGGCTTTGTCATTAAAATATTGTGGTGCATGACAATTACATTGCAGAGTAAGGTCAAAGGATAAAGGCATATTTATAACAGTCACTTATGGGTTGGTGCCTATGGTGGAAGGATTTAGGAGGTGCACTGAGATGAACAAATTATCTATAACTTTTACAGTGTTGGATTAAATATTGAAGCAAAGCTACAAGTTATTAATGCTTCCTTGAACATGAAATGGCAACAGGTTTTCTCACTACAATGACTAATGTGCTTACAGGGAGATATCTGTCAACCATTGACAGAATTTGTGAAGGAGCCACAAAACAGACCTTCTCCCAAAGACTAGCCCTTTTTGTCTTGTGGGAAACAATATTATTTCAACTAGAGATGGACAAGTTTGAGTAAAATTAAATTATACTAAAATTTTAAAAAACACATCTTGTAGAATAAGAATTTGTTTTTAATTTTCTCCTCACAAATTCAGTAAAATGGTGGCCAGCTGTGGCTTGCTGGATAGTAGAGAGCCAGAAAAAGGTTAAAAACCTTACCTCACCACTTACTTATCCGGTGACTCCTTTTGCTCCCTACCTACTGACTGGTCCTCCACATCTTTGCCAAAGTCACATTTCCAGCCCGCTGTTCATTTTAGGAATGGCCTTCCAGCCAAGAGAAAGCCCTGGATTTCCCTTTCATGCTCTAGAGCCTTGAGTCTGGAAGTCCTGGCCTTGAATGAATACCAGGCCGTGACTTCTGGACACAGACGCTGGAGATCACTGCATATGCATAGTTAACTCCAACGCCTGCTCACAGCCAGAAGCCCCAGCCTAGAGTGGATGGAAATGTGATGTTAGGGAAGTGTGAAGAACCTGACAGTGGGCAGCAAACAGCAGGAGTGGGAATAAGTATTTTTTTATTTTTTACATTTATTGAGCTCTGGGGTCTGGAAAGACTCCAGAGCATAATAATGGACATTAAATTCTCAAAGAGTAACAGGTGAATTTGAATATTGCCTTATCTGCTCATCTCCAATTTCATATACAGTATATATATATATATATATATATATATATATATATATATATATATATATATATAGTTAAAAAAGTTGAAGCAGCACTGCATAATGCAGTTGTAAGGTGCTCTTCAGTGGCCCATATGGCAACGTGTTAGTCCTAAGTGTAGACCTTTCTCAAGCAGTTACAAATATGCATGTGCAGAGTATTTAAGGCAACCAAATTGATGAATCATTCAGCAGGAATATCATTATTTACATCAGTATAGCCTGAGCCAATGCAATAAGGATGTGCTGTAGATCACATTTGCGGAGTGGGTACAGATTAAGGACCTCTGCACCTTTCTGCACAGTTTTGAAATGGCTACTAAGATGCTTAGTTCTGAAGATGTCATGATCAGCATCATTATTCCTCTCATCTACATGCTGGAGAACACTTTGAACAGGTTGCGGTAGGAGGTGGTGGTCTCAGAGGAAGAGGAGTAAGCAGAGGAGTATGCAGAAGAGCTAACAATAATATCTCAAATAATATCTGGCTCATGGTACCAGACAAACTGTTAGTGAAGGTGCAGGAACCAAGGAACAAATGGAGGAGGATGAGGTGATGGATGCGGAACAGTCAGGAGATAAAGAGTATACTGATCCCCTCTCTGTTGTCCCTGGTAGGCAGGAGGTGATGGAGGAAGCAACCTTAAGTGCTACCCCACCAACAACACACCATGGATTTAGACATCATGGAAGCGCCCGACATATGAGCACCTTCTTGCTTCACTATCTACAACATGATGCCCATATTGTTAGGATTAGAAATAGTGCTGACTACTGAGCTGCCACTCTGTTAGATCAACGGTACAATAGTAAATTTTGCCAGATGGTTCCCTCCCTGGAAGAGGACGCGTGAATGCTGGAGTATCAAAACATGCTTGTAGACAATCTTAATTGTGGTCTTCCCCAAGACAGCAATGAGGCACACAGTGTGCATCACAGTTTTAGACTTCCAACCGCGGGAAAGTCAAGTCGTCAAAGCAAAAATATTAGCAGCAGCAGTGTAAGTGGCATAAGCAATCTCTGTAAATCATTTCACACATTTTTTTTAGACCAGTCCGTGCACCAGCAGAACAGAGTACAAGTCTGACACTTCGTGAGCGACTGGAGAGGATGGTGCAGTATCTCGAGCTCAATATCAATGCCATTAAGGGTAATTTGGGCTATTTTTCATTTGGGCCTTCAAAAATGGAAGAGTGACTTGAGCTCACCTTCCACACTTCGGAGGTTTTGTCACCCCAGGCAGACAGCGTTCTCTCAGATGTGTATTCAGTGCTTCTTCTGGTGTCTTGATGGATAAGTGCACCTGGATGTCCCCTGAAAGTGTAGACTGCCTAACTTTCACCAAGATGTACAAGTTATATATCACCAATGAATTTTGCACCCCAGTCAACGTGATGTTGTAGTTTTTAGTGTGATGCATTGAACTTGTGTTATTGCAGTCTGTGACACATTTGTTTTGTCTTCTCTGCCTGCTGTTGCTACTGCTGATTACTTTCACAAACTATTTTTTGAAATATAGAGACTCATAGTTGGGTCTCCATCTGGTGGGTTGCCTGTAGTGGAAGGGTTGTCAGATGCCCATTATACTATTTATACTCTGGTGAAATTGAGACCACTTTAGTGGTGTGTTACAATAATTTTTTGAAATGTTTGTACAGTTGGGTCTCCTTCATCTGTGTTGCCTGTAGCAGTAGGACTCCCAGACCACCAGGCTTGCACTTATTTTCAGTCAACTACTTGTGTTACCATCCTTATATTTTTCTAACATTAGTGGTCTACCAAGGTGATTGTAATAATTATAGGGGATAACTCAGGAGACTCTTTGCGTGGAACAAGACAACTACAGGACACAGTTTTATAAGTGGTAAAGTCTATATTATCGCACGGTGATTCAAACAGGTGCAGAGAGAAACTCAAGTCCACAACACTTGGTGTAAATATTAAACGCAGCTTAGCAGTCTATAGGAAACTTCAGAGGAAAATGCAATCAAGCAGAAAGTCTATGAAGCACAGTTATTCTTAAGGATAATTGACACGAATAAATCCTTGACTTAGTCCAAACACAGATAGATAAGCTTATAAGGCAGTTCAAATCATATCTTAGCTCAACCAGGGAGGCCTGGTTAATAGTCTCAGGTTTTTGCAGAGCAGAAACAGCTTACATGTCCAGCAAATTAGATGGAAGTAAACACGATCAGCAAATGAAGGAGGATTACTGGAAACTGGTGTATGCAGCAGGAACTCAGAGCAGAGTAGCAGGATCACCACACAGGTTAACAGGAGCAGGTATATAGCCAGGGAGTAATCAGAGGTCAGGAGCTGGATGCAATGCAGAATACTCTAGCACAGACTGAAGGCTGGGGTGGAGTTTTATAGCAGGAAGACACAGTGCACATGAGTAGTGTTGAGCGATACCTTCCGATATGCAAAGGTATCGGTATCGGATTGGATCGGCCGATATCCAAAAAATATCGGATATCGCCGATACCGATACCCGATACCAATGCATATCAATGGGACACAAAATATCGGAATGGTTCCCAGGGTCTGAAGGAGAGGAAACTCTCCTTCAGGCCCTGGGATCCATATTCATGTATAAAATAAAGAATAAAAATAAAAAATATTGAGATACTCACACCTCCGACGGCCCCGGCTCTCACCGGTCCAAGCGTCTGCCTCCGTTCCTAAGAATGCAGGGAGTGAAGGACCTTCGATGACGTCGCGGCTTGTGATTGGTCGCGTGACCGCTCATGTGACCGTTCATGTGACCAATCACAAGCCGCGACGTCATCGAAGGTCCTTCACTCCCTGCATTCTTAGGAACGGAGGCACCGCTAACAGCCAGGATCCGCCGAAGGGGTGAGTAGTCTCCTCTCCTCCAGACCCTGGGAACCATACGCACCGCACACTTCCGATTCCGATTTCCGATATCGCAAAAATATCGGAACTCGGTATCGGATACCCGATATTTGCAGTATCGGAATGCTCAACACTACACATGAGACCAAAGACGCCATCTTGGAAAAGGGCAGTAATGCACAAAAGGTAAAAAATGTTCAGAGTCCTGACAGTGATATTTGTGCCACCCGAGTGTGGCTGCACAGAAAAGCATTTTGAGCTGTTGCATGATGTATCAGGGCTCCCGGCACATCAGGCTTATACTAGCCCCTTACCCGCCTCATCATTATTGAAACTTCAATTGAAAGCTGTAAATGCTGGCCCAGACCCTGATATCTGGCCCATGGCTGACTGCTTCTGTGCCATTATCAAATTTCTACTGTGGGTCAATTGATGCCACTTTTCCTTGTTATGTGTCACTAATTTTTGGAAATGTTGGAACTCAAATTTGGGTCCCTTAAATGTGTGTTGCCTGAATATGGCAGGGTTCTCAGAGCTTCAGGCCTACACTTGTCACTCATCCACCTGTTACTGATCAATGCTTAAGCTAGAAAAGCTGGTCCAAGCCCTGTCCCATACATCCATGCTACACAATTAAATTATTTGTACTCTGAGTCAATTTATGCTACTTTTCATGATGTCTGCCCCTAATATGAGCTTTTTGGGAAGCTTTTTGTCCCGCTAAAATGTGAGAGTAACGAGTATAGTGGAAGTCAATGAGAAATCTGAGCATTTATTCGGCAGACCCTACAAGGAGGTCTGAGGGCAGTGAAAATGTTGAAATGGATGGGAAAAGTGTTTAATGGAAGGAGAAGAGCATGGGGTGACCCCTGGAAGCATCTCTGACTCACAGATCACTGTTGAGAACAATGGTGTCACACTGTTACTACACTTTAAGGACTGACAATAAAACATTCAAAAACGACAAAAAATTGCAGATTACAGGAAAAAAAAATGTTAAGTCACATTATTTCCTGTATAATAAATTGGATGTAAGGCAAAATTAATTAATTAAAAAAAACTTTAAAAAAAAAAAAATAATTTAAGCAAACTAAATAATTATTTTCAGTAAACTAAAATTGAAATCTTTTTTAAAAAATTAGAAATTTCAGTGTACTTTATGAAGGAAGCAAGAACAGCCAAAAATTTGAAGGAAAAGGCACAGCATGTCGATCTCTGCAAGGAGAAACAATACTTCTTGGATAACAGTCTGACGGATTGCTACCTTCCAATAGGTGGCACTAGCATTCTAGCGCTCTTCCTCTCTGAAGAGACAATTTGCATAATTAGCATATTACCCAGAGGAGCATTTCAGTTTTAAGTCTCCTCATCTAGGCATGCTTACATGTCGATCTCCGCAAGGACAAACGATATTTCTTGAATAACGGTCTGACGCCTCTCACACAGCCAAACCAGATCTCCGCTTTGCACTGACAAGGGGCAGTACTCCGAAACACAGTGTCTGCAAATTGAGATTCTGGTTTGGCTATTATCCTAAGTCATGTGACAAGGCTCGTTAAAGGGTCAACATTGAATTATAGGATTGCTACCTTCCAATAGGTGGTGCTAGAGTTGTAGCTCTCTTCCTCTCTTAAGAGACAATTTGCATATTTAGCATATTACCCAGAGGAGCATTGCGGCTTTAAGTCTATTCATCTCAGCATGCTTAGCATGTCGATCTCCGCAAGGTGAAACAATACTTCTTGGATAATGGAAAAGGCACAAAGATACATGCTGCATTAGACATAAAGGAAAGCCTCATGCATAGTGTTGAGCGATACCTTCCGATATGCATTGGTATCAGTATCGGATAGTATCGGCCAATACAGGCAAAATATCAGATCTCACCAATACCGATACCCGATACCAATGCATTTCAATGGGACGCAAAGTATCGGAATGGTTCCCAGGGTCTGAAGGAGAGGAAACTCTCCTTCAGGCCCTGGGATCCATATTCATGTGTAAAATAAAGAATTAAAATAAAAAATATGGATATACTCACCTCTCCGGCGGCCCCTGGACTTTACCGATGTAACCGGGAGCCTCCGTTCCTAAGAATGAGCGCGTGAAGGGCCTTCGATGATGTTGCAGCTTCTGATTGGTTGCGTGAGCGCTCATGTGACCGCTCACGCGAGCAATCACAAGTCGCGACGTCATCGCACCAATCACAAGTCGCGACGTCATCGCAGGTCCTTCACGCGCTCATTCTTAGGAACGGAGGCTCCCGGTTACGGCGGTAAGGACCAGGGGCCACCGGAGAGGTGAGTATATCCATATATATATATATCCATATACTCACCTCTCCGGCGGCCTCTGGACCTTACCGCCGTAACCGGGAGCCTCCGTTCCTAAGAATGAGCACGTGAAGGACCTGCGATGATGTCGCGGCTTGTGATTGGTCACGTGAGCGGTCACATGAGCGCTCACGCAACCAATCAGAAGCTGCGACATCATCGAAGGCCCTTCACGCGCTCATTCTTAGGAACGGAGGCTGCCGGTTACAGCGGTAAGATCCAGGGGCCGCCGGAGAGGTGAGTATATCCATATTTTTTATTTTAATTCTTTATTTTACACATGAATATGGTTCCGATACCGATTCCCGATGTCACAAAAGTATCGGAACTCGGTATCGGAATTCCGATACCGCAAGTATCGGCCGATACCTGATACTTGCGGTATCGGAATGCTCAACACTACTCATGCACATTCTGTTCAAATTGGCATGTAGTGGTACTCCTAGACTCATAAAGGCTATGTACAAAGTGAAAAGACTGCCAAAAATTACAAGCAGGGTCAGCTATACACTGCTCAAGGCAACTACTGTAGTACCTCATTCAAATATTGTTAAGGCTACTTTCACACTAGCGTCGTGCACTGCACGTCGCTATGCGTCGTTTGGTTGAAAAAACACATCCTGCAAAAGTGCTTGCAGGATGCGTTTTTTCCCCATTGATTTGCATTAGCGTCGCATTGCGGCGCTTTGCCACACGTCGCAACCGTCATGCGACGGTTGCGCCGTGTTGTGGCGGACCGTCGGCTGCTAAAAACGTTACATGTAACGTTTTTTGCTGCCGACGGACCGCCATTTCCGACCGCGCATGCGCGGCCGGAACTCCACCCCCACCTCCCCGCACCTCACAATGGGGTGACGGATGCGCTGGAAAAATGCATCCGCTGCCCCCGTTGTGTGGCGCATTTACTGCTAGCGTCGGTACGTCGGCTCGACGCACTGCGACGGGCCGAGTACAACGCTAGTGTGAAAGAAGCCTAACAAAGTATAGTTATTGTACTCTCACACTCATAAAATGTCTGAACTATGTGCAAAGCCTTCTAAGAATTACAAGCAGGGACCTCTTTAAACCCTTCAAGGCACCAACTGTAGTATCTCATTCAAATATTATGAATGAAGTGTAGTTGTGGTACTCCCATACTCAAAAGATCTGTTCTAAGTGCAACGCCTGCCAAAAATTATGTTATGACCCCCCTGGCAGCACTAAAAGCCTGCCAAACAAGATGCGAGTGGCAGAGCAGCACAACACCTTCAAGGCATACAGGGACAGCTTATGCCAAGTGTCCAGCTTTGAGACCCAATAGCTGAAGGTTGCAGAGGAATTAGGGAATATGCTGGTTTTGTCATCCAGGTATTGCTTGACCATCAATAAAAACGTTTCCCTCCTTGTCAAAAATACCTGGTCATCAGGACCTGGACGCTGGTAGGGTGTCAGGAAATTGTCCCAGGCCTTTGACAGTGTATTCTTGCTTCTGCTGTGCCTGGTGTGTGCTGCCTCACCTCTCCTCCTTGCTTTGGAAAGTATGCCCCCTGCTGCTAGTGGTGTCTGATGGGAATTTTTTCAACATATTTTCCACAATGGCCTTCTAATATAGGACCACTTTAGTAGACCTCTCCACTTCAGGAAGCAGAGATTCAAGTTTCTCCTTATAGCGTGGATTTAGCAGGGTGAACAACCAGTAACCTTTTTCAGCCAAGATGAATGTACCGCGAGGGTCATGGGAAAGGCAGCAGTACATAAAGTCGGCCATATATGCCCATCTCCATACAGCCAACACTTCCCTTTCCCCATCAAGATGACGACTCTACATGTCCTTCTCCCTTTCTTCCTCCTCAATGTTACCCAATCCGTGCTGAGCAGATGATATGAGGCTAGGCTGGGTAGTATCTCCCTGTCTCATGTGTACCACTATATACACCTGGTCTGCATGCAAAGCTTCATGCTTAATTGTCAGTAGTGACTGTTTAGGTAGGCACAGAAGCTTTATCATTGCGCTGATGATGGCATCATCACCAATCACTATCTTTATGGAGTCTTCGAAGTCTTGAAGAGCTGCACAAATGTCAGACATCCATGTCCACTCATCAGTTGTTATTTGTGGAGGTTGATCAGAATACCGATGGGCATGGTGGAGCTGGTATTCCACAACTGGGCTCTACAGCTCACAAAGCTGTGCCAGCATGTGCAGTGTGGAATTCCAGCATGTGGTCACGTTGCACACAGTTGGTAAACTGGCATGTACATGCGCTGCTGTAGGACTTCCAGATGGACGGCAGCTGTAGCTGACTTGCAGAAATTTGCGCTGACATGGCATACATTGAGCAGAGGCTTTGGCAAATCTGGGAAGGTTTTTAGAAACCACTGAACTATCAAGTTCAGCATGTGGGCCATGCACGGCACATGTGTGAGCTTGTCAAATTTCACAGCCAGCAGGTTACAGCTATCATCACACATGACCATGCATGGTTGGAGGTTCAGCGGTGAGAGTCACAGATCTGTCTGGTCTGTTATTCCTTTCAATAACTCTGATGCAGTGTGCAGTTTGTCTCCTAGACTAAATTGGCTTCATCAGAGCCTGTTGCCACTTTGCTGAAGCCATGCAGCAGAGCTTCCCCCTTCTGGCTGATGTGGATGATGTGTTCTGAGATAAAAAGAGAATAACCTTCGGCACTCAACAAGTCCACAATTATTTTACTCTCAAAAAGGATGAATTTATTAATAGACAGCCGACGTAAAATAGACAGACATCAAAATTCCGACGTTTCGGCATACCATGCCTTTTTCAAGGAAGTCTATAATAGCAGAATAAACAAATAAATCTTACATTATTGCAATACATTGAGTCAAACATGACAAAATCTTGACAAAATATGTGGCTGAATAAATTCGTCCAGAGAAAAGAAATTTATAGTGAATAAAAGAACACCGGAGACCCCATGCAACAGAAGTATCACCGTGAAAAATAATGAAGGAAAAAAGAGTATTGTTTCCAAAAATTTTTTTATTATTTATTGATCCAAACATAGATATCCTATAGAACCAAGAATAAAAAGAAGGGATACATAATAAAAGAAAATCCAAGGACAGAACAAAAGAAAGTGTGTAACCATGAGTAGGGTTGAGCGACTTTTACTTTTTCAGGATCGAGTCGGGTTTCGCGAAACCCGACTTTGTCAAAAGTCGGGCTGGGTGATATCGGCCGATTATTGCGAAAAGTCGGGGATCCGACCGAAACACGAAACCCAATGCAAGTCAATGGAGAATCAAAGTCGGCAGTGAGTGGAGGACAGGAAAACACCAACAGAGCCCATTTTAATGCCAAAAACATCAATTCTTGTTACTTAAGCTTGTCAATCTTAATTTACTTTATAATAATAGTTAGCCATTGAAAATTTGGGGGTCATTTGGCAACAGTTGTGGGGGGAGTAGGGCTGGCTCAAGTTTTTCGTGGGCCAAGGAAACGCGGACTACGTCACGGCGGTGGAGCAGGGAGAGGTAAGTATTTCAACTTTGCAAGTGCTGTGATCCTGAGCAAGCAGGGGGGGCACACTCGTTCGCATTGCCACTGGCACAGGGCCCCTCAAAGTATGGCGTTGTGATTGACGGCAGGGGCGCCTCCCACCGGCAGAGACACTTTTGCGTACTATGAGGGGCCCTGTGCCAGTGACGTCGCCAATGAGTATGCCCCCCCACCTGTTGAAGGAACCTGCACTTTCATCTGCACCTTCCTCTTTGTCCCCATGTAAGGTGGTATAGTATGCGGGAAGGGGAACCTGAGTTTCAGCAGGGTCAGATTCAGGCTGTGTAGAGTGCAAGTGGAATGTAGTGGTCTGTGTCAATGTACCAGCAGACTCATCTAGCAGTGGCTGGGCAATGGGCAGGAATGAGGAGGAAACACAGATATAGGCCCAAAATAAAAAAAAGTAGGCTAAAAGCTGTTAAAAATTGGTAACTGGAGTAAAGAGGCGGCATTGGTTTGTTCAGTGGAGAACAACAATCAGCGGCAGACACCGATAGTAGGCCCAACCAAACAAGTAGGCCAAATGCAGTTTCATATTCTAAATATAGGCCGAAAGCCTGAAGATTGAAGCTCAGCTTTGTGTAGTAGAGGAAAACAAGAGGCAGCAGCAGACAAATTTACTAGGCCCAAACCAAGAACTAGGCCAAATGTAGTTTCATATTGTTGTTACAGGCCGATAGCCTGAAGCTTCAAGCTCAGCTTTGTTTAGTAGAGGAAAACAAGAGGCAGCAGCAGACAATGTTACTAGGCCCAACAAAACAAGTAGGCCAAATGCAGTTTAATATAAAAAATATTTAAACGAAAGCCTGAAGATTGAAGTGCAAGAAAAATAAACCAGGAGAACACCAAGGAGCGGCAGACACCGTTAGTAGGCCCCAACCCAACAAGTAGGCCAAATGCAGTTTAATATTTGAAATAGGGCAACAGTTGAAGTTCAGCTTTGTTCAGTGAAGGAAAAAAAAGAAGCAGCAGCAGACACCGTTATTACGCCCAAATAATAAAGACAGTGGTAGTAGGCGCAAAGTATTAAATGGAGGCCAGGGCCCCTGTATATTTTAACTATCATCTATGATTTCAAATAATTTGTATTGGCAGTGCCATTTAAGGTTTTAGCCGCACAGACTACACAGTGGTGGAGCTGGGAGAGGTAGTATTGCAAGTGGTAGAGCACTGTTCAAGCTGGGGGGGAACACTCTCTCGTGGGTGGCGGAACTGGCACAGGGCCCCTCATATCACAACAGTGTAATATGAGTTGTGGTTCAGTGTCTCCCCCCAAAAAATGAGGAAGTCTGGTGGAAGAGGCCAGCTGATACTGATGGTGCTGGTGGTGCTGCATCTCGTGGTAGTGGCAAAAGCACAGTAGCACCTAAGGCTGGAGGTACCTGCGTCATCGTCTGGCTACACAAGGCCTCGAAGGCTCCCTTACCTGGGAGTAGGAAAACAGCTTTTAAAGCCGGAGAAGCAGGAAAAAGTGTTGTCTTTCCTTGCTGACTCACCCTCTAGCTATTTCGCCTCCTCTTCCCAAAGTTCTAAATGTAAGAGCAGCCAGTCGTCAGTGGATGCTCCCGGTCAGGAAAAAGATGTTTCCTTGTGTCCTTCTCCCAAACCAAAAGTGAAGGATGCATCAGGCGACACAACAGGTTACTCCATGGAGCTCTTTACACATACCGTGCCTGGGTTAGAAAGGGAAATTGTACACTGCCATTTACTAGAAGAATCGGACATGGAGTGCACTGATGCACAGCCACAGCAAGATTGTGATGCTGTTCCATTGACTCTGATCACTACATTGGCCTCGCAGTTTACTGAGCCAGAATGTGACCCTGATGAGACTATGGTGCCCTGTCCCGAACGCTATAGCACCTTACACGGTGACAGTGAGGAAGTTGCACATGACATTGAGGAGGAGGTGATAGATGACCCAGTTGTTGACCCAGATTGGCAGCCATTGGGGGAAGAGGGTGCCGCTGCCACTAGCTCAGAAGCGGAGGAGGATGATCCGCAGCAGCCATCTACATTGCAACAGCTGTCATCTGGCAGACCCGTATCAGGCCAAAAATGTTTGCGAAAAACAAAAACAGTTTTAGGAGAGCGTGGCCATTCGGTGAAAGTAGCACAGCTCACAATGCCTGAAAAGGTTTTCGATAGTAGGAAGAGTAGTGTAGCAATTTTTTAACCAAGATCAGAATGATCAGTCAAAAGTTATCTGTAAGAAATGCTCAAAGACCTTTAGCAGAGAGAAGAATCTTCAAAATTTAAATACAACGTGCATGCTTAGACATTTAACCAGCATGCACTTGCAAGCTTGGACTAACTACCAAACGTCCCGTACCATTGGTGCACCTGCTCGGAATGAAGGTAGTCAGCAATACTACATTGCTTCCCTCACTGTAAGCCTACCGGTTAGGACACCACCAGCAGCAAATGTGGAGGTATCGCCGTAATGCCAAAGCAGTCAGGGAATCACAAGGTTATTGGTAGGAAAGACTGTATGTAGGCCAACAACAAGAATACCATAACAAACTCTCTCTCAATCCGCCATGTCCACCACCACCACCGCTAGTTCCACCATATGCAGCTCTCCATTCCAGCTCACCCTACAAGAGACTCTCATTAGGAAAAGAAAGTACTCATCCTCTCATCCGCATACACGGGATTTGAACGCCCACATTTCTATACTAATCTCATTACAGATGATGCCCTACCATTTGGTTGAAAGCGAAGCTTTCAAAGACCTGATGGCCCACGCAGTACCACGCTATGACCTACCCAGTCGCCACTTCTTTGCGAGAAAAGCCATCCCAGCCCTCCACCAGCATGTCAAAGACCGCATTGTCCATGCCTTGAGGCAATCAGTCAGTGGAAAGGTGCACCTCACAACAGATGCATGGACCAGTAGGCATGGCCGCGGACGTTACGTGTCCATCACGGCGCACTGGGTTAATGTGTAGGATGCAGGGTCCACAGGGGGCAGCCATAGTGGGACAGTTCAGCCTATCCCACAGTCTAAGGAAACAGTTGGCATAAGGCGTTCGCCACTCCTCCTCCTCCTCCAGAAGCGAAAGCTCGTGTACAGAGCATAGTCGCCCTACCACTCCATCCACAGCTGCCAGTGTTGCACACGGGGTGTCCCATTATCAAACAGCTAGTGGTAAGCGTCAGCAGGCTGTGTTTCAAATGAAGTGTTTGGGCGACAACAGACACACCGCGGAAGTACTGGTGGAGTACTTGCAGCAACAAACTCAGTCATGGCTGGGCAGTGTACATCTTGAGGCAGGCAAGGTATTCAGTGATAACGGAAGGAATTTTATGGCTGCCATAGCCCTTTCAGAACTGAAACACATACCTTACCTGGCTCACATCTTTAACCTGGTGGTGCAGGGTTTCCTCAAAAATTATCCAAAGTTACCAGCCCTGCTCCTGAAGGTGCAAAGACTTTGCTCGCACATCTGCCGGATGCCCATACACTCCAGCCGTATGCTGAACCATCAGCGATCACTGAATCTTCCCCAGCACCGCCTAATAATCGATGTTGCAACAAGGTGGAACTCCACACTGCACATGATTCAGAGGCTGTGCAAACAGAGGCGTGCTGTAATTAATTTGTGCGAGGATACACGGGCAGGCACTTGGATGGCAGACATGGAGTTGTCTGGTGTGCAGTGGTCGATGCCATCATAAGCATTAACATCCCACTTATGCGTCTGCTGATGCAAAGTTTGATGCACATTAAGGAGCAGGCGTCTGCAGCCGAGGAGGAGGGAAGCCTTGATGACAGTCTGCCATTGTCTGCTCAGGGAACTGTCCAGGACGAATTGGAGGACGAAGAGGATGAGGAAGAGGATGATGGGGATGAATATGTATCGGAGGAGGATGATTTTCAGGTGGCAATAGAAACTGGTGGCATTGCAAGATCTGGTACAGGTTTATTGCGGGACACTTGTGATGTTGATTTGCAAGAAAGTGGTCCTCAACCCAGCAGAAACAGTAAATTGACACCTGGAACATTGGCCCACATGGCTGAGTATGCCTTGTGTATCCTAAAAAGGGACCGCCGCATTGTTAAAATGATGACTAGTGTTGATCGATACCTTCCGATATGCAAAGGTATCGGTATCGGATTGGATAGGCCGATACCGGCAAAATATCGGATCTCGCCGATACCCGATACCAATGCATATCAATGGGACACAAAATATTGGAATGGTTCCCAGGGTCTGAAGGAGAGGAAACTCTCCTTCAGGCCCTGGGATCCATATTCATGTATAAAATAAAGAATAAAAATAAAAAATATTGATATACTCACCCCTCTGATGGCCCCGGCTCTCACCGGTCCAAGCGTCTGCCTCCATTCGTAAGAATGCAGAGTGAACTAGGATCTTCGATGACGTCGCAGCTTGTAATTGGTCGCGTGACCACTCATGTGATCGCTCACGCGACCAATCACAAGCCGCGTCATTGAAGGTCCTTCACTCCCTGCATTCTTAGGAATGGAGGCACCGCTAATGTCCAGGGTCTGCCGGAGGGGTGAGTATATCAATATTTTTTATTTTTATTATTTATTTTTTATATGAATATGGATCCCAGGGACTGAAGGAGAGTCTCCTCTCCTCCAGACCCTGGGAACCATACGCACCGCACACTTCCGATTCCGATTTCCGATATCGCAAAAATATCAGAACTCGGTATCGGAATTCCGATACAGCAAATATCAGCCGATACCCGATATTTGCAGTATCGGAATGCTCAACACTAATGATGACCGATGACGACAACTGGTTGGCCTGCCTGATGGATACAAGATATAAAGGAAAACTGCAAAATATCATGCCACATGAGAACCTAGGTCAAATATTGGCTACCAAACAAGCAACTCTTGTAGACCGTTTGGTTCAGGCATTCCCAGCACACAGCGGCGGTGATGGTTCTCACACGAGCTGCAGGGGGCAACATGGCAGAGGTGCAAGAGGTGCAGAAATCCGAAGTGGCGTTGGACAGATGGGTTTTATGACAAGGTTGTGGAATGATTTCGCAATGACCGCTGACACGACAGGGACAGCTGCATCGATTCAAAGTGACAGGAGACAGCATTTGTCCAGTATGGTTACAAACTACTTTTCCGCCCTTATCGATGTTCTCCCTCACAGGTCATTCCCCTTTGATTACTGGGCATCTAAACTAGACACCTGGCCTGAATTGCCAGAATATGGATTACAGGACCTCGATTGCCCTGCTGTCAGTGTGCTTTCAGAAAGAGTGTTCAGTGCTGCTGGTTCAATACTGACCGAAAAAAGGACACGTCTGGCTACCAAAAATGTTGATTAGCTAACCTTCATTTAAATTAACCAATCATGGATTTCACATTCTTTTGCCCCACCTTCCCCTGCTGACACGTAGCTTGCCTGAAAGATGACTTGCTTTTGGGGGAGACACTGAACCCCAACTCTGGCCCTGTGGTATAACACAACACTATGAACATGGCAGAAAGTGGCTGCCTGATATATGACACACTAGTAGTACTGCAGAATATAAACTGTGTAAGAAATACTATCTCACTGTTGGGGGGAGACACTGAACCACAGCTCTGGCCCAGTGGTATAACACAACACTATGAACCTGGCAGAAAGTGGCTGCCTGATATATGACACACTAGCAGTACAGCAGAATATAAACTGTGTGAGAAATACTATCTCACTTTTGGGGGGAGACACTGAACCACAACTCTGGCCCAGTGGTGTAACACAACACTATGAACGTGGCAGAAAGTGGCTGTAATTATTATAAAAAAAAAAAAAAATTACTGCAATAACACGCTCCCTAGTCCCTACAATGATCTCAGGACAAGTATGGCAGCAATAAAAAGGACTTCAGAACAAAAAAGTGTGGACAAATAAACAAGACAGGTAACTGTGCAGAAAGGAGCAACAGGATTTTTGCTTTGAAAAGAGCAGTTGGTTTGCACAGCACTGTGCACACAGCTATGCAGCTGCTGCACTAAAATACGACCTCCACTGTCCCTGCACAAAAAGGTGGTGTTGAACAGTGAAAATCACTACAGCACAAGCGGTTTGGGGGTTTATATTTCCTCCCTAACTCTGTCCCTGCTTCTGACTAACTGCAGCAAACTCTCCCTATGCTCAGATCGGCAGAAGTAAGATGGCGGTCGGCGTGCATGCCCCTTTATAGCCCCTGTGACGCCGCAGTCAGCAAGCCAATCACTGCCATGCCCTTGTCTAAGATGGTGGGGACAGAGACCTATGTCATCACGCTGCCCACACTCTGCGTCCTCATTCATTGGATGAAAAATGTCATACGAAACGCGACTTTGGCGCTCTGATCGTGTACCGCATGGCCGATCCCACACTAGGATCGGTTCGGGTTTCATGAAACCCGACTTTGCCTAAAAGTCGTCGATTTCTGAAAATGACCGATCCGTTTCGCTCAACCCTAACCATGAGTGTATAGCCCATATATATTCCCCTAGAAAAGTGCATGCATAAAGTGTCACAAAAGGGATAAAAGAACAAACCATAAACGAAGAAATAAAGGAAGAACCTGAGAAAATAAGTCATATACCTGTATATGGTTAATAATGCACGTAATACGTCACCTGCCAATATGGCATAGGGAAAAGTAGCGTTACTGTAGGGAAACCGAAATAAAATGCAATCAATTCAGCTAATGTCGGTAAGACAGGAATAGTAATATACCGAGGATCATAATGATATAAATAGACTAAGAAAAGGTCCCACAAATATAACAAGTGACAAAGGTCACAGTAAATCTATAGCCATAGTAATACCAACGAATAAGGGCAGGTCCCAGAAAATGTAACAGCGTACTTGCAATAGATGGAGTGCCGGCGTGTGTCCTGTGGGTCAGGGCGAGGTTATATGGGATATGCCATAAATCTGGTATAAATGCTGGGAACTGATGAGATCATATCCGGAATCGCTCATAGGCGCTCGTAAGTGGTACGGAGAAAGCCAAAAATAAAAATAGGCGCATGCGCAGTGAGCCGCAAGAGTCCCGCAATAGGGACATAACAAATATGGCGCTGGAAGGTAGTGAGGGAAACAAAAAAAAAATGTAGCGCATGCATGCTGAGCCGCCTAAGTCTGGCAATGGAAAATATAAAAAAAAGAAAAGAAATAGAGAGAAAAGATCTCTACAACATAGTTAGAACCGAGAAGGAACTACTCTGCCCAGTATAAAACAGGGGAAAACCCCTAGCAAAAGGCTACCATATGGAAAAATATGATCCAAGGCAATATGTAGACAAGTTTATACAGAAGGTGGTGGACAATATAAATAGATAGCAAAAAAATAAACAATAAAAAATAAATCAAAGAAATATATGTAACACAGAGAAACCTATGCCAAGTGAAAAGAATACTAACAACAGGGTGACAGGAAAGTGATATACACCCAGATTACACCTGATAGTAAATATAAAGATCCTATTTGAAAACATATTACACTTCAACGAAATAGTGTATATACTGTAGAATGGGAAAGGATATAACCCAGTAAGAAAACCAACTTTGAGAGGAAAGTTGCTATCACGTCGGCATCTGAAAGAAGGGAATCACAGAGATTTAATCAATATAAAAATACAATCATTAAAACAAAATACATAGATAAGGACACCGCGCTAACTAAATGAGACAGTACATCTGTATAAAATGAACGTCTGGCTAGACAAAATGTGTAACAACCTGAAAAAGACGTGCGGCACACTGGAAATGAAAATGAAAATGAAACTTATGTCCACACTGCAGTGGACAATAATCAAAGCAACAATACCACAGAAAAAACCAATGTAAGTGCCTGGTGAGGGCACAATAAACCATGAAAGTGTGTGTATAATAGAGGAATGCACACTTACTGGATGATGGTGTTGTTGCTGTGTAAAATGCTGGCGGTTATTCAGCAAGGGCTGTCAGCGTTCTCTTAGATATTAGAACAGAGCCACCAGCGGTTCAGGTGTCTGACGGTGAAGTGTCCAAAACAGCAGCGCCGGGCGGCACAAACACCTGAAAGTGTGGGGAGCGTCCTCCCTGGTGAATGTACGCCGCGCGCGCCTGGAACACAGAAGACCGGCACACGTGGGCAGGAAGCAAACCGCTGCAAGGAGCGGTGAGAAGAGGGGGCGTAGTTGCGGTGACGTCACCA
This sequence comes from Ranitomeya variabilis, assembly GCF_051348905.1. Classification (NCBI taxonomy): domain Eukaryota; kingdom Metazoa; phylum Chordata; class Amphibia; order Anura; family Dendrobatidae; genus Ranitomeya; species Ranitomeya variabilis. Next base: position 447,601,331 of record NC_135237.1, on the reverse strand, counting down.
AAAACACCCTATATATTCACCATATATTATTACATTTTATATTTCACATCAGTGCCCGATTTCCCTGATATATAGGGTGTTTCCTGTCCCTGATTTTATTGGTTTTTATTGGTTTTTATTGCTGTTTGTGCATGTTTTACGCTTTTATAATTAATTAATTAAATAAAGTTATTTTTTGTTTTCCATTTAATTAAATAAAGGCCACTTTAGTTAGGGGCATATTCTGTTTTTATTATGCACATTGTATCTAGTAATATCCTACTATTTTCTCTTTATTTAGCTAGTGGCCCAGTTATATTACAGTGTTCCCTATTTCGGCGCTTTTTTGTGGGCATCTGGGGCTTTAAAAAGAGCAAGAGACTGCCGGCACCCTCAACCCTGACGAAGAAGGTCCGGAGACCTTCGAAACGCGTAGGCTATTGTGTACCTGTGCGGCATCCGTCCTTAGCTCCTTGCCTTTTTTGCTTTTTGGTGACGTCACCGCAACTACGCCCCCTCTTCTCACCGCTCCTTGCAGCGGTGTGCTTCCTGCCCACGTGTGCCGGTCTTCTGTGTTCCAGGCGCGCGCGGCGTACATTCACCAGGGAGGACGCTCCCCACACTTTCAGGTGTTTGTGCCGCCCGGCGCTGCTGTTTTGGACACTTCACCGTCAGACACCTGAACCGCTGGTGGCTCTGTTCTAATATCTAAGAGAACGCTGACAGCCCTTGCTGAATAACCGCCAGCATTTTACACAGCAACAACACCATCATCCAGTAAGTGTGCATTCCTCTATTATACACACACTTTCATGGTTTATTGTGCCCTCACCAGGCACTTACATTGGTTTTTTCTGTGGTATTGTTGCTTTGATTATTGTCCACTGCAGTGTGGACATAAGTTTCATTTTCATTTTCATTTCCAGTGTGCCGCACGTCTTTTTCAGGTTGTTACACATTTTGTCTAGCCAGACGTTCATTTTATACAGATGTACTGTTTCATTTAGTTAGCGCGGTGTCCTTATCTATGTATTTTGTTCCCTTTTTCATGACAGAGCCAGCACAGTAGCTGTCTAGGCACCTGCAGCTTTTTAGTTTATCTTTTTGGGAGCGCCGGTGTGTTTATCCTTTTTTGTTGCTACAATCATTAAAACAGAATTACATAAAATATATGAATTATATCAAATGATTGAATTAGACCCAATTTTATATAGCCTCGAATTCCCTATTCATCCCTCATGGATGAAGTGTTTGAAGGGTAAAGAACCAGAATGCCTCTCTTTCCTTTAATCTCTGGATCCTGTTCCCACCACGTCTAGATGAGGAAATACTCTCAAGCACTTGAAATTTCAGTTGGGATATAGAATGTCCCGCTGAAATAAAATGTAATGGAACCGGTAGCATAGTGCGTTTACACCGAATGGTGGACTTTTGTTGGGAGATGCGGTCTCGGACATGCAGGGTAGTTTCCCCGACATATCCGAGACCGCAGGGACATTTAATTAAGTAAATTACATAGGTCGAATCACATATAAAAAACCCTTTGATCGGGAAAAGTTTCCCAGATCTAGGATGGGAAAAAGTATTCCCCTTAGTTACATTTGAACATTGTGGACAATGTAAACAGGGGAATGTGCCTTGTCTTTGTGTGGCCAAGAGGGTTTGTCGTTGTAATGTCTTGGTTGAACCTACAGTATATCTGCTCTTACTAGCATATTTCTGATGTTGTGTGGTCTCTTGTAACATATCAGAGGTGGAATGGAAAACTCTGAAATGGAAGGATACTCTTTACCCAATAGTGGCCAGTGTTCAAGCACACAGTTTTTAAAAAGGTTGGTATAGGGGTGATAGGTAGTGACGAAAGTAATCCTGTTAAGTTTCTCCCTCTGATTACAGGTTGACAGGACAGATGGTCGATACCCACGTTCAGAGAATTTATAGTTCATTTCCTTGATACGCTGTGCTCTCAGATCAGGATTAGTCACTATACGTCTAACACGTTGCACTTGGGACTTAGGTAGTGATTGCTTCACATGAGAAGGATGACAACTAGAATAAAGTAATAGACCATTTCTGTCTGTGGGTTTCGTATAGAGATCAATCTCAAGTGTGCCATCTTCCTTCACTGCCACCAATGTGTCCAAAAAATTCAAGCTATGCTGATCCTTAGAAATAGAGAACGTCAAGTTAGAGACTCGGGAATTCATGTCATGAAAAAATTGTAATAGAGAGATTTCATCACCCTTCCATATCAAAAAGACATCATCAATAAATCTCTTCCAGTATATGCAATATTTCTGAAAGAGACCATAAGTATATACGAAATTCTCCTCGAAAGATGCCATAAAAATATTAGCGTATGGAGGCGCTACATTTGATCCCATTGCGGTCCCAACTTTCTGTATGTAGAACTGGTCGGCAAAAAGAAAAAAAATTCTTTGTTAGGATCAAGTTCAACAATGTCAAACAGAAATCTTTCTGAATAGAGGAAAAGTTGATATACGTGTCAAGGAACCATTGGACGGCCTCAAGGCCTTTATTGTGGTCAATGCTAGTGTACAAAAAATTAACATCCATTGTCACAATAAAACAATCCTTCTGTAGGGTACTCACTGATTTTAGACCCTCAAAAAAATCTGAAGTATCCCTGATAAATGAAGTAACATGTACAAGAAGGGGAGTCAAAATTTTCTCAACTGTTCTGGCCAATGGTGAAAGTATTGAATTAGTAGATGCATCTATTGGTTGCCCCGGAGGATGGGTCTGATGTTTATGAATGTTAGGTAACGCGTAAAATACAGGGACATCCGGGTGTAAGTTTAAGAGAAATTCACTCAATTTGGAATCGATTACATTCTGTTCTCTATATATCTTTACTATTTGTTGAATTTCTTTAAAAATCTCCCCAGTAGGATCCCTGTCTACGGGCAAGTAAGTATTCCTATCATCAAGATGTTGATGAACCATTCACAAATAAAACGAGGTGTCCATGACGACAATCGCTCCCCCCTTGTCCGCCGGTTTGATAGTAATAGAGCTGTTATTTTTAAGGTTATCGAGGGCCCTCTTATCAAGTGTGGTACAATTTCGTTTGATAGGTAGCAAGCCCTGATTGATCTGTGCACATTCCCTCTGTATGTCCTGTGTCACCAATAAGATGTAAGTCTCCACTGGGTGGTAAGATTTAGGGGGATTATAGTTACTGGGTATTGACTAGGGTTGAGCGAAACGGATCGGACAATTTCAAAAGTCGCCAAAATTGTTAACAGGGCATGCCCATTACAAGATGAATCGGACATGGAGTGCACAGATGCACAGCCACAGCTAGATCATTATGCTGTTCCATTGACTCAGATCACAACATTGCCCTTGCAGTGTACTGAGCCAGAATCTGACCCTGATGAGACTATGGTGCCCTGTCCCGAAAGCTATAGTACCGGTTTACACGGTGACACAGAGGAAGGTGCACAGGACATAGAAGAGGAGGTGATAGATGACCCAGTTGTTGACCCCGATTGGCAGCCATTGGGAGAACAGGGTGCCACTGGCAGTAGATCTGAAGCAGAGGAGGATGAGCAGCAGCAGGCATCAACATTGCAACAGCTTTCATCTGGCAGGCCCGCCTCAGGCCCAAAATGTGTGTCAAAAACCACAACAGGTGTAGGACAGCATTGCAATCCGGTGATAGTAGCACGGCGTGCAAAGCCTGAATAGGTATTCCATAGTAGGACGAGTGCAGTGTGGCAATTTTTTAACCAAGAACCAAATGATCAGTCCAAAGTAATATGTAAGAAATGCTCCAAGACCTTTAGCAGAGGGAAGGATCTACAAAGTTTAAATACAATGTGCATGCGTAGACATCTAACCAGCAGGCACTTGGAAGCATGGACTAACTACCAAACTTCCCGTACCATTGATGCACCTCCTCATATTGAAGTTAGTCAGCAACATTGCTTCCCTCACTGGAAGCCCACCAGTTATGGCACCACCAGTAACAAATGTGCAGGTATTGTCGCAAGGCCAAAGCAGTCAGGGAATCACAAGGTTCTTGGTTGGAAACACTGTAGGTAGGCCCACATCAAGAATACCATCACCAAGCCTCTCTCAATCTGCCATGTCCACCCCGCTCGCTAGTTCCACCATATGCAGCTCTCCAGTCCAGCTCTGCCTACAAGAGACTCCTGATAGGAAAAGAAAGTACTCTTCCTCTCATCCGCATACACAGGGTTTGAACGGCTACATTGCTCGACTAATCTCGTTAGAGATGATGCCTTACCGGTTGTTTGAAAGCAAAGCTTTCAAAGCCCTGATGGCCTACGCAGTACCACACTATGACCTACCCAGTTGACACTTCTTTGTGAGAAAAGCCATCCCAGCACTCCACCAACATGTGAAAGAACGCATTGTCCATGCACTGAGGCAATCGGTCAGTAGAAAGGTGCACCTAACAACTGATGCATGGACCAGTAGGCATGGCCAGGGACATTACGTGTCCATCACGGCACACTGGGTTAATGTGGTGGATGCTGGGTCCACAGGGGACAGCCATAGTGGCACAGTTCTGCCTAGCCCACGGTGTAGGAAACAGTAGGCTGTAGGCGTTTGCCCCTCCTCCTCCTCCTCCAGAAGCAAAAGCTCATCCACAGAGCTCAGTCACATGAACACTCCATCCGCAGCTGCCAGATTTGCACCCATGGTGTCCCATTATGGAACAGCTTGTGGTAAGCGTCAGCAGGCTGTGCTGCAAATGAAGTGTTTGGGCGACAACAGACGCACCGCGGAAGTACTGGCCGAGTACTTGCAGCAAGAAACTCAGTCATGGCTGGGCAGTGTACATCTTGAGGCAGGCAAGGTAGTCAGTGATAAAGGAAGGAATTTTATGGCTGCCATAGCCCTTTCCGAAATGAAACACATACCTTGCCTGGCTCACACCTTGAACCTTGTGGTGCAGTGCTTCCTCAAGAATTACCCTGATTTACCAGTCCTGCTCCTGAAGGTGCGCAGACATTGCTCGCACATCCGCCGGTCGTCCGTACACTTCAGCCGTATGCTTAACCATCAGCGATCGCTGAATCTTCCCCAGCACCGCCTAATAATAGACGTTGCAACAAGGTGGAACTCTACACTGCACATGCTTCAAAGGCTTTGCGAGCAGAGGCGTGCTGTCATGTATTTCTGGGAGGATACACATACACGGGCAGGCAGTTGGATGGCAGACATGGAGTTGTCTGGTGTGCAGTGGTTGAAGCTCCAAGACCTCTGTCAAGTCCTTCAGTGTTTTGAGGAATGCACACGGCTGGTCAGTGCAGACGACGCCATCATAAGCATGAGCATCCCACTAATGCGTCTGCTGATGCAAAGTTTAATGCACATCAAGGAGCAGGCGTCTGCGGCCGAGAAGGAGGGAAGCCTTGATAACAGTCAGCCATTGTCTGGTCAGGGAAATCTCCGGGACGAGGTGGCGGATGAAGAGGAGGAGGAGGAAGAGGAGGATGATGGGGCTGAATATTTATGGGAGGAGGATGCTTCTCAGGGGGCAATAGAAACTGGTAGCATTGCAAGGTCAGGTATAGGGTTTTTGCGGGCCACAAGTGAGGTAGATTTTCAAGAAAGTGCTCCGCACAAGCACTGAATTGACACCTGGAACTTTGGCCCACATGGCAGAGTATGCCTTGCGTATCCTAAAACGGGACCCCCGCATTATCAAAATGATGACCGATGACGATTACTGGTTGGCCTGCCTCCTGGATCCACGATACAAAGGCAAATTACAAAATATCATGCCACATGAGAACCTTGAGCAAATATTGGCTACCAAACAAGCAACTCTTGTAGACCGTTTGTTTCAGGCATTCCCGGCACACAGCGGTGCTGATGGTTCTCACACGAGCTGTAGGGGGCAACATGGCAGAGGTGCTAGAGGTGCACAAAGCTGAAGTGGCATTGGACAGAGGGGATTTCTCACCAGATTGTGGAGTGATTTCGCAATGACCGCAGACACGGCAGGTACTGCTGCATCGATTCAAAGTGACAGGAGACAGCATTTGTCCAGTATGGTTACCAACTATTTTTCCGCCATTATCGATGTTCTCCCTCACAGGTCATTCCCCTTTGATTACTGGGTATCTAAACTAGACACCTGGCCCAAATTGGCAGAATATGCATTACAGGAGCTCGCTTGCCCAGCTGCTAGTGTGCTCTCAGAAAGAGTCTTCAGTGCTGCTGGTTCAATACTGACCGAAAAAAGGACACGTCTTGCTCCCCGAAATGTTAATGATCTAACCTTCATTAAAATGAGCCAATCATGGATTTTGAATTATTTTGCCCCACCTTCCCCTGCTGACACGTAGCTTGCCAGAAAAATTTCTTGTTTTTGGCCTCCTCTTACTGACTGCTCCAATTCCACCATTTGCAGGTGCCGAATGTCCACCATAGGCCATTTGTATACCTCCCTAAATGGGCTGATTCCCTCCACAGGGCCGTGGTCACAATGTGGCTCAAGCACCCGTGCAAGTGCCGTTTGCCTGGACAGGTGGGTGTGCCCACTCTTGGGCCACGGCATTGGCACAGGGTCTCTCATAGTACAATGAAGTGTCTCTGACGGTGGTGGTGCACAACCAACGTCAGACACACCGTCGTAATATGAGGGGCCCTGGGCCAGTACCGCCGCCCACGAGAGAGTATTCCCCCCCAGCTCGAACTGTGCTCTACCACTTGCAAAACTTACGTCCCCCTGCCCCACCCCTGTGTAGTCTGTGCTGTTAAATCCTTAAATGGCACAGCCATAACAAATTTGTTGCAATGATAGATTATAGTAAAAATATACATGGGCCAAGGTCTCCATTTAGACCCCTTAGTATTTTGTGCCAACTACCCCTGTCTGCCACTCTGCAGAGGAGCCCACCCCTGTACCTCGCTATGCCACCAGTTTATTTATGACCAATTCCTTGGCTGAAATTTAGCCCACTTTTGTATTTTGGCCTACTAACTGTGTCAGCCACTTCTAACAGTTGACCTCCGCTGAACAAAGCTATGCCACCTCTGTACTCCTGTTACCAAATGTGAACTACATGTAGCCTACTTACTTATTTGTGCCTAGTAACTGTGTCAGCCTCTCATAACAGTTGTCCTCCCACGCTGAAACAAGCGAGGCCGCCTGCTTAGTCCTGCTAGCAGTTTTGAACTGCATTTAGACACCTTTTTGTAGGTTAGGCCTCTGTCTGTCTGTCTTCGCCACACATTACAACTGTCCCCCCCCCGAAAAAAGCTAGGCCACCTGCTTAGTCCTGCTAGCAGTTTAGAACTGCATGTAGACACCTTTTTTTAGGTTAGGCCTCTGTCTGTCTGTCTGTCTTCGCCACACATTTCAAATGTCCCCCCCTGAAACAAGCTAGGCCTCCTGCTTAGTCCTGCTAGCAGTATAGAACTGCATTTAGACACCTTTTTTTAGGTTAGGCCTCTGTCTGTCTGTCTGTCTTCGCCACACATTTCAATTGTCCCCCCCTGAAACAAGCTAGGCCACCTGCTTAGTCCTGCTAGCAGTTTAGAACTGCATTTAGACACCTTTTTTTAGGTTAGGCCTCTGTCTGTCTGTCTCTCTGTCTGTCTTCGCCACACATTACAACTGTCCCCCCCGAAACAAGCTAGGCCACCTGCTTAGTCCTGCTAGCAGTTTTGAACTGCATTTAGACACCTTTTTTAGGTTCGGCCTCTGTCTGCCTGTCTGTCTGTCTTCGCCACACATTTCAACTGTCCCCCCCTGAAACAAGCGAGGCCGCCTGCTTAGTCCTGCTAGCAGTTTTGAACTGCATTTAGACACCATTTTGTAGGTTAGGCCTCTGTCTGTCTGTCTGTCTTCGCCACACATTACAACTGTCCCCCCCCCGAAAAAAGCTAGGCCACCTGCTTAGTCCTGCTAGCAGTATAGAACTGCATTTAGACACCTTTTTTTAGGTTAGGCCTCTGTATGTCTGCCTGTCTGTCTTCGCCACACATTACAACTGTCCCCCCTCCTGAAACAAGCTAGGCCGCCTGCTTAGTCCTGCTAGCAGTTTTGAACTGCATTTAGACACCTTTTTTTAGGTTAGGCCTCTGTCTGTCTGTCTGTCTTCGCCACACATTTCAACTGTCCCCCCCCTGAAACAAGCTAGGCCACCTGCTTAGTCCTACTAGCAGTTTTGAACTGCATTTAGACACCTTTTTTAAGGTTAGGCCTCTGTCTGTCTGTCTGTCTGTCTTCGCCACAATTAACAACTGTCCCCCCCTGAAACAAGCTAGGCCGCCTGCTTAGTCCTGCTAGCAGTTTTGAACTGCATTTAGACACCTTTTTTTTAGGTTAGGCCTCTGTCTGTCTGTCTGTCTGTCTTCGCCACACATTTCAACTGTCCCCCCCTGAAACAAGCTAGGCCACCTGGTTAGTCCTGCTAGCAGTTTTGAACTGCATTTAAACACCTTTTTTTAGGTTAGGCCTCTGCCTGTTTGTCTGTCTTCGCCGCACATTTCAACTGTCCCCCCCTGAAACAAGCTAGGCGACCTGCTTAGTCCTGCTAGCAGTTTAGAACTGCATTTAGACACCTTTTTTAGGTTAGGCCTCTGTCTGTCTGTCTGTCTGTCTTCGCCACACTTAACAACTGTCCCCCCCTGAAACAAGCTAGGCCGCCTGCTTAGTCCTGCTAGCAGTTTTGAATTGCATTTAGACACCTTTTTCTAGGTTAGGCCTCTGTCTGTCTGACTGTCTGTCTTCGCCACACTTAACAACTGTCCCCCCCTGAAAAAAGCTAGGCCGCCTGCTTAGTCCTGCTAGCAGTTTTGAACTGCATTTAAACACCTTTTTTTAGGTTAGGCCTCTGTATGTCTGTTTGTCTGTCTTCACCACACATAACAACTGTCCCCCCCCCCCCTGAAACAAGCTAGGCCACCTGCTTAGTCCTGCTAGCAGTTTAGAACTGCATGTAGACACCTTTTTTAGGTTAGGCCTCTGTCTGTCTGTCTGTCTTCACCACACATTACAACTGTCCCCCCGGAATTAAGCTAGGCCGCCTGCTTAGTCCTGCTAGCAGTTTTGAACTGCATTTAGACACCTTTTTTAGGTTAGGCCTCTGTCTGTCTGTCTGTCTTCGCCACACATTTCAATTGTCCCCCCCTGAAACAAGCTAGGCCACCTGCTTAGTCCTGCTAGCAGTTTAGAACTGCATTTAGACACCTTTTTTTAGGTTAGGCCTCTGTCTGTCTGTCTCTCTGTCTGTCTTCGCCACACATTACAACTGTCCCCCCCTGAAACAAGCTAGGCCACCTGCTTAGTACTGCTAGCAGTTTTGAACTGCATTTAGACACCTTTTTTAGGTTCGGCCTCTGTCTGCCTGTCTGTCTGTCTTCGCCACACATTTCAACTGTCCCCCCCTGAAACAAGCTAGGCCACCTGCTTAGTCCTGCTAGCAGTTTTGAACTGCATTTAGACACCTTTTTTTAGGTTAGGCCTCTGTCTGTCTGCCTGTCTTCGCCACACTTAACAACTGCCCCCCCTGAAACAAGCTAGGCCGCCTGCTTAGTCCTGCTAGCAGTTTTGAACTGCATTTAGACACCTTTTTTTAGGTTAGGCCTCTGTCTGTCTATCTTCGCCAAACATTTCAACTGCTCCCCCCTGAAACAACCTAGGCCGCCTGCTTAGTCCTGCTAGCAGTTTTGAACTGCATTTAGACACCTTTTTTAGATTAGGCCTCTGTCTGTCTGTCTTTGCCACACTTAACAACTGTCCCCCCCCTGAAAAAAGCTAGGCCGCCTGCTTAGTCCTGCTAGCAGTTTTGAACTGCATTTACACACCTTTTTTTAGGTTAGGCCTCTGTCTGTCTGTCTTCGCCACACATTTCAACTGTCCCCCCCGAAACAAGCTAGGCCGCCCGCTTAGTCCTGCTAGCAGTTTTGAACTGCATTTAGACACCTTTTTTTAGGTTAGGCCTCTGTCTGTCTGTCTGTCTTCGCCACACATTTCAAATGTCCCCCCCTGAAACAAGCTAGGCCTCCTGCTTAGTCCTGCTAGCAGTATAGAACTGCATTTAGACACCTTTTTTTAGGTTAGGCCTCTGTATGTCTGCCTGTCTGTCTTCGCCACACATTACAACTGTCCCCCCTCCTGAAACAAGCTAGGCCGCCTGCTTAGTCCTGCTAGCAGTTTTGAACTGCATTTAGACACCTTTTTTTAGGTTAGGCCTCTGTCTGTCTGTCTGTCTTCGCCACACATTTCAACTGTCCCCCCCTGAAACAAGCTAGGCCACCTGCTTAGTCCTACCAGCAGTTTTGAACTGCATTTAGACACCTTTTTTAAGGTTAGGCCTCTGTCTGTCTGTCTGTCTGTCTTCGCCACAATTAACAACTGTCCCCCCCTGAAACAAGCTAGGCCGCCTGCTTAGTCCTGCTAGCAGTTTTGAACTGCATTTAGACACCTTTTTTTTAGGTTAGGCCTCTGCCTGTTTGTCTGTCTTCGCCGCACATTTCAACTGTCCCCCCCTGAAACAAGCTAGGCGACCTGCTTAGTCCTGCTAGCAGTTTAGAACTGCATTTAGACACCTTTTTTAGGTTAGGCCTCTGTCTGTCTGTCTGTCTGTCTTCGCCACACTTATCAACTGTCCCCCCTGAAACAAGCTAGGCCGCCTGCTTAGTCCTGCTAGCAGTTTTGAATTGCATTTAGACACCTTTTTCTAGGTTAGGCCTCTGTCTGTCTGACTGTCTGTCTTCGCCACACTTAACAACTGTCCCCCCCTGAAAAAAGCTAGTCCGCCTGCTTAGTCCTGCTAGCAGTTTTGAACTGCATTTAAACACCTTTTTTTAGGTTAGGCCTCTGTCTGTCTGTTTGTCTGTCTTCACCACACATAACAACTGTCCCCCCCCCCTGAAACAAGCTAGGCCACCTGCTTAGTCCTGCTAGCAGTTTAGAACTGCATGTAGACACCTTTTTTAGGTTAGGCCTCTGTCTGTCTGTCTGTCTTCACCACACATTACAACTGTCCCCCCGGAAATAAGCTAGGCCGCCTGCTTAGTCCTGCTAGCAGTTTTGAACTGCATTTAGACACCTTTTTTTAGGTTAGGCCTCTGTCTGTCTGTCTGTCTTCGCCACACATTTCAATTGTCCCCCCCCTGAAACAAGCTAGGCCACCTGCTTAGTCCTGCTAGCAGTTTAGAACTGCATTTAGACACCTTTTTTTAGGTTAGGCCTCTGTCTGTCTGTCTCTCTGTCTGTCTTCACCACACATTACAACTGTCCCCACCTGAAACAAGCTAGGCCACCTGCTTAGTCCTGCTAGCAGTTTTGAACTGCATTTAGACACCTTTTTTTAGGTTAGGCCTCTGTCTGTCTGCCTGTCTTCGCCACACTTAACAACTGCCCCCCCTGAAACAAGCTAGGCCACCTGCTTAGTCCTGCTAGCAGTTTTGAACTGCATTTAGACACCTTTTTTTAGGTTAGGCCTCTGTCTGTCTATCTTTGCCAAACATTTCAACTGCTCCCCCCTGAAACAACCTAGGCCACCTGCTTAGTCCTGCTAGCAGTTTTGAACTGCATTTAGACACCTTTTTTAGATTAGGCCTCTGTCTGTCTGTCTTTGCCACACTTAACAACTGTCCCCCCCCTGAAAAAAGCTAGGCCGCCTGCTTAGTCCTGCTAGCAGATTTGAACTGCATTTACACACCTTTTTTTAGGTTAGGCCTCTGTCTGTCTGTTTGTCTGTCTTCGCCAGACATTACAACTGTCCCCCCCCCTGAAACAAGCTAGGCCACCTGCTTAGTCCTGCTTGCAGTTTAGAACTGCATGTAGACACCTTTTTTTAGGTTAGGCCTCTATCTGTCTGTCTGTCTGTCTTCGCCACACATTACAACTGTCCCCCCCCCCCCGAAACAAGCTAGGCCGCCTGCTTAGTCCTGCTAGCAGTTTTGAACTGCATTTAGACACCTTTTTTTAGGTTAGGCCTCTGTCTGTCTGTCTTCGCCACACATTACAACCGTCCCCCCCTGAAACAAGCTAGGCCGCCTGTGTACTCCTCTTACCAATCTAGAACAGCATTTAGCCGACTTATTTATTTTGCCCTCGTAACTGTGTCACACTCTCACAACAGTTGTCCTCCACCGAAGAACCCAGCAAGGCCGCCTGTGTATTCCTCTTACCAATTGTGAACTGTATATAGCCTTCTTTTTTATTTTACACCTACTCAGTGTGTCAGAGCCACTAATTACACTTGTCCTCCTCCGCTGAACCACACCATGCCAACTGTGTACTCCTATTACAAATTTTGAACTGCAATTAGCCACCTTTTTTAATTGTAGGCCTACTCTGTCTGTCTGAGCCGCTTATTACAGTTGTCCTCCGCTGAACAAAGCTATGCTGCCTGTGTTGTTGTGAAATTGGATTTTGGGCTCCCCCGGTGGCCACTGGTGGAATTGAACTGGTGTGCATCATCCTCTCTGTTCACCTGCTTCCATCAGGATGTGGGAGTCGCTATTTAGCCTTGCTCCTCTGTCACTTCCATGCCGGTCAACATTGTAATCAGAAGCCTTTCTGTGCATGTTCCTGCTGCTAGACAACTCCCAGCTAAGTTGGACTTTAGTCCTTGTTTGTTTTTGCATTTTGTTCCAGTTCACAGCTGTAGTTTCGTTTCTGTGTCTGGAAAGCTCTTGTGATCTGAAATTGCCACTCTGATGTTATGAGTTAATACTAGAGTCTTAAAGTAATTTCAGGATGGTGTTTTGATAGGGTTTTCAGCTGACCATGAAAGTGTCCTTTCTGTCTTCCTGCTATCTAGTAAGCGGACCTCAATTTTGCTAAACCTATTTTCATACTACGTTTGTCATTTCATCTAAAATCACCGCCAATATTTGTGGGGGCCTCTGTCTGCCTTTCGGGGAAATTTCTCTAGAGGTGAGCCAGGACTATATTTTCCTCTGCCAGGATTAGTTAGTCCTCCGGCCGGCGCTGGGCGTCTAGGGATAAAACGCAGGCTACGCTACCCGGCTACTGTTAGTTGTGCGGCAGGTTTAGTTCATGGTCAGTTTAGTTTCCATCCTTCCAAGAGCTAGTTCTTATGTTTGCTGGGCTATGTGCTCTTGCCATTGAGAACCATAACAGTTTGACCGGCCCTAAAGGGTTAAATTAATTGACAGAGAAAGGAGAGAAAAGAGAAGTCTGCTGAAGTTTTTTTTTTTTTTTTTCCTTCAGTTCTGAGTGTGCTTGTAATTGAATCTCTTGCAAGTCTGCCTATATTGCAGCCTTTCTCTCTCTCTCTCCTTCTAATCCTGGAATGGCTCTGTGTTCACCTGTTTAAAATGGATATTCAGAGTTTAGCTGCAGGTTTGAATAATCTCACCACGAAAGTTCAAAATTTACAAGATTTTGTTGTTCATGTTCCTATTTCTGAACCTAGAATTCCTTTGCCTGAATTTTTCTCGGGGAATAGATCTTGCTTTCAAAATTTCAAAAATAATTGCAAGTTGTTTTTGTCCCTGAAATCTCGCTCTGCTGGAGATCCTGCTCAGCAGGTCAGGATTGTGATTTCCTTGCTCCGGGGCGACCCTCAGGATTGGGCTTTTGCATTGGCTCCAGGGGATCCTGCGTTGCTCAATGTGGATGCGTTTTTTCTGGCCTTGGGGTTGCTTTATGAGGAACCTCAGTTAGAACTTCAGGCGGAAAAGGCCTTGATGTCCCTATCTCAGGGGCAAGACGAAGCTGAAATATACTGCCAGAAATTCCGTAAATGGGCTGTGCTTACTCAGTGGAATGAGTGCGCCCTGGCGGCGAATTTCAGAGAGGGTCTCTCTGATGCCATTAAGGATGTTATGGTGGGGTTCCCTGTGCCTGCGGGTCTGAATGAGTCCATGACAATGGCTATCCAGATCGATAGGCGTCTGCGGGAGCGCAAACCTGTGCACCATTTGGCGGTGTCTACTGAGAAGACGCCAGAGAATATGCAATGTGATAGAATTCTGTCCAGAAGTGAACGGCAGAATTTTAGACGAAAAAATGGGTTGTGCTTCTATTGCGGTGATTCAACTCATGTTATATCAGCATGCTCTAAGCGTACTAAGAAGCTTGATAAGTCTGTTTCAATTGGCACTTTACAGTCTAAGTTTATTCTATCTGTGACCCTGATTTGTTCTTTATCATCTATTACCGCGGATGCCTATGTCGACTCTGGCGCCGCTTTGAGTCTTATGGATTGGTCCTTTGCCAAACGCTGTGGGTATGATTTGGAGCCTCTTGAAACTCCTATACCCCTGAAGGGGATTGACTCCACCCCATTGGCTAGCAAAAAACCACAATACTGGACACAAGTAACTATGCGGATTAATCCGAATCACCAGGAGATTATTCGCTTTCTTGTGCTGTATAACCTACATGATGTGTTGGTGCTTGGATTGCCATGGCTGCAATCTCATAACCCAGTCCTTGACTGGAAAGCTATGTCTGTGTTAAGCTGGGGATGTAAGGGGACGCATGGGGACGTACCTGTGGTTTCCATTTCATCATCTATTCCCTCTGAGATTCCTGAATTCTTGACTGAATATCGTGACGTTTTTGAAGAACCTAAGCTTGGTTCATTACCTCCGCACCGGGAGTGTGATTGTGCCATAGATTTGATTCCGGGTAGTAAATACCCTAAGGGTCGTTTATTTAATCTGTCTGTGCCTGAACATGCGGCTATGCGAGAATATATAAAGGAGTCCTTGGAAAAGGGACATATTCGTCCTTCGTCATCTCCCTTAGGAGCCGGTTTTTTCTTTGTGGCTAAGAAAGATGGCTCTTTGAGGCCGTGCATTGATTATCGGCTTTTGAATAAAATCACGGTTAAATATCAATATCTGTTGCCACTGCTGACTGATTTGTTTGCTCGCATAAAGGGGGCCAAGTGGTTCTCTAAGATAGATCTCCGTGGGGCGTATAATTTGGTGCGAATTAAGCAGGGGGATGAGTGGAAAACCGCATTTAATACGCCCGAGGGCCACTTTGAGTATTTGGTGATGCCTTTTGGTCTTTCAAATGCCCCTTCAGTCTTTCAGTCCTTTATGCATGACATTTTCCGTGATTATTTGGATAAATTTATGATTGTGTATCTGGATGATATTTTGATTTTTTCGGATGACTGGGACTCTCATGTCCAGCAGGTCAGGAGGGTTTTTCAGGTTTTGCGGTCTAATTCCTTGTGTGTGAAGGGTTCTAAGTGCGTTTTTGGGGTTCAAAAGATTTCCTTTTTGGGATATATTTTTTCCCCCTCTTCCATCGAGATGGATCCTGTCAAGGTTCAGGCTATTTGTGATTGGACGCAACCTTCTTCTCTTAAGAGTCTTCAGAAATTTTTGGGCTTTGCTAACTTTTATCGTCGATTTATTGCTGGTTTTTCTGATGTTGTTAAGCCATTGACTGATTTGACTAAGAAGGGTGCTGATGTTGCTGATTGGTCCCCTGCTGCTGTGGAGGCCTTTCGGGAGCTTAAGCGCCGCTTTTCTTCCGCCCCTGTGTTGCGTCAGCCTGAGGTTGCTCTTCCTTTTCAGGTTGAGGTCGACGCTTCTGAAATCGGAGCTGGGGCGGTTTTGTCGCAGAGAAGTTCCAATTGCTCCGTGATGAGACCTTGTGCTTTTTTCTCGCGTAAATTTTCGCCCGCCGAGCGGAATTATGATGTTGGGAATCGGGAGCTTTTGGCCATGAAGTGGGCTTTTGAGGAGTGGCGTCATTGGCTTGAGGGGGCTAGACATCAGGTGGTGGTATTGACTGACCACAAAAATCTAATTTATCTTGAGTCCGCCAGACGCCTGAATCCTAGACAGGCGCGCTGGTCGTTGTTTTTCTCTCGGTTTAATTTTGTGGTGTCCTACCTGCCGGGTTCTAAGAATGTTAAGGCGGATGCCCTTTCTAGGAGTTTTGAGCCTGACTCCCCTGGTAATTCTGAACCTACAGGTATCCTTAAGGATGGAGTGATATTGTCTGCCGTTTCTCCAGACCTGCGGCGGGCCTTGCAGGAGTTTCAGGCGGATAGACCTGATCATTGCCCACCTGGTAGACTGTTTGTTCCTGATGATTGGACCAGTAAAGTCATTTCTGAGGTTCATTCTTCTGCGTTGGCAGGTCATCCTGGAATCTTTGGTACCAGGGATTTAGTGGCAAGGTCCTTCTGGTGGCCTTCCCTGTCTCGAGATGTGCGAGGCTTCGTGCAGTCTTGTGACGTTTGTGCTCGGGCCAAGCCTTGTTGTTCTCGGGCTAGTGGATTGTTGTTGCCCTTGCCTATCCCGAAGAGGCCCTGGACGCACATCTCGATGGATTTTATTTCGGATCTTCCTGTTTCTCAGAAGATGTCTGTCATCTGGGTGGTGTGTGATCGTTTCTCTAAGATGGTCCATTTGGTTCCCCTGCCTAAGTTGCCTTCTTCTTCCGAGTTGGTTCCTCTGTTTTTTCAAAATGTGGTCCGTTTGCATGGTATTCCGGAGAATATCGTTTCTGACAGAGGTACCCAATTCGTGTCTAGATTTTGGCGAGCATTCTGTGCTAGGATGGGCATAGATTTGTCTTTCTCGTCTGCTTTCCATCCTCAGACTAATGGCCAGACCGAGCGGACGAATCAGACCTTGGAGACATATTTGAGGTGTTTTGTGTCTGCAGATCAGGATGATTGGGTTGCTTTTTTGCCTTTAGCGGAGTTTGCCCTCAATAATCGGGCCAGCTCTGCCACCTTGGTGTCTCCCTTTTTCTGTAATTCGGGGTTTCATCCTCGATTTTCTTCTGGTCAGGTGGAATCTTCGGATTGTCCTGGAGTGGATGCTGTGGTGGAGAGGTTGCATCAGATTTGGGGGCAGGTAGTGGACAATTTGAAGTTGTCCCAGGAGAAGACTCAGCTTTTTGCCAACCGCCGGCGTCGGGTTGGTCCTCGGCTTTGTGTTGGGGACTTGGTGTGGTTGTCTTCTCGTTTTGTCCCTATGAGGGTTTCTTCTCCCAAGTTTAAGCCTCGGTTCATCGGCCCGTACAAGATATTGGAGATTCTTAACCCTGTGTCCTTCCGTTTGGACCTCCCTGCATCTTTTTCTATTCATAATGTTTTTCATCGGTCATTATTGCGCAGGTATGAGGTACCGGTTGTGCCTTCCGTTGAGCCTCCTGCTCCGGTGTTGGTTGAGGGCGAGTTGGAGTACGTTGTGGAAAAAATCTTGGACTCCCGTGTTTCCAGACGGAAACTCCAGTATCTGGTCAAATGGAAGGGATACGGTCAGGAGGATAATTCTTGGGTGACTGCCTCTGATGTTCATGCCTCTGATTTGGTCCGTGCCTTTCATAGGGCTCATCCTGATCGCCCTGGTGGTTCTGGTGAGGGTTCGGTGCCCCCTCCTTGAGGGGGGGGGTACTGTTGTGAAATTGGATTTTGGGCTCCCCCGGTGGCCACTGGTGGAATTGAACTGGTGTGCATCATCCTCTCTGTTCACCTGTTTCCATCAGGATGTGGGAGTCGCTATTTAGCCTTGCTCCTCTGTCACTTCCATGCCGGTCAACATTGTAATCAGAAGCCTTTCTGTGCATGTTCCTGCTGCTAGACAACTCCCAGCTAAGTTGGACTTTAGTCCTTGTTTGTTTTTGCATTTTGTTCCAGTTCACAGCTGTAGTTTCGTTTCTGTGTCTGGAAAGCTCTTGTGATCTGAAATTGCCACTCTGATGTTATGAGTTAATACTAGAGTCTTAAAGTAATTTCAGGATGGTGTTTTGATAGGGTTTTCAGCTGACCATGAAAGTGTCCTTTCTGTCTTCCTGCTATCTAGTAAGCGGACCTCAATTTTGCTAAACCTATTTTCATACTACGTTTGTCATTTCATCTAAAATCACCGCCAATATTTGTGGGGGCCTCTGTCTGCCTTTCGGGGAAATTTCTCTAGAGGTGAGCCAGGACTATATTTTCCTCTGCCAGGATTAGTTAGTCCTCCGGCCGGCGCTGGGCATCTAGGGATAAAACGCAGGCTACGCTACCCGGCTACTGTTAGTTGTGCGGCAGGTTTAGTTCATGGTCAGTTTAGTTTCCATCCTTCCAAGAGCTAGTTCTTATGTTTGCTGGGCTATGTTCTCTTGCCATTGAGAACCATAACACTGTGTACTCCACTAACCAAATGTGAACTGCATTTTGCCTACTTTCTTATTTATGCCTACTAACTGTGTCTGCCTCCCATTACAGTTGTCCTCCACTCAACAAAGCTGAGCCTCAGTTTTCATCCGATGTCAGATATTAAACTGCATGTGGCCTATGTGTTTGGTTGTGCCTGCCTACTAACGGTGTCTGCCGCTGCTTGCTTTTCTCCTCCACTGAACAAAGCTGAGCTTCAATCTTCAGGCTTCTGGCCTATAGGAATTTTTAAACTGCATTTGGCCTACTTGTTTAGTTGGGCCCTAGTAACGGCGTCTGCTGCTCCTTGGTGTTCTCCTCCACTGAATATAGCTGAGCTTCAATTTTCAGGCTTTCGGCCTATAGGAATTTTTAAACTGCATTTGGCCTACTAGTTTGGTTGGGCCCTAGTAACGGTGTCTGCCGCTCCTTGCTTTTCTCCTCCACTGAACAAAGCTGAGCTTCAATCTTCAGGCTTTCGGCCTATATCAGATATTAACCTGCATTTGGCCTACTAGTTTGGTTGGGCCCTAGTAACGGCGTCTGCAGCTCCTTGGTGTTCTCCTCCACTGAATATAGCTGAGCTTCAATCTTCAGGCTTTCAGCCTATATCAGATATTAACCTGCATTTGGCCTACTAGTTTGGTTGGGCCCTAGTAACGGTGTCTGCTGCTCCTTGGTGTTCTCCTCCACTGAATATAGCTGAGCTTCAATCTTCAGGCTTTTGGACTATATCAGATATTAACCTGCATTTGGCCTACTAGTTTGGTTGGGCCCTAGTATCTGTGTCTGCCGCTCCTAGCTTTTCTCCTCCACTGAACAAAGCTGAGCTTCAATTTTCAGGCTTTCTGCCTAAAGGAATTTTTAAAATGCATTAGACCTACTAGTTTGGTTGGGCCCTAGTAACGGTGTCTGCCGCTCCTTGCTTTTCTCCTCCACTGAATAAAGCTGAGCTTCAATCTTCAGGCTTTCGGCCTATATCAGATATTTACCTGCATTTGGCCTACTAGTTTGGTTGGGCCCTAGTAACGGTGTCTGCTGCTCCTTGGTGTTCTCCTCCACTAAATATAGCTGAGCTTCAATCTTCAGGCTTTCGGCCTAAAGGAATTTTTAAAATGCATTTGACCTACTAGTTTGATTTGGCCCTAATAACGGTGTCTGCTGCTCCTTGGTGTTCTCCTCCACTGAATATAGCTGAGCTTCAATCTTCAGGCTTTTGGACTATATCAGATATTAACCTGCATTTGGCCTACTAGTTTGGTTGGGCCCTAGTAACTGTGTCTGCCGCTCCTAGCTTTTCTCCTCCACTGAACAAAGCTGAGCTTCAATTTTCAGGCTTTCGGCCTAAAGGAATTTTTAAAATGCATTAGACCTACTAGTTTGGTTGGGCCCTAGTAACGGTGTCTGCCGCTCCTTGCTTTTCTCCTCCACTGAATAAAGCTGAGCTTCAATCTTCAGGCTTTCGGCCTATATCAGATATTTACCTGCATTTGGCCTACTAGTTTGGTTGGGCCCTAGTAACGGTGTCTGCTGCTCCTTGGTGTTCTCCTCCACTAAATATAGCTGAGCTTCAATCTTCAGGCTTTCGGCCTAAAGGAATTTTTAAAATGCATTTGACCTACTAGTTTGATTGGGCCCTAGTAACGGTGTCTGCCGCTCCTTGCTTTTCTCCTCCACTGAACAAAGCTGAGCTTCAATCTTCAGGCTTTCGGCCTAAAGGAATTTTTAAAATGCATTTGACCTACTATTTTGGTTGGGCCCTAGTAATGGTGTC
Organism: Ranitomeya variabilis; assembly: GCF_051348905.1. Classification (NCBI taxonomy): domain Eukaryota; kingdom Metazoa; phylum Chordata; class Amphibia; order Anura; family Dendrobatidae; genus Ranitomeya; species Ranitomeya variabilis. The sequence continues at coordinate 447,581,465 of NC_135237.1, read as the reverse complement.
TGCCGCTCCTTGCTTTTCTCCTCCACTGAACAAAGCTGAGCTTCCATCTTCAGGCTTTCGGCCTATATCAGATATTAACCTGCATTTGGCCTACTAGTTTGGTTGGGCCCTAGTAACGGCGTCTGCTGCTCCTTGGTGTTCTCCTCCACTGAATATAGCTGAGCTTCAATCTTCAGGCTTTCGGCCTAAAGGAATTTTTAAAATGCATTTGATCTACTAGTTTGGTTGGGCCCTACTAATGGTGTCTGCCACTCCTTGGTGTTCTCCTCCACCAATTAAAGCTGAGCTTCAATCTTCAGGCTTTCTGCCTGTATTTAGAATTTTAAACTGCATTTGGGCTACTACTTTGGTTGGGCCCTACTAACGGTGTCTGCCGCTCCTTGGTGTTCTCCTCCACCGATTAAAGCTGAGCTTCAATCTTCAGGCTTTCGGCCTGTATTTAGAATTTTAAACTGCATTTGGGCTACTACTTTGGTTGGGCCCTACTAACGGGGTCTGCCGCTCCTTGGTGTTCTCCTCCACCGATTAAAGCTGAGCTTCAATCTTCAGGCTTTTGGCCTGTATTTAGAATTTTAAACTGCATTTGGGCTACTACTTTGGTTGGGCCCTACTAACGGGGTCTGCCGCTCCTTGGTGTTCTCCTGTGCTTTTCTCCTGAGCTTCAATCTTTAGGCTTTCGGCCTGTATTTAGAATTTTAAACTGCATTTGGGCTACTAGTTTGGTTGGGCCCTACTAACGGTGTCTGCCGCTCCTTGGTGTTCTCCTGTGCTTTTCTCCTGAGCTTCAATCTTCAGGCTTTCGGCCTGTACTTAGAATTTTAAACTGCATTTGGGCTACTAGTTTGGGTGGGCCTACTAACTGTCTGCTGTTGTGAATTTGGATTCTGGGCTCCCCCGGTGGCCGCTTGTGGAATTGGACTTGTCATCCTCTTTCCTGTTTCACCTGATTCCATCAGTAGTGGGTGTCGCTATTTAAGCTCATTTCTCTGGTGGTTTCTTGCCGGTCAACAATGTTATCTGATGCCTCTCAGTGCTTGTTCCTGCTTCTAGACAACTACTAGATAAGTTGGACTTTTGTCCATGTTTTGTTTTGCCTATTTGTTCCAGTTCACAGCTGAAGTTTTGTTACTGTGTCTGGAAAGCTCTCGTTGATCAGGGATTGCTACTCTGGCGTTATGAGTTAATGCCAGAGTTTAAGGTAATCTCTGGATGGTGTTTTGTTAGTGTTTTTCTGCTGACCATGAAAGTATACTATCTGTCTTCTGCTATCTAGTAAGCGGACCTCAAATTTGCTAAGACTATTTTCCTGCTGCGTTTGTTGTTTCATCTGAACTCACCGTCATTATATGTGGGGGGCTACTGTCTTCTTTGGAATATTTCTCTAGAGGTGAGCCAGGTCTTATATTTCCCTCTGCTAGCTATTTAGGTCTTAGGCCAGAGCTGGGCATCTAGCGATAAATAGGAAATGCTACCTGGCTATTTCTAGTTGCGCGGCAGGCTTAGTTCATGGTCAGTATAGTTCCATCTTCCGAGAGCTTGTCCCTCTATAGGCTTGCTATGATCTCTGCCTGCAGAGATCATGACAGTTTGACCGGCCAATAAAGTGTTAAAGACCCAGGTTGAGAAAGGAGAGTTATAAGAAGTCTGCTGGAATTTTTTTTTTTTTTTTTTCCTCCAGTCTGCCTTGCTGCAGTCTTTTTTCTCTCTCTCCTCCTAATCTCTGTATGCTCTGTGTGCACCTGACAATAATGGATCTCCAGAGTGTAACTGCGGGGTTGAATAATCTCATCACGAAAGTACAAAATTTACAAGATTTTGTGGTACATGCTCCGGTATCTGAGTCGAGAATTCCTTTGCCGGAGTTCTTCACAGGGAATAGAGCTAGCTTCCAGAATTTCCGAAATAATTGTAAGCTTTATTTGTCCCTGAAGTCTCGTTCAGCTGGAGACCCTGCTCAGCAGGTTAGGATTGTGATTTCCTTGCTCAGGGGTGACCCTCAAGATTGGGCCTTCTCATTGCCAGCAGGGGATCCTGCGTTACGCGATGTGGATGCGTTTTTTCTGGCCTTGGGCTTGCTTTATGAGGAACCTCATTTGGAACTTCAGGCAGAAAAAACTTTGATGGCACTATCTCAGGGGCAAGACGAAGCTGAAGTTTTCTGCCAAAAATTCCGTAAATGGTCTGTGCTTACTCAGTGGAATGAGTGCGCCTTGGCGGCAACTTTCAGAGAAGGTCTCTCTGATGCCGTTAAGGATGTTATGGTGGGGTTCCCTTTGCCTGCAGGTCTGAATGAGTCCATGACAATGGCTATTCAGATTGATAGGCGTCTGCGGGAGCGCAAACCGGTGCACCATCTGGCGGTGTCTATGGAAAAGACGCCAGAAAGTATGCAGTGTGATAGAATTCTGTCCAGGAGCGAGCGACAGAATTTTAGACGGAAGAATGGATTGTGTTTCTATTGTGGGGATTGACTCCACCCCATTGGCTAATAATAAACCACAATACTGGACACAAGTAACCATGCGTATCAATCCGGATCACCAGGAGATTATTCGTTTCCTGGTGCTGTATAATTTACATGACGATTTGGTACTGGGATTGCCATGGTTGCAGTCTCACAACCCAGTCTTGGACTGGAGAGCAATGTCTGTGTTGAGCTGGGGATGTAAGGGTATCCATGGGGACGTACCTTTGGTTTCTATTTCGTCGTCCATTCCCTCTGAAGTCCCTGAGTTCCTCTCTGATTATCAAGACGTCTTTGACGAACCCAAGCTTGGGTCGTTACCTCCGCACCGTGAGTGCGATTGTGCCATAGATTTGATACCGGGTTGTAAATATCCAAAGGGTCGTTTGTTTAATTTGTCTGTGCCGGAACATGCTGCTATGCGGGAATATATAAAGGAGTCTTTGGAAAAGGGACATATTCGTCCATCTTCTTCTCCCTTGGGAGCTGGGTTTTTCTTTGTCTCAAAAAAAGACGGCTCTTTGAGACCATGTATTGATTATCGGCTTCTGAATAAGATCACTGTTAAGTATCAATACCCATTGCCATTGCTTACTGATTTGTTTGCTCGTATAGAGGGTGCTAAGTGGTTCTCTAAAATTGATCTTCGTGGGGCGTATAATTTGGTGCGGATCAGGCAGGGGGATGAGTGGAAGACCGCATTTAATACGCCCGAGGGCCACTTTGAGTATTTGGTCATGCCTTTTGGTCTTTCTAATGCCCCTTCAGTTTTCCAGTCTTTTATGCATGATATTTTCCGCGATTTTCTGGATAAATTTATGATAATATATCTGGATGATATTCTGATTTTTTCTGATGACTGGGACTCTCATGTCCAGCAGGTCAGGAGAGTTTTTCAGGTTCTGCGGTCTAATTCTTTATGTGTGAAGGGGTCTAAGTGCGTTTTTGGGGTCCAGAAAATTTCCTTTTTGGGGTATATTTTTTCTCCCTCTTCCATTGAGATGGATCCCGTCAAGGTGCAAGCTATTTGTGACTGGACTCAGCCCTCCTCTCTTAAGGGTCTTCAGAGATTTTTGGGCTTTGCCAACTTTTACCGCCGATTTATTGCTGGTTTTTCGGATGTCGTTAAACCACTGACTGATTTGACCAGACAAGGCGCTGATGTTGCTAATTGGTCCCCTCATGCTGTAGAGGCCTTTCAGGAGCTTAAGCGCCGTTTTGCCTCTGCCCCTGTGTTGCGTCAGCCTGATGTGAATCTGCCTTTTCAGGTTGAGGTTGACGCTTCGGAGATCGGAGCTGGGGCAGTGTTGTCGCAGAAAGGTTCCGACTGCTCCGTCATTAGGCCTTGTGCCTTCTTTTCTCGCAAATTTTCGCCCGCAGAGCGGAATTATGATGTTGGGAATCGGGAGCTTTTGGCCATGAAGTGGGCGTTTGAGGAGTGGCGCCATTGGCTCGAGGGGGCTAGGCATCAGGTGGTGGTATTGACTGACCACAAAAATTTGATTTATCTTGAGACTGCCAGACGCCTGAATCCTAGACAGGCGCGCTGGTCTTTATTTTTTTCTCGCTTTAATTTTGTGGTGTCATACCTACCGGGTTCTAAGAATGTTAAGGCAGATGCCCTTTCTAGGAGTTTTGACCCGGACTCTCCTGGTAATTCTGAACCCACAGGTATCCTTAGGGAGGGAGTAATTTTGTCGGCCGTTTCTCCTGATCTGCGGCGGTCCTTGCAAGAGTTTCAGGCGGATAGACCGGATCGTTGTCCGCCTGATAGACTGTTTGTTCCGGATGATTGGACCAGCAGAGTCATCTCTGAGGTACATTCTTCTGCATTGGCAGGTCATCCCGGAATTTTTGGTACCAGGGATTTGGTGGCAAGATCCTTCTGGTGGCCTTCTCTGTCACGAGATGTGCGAGTCTTTGTGCAGTCATGTGACGTTTGTGCTCGGGCCAAGTCTTGTAGTTCTCGGGCTAGCGGACTGCTGTTGCCTTTGCCTATTCCTAAGAGGCCTTGGACACACATCTCGATGGATTTTATTTCAGATCTGCCTGTTTCCCAGAAGATGTCTGTCATCTGGGTGGTCTGTGACCGTTTCTCTAAAATGGTCCATTTGGTTCCTCTGCCCAAGTTGCCTTCTTCTTCTGAGTTGGTTCCTCTGTTTTTTCAGAATGTTGTCCGATTGCACGGTATTCCTGAGAACATTGTTTCTGACAGAGGTACCCAATTTGTGTCTAGATTTTGGCGGGCATTCTGTGCTAGGATGGGCATAGATTTGTCTTTTTCATCTGCTTTTCACCCTCAGACTAATGGCCAGACCGAGCGGACTAATCAGACCCTTGAGACATATCTGAGGTGTTTTGTCTCTGCTGACCAGGATGATTGGGTTGCTTTTTTGCCATTGGCAGAGTTCGCCCTCAATAATCGGGCCAGTTCTTCCACCTTGGTGTCCCCGTTTTTCTGTAATTCGGGGTTTCACCCTCGATTTTCCTCCGGTCAGGTGGAATCCTCGGATTGTCCTGGAGTGGATGCGGTGGTGGAGAGATTGCATCACATCTGGGGGCAGGTTATGGACAATTTGAAGTTGTCCCAGGAGAAGACTCAGCGTTTTGCCAACCGTCATCGTCGTGTTGGTTCTCGGCTTTGTGTTGGAGATTTAGTGTGGTTGTCTTCTCGTTTTGTCCCTATGAGGGTCTCTTCTCCTAAGTTTAAACCTCGGTTCATCGGCCCTTATAGAATATTGGAGATTCTTAATCCTGTTTCTTTCCGTTTGGACCTCCCTGCGTCCTTTTCCATTCATAACGTTTTTCATCGGTCGTTATTGCGCAGGTATGAGGTACCTGTTGTGCCTTCAGTTGAGCCTCCTGCTCCGGTGTTGGTTGAGGGTGAGTTGGAGTACGTTGTGGAGAAAATTTTGGACTCTCGTGTTTCCAGACGGAAACTCCAGTATCTGGTCAACTGGAAGGGTTACGGCCAGGAGGATAATTCTTGGGTCAATGCATCTGATGTTCATGCTTCTGATCTTGTTCGTGCCTTCCATAGGGCTCATCCTGGTCGCCCTGGTGGATCTGGTGAGGGTTCGGTGCCCCCTCCTTGAGGGGGGGGTACTGTTGTGAATTTGGATTCTGGGCTCCCCCGGTGGCCGCTTGTGGAATTGGACTTGTCATCCTCTTTCCTGTTTCACCTGATTCCATCAGTAGTGGGTGTCGCTATTTAAGCTCATTTCTCTGGTGGTTTCTTGCCGGTCAACAATGTTATCTGATGCCTCTCAGTGCTTGTTCCTGCTTCTAGACAACTACTAGATAAGTTGGACTTTTGTCCATGTTTTGTTTTGCCTATTTGTTCCAGTTCACAGCTGAAGTTTTGTTACTGTGTCTGGAAAGCTCTCGTTGATCAGGGATTGCTACTCTGGCGTTATGAGTTAATGCCAGAGTTTAAGGTAATCTCTGGATGGTGTTTTGTTAGTGTTTTTCTGCTGACCATGAAAGTATACTATCTGTCTTCTGCTATCTAGTAAGCGGACCTCAAATTTGCTAAGACTATTTTCCTGCTGCGTTTGTTGTTTCATCTGAACTCACCGTCATTATATGTGGGGGGCTACTGTCTTCTTTGGAATATTTCTCTAGAGGTGAGCCAGGTCTTATATTTCCCTCTGCTAGCTATTTAGGTCTTAGGCCAGAGCTGGGCATCTAGCGATAAATAGGAAATGCTACCTGGCTATTTCTAGTTGCGCGGCAGGCTTAGTTCATGGTCAGTATAGTTCCATCTTCCGAGAGCTTGTCCCTCTATAGGCTTGCTATGATCTCTGCCTGCAGAGATCATGACAGTCTGCCACTCATTACAGTTGTCCTCCACTGAACAAAGCAATGTCGCCTGGTTAGTCCTGTTACCAATTTTGAACTGCATTTAGCCCACTTTACTATTTGAGCCTATATCTGTGTTTCCTCCTTATCCTGCCCATTGCCCAGCCACTGCTACATGAGTCTGCTAGTACATTGACCCAGACCACTATATTCCCCTTGCACTCTACACAGCCAGAATCTGACCCTGCTGAAAGTCAGGTTCCCCTTCCCGCATACTATACCACCTTACACGGGGACAAAGAGGAAGGCACAGATGAAAGTGCAGGTTCCTTCATCAGGTGGGGAGGGCATGCTCGTTGGCGACGTCACTGTCACTGGGCCCCTCATAGTACGCAAAAGTGTCTCTGCCGGTGGGAGGCGCCCCCGCCGTCAAACACAACGCCGTACTTTGAGGGGCCCTGTGCCAGTGCCAATGTGAACGAGTGGCCCCCCCTGTTTGCTCAGGATCACAGCACTTGCAAAGAAGAAATACTGACCTCTCCCAGCTCCACCGCCGTGATGTAGTCCGCGTTTCCTGGGCCCACAAAAGACTTGAGCCAGCCATACCCGCTCACAACTTATGCCAAATGACCCCCAATTTTCAATGCCTAACTATTATTGTAAGGTAAATTAAGATTCATAAGCTTAAGTGACACGAATTGATGTTTTTGACATTAAAATGGGCACTGTAGGTGTTTTCCTGTCCTCCACTCACTGCCGACTTTGCTCCCCCATTGACTTACATTGGGTTTCGTGTTTCGGTCGATCCCCGACTTTGCGCGATAATCGGCCGATTTCACTCGACTCGACTTTTGACAAAGTCGGGTTTCGCGAAACCCGACTCGATCCTAAAAAAGTAAAAGTCGCTCAACCCTAGTATTGACAAATCCAGTTCTTTAAGACAAAAAGAGCTTTTATTTTAATTAGAGAATAAATCAGAGCGGTCAGTAGTAGGATTCAGTTTAACTGTTGCAAAGTGTGCCTTGAGTCTTAAATTCCTAAAAATTCTCTGAAGTTCCTGATCTAACTGAAAACCATTGAATGCTGGTGTGGGACAAAATGAAAGAACTTTTTGTAAAATGGTTAATTCAGACGGTGAGAGGTTATATGAGGAGATATTGTAGACCAGTTGGTCCCTACCTGTGATCGAGTTCTGACTCGGGAGCTGCCGTTTACGTGATCTGGAGCCCCTCCTCGTCAGCCTCTGTTTGACCGACCTCACCTTTGCTCTAAAAAAGTAGAGGTGGCACGGGGATTCAAATCGTTATCAGAACTAGAAGAAGTGGTAAATTAATCACGTCTGTATTGGCGTCGATCCCACTGGACATTAGTATCTCGCCATCTATAGACAGTTTTACAGTGATAATCTTCCATGTCACGTAGGAACTTAGACTGTTTCCTTTCCTGTAACACATTTTTAAATTCATCTATAGTCTTATCAAATTTTCTGTTTTGGACTATCAAATTTGTCGCTAGCTAGTGTATCACTCAGCTGTTGTTGCATGACTTCTATCTGTTTATCCATCTCAGAGATCTCCTTTTAAGGATACTCAATAGTCAATAGAATAATGTCCATAGAACAATTATTCAGGATCCCCTCAAATTGTAAACAAAAGTCCGGTTTTTCCTGAAACAAAGTAGGTCGCAAAGATACCCGTAAACCATGAGGTATGCGCTTAACTTTGTGATACTCAGCCAAAGTCACATAATGCAGTTCCAAAGAGGTTTTCTTCCAAGCTCCCGTTCCCAGTCTCTTGAGCGAATCTCTTCCACAGGAGTATGTAGAAATTCACCAGGGATCTTAACGTTGGAAATAATTTAATCCGCCTCTGCTTGACCATAGGATAATATGTTGAACGACATAGTTCCGGGTCCACTGTGGTGCAACCAACTCAAAAGAAACTTATAATAAACTTATAATAGTTAGATCAAAAGTGGTGCACTCATCTAGTTAGGTTGTGCCAAAGGAAAACAAACTAATATATAAAGAGAATAACCTTCGGCACTCAACAAGTTAAAAATTATTTTACTCTCAAAAAGGATGAATTTATTAATAGACAGCCGACAAAAAATAGACAGACATCAAAATTCTGACGTTTCGGCATACCATGCCTTTTTCAAGGAAGTCTATAATAACAGAATAAACAAATAAATCTTACATTATTGCAATACATTGAGTCAAACATGACAAAATCTTGACAAAATATGTGGCTGAATAAATTCGTCCAGAGAAAAGAAATTTATAGTGAATAAAAGAACACCGGAGACCCCATGCAAGAGAAGTATCACCGTGAAAAATAATGAAGGAAAAAAGAGAATTGTTTCCAAAATTTTTTTTATTATTTATTGATCCAAACATAGATATCCTATAGAACCAAGAAGAAGGGATGTAAAGAAGAAAGAATAAAAAGAAGGGATATATAATAAAAGAAAATCCCAGGAAAGAACAAAATAGCTAGAAGGAATATAGAGCGCAAATAGGGTCTTATCCGAGATAAAGGGAATATTCGTGAGAGATGGTATAAATTCACTCACCTATTATGGTTGTGTAAGACACAACCACTGCACTTAGCCTTGGCGGCTGCTGCAAGCCCCGATGTGATGATCCTTTGCTAGGTGAAGAGAATGGGGCATCAGACTGCGCTGCTCGCCTGTCAGGATAATGTACCAGAGAAGTCCAAGTAGATGTAATAGAAAATAGACTTTATTTCTACGCATTTCATGGTGATCACACCACTTCCTCAGGACAGTCTATACACATACACATACAGGGTCTTGTATTTATAGCAAAAGAAGGCACATGGAGACGCCTTCTTTCAAAAAAAACACCACACCCAGTGGGCGGGGAATCTGACTTAAACACATATTCAAACACATAAGTACATCATAAAACACACGAAACAATCATAAAATATAATTGAGTATAGCCCTTAAAACCATTGCTCATACATGTAAAAATATAAATACAAAAACACATTAAAAAGAGTAGTTAAGCAAATGAATAACTTTTGCAAGCTGGGGGAGTGCTAGAACTTACGATGTTAAAACATTTATTCTTTGTCAGTACCCTGCTACTGATATTTTGAACCATTGAGCCGTGGGTGGATTTGATTGGATTGTTTTCTTTGGTGGTAGTTTCACAAGAGTCTGTGAAATCAAAGAGATAACAGTGGAAAACAAAAAAAACAACAAAAAAACACAAAAAAACAACAAAAAAACTCCAAATAAAAATCCCTGAGATTTTTTTTTCTCTTTCTAAAAGAAATAAATAAAAATAATTGTTATAACGTGCAGAGGAATACTGAGCTTCTACAGGGGAACAAAGCAGAATCCATAGAAATATCCAAATCAATTGAACAAATCAGTTGTTTCGTTGAGTCCATGGGGATTTATAGTGTTCAGCTTGTGAATCCAGAAGATCTCTTTTATGTTGAGAGTCTGGACTCGATTAGGATTATCAAGGGGGACATGGTCAATAGGGATCACCCTGAAGGAAATCCTTTTGTTGTGATGTATTGCATATTGCCTGGAAAGGCCATGCTGTAAAAATCCTTCTTTTATATTATACCTGTGCGAGTTTATTCTTTTATGCAGCTGTTGCGTTGTCCTGCCCACATATAATTTCATATATTCATATATAATGACATAGATGACAAAACTGGATTGGCAAGTCAAATGGTATTTGATTTGAAACTCATCTGAATTTCCACTTTGATGAAAAAGTTTTTGCATCATGAATGATGCTGGAGCAGCATAGGCATCTCGGGATGCCACATCTATAGGAGCCTTGCCTGGGCTTTTTTGTAGAGGGATTGAGATCCTCTTTTTTCTTTAGCCGGCTGGGGGCCAACATGTTTTTCAATGTTGGGGCCCTTCGAAACGTTATCAGGGGATTGCTGGGAAGAAGCTTCCCCAATATGGGATCATTAAGAAGTATGCCCCAATGTTTTTCCAGAACCAGACAAATTCTCTTGTTCTGGGCTGAAAAAGTAGTAATAAAATTGAAGCTCAACTTAGTATCAGATGCTGATTTTTTTGTTTTTATATTATTAGAAATTAAGTCTATCTGTTCTATTTTTTTTCTTTCAGAGAAGGCTCTATGGATCAATTTTTGGGGGTAGCTTCTTTCAAGAAATCTATGTGATAAAACTTTTGATTGGTTAACAAAATCTATGTCCATACTGCAGTTCCTCTTGATTCTTTTGTATTTGTTGAGTGGAATATTTCTCAACCATTTGGTGTATTGTCCACTTTGATAGCGTACATAACTGTTCGCATCCACAGGTTTGAAGTAGGTTCTTGTATGAATTTGTAAAAAAAGTAAGGTCAAGGAAGTCAACTGTGTCAGGGTTTACTACGGGGGTGAATCCCAAACCCCAGGTGTTATCTTCAATGCTCCTGAGGAATACGAGGCTATATAAAATTGGGTCTAATTCAATCATTTGATATAATTCATTTATTTTATGTAATTCTGTTTTAATGATTGTATTTTTATATTGATTAAATCTCTGTGATTCCCTTCTTTCAGATGCCGGCGTGATAGCAACTTTCCTCTCAAAGTTGGTTTTCTTACTGGGTTATATCCTTTCCCATTCTATATACACTATTTCATTGAAGTGTAATATGTTTTTCAAATAGGATCTTTATATTTACTATCAGGTGTAATCTGGGTGTATATCACTTTCCTGTCACCCTGTTGTTAGTATTCTTTTCACTTGGCATAGGTTTCTCTGTGTCACATATATTTCTTTGATTTATTTTTTATTGTTTATTTTTTTGCTATCTATTTATATTGTCCACCACCTTCTGTATAAACTTGTCTACATATTGCCTTGGATCATATTTTTCCATATGCTATCCTTTTGCTAGGGGTTTTCCCCTGTTTTATACTGGGCAGAGTAGTTCCTTCTCGGTTCTAACTATGTTGTAGAGATCTTTCCTCTCTATTTCTTTTTTTTTTTATATTTTCCATTGCCAGACTTAGGCGGCTCAGCACGCATGCGCTACATTTTTTTTTTGTTTCCCTCACTACCTTCCAGCGCCATATTTGTTATGTCCCTATTGCGGGACTCTTGCGGCTCACTGCGCATGTGCCTATTTTTGTTTTCGGCTTTCTCTGTACCACTTATGAGCGCCTACGAGCGATTCCGGATATGATCTAATCAGTTCACAGCATTTATACCAGATTTATGGCATATCCCATATCACCTCACCCTGAGCCACAGGACGCACACCGGCACTTCATCTATTGCAGGTACGCTGTTATATTTTCTGGGATCTGCCCTTATTCGTCGGTATTACTATGGCTATAGATTTACTGTGACCTTTGTCACTTGTTATATTTGTGGGACCTTTTCTTAGTCTATTTATATCATTATGATCCTCGGTATATTACTATTCTTGTCTTACCAACATTAGCTGAATTGATTGCATTTTATTTCGGTTTCCCTACAGTAACGCTACTTTTCCCTATGCCATATTGGCAGGTGACGTATTACATGCATTATTAACCATATACAGGTATATGACTTATTTTCTCAGGTTCTTCCTTTATTTCTTCGTTTATGGTTTGTTCTTTTATCCCTTTTGTGACACTTTATGCATGCACTTTTCTAGGGGAATATATTTGGGCTATACGCTCATGGTTACACACTTTCTTTTGGTCTGTCCTGGGATTTTCTTTTATTATGTATCCCTTCTTTTTATTTTTATTTTTTTTACATCCCTTCTTTTTGGTTCTATAGGATATCTATGTTTGGATCAATAAATAATTAAAAAAATTTTGGAAACAATACTCTTTTTTCCTTCATTATTTTTCACGGTGATACTTCTGTTGCATGGGGTCTCCAGTGTTCTGTTATTCACTATAAATTTGTTTTCTCTGGACGAATTTATTCAGCCACATATTTTGTCAAGATTTTGTCATGTTTGACTCAATGTATTGCAATAATGTAAGATTTATTTGTTTATTCTGTTATTATAGACTTCCTTGAAAAAGGCATGGTATGCCGAAATGTTGGAATTTTTAATGTCTGTCTATTTTTTGTCGGCTGTCTATTAATAAATTCATCCTTTTTGAGAGTAAAATAATTGTGGACTTGTTGAGTGCCGAAGGTTATTCTCTTTATATATTAGTTTTTTTTTCCTTTGGCACCACCTAACTAGATGAGTGCACCACTTTTGATCTGACTATTATAAGTGCTCTGAGATAACACACCGGAGATGGAGGACGAGGAGGAGTAGGATGGGGTGCAGGAACTGCTGTAGGAGGTAGAGAAAACCCTGCTAGAAGTAGTGCCAGAAATCCTCAGTGTCGGTAGCACATGTGTCATGCCAGGGTGTGACTCGGCATTTGCCTCCACAGTGTTCACCCAGGGTGCCGTCAGGAAAATGTAGTGTGTCTGTCAACAAATGCTTGTCCACATGTCAGTTGTTAAGTGGACATGTGTGATGTTCCTGGACACGTGCTAATACAAGGCAGGAATGCCACCCTGGGAGAAATAGTGGTGGCTGGGAACCAAATAACGAGGAATGGCTGTCACCATTGGTGGAATTCCTCCATTTCTGTAAGCCAAGACAGCAACATTTCCAGGACAAACAGCCTGGAAATGTGTTCCTTTAGTATTTGGGCAAATGTGGGTATCTGGGCACTTTCTTTTTCGGTCCAAGGCCTTGGGGTAGTAGCAGCTGAACTCTGTGCTGGGGCAAGGATTTGGAAGTGACTGATGATGGGGCCTCTGAACAATGACAGGTGCAGGGTGGGAGGCATCTGAGCCGGTGTCATAGACAGGGGATTGGCAAGCACCTAGCACAGGGGAAGAGGCAGTGGTGTCACTCGCTGGCACCAATTTTGGAGTTCAACCCACTGATTTGGCTGCTTAAATGACATGTGCCTGGTCAACTGGAGGTGGTTAGACTCTTAGTGGTCAGGCCTCTGCAGATCTTGGCATTACTCAGTGTGCAAATGACCATTTTTTTGTCTCAGAACTCTCTTTAAAACAGTTGCAGGGAACACCTAACTCTTTGAGGGAGAAATTCACAAGTGTCGGTGCTCAGCAGAACAGTTGCTCGCCTTCTCCCTCTGTCTCCCCACTGTTTGCTGCTGCCGATTCCCCCCCACTCAGTGCTGCTGTTCTCACTTGTATGCCAGCTTCCCAGGTTGGGTCAGGGACTTTGTCATCCACCACCTCGACTTCACCGCCACACCCTAGTCTTCCTGACTTGGTGACTTAACAACAATCTGACTTATGGGCAGCTGTATTTCATCTTCATCTACCTCCTTACACAAAATGTTCCATTCCCCACCTTCATCTTCTTGTGACCCTGGCTACTCTAAGTTTTGTGCATCACTAAACAGCATGTCCTCCTGTCCCTCTACAAACATGCGGGTGAGTCACCACAATCAAGAAATGATGATGGAGCCCCTCGGAGTTTCCTAGTGTGGGATCACTGGTCTCCTGGTACTCAGCATGGTGGGAGGAAGGAGATCAGAGTGAGAATTAAGTGATTCAGACTCTTGAGTGGGGAGACTGGACTGTGTAGATGACTGGGTGGTGCTGGCAAGCAGGCTGAAAGCATTATCTGCTATTCAACCAACCACCTATTTGCACTGGTTTATCTTCAGAAGTGGTGTCCCGTGCCTCCCTGCAAAGTGGGACAGTAACCTTTGTGTCATGGATGGTTGTTTTGCTTGTGCTCCAGCAAAACAGATGTAGTTGAATCTACCCCACGTCCTCGCCATCTGCGTTCACCATGAGCAACACTTCTACTTCCCTGTCCCTTGCCACACACCTTACACCTTTGGTAATTACTAGGTCTCTGGAGACCAAATTTCCTTGATTAATTGAAACTAAGACTTTTTAATAAAAAAATGTGGTCAACTGTAGTAGACCAAGCGTTTTTTAAATTTATTTTATTTATTATCTATTGCTTATATAGCGCTATTTTATTCCGCAGCGCTTTACAGACATTATTATCGATGGGCTTACAATCTAACTTCTCTAGCAGTATGTCTTAAAAATTTCAAACCACTGTCATTTCACACAAAGCATGTTGAACTATATGTATGACAATAGTCAATTTTTGGACCAAAAAAATTTGGTAAACTGTAGCATGCCAAGCGGTTTTTAAAAATTTTAAACCACCGTAATTTTGTACAAAGCATGTTAAACTGTATGGATGACAATTAGTGTTGAGCGATACCTTCCGATATGCAAAGGTATCGGTATCGGATTGGATCGGCCGATATCCCAAAAATATCGGATATCGCCGATACCGATACCCGATACCAATGCATATCAATGGGACACAAAGTATTGGAATGGTTCCCAGGGTCTGAAAGAGAGGAAACTCTCCTTCAGGCCCTGGGATCCATATTCATGTATAAAATAAAGAATAAAAATAAAAAATATTGATATACTCACCCCTCCGGCGGCCCCTGCTCTTAGCTGTGCCTCCGTTCCTAAGAATGCAGGGTGAAGGACCTTCGATGAGGTCACGGCTTGTGATTGGTCGTGTGACAACTCATGTGACCGCTCACGCGACCAATCACAAGCCGCGACGTCATCGAAGGTCCTTCACCCCTGCATTCTTAGGAACGGAGGCACCGCTAAGAGCAGGGGCCGCCTGAGGGGTGAGTATATCAATATTTTTTATTTGTATTATTTATTTTTTACATGACTATGGATCCCAGGGCCTGAAGGAGAGTCTCCTCTCCTCCAGACCCTGGGAATCATACGCACCGCACACTTCCGATTTCCGATATCACAAAAATATCGGAACTCGGTATCGGAATTCCGATACCGCAAGTATCAGCCGATACCCGATACTTGCGGTATCGGAATGCTCAACACTAATGACAATTCTAAATTTTGTAAACAAAAAAAAATGGTCAACTGTAGCAGACCAAGCGTTTTATACAAATTTTAAACCATCATAATTTCACTCAAAGCATGTTAAACTGTATGGATGACAATACAGATTATTTCTTCACCCCCTAAAAAGGTGGTCATCTGTAGCAGCTATATTTTTAGCAATGGAATACAAACCCCTAAGCCCAGCCTATGGGCTGTATTCAGCCACTGTCCTTGCTCCAGCTGTTCCTAGGCTAATTGCAGAATGTATCCCATAGAAACAGAAAAGCAAGAGATTAGCCTTAAGAAGGATTTTTATTGTGATGGTGCAGTACAATATCACAACTATAGAACTCTGATTCATAAATTGTGCACACAGATCTGGGCAACTACTTTCTCCCTCCAACAAGAACTGTCCCTGAGCTGTGCTATGGCGACATTGTGCCGAGTGTGGCAGCCCCAGTTCTTTTATAACCTCTGATGAGGTTATGCAGTCAGCCAGACACAGTAATGCTACTACCAAGATGGCTACAGTCACTGGAAGGCAACCTCCACATGTTTATTGCCGAGTAACAGGTGCCAAACATGTGGGTGGGGATTTTTGCATTCAATCAAAGCACCAGCCAAATGTTTGTCAAGTGCCGAGCATATCCAAGCACCTGGATACTCGAGTGATATCCGAGTATCACCAAGCACACTCACTCATCATTAGTAATAATCACATAACATAAATAACAGTTTGATAGCATGGAAAATAGTTTGTAACTTCTCAGATGCTGAACATTAAGGGTATGTGCACACGTTGCGGATTTCTTGCAGAAAATTCCTGAAGAAAACCTGAAATTTTCTGCAAGAAATCCGCATTTTTTTTTTTGCGTTTTTTTTCCGTTTTTTTCGCGTTTTTTTAGCATTCTGCAAGCGTAATTAGCTTGCAGAATGCTAAAGTTTTCCAAGCGATCTGTAGCATCGCTTGGAAAACTGACTGACAGGTTGGTCACACTTGTCAAACATAGCGTTTGACAAGTGTGACCAACTTTTTACTATAGATGCAGCTTATGCAGCATCTATAGTAAAAGATAGAATGTTAAAAATAATAAAAAAAATAAAAAAATGCTTATACTCACCCAGACATCTCCTCAGCGGCGTCCGTTCCTCTTTCTCTAGCTGGCGTGTGCGCACAGGACCTTCCGTGACGTCACGGTCCGGTCACGTGAGCGGTCACATGACCGCTCACGACCAATCACAGGACAGTGACGTCATTCGGCGAGGTCCTTCAGCGCACACCAGCTACAGGAACCAGCCAGCGTGCAGCACAGAGGCGGGAACACAGCGCCGGACATCGAGGGTGAGTATAGGACTGTTTTTTATTTTATTTCTTATTTTTTTACCAATTATATGGTGCCCAGTGCGTGGAGGAGAGTTTCCTCTCCTCCACCCTGGGTACCAACCGCACATAATCTGCTTACTTCCCGCATCGTGGGCACAGCCCCGTGCGGGAAGTAAGCAGATCAATGGACCCCTAGGTGTGCGGAATCCCCGCAATTCCGCATTTTTAATGAACATGTTGCTTTTTTTTCCGCTATGCGATTTTTTCGCGGAAAAAATCGCAACATTTGCACAAAAAATGCGGAATACCTTGTAAATAATAGGAGGCATATGTTAGCGTTTTTTTCGCGTTTTTATCACGTTTTTATAGCGAAAAAAACGCGAAAAAAACGCTAACAATCCTGAACGTGTGCACATGGCCTAAGTAGTGAATAGGTGTGCTATTGTAAAATGAGTCAACTTATTGGATGAAAAAAAACCACCTAGAATTAATTAAAACAAAATTGAACACAGCGGTAAATGTGCTCTGTAATGAGAGAATAGCTGTTACAAAGTAGAATATCAGCAGGTGGAATAAAACAATGGCACTGATAGGATGAAAGGTAAAAAGGGTCACAACAATCGATTTACCTTTTAGAATTGCTAAACTTAATGAAATTACCCAGCTTAACATGGTCCCATGAAATGTCTCATCCACATTCCATTAAAAACAGATCATGGATTTTCCTTAAATCAATTCAAGTGCGGTTAAATAGCAGCTGTATACATTGTTCAGCTGAAAATTGAAGGAAATTGAATAAACATTTAACTAAATAAACCTTGTAGAATGTGGTTCATTCTTAATGCTGGTGTCTAATATCTGAGAGAGGGCATATGTCATAAAATAAAATCATTAAGGCCAAATAAAAACTTGAGGAGCTGTTGAAATACATTTATTTATTAACTTTATGAAGGCTAAGGTATTTAGACTAAGAAGAATAAGAGAATTATTTTCTTTTCCAGATTATTTCACATAGGCAAGGCAATACAGAAGGTATTCCCTAATAATAGAAGGTATTATAAGGGAAATTTTTCTGCATTGGAGGCTGCATTGTTGATTTTTAGTGCCAAAACAGTGTGTATGCAAAACCATTGGGTGGATTGGTGTACTAAGCCTAGTGGCAATGCCAGTTGGCCACCGAGCCCCTTAATTAGAATATTTTCATAAATTTTATTTTGCAAAGAATAGAGTCTGTAACGAATGGAAGCGGAGGCACAGGTGTTGAAGTTCACATTCGTCTTATTTTTTGAGTGATACCTCGGGACCTCGGTCCAGGGGGCTCTAAAGGGGGTGTAACTAGTGGGCCCCAGGTATCCGTAGTAAGATCCCTCAAGCAGGACCAGAATGGAATACCTGGGGGACGCAGGTGCTACCTCCAGTTAGACCCCGGAGATGTGGCAGCTGTCCCAGTGGGACAAAATGGATAAACAGATATAACAGATATGATGGAGCTGACCGGCGGACACCAGGTATGAGATATGAAGCTGGCTCTGGCAAGGGAAGTCAGATTACAGGTAGATGGGATGAAGCTGGCTCCAGCACCTTTAGTGTTGTTCAGGGGTTCGGATGGCGAGTGGCGGAATGGAATGGCACTTGAGTATAAAGGTACAGGTGTCGTCTAAAGGTACCGTCACACTTAGCGATGCTGCAGCAATATAGACAACGAGCCGATCACTGCAGCATCGCTGTTTAGGTCGCTGTAGAGACGTCAAACACAGCAGCTCCAGAACGATGCAGGAGCGATCCAGTGACGTAACGGTGACTCACTTATCGTTCTCACAGGTCGTTAGCTCCATGTAAAACATTGCTGGCATCGTTGCTTTTGCTGTCAAACACGACGATACACGCCGACCTGACGACCAAATAAAGTTCTGGACTTCTAGCTCCGACCAGCGATATCACAGCGGGATCTGATCGCTGCTGCGTGTCAAACACAATGAGATCGCTAACCAGGACGCTGCAATGTCACGGATCATTGTCGTTCTCGTTGTAAAGTTGCTGAGTATGAAGGTACCTTTAGGATAGTAGAACCACTGGTCACTGATATTCTGTGAAAACAAACAGTATAAGCAGAGTGCAAAACGGAATGCTATAACAACCCAGTCAGAACAGGAACAGAACCGTAAATAGCAAGAGCAGATGCTTGCTTCTCCAGCACCCTCCCTATGACCTAGGGGCCAGAAGTAGTAATCAGTGTGCTGCCATTGATTTATTGGAATTTTCAAAAAATGTGCGCTGTCCCTTTAAGAGACTGGAGGTAAGTGCATGCGTGTCCTAAGCATTCTCCCTGGAGGCCTGCTGGCAGCATGCCAGGAAGTAGGGGAGAGAGGAGCAGCAGCAGAACGCCAAGGGACTGACAGAGAGCAAGGATCCTGACAGGGACCTCGCAGTGGTACAGGGGCAGCCTCGGGAGCAGGAGTAGGTGAGGGACCAGAACTGGGGAAGCGCCAGAACCAGGTGCAGGGCCATAACCGGGTGTAACAGAGTCATTGTGCTTTTCATAGGGGGCAACAGACTTCCTCTAACTCAGAGGCCTCAAACTGCATTCCTCAAGGACTGCAAACAGGTCATGTTTTCAGGATTTCCTTGTACTGCACAGGTGATAATTTAACCACCTGCAGAGAATGATTCCAGCACCTTGTGCAACGCTAAGGAAATCTTGAAAACACGCATGGTTTGCAGCCCTCGAGGAATGAAGTTTGAGACCCCTGCTCTAACCCTTTACTGGCATCCACCATACATGTACAGTGCAAGTCAGTATTGGGTGTATGGAGTGGGCTCTCTGAGTGAACGCAACTGATAGTTGTCAGATAATCGCTGTGACACACAGCCAGGACCTGCCTCTATCAGGCAGAAATGAAAAGGAACTCCGACCAAAACTGCTAACCTGCAAAATGCAGCTGTCAAACTCTGACAGCAACATTGGCAGTGCGCGGGCATGGGAACTCAACATTCTATGTAACTGTGGGTGCCCTCATGACATGATCAGAGAGTATTGATAAGTTGCAATGAAAGCTGGAGAGCTCTTGAAGACCTCCTCCATGCCTGTCATCATGGAGCTTCTTTCAAACCTAGCCTATGGCTGAGCTTCAAAGGAGCCCGTCATTATCACTATATGTAACAACAGTGTGGTATGGTTATATGTTGTACAAGCAATCAGACAATCAAAGGTTCAAGTCCGCTATGGGGATTAATAAATACAGTAAAAAGTAAAAAAAAATAAAAAATACACCTATGTGGTATCGCCTTATCTAGAATAACCTGATTTATCAAAATATAAAAATAATTAACCCAATAAGTAAACACAATAAACAGAAAAATAGGCATAACCCCAAAATTATGGTCATCACAATATTGCAAAAAAGCTGTCATATCTATCCAAAAATAGTTTCAATAAAATTGTTCTCTTTCCCCATGCATATTAGCTCTCAGACAGCTTAATGAACTGAAAAATGAAAATATTACAGGCCTTGGAAAATGGCAACACTATAATTTTTTTTTTTTTTTTACAAATTTCTAATTTTTTATTCACCATTAAAATAATTTAAAAAAAAAATGGACACATTTGCTATTGTTGCAAACGTACTGATGAGGAGAATATTATTACCAAGGCATTTTTACCACACAATGTACACTGTAAAAACAATTTCCCAAACAACATTATCAGAATTTGTAAATTTTATTGCACTTGTAATTTTGAATTATACCCTTAATTTTAAGCTAGATGAAGATGGGTAAAAAATTCCAACTCATCCGGTGAAAAAACAAGCCCTCATATTTTTATGGGGAGGAAAAACAAAAATGCAAAAATGGAAATTGTCCATGTTCGAAAGAGGTTAAACATTATTGCATAGATAACCATAGTAAGATTAACACACTTTTTTTTTAAAAGTGGTGACCAGAGATGAGCGAACTTGTTTGGAAAACATTCACCAATTTCAAATTCGGCACTAACGTAGAACATTCTGAATTTTGTTCAGTTTCACAAGCATTTTTAATCAAAGTTGGCAAAATTTGATCACAGTTAGTAAATCATTGCATTTCCACCAATGCTTTTGTTATGACTTTGGCTAAGATAGTGGCACTGTATGATGTGGGGAGGGATCAGGGGGACATGTTTGATGAGGGGAGGGGTGTGGAGAGGTTAGAGGAGTGGTGGTGGCCCCTTTGTTTCCTTTTCTTAACTTTATGTGTGGTGATTCCAGCAGTCAATCAGGGCACAGGAATCATCCACAACAAGGGCTTGTGTCATTGGCTGCTGAAGTCACATGTCCCTCTCCATATAAAGAGCGAGCATGTTGCTTTTGTGCCATTTTGTCAGTGTAGCAGCGCAGAGAGGCCACTCCTGCTGCTGCTACTGGGCAGTCGGAAGTTATGTAGATGGTTGATTGTCAGTCAGCTAGTTCAGATGCGTAGGATCTGGTGATGAGCGAATATACTGGTTACTCGAGATTTCCCGAGCACGCTCGGGTGACCTCCGAGTATTTTTTAGTCCTTGTAGATTTAGTTTTTATTGCCGCAGCTGAATGATTTACATCTGTTAGCCAGCATAAGTACATGTGGAGGTTGCCTGGTTGCTAGGGAATCCCCACATGTACTTGCTGGCTAACAGATGTAAATCATTCAGCTGCAGCAATAAAAACTAAATCTCCGAGCACTAAAAAATACTCGGAGGTCAACCGAGCGTGCTGATCACTAGTAGGATCCTCTGTGGCTGGACTTTGCTGCAGATCAATCATTTTTGCTCACTGTGTGGTCCAAAGACACCAGGGGACAACTCTTTTGTGTTGCTAATATTCTGCTCGAGTCAGGAGTCTACATGTGAGAATCGAAATTGTTTGTTCCAACACTATGCTCCAGAAAGCACAGGGGCATTTCAGTGTCTAATAATTGTGTGCTCATATTTTAGCTATATCAAGGAGGCCATATTTGAAAATCTAAATTGTTAGCTCAAATACTGTGTTCCAAGAAAGCATGAAACATTTCATTATCTAATAATTTTGTGCTCATGCTTTTCCTCTGTCCAGGACAGCCATAAACATAATAGGGACAATTTGGTCTTGTACAGGTGTTTTAGAAATCAAATTTCTATACCTGATAAAATGTGAATAGTTTTGAATTTTGCTGCCTTCCAATATTAGTTTTCATAGAATCTTCCAATTCCAGTGAAACAGCAGGTTTTTTAGATTATGCAAAATTCTATATAAAACATATTAAGATGAACTTTCTTATTTCAGAAGTACAGCGTTATACAGTTTGAATGATTAAAAACACATTTTTTACTGCATTAAACTGAAGACTTTTGGGAATAGAATAAATGTATGTTATGCTGTGGATACTGATGATCACAGGTGTATCGAAAGATGAATGACACATTAAGGGCAAGTAATAAGAAGCAAATCTTCATCCATCGTACAGAAGGTCATGGAGATTACAGCAAATATGTCAAATTAAACCAGGG
This sequence comes from Ranitomeya variabilis, assembly GCF_051348905.1. Classification (NCBI taxonomy): domain Eukaryota; kingdom Metazoa; phylum Chordata; class Amphibia; order Anura; family Dendrobatidae; genus Ranitomeya; species Ranitomeya variabilis. The sequence continues at coordinate 447,559,482 of NC_135237.1, read as the reverse complement.
GACTTTAAATGTTTCTGAACAGAGACAGAACTAAGCATAAAAACATCCACTAGGAAATTATTTTCAACAGAGAAAAATGATAGCTGGAGGTGATCCAAAAAAAGACAACTAAATCCAGCAATGACATTTCATTGATACGTATAAGATTAATATCCCAAATCTCCAATCAAGAATGATTTCAAATACAAGACAACACCATCCAATACCTTGGGGTTTGCAGCCAGGTTGTGGCAACTGAGACAAGAATTGGGGTCATAGATTATATAATGATAGCATAATAAGGGTATTTCATATTATAAATGAGTAGTCCAGCAAAAGAGAAAATGAACGGCAACTAGGGAACCACAAATCACCACTGTAGACAGACAGAGCTATTTATCTGAACTTTTTGCGGTATAGGTATTCAGCTAATACACAGGTGCTTGCATAAAAAAACAAGTGTCCCAATGATTCATGAAGAAAAAAATGCAGCACTCACCAGCTGAAGTGAAAAGTTACATGTCCTTTATTTCACATTCATGCCATGGACAACAGAGAGAATAAGCAGGGCGTGAGAGGAATGCTGGGGGAGGTGAGAGACGGATGACGGCCATTTAGCGATTACTCGCTTCCATGTGTCCAGCACATTATAAATGAGCTTTATATGTATAGCAGCTAAGTTACGTTAAAACCAAGTACAACATTGTTTTTCTTGTGAAATTCTCAATAAGTTTGATGTGTCATATAACCCTCTTCCCATAGAACAAAATAAAGTTGGATCCAAAATTGCCGCCATGGTCACCACCCATCTTTAAGAGTTTCCCCCTCCCATATACTAATGTGCCACAAACAGGAAGTTGATATCACCAACCATTCCCATTTTATTTAGGTGTATCCATATAAATGGCTCACCCTGTAGATGATACCGTACATTGGTTACATTTGATAGATGCTTAACATAAGAACCACTTGAGAAGACTACTACCTCTATCAAAATGCTTATATTTTTGTTGATTGTCTATATTTAGTAAACTTATTCATATTTTTTAACTACTTCCAGACTGGTCATAGATAAACGTTCAGGCGATCCACGTTCTGCTCTGCATTTATGTTCCAAAGCATCACTGCATAGTAGAGCAGTTGCTTATGAGTGTGAAGTTGTAGGAGCGGGAATCTGGCCCTCAGACACAGTTGGACACCATATAGAGAAGCAAAAGACAATTTGTTACTGTAACTGCCTTCTCGATTGCTGCCTACACAGCCATATTAGGAGGAACTGCCGATGTTTCTTCCTACGTACTCAGCGATTATGTGACCTAGTAAGCTCTGGTTTGCAGCCAGAATGCTGCATTCCTACTGTAACTTGGGCTAATATACCATAACTGTGCCAGCATGATCGTGCAAAACTTTATTTGTATAATTTGATCTCACTGACAGTAATATTTTGCGGTAATAGGACCGCCGTCTTGTGCCGTCTTCAGCTTCTCCCGTGATGCTCCTCCTTCCAGTTGCACTTCACTCTGATGCTGCGGTCCTCCTTCTCTCTCAGCACTTTTCGAAGAATTTGTGAAAGATCTTTAAGTCCCAGACATCCCATTTAACATTGCCACTCTATTGGAAATAAAGGGCTCGGCTAAAATCCCAATAAAGAGCTCTATACCGCTATAGCTATTTAAGCAGTAGCTAGCCACTATTTATTCCAGTAAGCAGGTTTATACACATGTGAGGCAAACCTAGATTCATCCATTAGACTTCTAGTTAGGGAAGCTTTTTTAAGTGTTATCCTGAAACACGTTTCCATTTCTCTAAAGTCCAGTGGCATGGACAAACCTGAAACACCTGAACTCAGTAGATAAAAGTATTTTAATGTACCATATGTAGTGTACAATTAGACATAAAATATATGGCCAATAAATATTGCTTCAACTTCAATTTAATTTTTTGAATGATAAAAAGACATCAAAAGCAAATATTAATGTTCAGTACCTCATAAAAGAGAAGCTGCACATAAAATTCTACCTTCTGTTTCCACATACTGAATCCCACTTTCCTGACTAACATTCTGCTATTTGAACTAAAGCAAATTGAGAACTAAATTAATTTCCACCCATGTAAATATGTAATATATTTCACAGAAGTGCTGACACAAAATACATAAAAGAAAAAGTTTGTTAAATCTAAATTAAAAAAGTTGTAATGTGAAAATAAGAAGCCCAGCAGGGACACCAAAATGTCTTTCTCAGTATTTGCACTTATAAATAAATTTCATCCATTTCAGCTATATTTTGTAATTGTTAATGTAATTTTCCAAAATTCTTTTTCTAAATTAGCAAATGTATTTTCAGTATGTGTGACTTATAACTATTTACTTTATTATTATTATCTCACTTCTGGTTCCCACTCCAAATTTACCTTTATGTGAATTTTAAGGATTACAGTTTCTAACAGTTCCTATCAAAACTACAGAATGGACACCTAGACATATATACAGAAAAAACCCTGACAGATTATTGAAAAATCATATTTTTGCTTTTCAATGCTGGTGATCTCATGCCAATCATTTCGGGATATGTTGAGCCCGAAGATAGGTGAAGAAAGACAAATCTTTATACATCCAACAAGTCACTCAAATGCCATATCAGGATTATCCAGCTCACTATTGTGGAATCGGTACCTGGACTCTGTCTATGCCTAGATGCAACAAGTAGAGATAAGAAGTGATAAGTCCAGCTCCGCAAACAATCTTATTTAGTGTGAGTAAAGGTACCTTCACACTGACCAACTTTCCAACGATAACGATAGCGATCCGTGATGTTGCAGCGTCCTGGATAGCGATATCGTTGTGTTTGACACGCAGCAGCGATCTGGATCCTGCTGTGATATCGTTGGTCGGAGCTTAAAGTCCAGAACTTTATTTGGTCGTCAGATCGGCGTGTATCGTTGTGTTTGACAGCAAAAGCAACGATGCCAGCAATGTTTTACAATGGTAACCAGGGTAAATATCGGATTACTAAGCGCAGGGCAGCGCTTAGTAACCCGATATTTACCCTGGTTACCATTGTAAAAGTTAAAAAAAACACTACATACTCACCCTCTGATGTCTGTCACGTCCCCCGGCGTCCGCGCTGCTGCTCAGAGCTTCCTGCACTGAATGTGTCAGTGCCAGCCGTAAAGCAAAGCACAGCAGTGACGTCACCGCTCTGCTTTAGGGCCGGCGCTTACACAGTGCAGGGAAGCGGACGCCGGCGGACGCGACAGGCACCGGAATGTAAGTATGTAGTGTTTTTTTTACATTTACACTGGTAACCAGGGTAAACATCGGGTTACTAAGTGCGGCCCTGCGCTTAGTAACCCGATGTTTACCCTGGTTACCCGGGGACTTCGACATCGTTGGTCGCTGGAGAGCTGTCTGTGTGACAGCTCTCCAGCGACCACACAACGACGAAACAGCGACGCTGCAGCGATCGGCATCGTTGTCTATGTCGCTGTAGCGTCTCTTAATGTGACGGTACCTTAAGAAAACAGATCATTATCCAAGAAGTAGAGTTTCTCCTTGCGGAGATCGACATGCTAAGCATGCCGAGATGAGGAGACTTAAAGCCGCAATGCTCCTCTGGGTAATATGCTAATTATACAAATTGTCTCTTCAGAGAGGAAGAGAGCTAGAACTCTAGTGCCACCTATTGGAAGCTAGCAGTCCTACAAGTTAATGTCGACCCTTTAACGAGCCTTGTCACATGACTTAGGATAATAGCCAAACCAAAATCTAAATTTGCAGAAACTGTGTTTTGGGGTACTGCCCCTCGTCAGTGCAAAGCGGAGATCTGGTTTGGCTGTCTGAGAGGCGTCAGACTGTTATCCAAGAAGTAGCATTTCTCCTTGCGGAGATCGACATGCTAAGCATGCCGAGATGAGGAGACTTAAAGCTGCAATGCTCCTCTGCGTAATATACTAATTATGCAAATTGTCTCTTTAGAGAGGAAGAGAGCTAGAACTCTAGTGCCACCTATTGGAAGGTAGCAATCCTACAAGTCAATGTTGACCTTTAGCGAGCCTTGTCACATGACTTAGGATAACAGCCAAACCAGAATCTCAATTTGCAGACACTGTGTTTCGGGGTACTTTTCTTTCACTTTTTTATTTGCTTTTTGTCCGCTTTACAAAACAAATTTTCCTTTAAGATATTATGGGATTCTCATTCAATAGCAAAGGAATCTTTGTTCAAACCTTCAATTCATAGCAAAAGCCGTTTTGAAAGAGTATCTCTTACAGTGGAGAAGTTGCCCGGTCCTGAATTACGCAAACAACTTATTGATTTAGTGTTCAGTTACTCTAGAAGATAATCTTTTCAATGATGAACAAAGCAGTTGTAACTCACAGCTAGCAAACAATGTCAGACAAGTGTTTATACAGGAAAAGACTCCTATATGAAGTGGTTAAATTGTGAATATTACATTGGAATATGGAAGATTTGCACTGTGTTCACACAGACAGATACCCATTATTTAGGTCTTGAATTTCCACATCCTCTTTTAGTCTGTCAAATTGTTAAATGGGCAAACAATTCCACCACTATTGCACGATTTTCTAAGTTTGAACATGAATTTTTTTCTCTCGACTAAACAATCTCATGCACGATGAACGAATGTTTTTCGGCGCATGGATTAGTCGTTCCACCCATTCACATTATACATTATCATTACAATCTGATGGATAATTGGCCAGTGTAAATGTGAATTTAGTTGCTTCGAAAAATAAAAAAGAGACACAGAGTCTCCTAGTGCAACAAACACAATGCAAGGAAAAAATGTAGGTAAATAAGAGGTGGATGTGCTCAGCTTCTGTGGTTGTGCAACTTCATGCACAACCTTGGTAAAGGCTATTACGATTATAATTATACTATTATGATTTTAAAGCTGCTGCTCTTTTTTGAGCAATGGTGGAACAAACAATTCAGCAAAATACACAACAATCTAGAAAAAAAGCAACAAATGGGCACTGCTGATAATGAACATCCAGAGGATAGAATATTTAGTCAAGTTTCATTTTTGGTATTATATTCAAGCTATGTGTTTCAATACTAAATTGGTATCTTCATCAGGACAAAGAACTTTCATGCCATGCCATAATCTACACACTTGATTATGAAAATCTAAACAGATTAATATGCAGAGACAATACAAAACCAGTAGTTGGGTACAAAGATCCCTATCATAAAGAACAGAAAACAATCTAAATACAAAAGTCATATACCGCAAGGATCTTTGGTTTTCTACCTAATGAAGATACCAACTTGGTATCGAAACACTTTATCTGAATATCAGCCAGGTTTTTTAACAAATTATAGGTGAATGCTGTGGGGTCCAGCAGGGAAACCCTGTTCAGCAGATACTGTGGGTTTTTTTTATTAAGAGATTCAAACAATATGATTGCTTTTAAAATCACTTACTAAAACATACTTTTAGTTGCTTTATAGCTCTTTGAAATTTAACCAGACTCACTAATGTACCAATTGATCTTCTGCTATGGTACTTTATTTCCAGAAGACTTTCCAATATGATCCCAATTTGGAGCCCAATAGTTGCTGCTAGAGACGATTTTTATTAGTTAATTGCAAATTCTTTGTTAGAATGTATTAATTATTAGGATTGAGTATATCAGGCAAACGTAAAATACACCCATTTGTGTAAATCTTCCAAGGAAAAGTTCTCTCCAGACTCCAGAGCATAATAAACGCATGATGTAGAATATGAAAAAAAATATTACACTCACCTTACCGCTCACCTTTCCAGCCCCTCCACTTCTCGGCATCACTTCTAATTGCCGCCACGAGTGCTGAATCCCCAGGTTGGCACTAACCAAGCATGCGTAAGGTCACACTTTCATTTCATTATGATATGTGAAGTGACCTTGCACAAGAAGGCACAGAACCATTCCAGGTCTTATCAAAGCGAAAAATATTAGCTTAGCATGAAGAGGATCAGGAATTCTGCACTCATAGTGGCAGTCAGAAGATGTGATAAGGACCAGCCAGGTGACAATGAGGACCAGAGATCAGTGAGGTGAGTGGTAAGGGGAGTATAAATATATTTATTAAACTTTTGATGGCTATATAGTTCAACAAAATGGCAGTCAGCATCTGCCATTTTGCTGAATCCAGGCAGAAGCGAGTTGAAAAAATCCGCATTTTGACAAATGTGGATATTTCTAATATTTGAGTAGATTCCAAATACTGTATACTCAAATATATTCGCTCATCTCTATTACTGATAAGTCCTGTGTGCACAATGATAATAGCAATAATAGCATCATTTATGCACATGTTCTGTGTAGATTGATGGCAAGCTCTCAGAATTATTTCCTCTGGTGCATCTGATGCGCTTTAATCCGACATTGGCTTCTAGAGTAATTATGTCTGACTTTTGTCCAGCATACAATGAACTGAAATTATCTGGGCTATCTCTGCAGTTCTTTGCTAATTTCTTACAATATTATATATATATATTTTTCTTCTCATTGCTACAGGAATTGTAGACAATTCTCAATCCTAGAACAATGTTGTGTATTTTCTATTCTTTGGATGGCTCCATTTAGTTTTTTCATGAATTTCTTGTATCTCCTGTAATTGTAGTAAACAAATTAATGTATTCCCTAGTGGTTCTTTTCTTATGATTTGGCCATCTGGCATCATTTATTTCACTTGACATGTGAGTTTATTTATATCACTACTGATGTATGCCTTAATACAACATCAAATTCTGCTTTCCCACCACTTTCAACATTCTGTTACCAAAAACAAATACTAGATCTAGACTGGCTGCCTCTAAAAGATTAAAAAACCTTTCAAGTAAATTACTATCACCCTGTTATCTGAAATTAGAGAGACATGTGTCCTTTATTTTAGGAACAGGACAAACTGGTTCATGGGTAATACTGTATCTGTGGCAAAGCAGCATTATTGAAGTCTCTAGGGTTAAGTAGGGTTGCCAAACTGATTTTTTATTTTTTATAGATAGCTTCTCAAAAAACTCACAGACAGCCAACTTTTTTTATGAACACAATAGATGGCCATAATAAATCATGCCGATGATAAGTAGAGACGAGCAAACCTGAACAGTAAAGTTCAAAGTTCGCACCAAACAACTACTGTTTGGGCACAGACAGTGAACATGGACTTCATCTGGATGTCCATGTTACTGTTCGGGCTTGGCTTCCCGATCACTGGGTTTTTGTTGCGCTGTCATGTGTATGACAGTGTGGCAAACACTGCTTCTGATCAGCGGTAAAATCATTACTGCCGGTCAGACAGCCGCGCTTTACGTGCTGTCAAATGACAGCGTGCGCCTGCAGCTGTGATTGGAGGTAAAAAGTTTACCTCTGGTCACTAGTGTGATGGGACTACTGCTTCCATTAGCCTACGCCTGCTGCCGCTAATAATAGCGAGAACAGGTGCGGATGACGGGAGTTTTCATCAGCCGGCTTTTGCGCTTTAAATAAATAATTTAAAAAAAACAGCGTGACAGCTTGGGAACGCTGTTTCTAACAGGCAGTAATGATTTTACCACTGATAAAAAGCAGTGTTATCCGCATTGAAATGCACATTACAATGTGGCATACACTGGATATTCAGGCCCGCCATTCAAGTCAATGGGGTCTGGGTTCGGGTCCGGGTAATGTTCTGGTACCCGAACCAAAACTTTTCTTTTTACTTTTCGGCCGAACCCGCCAGACACAATCATCCAAGGGTCTGTCCAGCTTTAATTATAAGTGATACATGTCTACAGACCATAAATATTATTTGAAGACATAAACTGCATTCACTGTGACTTGTACAATAGATACAGTCATAATAATCTGTAAAAGTCTCTCCAGCTTCAAAAAGATCATGGACATATCAAATTATTTTACAGACAGTCCAGGAATTTCTGAATGGTTTGCAACCTTGGGGATAAGCTGAATTACCAGACACAACCTGTGGACAATAGTGTTGCTGTCTTTAGAAGAAATCAGATGTGCTTCCTAATTTTGTAGAAACAATTTAATGCTGGCCTTCTTGCCTGAAAAGTGTTTTTGAAAGAAATCTGTTTGGCCATAATTTCTAAATAAAATTACATTTTCTGGTGAAATTGTGATAATAATGCAATTCTACCATGGAGTGTTAGGTTTTGTACCTATGGTGTGCATTGTGTGGTGAAAGTCAAACTGAATCATGATTCATCAAATCAGTATGAATACAGAAATATCAGATTTGTATAGATTTCTTTTGCTTAGATGGAGAAAAATAATTCTGAATTTTCTTTTTATTATTTTGGTTTGTGTCACCAATTTCCGAGCCCTGTAACATTTTCATTTTTCCATCGGTTGAGCAGTATGAGTGTTTTTTTGTGTGAAGAGTTGAGAGTTATATTCATACCATTTTATGTTGTACACAGGGTTTTTTGATCTTTTCTTATTGCATTTCTGTTAGGGAGGAGCAGTGACTGCATTTCTAGCGTTTTAATTCTTCTTTCTCGTTATGGCGTTTTCTGATTGGGTTAATTAATTGTATAGTTTGATAAACTAAATTTTTGCAAATGCAGTGATACCAGATATGTTTATTTTTTATTTTTTATTTTTAATGGTGGGAATGTGGGGTGATTTAACCTATTTTTTAATTTTTTATAATTTTAAAAAATGTTTGTTTGTTTTTTTACTTTATTTTTCAGTCCCTTAAAGGAATTTAAACCTGTGATCATTCGACAGCTTACATTATATACTGTAATACTATAGTATTATGTCTTGGTCTCCTTTGAAGCCCAGCACATAGCTGAGCTTCAGAGGAGCACCATTATATTGGCAAAGGTTGGCCTTCAGCAGGCCCCCACCTGCCATGGTAAGCAATCGACAGCCTGTGATCTAGTCACATGGCGCCACTGGGAGTCTGTAAGCGCGAGCAGCAGCGTTTATTCAATTTAAATGCCCCTGTCATAGATTTAAAGTGGTATTTAAAAGAGCCATGGCCAGATCTCCCTTCATACACGTTTGATAATAAAACCGGTATTTGCTGTATCTGGAGAGAACTCAGCTTCGGCCCCCCTCCATACACGATCTTGCCCGCAATCACATACTTGTAAAGGGGTTAAATATCTGATTTATCAACATGTGTGAATTGTCATCTAAATTTATATTGTTCTCATACACTTTATGCAGTTAATAGCCCTATGTGTCTGTGCTGCTACATACTTAGGCTGATAACCGGTTCATGCAGCTTTACATGAACACCCGATCCTTACACTATGGCTGGTCCGAACAATGAAAGCAATTGTTACCATCCACCTCTCGTGTCTCCCCTATGTCCTCATAGATTGTAAGCTTGTGAGCAGGGCCCTCATTCTTCTTGGTATCTGTTTTGATCTATGTGTTTATTGTTATTCTGTAATGTCTATTATCTGTACAAGTCCCCTCTAAAATGTAAAGTGCTGCGGAATATGTTGGTGCTATAGAAATACAATTATTATTATTATATTGAGACTTAAAGGTTAGGAGTCAATCTCTATATAAATACATCAGGACAGTTGTGACTTATAGACTTGATATATTTTAACACTGTCCATGGATTTAATTCCTAGAAATGAAGAGATAATGTGTTTGGAAGGGAAATTTAAGATGATATGTACTCCAGTGAACAGTTGGGATCACCTAATAACCTCCATTGTTAAATCCATAAAACGTACCATATGCCAACAAAAGATTACCAATGACAGCAAAAAAGATAAAATTGTCCTTTTAAAATATTTTTGTGAACCATTGTGTTTCTGTCACAAAGAAAAATGGAACATGTTTAATTCTAATAGAGAAAAATGGAAGCATCTCCTTATTGCTCAGCAAGGAAAAGCTTTACCTTAGTCTAATGATTCTCTAATGAAAGCTGTAAAAAGCGCTTTATGGCTTTCAGCTAATGAAACATAATCAATTTACTGATCAACTATGAATACATTTTCTCGCTTTTTTACATTCATGAGCATTTTAGGTGTAGTTTCCTCTACATACTTCCACAAACTGTTAAATAATACATTTAATGAAGTAAAATGTTTTGTAATGTTGGCTTGATTCTTTCATTATATTATACAGAAGGCTAAAATATAAAAAAATGACTTTTCTGGTAAAGACTAGGCATGTCCTGTTCAGTACAATAATTGGAATCAGGGTAACCCTTAACTATAGTCATTGATTAAGTCACAATTAGATACGATTACAAATTCATCTTGAAATAGTCATCCCTGGGCCATTGTAACTAGATGTCAATTTCAACTTTCACCAATGTCAAAGAAAGTGCTGATTGGTAGAGCACCCAATCTATGGACGATTTGGCCAATCAGGACTGAGCATTAAACTGGTATAATATGAGTGTATCATTGTAACACACTGAAAACAAGTAGATTCAAGCAACAAATGATGGATTACTGATTGTCCGAGCAGTAGGGCTTCTCTGGGGTACAGTACTGAAGCACATGTCCTATATGGCCTCTACCTGTACTGTCAAGGTGATTGCCCATTAATTCAGCAATTTATCACTTGTCTGATTGCTAATCTCCATTGCTAGAAAAGCACTATGCAAATATTGTTCACTTTGTATTATTTCAGGATGACAAGTAATTGTGCTTATTACGTACTAGATGGTGGCCCGATTCTAATGCATCGGGTATTCTAGAATATGTATGTATGTATGTACATCGCGCTGTGAGTGGGGGTTAAATTCCACGCCAATATCGCTGATTGGTCGAGCCCGGCTGGCCAATCAGCAAAGCGTGGTTCAAATCTGGTGCCAATTCGCGGCCGGACTGCGCCAATATCGCTGATTGGTCGCGGCCGGCCGTGTGCAACCAATCACTGAAGTGGTGTTTAAATCCCATGCCAATATCGCTGATTGGTCACGGTCATCCAGGCGCGACCAATCAGCAAAGCGTGGTTTAAATCCCGCGTCAATTCGTGGCTGGACTGCGTCTGTCACTGATTGGTCACAGGATGTCGGGGTTCGGGGCACTGGATGTCGAGGGGTTCAGGGTGCAGGATATAGTACAGCCATGTAGTATATAACACAGCCACGTAGTATATAGCACAGCCACGTAGTATATAGCTCAGCCACATAGTATATAGCACTGCCATGTAGTATATAGCACAGCCACATATTATACAGCAGCCACGTAGTATATAGCAGCCACGTAGTATATAGCAGCCATGTAGTATATAGCACAGTCAGGTAGTATATAGTACAGCCCGCAGTATATAGCACAGCCACATAGTATATAGCACAGTTACATAGTATATAGCACAGCCACGTAGTATATAGCACAGCCACGTAGTATATAGCACAGCCCGTAGTTTATAGCACAGCCACGTAGTATATAGCACAGCCACACAGTACATAGCACAGACACGTAGTATATAGCAGCCACGTAGTATATAGCACAGCCACATAGTATATAGCACAGCCACGTAGTATATAACATAGCCCACGTAGTATATAGCAGCCACATAGTATATAGCACAGCCACATTGTATATAGCAGAGCCACATAGTATATAACACAGCCCATGTACTATATAACACAGACAGCCACGTAGTATATAGCAGAGCCACGTAGTATATAACACAGCCCACATACTATATAACACAGACAGCCACGTAGTATATAGCAGAGCCACGTAGTATATAGCACAGCCACGTAGTATATAGCAGCCACATAGTATGTAGCATCCACATAGTATATAGAGCAGCCACATAGTATATAGCACAGCCATGTAGTATATAGCACAGCCTGTAGTATATAGCACAGCCACATAGTATATAGCACAGCCACATAGTATATAGCAGCCACATAGTATATAGCACAGCCACGTAGTATATAGCACAGCCACGTAGTATATAGCACAGCCACGTAGTATATAGAACAGCCACATAGTATATAACACAGCACACATACTATATAACACAGACAGCCATGTAGTATACATCAGAGCCACGTAGTATATAGCACAGTCACGTAGTATATAGCACAGCCATGTAGCATATAGCAGCCACATAGTATGTAGCATCCACATAGTATACAGCAGCCACATAGTATATAGCACAGCCATGTAGTATATAGCACAGCCACATAGTATATAGCACAGCCCATAGTATATAGCCCAGCCACGTAGTATATAGCACAGCCACATAGTATATAGCAGTCACATAGTATATAGCACAGCCACGTAGTATATAGCACAGCCATGTAGTATATACCAGCCACATAGTATAAGAGAAAAACAGGAGAAGCCGGAGCATGATTATATAAGAAAAAAGTACTTTATTGTAACAAAATAATTAATTAAAATCAGCAGTAGCATTTAAGAGGTGTATAGTAAATACCATGATATACACATAGGAGGGCACCCACCCCTCTAAAATCCCCTATAGGTATCCTCAAAGGGAGATCCCTTCCATATCATATAACCTGGTAAGGTGGCTAGTAAGTAATCAAGTAAAAGTCAAAAAGGCACATTTTATATACGGTATCTAATTAACAGGTTAGAGCAAGTCCGCTTACCAGGATGCAAAAGGGGAAGATGGGGGGGCAGGGTCCCGCCAGAGTACCGGCTCCCGACACGTGTTTCGCGGCCGAAAAACGCCGCTTTATCAAGGAAGTGCCATTGTGACCGGGAGGACCTGTTTTTGAGCCATCTGACCAACATCACATGTCCGTAATGGACCAATACTAGCGGCGCCAGCGGCGCATGCGCGTGGCGACGGACGGGTCCGCCATGGGGGCAGGGCGCAAAGCCGAGCGCGCACGCGCCGGGAGCGAACCCGGAACGCCCGCACAAGGCTCACAAGCGCCCGCCCACATGGGGGAGCCGCCCACCAGCCGAGCGATGCGCACGGCCGCTAGAAGAGAGTAAAACTGAAAGTCCGGACTAAGGAGTATATCGTGGTGGCTTCCATATGTGAGGACAAAAAGGGTTATAGGTATGCCACAGGGATGAAAGTCCTCTATGAAAATACAGTAATGTCTATATGGGCACTAGCAGGAGTATACGAGAGTGTGCCAAACAGCACATGATGAGATGTGTAATAAGTGCACAGAGTACATAACAATGATACTCTGATAAAGGGACGACTATATCAAATTAGTGATAACAATAATCAATATTCTCAGGGTGACCAAATTGCATCAATGTCCCATAAATAGAGATTACATATCTATAATAAATAATATAGCAGGTATTATAAAACTAATAATAATCACAGTAAATTATATATCCGTTATATAACATAATTATGTCCATGTAGAGCAAAAGCAGCAATGGAATCAGCATATCCAATAAGTAACACATGTGATATAGTAGTCTCTTGTTCCTACAGGTGTCCACATTCCATCACAGCAGGGAACTCCAGAGCAACGGGTCAAGACCAACAGAGAAGGCCAGCGGCCAAAAAGAAGGTCCACAGGTAAGAGAAATAATTAATACTGCAAAGACGAAACAAAATACAATAGTTAAAATATAATTTAAAACCAAAGAACATTAACGGGATAATGAAGGGATCCAGTTATCTCACACGTTACTAAAGGTATGGAGCAAAGCTCAAGGACTCATTGAGCCCTTTAGGAGTCACACAATCCAAAAGGACAATCCATTTTGTCTCGATCTGCGCGAGGCGTTTCTTGTTGTCACCGCCTCTCACGCCCAGGTGAAGTACATCAATCCCTCGAACAGATAGTAATTTGGAGTTGCAATTATGGTGCAACCAGAAATGTCCCGCACATGCTCGCGTACCCGGATCCTAAGTTCACGTGTGGTAAGGCCCACGTATATCTTAGGACATGGGCAGGTGGCGTATAGTATGTAGCATCCACATAGCATATAGCAGCCACATGGTATATAGCACAGCCATGTGGTATATAGCAGCCACATAGTATATAACACAGCCCACACAGTATATAACACTGCCCACGTAGTCTATATCAGTTACGCAGTATATAACATAGCCCACGTAGTATACATCAGTGTGGGCACCATATCTTTGTTAAAAAAATAATTAAAATAAAAAATAGTTATATACTCACCCTCCGGTGTCCACCGAAGTTGTCCCGATGAGTGCGAGGCTGCCACCAGCTTCCGTTCCCAGTGATGCATTGTGAAATTTCCCAGATGACTTAGCGGTCTTGCGAGACCGCTAAGTCATCTGGGTAATTTTGCAATGCATCTCTGGGAACAGAAGCTGGCGGCAGCCTCGCTGCTCGCGCACATCGGTGGACAGCGGAAGGTGAGAATAGCACCATTTTTTATTTTTTTTAAATTATTTTTAACATTATATCTTTTTACAATTAATGCTGCATAGGCAGCATCAATAGTAAAAAGTTGGTCACACAGTGTTAATAGCAGCATTAACAGACTGCGTTACACCGTTTTATGCCGTGGTGTAACGCAGTTGTTTTAACGGACTGCTAAAACGCTATGTGGGCGGCGGGCACTGACTGGGGGGGGAGTATGGAGGGGGCACTGACTGCAGGGGAGTAGGGAGCGGCCATTTCACGGCCGGACTGTGCCCGTCGCTGGCCGCGACCAATCAGCGGCTTGAGATTTCCGTGACAGACAGACAAACAGACAGAAGTGCCCCTTAGACGATTATGTATATAGATATAGAGGGGCAATGTAGGGGCTTATTCTGTATATAGAGGGTGGACACCACTTTGAAGGCAAAAAATTTCCAGAAAACTGTCTCAACGCAGAGCTTGACATATTCAATGAATACTGGTGTAAAATATTGAATTATAGATTTTACATCAATATATTTTGTGTTCAGTGTAAGGACATCTATCAGAAGGTTTTTGCTTCCAAATCAGAGAGCAGCATAATGTAGAGACAGAGACCCTTATTCCAGCAATGTGTCACTTTTTGGGCTGCTTGCTGTAGCTTTGATTAAAAAAAAACAAACAAAAAAAAATGTTTTTTTATCATCAGGAGATTATCACTAGAGGATTTGTAATCCTGCTGCCACATAGTCTTCCATAATTCATAAGCTCTGTATAGCCTTGACACCAACTGTGATTGGCATCTTTTTGTCTATGCGCAGTGTACACAGAAAGCTACCAAACAGTGGCGTGGGCAGGTTATACTGTGCTCAGAATTCAGAGGACTGGTAGATCTGTGGCAAATAAACAGTAATTTTATCAAAACTGCAGCAAGCAGCTCAGTAAGTGACACATCACTGGGAGCAGGTTCTCTGCCCATAAATCATGCTGCTCTCCAATAGGGTGCATAGATTATCTTTAACTCCTTCCCAACATGCGTTGTACATGTATGGCACTGTGGGAGCTGCATTCCCTCAAAGCGCAGTACATGTATGACGACGCGATCATGGGGGCTCATGCTGAGCACCCCCGGGATTGGGTCCTGGTGTAAGCTCTGTGTGTGAGCTGACACCCTCCAGCAATGTCTATGATCGGTGCTAGCACCGATCGCGGGCGTTTAACCCCCCTGATGCCGACATCAATATTGAAAGCAACATTGAGAAGATGACACAGTGAGGGGGCAACCTGTGTGCTTCCATCAGGACAACGCAATGCAATAGCGTGGTCATGATGGACTTCATTGAGACTCCCGGTCACAAGATGACAGCAGGGTCCTTCAGGGAAGGTGGACTGTGAGTGCCTGCTAAATGTTTCCCTGCCCGTCAGATGCTGCTCCGATGCTCAGCAGTGCAGAAACATTGCAGAGTTTCAGCTCCACTATCTGTCACAATACAATGATGTCCCATCCTAGGACAATGTAAAACAGTAAAAAAAAATTGAAAAGTGTAAAAATTATATTTAAAAATATATATTATTCCATTAAATAAATTTAAATATGTAAGAAAGAAAAACAAAAAAAGAACACATATTTGGCATCGTCACATCCCTAACGACCCGCTCTATAAAACTGTCCCATTAGTTAGCCCCTTCAGTGAACTGTAAAAAAAAAGGCAAAAAACAATGCTTTATCATTATAACACCAAACAAAAAGTGCAATAAAACGCGATCGAAAAGACAAATTTAAATAAAAATGTCATCTTGTTCCGCAAAAAACAAGCTGTCAGACAGCTCCAGCAGCGGAAACACAAAAGTTATAGCTCTCAGAGTAAAGCGATGCAAAAATAATTATTATTTCCATAAGATAGTTTTTATTGCGTAAAAGCACCAAAACATAAAAAAGATATAAATGGGGTATCACTATAATCATACTGACCCGAAGAATAAAACCTCCTTATCAATTTTACCACATGCAGAATTGTATATAAAAAAAAAGAAATTCCTGAATTGTTGGTTTTTGTTCATTTCTGTCTCTCAAAAATAAGAATGGAAAGTGCTGAAAAAATGTCAGGTGCCCAAAAATGGTACCAATAAAAATGAGAAATAGCAAAGTAAGAAACAAGCCATCACATTACTCTGTAGGCAAAAATATGGAAAAAGTATAGCTGTTTAAATATGGGGATGCAAAAACTAGTTTTTGCAATAAAAAGCGTCTTTTAATGTGTGTGTGTGGGTGTGACAGCAGCCGAACATAAAAACCCAATATAAATCTGGTATCGCTGTAAAATAAAGTCTCCATATCACCTATATCACACGAGGAGTGGTGTAAAAAAAAATCCTAAAACCAATTCTTCATCTGTTTTTGATTTTTTCATTCTGCCTCCCAAAGGCTTGGCTCACATTCATCCTGTGCTATGTGCTTAGCACTTACATTGGGGTTTCTGTGTAAATCTCTGAAATACATGATTCAGACGGAACTCCGGGTGGAAGATTCCCTATAATGAGGCTGATGGAGGTGTTGTGGACCCATCTGGCCTGTGGTCCGGCAGTGTCCGTCTTTTTAGGCAAGTATAGAAGTGTGGTTGACAACAGTTTTGTGCACTTTTGAAAAGAAGTACAACACTGAACAGATGCCAGATGGAGTCCACAGTTACTCTGCTGCCTCATCCTGTCACTCGGAGATTTAGATGGAAAACCCAAAGTAAGTGCACACTGTAGAGCATCGGAAAATGTTCTCAATAAAACTTCAATTTAATCCACAAAAAAAAGCAAATCTCCACTCAGGTACATCATCTGTTAATGGAAACATAGGGGCTTCCATGTTACTGGTAGCACAAAGGCTCTGGAAAAGCAAAATGCCTCCTCGCCCCCCCCCCCCCCAAAAAAAAAAAAAAAAAGAAATTCAGCAAATCCAGGGCTCTCAAATGCAAATGCCCCTTCCCTTGTTAACCCCAGTGTGTTTCAACCACATTTAGCACCCACATGTTTGGCATTTCTGTAGTGATGAGAGCCTTCCTGACTTGCGTATCTCCAGAAGTATGAGCTGGGCATAATGTTCTGGTCACTACAATGTACTGCTCACTACAATGTGCTGGTAATGTATAGTGGAGCATTTTGCATCTAATCAGCCTAATATGGAGGATACCAGGATCTTCTGAACTTACTGTACAAACTTTCCTGTCCCAGCTGTGAAATCCTATATGCAGTGTGAGAACTCCCTATGTGATAACCATCTGATAGTCTACAACAAGGCACTGGATCATATACTAATAAAACCCATGAGCACAATATGTTACAACAAAATATCAACTTACAAGTCAATATTACAGGCTTACGCAAACAAAAGTCTGTTTTCTTGACCAGCCAGAAAGAAACACATAAATTCAAAAGTTAACATATGGATAACAGTCTATTCTTCCCGGCTTATTGAAAATAGCTGTCTGGCTAATTAAGATAAAATGCTGTGTCGTCACAGGAACCCACGCCATTTTTAAAAATAATTTTAAATGACTTATTTAGAGCACAGGCGCCGGCTGATGAATACTTCCATCAGCCGCCATCTGCTGTCTCTGTTATTATTGACAGCAGATGTAGGCTGATAGGCGCAGTAGTCACATCAGCCGACGTCAGTGACTGGAGGTAAACTTTTTACCTCTGATCATGGCTGCAATTTCATGCTGCCATTTGACAGCGTGGGAACCACAGCTGTCTGACCTGTGGTAATAATTTTACTGTCAATCAGAAGCATTGTTTGCCATGCTGTCATGACAGTGGGACAAACATCCGGTTTTGGGGGCGAACCCAAACAGCAACATAGACTTCCTAGTGAAGTCCGTGTTCGGTGTCCATGTCCCAACAGTTGGTGTTTGGTACGGATGCTGTACTTTACTGTTCGAGTTCGCACATCTCTGGTGATGAGTATGCTCACTCAGTACTAATGAGGACCAGTCCTCCTGCTGAGCCTGCTGTATCCCTCATGGCCTTAGTGGTTTTGTAGTTATAATCCACTCAGGAGTGGTTTATTCATTAATCTTCCCCATGTAGGTATCCTTTCTTTCTGTCTGAAATCCAGTGGCAAACTATTTTGCGTATTGTGCCCCATGGTCTGGATCTACTTTTCTGTGAACATTCTGTGAACATTCTCTTTCATTTACCCTGCCTATATTTATCACCATATACTGTAGGAAAGCTTTTCTGGCTGTCACATCTTGGATGTTCCTTCATATTACCTTTATTGTTGATCGTGAAAATCCTTGATACCTAGGGTCTATCTTCATACTATCCTGGCTTCATTCCAGGCACATATAATATGTTCACTTGTTCAGACATATTTACTCATATATATTTTTCTTTTCCCCTCTCTATTTTCTTGGGGTCTTTTGTCCATGATTTATTATCTTACTACCTACGGGCATGTGCAATATATATTGTATCACAGAGCATCATTCAATCGTCCTAGATGGATATATTTATGCACTGTGTGGGATACTTAGGTCTGGGACCTCTTGTATGTTTTTAAACTCTTGTATGTTTTTAAATGTTTTTTTTTCCATTTTTGCCTGTAGTGTATAGCCGGCTGGCTTTGGGAGCAGTCACATCAGTAACTGCTCTCAAACTCATCAAGATCGTCATCGAATATTATGAATTATTATCTTCTTGGCGCATAGGTAAGGAATATTGTGGTTTATTACTTTATTTTTGTTACAGGATTTATTGGCTTAATTTGGCATTCGGGGAGTATGGTTTAATTTAGATTCAATAAAAGAGTCAGTGTCATTATTTAAATCAACCCCTTAATCCCATATGACATACTATCCCGTCAAGGTGACCTGGGACTTAATTCCCAGTGACGGGATAGTGCGTCATATGCGATCGGCCGTGCTCACGGGGGAGCGCAATGCCGATCGTGGCCGGGTGTCAGCTGACTATCGCAGCTGACATCCGGCACTATGTGCCAGGAGCGGTCACGGACCGCCCCCGGCACATTAACCCCTGGCACACTGCGATCAAACATGATCGCAGTGTTCCGGCAGTATAGGGAAGCATCGCGCAGGGAGGGGGCTCCCTGCGTGCTTCCCTGAGACCCCCGGAGCAACGCGATGTGATCGCGTTGCTCCGAGGGTCTCTTACCTCCTCCTCCCTGCAGCAGGCCCAGATCCAAAATGGCTGCAGCACCCGGGTCCTGCAGGGAGGTGGCTTCACAGCGCCTGCTCAGAGTAGGCGCCGGGAAGCCTGGAGGAGCTGTGCACTTCAGATCGCCGATCTGACAGAGTGCTGTGCAAACTGTCAGATCAGCGATCTTGCACTATAACATGATGCCCCCCCACCCGGGGCAATGTTATAGTGTAAAAAAAAAATATTCACATGTGTAAAAAAATAAAAAGAATTCCCCCCAAAAATTCCCCCCCCTAAAAAAAAATATTGTTCCTATAAATACATTTCTTTATCTAAATAAAAAAACAATAAAAGTACACATATTTAGTATCGCCGCGTCCATAACGACCCAACCTATAAAACTGTCCCACTAGTTAACCCCTTCAGTGAACACCATAAAAAAAAAAACGAGGCAAAAAACAACGCTTTACTATCATACTGCCAAACAAAAAATGGAATAACACATGATCAAAAAGACGGATCTAAATAACCATGGTACCGCTGAAAACGTCATCTTGTTCCGCAAAAAACGAGCCACCACACAGCATCATCAAATAAAAGATAAAAAGTTATAGTCCTCAGAATAAAGCGATGCAAAAATAATTATTTTTTCTATAAAATAGTTTTTATCGTATAAAAGTGCCAAAACATAAAAAAATGATATAAATGAGGCATCGCTGTAATCGCACTGACCTGAAGAATAAAACTGCTTTATCCATTTTACCAAACGCGGAACGGTATAAACGCCTCCCCCAAAAGAAATTCATGAATAGCTGGTTTTTGGTCTTTCTGCCTCACAAAAATTGGAATAAAAAGCGATAAAAAAAGTCACGTGCCCGAAAATGTTACCAATAAAAACGTCAACTCGTCCCGCAAAAAACATGACCTCACATGACTCTGTGGACCAAAATATGGAAAAATTATAGCTCTCAAAATGTGGTAATGCAAAAAATATTTTTTGCAATAAAAAGCGTCTTTCAGTGTGTGATGGCTGCCAATCATACAAATCCGCTAAAAACCCAGCTATAAAAGTAAATCAAACCCCCCTTCATCACCCCCTTAGTTAGCGAAAAATTTAAAAATTTAAAAAAATGTATTTATTTCCATTTTCCCATTAGGGTTAGTGTTAGGGTTAGGGCTAGGGTTAGGGCTAGAGTTAGGGTTAGGGCTAGAGTTAGGGTTAGGACTAGGGTTAGGGTCAGGGCTAGGGTTAGGGCTAGAGTTAGGGTTAGGGCTAGGGTTAGGGTTGGGGCTAGGGTTAAGGCTACAGTTAGGGTTGGGGCTAATGTTAGGGTTAGGGTTTGGATTATATTTATGGTTGGGAATAAGGTTGGGATTAGGGTTAGGGGTGTGTCAGGGATAAGGGTGTGGTTAGGGTTACCATTTGGATTAGGGTTAGGGATGTGTTTGGATTAGGGTTTCAGTTATAATTGGGGGTTTCCACTGTTTAGCCACATCAGGGGCTCTCCAAACGCGACATGGTGTCCTATCTCAATTCCAGCCAATTCTGCGTTGAAAAAGTAAAACAGTTCTCCTTCCCTTCCGAGCTCTCCTGTGCGCCCAAACAGGGGTTTACCCCAATATATGTGGTATCAGCGTACTCAGGACACATTGGACAACAACTTTTGGGGTCCAATTTCTCCTGTTACCCTTGGGAAAATACAAAACTTGGGGCTAGAAAATAATTTTTGTGGAAAAAAAAGATTTTTTATTCTCGCGGCTCTGCGTTATAAACTGTAGTGAAACACTTGGGGGTTCAAAGTTCTTGCAACACATCTAGATAAGTTCCTTTGGAGGTCTAGTTTCCAATATGGCATCACTTGTGGGGAGTTTCTACTGTTTAGGTACATTAGGGGCTCTGCAAACGCAATGTGACGCCTGCAGACCAATCCATCTAAGTCTGCATTCCAAATGACGCTCCTTCCCTTCCGAGCTCTGCCATGCGCTCAAACGGTGTTTCCCCCCACATATGGGGTATCAGCGTACTCAGGACAAATTGGACAACAACTAGTTTTGGGGTCTAATTTCAACTGTTACCCTTAGAAAAATACAAAACTGGGGGCTAAAAAATAATTTTTGTGGAAAAAAAAAGATTTTTTATTTTCACGGCTCTGCGTTATAAACTGTAGTGAAACACTTGGGGGTTTAAAGTTCTTACAACATATCTAGATAAGTTCCTTGGGGGTCTAATTTCCAATATGGGGTCAATTATGGGGGGTTTCTACTGTTTAGGTACATTAGGGGCTCTGCGAATGCAATGTGATGCCTGCAGACCAATCCATCTAAATCTGCATTCCAAATTACGCTCCTTCCCTTCCGAGCTCTGCCATGCGCTCAAATGGTGGTTCCCCCCCCCTCATATGGGGTATCAGCGTACTCAGGACAAATTGGACAACTACTTTTGGGGTCCAATTTCAACTGTTACCCTTGGAAAAATACAAAACTGGGGGCTAAAAAATAATTTTTGTGAAAAAAAAAGAATTTGTATTTTCACGGCCCTGCGTTATAAACTGTAGTGAAATACTTGGGGGTTCAAAGCTCTCACAACACATCTAGATGAGTTCCTTAGGGGGTCTACTTTTAAAAATGGTGTCAATTGTGGGGGGTTTCAATGTTTAGGCACATCAGTGGCTCTCCAAAGCAACATGGCGTCCCATCTCAATTCCTGTCAATTTTGCATTGAAAAGTCAAATGACGCTCCTTCCCTTCCGAGCTCTCCCGTGCGCCCAAACAGGGGTTTACCCCAATATATGGGGTATCAGCGTACTCAGGACAAATTGGACAACAACTTTTGGGGTCCAATTCCTCCTGTTACCCTTGGGAAAATACAAAACTGGGGGCTAGAAAATAATTTTTATGGAAAAAAAAGATTTTTTATTTTCGCGGCTCTGCGTTATAAACTGTAGTGAAACACTTGGGGGTTCAAAGTTCTCACAACACATCTAGATAAGTTCCTTTGGAGGTCTAGTTTCCAATATGGCATCACTTGTGGGGAGTTTCTACTGTTTAGGTACATTAGGGGCTCTGCAAACGCAATGTGACGCCTGCAGACCAATCCATCTAAGTCTGCATTCCAAATGACGCTCCTTCCCTTCCGAGCTCTGCCATGCGCTCAAACTGTGTTTCCTCCCACATATGGGGTATCAGCGTACTCAGGACAAATTGGACAACAACTTTTGGGGTCTAATTTCAACTTTTACCCTTAGAAAAATACAAAACTGGGGGCTAAAAAATAATTTTTGTGGAAAAAAGAAGATTTTTTATTTTCACGGCTCTGCGTTATAAACTGTAGTGAAACACTTGGGGGTTTAAAGTTCTTACAACACATCTAGATAAGTTCCTTGGGGGTCTAGTTTCCAATATGGGGTCAATTATGGGGGGTTTCTACTGTTTAGGTACATTAGGGGCTCTGCAAATGCAATGTGATGCCTGCAGACCAATCCATCTAAATCTGCATTCCAAATTACGCTCCTTCCCTTCCGAGCTCTGCCATGTGCTCAAATGATGGTTCCCCCCCCACATATGGGGTATCAGCGTACTCAGGACAAATTGGACAACAACTTTTGGGGTCCAATTTCAATTGTTTCCCTTGGAAAAATACAAAACTGGGGGCTAAAAAATAATTTTTGTGGAAAAAAAAGAATTTGTATTTTCACGGCCCTGCGTTATAAACTGTAGTGAAATACTTGGGGGTTCAAAGCTCTCACAACATATCTAGATGAGTTCCTTAGGGGGTCTACTTTTAAAAATGGTGTCACTTGTGGGGGGTTTCAATGTTTAGGCACATCAGTGGCTCTCCAAACGCAACATGGCGTCCCATCTCAATTCCTGTCAATTTTGCATTGAAAAGTCAAACGACGCTCCTTCCCTTCCGAGCTCTGCAATGCGCCCAAACAGTGGTTTACCCCCATTATCAGCGTACTCAGGACAAATTGTACTACATCTTTTGGGGTCCAATTTCTTCTCTTACCCTTGGGAAAATAAAAAATTGGGGGTGAAGTTAATTTTTGGTGAAAAAAAGTTACATGTTCATTTTTATTTAAACATTCCAAAAATTCCTGTGAAACACCTGAAGGGTTAATAAACTTCTTGAATGTGGTTTTGAGCACCTTGAAGGGTGCAGTTTTTAGAATGGTGTCACACTTGGTTATTTTCTATCATATACACCCCTCAAAATGACTTCAAATGAGATGTGGTCCCTAAAAAAAAAATGGTGTTGTAAAAATGAGAAATTGCTGGTCAAGGTTTAACGCTTATAACTTCCTAACAAAAAAAAATTTTGGTTCCAAAATTGTGCTGATGGAAAGTAGACATGTGGGAAATGTTATTTATTAAGTATTTTGTGTGACATATCTCTGTGATTTAATTGCATAAAAATTCAAATTTGGAAAATTGCAAAATTTTCAAAATTTTTGCCAAATTTCCATTTTTTTCACAAATAAACACAGGTAATATCAAATATATTTTACCACTATCATGAAGTACCATATGTCATGAGAAAACAGTGTCAGAATCGCCAAGATCAATTGAAGCGTTCTAGAGTTATAACCTCATAAAGGGACAGTGGTCAGAATTGTAAAAATTGGCCCGGTCATTAACATGCAAACCACCCTCGGGGCTTAAGGGGTTAAAAAACGTTATTCTAGGTGAATGTGTTTTTATTTTATAATATCACTATGGGGTTAATAACGGGGGCATCTTATAGATGCCTCTCCATTACTAACCTGTGGGTTTGATGTCACCTGACAATACAAAGGTTACATCAACCCCCCCAACCATTACCCAACTTCCACCACTACAGGAAAAGTTTGAAGAACGAGGCTAAGTGCCAGGTTTGGCGCATCCTATAGATGCACCTTTTCTGGGGCAGCTTAGAGCTGATGTTTTTAGTCTGGGAGAGGGTCAATTTCCATGACCCCTTCCTAGGCTATTAATATGAGCCTGCAGCTGTCAGCCTAGTCTTTTCTAGTTAGATTTTATAGGGGAACCCTATGTCAATTTTTTTCTGGGGTCCCCCTGCAAACTAACTTGTAAAGGCTAAGCAAACAGCTGTGAGCTGATACTAATAGCCTGGTAACCTTTATAGCCATTGGCTCCTTCCCAGATTATTAACATCAGCCATTAGCCATCTGCTTTCCCTCTGCTGGTTATGAAAATTGCGCAGGAGTCCAGGCAAAAAATTTTTTTCATTTTGTTGCAAAAATTAATAGTTGCTGTTTGGTTAAAGCCTATGTAAGGTATGTGTGTGTGAGTGTGATTGTGAGTGTGTGTGTGTGTGTGTGTGTGTGTGTGTATGTGTGTGTTTCCTTACTAGCTTAGTATTGAGGGTGTCTGTCTGATATTTTTTTATTCCTAAACCTAAGGCTTGGTGTCAATTACAAGCCCTAATCCCATTACCCTTCTGCTACTGCATCAAAATGAAAAAGAAGGTGTTGAATCAAGAAATTATATCACAAAACATTTTTTTAAATATCTTTATTTAGCTCAAAAAAGCCTTCATTGCTGTACAAAAATACATGCAAAAAGCACATGTAAAACTGTGAAAAAAGTGGCAAAACATGCATTTTTGTTGCCAAGAGATGCTGAAACCTTGCAGAAATTTCTGCAAGCAAATAATCAACGTTCGCACATACCCTAAGTCTAGAGTCACACTTGCAATTTTAAAATCGGTCTGATTTTGTTCCTGCAAAGTTGGACAAGTGTAATGCAAGAGTCATGTGTTTTTCATTAGAATGCAATCTGATTTTTAACACCTAGCATCTGATTTTATCATCAGCTTTTACATATAAATAAAAATGTAAATGTCTGTTTGTTCAAAATCTTAAATCTCCGAAAGTTCTTCACCGATTGCTTTGAAATTTTGACACAACGTTGCATTCGAATACGAGCATGTTTATATATACTGACTAGATGGTGGCCCGATTCTAACGCATCGGGTATTCTAGAATATGAATGCGTAGTATATAGCACAGCCCACGTAGTATATTGCGCAGCCCACACAGTACATTGCGCAGCCCACGCAGTACATTGCGCAGCCCACGTAGTACATTACGCAGCCCATGTTGTACATTGCGCAGCCCATGTTGTACATTGCGCTGCCCACGTTGTATATTGCGCAGCCCACATTGTATACTGCGCAGCCCACGTTGTATATTGTGCAGCCCACGTAGTATATTGCGCAGCCCACATTGTATATTGCGCAGCCCATGTTGTACAATGCGCAGCCCAAGTTGTACATTGCGCTGCCCACGTTGTATATTGCGCAGCCCACGTTGTACATTGCGCAGCCCACGTTGTACATTGCGCAGCCCACATTGTATACTGCGCAGCCCACATTGTATATTGCGCAGCCCATGTATATTGCGCAGCCCATGTAGTATATTGCGCAGTCCACGTAGTATATTGCGCAGCCCACGTTGTATGGTCACGTAGTATATTAACCCAAAAAATAGATACATAGTATCATAACACACCACTCAGAGAGGAAAAGTAAAAAAGTAACAAATTTTATTGAAGTGCAATTATTACAAAATTCATAACAAAATACAAAGTAAGAGGAAAAGATTTTTACCCAAGCATGAAGCACAAAAATAGGATAGAGGCGGTGAATAACTCAGGCTCTGGGATTGTGTTAGCATATAAAGCCATCAGAATGGTAACATGCATAGAAAGATAGCCATATTTCTAAAGTGCAGAGTGCAAATGCATGAAGGGTTAATAACGCAGCCAACACATACCCATGTAATACGCCTGTCCTCGATCACAGAACCTAAAAAAAATATTTTTTTTATTATTTTTAACATTAGATCGTTTTACAATTCATGCTGCATAGGCAGCATGAATAGTAAAAAGTTGGTCACACAGGGTTAATAGCAGCGGTAACGGAGTGCATTACACTGCGGCATAACACGGTCCGTTACCGCTGCCATTAACCCTGTGTGAGGGCAGACTGGAGGGGAGTACGGAGCGGGCACTGACTGCGGGGAGGAAGGAGCGGCCATTTTTCCGCCGGACTGTGGCCGTCGCTGATTGGTCGTGGCTGTTTTGCCACGACCAATCAGCGACTTGGATTCCATGACAGACAGAGGCCGTGACCAATGAATATCCGTGACAGACAGAAAGACAGACAGACAGAAGGACAGACAGAAAGACGGAAGTGACCCTTAGACAATTATATAGTAGACTAGACTGTGGCCCGATTCTAACGCATCGGGTATTCTAGAATATGCATGTCCCCGTAGTATATGGACAATGATGATTCCAGAATTCGTGGCAGACTGTGCCCGTCGCTGATTGGTCGAGGCAACCTTTATGACATCATCGTCGCCATGGCAACCATTATGACATCTACGTCGATACTGTGCCCGTCGCTGATTGGTCGAGGCCTGGCGGCCTCGACCAATCAGAGATGCGGGATTTCCATTATGACATCATCGTCGCCATGCTGTGCCCGTCGCTGATTGGTCGAGGCCTAGCGGCCTCGACCAATCAGGGACGTGGGATTTCCAGGACAGACAGACAGACAGAAAGATGGAAAAACCCTTAGACAATTATATGTAGATAATATAGATGGGACACCTGTGACAGGTAAAAACATGCTTTTTTTGAACAGCGCCATCTGTTGGAGGTAAAAGCAATGTTGTTTATTTTGAGCAGTGTCAGCATAAACAAATATTGATAATTTATTGTTTAATTAGTTATTGTTCATGTAGAATGTGTCATCCACTTCCTTATGCAATGCTTAGTCCCTTAGTGACGGAGCCAATTTGCAGCTTAATGACCAGGCCAATTTTTAAATTTCTGACCACTGTCAATTTATGAGGTTTTAACTCTGGAATGCTGTAACGGATGCCGCTGATTCTGAGACTGTTTTTTTCATCACATATTGTACTTCATGATAGTTGTAAAATTTCTTCGATATTACTTGCATTTATTTATGAAAAAAAACGGAAATATGGCAAAAAAAATTTAAATTTTGCAATTTTCAAATTTTTTATTTTTATGCCCTTAAATCAGTGAGATATGTCACACAAAATAGTTAATAATTAACTTTTCCCACATATCTACTTTACATCAGCAATTAGCACAATTTTGGAAAAAAAAAATTTTTTGTTAGAAGTTATAAGTGTTAAAAACAGAATTTACAAAACCATTTTTCTTAGGGACGATCTCACTTTTAAAGTTACTTTGAAGTGTGTACATGACAGAAAATACCCAAAAGTGACATCATTCTAAAAACCACTCCTCTCAAGGTGCTCAAAATCACATTCAAGAAGTTTATTAACCCTTTACGTGCTTCACAGGAACTGAAGCAACGTGGAAGGAAAAAATTAACATTTAACTTTTTTTTTTACAAACATTTTAATTCAGAACCATTTTTTTTTATTTTCCCAAGTGTAAAAAGAGAAAATGAACCAAAAAATGTGTTGTGCAATTTCTCCTGAATATGCCAAAACCTCATATGTGGGGGTAAACCACTGTTTGGTTGCATGGCAGGGCTAAGAAGGGAGGGAGCACCTTTTGACTTTTTGAATGCAAAATTGGCTGGAATCAGTGGTGGTGCCATGTCGCGTTTGGAGACCCCCTGATGTACCTAAACAGTGGTAACCCTCCAATTCTAACTCCAACCCTAACCCCAACACACTTCTAACCCCAATCTCAACCCTAACCATAACCCTAACCACAACCCTAACTCCAACACACCCCTAACTCTAATCACAACCATAACCATAACCCTAACCACAAACCTAACCCCAACACACCCTAACCCTAATCCCAGCCCTAACCATAACCCTAACCACAACCCTAACCCCAATACACCCCTAAAACTAATCCAACTCTAACCATAGCCCTAACCAAAAGCCTAACCCTAACACACCCCTAACATTAATACCAATCCTAACTGTAATCTCAACTCTAACCCTAGCCCTAACCATAGCCCTAACCCAAACCCTAGCCCTAACCCTAACCCAATCAATGTAAAAATACCCAGATTCATATTGTTCAGTATGCAAAGCAATTAATGCCTAGCTACTTACATACCACTACATGATAATTATATTCAAAAAGGAGAAACATTGGAGTTTTTGGCAACATTTCTATAACAACCTTTATTCAAACATATATTAACAAACAAGATTTAAAAGTTATTAAAAAGGACACCAACACTGGCGGCACTCAGTGTTAGGTGTCAAGTTCCTGCCTCTGCCAAGGGGGAATCTTGAACCATCTCCACTGTGGTCTCCTATTCTTCTCCAGATGCAGTGTAGCCTGCTCAGCGGAGACGTCAGTCCCAGCGTCTGGCTAAAGCTGATACTGTGTGACTGGTTACTGCTGCCCTTCCAGGCTCTGACTTTGTAGCCAGCACTGAACAGCAGTGAGCAGGTCTTTCTGGGACTAAAGGTACCTTCACACGAAACGACTTTGTAACGATATCGCTAGCGATCCGTGACATTGCAGCGTCCTGGCTAGCGATATCGTTTAGTTTGACAGGCAGCAGCGATCAGGATCCTGCTGTGATGTCGCTGGTCGCTGAATAAAGTTCAGAACTTTATTTGGTCGTCCGATCGCCGTGTATCGTTGTGTTTGACAGCAAAAGCAACGATACCAGTGATATTTTACACTGGTAAACAGGGTAAACATCGGGTTACTAAGCGCAGGGCCACGCTTAGTAACCCGATGTTTACCCTGGTTACCAGTGTAAAATGTAAAAAAAACAAACAGTACATACTTACATTCGCATCCCCCGCCGTCTGCTTCCCACATTGACTGAGCGCCGCAAAGTGAAAGTGAAAGCAAAGCACAGCGGTGACGTCACCGCTGTGCCCTGCTACTGCCGGCGCTCAGTCAGTCAGTCAGTGCAGGAAGCGGACGCCGGGGGACGCGAATGTAAGTATGTACTGTTTGTTTTTTTTACATTTTACGCTGGTAACCAGGGTAAACATCGGGTTACTAAGCGCGGCCCTGCGCTTAGCAACCCAATGTTTACCCTGGTTACCCGGGGACCTCGGCATCGTTGGTCGCTGGAGAGCGGTCTGTGTGACAGCTCTCCAGCGATCAAACAGCGACGCTGCAGCGATCGGCATCGTTGTCGCTATCGCTGCAGCGTCGTTTCGTGTGAAGGTACCTTAAGTCTTGCTTTTCCCATACTGAGCATGCCCACGGGACGACCTCCCATTGGAGGTCGGGGGTCACATGCTCAGGTCCTGTTGCAGCTCCTATTGGACCATCTGGAAGGTCCCGTAGCACTGCTGCTGATCCTATAAAAGGTTCGCATGGCCACTCGGCTAGTGTATACTTGAAATCGTGTGTGTAGATGTGGGACTGTCACTCTTTAATTATCCCCCTTCCTAGTGTTGTTGACTGCCCGCGAATGATGGATGCTTGCTATCTAGCGCCCGACTTTGCTACCTGCACCTAACACACGATACAGCGTCTGATTGCAGAGACCGCCAGTGCGGCACCATGCGCTAATAGAGCGCTTTCCTGACCCAAGTCTGGGTGGTTAGTGGCGTCCGCCAGAGCGGCACTGCACACACTCTTCTGCATTTAATTATTGTTTCTGTTTAACTCCGACACCCCAGGAGCGGTGTCAAGCGCAAGAGTTCTGTGACTCCTTGCTTGCGCTCTTTGAGCAGTACTGCGGCCCTGTGACGCAACAGGGTTTGCTTCCTTGATACCAGGGGAAGCTGACCCGTTTGTGTATCCACATTATACCACCATATAGTCCATCATTACTCAGCAGCAGGTTCCATCTCTGCACAGTGGACCCCGGGCTGCGAACGCACCTTATGCCATCTTCCTAATCATTTGGTGTTCTCCGCTAGCCCTAACACTCAGTACAAAATGTAATACTAAAGGCCTGGGTGTATGGGTGGATGACAAACTCATATTCAGTGGCCAGTGTCAGGCAGCTGCTACAAAGGCAAATAAAATAATGGGATGCATTAAAAGAGGCATAGATGCTCATGAGGAGAACATAATTTTACCTCTATACAAGTCACTAGTTCGACCACACTTAGAATACTGTGTACAGTCCTGGTCTCTGGTGTATAAGAAAGACATAGCTGAACTAGAGCGGGTGCAGAGAAGAGCGACCAAGGTTATTAGAGGACTGGGGGGTCTGCAATACCAAGATAGGTTATTACACTTGGGGCTATTTAGTTTGGAAAAACGAAGGCTAAGGGGTGATCTTATTTTAATGTATAAGTATATGAGGGGACAGTACAAAGACCTTTCTGATGATCTTTTTAATCATAGACCTGAGACGGAGACAAGGGGGCATCCTCTACGTCTGGAGGAAAGAAGGTTTAAGCATAACAACAGATGCGGTTTCTTTACTGTAAGAGCAGTGAGACTATGAAACTCTCTGCCATATGATGTTGTAATGAGTGATTCATTACTTAAATTTAAGAGGGGGCTGGATGCCTTTCTTGAAAAGTATAATGTTACATGTTATATATATTTGATTTCTTGATAGGGCGTTGATCCAGGGAACTAGTCTGATTGCCGTATGTGGAGTCGAGAAGGAATTTTTTTTCCCCAATGTGGAGCTTACTCTTTGCCACATGGGTTTTTTTGCCTTCCTCTGGAACAACATGTTAGGGCATGTTAGGTTAGGCTATGGGTGTAACTAGATGGACTTAAAGTCTTCCCTCAACCTTAATAACTATGTTACTATGTTACTATGTCATTAATCAATATAGTCCAGTGGCTGTTGTAGAGTCTTCTCTGGGGGTTCCTCTCCCATACTGCCCCCTTAATACATATGGTCACAAAAATCAACCTATGTTAAGTTGAATAAAAGGGTCATCTTACCCAGACTGAAAAAAAAAAGAATACGTACCTCTCCGTCATTCAGTCCAGTACCACGCAGTAATCCATCAAAGGGTTAACAAGTTTACAACGGGGACCGATGCTAATGCACCTGCCCAGCTGTAAACCAAACCAGAATGAATGATTTAATCTCTGCTCAGCCTCCCCGGCTGAACGGAGATGAACTGATAAGCGTGAGAAAATTTCCCACGCTCCCGAGTTCACCTCCGGTCAGCCGGGGAGTCCGCGTAGCCACAGTGAGTACCGCACAAGTTCACCCGAACAGCGTGAGCTGCTTTCGGGTGAACTCGTTATACAATGAACGGTGTCACTTTACGGCCCCGTTCATTGTATCGTCGGCACCGGTTTAGAGCAGCCACATGTTATGTGGCTGCTCTAAACTCTAGATCATCGTGGGACACTCGTTTAAATTGGATGCTGTGGAGGGTATGTATATATTGTGGTTTGTTTTTTTCCTTTTTTTGGACGAGGGCTTCGTGGAATTGGGTGTGTAGGTGAGTATGGGGGGGGGGGGGTTTACATTTATTTTTAGGTGACGATCGGTGGGGACAGGTAATTACAATTTATTTCTACAGGTAACCACTGGCCACCAATGAAAATTTATTTTTGTGGACTAATTTAATGGGCCAATATAGGGACATGACCAATGGCCACCACTGAAAATTATTTTGGGGGGACTAATTAAATATTTAATTAACAAATAATGGGCTAATTTAGGGACATGGGCCAAGAGCAATTAGTAACCTCTGGCCACCAATGAAAAACATTTTATGGGGACTAATTAAATATTTAATTAATAAATAATGGGCTAATTTTAGGGACATGGGCCAAGAGCAATTAGTAACCACTGGCCACCAATGAAAAATATTATTAGGGGACAATGTAAGGGGGAAATAATAGGAATTTTGTATTTAGGAAAATAGGGGGAGGGGGGTGGGGGCACTGCTAAATTCGGGTATGGACATAACAGCAGGGACAGTTTGCTGGGAAATACTGCTCCCATCGAGCTGAGCCTGCTGCCACGACTTGTAGGGAACAGACATAGGCTGATGGGAGTAGTAGTCTAATCGGCCTATGTCAGACAACACACACACACACTTACCACACTGATCATCAGCAGCACATACAGGCCATCCGGTCATACCACTCCATGTCGGCAGCCATAATCCAGGAAGACGGGAATGATCTGAGAGTCTCGTCTTACTGGATTATGGGATGCGCATGTATGGCATGATGGGATGGCCATTATGGGATGGACATGATGTAATTTCCTGTTTGCTGCTTTTAAAAAGCAGCAAATCCGCTTGAAATCCGCAAATATTTTTATATTTGCGGATTTCAAGCGTTCCAATAGAAGTCTATGGGTGCGGAAAACAAGCGATTCCACAAAATAAATGAACATGCTGCGTTTTTTTCCGCGATGCGTTTTTTTCGCGGAAAAAAACGAAACATTTGCACAGTATATGCAGGATACATTGAACATAATGGGATGCATATGTAAGCTTTTTTTAAAAAAACGCGAAAAATACTGAACGTGTGCACAAAGACTTACTCTTGTGAAAATAAAAAAAAAAAATTGCTAAAATATAACTTTGGGGGAAAAAATGCTATTTTTTGTTTTCATGCTTCTATGCTCTAAACTTCTGTGATGCACCTGGCGCTTCAAGGTGCTCACCACATAGCTAGAAAAGTTCCTTGAAGGGTCTAGTTTCCAAAATGGGGTCACTTGTGGGGATTTTCCACTGTTTAGGCACATCAGGGGCTCTCCAAACGCAATATGGTGTCCAATCTCAATTCCAGCCAATGTCAAACGGCGCTCCTTCGCTTCCGAGCCCTGTCGTGCACCCAAACATTGGTTTTCCCTCACATATGAGGTATCAGCATACTCAGAAGAAATAGCACAACTTTTGTCATCCATTTTCTCCTTTTACCCTTGTGAAAAAAAAATTGTTGCTAACAAATCATTTTTGTGAAAAAAGTTAAATGTTCATGTTTTCCTTCCAAATTCCGTTAATTCCTGTGAAGCACTTGAAGGGTTAATAAACTTCTTGAAAGTGGTTTTGAGTACCTTGAGGTGTGCAGTTTTTAGAATGGTGTGACTTTTGGGTATTTTATACCATATAGGCCCCTCAAAGTGACTTCAAATGTGATGTGGTCCCTAAAAAAATGGTTTTGTAAAATTTGTTGAAAAAATGAGAATTAGCTGTTTAACTTTTAACCCTTATAACTTCCTAACAAAAAATATTTTTGGTTAAAAAATTGTGTTTATGTAAAGTAGATATGTGGGAAATGTTATTTATTAACTATTTTATGCAATATGACACTCTGATGTAAGGGTATAAAAATTAAAAGTTTGAAAATTGCGAAATTTTCAAAATTTTCGCAAAATTTCCATTTTTTTCACAAATAAACGCAAGTCATATCAAAGAAATTTTACAACTATCATAAAGTACAATATGTCACAAGAAAACATTCTCAGAATAAGTGGTATCCGTTGAAGCGTTCCATAGTTATTACCTCAAAAAGTGACAGTGGTCAGAATTGTTAAAATTGGCCTGGTCATTTAGGTGAGAACAGGCTTCATCTTAAAGGTAGTCTGTGTCATTCTTTCAATTAAAGGACGTTATTCTGTGTGTGTTTTTATACAATATGACTATGGAGTTAGTAATAGGGCGTCTTATAGATGCCTGTCTGTTACTAACCTCAGGGTTTGATGTCACCTGAAAATACAAAGCGCAACATCAACCCCTCGAACAATCACCCCACTTGCTACCGCTACAGGGCAAATGGGAAAAGCAAGGCTAAGTGCCAGAATTGGCACATCTTATAGATGCGCCTTTTCTAGGGTGGCTGAGAGCTGATGTTTTAAGCTGGGGAATCAATATCAATGGCCCCTTCCTAGGCTATTAATATCAGCCTGTGCAGTCTGCCTAGCATTTGTTGGTTATTAATTATAGGGGAACCCTATGTAATTTTTATTGGGGGTATCCCATTTTAATAGCCAGCATAGGCTATGTATGCAGCTGTGAGCTGATATTAATAGTCTGGGAAGCTCCATGGATTTCACCCCCTTCCCAGGTTTTAAACATCTGCTCCCAGCCGTTGGATTTCCCACTGCTTGTTAAGAAAATTACTTGAGAGCCCACACCATTTTTTTCAGAAAAATAATCTTTTAATAATTAAATACACGTACAGTAAGCTGCACAGGCATTGTACTAACTGAATATGACATTGGCATCTATGTATCTATCTATGCAATGTGTATATTCTGGATGTAATCCATCTATTCTATCCTGTTGTATCCTGCTGTAATTTTGCTGTGTATGGCAGCTGAATTACCAACTTTTATTCTAGCTACCTAATATATATATATATATATATATATATATATATATATATATATATACATATATATATATATATATATATATATATATATATATATATATAGATATAGATATATGTCTGCAGTGCGATTCCTAGAAGTGTGTCCTAAAAGTGTGAAGATAGCAGTAGAATTAAAACCTGAAAGATGTATACAGACTGTGCCCTGCTACCTGCCACTATTGCACTCTAACAAGCATCTCTATTCTTCCGACAGGTATGTTCATCCACCCAGCTCTCCTGTTCTCCTGCTGTCTGTCTATGAAGTGCACATAGTACATCACCCAGCTTTGCACACAGACTTTCCTCTGCTCCTAGCATTCTCATGGTATATTCTTCCACCCAGCTCTCCTGCTCTCCTGCTGTCTATGAAGTGCACATAGTACATAACCCAGCTTTGCACACAGACTTTCCTCTGCTCCTAGCATTCTCATGGTATGCCTTTCAGCTAACCCCAGCTTACCCTGTGTTATTTATGACCTTGTTTACTCAGGCTTGATTGTATGCATCTGGTCCACCCTTAATTCTCTGACCAAGATGAGCAGAGACCACTCCTCTCTGCTTCACACCTGAACCCACTTAATTTTACATATATTGCATAGCTAAAGTCTGCATGACTTTAGTCTGCAGTGTGATTCATAGAAGTGTGTCCTAAAAGTGTGAAGATAACAGTAGAATTAAAACCCGAATTGAACCTGAAGGGAACTGAAGGTAACTGGCCAGTCACTGTAAACAATGTTTCTGTTTGTTTTCACTTTCACCCCTATAATCCTTCACTTTCTGCTAACTCCTCTAATCCCCACACCAAGTAAGGAACTGTTTATCTCTGCTTCAATCCTCCCCATCCATCTCACCTCCTCCTCAGAACTGTTCCTTAACATACAATCCTCTGCCTCCAAACACAGACAGCCACCTCATGCCCTCTCCTGCTCTTACCTGCTAATACTTTCTCTGCTCCTTCTCACTGCTGGTGATATCTCTCCAAATCCTGGTCCTCCTCACCACATTCCCACAGTCATTTCTACCTCCCATCCACGCTCTATCACAAACTTCCGTAACCTCTCTAACCTTATACTCATTCGCCCAGCCCCCGCTTCCCCAGTCCCACTAACAGGAGCTCTGTGGAACGCTCGCTCTGTCTGCAACAAGCTTTCCTACATCCATGATCTTTTTGTTACTACGAAACTTTCATTCCTCGCCATCACCGAAACCTGGCTCACCCCTTCTGACACCGCCTCCCCTGCTGCACTCTCTTATGGTGGCTTCCACCTTTCTCACACACCCCGCCCCAGCAGCAAACATGGCGGAGGAGTTGGTTTTCTCCTGTCAGATAACTGCTCCTTCACCCAAATCCCACTGCCACCCTCTGTTACCCTCCCTTCCTTTGAGGTGCACTATATGCGCATCTACCCCCCCCTCCAACCTCCAACTGGCTGTCATTTACCTCCCCCCAGGGCCAGCCACCATCTTCTTTGACCACTTCACCACCTGGCTACTTAATTTCCTTTCCGTGGACATCCCCACTATCATCATGGGCGACTTCAACATCCCCATTGACACTTTGCTCTCAGCTGCCACTAAACTTCTATCTCTCACTTCCTCCTTCGGCCTCACTCAATGGTCTTCTGCAGCCACTCACAAAGATGGTCACACACTGGACCTCATCTTCACCCACCTCTGCTCCCTATCTAACCTCTCTAACTCACCTCTTCCTCTCTCTGACCACAACCTTCTCACATTCTCTTCCCTCTCCACTGCATGTCTACAATCCCCACCCCACAAATTTTCACATCCTTGCAGAAATCTTAAACATCTTGACCTACATTCATTCTCTGAATCCCTCCTCCCTCTCACAGACATAAGTTCCTTACACAATGCGGATGACGCTGCCGCTCTACATAACACCACAATAGCTGTAGCTTTGGAATCTGCTGCCCCACTTACACATTCCAAAGCTCACAAAATCAACAGACAACCCTGGCACACCAGCCTGACCAAAGAACTGAGGTGAGCTTCCAGGGCTGCTGAGCGCAGATGGAAAAGATCCCACTCCAACGAGCACTTCATCGCATTCAAACAGTCCCTCACTACTTTCAAGACCACACTCGCCACAGCTAAACAAACCTACTTCTCATCTCTCATATCCTCCCTGTCTCACAACCCTAAACAGTTATTCAACACCTTCAATTCTCTCCTCCATCCCCCAGCTCCTCCTCCCTCCCCACTTATCTCAGCTGAAGACTTTGCCTCATTTTTCAAGCAGAAGATTGATAACATCAGAGACAGTTTGGGTCAACAACCCCCAGAGCCCTTCCTCCTGACTTCCCAGCCCTCCACCTTCAAAACCAACTTCTCCACCATTACAGAAGATCAACTCTCCACTCTACTCTCAAAATCGCATCACACCAGCTGTGCACTTGACCCGCTCCCATCCCATGTCATCCCAAACCTCACCACAGTCTTCATCCCAACCCCAGCCCATCTCTTCAACCTTTCACTAACATCTGGTGTTTTCCTCTCAAGCTTTAAACATGCCTCCATCACACCTATCCTCAAAAAGCCCTCTCTTGACCCATCCTGTGTATCTAGCTATCGCCCTATATCACTTCTCCCTTATGCCTCCAAACTACTGGAACAACACGTCTACCTTGAACTGTCCTTCCATCTCTCTTCTTGCTCCCGCTTTGACCACTACAATCTGGCTTCCAGTCACACCATTCCACTGAAACTGCCCTAACTAAGGTCACCAATGACCTCTTAACCGCCAAGAGCAAGCGACACTACTCTGTCCTCCTCCTCCTCGACCTGTCGGCTGCCTTTGACACAGTGGACCATTCCCTATTATTACAGACCCTCTCATCCCTTGGCATCACAGACTTGGCCCTATCCTGGATCTCATCATACCAAACAGACCGGACATTCAGCATCTCCCACTCACACACCACCTCCTCACCTTGCCCCCTATCTGTTGGAGTCCCACAAGGTTCAGTCCTTGTGCCCCTGCTCTTCTCCATTTACACCTTTGGCCTGGGACAGCTCATAGAATATCATGGCTTTCAGTATCATCTGCTGATGACACACAGATCTACATCTCTGGACCAGATATCACCTCCCTACTAACCAGAATCCCTCAATATCTGTCCACTATTTCATCCTTCTTCTCCACTAGATTTCTGAAACTTAACATGGACAAATACAGAATTCATCATCTTTCCCCCATCTCATGCAACCCCCCCAATGAACCTATCCATTACAGTACATGGCTACCCACTCTCCCCAGTCCCACAAGCTCACTGCCTCGGGGTAATCCTTGACGCTGATCTCTCCTTCAAACCACATATCCAAGCCCTTTCCACTTCCTGCTGACTTCAACTCAAAAATATTTCACGAATCCGTACATTCCTCAACCAAGAATCTGCAAAAACCCTAGTCTATGCCCTCATCATCTCTCGCCTTGACTACTGCAACCTCCTGCTCTGTGGCCTCCCCCTAACACTCTCGCACCCCTCCAATCTATTCTAAACTCCGCTGTCCGACTAATCCACCTTTCCCCCGCTATTCCCCGGCCTCTCCCCTCTGTCAATCCCTTCACTGGCCCATTGCCCAGAGACTCCACTACAAAACCCTAACCATGACGTACAAAGCCATCCACAACCTGTCTCCTCCATACATCTGTGACCTCGTCTCCCGGTACTTACCTACACGCAACCTCCGATCCTCACAAGATCTCCTTCTCTACTCCCCTCTTATCTCCTCTTCCCACAATCGTATACAAGATTTCTCTCGAGTATCACCCCTACTCTGGAACCCTCTACCACAACTCATCAGACTCTCGCCTACCATCGAAACCTTCAAAAAGAGCCTGAAGACCCACCTCTTCCGACAAGCCTACAACCTGCAGTAACCACCGATCAACCAAACCGCTGCATGACCAGCTCTATCCTCACCTACTGTATTCTCACCCATCCCTTGTAGATTGTGAGCCTTCGCGGGCAGGGTCCTCTCTCCTCCTGTACCAGTTATGACTTGTATTGTTTAAGATTATTGTACTTGTTTTTATTATGTATACCCCTCCTCACATGTAAAGTGCCATGGAATAAATGGCGCTATAACAATAAATAATAATAATAATAATAATAATAATAATAATAATAATATGTGTCACTGACATTTATATATCTATCTATTCTATGTGTTTATATCTATTCTATCTATTCTTTCTTGTTTGGTCCTGCTGTAATTTTATTGTATGCAGCCGCTGAAGTAATGCCTATTATTCTATCTATGCAATTATTTTCTTGCACTTTTACAGAATGTTACTGACTTTTTCTGATTTTAAGAAAAAGTGCTAGTGTTTCCGATCACGAATCTGAATGTGCAATATGCATGCCGAATATATGTTTGGTGATTGCTTTCTGAAAATATTCACTCATCTCTATTCAGGAAGTGCCACAATTGGTTTGGGGGCTGTCAACTGCACGTCATAGGATCCAAAAGACATAACTACTGTCAACAGTGGAGAGATTTTGGAAGCACCCAGTGTCCTAAACTGACCCTGCAGCTGGGACTGAGATGATTCTAGCCTCTGGTGATCCCTGGCCAGATTCTGATCCATCTGGGTCAGATTTGTTATCTGGGTAAAGATGGCACAAACTGGATGCATTGGTTAGGAAAAAAATGTTTATAGCCAGACATAATGCTACACTAGTCACTAATCAGGGACAGATCATGAGGCAGAGAAGTGAGATGTTCTGGGGTCAGTACCAAGAGAATATATAGATAACCAAGGGAAAAGACAAAAGGCGTAAGTCAGGTCACGGTCCAAAGGTTGAAAAAAACAGGAGATAGTGGCTCAAAGCAGACAAAGACAATGTTTGAATACTGGTTTGAAGTAGTGTTATTTCAACTACTAGGGAGTAGCATTGGCAGGTAGAGTAGTCAGGGATAGCCAAGGAGTCAGTACACAGGAACGGCAATGTAGTTTGAAGGAATAAGCAGGAGTCATAGTCAGGGAAGCCAGAGGTCGTTACCAGGAGCAGCAATTTTGTTTGAAGGAAGAAGCAGGAATTGTAGTCAGGGAAGCTAGAGGTCGATATCAGGAGCAGCAATGTCATTTGAAGAAGCAGCAGGTGGAAGGAAGCTTGACTAGAGGCTGGCAGCTCAATAATCATGCAAGGAAAAGAAAGCAAGGCCAGGTTTAAATAGAGTGTTCAATCAGGATGGAGCCTATCAAAAACTCAGGGTAGTGACCAAAAGGAACTCAGGGTGGAGACTATCAGCAACAACATAGGTACAAGTATTCGGGAAAGCAAGGAACTGTCCGGTGAACTGAATAGTTCAGAGGGAAGAGCTGCCGTCTGGTGCACGGAGCTGCAGGGGTCGAACCCGGACAGTTTTCCCCTCCTTCCAGGCACTGGGTTCTCTGGATGTCTCAGATGAAAAGATCTTGTAAGCCTGGGTGCATGGATATTACCCTCCAGCTCCCATGAATTATCTTCTGGCCGCAACCCTTCCATTGTACCAAATATTGTAGTCTTCTTATAAATTTTCAAGAGTCCAGAATTTCATCCATGATGTATTCTTCTTCATCATGGACTTTTTCTGGTGGACGAGGTGGTTGAGTTCTTCCTGGAAATAGGTTCTCACTGAATGGCTTGAGCAATGACACATGGAATACAAGGTGAATTTTAAAACTGCTAGGAAAGCGGAAAGCAACTGAGTTAGTTTTTGCAGAAATTGGAAAAGGTCCTATGAATTTTTTACCCAATTTAGAAGCAAGAAAGTCAGCTCACCCATCAAAGTATCCAGGACTCCGAGCACGGAAACTGCAGTGCAGCAGGAAAAGCAGTCAATCCAATAGGTAATCCAGCTCAAGCAGTCTGTTAATAGCTTTCAAATTTTATTAGAAAAAAATCTTTTAAATAAGTAATCCATTCATCATAAAAATCACAAATATATGTAACAGACAGTGCACTCTCCCCAGCGACATAGGATGCCACCAGCGCCATCCCTCCTTAACAGAAAGATCAATGTCTGGAAGGATGGTTAAGAAAACAGTTAGTTTGGTATCCCTCTTTTATTTTTGTCAAAAATTCTTTGGAGTCCAGTATTCCCCAAAGAGTAGAAAAATAAGGCCCAACGTGCTTGTCTTGCAGACAACCTCTTAGCTTCAGGAGACCTCTGGTTGTCATGCCAACCCATCTGTGAACCGCGATCACGTGTCGGGGTCACGATGGGTGGATTTCTGGCATGATTGCAGGAAGCGCATGTTAAATGCCGCTGTCAGCGTTTTACAGCAGCATTTAACGGGTTAATAGCCACGGGTGGATTGCAGTACTAGTACGTGAAGGGGTTAATAGCTAAAAGTTCTTTATTTCCAGTGTCATAGTTATTTTCTGCAGCTGACATGGTATGAGAAAGAAATGCATATGGATGAAGCTGCATTTTGTCTCCAACTCGCTGTGATAAAACCCGCAGAGTCTGAGGCGTCTACTTCGACAACAATTGGCAGTTCAGGATTTGGATGGACTAGTAATGGTGCTGATGTATAAAGTTTCTTCGGTTTTTAAAATGCCACTTGTGCCTCTGGAGACTAAAATAAAAGATTGTAAATTCGCCCAAATGGAATGGATGCTCCAGGAAATAATTGAATAAGACAGTTGTAAGGACGATAAGGAAACAGTTGATTGGCTATCTTTTTACTGCAGATCTGACTGAACTGCTGGTACTGACATGGTGGTTTGTCAAAATTCTGATGAGAAATCTTGGATACTTGAATTTCTTTGAGAACAGATACATTAACATGGCCATTGTTCCTACAGTACTCAGAGGGAAAGGTAATGGTCCTCGATGCCCAGTTGATATATGGGTTATGGATTGAAGACCAGGTAATTCCTAGAATAACTGGAAATGTTGGAGATTACATAAGATGAAAACTAACTGCTTCATGATGATTGGTTCAATACAGATTTCCAGTTCAATTGGTGATCCATCCACAGTTTCCATATCGATTGGCATGGATTTAGTCCTACTTGCAATGTTATTATCAAGTATCAATTGCAAGTCCATGAAATTCCATCCTGCTTCAGAATCTAACATGGCAGATCATTGTATTTTTTGGCTCCCAATTATGACCTGTATGGGAACGACAAAATGAGATGATGGTGATTGCTCTTTGCCTTTATCTTGCATCACAAATAAGATGGTTTGCATAACCGGATCTGGCCATTCAAAAAGGTCTAAATCGCTTTCAATCTTGGCATTAGTGAAAGCTGTGGTCATTTTATTACGACAGTTGATGGCAAAATGTCCAGTTCCTTCTCTACTGCCGAGAGAGGTTTATGGATTACATCAATTCGCATAGGTTCAGGAACACTTTCTAGTTCCTGTTGGTTTTTTAATGCTGATTGAGTAAAGGAGTAGTTAGGGATATTTCCAAATACTCTCAGTCTTTCCTTTTTTCGTTCCATGAGTCTCTGAACAATTCGGATGAGCAGTTGAATAAAGTCCTCCAAATTATCAGGAGTCTCAACCTTTGCAAGTTCATCTTATGTTAGCTCTGATAATCCTCAGCGAAATTGACTCCACTGAGTGGCAAAATTCCATGTAGTGTCTGCCACCCAGCTGCGGAATTCAGAGGTTAATTGTCACGGGAGTACTGGGTAGACTAAGGCTGGTTACCCGGGCCCCTGTGATATCCCTCAGGCTAGGGAAACCCTGTCTGACCCTTTCCCAGAAGTTACACTAAAGGTGTGCATGTCTGGGCCGCCAGGCCTGACCCTGTCTCCTGTTTCAGCCCTAAGCTGAAACCATCACCCGCCACCCAGTGAAGAGACCACACACCAATCCCCACAGAAAGCACAGACAGGGAAAACTGAAAAACGCACCACGCCGCAGACACACAGGAATACACTATAATGTGCACAGGGCAAAACAAATACAAATATAGGAAGGAGGAATATGACAAAGGATAATACACCACCAGATACAATATTCCTACAACAAGACCACCACTCCAGACTGGAATCGCTAGGCACAAAGCACAAGCTATAATCGGCGACGCCCAAAGTCCAGCACGACTATTTAAAGGCCGTGGTTGTGACCCAGCCTCCAACCAAAATACCAGCTAGATAAACCCTGAGCAAGCTAGATAAAGTCTAGCCGACGCCACTGAGCGTGTAGTGGACGTATGTGGAATTACCACTGTCTGTCAGATGCCCTAGTGTGAACAGCGTCCGACATGACAGTACCCCGCCTTCTACAAGGGACCCCTGGGCCCTCACGACTTATAGGACCCGGCTTGTCCGGATGGCGGCAGAGAAACATACTGACCAGCCGGTCCGCATGTATGTCTGAGGCTGGTACCCAGGACCTCTCTTCTGGCCCATAACCACGCCAGTGTACCAGGTACTGTAATATGCGGCGCACTGCTCGAGAGTCAACCACCTTGGAGACTTCAAACTCCAAATTGCCATCCACCAAAACTGGAGGTGGCTTAGGTGCCGTGTCCACAGAACCCACCACTTTTTTTAATAAAGATCTGTAGAGCACGTTGTGTATTTTATATACCATAGGGAGCGCCAAACGGTAGGCTACCGGGTTAATGATGGCGGCAACCCTAAATGGACCAATAAACCTTGGACCCAATTTCAAGGATGGAATCTTGAGTTTTATGTTTTTTGTGGACAACCACACCCAGTCATCCACACTCAGGTCCGGACCTTTCACACGTTTACTGTCAGCCACTCGTTTGTACCTTGCACCTATGTTTAGCAAGCGCTGTTTCACTCTCCTCCACGTGGATGCCAGTTGTGCTCCTAACTGGTCCTCCTCCGGGACGCCAGTAGAACCCCCTGACACAGAGTACAAAACTGAGGATGGAGCCCGTAAACACAAAAGAACGGGGAGTCCCCAGATGATTTCTGATGGTGATTATTTATAGCAAACTCAGCCAAAGGAAGGAACATCGACCACTCCTCCTGATTGTCAGAAACAAAACAGCGTAAGTACTGCTCCAAATTCTGGTTCATACGCTTGGCCTGACCATTTGACTGAGGATGA
The DNA here is from genome assembly GCF_051348905.1 of Ranitomeya variabilis. Lineage (NCBI taxonomy): Eukaryota > Metazoa > Chordata > Amphibia > Anura > Dendrobatidae > Ranitomeya > Ranitomeya variabilis. Next base: position 447,515,759 of record NC_135237.1, on the reverse strand, counting down.
AACACAGAAGAATGCGACAACTTGATCGCCAGCCGTGAGCAAAAAGCTTTCCAAAATTTTGCCACAAACTGAGTACCCCTATCAGACACGATGTCAGATGGGACCCCGTGAAATCTGACCACCTCCTGCACAAATACCTGAGCCAGAATCTTAGTGTTAGGCAACGAAGGCAAGGACACAAAGTGCAACATCTTTGAGAACCGATCAACAACCACCAGAATGACCGTGTTCCCAGCAGAGGAGGGCAAATTTGTGATAAAATCCATGGAAATCTCCGTCCATGGCCTACTGGTTACCCCGAGAGGATATAGTATGCCAGGAGGACGGGAGCGGGACTTCTTAGCCCTAGCGCACGTGGTACATGCCGATACGTACGAGACCACGTCCTGTCAGATTTTGGGCCACCAAAACCAACGCGACACCAACTCCAAGGTACCTCTAACCCCTGAATGGCCAGCCAGGACAGCATCATGATGCTCAACCAACACCTTTAGGCGAAGATGGAGCGGTACAAACGATTTATTAATGGGAAGCTCTGGTGGTACCTCCTCCTGAGCCTCGGCAATCTCAGCCTCAACTTCGGTCATGAGCGCCGAGACCACTACACCCTTTTGGAGGATGGGTACCGGATCTTCCCGAGGTTCTCCCCCCAGAAAACACCTGGACAAAGCATCCGCCTTAGTGTTCTTAGACCCAGGTCGGTACGTAACAAAAAAGTTGAACCGCGTGAAAAACAATGCCCAGCGAGCCTGCCTGGGGGACAGACGCTTGGCTGACTCCAAATACAGCAGATTTTTATGGTCGATGATAACTGTAACCTGATGGACCGACCCCTCCAAAAAGTGTCACCATTCCTCAAAAGCCAACTTGATAGCCAACAACTCCCTGTTGCCGATATCGTAATTACGTTCGGCAGGCGACAGCTTCTTGGAAAAGTAGGAACATGGACGCAACTCGCCCAAGGATGAGCCTTGTGACAGCACCGCCCCCACTCCAACCTCAGACGCATCGACTTCCTCGGTAAATGGTTTTGATACGTCCGGTTGCACCAGAATGGGGGCCGAAGCAAAACTGTTCTTCAGAAATTCAAATGCGTGCACAGCAGCCTGAGGTAAGGCGGAGAAATTGGTACCCTTTTTCGTCATGTCAGTAAGCGGTTTAGCAATGGTAGAAAAATCCTTTATAAACTTTCTATAATAGTTGGAAAACCCAAGGAACCGCTGGAGTGCTTTTAGGTTATCAGGCATTCCCAATGCAGCACCGCTTGCACCTTAGCGGCGTCCATTTTAAACCCTGAAGCAGACACAATATAACCCAAAAAAGGCAACTTCTGAATCGAAAATACACATTTCTCAAGTTTAGCATAGAGCCTATTTTCCCTGAGTAGCTGTAACACCTGCCTCACATGCTCTAAATGAGTATCACGGTCGCATGAATAAATGAGAATGTCATCTAGGTACACAATAACGAATTTTCCCAGAACATGCGAGAATACATCATTTATGAAATGTTGAAAAACTGCAGGCGCGTTTGTCAACCCAAATGGCATCACCAAATTTTCAAAATGACCCTCAGGAGTATTAAAAGCTGACTTCCACTCATCACCTTGACGGACTCTTATGAGGTTGTACGCCCCCCTGAGGTCAAGCTTGGAAAACCACTTAGCACCAACCACCTGGTTGAACAAATCAGGTATCAGTGGCATAGGGTATGGATCACGAACCGTAATCTGGTTTAACTCCCTGAAATCCAGACACGGGTGTAGTCCGCCATCTTTCTTTTTAATGAAGAAGAACCCCGCTACCACCGGCGAGGACGAAGGCCTGATGTGCCGTTTGCTCAGACTCTCAGCAATGTAGTCTTTTAACGCTTGCCTCTCAGGACCAGAGATGTTGAACATCCTAGCTTTCGGCAATTTGGCCCCTGGTTTAAACCTAATAGTACAGTCATAGGGGCGATGTGGTGGCAATTCTGAGCAACCCTTCTCTGAGAACACATCCACAAAATCCAGCAGTGACTCAGGAATGCTTGGAGTCACAGCGGACACACATGTGGCCAGGCAATTCTCCTGGCAAAATCCGCTCCCCTGAATTATGTCCTGAGTTTTCCAGTCAATAACCGGATTGTGCATAGATAACCATGGAAAACCCAGAACCATTTGTGCAGGAAGATTACTGAGCACCCTACATGTAACCTGCTCAGAATGTAGGACCCCAATGTGGAGTTTCACCTCAGCCACAAACTCAGTAATCTCCCCCTGTGGGAGAGGGGTAGCATTGATGGTGACCACCCGGATAGGATGAGGCAATTTTTTCCATCATGAACCCGGCCGTGTCCGCAAACTCCTCATCAATGAGATTAGTGGCCGAACCACTATCCACAAAAACAGTGATTGGCAGCTCTCTGCCAGCGACCATGACTCTGGCAGGGAGCATACATTGAGAGACCACCATGGAGGATATGCATAAGCTCAGATTGGCCTCCTCCACACCCTCTGAGCTTAGAAGTTTTCCGCCGGTGCGCTTTTCTTAGAAAACAGAGGACAAGCATTTACATAATGCCCCTTTTTATCACAGCAAAAACAGGCTCCCTGCTTCCTGAGCGAGGGGGCTTGCTGACGTGACACCCCTGCGATTTGCATAGGCTCCGTGGGCTCACCTGCAGCAACCTCACGTGCACCTACGACCTCCCCCATAGGCGGCGTCTCTAGAGCCCCCTGATGCAAACGGTGATCAATGTGGACAACAAGACTCATGGCAGACTCTAGAGAAGCAGGAGTCTCATACATCAGGAGGGCTTGTTTAACCCTTCTCGAAACCCCATATACAAACTGACTCTGCAGCGCCGGGTCATTCCATTGTGTGTCCACTGCCCAGCGGTGAAATTCAGAACAGTAATCCTCCGCCATTCGTTCCCCCTGGCGGAGAGCGCGTATTTTAGATTCTGCTAGAGCCAATCTGTCTGGATCATCATATATGAGTCCAAGAGCAGAAAAAAAAACTCTCCACTGAGTTAAATGCAGCTGAATCAGAAGGTAATGAAAACGCAAAACGCCCGTGCTTGGGGATCTCCATTCAGTAATGACAAAACCAAGTCCACACGCTGAGCCTCATTACCTGAAGAAAGCGGGCGCATACAAAAATATAATTTGCAAGCTTCACGGAAAGCAACAAATTTACTGCGTTCCCCAGCAAACCTCTCAGGTAAAGGGATTTTTGGCTCTGCAACTCTACCTGCAGTTTCCACTTGCACATTAGATACTACTAGACCCTGTTGCTGAACCGCCCCCTTCAATTCAGTGACCTGTAAGGACAGCGCTTCCAACTGGCAGGTTATGGAAGTCATGGGATCCATGACATAAAAAAAACTTTCCTTTTTTTTCTTTTAGGCCGATTATAATGTCACGGGAGTACTGGGTAGACTAAGGCTGGTTACCCGGCCCCTGCGATATCCCTCAGGCTAGGGAAACCCTGTCTGACCCTTTCCCAGAAGTTACACTAAAGGTGTGCATGTCTGGGCCACCAGGCCTTACCCTGTCTCCTGTTTTAGCCCTAAGCTGAAACCACCACCCGCCACCCAGTGAAGAAACCACACACCAATCCCCACAGAAAGCACAGACAGGGAAAACTGAAAAACGCACCACGCCGCAGACACAAAGGAATACACTATAATGTGCACAGGGCAAAACAAATACAAATATAGGAAGGAGGAATATGACAAAGGATAATACACCACCAGATACGATATTCCAACAACAAGACCACCACTCCAGACCGGAATCGCTAGGCACAAAGCACAAGCTATAATCGGCGACGCCCAAAGTCCAGCACGACTATTTAAAGGCCGTGGGTGTGACCCAGGCTCCAACCAAATTACCAGCTAGATTAACCCCGAGCAAGCTGGATAAAGTCTATCCGACGCCACTGAGCGTGTAGTGGACGGATGTGGAATTACCGCTGTCTGTCAGACGCCCTAGTGTGAACAGCGTCTGACATGAGATTAATTCAGCTAAAGAGCACTGTCCTTGATGTAGCTTATTCAATTTTTTTCAGCTGTAGCACAATGATTTGGGTCATCAAACACTTGGTCCATAACAGTGATGAAAGAAACTAAGTCATATAGGAGGTCAGAGTTCTTCTCCACATCAAATGAGGCCCATGCAAGAGCCTCATCATCCAGGAGATAAATGATAAACAAAAACCTTTTCCTATCACTGGTAAACAGAGAAGGTTCAACCTGGAAATAGATACGGCATTGATTTAGGAATCCACGGTAATGATAACGATCAAGGAAGCCAGAGGTCGTTACCAGGAGCAGCAATGTCGTTTGAAGGAAAAAGCAGGAATCATAGTCAGGGAAGCCAGCGGTCATTACCAGGAGCAGCAATGCCATTTGAAGGAATAAGCAGGAATTGTAGTCAGGGAAGCCAGAGGTCAATATCAGTAGCAGCAATGTCGTTTGAAGAAGCAGCAGATGGAAGGACACTTGACTAGAGCTCAGGGTAGAGACCATCAGCAACAACATAGATACAAGTATCTAGGTTAGCACAGATCTGTCCAATCAGCTGAATAGCTCAGAGGGAAGAGCTGCTGTCTGGTGCACAGGAGCTGCAGGTTTGAATCCTGACAAAGTAGTCAGAACTAGAGACGAGCAAACCTGTTTAGAAAACATTATCCAAACTCAAATTTGGCACGAACATAACATATTGGATTCGTGTTCGGTTTCCTGAGCATTTTTTCTCAAAGTTGGCAAAATTCAGTCACTGTCCAGTAAGTTATCACGTTTCCACTAATGTTTTTTGTTTTGACTTTCGCTAGGAAAGTGGTGTTGTATGATGAGTGGGGGGACGGGGGAATGTGTTTGATGAGGGGAGGGAGTGTGTATAGGTCAGAGGAGCTGCGGAGTGTAATTTTTTTCTTTTTTCTTTAATATCTTAATGTGTGTACATTCTGGCAGCCAATCAGGGTGCAAAAACCATCCACAACGTCATGACACAAGGTCCTCTGTGATTGGCTGCCGAAGTCACATGTCTCTGTCCACATAAAAAGTGGATATCTTGTCGATGGCACCATTTTCTCAGTATACTCTGTAGATTGGTGAGAAAAAATATTAACTTTTTGGAAGGTGTATGTCCCGTTACATCTGGCATAGGAATAACATAGCATTTCTTAAAAGGAACATGATATCAACAGTAAAATATGGTGGTGGTAGTGTGGTGGTCTGGGGCTGTTTTGCTGCTTCGGGACCTGGAAGACTTGCTGAGGTAAATGGAACTCTGCTGTCTACCAAAAAATCCTGAAGAAGAATGTCTGGCCATCTGTGTTGTGGATTCTGTTTGTGGGCTCCCTCTGGTGGTTACTGCTGGTACTGGGTGACTTTGGTGGGTTGCGGCCTTTGGTTTCCACCTGTCCATCAGAGGCTGGGTGTTTCCTATTTTACCTGGCCTTTCTGTCATTCCCTTGCCGGCTATCAATGTATTCAGATGTGCTCTGTTTAGTTCCTGCATACCTGCTCCCAGATCTTTCAGGATAAGCTAAGTGCTGATTTTCAGTTGTTTGGTTTTTTAGTCCAGCTTGCTTATTATGTCTCTATGCTAGCTGGTAGCTCTAGTGGACTGAGGTTCTCCCCATGTGCCATGAGTTGGCACATGGGTTCTTGTAATCTCAGGATGGTTTTTTGATTAGGGTTTTTTGCTGACCGCTCAGACCCCTTTTGTATCGTTCTGCTTTCTAGTTTACAGCGGGCCTCAATTTGCTAAACCTATATATATCATCTCTATGTGTGTGCCTTCCTCTCATTTCACCGTCAATACATGTGGGGGGCAACTATACCTTTTGGGGTTCATTCCTCTGGAGGCAAGTGAGGTCTTTATTTTCTCTGCAGTACTAGTTAGCTCTTAGGCTGGTGCGTGGCGTCTAGAACCAACGTAGACACGCTCCCTGGCTATCTCTAGTTGCGTTTGTCAGGCGTAGGGCAGCGGTCAGCCCAGGTTCCATCACCCTAGAGCTCGTCCGTTATTTATTTGTATCTTGCTTGTCCTGTGCTATCCCTAGCCATTGGGATTCATGACACATCTGTTTGTGACCTCACTCTGGAGCATAATCACTCTGGAGCATACTTGGGTTATGCAGTATCATAATGACAGCAAGTCCACATCTGAATGGCTTAAGAAAAACAAAATTAAGACTTTGGAGTGAACTAGTCAAAGTCCTGACCTTAATCAGATTGAGGTGCTTTGGCATGACCTTAAAAAGGTGGAAACCCTCAAATGTGGCTGAATTACAACATTTCTGCAAAGATAAGTGGGCCACAATTTCTCCAAGGCATTGTAAAAGATTCATTGCAAATTATCGAAAACGCTTGATTGCAGTTGTTGCTGCTAAGGGTAACCCAACCAGTTATTAGGCTTAGGGGGCAATCATTTTTTCACACAGGGCCCAGTGAATTTAATTTCTTTTTCCCTTAATATTAAAGACCTTCAGTTAAAAACTGCATTTTGTGTCTAATATTTAAATTTGGCTGGTGATCTGAAATATTTAAGTATGACAAACATGCAAAAGAATAGGAAATCTCTAAGAGGGAAAACACTTTTTCACACAATGGTATTAAAAAAAATGAAAAAGTCATAATAGTGTTGCTAACGCTGAATATAGACAGCAGTGCACATGCCTTGGACTTTTTGCCAGATTAATCTGGATCTCTAAGCAATTCTAAGCTGTATTACAGCCAGTGTCTCTTCATATCCAACTCTCCATCCTGTAGGCTGCAGTTTGCGGTAAGCCTACAAAATAGAAGACATCAACAGACAGTGCAATGATGTCACTTCAATGTGCCATCTTTGCCTGCCTGCTTTGTGTGTGGAGCAGAGAAGAGGACTAAGTCACTTGGGATAGGTAAGTATAAGCTTTATATTTTTGTAGGGTATGTCACAAAGGAGGCATTATTATTTTTTTATGAGGCCCTCATTGAGCATTAATACTTTCTAAACGGGCCACTTTTTGGGCATTATATTTGTAAGTAGGCTCTCTGGGAGCATTACTTGTTCCTTGGTATAGGTATTATTAGGGGACACAATACAAATCTACTTTTCAATGTTGTGCCTTAAGTTAGTATCTCAAAGACATCTGGTCAGATCTCCCGTTCATAATTCCGCTCAGTATGTGTATGTTTAGTAAAAATGTACTACTACACGCATCATTTAGTACACAGATCATTAACTACAAACATCATAAAATGTATTTGTTTTTTCACAAATAAAAGCTGCCGTAATTATACTTTTACTGAGTTTAATACTGAAGTATTGCAGTCAATGGTATAGTGGAAGTTCCAAACTTTATTTGTGCTGTGTTTGTTGACATAAACTAATGTGCTAATAGGATTGACATATAGATTTAATAACCAGGAATAGTTATTAAGCCAATATGTTACTCAATAGTAGTAATTTGCAAGACGTAATTTGCTTAAACATTAGATGGGGTTGCAAGGTATTGATCAATATTTCACAGTAAATTAAGCTCTGACGGCTCACATTGGTTACATAAATTTTGGGGTGTAAAAGTAAACTTAAGATAGCCACTTCATTTCAAAATTGAAAATGAGATGTCACAATTTCAATTTATGTAAAGGTGTAATGTTCTACCACATTCTGTTAGGATTTGGCGAGCTGCAGTGCTAGACAACCACTTTAATGGATTCTTGAAGACACGATTCACTATTGATCTGTCAATTCTCTGGTTTTTCTTATAGGAAGAAAAAGCTGAACAAACTAGTTCTGAAAATGAACTGGAAACCACATGCAACAGAATATTTTGTTAGAGCAGATTTTCCAATGGCTCTGTAGATGCAAATGGCAAGTGATTGACTTCAATGTCAACACTAAATTGGTTTGCACCAAATAGAAAAAGAAAAAACACTTCCGCACCGCTGTTATAAGGACCTGTTGAAGTGCATTGAGCACGAAACAGCTGTCGTCCGTGTGTTCACCGCCCTCCCTGCAGCACATTAAGTTATGTCCGAATAAAGACTTGGAATAAAGACTTGGATTTACTACCGGTGAGTGCGCTTCATTTTTTTTCTTTTTTTGAAGTTGTTTATGGACTAAATTGGTTTGCCTTCAGCAAGATTATAAGACTCTTAGGGTACTGTCTCACAGTGGCACTTTGGTCGCTATGACGGCACGATCCGTGACGTTCCAGTGATATCCATATGATATCGCTGTGTCTGACACGCTACTGTGATCAGGGACCCCGCTGAGAATCGTACGTCGTAGCAGATCATTTGAAACTTTCTTTCGTCGTCAAGTGTCCCGCTGTGGCGGCATGATCGCATCGTGTAACAAAGGTTGTATACGATGTGCGCACAGTAACCAACGGCTTCTACATCGCAAATACGTCATGAAATTATCGCTGCAAAGTGTGACCACAGTCTACGACGCTGGAGCGATAATCAAGCGACGCTGGAACGTCACGGATCGTGCCGTCGTAGCGACCAAAGTGCCACTGTGAGATGGTACCCTTAGGCTGCAGTTACACATTGGACCATTGTGCTTTTTTCCAGCAATTGTGCTACATTACCGCAATTGTGAGAGGAAAACAGTATCATGACCGCAGAATCTAAACACAGCCTTAGTATACTGTAAGTGGTCAATAATGGTATTAAAAACTGAAGCCAACAGAGGACGTTCACCCTGCTTAACCCCATTTTGACATCAGATGCAATAATCCATCCATGTGACCTGAGTCTATCTGACCAGGGACAGATTATTACATCTGCATGATCGCACATGCACAAGGGTGGTGTGTGAGCGATCGCCGCGGGGTGTTACCTGATTCTGACAGCTGACACCCGACGCTAAGTGCCAGGACAGGTCACGCACCACTCTCGGCACTTTAACCCCCAAAATGCTGTGCTTGAATAAGATTGCAGCATTCCGGAAGATAGCAGATGGCTGACAAACCATCTGCCTTTGGATCAGAGACCCCACAGCGTGATGTGGGGTCCCGATCATTGCCATGGTGACCCGATGTAGTCATGATGACTTCTGGGTAACCAGAGCTAGTAAACTTGCTGATCATGTGCAGTGTATAATCAGCAAGTTTCTCTGTCAGTGCAGAGTTGACAGTTTTTAAAGCATGGGGATGCTGCTGCATCCCCGTGCTGTAGAAAAGATCAGCCTGCAAAAAATGATAGTCCCATAGTGGGACTAAGTAAAAAAGTTTAAAAAAAAGGAAAAAAAATTAAATAATTGTACAAATATTTTAAAACAAAATCAAAAATAATAATAAAAAATATCAAAAATAATAATAAAAAAATCAAAAGATACTGTATTTATAAGTAAATATTTGAATGTGAAAGAAATATAAACAATAAAAGCTCACATATTTGGTATTGCCGCGTCTGCAATGACCCAACCTATAAAACTGGCCCACTACTTAACTCCTTTAGTGAGCACTATAAAAAATAAATAAAGAGAAGGCAAAAAACAATACTATGTCATCATACTGCTGAACAAAAAGTGGAATAAAACAGGATCAAAAAGACGAATATAAATAAACATGGTACTGCTGAAAACGTCATCTTGTCCCACAAAAAACAAGCTGCCATATACCTCCATCAGTAAAAAAATAAAAAAGTTATAGCTCTCAGAATAAAGCGATGCAAAAATAATTGTTTTTTTCTATAAAATTGTTTTTATTGTGTAAAAGCGCCAAAACATAAAAACAACTATAAATGAGGTATCGCTGTAATCGTACTGACCCGAAGAATAAAACTGCTTTATCAATTTTACCACACACGGAACGGCATAAACTCCCTCCACCCCAAAAAAAAAATTACTGAATTTCTGGTTTTTATTCATTCTGCCTCCCAAAAATCAGAATAGAAAGCAATTAAAAAATGGAATGTGCACGAAATTGGTACCAATAAAAACATGAACTCAGCATGCAAAAAACAAACCCTCACATGGCTTTGTGGGCCAAAATATGGAAAAATTATAGCTGTCAAAATATTTTGATGCAAAAAGTATTTTTTGCAATAAAAAGTGTCTTTCAGTGTGTGACAGTAGCCAAACATAAAAACCTGATATAAATCTGGTATTGCTGTAATCACACCAACTCGAAGAATAAAGTTGCAAAAGCACTTATACTGCACGAGGAATGGTGTAAAATATAAAAGATCGCAGTAAAGCTCAGTGCACATCTATCCTGCACTTTGCATTGAGCGCTTGCATCAGGGTTTTCCATGTAAATCTCTGAAATACATGATTCAGACGGAACCTATGGCAGAAGATTGTCTATAATGAGGTAGATGGAGGCACTGTGGATGCCATCTGACCTGTGATCCGGTGGTGTCTGTCTTGTTAGGACTGGATAAAAATGCCGTTGGCCACAGTTTTGTCCACTTCTGAAAGAAGGATACCGCTGAACAGAGGCCAGATGGAGTCCAGAGTAACTCTGCTGCCTCATTATACTGAATGGATCACTCAGGGGTTTTATCTGAATCACGTCACTCAGAGATTTAGAAGGAAACTACAAAATGGTCAGTGTAGAACGCCAGATAACTGTGATCAAAAATGTTAAATAAAATATTCCCAATAAAAGCCTCAACTCAATCCACAAAAAAAAGCAAGTCCCCACTCAAGTCTGTCATCTGTTAATGGAAATATATAGGGGGCTTCCATGTTACTGGTAGTACAAAGCCTCTGGAAAAGCGAAATGGCTCCTCGCCCACTAAAGGAAATTCAGCAAATTCTCGGCTCTCAAATCCAAATGCCCCTATCCCTTAGGAGCCCCGCAGTTTTTTCCCCTCATATTGGGTATCGGTGTACTCAGGAGACATTGCAAAAAAAAAAGTATGGTGCAATTTCTCCTGTTACCCTTATGAAAATGTAATAGTCTGTGCTAAAAGCATATTTGTGGGGAAAATTTGATTTTTGTTTATTTTTACGGCTCAACTATATAAATTTCTGTAAAGCACCTGAGGGTTCAATGTGCTAACCACACATCTACATCAGTTCTGTGAAAAGTTTATTTTAAAAAATGGTATTACATATGGGGAATTTTCACTGTTTAGACCCATCAGGGGATCTCCAAATGCGACATGGCATCCATCAATTGTTCCAGCAAATTTTGCAGCGGTATTCCTGTAGGCGAGAACCTCCCCAGCATTTTTCTGTGCAACTAGCACAATGACCTCTGTGAGCTATCCAGCTCAAATCTCCTTCCTACTGCATGCAGCCGCACTGCCTCACCATTGACAACACAAGTAAGTGTCTCTATATAAGTATATGATAACGTTCACTATCTTCACTGTGCAATCCGCAGTGATACATCTCAATCTTAATCAGCAACAACACCGGCACATTTTGTATAAATAATCTATTCAGTGTTTTTGCTCATAAGTTAAAATCTTGTAAGGTGGAGATATTTATTTATTCCTTTACAAATTGTCCATTTTGTTAATACAGCACCCCGTGACATCTGCCAGTATTTCCCTAGGTCTTATTGCTCCGACAAGCATCCACTCTCACTAGTCGCAATCCTAGTGAGTATTTCCATGCACCTTAACTAGAGGATCACAGCACACCAATAACTTGGTAGCTGTTTATCATACTTATATATATATATATATATATATATATATATATATATATATATATATATATATATTTATTATGCTTTTTCCTCAGCACCTTCTACTGGCAAATGCTTAAAATCCCCTGTTGACCCCACAGAGACCAAGCATATCTCTTTTTTCAGTACTAGTGAGTACAATCAATACCCAGTCATGTGCCAGTCGCAAGTTTCAAAAACTAATGCAAACACTTAACACTATTTCTTATCCATTTTTCTAGCTACCTCACTTGCCTATTATCGCACCTAAATCTACATGCACGGTAATCACAGATGTGAGCATCAATCCTAGAACAAATGAGTACTCCAGCCATTGAAAACCGCACATAATATCTACTGAGCCATTATCTCTACAATAGCCACTCCATCTCTGGTTAGCGCAGTATTAATCCTTTTCTGCATTTTGGCCATGTGCACACGTTCAGTATTTTTCAAGTTTTTTTCGCGTTTTTTCGCTATAAAAACGTGATAAAAACGTGAAAAAAAATGCTTACATATGCCTCCCATTATTTTCAGTGTATTCCGCATTTTTTGTGCAAATGTAGCCTTTTTTTCCGCGAAAAAATCGCATCGCGGAAAAAAAGCAACATGTTTATTAAAATGCGGAATTGCAGGGGATTCCGCACACCTGGGAGTCCATTGATCTGCTTACTTCCCGCACGGGGCTGTGCACACCATGCGGGAAGTAAGCAGATTATGTGCGGTTGGTACCCAGGGTGGAGGAGAGGAGACTCTCCTCCACGGACTGGGCACCATATAATTGGTCAAAAAAAAAGAATTAAAATAAAAAATAGTGATATACTCACCTTCGATGTCTTCCCGCCTCTCCACTGCACGCTGTCGCTTCGGTTCCTGTAGCTGGTGTGCGGTGAAGGACCTGCCGATGATGTCGCCGTCTTGTGATTGGTCGAGACCGGTCATGTGACCGCTCACGTGACCGCGACGTCATGGAAGGTCCTGCGCGCACACACCAGCTATACGGAACGGACGCCGGTGAGGAGATCAGCTGTCTGCGGGTGAGTATAAGCATTTTTTTTATTTTTTTTATTATTTTTAAACATTCTATCTTTTACTATAGATGCTGCAAAAGCAGCATCTATAGTAAAAAGTTGGTCACACTTGTCAAACGCTATGTTTGACAAGTGTGACCAACCTGTCAGTCAGTTTTCCAAGCGATGCTACAGATCGCTTGGAAAACCTTAGCATTCTGCAAGCTAATTATGCTTGCAGAATGCTAAAAAAAACGCGAAAAAAACGCGAAAAAAACGCAAAAAAAAAAATGCGGATTTCTTGCAGAAAATTTCCGGTTTTCTTCAGGAAATTTCTGCAAGAAATCCGGACGTGTGTACATACCCTTTCAACTTTATTACTCACAGGGATCAACACAGAACCTGTCTAAACACCAGCTGTTTCTGGATTGTGGCCCCTCCTCCCCCTTCGGGTGGGAAGCACCAGTGTAAATCCTCTTTTTCAGCTTTTATAACATATTTGAAACTTAACGCCTGAAAACTGGCATAATGGCAACATGAAAGAGAGGGTGGGGCTTATTGGATTGGACAAAATGTAACCCTTTCCAACAGATTCGATATAATAAACTCCAGAAAGTGGTTTAAATTAAAGAATAAATATACATTTCCAATTCTGAACTTGTTATATATGGTTCGAGTCGACTTTTCAGTAAAAATGGCATATAAAAATATCAAGAGTAAAGTATAATTTGACCTTTTTGAAAATTTCAGGAGATAGAAACTTTAGCACATTGAGCAAAACAGTAACTAATAGCAGTAATAGCTGAATGAAAGCATAAGTGTGTATTCCAGTTCAGATTATTTTAATTTGTACTCGTTTTTTTAACATTAGCATAAAAATAAGCCGAGTGATCTTAAAAGCTTTTGTAAATGTCAGAGTCCATTAAAAGTGTCCTCGGGATAGTTCTAACACTATAGAATTGTGCTTTAACATGTCTACAATATTATCTTTCAACTGTAATTTTGTAGTTTTGTGATAACCACATTTTAAAATTCAAAAGCTAACATGATTAAATGACATTTGGAGGCATTGTAAAATATGATACTTGTATTTTTCTTTTTAAATATTTGCAATGCGTGCAATTGTCAAGTACCGTATTTTCTGGTGTATAAGACGACTGGGCGTATAAGACGACCCCCAACTTTTCCATATAAAATATGGAATTTGGGATATGCCCGCCATATAAGACGGGGGTCATCTTATACGCCCAGTCATCTTATACGGCGTGTGGTTCCCAGGGTCTGGAGGAGAGGAGACTCTCCTTCAGGCCCTGGGATCCATATTCATGTAAAAAATAAAGAATAAAAATAAAAAATATGGATATACTCACCCCTCCGACGGACCCTGGACCTCAGCGGTGCAAGAATCTGCCTCCGTTCCTAAGAATGCAGTGAGTGAAGGACCTGCGATGACGTCGCGGTCATGTGAGCGGTCAGGTGACCGGTCAGGTGACCGGTCACCTGACCATGACGTCATCGAAGGTCCTTCACTCTCTGCATTCTTAGGAACAGAGGCAGACGCTTGCAGCGGTGACAGCCAGGGTTCGTCGGAGATTTGAGTATATCCATATTTTTTTTTTTTATTCTTTATTTTTTACATGAATATGGATCCCAGGGCCTGAAGGAGAGTCTCCTCTCCTTCAGACCCTGGGAACATCCAGGATCGATCCCTGCACACGCCATACCCAGCGTATAAGACGACCCCCGACTTTTGGGACAATTTTTAGGGGTTAAAAAGTCGTCTTATATGCCGGAAAATACGGTACATTTTTCAGTACAGGAAAAGACACGTGTCTCAAGCTGATCAAATACCTTACGTCTTGCACTCAAAACCCTGCCCACCACAATTCCCGATGGCTGCAAAATTTTGAAATCAAATTGGTAAGTAGACTTTTGGACACATACAGTGATCTAAGGGGTAAGGTTTCTCCTTGTGGAGAGTGACATGCCAGGTCTGGGCACCAGTGTGAGGAGACTTAAAAACCTTGCATACTCCTCTGGAAAATTAAATATGTAAAGTGTCTCTTCAGAGAGGATGAGGACTTGAACTATTGTACCATGTATTGGAAGTAGCAATCCTACAAGTCAATATCAACCCTTTAATGCGCCTTGCAATATGACTTAGGATAAAAGCGAAATAAGAATCTCAATTTGCAGTCAAGTTGTTTCGGGTATTGCTCCTCATCAGTTCAAAGTATGAGATCTGGTTTGGCTAAATGAAAGGCTAAGACTAAATTGTGACATATTGGGCAAACCATCTCCCACAATTTCAGCCATTGCCACTAATTTTTACCCAACTTTAATTTTCAGCTGCCAAAAGACATTTCCTAACAATACAGCATCAGAAAAATATATTGTCATAAGTAAGTGAAACTTTACCAACAAGAGAGAAGGCATTTTACGTAGTGTCTTGGCAGTCATTAAAAATATTATGTATACAGAAGACATGACCTTTTAAAGCGTTATTCTCAAGTTATCAAAAAAATTAAAAAAAAGGTTTGTTTAAGACAAAAAATAAAAAATTGCTTCAATTTCCGTGACCCGCAGCATCTCCATTTAACAGGATCTGGGCCTGTGTGAGAGCTTATTTTTTGCATGTCGAGATGACGTTTTTAATTTTACCATATTGGTTTGTATATGATCTTTTGATCGCCCTTTATTGCATTTTAATGCAATGTTGCAGAGACAAAAAAAACGTAATTCCGGGGTTTTGATTTTTTCTTTGATACACCATTTACTGATTGGAATCATTCTTTGTATAGCTTGATAGATTGGGCAATTCTGAACCCAGCGATGCCAAATATGTGCATGATTGATTATTTCTTTTACTATTTTATTTTGAATGGGGAGAAAGGAACGTGATTTGAACCCATTTTTCAACTACAAATTATGTCTGACTGCTGGTCTTGCTAATAAGGGTTTTGCCACAAAGTATTAAGTCTTGTTGGCCACTGCAAAATGCAAATAAATTTATGTAATTTATACAATGTGATTTTCTGGATTTTACTTTTTATATTCTATCTCTCAATGTTAAAATTAACCTACCCTTAAAATTACTGTTCATGTTTTTGTCAGTGGGCAAACTTACAAAATCAGCAAGGGATCAAATGCTTATTTCCCCCACTGTATTTGGTATTGCCGTGTTCAGAATCGTCCGATTTATCAAGCTATAAAAAGAATTAATCTATAAAATGACACTTTTTTAAATTTTTTAATTTTTTTTACAAACTTTGGATTATGATTTAAAAAGGGAGAAAACAGTAGTTTGACAATAAATGGCTTCACCCAACCACTAACCATGAAGGGAGAAAATGTTTTGGTGTTATAATTCATATTCTCGGAAAAAAGGCCAAGAAAGCAAAAATTCTGCCAGGGTATGTAAACTTATGAGTAGTGTTGAGCATTCCGATACCGCAAGTATCGGGTATCGGCCGATACTTGCGGTATCGGAATTCTGATACCGAGATCCGATACTTTTGTGGTATCGGGAATCGGAATCGGAAGTTTCCAGTGTATGGTTCCCAGGGTCTGAAGGAGAGGAAACTCTCCTTCAGGCCCTGGGATCCATATGAATGTGTAAAATAAAGAATTAAAATAAAAAATATTGATATACTCACCTGTCCGGAGGACCCTGGACATCACCGCTGGTAACCGGCAGCCTTCTTTGTTTAAAATGAGCGCGTTCAGCACCTTCCATGACGTCACGGCTTCTGATTGGTTGCGTGCCGCTCATGTGACCGCCACGCGACGAATCACAAGCCGCGACGTCATCCCTCAGGTCCTAAATTCCCTTCTAGGAATTTAGGACCTGAGGGATGACGTCACGGCTTCTGATTGGTCGCGTGGCGGTCACATGAGCGGCACGCGACCAATCAGAAGCCGTGACGTCATGGAAGGTGCTGAACGCGCTCATTTTAAGCAAAGAAGGCTGCCGGTTCACAGCGGTAAGGTCCAGGCTGCGTCGGAGAGGTGAGTATATCAATATTTTTTATTTTAATTCTTTATTTTACACATTAATATGGATCCCAGGGCCTGAAGGAGAGTTTCCTCTCCTTCAGACCCTGGGAACCATCAGGGATACCTTCCGATACTTGAGTCCCATTGACTTGTATTGGTATCGGGTATCGGTATCGGATCACATCCGATACTTTGCCGGTATCGGCCGATACTTTCCGATACCGATACTTTCAAGTATCGGACGGTATCGCTCAACACTACTTATGAGCACTATTGTAAGTACATCCCACAGAGACAAGTATCCTACTTTACAAGACCAACATTGATGGGCCTGGCTGCATCCTGTATAAAAATGAAAAAGATGTGCAGTAACATCTATATAATACACATGAGTTACTGGCTGGTATTTTGGCCAAACTTTGCAAGCTCGCAACCGATGTCAAGGGTCTTCATTATCTTGTAGTCCCAACATTAAAAGCACAAATACATAGGTATCAAAAGTAATGCACTTACAGGAGGCAACAGCCGCCCTTAATAAAGGTGGAGGCAAAAAAAAGTACAAAATCCTGGTGACCCAATCACTCAGACACCTACCAATTCATGCATGGGTGGTATTCAACCATACTCTCCATGAATTGTTAGTTGTGTGAGTGGTTGTTTCATCAGTATTTTGCACTTGTGCTATCTCTACCTTTATCAAAAGGGTCCTCTGCTTCCTGTAAGTGCATTTTCTTTGTGACCTGTGTTGATAAATATGGCTGCCTTTTTTTGCTATGTTTTCAATACACAGTACAAGCATAAAGTAGTGTTTCTTGGCCAACCCCTATTGTTTATACTGGCTATGATAGCCCTGGCTCGGCTTGATTCTCTGAGGAACGATCTGCTCATCACTAGCTGTAATTACTCCACTACGCAATGTCAGCCTGCTTTGTCGTGTGTTTTGCTGTGTGTGTGTGCTGAGTATGTGTGTAGAGCATTGTTAGTCATGGTGCAGGGGAAGTGATTACAGCACAATCTCTGTGTAGTGAGCAGTGACATCCTCATGCACTGGCCTAATGATTAGAAGATAGTGCTGGATGGGAATATAACTCTATTTTTTCCCTGTAGGCACTTTTCCAATAACACTGAAAAACATGATTAAAATTCTATTTACCTGATGATTACCATTATAATTGCAGGTAAATATCAATGTTTTAAGTAATAGGCTCACTTTAAATTAAATTGAATATTACTATATATGAATGGAACAAAAATTGGAGAATTCATTTTTAAAAAAACAAGGCATCAAATAAAAATGTGCTCTTGATTTTATCACATGCTCATAACATGGCCAAGTGCTAACAAAAGGCAGATACATGGAAGCAACTGACCATTGCCATCAAATAAATATGTAATGATGTCCAGGGCATGAAAGACATCTGTGTGGTATACTTCAAAGTAGTTCACACCAAAAATGTAGAATCCGACAAACCTTTCCTATTAATATATGTTGTAGTTTACACTTTACAGCATCTAATCCGAGGAACAAACAAAAAGGAAACAACACAATTAAATAAATACATACTGTGAACATTGTACAAAAACTTTTCCAAATATAATATAAAGGCAGGAAATCACTTCTACTCCAAACTAAGCTTTATTCTTCTGGATGCTTTAGTTTGAAAGGAGCTTTCTCGTATTTTCAGAAAAATGAAACAAGATATGAATACTTTAAGAAGGAAAAAAAAATATTTTAATCCAAGTAACCTATAATCAGTATGGACATTTAGACACACATACCTGATTGAGTAAGGTTTGGACTTTGAACTCACCAACTATGCCAACTTTTCCCCAAAATTTGATATTTGCCAAGAATAGCAGACTTGAAAATTGTATGGAAAAGACATAATAGTGACGTCAGGTGGGGTAGTAAGGTTTATTACATGTGGTGGCAGCATCCTTGCCCACAACCAGGACCAAAAAACAGGTGACATCCTTCCTGCACACGGCCATGTACTATAGTAGCCTGGCGAAGCCCCTGATGGACCTCACCAAGAAGAAGCTGCCCTCTGTAGTCAGTTGGGCAAACAACTGTGAGACTGACTTCCCGGCATGGAAGATCACCCTTTCCAGCTGCCTGGTACTACAATAAGTTGACTTTACACGGCCATTTGTTGTACAGACCGACACCAGTAACTTTGGCCTCTGTGCTGTGCTAAGCCAGGTTGACTCTATGGACCAATAACATCCCATTTTGTACTGACTGCGAAGTTCCTGTTGAAGGTGGTGGCCTACTCCATAATGGAGAAGGAATTACTGGAAATTGCGTGGGCCCAGCAGCGTCTACAGCTATACTTGAACTGACGTCAATTCACTGTGGAAATGGACCACAGTCCCTTTTAGCTGGTTACTAGTGATGAGTAGTGTTGAGCATTCCGATACTGCAAATATCGGGTATCGCCGATATTCGCTGTATCGGAATTCCGATACCGAGTTCTGATATTTTTGCGATATCGGATATCGGAATTGGAAGTTCCCATAGTGCAATAATGCACTTTAATGGAGTGTGGGTGGTGCGTGGGCGGAGACTGCATGTCTCTGTGTGGGCGGGGTCTGTGTGGGACCGTGGGGGGGTCTGTGCATACCTGCTGGGGCTCTGTGTGGGCTGCCGGGGCTCTGTGTGGCCTGCCAGGGCTCTGTGCGGGGCTCTGTGCTGTGTGCCAGGGCTCTGTGTGGGCTGCCAGGGCTCTGTGCTGCCTGCAGGGGCTCTGTGCGGGGCTCTGTGCAGCGTGCTGGGGCTCTGTGCCACGTGCCGGGGCTCTGTGTGGGCTGCTGGGGCTCTGTGCTGCCTGCCGGGGCTCTGTCCAGGGCTCTGTGCTGCGTGCCGGGGCTCTGAGTGGGCTGCCGGGGCTCTGTGCAGGGCTCTGTGCTGCATGCCAGGGCTCTGTGTGGCGTGCTGGGGCTCTGCGCAGCATGCCGGGACTCTGTGTGGGCTGCCGTGGCTCTGTGGGGGCTGCCGGGGCTCTGTGCGGCGTGCTAGGCCTTTGTGAAGCGTGCCGGGGCTCTGTGCGGGCTGCTGGGGCTCTGTGCCGGCTGCCGGGGCTCTGTGCGGGGCTCTGTGTGGCGTGCCGGGGCTTTGTGCCATGTGTCAGGGCTCTGTGCGGGCTGCTGGGGCTCTGAGCTGCCTGCCGGGGCTCTGTGCGGGGCTCTGTGTGGCGTGCCGGGGCTCTGTGCAGGCTGCCAGGGCTCTGTGCGGCGTGCCGGGGATCTGTGCGCGCTGCCGGGGCTCTGTTCTGGGCTCTGTGTGGCATGCCGGGGCTCTGTGCAGGCTGCCGGGGCTCTGTGCGGCATGCAGGGGCTCTGTGCAGGCTGCCGGGGCTCTGTGCGGGGCTCTGTGTGGCGTGCTGGGGCTCTGTGTGGCGTGCCTGGGCTCAGTGCGGGCTGCCGGTCTCTGTGTGTGTGTGCAGGCATCGTCCGATGGGACTACAAGTCCCATCGGCTGATGCCTGCCACAGTGACAGTGATTGACACATTAGCCAATGATGGGACAGTAGTAGTCCCATCATCCGGCTAATGTGTTGAATGTAAAAAAAAATACTACATACATGCTACATACTACATACATGCTACATACATACTACATGCTACATATATGCTACATACATACTACATACATACTACATACAACATACTACATACATACTACATACATACTACATGCTACATACATGCTACATGCTACATACATGCTACATACATAATACATACTACATACATGCTACATACATACTACATACTACATACTACATACATGCTACATACATACTACATACATACTACATGCTACATATATGCTGCATACATACTACATACATACTACATACTACATACATACTACATACATACTACATGCCACATACATGCTACATACATGCTACATACTACATACATACTACATACATACTACATGCTACATACATGCTACATACATACTACATACATACTACATACATACATAGTACAATCATACAACATACATACTACATACATACTAGATACATACTACATACATACTACATACATACTACATACATACTACATGCCACATACATGCTACAAACATGCTACATACTACATACATACTACATACATACTACATGCTACATACATGCTACATACATACTACATACATACTACATACATACATAGTACAATCATACAACATACATACTACATACATACTAGATACATACTACATACATACTACATACAATACATTCATACATTACATACAATACATACATACAGACATACAGTACATATAACATAGATTACATACTCACTATTACTTGTCACACTTTGTTCCCCGAAGCCAGTGTCATCTGTAAAAAGATTAAAATATCAAACAACCAATATACTCCCTGTCCGCAGAAATCCACAAGTGTTTCACGACGATCTCCCGTGGAGAACGGCAGCATCAGCTGATGCGACTGCTCTCTAGGGGCTTCAGGAACACAATGACGGGAGGAAGGCATCCTTCCGCACTGTATTCCTCCGCCGCTGTAAAAAAGGTCCCTAGTCTCAATTTATGCCATTGCTGTGTGAGAAATTTTCCCACGCAGCAATTGACATAAACTAAGACTCAGAGGTTACTATAGTTCAGTGATGCACTGCAGGAGCCATTGTCTCTTGTCAGTGTGTCACTGAAGGTCCTATAGAGCAATGACATCACCCGATGTCACTGTTCTATAGGGGAGATCGTCGTGGGACACTCATTATTAATTGGACTATGGTGCATAGGTAGTATACGGTTTATTATTTTACATTTTTTGCAGGCGCTGAAGTATGGTAAGTATGGTGAAATGAAGAATATTAAAATACTTTTTTCCTAATGTGTGTGTTTTATTAACCCTTTACTAGTATTGGATTAATAACAGATAGGCGTCTTATTGACGCCTCTCCGCTATTAACCTGGCTTAATGTCACCTTAGCAAGGTGACATTAACCCCTGTTGTGAATTCTGTTGTGGGTTCTGCTCTTGGGCTCCCTCCGGTGGTTATAAGTGGTAGTGCTGCTGTTTGTCCTTCACAGCAGTCATCAGGTGCTTCCACTTTGGACGGGGCTATTTAGTCTGGCTTCACCCTTTAGTGAGTGCCAGTTGTCCATTGTTTTTCTGGAGGATTCACATCTCTGCTTGGTTTCTCCTGCTGGATTGTCCAAATCATCAAAGATAAGTCCTGGCTTTGTTTTTGCAGTCCACATGCGGTGGACTTTATAGTTCAGTGAATTGCTATGTTTTTTCTTGTCCAGCTTTGTCTGTGTAAGGATTTATTCAGCCAAGCTGGAAGCTCTGGAGTAGCAGAGTTACCCTCCATGCCTTTAGTTAGGTGTGGAGATTTTTGTATTCTCTGTGGTGGATTTTTGTAGTATTTTAATACTGACCGCACAGTACTCTGTCCTGTCTTTTCTTTCTAGGTAGCGTGGCCTCCTTTGCCAAATTCTGTTTTCAGTCTGCGTTTGTAATTTCCCTCTCCTCTCACAGTCAATAATTGTGGGGGGCTGTCTTTCCTTTGGGGATTTTCTCTGAGGCAAGATAGTTTTCCTGTTTCTTTCTGTAGGGGTAATTAGTCCTCCGGCTGT
Source organism: Ranitomeya variabilis (assembly GCF_051348905.1). Taxonomy (NCBI): domain Eukaryota; kingdom Metazoa; phylum Chordata; class Amphibia; order Anura; family Dendrobatidae; genus Ranitomeya; species Ranitomeya variabilis. Next base: position 447,493,525 of record NC_135237.1, on the reverse strand, counting down.
GACGAGGTGTCTAGGGAGTGACAGGAACATCCCACGGCAACTTCTAGTTGCGGTGTTAAGTTCAGGGTCTGTGGTCAGTATAGAGGCCACCTACTCCAGAGCTCGTCCATGCTGCTCCTAGGCCACCAGATCATAACAGTACAACTGGCCAACAATGAGTTAACCGCATCTCAAAAGAAGGGAAAGAAAGTGCTGAGCCATTTTTTTTTCTGTACTCTGTTGTGTTTTTTTTCCCTCTTCACCTCTGGGTGGCTCAGGAGTTAGGCGCTGACATGGATGTTCAGGGACTTGCTTCTCTGGTGGATCAACTTGCTGCTAGAGTACAGGGTATTTCTGATTATATCGTGCAGACTCCTGTTTTAGAGCCTAGAATTCCTACCCTCGATCTGTTTTTTGGGGACATGTCCACATTTTTGAGCTTTAAAAATAACTGTAAACTGTTTTTTGCTCTGAAGCCCCGTTCCTCTGGTGATCCCATCCAGCAGGTAAAAATTGTCATTTCTCTGTTGCGTGGCGACCTGCAGGATTGGGCATTTTCCCTGGAATCTGGGAATCCGGCCTTGCTTAATGTAGACACCTTTTTTCAGGCGCTTGGGTTATTGTATGATCAACCTAATTCTGTGGATCATGCTGAGAAAACCTTGTTGGCCCTGTGTCAGGGTCAAGAAGCAGCAGAATCATATTGCCAGAAATTTAGAAAATGGTCTGTGCTTACTAAGTGGAATGAGGATGCTTTGGCGGCAATTTTCAGAAAGGGTCTTTCTGAATCTGTTAAAGATGTTATGGTGAGGTTCCCCACGCCTGCAGGTCTGAGTGATTCTATGTCTCTGGCCATTCAAATTGATCAGCGCTTGCGTGAGCGCAGAGTTGTGCACACTATGGCGTTGTCTTCAGAGCGGAGTCCTGAGCCTATGCAGTGTGATAGGATTGTGTCTAGAGCTGAATGCCAAGGATTCAGATGTCAGAATAGGTTGTGCATTTACTGCGGCGATTCTGCTCATGTTATTTCTGATTGCCCTAAACGTGCCAAGAGAATCGCTAATTCCGTTACCATCAGTACTGTACAACCTAAATTTCTGTTATCTGTGACCCTGATCTGCTCATTATTGTCATTCTCTGTCATGGCATTTGTGGATTCAGGCGCCGCTTTAAATTTGATGGACTTAGAATTTGCCAGACGTTGTGGTTTTCCCTTACAGCCTTTGCGGAGTCCTATTCCTTTGAGGGGTATTGATGCTACACCATTGGCTAAAAATAAACCTCAGTTTTGGACACAGTTAACCATGTGCATGGCGCCAGCCCATCAGGAATATTGTCGTTTCCTGGTGTTGCATAATTTGCATGATGATATTGTGCTGGGGTTTCCATGGTTACAGGTACATAATCCGGTGTTGGATTGGAAATCTATGTCTGTGACTAGTTGGGGTTGTCAGGGGGTTCATGATGACGTTCCTCTGATGTCAATTTCCTCCTCCCCCTCTTCTGAAATTCCTGAGTTTCTGTCAGATTTCCAGGATGTTTTCGATGAGCCCAAGTCCAGTTCCCTTCCACCGCATAGGGACTGTGATTGTGCTATTGACTTGATTCCAGGCTGTAAGTTTCCTAAGGGCCGACTTTTCAACCTGTCTGTGCCTGAACATGCCGCCATGCGGAGCTATGTAAAGGAGTCTTTGGAGAAGGGGCATATTCGGCCATCTTCTTCGCCATTGGGAGCAGGTTTTTTTTTTGTTGCCAAGAAGGATGGCTCCTTGAGACCCTGTATTGATTATCGCCTCTTGAATAAGATCACGGTCAAATTCCAATACCCTTTGCCTTTGCTTTCTGATTTGTTTGCCAGGATTAAGGGGGCTAGTTGGTTTACTAAGATTGACCTTCGAGGGGCATATAATCTTGTTCGTATTAAGCAGGGTGACGAATGGAAAACTGCGTTTAATACACCCGAGGGCTATTTTGAATCTCTTGTGATGCCATTCGGACTCTCTAATGCCCCATCTGTGTTTCAGTCCTTCATGCATGATATTTTTCGGAATTATCTTGATAAATTCATGATTGTATATTTGGATGATATTTTGATTTTTTCAGATGATTGGGAGTCTCATGTGAAACAAGTCAGGATGGTATTTCAGGTCCTTCGTGATAATGCCTTGTTTGTGAAGGGGTCTAAGTGCCTCTTTGGAGTACAGAAGGTTTCTTTTTTGGGCTTCATTTTTTTCTCCATCATCTATAGAAATGGATCCGGTTAAGGTTCAGGCCATTCATGATTGGATCCAGCCCACATCCGTGAAGAGCCTTCAGAAATTTTTGGGCTTTGCTAATTTTTATCGCCATTTCATTGCCAACTTCTCCAGTGTGGTTAAACCCCTGACCGATTTGACGAGGAAGGGCTCTGATGTAGCGAATTGGTCCTCTGAGGCTGTTTCTGCCTTTCAGGAGCTTAAGCGCCGATTTACTTCTGCCCCTGTGTTGCGTCAGCCAGATGTTTCTCTTCCTTTTCAGGTTGACGCTTCTGAGATTGGGGCAGGGGCCGTTTTGTCTCAGAGGAATTCTGATGGTTCCTTGATGAAACCGTGTGCCTTCTTTTCTCGAAAGTTTTCACCTGCGGAACGCAATTATGATGTCGGCAATCGTGTGTTGTTGGCTATGAAGTGTGCATTTGAGGAGTGGCGACATTGGCTTGAGGGGGCCAAGCACCGTATTGTGGTCTTGACTAGTGTTGAGCATTCCGATACCGCAAGTATCGGGTATCGGCCGATACTTGCGGGTATCGGAATTCCGATACCGAGATCCGATACTTTTGTGGTATCGGGTATCGGTATCGAAACAACATTAATGTAAAAATGTGTAAAAGAGAGAATTAAAAAAAAAATTTTGCTATACTCACCTCTCCGACGCAGCCTGCACCTTACCGAGGGAAGCGGCAGCGTTCTTTGTTTAAAATTTGTGCTTTTCTTTCCTTTACGTGAAGTCCCGGCTTGTGATTGGTTGCGTCGCAGTCACATGGGTAACGCAACCAATCACAAGCCGTGACGTCATGGGAGGCTGGACACGCGCGCATTTTAAAATGAGCGCTTGTCCAGCCTCCCGTGACGTCCCGGCTTGTGATTGGTTGCATCGCGGTCAACCAATCACAAGCCGGGAGGCTGGACACGCGCGCATTTTAAAATGAGCGCTTGTCCAGCCTCCCGTGACGTCCCGGCTTGTGATTGGCTGCATCGCGGTCAACCAATCACAAGCCGGGAGGCTGGACACGCGCGCATTTTAAAATGAGCGCTTGTCCAGCCTCCCGGCTTGTGATTGGTTGACCGCGATGCAACCAATCACAAGCCGGGACGTCACGGGAGGCTTGACAAGTGCTCATTTTAAAATGCGCGCGTGTCCAGCCTCCCGGCTTGTGATTGGTTGACCGCGATGCAACCAATCACAAGCCGGGACGTCACGGGAGGCTGGACAAGCGCTCATTTTAAAATGCGCGCGTGTCCAGCCTCCCGGCTTGTGATTGGTTGACCGCGATGCAACCAATCACAAGCCGGGACGTCACGGGAGGCTGGACAAGCGCTCATTTTAAAATGCGCGCGTGTCCAGCCTCCCGGCTTGTGATTGGTTGACCGCGATGCAACCAATCACAAGCCGGGACGTCACGGGAGGCTGGACAAGCGCTCATTTTAAAATGCGCGCGTGTCCAGCCTCCCGTGACGTCACGGCTTGTGATTGGTTGCGTCGCCCATTTGACTGCGACGCAACCAATCACAAAGCCGGGACGTAATTTTAAAATCCTTAAGGGCCTGAAATTACGTCACGGCTTGCTGTGATTGGTTGCGTCGCCCATGTGACTGCGACGCAACCAATCACAAAGCCGGGACGTAATTTTAAAATCCTTAAGGACCTGAAATTACGTCACGGCTTGCTGTGATTGGTTGCGTCGCCCATGTGACTGCGACGCAACCAATCACAAAGCCGGGACTTCACGTAAGGAAAGAAAAGCGCGAATTTTAAGCAAACAACGCTGCCGGTTCCCTCGGAGAGGTGAGTATAGCAATATTTTTTATTTTAATTCTTTCTTTTACACATTAATATGGTTCCCAGGGCCTGAAGGAGAGTTTCCTCTCCTTCAGACCCTGGGAACCATCAGGAATACCGTCCGATACTTGAGTCCCATTGACTTGTATTGGTATCGGGTATCAGTTTCGGATTGGATCCGATACTTTGCCGGTATCGGCCGATACTTTCCGATACCGATACTTTCAAGTATCGGACGGTATCGCTCAACACTAGTCTTGACTGATCATAAGAATCTGATTTACCTCGAGTCTGCCAAACGGCTGAATCCTAGACAGGCCTGATGGTCCCTGTTTTTCTCCCGTTTTGATTTTGTTGTCTCGTATCTTCCGGGTTCTAAGAATGTTAAGGCTGATGCCCTCTCTAGGAGTTTTTGCCTGATTCCCCTGGGATTCTTGAGCCGGTTGGTATTCTGAAGGAGGGGGTGATTCTTTCTGCCATCTCCCCTGATTTGCGACGGGTTCTTCAGGAGTTTCAGGCTGATAAACCTGATCGCTGTCCAGTGGGGAAACTGTTTGTTCCTGACAGATGGACTAGTAAAGTGATTTCTGAGGTTCACTGTTCTGTGTTGGCTGGCCATCCTGGGATTTTTGGTACCAGAGATTTGGTTAGTAGGTCCTTTTGGTGGCCTTCTTTGTCACGGGATGTGCGTTCTTTTGTGCAGTCCTGTGGGACTTGTGCGCTGGCCAAACCTTGCTGCTCCCGCGCCAGTGGGTTGCTTTTGCCTTTGCCGGTCCCTGAGAGGCCTTGGACGCATATTTCTATGGATTTTATTTCGGATCTTCCTGTTTCCCAGAGGATGTCTGTTATCTGGGTGGTCTGTGACTGGTTTTCTAAGATGGTTCATTTGGTACCTTTGCCTAAATTGCCTTCCTCTTCTGAGTTGGTTCCATTGTTTTTTCAGCATGTGGTTCGTTTGCATGGCATTCCGGAGAATATTGTGTCCGATAGAGGTTCCCAGTTTGTTTCTAGGTTTTGGCGGTCCTTTTGTGCTAAGCTGGGCATTGATTTGTCTTTTTCTTCCGCATTTCATCCTCAGACAAACGGCCAAACCGAGCAAACTAACCAGACTTTGGAAACTTATTTGAGATGCTTTGTGTCTGCCGATCAGGATGATTGGGTGGCTTTCTTGCCATTGGCCGAGTTTGCCCTTAATAATCGGGCTAGTTCTGCTAGCTTGGTTTCACCATTCTTTTGTAATTCTGGGTTTCATCCTCGTTTTTCTTCAGGGCAGGTTGAATCTTCTGATTGTCCTGGGGTGGACTCTGTGGTTGACAGGTTGCAGCAGATTTGGGCTCATGTTGTGGACAATTTGGTGTTGTCTCAGGAGGAGGCTCAGCGTTTTGCCAACCGTCGTCGGGTTGGGGATTTGGTCTGGTTGTCTTCTCGTCATGTTCCTATGAAGGTTTCTTCCCCGAAGTTCAAGCCTCGGTTTATTGGTCCTTATAGGATTTCTGAGATTATCAATCCAGTGTCTTTTCGTTTGGCCCTTCCAGCCTCTTTTTCCATCCATAATGTTTTTCATAGATCTTTGTTGCGGAAATATGTGGTGCCCGTGGTTCCCTCTGTTGATCCTCCTGCCCCGGTGTTGATTGATGGGGAGTTGGAGTATGTTGTGGAGAAGATCTTAGATTCTCGTTTTTCAAGACGGAGGTTTCAGTATCTTGTCAAGTGGAAGGGTTATGGCCAGGAGGATAATTCTTGGGTTGTTGCCTCCGATGTTCATGCTGACGATTTGGTTTGTGCCTTCCATTTGGCTCGTCCGGATCGGCCTGGGGGCTCTTTTGAGGGTTCGGAGACCCCTCTGCAAGGGGGGGGTACTGTTGTGAATTCTGTTGTGAGTTCTGCTCTTGGGCTCCCTCTGGTGGTTATAAGTGGTAGTGCTGCTGTTTGTCCTTCACAGCAGTCATCAGGTGCTTCCACTTTGGATGGGGCTATTTAGTCTGGCTTCACCCTTTAGTGAGTGCCAGTTGTCCATTGTTTTTCTGGAGGATTCACATCTCTGCTTGGTTTCTCCTGCTGGATTGTCCAAATCATCAAAGATAAGTCCTGGCTTTGTTTTTGCAGTCCACATGTGGTGGACTTTATAGTTCAGTGAATTGCTATGTTTTTTCTTGTCCAGCTTTGTCTGTGTAAGGATTTATTCAGCCAAGCTGGAAGCTCTGGAGTAGCAGAGTTACCCTCCATGCCTTTAGTTAGGTGTGGAGATTTTTGTATTCTCTGTGGTGGATTTTTGTAGTATTTTAATACTGACCGCACAGTACTCTGTCCTGTCTTTTCTTTCTTGGTAGCGTGGCCTCCTGTTGTGGATTCTGTTTGCGGGCTCCCTCTGGTGGTTACTGCTGGTACTGGGTGACTTTGGTGGGTTGCGGCCTTTGGTTTCCATCTGTCCATCAGAGGCTGGGTGTTTCCTATTTTACCTGGCCTCTCTGTCATTTCCCTTGCCGGCTATCAATGTGTTCAGATGTGCTCTGTTTGGTTCCTGCCTACCTGCTCCCAGATCTTTCAGGATAAGCTAAGTGCTGATTTTCAGTTGTTTGGTTTTTTGTCCAGCTTGCTTAGAATGTCTCTTTGTTAGCTGGTTGCTCTAGTGGACTGAGGTTCTACCCATGTGCCATGAGTTGGCACATGGGTTCTTGTAATCTCAGGATGGTTTTTTTGATTAGGGTTTTTTGCTGACCGCTCAGTCCCCTTTTGTGTCATTCTGCTTTCTAGTTTTCAGCGGGCCTCTATTTGCTAAGCTATATACATCATCTCTATGTGTGTGCCTTCCTCTCATTTCACCGTCAATACATGTGGGGGGCAACTATATCTTTTGGGGTTCATTCCGCTGGAGGCAAGTGAGGTCTTTATTTTCTCTGCAGTGCTAGTTAGCTCTTAGGCTGGTGCGTGGCGTCTAGAACCAACGTAGGCACGCTCCCTGGCTATCTCTAGTTGCGTTTGTCAGGCGTAGGGCAGCGGTCAGCCCAGGTTCCATCACCCTAGAGCTCGTCCGATATTTATTATACTTTGCTCATCCTGTGCTATCCCTAGCCATTGGGGATTCATGACAGTATAGCCGGCCCACAAAGTGTTAATTGTTTGGGCTGAAGCAGGAGAATAAGAAGTGTTCAAGGAAATTTTTTTTTTTTTTTTTCCTTCAGAGTTTTGCTGCCTAGCCCTTAATTGCTGTCTAGCTGCTTCTTACCTCCTCTTAACCCTTGAATGGCTCTGATCTTAGCTGTTTATCATGGATGTCCAGAGTTTGGCTTCCAGCCTGAGTAATCTCGTGGCAAAGGTTCAAAACATACAGGATTTCGTTGTTCACACTCCCATGTCTGAACCTAGAATTCCTATTCCAGAGTTTTTTTCTGGAGATAGATCTACCTTCCTGAATTTCAGGAACAATTGTAAATTATTTCTCTCTTTGAAATCTCGCTCCTCTGGAGACCCTGCTCAACAGGTCAAGATTGTTATATCGTTCCTACGGGGCGACCCTCAGAATTGGGCATTTGCATTGGCACCAGGGGATCCTGCATTGCTCAGTGTGGATGCGTTTTTTCTGGCATTGGGATTGCTCTATGAGGAACCTAACCTAGAGATTCAGGCTGAAAAGGCTTTATTAGCCCTCTCTCAGGGGCATGATGAAGCGGAAATATATTGTCAGAAATTTCGGAAATGGTCGGTGCTTACTCAGTGGAATGAGTGCGCCCTGGCTGCAAACTTCAGAAATGGTCTTTCTGAGGCCATTAAGGATATTATGGTGGGGTTCCCTGCGCCTACAGGTCTGAATGAGTCTATGGCTATGGCCATTCAGATTGATCGGCGTTTACGGGAGCGCAAACCCGTGCACCAGTTGGCGGTGTCTTCTGAACAGGCACCTGAGACTATGCAATGTGATAGAATTCAGTCCAGAAGTGAACGGCAAAATTATAGGCGGAAAAATGGTTTGTGTTTTTATTGTGGTGATTCAGCTCATGTTATATCAGCATGCTCTAAACGCACAAAAAGGGTTGATAAATCTTTTGCCATTGATACTCTGCAGTCTAAGTTCATTTTGTCTGTGACTCTGATTTTTTCACTGTCTTCCATTTCCGTCGATGCCTATGTGGATTCAGGCGCTGCCCTGAGTCTTATGGATTGGTCATTTGCTAAACGCTGCGGTTTTAGTCTAGAGCCTCTGGAAGTTCCTATTCCTCTGAAAGGAATTGATTCTACACCATTGGCTATGAATAAACCGCAGTATTGGACACAAGTGACCATGCGCATGACTCCCGTTCATCAGGAGGTGATTCGCTTCCTTGTACTGTATAATTTACATGATGTACTAGTGCTTGGTCTGCCATGGTTACAAACTCATAATCCTGTCCTGGACTGGAAAACAATGTCTGTGCTAAGCTGGGGATGTCACGGGGTTCATGATGATGCACCTCCGATTTCTATAGCTTCATCTACTCCTTCGGAGATCCCTGCGTTTTTGTCGGATTATAGGGATGTTTTTTAGGAGCCTAAGCTCAATTCGCTCCCTCCCCATAGAGAGTGTGACTGTGCTATAGAATTGATTCCTGGCAGTAAGTTCCCTAAGGGTCGTTTATTTAATCTGTCACTGCCAGAGCATACTGCTATGCGGAATTATATTAAGGAGTCCTTGGAAAAGTGACATATTCGTCCATCTTCGTCCCCTCTGGGAGCAGGTTTTTTTTTCGTGGCAAAAAAAGATGGTTCCCTGAGGCCTTGTATAGATTATCGCCTTCTGAATAAGATTACAGTCAAATATCAGTATCCATTGCCATTATTGACTGATTTGTTTGCTCGCATTAAGGGGGCTAGGTGGTTCACTAAAATAGATCTTCGTGGTGCGTATAATCTGGTGCGGATAAAACAGGGTGATGAGTGGAAAACCGCATTTAATACGCCTGAGGGCCATTTTGAGTATTTGGTAATGCCTTTTGGACTCTCCAATGCTCCGTCAGTCTTTCAGTCCTTTATGCACAATATTTTCCGTGAATATCTGGATAAGTTTATGATTGTGTATTTGGATGATATTTTGGTGTTTTCTGATGACTGGGAGTCTCATGTTCTACAGGTCAGGAAGGTGTTTCAAGTTTTGCGGGCCAATTCTCTGTTTGTGAAGGGCTCAAAGTGTCTCTTTGGAGTCCAGAAGATTTCTTTTTTGGGGTACATTTTTTCTCCTTCTACTATTGAGATGGATCCCGTTAAGGTTCAGGCTATTTGTGACTGGACACAACCTACATCTGTTAAGAGCCTTCAGAAGTTCTTGGGGTTTGCTAATTTTTATCGTCGGTTCATTGCTAATTTTTCCAGTATTGTTAAACCTTTGACTGATTTGACTAAAAAGGGTGCTGATGTTGCTGATTGGTCTCCTGCGGCCGTGGAGGCCTTTCGGGAACTTAAGCGCCGGTTTTCTTCTGCTCCTGTGTTGTGTCAACCAGATGTTTCACTTCCTTTCCAGGTGGAGGTTGATGCTTCCGAGATTGGAGCGGGGGCGGTTTTGTCACAGAGAAGTTCTAATGGCTCGGTGATGAAGCCATGTGCTTTCTTCTCTAGAAAATTCTCGCCTGCCGAGCGCAATTATGATGTGGGTAATCGGGAGCTTTTGGCCATGAAGTGGGCATTTGAGGAGTGGCGTCATTGGCTTGAGGGTGCTAAACATCGTGTGGTGGTCTTGACTGATCACAAGAATCTCACTTACCTTGAGTCTGCCAGGCGTTTGAATCCTAGACAGGCTCGTTGGTCGTTATTTTTTTCTCGTTTCAATTTCGTGGTTTCATACCTGCCAGGTTCAAAGAATGTGAAGGCAGATGCTCTTTCCAGGAGTTTTGTGCCTGACTCTCCTGGAGACACTGGGCCTGCTGGTATCCTTAGGGATGGGGTAATATTGTCCGCCGTATCCCCAGACTTGCGACGCGCATTGCAGGAGTTTCAGGTGGATAAACCGGATCGATGTCCACCAGAAAGACTGTTTGTTCCGGATGATTGGACCAGTAGAGTCATCTCCGAGGTCCATTCTTCTGTGTTGGCTGGTCATCCTGGAATATTTGGTACAAGAGACTTGGTGGCCAGGTCTTTTTGGTGGCCTTCCTTGTCTAGGGATGTGCGTACCTTTGTGCAGTCTTGTGAAGTGTGTGCTCGAGCTAAGCCTTGCTGTTCACGGGCTAGTGGGTTGTTGTTATCCTTGCCCATCCCGAAGAGGCCTTGGACGCACATTTCCATGGATTTTATTTCTGATCTCCCGGTTTCACAGAAAATGTCCGTTATCTGGGTTGTGTGTGACCGCTTTTCTAAGATGGTTCATTTGGTGCCCTTGCCTAAGTTGCCCTCCTCCTCTGAGTTGGTTCCTTTGTTTTTTCAGAACGTGGTTCGTTTGCATGGGATTCCGGAGAATATCGTTTCTGACAGGGGATCCCAGTTTGTGTCTAGATTTTGGCGGACGTTTTGTGCCAAGATGGGCATTGATTTGTCTTTCTCATCTGCATTCCATCCTCAGACGAATGGCCAGACGGAGCGAACTAATCAGACCTTGGAAACTTATTTGAGGTGTTTTGTTTCTGCTGATCAGGATGACTGGGTTGCTTTTTTGCCACTGGCCGAATTTGCTCTTAATAATCGGGCTAGTTCGGCCACGTTGGTCTCTCCTTTTTTTTGTAATTCGGGGTTTCATCCTCGTTTTTCCTCTGGTCAGGTGGAGTCTTCGGATTGTCCTGGAGTGGACGTGGTGGTGGACAGGCTACATCACATTTGGAATCAGGTGGTGGACAATTTGAAGTTATCTCAGGAGAAGACTCAGCAGTTTGCTAATCGCCGTCGCCGCGTGGGTCCCCGACTTCTTGTTGGGGACTTGGTGTGGTTGTCTTCTCGTTTTGTCCCTATGAAGGTCTCTTCTCCTAAGTTCAAGCCTCGGTTCATCGGTCCTTATAGGATCTCGGAGATTCTTAACCCTGTATCTTTCCGTTTGGATCTTCCAGCATCGTTCGCTATTCATAATGTGTTCCATCGGTCGTTGTTGCGGAGGTATGAGGTGCCTGTTGTTCCTTCGGTCGAGCCTCCTGCTCCGGTGCTGGTGGAGGGAGAATTGGAGTATGTTGTTGAAAAGATCTTGGATTCTCGTGTTTCCAGACGCAAACTCCAGTATTTGGTTAAGTGGAAGGGTTATGGTCAGGAGGACAATTCCTGGGTGGTCGCCTCCGATGTTCATGCGACTGATTTGGTCCGCGCCTTCCATAGAGCTCACCCTGATCGCCCTGGGGGTTCTCGTGAGGGTTCGGTGACCCCTCCTCAAGGGGGGGGTACTGTTGTGGATTCTGTTTGCGGGCTCCCTCTGGTGGTTACTGCTGGTACTGGGTGACTTTGGTGGGTTGCGGCCTTTGGTTTCCATCTGTCCATCAGAGGCTGGGTGTTTCCTATTTTACCTGGCCTCTCTGTCATTTCCCTTGCCGGCTATCAATGTGTTCAGATGTGCTCTGTTTGGTTCCTGCCTACCTGCTCCCAGATCTTTCAGGATAAGCTAAGTGCTGATTTTCAGTTGTTTGGTTTTTTGTCCAGCTTGCTTAGAATGTCTCTTTGTTAGCTGGTTGCTCTAGTGGACTGAGGTTCTCCCCATGTGCCATGAGTTGGCACATGGGTTCTTGTAATCTCAGGATGGTTTTTTTGATTAGGGTTTTTTGCTGACCGCTCAGTCCCCTTTTGTGTCATTCTGCTTTCTAGTTTTCAGCTGGCCTCTATTTGCTAAGCTATATACATCATCTCTATGTGTGTGCCTTCCTCTCATTTCACCGTCAATACATGTGGGGGGCAACTATATCTTTTGGGGTTCATTCCGCTGGAGGCAAGTGAGGTCTTTATTTTCTCTGCAGTGCTAGTTAGCTCTTAGGCTGGTGCGTGGCGTCTAGAACCAACGTAGGCACGCTCCCTGGCTATCTCTAGTTGCGTTTGTCAGGCGTAGGGCAGCGGTCAGCCCAGGTTCCATCACCCTAGAGCTCGTCCGATATTTATTATACTTTGCTCATCCTGTGCTATCCCTAGCCATTGGGGATTCATGACAGCTTCCTTTGCTAAATTCTGTTTTCAGTCTGCGTTTGTAATTTCCCTCTCCTCTCACAGTCAATATTTGTGGGGGGCTGTCTTTCCTTTGGGGATTTTCTCTGAGGCAAGATAGTTTTCCTGTTTCTTTCTGTAGGGGTAATTAGTCCTCCGGCTGTGATGAGGTGTCTAGGGAGTGACAGGAACATCCCACGGCTACTGCTAGTTGCGGTGTTAAGTTCAGGGTCTGCGGTCAGTATAGAGGCCACCTACTCCAGAGCTCGTCCATGCTGCTCCTAGGCCACCAGATCATAACAAACCCCTTATTACCCCATAGCCCACTGCTACATGGGAGTGGGAAGAGAGGGGCTAAGTGCCAGAATTGGTGCATTTCACAGATGCGCCAATTCCGGGGCAGCTGCGGACTGGTATTTGTAGCCGGGGGGGCCAATATCCATGGCCCCTCTCTAGGCTAGCTATGAATATCAGCCCGCAGCTGTCTGCGTAGCCTTTCTTGCTATAAAATATGGGGGGATATTGTAAATCTCACCACCAATCAGATGAATAGTATAAGCAGCAAGGTAGGACTGTAGTTACTATGTAAAAAATAACTTTTAATATATTTCTCTAGAAAACAGGCCAAGCCTAGAAACACCCAAACATGTACCCCCCCAAAAAAAAACAAAGGGAAAAGAAAAAAACAACACAAAATACACATAAAAAACGCCCCTATTGAGCGTTATACCACTACTAGCCAGGTGGGATAATCAAGTTTTGAGCTAAAAAGCTCCCCACCAAACCAAAGATAACAAAGATACAAAGCGGCCACCTTTGCTACTTATGCTACAAGCTGCACATAACAATTTCAAATTCTGCAGAGAGCAAAGATAGGCACAATAGAATAAGGAACAATCTCACCCAAGGTGTGAACACCTTCCTTCTCAGTGTGAGATGCCGCAGTGCGTGATGACAGTGTTCCTGGGACCCGTCTTTATCATGACCAATGTAAGTCCCATTCCTTTCATTTGCATCCGGACTGCATTAGTATGCTCCCTCCTCGATATATCTCCCGACGCGTTTCCTGTGGCTTAATCATAAGGGGAGAAGCCACTTCAAAAATAGTGTGTGCTATCCACCGCACATCATAGATAAGAGGCTCCTCTTATCTATGATGTGCGGTGGATAGCACACAGACAGCTGCGGGCTGATATTCATAGCGCAGGCTACAAATATTGGCTCCCGGCTGCCGGCATTCCCCCTCTGGCGCAGAAAATTGCGCGGGAGCCCATGCCGTTTTTTTCCGTTTTTTTTAATTCAATGCTCATTATGGCCTTTTTCATACTTGCGTCAGTACGGGTCCGTCGCTATGCGTCGGGCCGACGTACCAACGCACGTTGTGAAATTTGTGCATGACGTGGGCAGCGGATGCAGTTTTTCAACGCATCCACTGCATTTTCTGAAGTCCGGGGAGGAGGGGGCAGAATTTCGTCCGCACATGCGCGGTAGAAAATGGCGGACGCGACGGACAAAAAGCGTTCACTTGAACGTTTTTTCCTGCTGACAGTCCACCAAAACACGATGGATCCATTGCACGATGGACACGACGTGTGGCGCGTGTCTATGGGTAAAAAACGCATCCTGCGAGCACATTTGCAGGATCCGTTTTTTTCCGCCGGATCCGTTTTTTTCCGTTGGATCTGTTTTTTTCTCATAGAGTTGTATTAGCGCAAGATTGTGCCTGATGGCCACATGTTTCATCCGTTTTTTGCAGGATCCATCAAAAAAGCTGTTTCCGCCTGACGGAAAACACATACAGAGGAACGGTTTTTCTGTCCGGCGAAAAAGTGCACAGCGACAGATCCAGCAAAAACGTATAAAACTGAGATGTGAAATGATGAATCCGGCCTCTGAATACGTTTTTTCATACATGTTTCCATTCAAATCATGCACATCTTCCGTTTATTTATTTATTTCCAAAAACTGCATCAAAACCACACAAAAACTGCATCAAAACTGCACCAAAAACTGCATCAAAAACCGCATCATAAACCTGCACCAAAAACTGCATCATAACTACACCAAAAACTGCATCAAAACTGCACCAAAAACTGCATCAAAAACCGCATCAAAAACCTGCACCAAAAACTGCACCAAAAACTGCACCAAAAACCGCATCAAAAACCACACCAAAAACTGCACCAAAAACTGCACCAAAACCTGCATCAAAAACAGCACCAAAAACCTGCACCAAAAACAGCATAAAAATCTGCACCAAAAACTGCATCAAAAACCGCACCAAAACCCTGCACCAAAAACTGCACCAAAAACTGCACCAAGGCTATGTGCACACGTAGGACGGGTCCTCTGCGGGTTCTCCCGCAGCGGATTTGATAAATCTGCAGGGTAAAACCGCTGCGGTTATGTTGTGAACTCTGTTTTTGGGCTCCTCTTGTGGTCACAAGTGGTACTGTGTGAGTGTTGTCTTTGGGCTCCCTCTGGTGGCTCTTTTGTCATTCTGCAGGTCTGAGGTTGGATCAGCTGTCTCGTTATCTGTTAGATGGTTCCTATTTAGTTCACCTGGACTCTCAGTGGTTGCCTGCTGTCGTTGTATTCAGTGCTATTCTGATTTCTCCTGTCTACATCCGTTATCAGTCTCTCCAAGAGAAGCTAAGTTTTGTTTGCTTATTTTTGCTCATCTGTGTTCAAGATGTGTCCTAGTATATGATGTGTTTGGTCCAGCTTGCTAATATGTGATTTCCCTGCTTGCTGGTGCTCTGGGGTGCTCTGAGTTGCTCCCCCCACATCGTTAGCTGGTGTGGGGGTTCTCGCATTCTCTGCGTGGATATTTTTGCATAGGGTTTTTTACTGACCGCACAGATCCCTTGCTATTTTCTGCTATCTAGCGTTAGCGGGCCTCATTTGCTTAACCTGTTTCATCTCTGCGTTTGTCTTTTCCTCTTAACTCACCGTTATTATTTGTGGGGGGCTTCTATATCTTTGGGGTATTTCTCTTAGGCAAGTGAGGTCTTTACTTTCTCTTTAGGGGTAGTCAGTTTCTCAGGCCGTGAAGAGACGTCTAGGATTTCAGGAAACGTTCCACGGCTACCTTTAATGTGTTTGGTTAGAATCAGGTTTGCGGTCAGTCCAGTTACCACATCCCCAGAGCTTGTCCTATTATCTCTGACTTAGCTGGTTAGATTTGTGATCCTAAGCCACTGGGATCATAACAGTACAGCAGGCCTGAAAAGTGTTTAATGCATCGCAGAAGTGGGATAAGAGAAGTCCTGACTCTGAGTACAATTTTTTTTTCTTTCCTCTCTATCTTTGCTGCAGTCTGTCCAGCTTCTCTCATCCCCTTAATCTCTGGGTGGCTTTGTGTTCAGCTGCAGACATGGATATTCAGAGTCTGACTTCTAGTGTGGATCATCTTGCTGCAAGGGTGCAAAGCATTCAGGATTTTGTTGTTCACAGTCCTATGTCTGAGCCAAAAGTACCTATTCCTGAGTTGTTTTCTGGAGATAGATCTAGGTTTCTGAATTTTAAGAATAATTGTAAATTATTTATTTCTTTGAGACCTCGTTCCTCTGGTGATTCCGCTCAGCAAGTTAGAATTGTTATCTCCCTGTTACGTGGCGACCCCCAAGATTGGGCTTTCTCCCTGGCGCCGGGAGATCCTGCATTGCTGAATGTGGATGCGTTTTTTCTGGCGCTTGGACTGCTTTATGAGGAACCTAATCTTGAGAACCAGGCAGAAAAGGCCTTGCTGGCTCTCTCTCAGGGCCAGGATGAAGCTGAGGTGTATTGTCAAAAATTTCAGAAATGGTCGGTGCTTACTCAATGGAATGAGTGTGCCCTGGCTGCAAATTTCAGAGAAGGTCTTTCTGAAGCCATTAAGAATGTTATGGTGGGGTTCCCCACTCCTGCAAGTCTGAATGACTCAATGGCTTTGGCCATTCAGATTGATCGGCGTTTGCGGGAGCGCAATCTACGCACCATCTGGCGGTGTTTTCTGAACAGAGACCTGAGTCTATGCAATGTGACCGAATTCTGACCAGAATTGAGCGGCAAAATCATAGACGTCAAAATGGGTTGTGCTTTTACTGTGGTGATTCAACTCAGGTTATCTCAGCATGCTCTAAGCGCGTAAAAAAAATCGCTAAATCTGTCACCGTTGGTACTATACAGCCTAAGTTCATTTTGTCTGTTACTTTAATTTGTTCTTTGTCATCCTACTCGGTTATGGCTTTTGTGGATTCAGGTGCTGCCCTGAACGTGATGGATTTGTCGTTTGCCAGGCGCTGTGGTTTTGTCCTGGAGCCTTTGGAATTCCCTATTCCACTGAGGGGTATTGATGCTACACCATTGGCTGAGAATAAGCCTCAGTATTGGACTCAAGTGACCATGTGCATGACTCCTGTACATCAGGAGGTGATTCGCTTTCTTGTGCTGCATAATCTGCATGATGTGGTCGTTTTGGGTCTGCCATGGCTGCATGCCCATAATCCAGTTCTGGATTGGAAAGCTATGTCTGTTTCAAGTTGGGGTTGCCAGGGGATTCATGGCGATGCTCCTTTGGTGTCAATTGCTTCTTCCACTCCTTCTGAGGTCCCTGAGTTTTTGTCGGACTACCAGGATGTATTTGATGAGCCCAGATCCGGTGCCCTGCCTCCTCACAGGGATTGTGATTGTGCTATAAATTTGATTCCTGGTAGTAAGTTCCCTAAGGGACGACTTTTTAATTTGTCTGTACCAGAACATGCCGCAATGCGGAGTTATATAAAGGAGTCTTTAGAGAAGGGACATATTCGCCCGTCCTCCTCCCCTCTTGGTGCAGGATTCTTTTTTGTGGCCAAGAAGGATGGTTCTCTGAGACCTTGTATAGATTATTGTCTTCTAAATAAAATCACGGTCAAATTTCAGTATCCTTTGCCATTATTATCTGATCTGTTTGCTCGGATTAAGGGGTCCAGTTGGTTCACCAAGATAGATCTTCGTGGTGCGTATAACCTTGTGCGTATTAAGCAGGGGGATGAATGGAAAACAGCATTTAATACGCCCGAAGGTCATTTTGAGTACTTGGTGATGCCTTTTGGACTCTCTAATGCTCCTTCTGTGTTCCAGTCCTTCATGCATGACATCTTCCGAGAATATCTGGATAAATTTATGATTGTGTATCTGGATGACATTTTGGTCTTTTCTGAGGACTGGGAGTCCCAAGTGAAGCAGGTCAGGATGGTATTTCAGGTCCTGCGTGCTAATGCCTTATTTGTGAAGGGCTCAAAATGTCTCTTTGGAGTACAGAAGGTTTCCTTTTTGGGTTTTATTTTTTCTCCTTCTACAATTGAGATGGACCCAGTCAAGGTCCAGGCTATTCATGACTGGACTCAGCCTACATCTGCTAATAGTCTTCAGAAGTTCTTGGGTTTTGCTAATTTTTACCGTCGCTTCATTGCTAATTTTTCTGGCGTGGTTAAACCCTTGACTAGTGTTGAGCATTCCGATGCTGCAAGTATCGGGTATCGGCCGATACTTGCTGTATCGGAATTCCGATACCGGGATTCCGATACTCTTGTGGTATCGGGTATCGGGTATCGCAACAACATTAATGTTAAAATGTGTAAAAGAGAGAATTAAAATAAAAAATATTGCTATACTCACCTGTCCGACGCAGCCGGGACTTCAGCGAGGGAACCGGCAGCGTTGTTTGTTTAAAATTCGCGCTATTACTTGGTTACGTGAATTCCCGGCTTGTGATTGGTCAGGTCGGCCACGTTGCCGGGACGCGGACCAATCACAGCAAGCCGTGACGAAATTACGTCACGGCTTGCTGTGATTGGTCCGCGCCCCGGCAATATGGCCGCCCTGACCAATCACAAGCCGTGACGTCACGGGAGGCTGGACACGCGCCCATTTTAAAATGAGCGCGTCCAGCCTCCCGGCTTGTGATTGGTTGACCGCGGCGCAACCAATCACAAGCCGTGACGTCACGGGAGGCTGGACACGCGCCCATTTTAAAATGAGCGCGTCCAGCCTCCCGGCTTGTGATTGGTTGACCGCGGCGCAACCAATCACAAGCCGTGACGTCACGGGAGGCTGGACACGTGCCCATTTTAAAATGAGCGCGTGTCCAGCCTCCCGTGACGTCATGGCTTGTGATTGGTCAGGGCGGCCATATTGCCGGGACGCGGACCAATCACAGCAAGCCGTGACGTAATTTCGTCACGGCTTGCTGTGATTGGTCCGCGTCCCGGCAACATGGCCGACCTGACCAATCACAAGCCGGGAATTCACGTAACCAAGTAATAGCGCGAATTTTAAACAAACAACGCTGCCGGTTCCCTCGCTGAAGTCCCGGCTGCGTCGGAGAGGTGAGTATAGCGATATTTTTTATTTTAATTCTTTCTTTTACACATTTATATGGTTCCCAGGGCCTGAAGGAGAGTTTCCTCTCCTTCAGACCCTGGGAACCATCAGGAATACCGTCCGATACATGAGTCCCATTGACTTGTATTGGTATCGGGTATCGGTATCGGATTGGATCCGATACTTTGCCGGTATCGGCCGATACTTTCCGATACCGATACTTTCAAGTATCGGACGGTATCGCTCAACACTACCCTTGACGGATTTGACCAAGAAGGGTTCTGATGTGACTAATTGGTCTCCTGCGGCCGTGGAAGCCTTTCGGGAGCTGAAGCGCCGGTTTTCTTCGGCTCCAGTTTTGTGTCAGCCTGATGTCTCTCTTCCTTTTCAGGTCGAGGTTGATGCTTCTGAGATTGGAGCAGGGGCTGTTTTGTCGCAGAGAAGCTCTGATTGCTCTGTGATGAAGCCTTGTGCTTTCTTTTCAAGAAAGTTTTCGCCTGCCGAGCGGAATTATGATGTTGGTAATCGGGAGTTGTTGGCTATGAAGTGGGCATTTGAGGAGTGGCGACATTGGCTCGAGGGAGCTAAGCATCGTGTGGTGGTCTTGACTGATCACAAAAATCTGATTTATCTTGAGTCTGCCAAGCGGCTGAATCCTAGACAGGCTCGTTGGTCGTTGTTTTTCTCCCATTTAGATTTTGTGGTCTCGTACCTGCCTGGTTTGAAGAACGTGAAGGCTGATGCTCTTTCTAGGAGTTTTGTGCCTGACTCTCCGGGAGTTTCAGAGCCGGCTGGTATCCTCAGAGAGGGAGTGATATTGTCTGCCATTTCCCCAGATTTGCGACAAGTGCTGCAGAAATTTCAGGCGGATAGACCTGACCGTTGCCCACCAGAGAGACTGTTTGTCCCAGATAGATGTACCAGCAGAGTTATTTCCGAGGTTCATTCTTCAGTGTTGGCAGGCCATCCTGGGATTTTTGGTACCAGGGATTTGGTGGCTAGCTCCTTCTGGTGGCCTTCCTTGTCGTGGGATGTGCGTTCCTTTGTGCAGTCCTGTGGGATTTGTGCTCGGGCTAAGCCTTGCTGTTCTCGTGCCAGCGGTTTGCTTTTGCCTTTGCCTGTCCCGAAGAGGCCTTGGACGCACATTTCCATGGATTTTATTTCGGATCTTCTAGTCTCTCAGAGAATGTCTGTCATCTGGGTGGTTTGTGATCATTTTTCCAAAATGGTCCATTTGGTGCCCTTGCCTAAGTTGCCTTCCTCCTCCGATTTGGTTCCTCTATTTTTTTAGAATGTGGTTCGCTTGCACGGCATCCCTGAAAATATTGTGTCTGACAGAGGATCCCAGTTTGTGTCCAGATTTTGGCAGATCTTTTGTGCTAAGATGGGCATTGATTTGTCTTTTTCGTCGGCCTTCCATCCTCAGACGAATGGCCAAACCGAGCAAACTAATCAGACCTTGGAAACTTATTTAAGATGTTTTGTTTCTGCTGATCAGGATGATTGGGTGACTTTTTTGCCATTGGCCGAGTTTGCCCTTAATAATCGGGCTAGTTCTGCTACTTTGGTTTCGCCTTTTTTCTGCAATTCTGGTTTTCATCCTCGTTTTTCCTTGGGTCAGGTTGAGCCTTCTGACTGTCCTGGGGTGGATTCTGTGGTGGATAGGTAGCAGCAAATTTGGAACCATGTGGTGGACAATTTGAAGTTGTCACAGGAGAAGGCTCAGCGCTTTGCCAACCGCCGTCGCGGTGTGGGTCCCCGACTTCGTGTTGGGGATTTGGTATGGCTGTCTTCTCGGTATGTTCCTATGAAGGTTTCCTCTCCTAAATTCAAGCCTCGCTTCATCGGTCCTTATAAGATTTTGGAAATCCTTAACCCGGTGTCATTTCGTTTGGACCTCCCAGCATCGTTTGCCATTCATAACGCGTTCCATAGGTCTTTGTTGCGGAGGTATGTGGTGCCTGTGGTTCCTTCTGTTGAGCCCCCTGCCCCGGTGCTGGTTGGAGTACGTGGTGGAGAAGATCTTGGATTCTCGTATTTCGAGACGGAGGCTTCAGTATTTGGTTAAGTGGAAGGGCTATGGTCAGGAGGATAATTCCTGGGTTGTCGCCTCTGATGTTCATGCGGCCGATTTGGTTCATGCCTTCCATGTGGCTCATCCTGATCGCCCTGGGGGTTTTGATGAGGGTTCGGTGACCCCTCCTCAAGGGGGGGTACTGTTGTGAACTCTGTTTTTGGGCTCCCTCTTGTGGTCACAAGTGGTACTGTGTGAGTGTTGTCTTTGGGCTCCCTCTGGTGGCTCTTTTGTCATTCTGCAGGTCGGAGGTTGGATCAGCTGTCTCGTTATCTGTTAGCTGGTTCCTATTTAGTTCACCTGGACTCTCAGTGGTTGCCTGCTGTCGTTGTATTCAGTGCTATTCTGATTTCTCCTGTCTACATCCGTTATCAGTCTCTCCAAGAGAAGCTAAGTTTTGTTTGCTTATTTTTGCTCATCTGTGTTCAAGATGTGTCCTAGTATATGATGTGTTTGGTCCAGCTTGCTAATATGTGATTTCCCTGCTTGCTGGTGCTCTGGGGTGCTGAGTTGCTCCCCCCACATCGTTAGTTGGTGTGGGGGTTCTCGCATTCTCTGCGTGGATATTTTTGCATTGGGTTTTTTACTGACCGCACAGATCCCTTGCTATTTTCTGCTATCTAGCGTTAGCGGGCCTCATTTGCTTAACCTGTTTCATCTCTGCGTTTGTCTTTTCCTCTTAACTCACCGTTATTATTTGTGGGGGGCTTCTATATCTTTGGGGTATTTCTCTTAGGCAAGTGAGGTCTTTACTTTCTCTTTAGGGGTAGTCAGTTTGTCAGGCCGTGAAGAGACATCTAGGATTTCAGGAAACGTTCCACGGCTACCTTTAGTGTGTTTGGTTAGAATCAGGTTTGCGGTCAGTCCAGTTACCACATCCCCAGAGCTTGTCCTATTATCTCTGACTTAGCTGGTTAGATTTGTGATCCTAAGCCACTGGGATCATAACAGGTTATCCCTGCAGATTTATCCCGGTTTGTTTTGCGGTTTCCGCTGAGGGTTTACTCCTATACTATTGATGCTGCATATGCAGCAATATGCAGCATCAATAGTAATGTTAAAAATAATTTAAAAAATGGTTTATACTCACCCTCTGACATCCCGATCTCCTCGGCGCTGCACGCGGCGGTCTGGTTCCAAAGATGCTGTGCGAGAAGGACCTTCGTGACGTCACGGTCATGTGACCGCGACGTCACGATCATGTGACCGCGATGTCACCGCAGGTCCTGCTCGCACAGCAACCCTGCGACCGGACGGCCACGTGCAGTGCTGAGAGGTGAGTATATCATTATTTTTTTATTTTATTTCTTTTTTTTTACACAAATATGGTTCCCAGGGCCTGGAGGAGAGTCTCTTCTCCTCCAACCCGGATACCATCTGCACATGATCCGCTTACTTCCCGCATCGTGGGCACAGGCCCATGCGGGAAGTTAGCGGATCAATGCATTCCTATGTGTGCAGAATCACAGTGATTCTGCACAAAGAAGTGACATGCTGCGGAATGTAAACCGCTGCGTTTCTGCGCGGTTTTTCCCGCAGTATGTGCACAGCGGATTGCGGTCTCCATAGGGTTTACATGTAAATGTAAACGCAATGGAAACTGCTGCAGACCCGCAGCTGCAGAAACGCTGCGGATCCGCGGTAAAACCCGCAAAGTGTGAACATGTACAAACAGGAGAAAATAAGGAGCATATAGTATTGCGTATCAAATATCCTTTATTAGTACAAAAAATATATATTAAAAACAGTAATATGTTTCAAATAGATGGTGTCTCCTAATCAAACACGAGAGGGGGAACTCCCCCTATATTGCCCCCATATGTAGATACTGAAATAAACATAAGAGGAGAGCTAGAAAGAAGAACAACAAGCCCCCCACAGTAGAAAATGGAGTTATAAACACACCAGGGTATGTCCTCTGCTAATACGGTAGCCAAAGCAGGGCCACAGTGAAGGTGCATAGTGCATAATAATATAGTGGATACCAAAGGTGAGCTTACCAGTTGAGGGGGCAAAGAAGGGGGGTCGCACCGGAACAAAAGAGCGCCCTGACGCGCGTCTCATGGCTAAACCACGCCGCTTTCTCAAGGGGATAAAGTATGGATGGTGCAGGACCTTTTAATAACCCCCCTGACCCCGGTCACATGTGTGATCCCGGCCAATCCGTGCGGCACCACCGTAAGTAAGTAAAAAAAAAGTAAGTAAGCTTACTTTTAAGATCACTTGTATCTATGCACTCCCTATATGGTTAGACATTTATATGGCCAGACCTTTTCTTCTTTAAATCAGCGGCTGTATTTTTCCTTTCCATAGGCTCACCCGTGTGGCCGTGCGCATCGCGCTGTGTATGGGTGGCTCGGATCTGTGGGCGGGCGTCTCAGTGCCCGATGCGCGATCTCCAGGTCTTTGCCTGGCGCTTGCGCACTGTGTTTGATGCCCGTCCCGCATTCCTGACCCGTCCGTCGCAGTGCGCATGCGCCGGTGGTGCCGCTCAGATTGGCCGGGATCACACATGTGACCGGGGTCGGGGGGGTTATTAAAAGGTCCTGCACATCCATACTTTATCCCCTTGAGAAAGCGGCGTGGTTTAGCCACGAGACGCGCGTCGGGGCGCTCTTTTGTTCCAGTGGGACCCCCCTTCTTTGCCCCCTCAACTGGTAAGCTCACCTTTGGTATCCACTATATTATTATGCACTATGCACCTTCACTGTGGCCCTGCTTTGGCTACCGTATTAGCAGAGGACATACCCTGGTGTGTTTATAACTCCATTTTCTACTGTGGGGGGCTTGTTGTTCTTCTTTCTAGCTCTCCTCTTATGTTTATTTCAGTATCTACATATGGGGGCAATATAGGGGGCAGTTCCCCCTCTCGTGTTTGATTGGGAGACACCATCTATTTGAAACATATTACTGTTTTTAATATATATTTTTTGTACTAATAAAGGATATTTGATACCCAATACTATATGCTCCTTATTTTCTCCTGTTTGTATATGTATTTGATGGAGCTTAATTTGCCTGGAGGCACTTAATATGTATGTGCTTGGATCCAGACTATCGCTATGACTCTGGGAACCCTGTTAATATATTAAGTGTGAACATGGCCTAAAACCTGCAACAAAAACAGCATCAAAAACAGCACCAAAAACTGCATAAAAATCTGCACCAAAAACTGCACCAAAAACCGAACCAAAAACCTGCACCAAAAACTGCACCAAAAACCGCACCAAAACCTGCACCAAAACCTGCACCAAAAACTGCACCAGTTTTTGATGCAGGTTTTGATGCAGTTTTTGGTGCAGTTTTTTTTTTGTGCCGTTTAGATGCGTTTTTGGTGCAGTTTTTTTAAGCAGTTTTTGATGCAGGTTTTGGTGCGGTTTTTGATGCTGTTTTTGATGCAGTTTTTGGTACAGTTTTTGGTGCAGGTTTTGGTGCAGGTTTTTGGTGCAGCTTTTGATGCAGTTTTGATGCAGTTTTGGTGCGGTTTTTGGAAATAAATAAATAAACGGAAGATGTGCATGATTTGAATGGAAACATGCATGAAAAAATGTATTCGGAGGCCGGATTTATCATTTCACATCTCAGTTTCATACGTTTTTTACCGAATCCATGGCTGTGCATTTTATCGTATGTGTTTTCCGTCCGGCGGATACAGCTTTTTTGACGGATCCTGCAAAAAACGGATGAAACGTGTGGCCATTAGGTGCAATCCGGCCCTAATACAACTCTATGAGAAAAAGACGGATCCGGCAGAAAAAAACGGATCCTGCAAATGTGCTCGCAGGATGCGTTTTTTTACCCATAGACTTGTACTAGCAACAGATCACGACGGATGGCCACACGTCGCGTCCATCGTGCAATGGATGCGTTGTGTTTTGGCAGACCGTCGGCACGAAAAAATTTTCAAGTGAACGTTTATTTTGTCCGTCGTGTCCACCATTTTCTACCACGCATGAGAGGATGAAACTCCGCCCCTCCTCCCAGTACTTCAGAATGGGCAGTGGATGCGTTGAAAAACTGTATCTGCTGCCCACGTCATGGACAAATTTCACAACGTGCGTCGGTACGTCAGCCCGACGCATAGCGACGGACCCGTACCGAAGCAAGTATGAAAGAGGCCTTAATGAGCGTTGAATTAAAAAAAAAGAAAAAAAAGCGGAAAAAAATGGCGTGGGCTCCCGTGCAATTTTCTGCAACAGAGGGGGAAAGCTGACGGCCGGGGGCCAATATTTGTAGCCTGGGGTATGAATATCAGCCTGCAGCTGTCTGCGTAGCCTTTACTGACTACTAAAATAGGGGGACCCCCCAAAAAAATGACATGAGGTTCCCCTATATTTTATAGCCAGAAAGGCTATGCAGATGGCTGCGGGATGATATTCATAGCCTAGAGAGGAGCCATGGATATTGCCCCCCCGGCTACAAATACCAGTCCGCAGCTGCCCTGGAAATGGCGCATCTGTAAGATGCACCAATTCTGGCACTTAGCCCCTCTCTATCGTAAGGTGACATTAAGCCAGGTTAATAACGGAGAGGCGTCAATAAGAGGCCTATCCATTATTAATCCAATACTAGTAAAGGGTTAATAAAACACACACACATTAGGAAAAAAGTATTTTAATATTCTTCATTTCACCATACTTACCATACTTCAGCGACTGCAAAAAAACGTAAAATAATAAACCGTATACTACCTGTCCGCCGTAGTCCAATTAATAACGAGTGTCCCACGATGATCTCCCCTATAGAACAGTGACATCGGGTGATGTCACTGCTCTATAGGACCTTCAGTGACACACTGACAGGAGACAATGGCTCCTGCAGTGCATCACTGAACTATAGTAACCTCTGAGTCTTAGTTTATGTCAATTGCTGCGTGGGAAAATTTCTCACACAGCAATGGCATAAAGTGAGACTAGGGACTTTTTTTTTACAGCGGCAGAGGAATACAGTGCGGAAGGATACCTTCCTCCCGTCATTGTGTTCCTGAAGCCCCTAGAGAGCAGTCGCATCAGCTGATGCTGCCGTTCTCCACAGGAGATCGTCGTGGGACACTCGTGGATTTCTGCGGACAGGGAGTATATTTGTTTTTTTGTTATTTTAATCTTTTTTACAGATGACACTGGCTTCGGAGAACAAAGTGTCAAGTGATGGTGAGTATGAACTCTATGTTTAATGTACTTTATGTCTATATGTATTGTGATGCAGTGACCCCTGTAACAGGTAGGGGGCGCTGCATGGTCTCCCCGGTATGTGCACGGAGTCGTGTTGAGGCCGTGAGAATCGACCTGCAGTGATGTCAGGATCACGTGACCAGCCCAGGTGATCCATTACTGTGGGTGTGCTTACGGGTACATAATGTGGCCAGGGTGTGGGTCACATGGTCTTCTGTGTGGTTCCTGTGTGGTTCCAGTGTTTGGACCTGATAGGTCCAAGTGCAAGGTCCTGGAAGCGTGTGCATGGGCTCTGTATGCTCCTGTGTTGGAAGCCCTGGGAGGAGGCTTCCTGTGTATTCACACGGTTTGGACCTGGTGGCCTGGGTGTTGGACTAAGTCCTGAATAGCACCCAGACAGGCCACATGCGTCTGTGTTGAACGGTCCCAGGTGGGATGGACGTTCTGAAGACCACAGTGTGATCATGGTCCTGGACAGTCTGTGGTAGAAGCTCCTGTGAGTGGAGTCTTCTCGGAGCACCTGAGAGACTGTGGACCTGGATGATCTGTGCTGGGGAAGCTACCGGCCTTCGGTGGCTCTGGACTGACTGATGTATGCCGGCCAGGCAAGTTGGTGAACCCCGTAAGGCAGTTTCCCCAGGAGAGAGGACTGACACGGAGTCAGCAGATGGAGCAGGAGCTCCTATAAGGTACCTCCATAAGCTTTTGGTGCTTGTAACAGGAACTGTGTGGTAACCCACGGCAACTGAATGGAGTGAGAGATCCAGCATGTTCAGTGTCCGTGAGTCAAAGCTGTAAATGAAGTGTTTAAAGCTGCAGGTTAATATCACCAGTTGGTGCCTGTTGTGTTTCATGAGATGTACATAAGGAACTGTGCATAACCGGTTTATGATACCTTAATAAACCAAATAGACTGTTTTGTTTTAAAAACCCGTGCCCGTGTGCTGAATATCGCGGTCAAGCGAGTGTCCCCCAATACACTCAGTAGGAATAGTCTTACATTTGGTGGAGAATGCGGGCAACGATCCAGCACGCACACGTGGAGTTGATTGCTGTAACTCGGCGGGGTTACGAAGCTGACAAGCATCTGGCTGTAACTTGGCGGGGTTACGAAGCTGACAAGCATCTGACTGTAACTCGGCAGGGTTACGAAGGGGACAAGCGGCGTCCTGTGGATTGGCGGGTCCACGAAGCCGGTGGTAGAGCCTTGTGGAGCGTAGCTGCAGTGGCAGCAAGAGGTTCCACAGCAGACGGAGCTGCAGTGGCTTGTGGTTGGCAGCCGGAGGTGCCAGTTGTGTGTGACTGCAGCGGGAGCTGTGGCAGTACCAGCAGGAGCTGGTGAAGTGACATATAAAAGAAAAAAAAAAAATTTTTGATTTTTCTTTCTCTCCCTTTTTCTGCCAAGTTGTGCTGACTCTTAAAGGGCCAGTACAAGCCCAGAGACAAAGGGGTGTACTGTGCCAACTGGGGCTTGGGTGCCGTGGGGAAGTCCACGGGGTGTATCCCAGGGTGGGGAGTATCCCTAATAGTGAGCGGTGACCCCAAATGGAGATGGTTGCCCAAAAGGGGGCGGAGTCCCAAAAAGGGGCGGTAACCAGAATAGGGGTAATGGCCCAAAAAGAGGTGGAATCCCGAAGGGGGGCTGAATCCCGAACCAGGGTGGTGTTAAAAAGCGGAGCACTTGCCCAAAAAGGGGGCGGAGCCAAAAAAGGGGCGGCAATCAGTGAGGTGTCACGACTGTGTCCTTTTTGGCTTGATGGAAAGTGTGTGTGCGGGTTGATAGACCCGGGGAGAGAAGCGTCTTTGCTGAGAACCCTTCCAGGAAGTTCTGTGTCACCTGGGGACACTAAATGTCTTCAGGTAGCCACTATCTACATTGTCGCAGCGGAGGTTTCCACATACCATGAGGTGGCTGTAGTCCCGATCTTGCCGTATCCTATGGTAATAGGACAAGATTTGGAAGCACTGTGGGAAAAAGCTGAAGTGTTTGTGGATATAATGTGGATGTCAGTTAGTAATGTTGAGAAGGCGCCCCCTAGAGTTGAAAGTCCTAAGGTAGGCTTGACCAGAGGTAAAGGTGCGACTGCCGAACTAACTGACCTGACGTCGCCTGAAGTGTGCCACAATACGACTGGTAGTGGTCTGGTGGATAAAACAAGTGGAGCTGACACCCAGACAGAGAGTGACTTGCGGGGTCATCGTACTGTGGGGTGTGACACAGACTATGGGGGTGACTGTGACAAGTCATGGCCAGTAACAAGCGCATGTGCCATGGTGACAGGTGGAGGACGGGGTCCAGGACCTGTGGTGACGGGTGGAGGACGGGGTCCAGGACCTGTGGTGACAGGTGGAGGACGGGGTCCAGGACCTGTGGTGACAGGTGGAGGACGGGGTCCAGGACCTGTGGTGACAGGTGGTGGTGACTCCCATTCAGACGGTGATGCCAGTGAGAAAGAGTGCAATAAGGTTGACTCAGGCAAGTCTTCTTCCCGTCGCCGGAGACGTAAAAGAGGCAAAGGGGCTGAACCAGTTGCACCGTGTGAAGAATTGACGGAAGATGCTGAGGACCTGGGGTGTATGAAGTACTCTGAAGTCCCAGGGAAAAGGGACAAACCTAATGATGTCACCGCTGAGACCCAAGAGGGGGCCGACCCTGACAGTGCAGAGTCTGAGGGTGCCGAAGTAGAGGAGGCTACCAAGGAAGTGGTGCTTGAAGTGAATACCTCCTCAAGTGATGGATGTTCCACCAGTCCAGAGGATGGGAAAAGCGTGATAGAATTGATTAAAGAGATGGTGAAAGACCATGTTGAATGAGAAAGGGTCCTGAGACAAGCGGCTGAGCACAGGGTGGATGAGCTGGAGAAGGAAGTCTCTGAGCTCAGTGGTCACCTGTTCACATGGCAAAGTGTGTATCAGACCCTAAAGGAAGACATTGTAGTGCTCAGAGAAGCACTAAAAGGCCCTCTACAAGAGAAAGAGGTGGTGGTCGCAGACTTCCCGTGCCAGTACCAGAGTGGTAACGAGGTGAAGCTGCTAATGCCCATCTTGACCCGGGGTCTGGAAGAGGGTAAAGCTGAAGAGGAGTTGGCGCTAAAAGCAGAACAAGATAGTCACCCGGTTGTGACAGGTGTCTTGATGGAAAGGTCCATGGCAAAGCAGGAGCCATCCGTTCCTGAAGAAAGTGAGACTCCGCTCTTCAAGTGCGTGATAGATGTACCCGAAGAGGCGCAAGATGCATGTACCCGCGAGGGTGTGCATGAGGCCTTTAAAAAGGCAGTAGAAGCGTGTAGTGTGCACTGGGCACTGGAGACGAAACAGTTGGTGATACTGTCTACTAAGGAAGTCACAGTGAAGAGGGTGGCTGTCCTGAGGGACATGCACTTACAGTGCCTCCGCACGAAACAGATGATCCTCTTGAGGAATGATGAAGCCACTCGATGTTTGGAGCAAGCCAGGAAATCTCAAAGTCGTCTTGGCTTGGTAGAGGACACAGTCCAAGTGCCCAAAGCTCTAGTAGCGAAGCTCATTGGCCGATTTGGGAAAGTGATGCAGGAGATGGTGAATATATCCGGTGTGAAGAGACTGAGGATTCCGGCTGATGACGAGGCCCAGGTGGGTGAAGATGGAATGGTGTCATTCCTGGTTGTCGGGTCCAAGGAGAGTCTAGGGAATATCCGGATGCTCCTGAGGTATCGCGTGGCCTACCTGAGAGAAATAGAGCAGCTAAGACTGTACAGATGGCAGGTCAATAAACAGCTGCAGAACATAAGGTGGCGGCCGCCTTCTTCCCAAGGAAAAGGAAACAAAAGGGACATGTACAGTAGTAGACGTAGTGATGGAGGGTCAGACTCTGATCAGTTGCTAGTCTCGACTGTATGTGGGACTAATGACCGCACCAACCGTGGGTGGCGACCCGGGAGAGAAAGGTCGAGTAAAGAGACAAACTTGACTTAGGGTACCGTCACACATTGAAATTTTCATCGCTGCGACGGCACGATTCGTGACGTCGCAGCGTCGTATAATCATCGCTCCAGCGTCGTTGACTGCGGTCACACGTTGCAATCACGGCGCTGGAGCGATGCCGAAGTCCCCGGGTAACCAGGGTAAACATCGGGTAACTAAGCGCAGGGCCGCGCTTAGTAACCCGATGTTTACCCTGGTTACCAGCGTAAACGTAAAAAAACAAATAGTACATACTCACCCGTCGGTGTCCTTCAGGTCCCTTGCCGTCTGCTTCCTGCTCTGAGTGCAGCCGTACAGTGAGAGCAGATCGCAGCACCGCTGCGCTCTGCTCTCACTTTCCGGCCGGCACTCAGAGCAGGAAGCAGACGGCAAGGGACCTGAAGGACACCGACGGGTGAGTATGTACGGTTTGTTTTTTTACGTTTACGCTTGTAACCAGGGTAAACATCGGGTTACTAAGCGCGGCCCTGCGCTTAGTTACCCGATGTTTACCCTGGTTACAAGCGAAGACATCGCTGGATCGCTGTCACACACAACGATCCAGTGATGTCAGCGGGTGATCAAGCGACGAAAGAAAGTTCCAAACGATCTGCTACGATGTACGATTCTCAGCAGGGTGTCTGATCGCAGTAGCGTGTCAGACACAGCGATATCGTAACGATATCGCTAGAACGTCACGAATCGTAACGTCGTAGCGATGGAAATTTCAATGTGTGACGGTACCCTAAAGGTTTGGTGACACAGACAGACTGTGACTTAAAGGCCAAAGCTCAAGGCCTACATGTTGACCGCTGGGGGCGGGGTAAACTCAACAACTGGATGGTTGTGTGTGATGCTCAAAACCGACTGAGACGGTTCTCTCGACAGGTAGGGCAAGGTAACGTACGTGACATATCCCGTGACCCCACGTGTATGACAGGTGTTCAACCCCACAAGCTTGAACAGAGGGGGGGATATGTGATGCAGTGACCCCTATAACAGGTAGGGGGCGCGGCATGGTCTCCCCGGTATGTGCACGGAGTCGTGTTGAGGCCGTGAGAATCGACCTGCAGTGATGTCAGGATCACGTGACCAGCCCAGGTGATCCATTACTGTGGGTGTGCTTACGGGTACATAACGTGGCCAGGGTTTGGGTCACATGGTCTTCTGTGTGGTTCCTGTGTGGTTCCAGTGTTTGGACCTGATAGGTCCAAGTGCAAGGTCCTGGAAGCGTGTGCATGGGCTGTGTATGCTCCTGTGTTGGAAGCCCTGGGAGGAGGATTCCTGTGTATGCACACGGTTTGGACCTGGTGGCCTGGGTGTTGGACTAAGTCCTGAATAGCACCCAGACAGGCCACATGCCTCTATGTTGAACGGTCCCAGGTGGGATGGACGTTCTGAAGACCACAGTGTGATCATGGTCCTGGACAGTCTGTGGTAGAAACTCCTGTGAGTGGAGTCTTCTTGGAGCACCTGAGAGACTGTGGTCCTGGATGATCGGTGCTGGGGAAGCTACCGGCCTTCGGTGGCTCTGGACTGACTGATGTGTGTCGGCCAGGCAAGTTGGTGAAACCCGTAAGGCAGTTTCCCCAGGAGAGAGGACTGACACGGAGTCAGCAGATGGAGCAGGAGCTCCTATAAGGTACCTCCATAAGCTTTTGGTGCTTGTAACAGGAACTGTGTGGTAACCCACGGCAACTGAACGGAGTGAGAGATCCAGCATGTTCAGTGTCCGTGAGTCAAAGCTGTAAATGAAGTGTTTAAAGCTGCAAGTTAATATCACCAGTTGGTGCCTGTTGTGTTTCATGAGATGTAGATAAGGAACTGTGCATAACCCGGTTTATGATACCTTAATAAACCAAATAGACTGTTTTGTTTTAAAAACCCGTGCCCGTGTGCTGAATATCGCGGTCAAGCGAGTGTCCCCCAATACACTCAGTAGGAATAGTCTTACATTATGTATTGTATGTAATGTGTGAATGTATTGTATGTAGTGTGTATGTATGTAGTATGTATGTAGTATGTATGTGGCATGTAGTATGTATGTATGTAGTATGTATGTATGTATCTAGTATGTATGTAGTATGTAGTATGTATGTAGCATGTATGTAGCATATATGTAGCATGTAGTATGTTTGTAGCATGTATGTAGCATGTAGTATGTATGTAGTATGTATGTAGCATGTATGTAGCATATAGTATGTATGTAGCATGTATGTAGTATGTATGTATGTAGTATGTATGTAGCATGTATGTAGCATGTATGCAGCATGTATGTATGTAGTATTTTTTTACATTTAACACATTAGCCGGATGATGGGACTACTACTGTCCCATCATTGGCTAATGTGTCAATCACTGTCACTGTAGCAGGCATTGTCCGATGGGACTTGTATTCCCATCGGACGATGTCTGCACACATGCACACTACCCCGGTAGCCCGCACAGAGCCCCGGCACGCCGCACAGAGCCCCGCACAGAGCCCCGGCAGCCCGCACAGAGCCCCGACACGCCACACAGAGCCCCGGCAGCCCACACAGAGCCCCGGCACGCCGCACAGAGCCCCGCACAGAACCCTGGCACACCACACAGAGCCCCGGCAGCCCACACAGAGCCCCGGCACGCCGCACAGAGCCCCGGCACGCCGCACAGAGTCCCTGTACGCCACACAGAGCCCTGGAAGCCCGCGCAGTGCCCCGGCACGCCGCACAGGGCCCCGGAACACCGCAAAGAGCCCCGCACAGAGCCCCAGCACGCCACACAGAACCCCGTACAGAGCCCCGGCAGGCCGCACAGAGCCCCGGCAGGCAGCACAGAGCCCCGGCAGCCCGCACAGAGCCCCGGCAGCCCGCACAGACCCCCGGCAGGCACGCACAGTCCCCCGGCAGCCCGCAGAGATCCCCGAGACACCTGTACAGATCCCCGGCAGGCACGCACAGACCCCACCCGCACACACAGACACGCACTGCCATCCGCCCACGCACCGCCCACACTCTCCCCCCTCCAGAACAGGAT
This sequence comes from Ranitomeya variabilis, assembly GCF_051348905.1. Taxonomy (NCBI): domain Eukaryota; kingdom Metazoa; phylum Chordata; class Amphibia; order Anura; family Dendrobatidae; genus Ranitomeya; species Ranitomeya variabilis. The sequence continues at coordinate 447,460,885 of NC_135237.1, read as the reverse complement.
GTAGAAGCACAGAAAGGGCTTATTTACATTCCGATATTTGTTTCCCATTGACTTGTATTGGTATCGGGTATCGGTATCGGCGATATCTGATATTTTTTGGATATCGGCTGATCCAATCCAATACCGATACTTCTGGATATTGGACGGTATCACTCAACACTAGTGATGAGCAAATATACTCGTTACTCGAGATTTCCCGAGCACGCTCGGGTGACCTCCGAGTATTTTTTAATGCTCAGAGATTTAGTTTTCATCGCCGCAGCTGAATTATTTACATCTGTTAGCCAGCATAAGTACATGTGGGGGTTGCCTGGTTGCTAGGGAATCCCCTCATGTAATCAAGATGGCTAAGAGATCTCCGAGCACTAAAAAATACTCGGATGACACCCGAGCGTGCTCGGGAAATCTCAAGTAACAAGTATATTCACTCATCACTACTGGTTACACACCATATTTCAGATGAATGGTACGTTGCTATACTGGAGCCTTGCAATCTAGCAGTTTCACTTCATCATTCACCAGAAGAAGGGCCGTGACCATGGTAATGCTGATGTGTTATCCCAATGCAGATTGGCGCACTCTCAAAAGGGGAAGGTGTGAAGAATATTGGAGATATAATTTCATGCCAATCATTTGCATCCTATGTGACATGGGATTATAAATCCTCCTTCAGTGTGCAGCTGTAATAGAATACCTAAATCTGCAGGAGGTTCAAGAGTCAAAGGCTAAGGGTACCGTCACACATTGAAATTTCCATCGCTACGACGTTACGATTCGTGACGTTCTAGCGATATCGTTACGATATCGCTGTGTCTGACACGCTACTGCGATCAGACACCCTCAGATCAGACACCAGACGGGTGAGTATGTACTGTTTGTTTTTTTACGTTTACGCTGGTAACCAGGGTAAACATCGGGTTACTAAGCGCGGCCCTGCGCTTAGTTACCCGATGTTTACCCTGGTTACCCGGGGACTTCGGCATCGCTCCAGCGCCGTGATTGCAACGTGTGACCGCAGTCTACGACGCTGGAGCGATGATTATACGACGCTGCGACGTCACGAATCGTGCCGTTGCAGCGCTGAAAATTTCAATGTGTGACGGTACCCTAAGAGTGACAGATCTCACACCTTGAGTCAGCTCAGAGCAGAACAAAAGGCTTGCTTGCCATGTGGATACCATGTGGTCTAAACTGCTTTGTTGAGACAGCTCTAGTTTCATATAGGGTTATGGAGATACTATACGTCCTAGCCATGCATCGTTTATATTTTAGAATTCCCCAGAACACGGCAAATGTTCTAACACTCAGAGGCATGGAGCTACATAGAACAGCCAGCAGAAACCAGATAGCAAAACTGTGTTTGGTTTTAATACATTGCAGGGGCCCGGCCAGATCTGATGGTGCCAAAACTGCCTTCCTAAGACATTTATTGAAGAATTATGACTCATTTTAGGATTTGGAGGTTTTAGATGCCAGAGGCATGGGAAGGGGATTTAGCTTAAGCCCAAAGGGCAGGAGGGGAGTGACATAAAGAGGATAAAGGCTAGTGTAAGGCCATATAGTCCCTCTTTCTGTTATGCTTGTGGTCCACTTCGACAGTGGGGGTCATATAGAGTAATGTGCTGTGAAGGCCCTACGAACCAGCCAGCACATGCCCCTTTTGCGGCCCAGAACACCCATGATTTAACATGACCTGGTAATTGACATATATTCTGCTTATATATTTTGTCCTAGCAATATCTTTATTTGCATGTCTGACAATTGTATATATGTAACCATAATGTATATAGTGTATTGTGTATTGTGCCCTTAACCCCTTCCTGACATCCGACGTACTATCCCGTCGAGGTGGGGTGGGCCCGTATGACCGCCGACGGGATAGTACGTCCAGCGCGATCAGCGGCGCTCACGGGGGGAGCGCGGCCGATCGCGGCCGGGTGTCAGCTGCCTATCGCAGCTGACATCCGGCACTATGTGCCAGGAGCGGTCACGGACCGCTCCCGGCACATTAACCCCCGGCACACCGCGATCAAACATGATCGCGATGTGCCGGAGGTGCAGGGAAGCATCGCGCAGGGAGGGGGCTCCCTGCGGGCTTCCCTGAGCCCCCCGCAGCAACGCGATGTGATCGCGTTGCTGCGAGGGTCTTACCTCCCTCCCTGCCAGCTCCAGACCCGGATCCAAGATGGCCGCGGATCCGGGTCCTGCAGGGAGGGAGGTGGCTTCACAGAAGCCTGCTCAGAGCAGGCACTGTGAAGCAGCCTGCACTTCTCTCAGATCGGTGATCTGTCAGAGTGCTATGCAAACTGGCAGATCACCGATCTGTATTGTCCCCCCCTGGGGCAAAGTAAAAAAGTTAAAAAAAAATTTTCCAAATGTGTAAAAAAAAATTAAAAAAAATATTCCAAAATAGTGAAAAAAAAAAAAATTATTCCCATAAATACATTTCTTTATCTAAATAAAAAAAAAAACAATAAAAGTACACATATTTAGTATCGCCGCGTCCGTAACGACCCGACCTATAAAACTGGCCTACTAGTTAACCCCTTCAGTAAACACCGTAAGAAAAAGAAGAAAAAAAAACGAGGCAAAAAACAACGCTTTATTATCATACCGCCGAACAAAAAGTGGAATAACACGCGATCAAAAAGACACATATAAATAACCATGGTACCGCTGAAAGCATCATCTTGTCCCGCAAATAACGAGCCACCATACAGCATGATGAGCAAAAAAATAAAAAAGTTATAGTCCTGAGAATAAAGCGATGCAAAAATAATTATTTTTTCCATAAAATAGTTTTTATCGTATAAAAGCGCCAAAGCATAAAAAAATAATATAAATGAGGTATCGCTGTAATCGTACTGACCCGAAGAATAAAACTGCTTTATCAATTTTACCAAACGCGGAACAGTATAAACGCCTCTCCCAAAAGAAATTCATGAATAGCTGGTTTTTGGTCATTCTGCCTCACAAAAATCGGAATAAAAAGCGATCAAAAAATGTGACGTGCCCAAAAAGTTACCAATAAAAACGTCAACTCGTCCCGCAAAAAACAAGACCTCACATGACTCTGTGGACCAAAATATGGAAAATTTATAGCTCTCGAAATGTGGTAACGCAAAAAATATTTTTTGCAATAAAAAGCGTCTTTCAGTGTGTGACGGCTGCCAATCATAAAAATCCGCTAAAAAACTCGCTATAAAAGTAAATCAAACCCCCCTTCATCACCCCCTTAGTTAGGGAAAAATAAAAAAAATGTATTTATTTCCATTTTCCCATTAGGGTTAGGGTTAGGGCTAGGGTTGGGGCTAGGGTTAAGGCTACAGTTAGGGTTGGGGCTAAAGTTACGGTTAGGGTTTAGATTACATTTACGGTTGGGAATAGGGTTGGGATTAGGGTTAGGGGTGTGTCAGGGTTAGATGTGTGGTTAGGGTTACTGTTGGCATTAGGGTTAGGGGTGTGTTTGGATTAGGGTTTCAGTTATAATTGGGGGGTTTCCACTGTTTCGGCACATCAGGGGCTCTCCAAACGCGACATGGCGTCCGATCTCAATTCCAGCCAATTCTGCGTTGAAAAAGTAAAACAGTGCTCCTTCCCTTCCGAGCTCTCCCGTGTGCCCAAACAGGGGTTTACCCCAACATATTGGGTATCAGCGTACTCAGGACAAATAGGACAACAACCTTTGGGGTCCAATTTCTCCTGATACCCCTGGAAAAATACAAAACTGGGGGCTAAAAAATAATTTTTGTGGGAAAAAAAAGGATTTTTTATTTTCACGGCTCTGCGTTATAAACTGTAGTGAAACACTTGGGGTTCAAAGTTCTTACAACACATCTAGATAAGTTCCTTGGGGGGTCTAGTTTCCAAAATGGGGTCACTTGTGTGGGGCTTCTACTGTTTAGGTACATTAGGGGCTCTGCAAACGCAATGTGACGCCTGCAGACCATTCCATCTAAGTCTGCATTCCAAATGGCGTTCCTTCCCTTCCGAGCCCTCCCATGCATCCAAACGGTGGTTCCCCCCACATATGGGGTATCAGCGTACTCAGGACAAATTGGACAACAACTTTTGGGGTCCAATTTCTCCTGTTACCCTCGGGAAAATACAAAACTGGGGGCTGAAAAATAATTTTTGTGGGAAAAAATTTTTGTTTTATTTTTACGGCTCTGCATTATTAACTTCTGTGAAGCCCTTGGTGGGTCAAAGCGCTCAAAACACATCTAGATAAGTTCCTTAGGGGGTCTACTTTCCAAAATGGTGTCACTTGTGGGGGGTTTCAATGTTTAGGCACATCAGTGGCTCTCCAAACGCAACATGGCGTCCCATCTCAATTCCTGTCAATTTTGCATTGAAAAGTCAAACGGTGCTACTTCCCTTCCGAGCTCTCCCATGCACCCAAACAGTGGTTTACCCCCACATATGGGGTATCAGCGTACTCAGGACAAATTGTACAACAACTTTTGCGGTCCAATTTCTTCTCTTACCCTTGGGAAAATAAAAAATTGGGGGTGAAAAATAATTTTTGTGAAAAAATATGATTTTTTATTTTTACGGTTCTGCATTATAAACTTCTGTGAAGCACTTGGTGGGTCAAAGTGCTCACCACACCTCTAGATAAGTTCCTTATGGGGTCTAATTTCCAAAATGGTGTCACTTGTGGGGGGTTTCAATGTTTACGCACATCAGGGGCTCTCCAAACGCAACATGACGTCCCATCTCAATTCCTGTCAATTTTGCATTGAAAAGTCAAACGGCGCTCCTTCCCTTCCGAGGTCACCCATGCGCCCAAACAGTGGTTTATCCCCACATATGGGGTATCAGCATACTCAGGACAAATTGTACAACAACTTTTGGGGTCCAATTTCTTCTCTTACCCTTGGGAAAATATAAAATTGGGGGTGAAAAGATAATTTTTGTGAAAAAATATGATTTTTTATTTTTACGGTTCTGCATTATAAACTTCTGTGAAGCACTTGGTGGGTCAAAGTTCTCACCACACCTCTAGATAAGTTCCTTAGGGGGTCTACTTTCCAAAATGGTGTCACTTGTGGGGGGTTTCAATGTTTACGCACATCAGGGGCTCTCCAAACGCAACATGACGTCCCATCTCAATTCCTGTCAATTTTGCATTGAAAAGTCAAACGGCGCTCCTTCCCTTCCGAGGTCTCCCATGCGCCCACACAGTGGTTTATCCCCACATATGGGGTATCAGCGTACTCAGGACAAATTGTACAACAACTTTTGGGGTCCAATTTCTTCTCTTACCCTTGGGAAAATAAAAAATTGGGGGCAAAAAATAATTTTTGTGAAAAAATATGATTTTTTATTTTTACGGTTCTGCATTATAAACTTCTGTGAAGCACTTGGTGGGTCAAAGTGCTCACCACACCTCTAGATAAGTTCTTTAGGGGGTCTACTTTCCAAAATGGTGTCACTTGTGGGGGGTTTCAATGTTTAGGCACATCAGGGGCTCCCCAAACGCAACATGGCGTCCCATCTCAATTCCAGTCAATTTTGCATTGAAAAGTCAAATGGCGCTCCTTCGCTTCCGAGCTCTGTCATGCGCCCAAACAGTGGTTTACCCCCACATATGGAGTATCGGTGTACTCAGGACAAATTGTACAACAACTTTTGGGGTCCATTTTCTCCTGTTACCCTTGGTAAAATAAAACAAATTGGAGCTGAAGTAAATTTTTTGTGAAAAAAAGTTAAATGTTCATTTTTATTTAAACATTCCAAAAATTCCTGTGAAGCACCAGAAGGGTTAATAAACTTCTTGAATGTGGTTTTGAGCACCTTGAGGGGTGCAGTTTTTAGAATGGTGTCACACTTGGTTATTTTCTATCATATAGACCCCTCAAAGTGACTTCAATTGAGATGTGGTCCCTAAAAAAAATGGTGTTGTAAAAATGAGAAATTGCTGGTCAACTTTTAACCCTTATAACTTCCTAACAAAAAAAAATTTTGGTTCCAAAATTGTGCTGATGTAAAGTAAACATGTGGGAAATGTTACTTATTAAGTATTTTGTGTGACATATCTCTGTGATTTAAGGGCATAAAAATTCAAAGTTGGAAAATTGCAAAATTTTCAAAATTTTCGCCAAATTTCCATTTTTTTTGCAAATAAACGCAGGTAATATCAAAGAAATGTTACCACTATCATGAAGTACAATATGTCATGAGAAAACAATGTCAGAATCGCCAAGATCCGTTGAAGCGTTCCAGAGTTATAACCTCATAAAGGGACAGTGGTCAGAATTGTAAAAATTGGCCCGGTCATTAACGTGCAAACCACCCTTGGGGGTGAAGGGGTTAAGGCAATAAAATATATAATTTAACCTTGGACTGCTATTTTATCTCGATCCACCAATCCATACGCCCATTCCTCGGTTTAACTTTCCATGCTACTGGGGCTGTCTTCTGGCCCAATATAATTCTGTTAACAGACTGGATTTATATCTAACAAAGAACTAGTGGCAGTCGTACTGGGCTGGCAGCACTCTGTTTCACTGGTGCTAGTGAAAGAGATCTCTCAGCCTGTCAGGGTTGTGAGCGAATGTGGTGCCACATCAGCGACTGTGTGGGCCACATCCTTTCACTCCCCGTGCCTCCCTGGATCTGTGTGGACAGAGGGTGGCTGTGTGTAAAACTGCACCAAGGTGACCTTATGTGTCCCCAGGGGGTGCAGAACATCACGTGGGTGCAAGTTAGGAGACCATACTCTGTGATCTCGATAACATAATAGTGATGTTAGGCGAGGTGGTGAGATGCGTCTTCATCACATGGGGTGGCAGCGGAGAGATTCTGCGTGATCCCTCCGGTGTCATCCTTCACACAGGCATTTTTTGATAATAGCTTAAAAGGAGTTGCTATGACACATTACATATCCAGATGAAACAACTTTTTCTTACTTTAGTAAATATCTGAAAGAACTGTACAGAGCTTACTTAGTTGGGAACATAGTAAGAAGGTGGCAAATGATCATGATTAAATAGAGATGACTGGATTGATCCATGGAGGATCAAGTTTGAGTAAAAATTCCTGAAATTCAGTTTCATGCAAATTTGAATATTTTGAGATTCGCTTCACAGCAAAAAATAAAACTTCCCTGCACAATTTCCCACACTGCTGAAGATTCAGAATGATAGCTAATATCACTCATTTTGCATTGCTGTGGGCCTCCCATTAATGCCCTGCAGTCATGACATCTTTCAGATTATCACACCTTGTTCAATGGTGGTCAGTATCTGGGCCATCACAGATCAGTGGTCCCCAGTTGAGCACAGTTTATACAGCAGAGATGTTCTCCATCTCCAGAGTCACTAGGTAAGAGTGAATTCTATAGTATACAGTTAAGACCAAAAGTTTAGCATTTTTTTAAAGTGTGATTACTTCTGTCAGGTGAGTTTAGTAAACTGGAAGCAAATGGTTGTCAGCTACAAGGATGAAAATTGTGTTCCCTTCAGCTGTTAGTTTTTAACCTTTGTTGAGCCAAATGTTTTGCATATTTTGCTAAGAGTAGCCAAATTTGTCCTAAAATGTTTATTTTTTGTTTGTGTGTTTTTCAGTTAAAACATGGCAAAAACAAAACCAAATTTATCACCAGATGTTAGGAAGCTTATATTTCTGAGAGTGACGTCAGACAAAAGCCAAAAAGAGGAAGCTATGGAATTCTACTGCTCTCAGAGTAAAGTGTAACATATAATAAAGAAAGAAAAAAAAGGTTATGGAACAGATGACAAACCTAGAAGTGGACGACCACAGAAAACTTCCTCCAAAGTTGATCATAATAATAAGAAAAAGTGAGTTTCTGATGTCTATAAAAGTGCTGTACAGATTTCGCACAAAAAGAGCACAATGATGGGATCAAAGTCAGTCGCCAAACTGTGGAGCGATGGCTAAGAGGAGTAGGGTTGTATGCATGAGTCCAGTCAAGAAGCATTTCATCTCTGCAAAGAAACAGAAGTTCCGACTTAAGTGTGCCAAAGAACACAGCCAAAGGAAAGAGACAGATTGGTCTAAAGTGTTGTGGTCGGATGAATCCACGTTTATTCTGTTTAGTAGTGATAGCAAGCAATATATACTGTATACCGAAAAGTCCAGCATGACAATGATCCTAAGCACACATCCAATTTTGTCAAAAGAAGGATAGCAAAGAAAAAATGTTCACCTGTTGCAATGGCCAAGCCAATCACCTGATGTAAACCCTATAGAGCAACTTTGGGATGAATTAGGGCAATGAGTTGGGGCCCGTACCTATAGCAATAAAGATGAAATGTTAGCAGATGTGCTAATGGAATGGAGAAAGATCCCTCAGGATGTTTTGAATACCCAAGTGGTTTCAATGCCCCGTAGTTGTGATGCAGTAATTAAAGCAAGAGGTTATGCTACAAAATACAAAATGTTATGGCATTGTAAATCATGAATAGTTACTCTCCATGTTGTGATTAATAAATAGTATATGCCAAACTTTTGGCAGTGAGCTTTCTTTAATTAAATTATATGCAGTGAGCTTTCTTTAATTAAATTATATTCTAAAACATTTTAGCTAAAAATAAGGTCTTCCATGATGACAACTTCATGCACTTTCAATTCATCACCAGGAAAATGGTATCAAGAACCAGACAGAAATTATCACACTATTTAAAAAAAATGCTAAACTTTTGGTCGCCACTGTATGTTGGAGTTGTGGACTTGCACTTCTGCTGTCATTTTTCCACTTCAAGTTATTTAACTATAACCGGTTTTAAAAACATTTAAGGTGTGAATTCTTTATTCTATTTTATTCTTTCCATAAGTTTGTTTAAACTGTATTTCAGGTCTTCTACCCACTGATGTAAGCAATTTTGCAGAGTCAAAACCGATGTCAAACTCTATTCAAGATAATAAACATTCAATGAAACAAGTTATGAAGAAAGCTATAATAATTTTAATCACTAGTGCATCATGGTGACATGGTGAGTTGTTAGCACTTTTGTCTTGCAGCGTTGGGGTCCTGGATTCAATTCCCATGAAGGACAACATCTGCAAGGAGTTGGCGTCCTCTACCCGTGTCTGCGTGGGTTTCCTCTGGGTATTCTTGTTTTGTCACACACTTCAAAGACATACTGATGGGGAATTTCGATCGTGAACCCCCCCAACAAAAAAAATTGTGATGATGATGTTTATGAAGTGCTGTAGAAATTAATTGAACTACTGTATTTAAGTGAATGGTATAAAGACTCTCCATAAGGAGAAACGTTACCCCTTAGACCCCAGTCCAGAGCCTCTCACCTAGCTTCACACTGACGAGGACCAACAGTGCTCGAAACACCATGTCTGCGAATTGAGATACTAAGTTGGCTTTTATCCTAAGTCATATTACAAGACGTGTTAAAGTGTTGATTTTGACTTGTAGGATCGCTACTTCCAACAGGTGGCGCTATAAAGTTTAAGTCCTCTTTTTCTCAGAAGAGGCAATTTGCATATATGGTATAAAGAAGTAATTCACTGACAGTGAAATGAATATTTCCATGTTAGTGATCTCCTGTTGCTACCGTATGCCATTAATTAGTCATTGCTGGGAGAGAGCATGGAAGGCTAGCACTCGACTGTTGTGAACGCGACGGTGCCAGTGAACGGAGCCAACGGTTCCATCAATCATAAAGCCGTATAATCACTGCACTCGTACTATAGAAGATGCTTATTTCAAGTGAAAAAGTTTATTGCAACAGTGTTGTGGTGGAGCGATAGGCAAAAAACGTTTCAGCCAACCTGTGGCCTTGATCACAATATCGCTGCAACAAACAAAACAAAAAACAATAAATAACTATATACAGAACAGAATTTACCTATATACAGTTTTGAAAGCATGTCAAGACAAATGGCGAAATAAAGTTGTATCAAAAAAAGATGCCGGTGCAAATTAGTACATTATACATCAGGGGTGTCAAACTGCATTCCTCAAGGGCTGCAAACAGGTCATGTTTTCAGGATTTCCTTGTATTGCACAGGTGATCATTTAATCACCTGCACAGAATGATTCCAGCACCTTGTGCAATGAGAAGGAAATCTTGAAAACACGCATGGTTTGAGGCCCTCGAGGAATGCAGTTTGACACCCCTGTTATACATGATGCAAGGACATAAAATATAAAAAATGGGTTACAGGCATACAGGGTACACAGAGATGCTTCACAAGAGACGGTAAAAGCAATTTAGCATACCCTTATTTGAAGTTCCTCTTTTCGATTAATCTACGGTGTTGCTGAGGATATCAGCCAGAGTTAGAAACATACAGTCCTGCAGAGGGCAATAGGGAATAGTGAGCACTAGAAATACAGGTTGAAACAGGCTGAACAAATGGATTGGTCTCTTGGAAAGAGTATATGTAGGGTGGTCTGACATTTGTGTTTATGTGTTAGAGGGCCCAATACCACAAATGGGCTAACCTTATAAAACATGATATACCACGTAGAATATTGCTGTACAATGACCATTGATCATACATGTCCCTAATTGTGATCAGAGCAAGGATGTGGTGGTATATCAACTGTATGTTTCTAACTCTGGCTAATATCCTCAGCAACACCGTAGATTAATCGAAAAGAGGAACTTCAAATAAGGGTATGCTAAATTGCTTTTACCATCTCGTGTGAAGCATCTCTATGTACCCTATATCTCTGCAACCCATTTTTTCTATTTTATGTCCTTGCATCATGTATAACAGGGGTGTCAAACTGCATTCCTCGAGGGCCTCAAACCATGCGTGTTTTCAAGATTTCCTTCTCATTGCACAAGGTGCTGGAATCATTCTGTGCAGGTGATTAAATGATCACCTGTGCAATACAAGGAAATCCTGAAAACATGACCTGTTTGCAGCCCTTGAGGAATGCAGTTTGACACCGCTGATGTATAATGTACTAATTTGCACTGGCATCTTTTTTAGATACAACTTTATTTCGCCATTTGTCTTGACATGCTTTCGAAACTGTATATATGTAAATTCTGTTCTGTATATAGTTATTTATTGTTTTTTGTTTTGTTTGTTGCAGCAATATTGTGATCAAGGCCACAGGTTGGCTGAAACGTTTTTTGCCTATCGCTCCACCACAACACTGTTCCAATAAACTTTTTCACTTGAAATAAGCATCTTCTATAGTACGAGTGCAGTGATTATATGGCTTTATAGTCATTGCTGGGAGTCTGACATCTTGGACCCCCAATTATGCTTCATAGCTGCCTGGAATGGTTGGCCAGAATGCTCCTGTGCAGAGGAAAAACTGAAGAGGACATAGCGCTACAGCTATGCAATTACTGACTGGGTGGAATATTCATTTGATATTTTATTTTATAATATCAGGTAAAACACAATTACAGACATTCTTATTGAAGTCGTAAGATTCCTTCTGAGAGAATACAATGATCCAATGCAGCACTTATGAGCTCACTTCAATACTAAGGAATAATAAGAAAAATGCTGTATGTCATGAACTTTGCTAAACCGACCAGAATACAAAGAATTATACATTCAGAACTATTGTAATTTTATCAGAACAGGTAACCATTGTAATTTCATCAAAATAGGCAACCAAAGACAGCACTTAACAGAAATGTAATTCAATATTCCCAGATTACAAATACACCATGTTTTTCTCTGCCAATACAACAAAAGCTTTTATTAGATATAAATGAAATGATGTCCGAACATTAGAGAACGTATAAATAATAATTCTATCTCTGTCCTTAACAAGCAGGAAGACTCTAATATAATAGTACAGGAGCACATGGGAATTTATATTCTCAGCAGCTACCCCATGAAAAAGTCAGTAGCGCCACAATATTATACACTTGGACAGAAAACACAGGTGAGAATTTATTAGGATTGACATTTCCTACACCAGTCTGAATCTAAAGTGCACTTGGGTAAGGTGAGCCTAATCTATAGGCAAATCTCACTGGCATGAATTTAAAGGGCATCTCCAGTGCTGCTTACTTCTACTATATGTTGTACATCATTATGTAGGAAGTGTGGATAATGTCAAAAGGACACATAATTGCTGGAGTGCATGCACGATCACCAAGTATCATGCACCTATCCATATTCATCACATGTAAATTAGTAGCTATTTGGGCACATGACCCAAACAGTCCGCCATCTTAATACTTCGCTTATTATTCAGAGGTGACATGGAAGAACTGGAAGCAGAAAAATCTACATGTAACTATGACATAGTGTGAATAACCGAGACATGGTTAGATGAAAGCTATGACTGGGCAGTTAACTTACAGGGTTACAGTCTGTTTAGAAAGGATCACAAAATTCAGAGAGCAGGAGGGGTTTGTTTTTATGTAAAGTCCTGTCTAAAGTCCACTTTAAGGGAAGATATTAGCGAAGGGAATAAGGATGTCGAGTCCATATGGGTCGAAATACATGGAGGGAAAAATAATAACAAAATTCTCATTGGGGTCTGTTACAAACTGCCCAAATATAACAGAAATCATGGAAAGTCTACTGCTAAGGCAGATATATCTCTAGTAACTTTGGTTCTGTTATGGTATCTATTTAATAATCTTGGTTCTGATATTGTATTTATATAGTAAGCTTGGTTCTGTTACTGTAACAGAACCAAGTTTTTGCATAAGTACAGGAATAGATCATAATTTAATACATACATAAAGTAACAAAACAAGGTTACTGCATAGATACCTTAACAGAACTTGGTTTACTACATAGATACAGTAAGAGAACAAAGTTTACTGCAGTATATAGCTAGAGTAAAACAACTAAGGGTATTAGATGAACACTTTATTTTCTGGAGCAAATTCACTGAAATGTGCTTGTTAAAAGTAGAGATCGATTGCTATATTTTAAAATCTAATATGCCTAATACTTACAATAGCCATACACCCTAAAAAACTGTTTTATATATACAGTGGGTACAGAAAATATTCATACCCTTTTAAATTTTTCACTCTCTGTTTCATTGCAGTCATTTGGTAAATTAAAAAAAAATAATTTCTTTCTCATTACTGTACACTCTGCATGCCATCTTGACTGAATAAAACAGAAATGTAGTAATTTTTACAAATTTATTAAAAAATAAAAACTGAAATATCACATGGTCATAAGTATTCAGACCATTTGCTCAGTATTGAATAGAAGCACCCTTTTGAGCTAGTACTGATGCAATAAGCTTTTCACACCTGGATTTGGCGATCCTCTGCCATTCTTCATTGCAGATCCTCTCCAGTTCCGTCAGGTTGGATGTTGAACATTGGTGGACAGCCATTTTCAGGTCTCTCCAGAGTTGCTCAATTGGGTTTTGGTCATGGCTCTGGCTGGGCCAGTCAAGAATGGTCACAGAGTTGTTCTGAAGCCACTCCTTTGTTATTTTAGCTGTGTGCTTAGGGTCATTGTCTTGTTGGAAGGTGAACCTTCAGCCAAGTCTAAGGTCCAAATCACTCTGGAAGAGGTTTTCATCCAGGATATCTCTGTACTTGGCCGTATTCATATTTCTGTTGTGAATTTGGATTCTGGGCTCCCCCGGTGGCCGCTTGTGGAATTGGACTTGTCATCCTTTTTCCTGTTTCACCTGGTTCCATCAGTAGTGGGTGTCGCTATTTAAGCTCATTTCTCTGGTGGTTTCTTGCCGGTCAACAATGTTATCTGATGCCTCTCAGTGCTTGTTCCTGCTTCTAGACTACTACTAGATAAGTTGGACTTTTGTCCATGTTTTGTTTTGCCTATTTGTTCCAGTTCACAGCTGAAGTTTTGTTACTGTGTCTGGAAAGCTCTCGTTGATCAGGGATTGCTACTCTGGCGTTATGAGTTAATGCCAGAGTTTAAGGTAATCTCTGGATGGTGTTTTGTTAGTGTTTTTCTGCTGACCATGAAAGTATACTATCTGTCTTCTGCTATCTAGTAAGCGGACCTCAAATTTGCTATGACTATTTTCCTGCTGCGTTTGTTGTTTCATCTGAACTCACCGTCATTATATGTGGGGGGCTACTGTCTTCTTTGGAATATTTCTCTAGAGGTGAGCCAGGTCTTATATTTCCCTCTGCTAGCTATTTAGGTCTTAGGCCAGAGCTGGGCATCTAGCGATAAATAGGAAATGCTACCTGGCTATTTCTAGTTGCGCGGCAGGCTTAGTTCATGGTCAGTATAGTTCCATCTTCCGAGAGCTTGTCCCTCTATAGGCTTGCTATGATCTCTGCCTGCAGAGATCATGACAGTTTGACCGGCCAATAAAGTGTTAAAGACCCAGGTTGAGAAAGGAGAGTTATAAGAAGTCTGCTGGAATTTTTTTTTTTTTTTTTCCTCCAGTCTGCCTTGCTGCAGTCTTTTTTCTCTCTCTCCTCCTAATCTCTGTATGGCTCTGTGTGCACCTGACAATAATGGATCTCCAGAGTGTAACTGCGGGTTTGAATAATCTCATCACGAAAGTACAAAATTTACAAGATTTTGTGGTACATGCTCCGGTATCTGAGCCGAGAATTCCTTTGCCGGAGTTCTTCACAGGGAATAGAGCTAGCTTCCAGAATTTCCGAAATAATTGTAAGCTTTATTTGTCCCTGAAGTCTCGTTCAGCTGGAGACCCTGCTCAGCAGGTTAGGATTGTGATTTCCTTGCTCAGGGGTGACCCTCAAGATTGGGCCTTCTCATTGCCAGCAGGGGATCCTGCGTTACGCGATGTGGATGCGTTTTTTCTGGCCTTGGGCTTGCTTTATGAGGAACCTCATTTGGAACTTCAGGCAGAAAAAACTTTGATGGCACTATCTCAGGGGCAAGACGAAGCTGAAGTTTTCTGCCAAAAATTCCGTAAATGGTCTGTGCTTACTCAGTGGAATGAGTGCGCCTTGGCGGCAACTTTCAGAGAAGGTCTCTCTGATGCCGTTAAGGATGTTATGGTGGGGTTCCCTGTGCCTGCAGGTCTGAATGAGTCCATGACAATGGCTATTCAGATTGATAGGCGTCTGCGGGAGCGCAAACCGGTGCACCATCTGGCGGTGTCTATGGAAAAGACGCCAGAAAGTATGCAGTGTGATAGAATTCTGTCCAGGAGCGAGCGACAGAATTTTAGACGGAAGAATGGATTGTGTTTCTATTGTGGGGATTCTACTCATGTTATATCAGCATGCTCTAGGCGTACAAAGAAGCTTGATAAGTCTGTTTCCATTGGCACCATTCAGTCTAAGTTTATTTTGTCTGTAACCCTGATTTGCTCTTTGTCATCCATTGCCACGGACGCCTATGTTGACTCTGGCGCCGCTCTGAGTCTTATGGATTGGTCCTTTGCCAATCGTTGTGGTTTTGATTTAGAGCCTTTGGAGACTCTTATTCCTCTGAAGGGGATTGACTCCACCCCATTGAATAATAATAAACCACAATACTGGACACAAGTAACCATGCGTATCAATCCGGATCACCAGGAGATTATTCGTTTCCTGGTGCTGTATAATTTACATGACGATTTGGTACTGGGATTGCCATGGTTGCAGTCTCACAACCCAGTCTTGGACTGGAGAGCAATGTCTGTGTTGAGCTGGGGATGTAAGGGTATTCATGGGGACTTACCTTTGGTTTCTATTTCGTCGTCCATTCCCTCTGAAGTCCCTGAGTTCCTCTCTGATTATCAAGACGTCTTTGACGAACCCAAGCTTGGGTCGTTACCTCCGCACCGTGAGTGCGATTGTGCCATAGATTTGATACCGGGTTGTAAATATCCCAAGGGTCGTTTGTTTAATCTGTCTGTGCCGGAACATGCTGCTATGCGGGAATATATAAAGGAGTCTTTGGAAAAGGGACATATTCGTCCATCTTCTTCTCCCTTGGGAGCTGGGTTTTTCTTTGTCTCAAAAAAAGACGGCTCTTTGAGACCATGTATTGATTATCGGCTTCTGAATAAGATCACTGTTAAGTATCAATACCCATTGCCATTGCTTACTGATTTGTTTGCTCGTATAGAGGGTGCTAAGTGGTTCTCTAAAATTGATCTTCGTGGGGCGTATAATTTGGTGCGGATCAGGCAGGGGGATGAGTGGAAGACCGCATTTAATACGCCCGAGGGCCACTTTGAGTATTTGGTCATGCCTTTTGGTCTTTCTAATGCCCCTTCAGTTTTCCAGTCTTTTATGCATGATATTTTCCGCGATTTTCTGGATAAATTTATGATAATATATCTGGATGATATTCTGATTTTTTCTGATGACTGGGACTCTCATGTCCAGCAGGTCAGGAGAGTTTTTCAGGTTCTGCGGTCTAATTCTTTATGTGTGAAGGGGTCTAAGTGCGTTTTTGGGGTCCAGAAAATTTCCTTTTTGGGGTATATTTTTTCTCCCTCTTCCATTGAGATGGATCCCGTCAAGGTGCAAGCTATTTGTGACTGGACTCAGCCCTCCTCTCTTAAGGGTCTTCAGAGATTTTTGGGCTTTGCCAACTTTTACCGCCGATTTATTGCTGGTTTTTCGGATGTCGTTAAACCACTGACTGATTTGACCAGACAAGGCGCTGATGTTGCTAATTGGTCCCCTCATGCTGTAGAGGCCTTTCAGGAGCTTAAGCGCCGTTTTGCCTCTGCCCCTGTGTTGCGTCAGCCTGATGTGAATCTGCCTTTTCAGGTTGAGGTTGACGCTTCGGAGATCGGAGCTGGGGCAGTGTTGTCGCAGAAAGGTTCCGACTGCTCCGTCATTAGGCCTTGTGCCTTCTTTTCTCGCAAATTTTCGCCCGCAGAGCGGAATTATGATGTTGGGAATCGGGAGCTTTTGGCCATGAAGTGGGCGTTTGAGGAGTGGCGCCATTGGCTCGAGGGGGCTAGGCATCAGGTGGTGGTATTGACTGACCACAAAAATTTGATTTATCTTGAGACTGCCAGACGCCTGAATCCTAGACAGGCGCGCTGGTCTTTATTTTTTTCTCGCTTTAATTTTGTGGTGTCATACCTACCGGGTTCTAAGAATGTTAAGGCAGATGCCCTTTCTAGGAGTTTTGACCCGGACTCTCCTGGTAATTCTGAACCCACAGGTATCCTTAGGGAGGGAGTAATTTTGTCGGCCGTTTCTCCTGATCTGCGGCGGTCCTTGCAAGAGTTTCAGGCGGATAGACCGGATCGTTGTCCGCCTGATAGACTGTTTGTTCCGGATGATTGGACCAGCAGAGTCATCTCTGAGGTACATTCTTCTGCATTGGCAGGTCATCCCGGAATTTTTGGTACCAGGGATTTGGTGGCAAGATCCTTCTGGTGGCCTTCCCTGTCACGAGATGTGCGAGTCTTTGTGCAGTCATGTGACGTTTGTGCTCGGGCTAAGTCTTGTAGTTCTCGGGCTAGCGGACTGCTGTTGCCCTTGCCTATTCCTAAGAGGCCTTGGACACACATCTCGATGGATTTTATTTCAGATCTGCCTGTTTCCCAGAAGATGTCTGTCATCTGGGTGGTCTGTGACCGTTTCTCTAAAATGGTCCATTTGGTTCCTCTGCCCAAGTTGCCTTCTTCTTCTGAGTTGGTTCCTCTGTTTTTTCAGAATGTTGTCCGATTGCACGGTATTCCTGAGAATATTGTTTCTGACAGAGGTACCCAATTTGTGTCTAGATTTTGGCGGGCATTCTGTGCTAGGATGGGCATAGATTTGTCTTTTTCATCTGCTTTTCACCCTCAGACTAATGGCCAGACCGAGCGGACTAATCAGACCCTGGAGACATATCTGAGGTGTTTTGTCTCTGCTGACCAGGATGATTGGGTTGCTTTTTTGCCATTGGCAGAGTTCGCCCTCAATAATCGGGCCAGCTCTTCCACCTTAGTGTCCCCGTTTTTCTGTAATTCGGGGTTTCACCCTCGATTTTCCTCCGGTCAGGTGGAATCCTCGGATTGTCCTGGAGTGGATGCGGTGGTGGAGAGATTGCATCACATCTGGGGGCAGGTTATGGACAATTTGAAGTTGTCCCAGGAGAAGACTCAGCGTTTTGCCAACCGTCATCGTCGTGTTGGTTCTCGGCTTTGTGTTGGAGATTTGGTGTGGTTGTCTTCTCGTTTTGTCCCTATGAGGGTCTCTTCTCCTAAGTTTAAACCTCGGTTCATCGGCCCTTATAGAATATTGGAGATTCTTAATCCTGTTTCTTTCCGTTTGGACCTCCCTGCGTCCTTTTCCATTCATAACGTTTTTCATCGGTCGTTATTGCGCAGGTATGAGGTACCTGTGGTACCTTCAGTTGAGCCTCCTGCTCCGGTGTTGGTTGAGGGTGAGTTGGAGTACGTTGTGGAGAAAATTTTGGACTCTCGTGTTTCCAGACGGAGACTCCAGTATCTGGTCAACTGGAAGGGTTACGGCCAGGAGGATAATTCGTGGGTCAATGCATCTGATGTTCATGCTTCTGATCTTGTTCGTGCCTTCCATAGGGCTCGTCCTGGTCGCCCTGGTGGATCTGGTGAGGGTTCGGTGCCCCCTCCTTGAGGGGGGGGTACTGTTGTGAATTTGGATTCTGGGCTCCCCCGGTGGCCGCTTGTGGAATTGGACTTGTCATCCTTTTTCCTGTTTCACCTGGTTCCATCAGTAGTGGGTGTCGCTATTTAAGCTCATTTCTCTGGTGGTTTCTTGCCGGTCAACAATGTTATCTGATGCCTCTCAGTGCTTGTTTCTGCTTCTAGACTACTACTAGATAAGTTGGACTTTTGTCCATGTTTTGTTTTGCCTATTTGTTCCAGTTCACAGCTGAAGTTTTGTTACTGTGTCTGGAAAGCTCTCGTTGATCAGGGATTGCTACTCTGGCGTTATGAGTTAATGCCAGAGTTTAAGGTAATCTCTGGATGGTGTTTTGTTAGTGTTTTTCTGCTGACCATGAAAGTATACTATCTGTCTTCTGCTATCTAGTAAGCGGACCTCAAATTTGCTATGACTATTTTCCTGCTGCGTTTGTTGTTTCATCTGAACTCACCGTCATTATATGTGGGGGGCTACTGTCTTCTTTGGAATATTTCTCTAGAGGTGAGCCAGGTCTTATATTTCCCTCTGCTAGCTATTTAGGTCTTAGGCCAGAGCTGGGCATCTAGCGATAAATAGGAAATGCTACCTGGCTATTTCTAGTTGCGCGGCAGGCTTAGTTCATGGTCAGTATAGTTCCATCTTCCGAGAGCTTGTCCCTCTATAGGCTTGCTATGATCTCTGCCTGCAGAGATCATGACATATTTCCTTCAATGACAACCAGTCGTCCTGTCCCTGCAGCTGAAAAACACCCCCATAGCATGATGCTGCCACCACCATGTTTCACTGTTAGGATTGTATTGGACAGGTGATGAGCAGTGCCTGGTTTGCTCTACACATACCACTTAGAATTATCACCAAAAAGGTCTATCTTCATCTCATCAGACCAGAGAATCTTATTTCTCATAGTGTGATAGAAATATATATATCATGTAGATCTCACTTGCATGTATACTCCTCTATAATCAAATATATACTTATATGCTCACATCTAATATATACATTATAGTAAATGGTTTAAAATGTCTGACACGAACTAATATAACCCAGACAGATCATATGGGGTTTTCCATCCCTAAAAGCAGAACAGAGTCAGATGTTTGGTGACTGCTGATCAGGTGTCTCCACTTTGTCCTAGACACAGAACTCAAGTTTGGTTGCTTAATCAGCAGTCATATGAGCATTAATCACAATATTCCATATATGTTGAGATAACCAATGACAGAGGAGCTAGACAA
Organism: Ranitomeya variabilis; assembly: GCF_051348905.1. Lineage (NCBI taxonomy): Eukaryota > Metazoa > Chordata > Amphibia > Anura > Dendrobatidae > Ranitomeya > Ranitomeya variabilis. The sequence goes on along the minus strand of NC_135237.1, from coordinate 447,441,189 downwards.
TATGGTAATTAACTAACCACACCTGACAACCCCTAACCACTCCTTTCTATGTGAAAATATAAAACTATGTATGTACAATAAAGATTCAGTATTGATGGAATGTTGTTCTGTCACAGTTGTGTACAGTCCATTCTTGATGAGCGCTCAAAATACTCAGTCTAATTGGGAGCGGCCGCAGCACACACAGGGATATATTTATCCAACCCTAATATTTCCATAACTAAATGGCCCCCAACAGCGAGGCACGGATGAAACGCACTGGATCCTTCTAACCGGAGATACGGAAGTTGTAGCCGTGGCCTTGGCACAGGGGCAGGAGACTGCGCAGCTCCATAAGTAAGGTAAGAAAATGTTATCATCTTACCTGAAAGTCCCCTGTGCCCAGTCCTTGTCTATGCCTCTTGCCGGTCAGATGTGGTCATCAATTCCCAGGTAGTGTAAAAAATCCGTAGCCACGAATCCACCCTGGGAGGTGTCTGCTGTGTACCGTGTATATGTTTTGTGTAAAATCCGAGAGAAGAAGGAAAAAGTGACTTTTGTTTGTGGTTGCTGGGAAACAGACCGCAGGAGGTCAAATCGCTCGATAAGTTATTGCAGGATTCCCATGCATAGGAGAGATAGGAGGTCTCGGGACAGGCAGTCCCATGTTCCAGGCACGGGTAGTGATAACTTAGAGGGCTACTGCAGATTCCCGTAGTGCCGGCGATCCAGTCAGGACGTCCGGACCGGGGTGGTAGATTTCCCGCTTGTTGTGCTACTCAGGCAGCCCGGGCGCAGGTGCGTCCAGTGCGATTGGCAGTAGTCTGTTCCCAGCGCAACCTGCATGTGTCACAGAATTTAAAAGGGCATCTCTCGGATTGTCTATCTGTTTCTGTTTGTGTCATGTACTATTGCCGCTTTAAGAAGCAGAAATAGTTCTCTTAAACTTCCTCTTTTTTCAGCTGAAGCGGAGATATGCATTGTAAATCAAACTGTCACATCTGTTTTTTTCTGACTGTTTTCAGCTGCAATGCTGGCTATGTGTAGTTTTTTTTGTGTGAAGAAGTGAAATTTAAATTGTATCTATCATTTTTGATGTGACATAAGTGTTTTCAGAAACGTGATTTTAGTGACATTTGATATTATTGCAATGGCATACGGAATAAAAGAGGAAGTGTGTCTCTGACTGCATTTGAGCGCAGAGATTCTAAAAAAAAAAGAGAAGAGAAAAGCCGTTTTAATTTTTAATTTTTTTTACTCTCTTAAAGGGTCTTTTTCTTTTTGCGGCATTTTAAAGTTTTTAATTAAGTTTTCCTCAATCTTCAATCTCTTTACCTTTTTGTTTTTTATTTATTTTATTTTTGAAAAAAGTTTTTTCCTCTTGTATCAAAGTTTTGAGGTTTTGGTTGTGAACTAAGTTTTTGACGGTTTTTCTTATCGTTTTGGGTTTTTCTTAGAGTTTTATATACTCATTTTTAGAAGTTTTTTTAGTACTGTTTTCTTTTTTTCATTTTTGTGTGTTTTTCATTTTCATTTTTTTGCTTTTGCCATGGGGAATAAAGTGGCCGAGCAACAGGAAAGTCTTTTTACTTCCTGATGAGAAAACAGCCCCTAGATAGTGGCAGAATACGAAGGTGTTAAGTATGTGAAGATTTTGGAAGGTATAAAGTACGTGAAATTCATTAGAATGGCAGACTTCAACCTGCGGAGTGGCATGACGTAGAAAGTAAAATAAAGGAAGTTAGCTGATGTTAGATTGCTGAATACTAATACATGGTATGAAGTGGCAGCAGAGCTTACATCGTTTAGGTGGTACAGAAAGTTATGTGAGCAAACCAGGAAGTGATTTTTGTGGGTATAAGACAGGAGAATCTGCGCAGTCTGCTTTTAGCAGAATCCATGGTATAGGTATTTATTTTTGCACAGTATGTGGCGCGCCCCGTCTCTCCCTACAGGGAGAAGGCATAATTGCTCCTCTCTATTATTCTTGTTGTTCTCATCTATCCTCTTTTTTCTCTGTCAGTCTTTTCTCTCCACATTCTCTCTCCTTTCCTCTCCTCTTCCTCCACATTTTTTTCTCTTCTCTCTCTTCCCCTCCTTCTCCACTCTCTCTCCACATTCTCTCTCTCTCTCTCTTCCCCTCTCTATCTCTCTCCTCCATACCCTCCATCTTCTCCTCCCTCCTTCTCCACTCCCCCACACCTTTCTCCTCCTTCTTTTCCTTCTCCACACCCATCTCTCCTCCCTCTTCTCCTCACCCTCTTTCTCCCCTCCGTCTCTCTCCCCTCTTCTCCTCCCTCTCTCTCCACATTCTCTCTCCCCTCCTACTATTCCTTTGTCTCACTCATCAACCCCTCCTCCTTCTTCTTCTTCCTCTTTTTCCCTCCTTGTTGCCGGCTGGGCCAACGCCCAATTCAAACAATATGGTGCTTACAGCACAAGGTTCCCTTTCCATGTCCCTGGCACAGTCTAGCCATTGCCATTTGTGATATCAGGGAAAGAAGGTGAAAGCCCCCCCTACAGTGGGCAGCCCTAGACATATCAGGCAGCAGACAGCTCAGCCCTGGGTGCAGAGGGGGGAGGAATGATATCAGAACGAGCTCACTGACAGATCCTCCGTTACCTCATTTCACAGTCAACAATATTGTAACCCTTAAGGTTTTACATGAACTCTGATATCACCATGTATTGATAATGTACAGCTTCAGCACCGGTCAGAGCTGCCTACATCCACATTCACACCAACATGAAACTATAAGCCTAATCCATCATAGCTTCAGCAAGGGGGGAGACATCCTCACACAAAAAAGCAACTTCTAAGTCCAAAATCAGTCAGTGTACGACCCCAGTACAAGCTATCACAACTATTCCTCTGATGAAGATGAAGAGGGAACATCATACATGCTGTCTAGTACTAGAAAAGAAACTCACAGGCACCAAGAATGCAGGGGCAGATAGAGGCACCACCATTACACTATGTGCACTGCACTTCAAGTCAGGTGACAATCTTCCAGACCCAGGGATGCATCCCATGCCATTTTACTGAAGAATGTAGCAGAAGCAGCAAACATATGCAGCCACCTGGAATGATCTCTGGGCCATGAATGAAAATAGAAGCAGGTGATGCACTCTGGCCAATCATGAAGGAACAATTCAAACTTCCAGCAGAATCAGACGTACACGCTTGGGAGTCAGGGCCACAGCTAATTGAACAGCTCAGAGAGTGGGCCAAAGGCAGATTGGCAGGACAAGCCATGACATGAGCTAAGATAAGACAGAGTCTGTAAAGAAGTTTCATGGCAGAGTAATACAAGTATCCCAAGACTTGGGCTTTACCATTCATGACCAGATACACAGGCAAATGTTGGCACAGGACATTGGGCATGGACTGAGACAGCCAATCAGGAAACCACTGATAGTGGCTAGGCCTAGGAACAGGTCAATAGCAGTGGACTGACCCAGAAAAAATGTTTTATGTGCACCTAGGAGACAGTTTATTGCCAATTGTCACCAAAACTGCCGCCATTATAGCACCACAAAGAGCGCAAAGAAGGAAAAGGGTGCCGTGCTGCTGAGAACGCCAGAAGGGGAGCCAGAGGTGAAGACGCTGCAAAGTGCCGACCAACACACCAGAAGAACCGCTGCAGACTCCAGAGAGGAGACACCGACCTCAATAAGGTTAGCAAAGGGGAGAAGCTATGTCGGAGCAGGAGGAAGAAGTGATGGCAGATGCAGCCACAGCCCCTGTAATGCCCCAAGACCTTGGGTTGGATGCAGCCGCCGGTCTCATGGCACCCCCGGGCCTCGCCACGAATGCACCTGCAGGCCCCGTCTTACCACCGCAGCTTCAATCAGCAGGCCGGACCCCGCTGCTGCTACAGTACCCATCATGCCGTTGTCCACAGTAGCCAAAAGGATTGAGTCTCAACCAGGGGTGCAGAAGACAGCCCCTCTCATGGTGACCACTGACCTGGAAGAGTAACCACCCTACAAAGACAGAAGAAGTGTCAAGGGTTACATCTGTGGCAAGTTTGGCCATTACCAGAACCAGTGCAAAAGCACCCACGCCCCCGAAGAGACTGGACCCATGCAACCCAAGAGTTGGTCCAGAGAAACAGGTCAAGGGAGAAGTGCAGAAAGCAGTGAAGTACCCCATCCAAAGGACAGGGGCAAGCAAGCCAGGTTCGCAAGACACTACGCTCCTGACATGTAAAACTTCATCTGCAGGACCAATACCTCAAATTACCTTTAAAGTGGATGGCGTTGTCAGATCCAAAGTGGTGCAGCCAGAAGTGTGATGACACCTGTGGAACTCGCTGATCCCACCTGCCTATCAGAATCCTCTGTGTCTCGCATGGGCATTGATGGTCAAGTCAGACATTCTCAGCTTACAAAGCCACTGAGCGTGTGCACTCAGCCAGGACACTCTATCCTGTCCCAGTTTGTGGTGTAAAGGACCTGCCACTCAACCTGCTGGGAGCGAACCTACTGCAGAAGCTGAAGGCAACCACAGTGTTCCACGAAGATGGGATAGTGACACTTTCTTCATCCCTGACCCAAGAAGAGTCATGCTGGCGGCCCTACAAGAACATTAAGCAACCGATGAGGCCTACTCAAGGAGGTACTGGACGTAGTACCAGAAAGTCTATGGTCTAAGGGACCCCAGCACGTGAGAAAACCTCAAGTTGCCCCAGTACGATTGTCACTCAAGCCATGTACCCCATACCCTCGTAAGGCCCAGGCCAGGCCTAGAGTCAAGCTGCCTCTGACTAACTGAAGGTCTACCTGCAAATAGGAATCATTGTTCCTCGCACATCGCTTTGCAATACCCCGCTTTTCCCCGTCAAGAAAAAGACTGTAAAAGGAGAGCAAGCCAAGTCAGAATGGTACATGACCTGAGAGCTGTGAATGACGCCACGATGTTTGAAACTGCAATTTGTGCCGAATCCGCACACTCTGCTCTCAAATGTGCCTGCCACAGCAAAAGTGTTCACAGTGAACAACCTGGCTAATGTTTTCTTCAGTGTTCCCCTTCATCCGGAAGACCAGTTCCTGTTTGCCTTAATGCACCAGGGGGGACACCACACATGGACAGTGATGCCACAGTGGGCCCAGAACAGCCCTTCACAGTTCACCAAAGCAATGTCGACAGTTCTCACCAACTGAGTCACAGAACAAGCAGAAGTAACCCTGCTACAATACATGGACAATTTACTCCTTTGTGCAGTTGACTTTGACACGTGTAAAGCCCTTTCCTTGTATCTCCTACTCTACCTGGAGCAGCACTGCAAGATCTCAAAGAACAAAGTCCAGTGGTGTCTGAAGCAAGTTACGTTCCAGAGACACTGTATTGCTCACCAGGCGAAACACCTGACAGATGACCGGAGGACCACAGTGGAGAAGATGGTTCCTCCAACAACTCCAAAGGTGCTACAGGCCTTCTTTGGTCTAGTTTCGTATTGCAGAGCCTGGATCCCTGATGCTTCCGTCCTAATGCAGCCTCTGTGTGAATACGTCAGCGTGACCCCGTTCCTCCTGACAGATGCAGCCTTCAGTTCATTCAGGAAGTTAAAAGGCTCTGTAGTCTCTGCCAGCACTAGGCCTATCCGACTACGAGAAGCCATTCCATCTCTACTTGATGAGAAAAGAAGGCCTTGCTACTGGAGTCCTGACACAGCTTCAGGGGGGAGAGCAGAGACTTTCGGACTACTTTTCAGCTTGCCTGGATCCAGTTGCAAGGGAAGCCTCTTCCTCCCGCATGAGAGCAGCAGTTGCAGCACACGCCCTCCTGGACAGGACTACTGACATCAGTGGAAAAACCATGGGAAATCCTGGCTCTGCATGACATCTCAGCAATCCTCAACCAAACCCAGCTAAAACATCTCTCCACCGCCAGGCATCTTCGCCTCCAGTGCTCTCTACTCCTGCCCAACAATGTCACCATCTCCAGATGCACAGTCCTCAATCCGCCCACTCTACTCCCACTCCCAAGGGGGGATACAGATACGGATCCTCAGATAAAAAGTCTGATCAAAATCTGCATGATACCTTCTGCAGGGATCTGAATTTGCTCCGGACGGATGACCATGATTGCTTCAGCATCATGCAACAGGAAACAGCAGGACTACCCAAGGTGGCAGAAGAGTCACTGACCAACCCAGAGTTGATCCTCTATGTGGATGGCTCCAGATTTGCAGATGATGAAGGAAGATCATATGAAATTTTGTTTGTGTCCAGTCCCAGGTTAGGGGTATCCTTTCCCTCAGTAGCTGACTATGTATTATGATACTTTGTCTGCTTATGTAATTGAAATCACCAAGAAACTTGCTAACATCCATTCTCCAGTTTTTTCTTCATTGCCAGATCCAGATTCAGTGTCCGGTATGCACTCCTAGAAGCCAGGAGACTGGGTGTTGGTGAAAAAGTTTGTAAGGAGAACACCACTCGATCCCAGATTTGATGGTCCTGCTCAAGTGCTGCTGATGACACCAAACTCTGTGAAACTGGAGGGAAGACTCGCTTGGATCCACTCATCGCATGGCAAGAAAGCTCCCCTACCAGAAGATGACACCCAAGCCAGAATGATGTTGCGGCCTGAACGAAAAGATGACCTACCTGATAAAGACTACACATCGCTCACTACACATGCTATTGACTAAGAGACTGATTGCAACGAACCCCCGTTAGGGACAGATCTCCTGACCGCCCATTTGCGAAAAGTCTGTATGGAGTGGGGCACAGGCGTTAGGCTTGTGTCAGTTCGCCGACAGCACAAAAGAGTTGCAGCGCTTTGGGACAGGAGGCTAGGATTAGGGCAAGTGATATCTAAGGGGGGCTTGTGATAGAAATATATATATCATGTAGATCTCACTTGCATGTATACTCCTCTATAATCAAATATATACTTATATGCTCACATCTAATATATACATTATAGTAAATGGTTTAAAATGTCTGACACGAACTAATATAACCCAGACAGATCATATGGGGTTTTCCATCCCTAAAAGCAGAACAGAGTCAGATGTTTGGTGACTGCTGATCAGGTGTCTCCACTTTGTCCTAGACACAGAACTCAAGTTTGGTTGCTTAATCAGCAGTCATATGAGCATTAATCACAATATTCCATATATGTTTAGATAACCAATGACAGAGGAGCTAGACAATATGGTAATTAACTAACCACCCCTGACAACCCCTAACCACTCCTTTCTATGTGAAAATATAAAACTATGTATGTACAATAAAGATTCAGTATTGATGGAATGTTGTTCTGTCACAGTTGTGTACAGTCCATTCTTGATGAGCGCTCAAAATACTCAGTCTAATTGGGAGCGGCCGCAGCACACACAGGGATATATTTATCCAACCCTAATATTTCCATAACAATAGTCTGGGAGTCCGTCATGTGTTTTTTATTTATAACTCTATGCAGGCTTTCATATGTCTTGCACTGAGGAAAGGCTCCCATTGGGCCACTCTGCCATAAAGGCCCGACTGGTGGAGGGCTGCAGTGATAGTTGACTTTGTGGAACTTTCTCCCATTTCCCTACTGCATCTCTGGAGCTCAACCACAGTGATCTTGGGGTTCTTCTTTACCTCTCTCACCAAGGCTCTTCTCCCATGATTGCTCAGTTTGGCTGGATGGCCAGGTCTAGGAAGACTTCTGGTGGTCCCAAACGTCTTCCATTTAAGGATTATGGAGGCCATTGTGCTCATAAGAACCTTGAGTACTGCAGAAATTCTGTTGTAACCTTGGCCAGATCTGTGCCTTGCCACAATTCTGTCTCTGAGCTCCGTGGCCAGTTCCTTTGACCTCAGGATTCTCATTTGGTCTGCCATGAACTGTGATCTGTGTGGTCTTATATAGACAGATGTGTGCCTTTCCAAATCAAGTACTATTCCTTTAATGAAACACAGCTGGACTCCAATGAAGAAGTAGAACCATCTCAAGGAGGATCACAAGGAAATGGACAGCATGTGGCTTAAATATGAGTGGCTGAGCAAAGGGTCAGGTGCCAGGAAAGGTCAGAGAGGCCCGGTGCCTGCGCACTGCAGTACTTTGCTCTGCCCTCAACATGTCAGACAAAGTACGCCTGCGCCGGAGCCGCTGTGTGAAGACAAGAAGAGGAAGTCATCCTATGAAGATAGGAGGCCCCAGACCGCAACGCCCATCGGACTGGACCGCCCCCCCAGGTGAGTATAATATAACCTCTTTTTCTCATCTTTCAGGATACATCGCGGGCTTATCTACAGCATTACAGAATGCTGTAGATAAGCCCCTGATGCTGGTGGGCTTAGCTTATCTTCGATTTTGGGGGTGACAGGTTCCCTTTAAAGATTTTTCTGTATTTTCATGACTATGAAAATTGTAAATTCACACTGAAGGGATCAAAACTATGAATTAACACATGTGGAATTATATACTTAACAAAAAAGTGTGAAATAACTGAAAATATGTCTTATATTCTAGGTTCTTCCATTTCAATATAATCACTTGCACAATGCTCCATGGGATGTTTAAAGTTTTGGAAATCATTTTGAATGCAAATCCGGCTTTAAGCTTCTCCACAACAGTATCACGGACCTGCCTGTTGTGTTCCTTGGCCTTCATGATGCTCTCTGTGCTTCAAACAGAACCCTGAGACTACCACAGAGCAGATGCATTTATACAAAGACTTGATTACACACAGGTGGATTATATTTATCATCATTAGGCATTTAGGACAACATTGGATCATTCAGAGATCCACAATGAACTTCTGGAGTGAGTTTGCTGCACTGAAAGTAAAGGGGCCTAATAATATTGCACGCCCCACTTTTCAGTTTTTGAATTTCCACAAAAATTTAAAATAACCAATAAATTTCATTCAACTTCACAACTGTGTTCCACTTGTTGTTGATTCTTCACCAAAAATTTACATTTGGTATCTTTATGTTTGAAGCATGATATGTGGGAAAAGGTTGAAAAGTTCCAGGGGTCCGGATACTTTCGCAAGGCACTGTATATAATATATGAGATTCACTTTTTGTATTGAAGAACTGAAATAAATTAACTTTTTGATGATATTCTAATTTTGTGAGAAGCATATATATATATATATATATATATATATATATATATATATATATATATATATATATATATATATATATATATATATATATATATACACACTCACCGGCCACTTTATTAGGTACACCATGCTAGTAACGGGTTGGACCCCCTTTTGCCTTCAGAACTGCCTCAATTCTTCGTGGCATAGATTCAACAAGGTGCTGGAAGCATTCCTCAGAGATTTTGGTCCATATTGACATGATGGCATCACACAGTTGCCGCAGATTTGTCGGCTGCACATCCCAAAGATGCTCCATACAAGGCAGGATGGATCCATGCTTTCATGTTGTTTACGCCAAATTCTGACCCAACCATCCGAATGTCGCAGCAGAAATCGAGACTCATCAGACCAAGCAACGTTTTTCCAATCTTCTACTGTCCAATTTCGATGAGCTTGTACAAATTGTAGCCTCAGTTTCCTGTTCTTAGCTGAAAGGAGTGGTACCCGGTGTGGTCTTCTGCTGCTGTAGCCCATCTGCCTCAAAGTTCGACGCACTGTGCGTTCAGAGATGCTCTTAGGCCTACCTTGGTTGTAACGGGTGGCGATTTGAGTCACTGTTGCCTTTCTATCAGCTCGAACCAGTCTGCCCATTCTCCTCTGACCTCTGGCATCAACAAGGCATTTCCGCCCACAGAACTGCCGCTCACTGGATTTTTTTTCTTTTTCGGACCATTCTCTGTAAACCCTAGAGATGGTTGTGCGTGAAAATCCCAGTAGATCAGCAGTTTCTGAAATACTCAGACCAGCCCTTCTGGCACCAACAACCATGCCACGTTCAAAGGCACTCAAATCACCTTTCTTCCCCATACTGATGCTCGGTTTGAACTGCAGGAGATTGTCTTGACCATGTCTACATGCCTAAATGCACTGAGTTGCCGCCATGTGATTGGCTGATTAGAAATTAAGTGTTAACAAGAAGTTGGACAGGTGTACCTAATAAAGTGGCCAGTGAGTGTATATATATATATATACTGTATCTATATGTATATATTTATTTTCAATTCACAGTTACTCCTCCAGACTACGACAATCAAACAATATATATACCATACATTATTTGTATGGAATATCTTAACAGAGGAAAAAATAAAAGAAAAAACCTCCCCTTTACCTTCCTTCCACTTCATGGTGGTGGAGGATGTAAAGTTTGATAAGTATGTTTTTATTACACACCCGATGAAGGCTGTAAGCAGCCAAAATGGACTGTGTAAACTAGTGTTTTAATAATCTTATTTTTAAATAAATGGTCATTGAAGCAATCCATAAGGTCCTGTCCTTGATTCAATTGTGGCAACAGAAGACAGCACTGATCCTGGTCTTCATTTTTGATACATACCGCACATATATATGTCTATGTTAGCACCTCATCTTAGGGTGATATCATCTTACGGTGATATCAAAGCATCAAGGAAGTTCAAATTTATGCCTGATCCTTAGTTATTTTGGCATCTAATATAAGAAGCAATTTCAGACACTTTCCTAAATATTTTATCCACTGGTCTTGCTAAAATTGATGGGCTTGTTCAACTTTTTTGACACATTTGTGTGCACTTTAAGTATTTGTTACACCAAATCATTTCAATCCTGTTTACCCTATAGATCCAAAAAGCTGAGTCTATATACCGTATTTTTCAGATTATAAGATGCTCCGGACCATAAGATGCAACCCAAATTTTCAGAAGAAAAATAGGGAAAAAACTTAATGTGTCAAATGAGGGTCCATCTTACAGTCCGAATTATTCAGCTTCACTGGGGGTAGGGTGTGGAGCAGGGTCTTAGGAGGTGGTCTGGCTTAACCCAGGCTGGTGCAGCAGGCTCGGTGGTGCGTGGGCTCCGCCATTTTGTGAAAGCCCCCACACATCCATCCCATGCTGATGTGCGGCAGCTTGGCAGATGATCGGTGGTGCGGGGGCTCCGCCGGCTTTTGTGGAAATCCTGGAGCCCCTGCACATCAATCCCGGGCTGGTGCGCGGTTCTTTTGTGCATGCGCCGCCCCGGCGGTCATTTTCATGAAGATCAACTCATCATTACAGCAATGGAATTGTAGGGGCTCCGGCCTTTCACAAAAAGCCGGTGGAGCCCCCACATCACCGATCATCTGCAAAAGTACCGGCACCAGCCCAGGATGGATGTGCAGGGGCTCCTGGATTTCCACAAATTCTGGCGGAGCCCCCTCACCACTGATCATCTGCAAAAGTACCACGCGCCAGCCCGGGATGAATGTTCGGGGGCTCCGGGATGTGTCTCCTGGCAAGTACATCCCGAACATAAGACGCATCCCCATTTTCCCAAAAAAAAAATTTTGGGGAAAAAAGTGCGTCTTATGGTCCGACAAATACGGTAGCTGAATTTATGGGAGAAATATAATGTGAACATAGCAATAGCCTATATATATACGATATATAGATTTTTGCAGCTATTTTATTCTTACATATGAAAAAGTAAAACAGATCTCTGTGTGATCCTATATGTGTACAAACACTGAATATATGTAATTTAACTAGTTCATGAATGTGCTCATTTGCTCACTTCCTGATGTACATTTTTATTTTTTTTTCTACTACATGCACTTTTAATGGCTCTCAAAAAAAATTTTTGTTCTGATATTCAAACACATTTTGCCCTTTTTTCATGACAAATAGGGTCTAATTTTTATGTAATTTTTATATTCCTCTTTTTATATAATGGAAAATGTAAAGAAAAATAGGAAATTCATGTTTAATTTTCATTTATTTATTTTTTTTCATTACCACAAATGACATCTAAAAATATTTTAAATTGTGTTCCCCTTTCTATAGAAATATATTTTATATATAATACATAGTTCTTTTCATTGGTGGTAGGAATAGGTACAGTGATTCAGACTGACATTTTGATTTTTAGTTTAGTTTTATTTATTTTTTTCTATTTAACTTTTACTGTTTTTATTTATTTATTTCTCCCCTTTATTTTACATACTGTGCCTATTATAAGCTCTGAAAAGACCTTTGGGGACATTTTAACGTATTAGTAAAAAATGTTATGGCTGATTTCCCCTGTAACTAGGCCTGGTATATTAGTACCAGTCAAAGAGAAATTTCAACTTCCTATCTGTATAGGCGAAATTATTGGGTCTGCTAAGACCCAGCAGCTCCTTCTCCATATTTCATACCAATAGTAAAGTGTTTACTGGATCCAGAGGAGGAAGTGCAGTCAATGCTACTGTTTCCTACTCTATATATACAAATGCTGGTTCAGTGCTGTGTGTACAGATATCCAGAAGGTAAAAATAGCAATAAATCATGATTACCTTTTCTTAGAGAAATCTGACTGTATCTGACAACCATTTTCCCACCCACACAGTTGTGTGATCTTCTACAAGATGCTTACACTAATTTGACATGTTAGACTGCCAATGTAAAGTAATGTGCGGCCTGCCCACTTTGTGGGCAGTAAAGATGTAAATTTCATCACTGGCATACATAATATATTTAAAATTAGTGTACTTGGCACACAAATTAGCCAATTTGTTTGTGCACACTATACAAGACAAAGTGACCATATTTTTTATGGGACATTAACCCTTTCTATCAGACATAATTTCCCTCTGCAAAAACTCTACAGTCTAAAGACTTTTTGCCTAGGAGTGTTATATTTGATTGAAAAGGTTAGGCTCCCATAAAAAAAATATGGTCACTTTGTTGTGGCTGGTGGGCATACACAAATTGGCTAATTTGTATGCTAGGTACTTTAGCTTATAAGTAAATTTTATAAGGCAGTAATGCAGCTTAAATTTGATATATTCAATGTTTTTACAAATATTGGCTCTCAAAGTGTGCTGTTGCACTTTTTGGTATGTACTGAACCTAATCCCACTTGCTTCATTGTTTTAGGAAGTGCTGATCAGTTTTTTGTTTCTTCATTTTATTTTTGCAGTGCAGCAAAAATTCTGAAAGCAATAATGTAATAGTTTTGATAAAAAATTGTCCATCTACCTATACAATTGCTTTGAGTGTACAAATGCAGAAATATTTTTTTCTACAGTAACAGACTACAAACAAACCCTAATTGTGATACTAAATTCATACTCTCTTTTAACATCGTTTATCAAAAATATGATAAATGTATATTTAGTATTAGAATTATATCTAAAAACATTGTTACATTTTTTTTAAGTAAATTCACATATTTGTTAAGTGTTGTTATAACACAAACACCAGCCACACACTTTACTATAACACAGAAATCTTTATTCTGAAAAAAAAATCTGAAACATATTGGGAAATTCGATATGCACATATGTTTCTTGAGGGAGAAAAACAAGGCATAATAGAATGGATCTGTCTTAAAAAGCAGGGATGAAACAATGAAAAAAACATTGGCCGTGCCCAGAAGACCTATATAGGCCCTGTCCTTAAGAGGTTAAAGAAAACAATGTAGATTGGAAAATTAACTTATGTAATACAAATATAGTTTCAAAAACTGTAAAATTTCACTGACTGCCACAGACTGTCCTTTATGTAGTACTTTTTTCCATGCCCTCAGTTCCATGTCATCTTTTCTACACCTATAGATCTTTCCTATACCTCACACAGCATTGGCTTGTTTTCACACCACTTTGGCTTGTTTTCTGAACTACAATCGATAACGTTTCCTACTTATTCTCCTTCTCCCTTTTCTATTTCTTCAAGCTGCAAAGGTCAGCAGGAGGTGAATTGAAAAGAAGGATTGATTTGTGGCTTAGGCAGTTGGAATTCAGCCGATCAATTAGAGAGCATGGAGGTTAAAGCTCTCCACCTTGAGTCTGACACAATTCACTAACTGCACAGGTGAGAGTTAGTAAGGATGACAAGATTAATCTTTAGGTCCCACTGACCAAGAAAGCAGAAGCAAGAGGACACCAATGATACACTAGGATAATGCACTTGGGAACTGTTTTATTAAATCTGTATCAATACAGGAAAAATACTTTTAAATATAGTATAAAACATACAAATTAAGGAACAAGTGTGCAATAATGTTTAAAATGTGTAGTCTAATTTTGCACCATTTATTTTTTTAGTTTACTTTTGAATCAAAAATTTAGTTCAAAATTTTGGTGCATTTTTTTTGCCACACAGTGTCAACACGTTAGGCCATACACCTTTCCCATCAAACCACTCACTTTTTCAGAATGTGTTCCAAAATGGTGTGACCAATGTTAAAAAGTGTCTAAAGCTCATAATAAATATGGAGCAAGTCATGGATGACAGTTATTTGGCTCATATCATAGTAGAATTCTGGTGCATTTAGTTTAAACAAATATGCACCAAGGAGTTGGATCATACATGAGTTGTGCATAGTTACCCATGAAATAATGATGTTAATAACCCTTTTCTGCCATCTAGCATACTATCCCAGCCATGTACCCTGGACCGGTCTGGCCATGGACGGGATACTAAGTCATCGGCGATCGGCCGCTCACACAGGTGCTGTGCGGCTGATCAAGGCCGGTTGTCAGCTGATTCTCACAGCTGACACCCGACACTAAGTTCCAGGAGTGGTCACAGACCACTCCTGGCACTTTAACCTCTGGAACACTGTGAACAAACAAGATCGCAGTGTTCCGATGCCGGCAAAGGCATGGAGAAGCATCGCGCAGGGAGGGGGCGTGCTTCCCTCAGAACAACGTGATGTGATCGCATTGTCCTGAGGTTCTCCTTTCAGACTCCCAGCTCCAAGATGGCTGCGGGGTCCTTCTGGGTCCTGCAGGGAGGTGGCTTCTCAGTGCTTGCTGATAGCATGCAACGGCAAGCCTCCATCACTACCTGTCAGATTGCTGATTTGATACAGTGCAGTACAAAGTGTCAGATCAGCGATATTTATATTTATAAAGTTTTAAAAATTCCTAAATGAAGAAAATAATTTTTTTACAATAAATACTGTATATACTCGAGTATAAGCTGAGAATTTCAGCCCACTTTTTTAGGCTGAAATTGCCCCTCTCGGCTTATACTTGAGTTATTCCCAGGGGTCAGCAGGGGAGGGGGAGTGGCAGCTGTCTAATAATACTCACCTGCTCCTGACGCGGTCCCTGCAGGTCCCTGGTTCTCCGGGCGCTGACAGCTTCTTCCTGTATTGAGCGGTCACATGGTACATGGTACCACTCATTACAGTAATGAATATGGACCCGACTCCACTCCCATAAGGGTTGGAGCCACATATTCATTACAGGAATGAGCGGTATCATGTGATCGCTCAATAGAGGAAGAAGCTACCATGCTCAGAGAACCAGGGACCTGCAGGGACCGTGCCAGGAGCAGGCGAGTGTAATGGGGGCATATTCACATGTCCCATTTTCCACCATCAGCGCCGCTCCATCTTCCGCGTCCTCTGCATGACGCTCAGGTCAGAGGGCGCGATGATGCGATTAGTGTGTGCACCGCCTCTGCTTGAACAGTCAGTGCAGAGGACGCGGAAGACACAGCGGCGCTCAGCGGTGGAACAGGAAAGGTGAGTACAGCAAGTGCCGGGGCCTGAGCGACGAGAGGTGAGCATGTGATTTTTCGCAGCAACAGCATAAGGCTCAAATATCTCTATGGAGCATCTTATGGGGCAATGTGCACATTATATGGGGGCAAATATCTCTATGGAGCATCTTATGGGGCCATGTGTAGTGTTATATGGGGCAAATATTTCTATGGAGCATCTTATGGGGCCATGTGTAGCGTTATATGGGGCAAATATTTCTATGGAGCATCTTATAGGGCCACAATCAGCATTTGTGCAGCATTATATGGGGTAAATATCTCTATGGAGCATCTTATGGGGCCATTATCAGCATTTGTGCAGCATTATATGGGGGCAAATATCTCTATGGAGCATCTTATGGGGCCATGTGCAGCGTTATATGGGGCAAATATCTCTATAGAGCATCTTATGGGGCCACAATCAGCATTTGTGCAGCATTATATGGGGTAAATATCTCTATGGAGCATCTTATGGGGCCATTATCAGCATTTGTGCAGCATTATATGGGGCAAATGTGTCTATGGAGCATCTTATGGGGCCATAATCAGCATTTGTGCAGCACTATATGGGGCATATTTTAATATAGAGCATCTTATGGGGCCCATCATAAACTATATGGAGCATTATATGGGGCGTATTTTGCATGGAGCATTATATGGGGCCCATCATGAACTGTATGGAGCATTATATGGGGCTCCTGTTTCAATATGGATATTCAAAAACACTTAACCTACTGATTAGTGTTGAGCATTCCGATACCGCAAGTATCGGGTATCGGCCAATACTTGCGGGTATCGGAATTCCGATACCGAGATCCGATACTTTTGTGGTATCGGGTATCGGTATCGAAACAACATTAATGTGCAAAATAAAGAATTAAAATAAAAAATATTGCTATACTCACCTCTCTGACGCAGCCTGGACCTCACCGAGGGAACCGGCAGCGTTCTTTGCTTAAAATGCGCGCGTTTACTTCCTTCCGTGACGTCACGGCTTGTGATTGGTCGCGTGCCGCCCATGTGGCCGCGACGCAACCAATCACAGCAAGCCGTGACGTAATTTTCAGGTCCTCAATGCCTAATTCTAGGCATTCAGGATTTTAAAATTACGTTCCGGCTTGTGATTGGTCGCGTCGCGGTCACATGGGCGACGGGACCAATCACAAGCCGTGATGTCACGGGAGGCAGGAAACGCGCGCATTTTAAAATTACATCACGGCTTGTGATTGGTTGCGAGCCGCCCATGTGACCGCGACGCGACCAATCACAGCAAGCCGTGACGTAATTTCAGGTCCTGAATGCCTAATTCTGCATTCAGGACCTGAATATTACGTCACGGCTTGCTGTGATTGGTCGCGTCGTGGTCACATGGGCGGCACGCAACCAATCACAAGCCGTGACGTAATTTTAAAATGCGCGCGTTTCCTGCCTTCCGTGACGTCACAGCTTGTGATTGGTCGCGTCGCCCATGTGACCGCGACGCGACCAATCACAAGCCGGAACGTAATTTTAAAATCCTGAATGCCTAGAATTAGGCATTGAGGACCTGAAAATTACGTCACGGCTTGCTGTGATTGGTCGCGTCGCGGCCACATGGGCGGCACGCGACCAATCACAAGCCGTGACGTCACGGAAGGAAGTAAATGCGCGCATTTTAAGCAAAGAACGCTGCCGGTTCCCTCGGTGAGGTCCAGGCTGCGTCGGAGAGGTGAGTATAGCAATATTTTTTATTTTAATTCTTTATTTTACACATTAATATGGATCCCAGGGCCTGAAGGAGAGTTTCCTCTCCTTCAGACCCTGGGAACCATCAGGGATACCGTCCGATACTTGAGTCCCATTGACTTGTATTGGTATCGGGTATCGGTATCGGATTAGATCCGATACTTTGCCGGTATCGGCCGATACTTTCCGATACCGATACTTTCAAGTATCGGACGGTATCGCTCAACACTACTACTGATGTCTCAATTATTTTTACTTTTATTGGTACCAATTTTTATTTTTCACATTTACCGGTAGCTGCTGCATTTTCCACCCTAGGCTTATACTCGAGTCATTAAGTTCCCAGTTTTTTGTGGCAAAATTAGGGGTCTCGGCTTATACTCGGGTCAGCTTATACTCGAGTATATAGGGTACATTTCTTTATGTAAATAAAAAAAAAACATAAAAGTACACATATTTAGTATCGTCGCGTCCATAATGACCTGACCTATAAAACTCCCACTAGTTAACCCCTTTAGTGAACCCCATTAAAAAAACAAGGCAAAAAACAATGCTTTATCACCATACTGCCGAACAAAAATTGGAAAAACATGTGATCAAAAATACGGATATAAATAAACATGGTAGCGCTGGAAATGTCATCTTATCCCACAGAAAACGAGCCATCATGCAGCGTCATCAGTGAAAAAAAAAAAGTTATAGCTCTCAGAATAAAGCGATGCAAAAATAATTATTTTTTATATAAAATAGTTTTCATTGTATAATAGTGCCAAAACTTTAAAAAAGACACACATGAGGTATCGCTATAATCGTACTAACCCGAAGAATAAAACTGCTCTATCAATTTTACCACACATGGAACGGTATAACCCCCCCAAAAGAAATTCATGAATTGCTGGATTTTGATCATTCTGCCTCACCAAAAAATCGTAATAAAAAGCGATCAAAAAATGCCATGTGCCCGAAAATGGTACCAATAAAAACATCAACTCGTCCCACAAAAAACAAGACCTCACCTCTGTGGGCCAAAATATGGACAAATTATAGCTCTCAAAATGTGGTGATGCAAAAACTATTTTTTGCAATAAAAAGCGTATTTCAACATGTGACAGCTGCCAAATGTAAAAACCCGCTATAAATAGTAAATCAAAGCCCCTCTTTGTCACCTTTTAGTTAGAGAAAAATAATAAAATAAAAAAAAGTATTTATTTCTATTTTCCCATTAGGGTTAGGGTTACGGTTAGGGATAAAGTTAGGTTTAGGGTTGGGGCTAAAGTAAGGGTTAGGGTTATGGTTAGGGCTTGGATTAGGGTTAGGGGTGTGTTGGGTTTAGGGTTGTAGTTAGAATTGGGGGTTCCACTGTTTAGGCACATCAGGGGCTCTCCAAAGGCGACATGGCGTCCGATCTCAATTCCAGCCAATTATGCATCGAAAAAGTCACACGGTGTTGCTTCCCTTCCGAGCTCTGCCATGCGCCCAAACAGTGGTTTACCTGCATATATGGGGTATCAGCGTACTCAGAACAAATTCTACAACAACTTTTGGCTTCCAATTTCTCCTGTTACCCTTGGTAAAATGAAAAAAAAAATGGATCTGAAGTATGTTTTTTGTGAAAAAATGTTCATTTTTTGAAACATTCCAAAAATTCTTGTGAAGCACCTGAAGGGTTCATAAACTTCTTGAATGTGGTTTTGAGCACCTTCAGGGGAGTAGTTTTTAAAATGGTGTCACTTTTGGTTATTTTCTATCATATAGACGCCTCAAAGGGACTTCAAATGAGATGTGGTCCCCCCCCCATAAAAAAAATGGTGTAAAAATGAGAAATCACTGCTTAATTTTAACCCTTGTAACTTCCTACCAAAAAAAAAAAATGGTTGCAAAATTGTGCTGATGTAAAGTAAACATATGGGAAGTGTTATTGTTTGTTATGTATTTTGTATGACATATCTCTGTGATTTAAGGCCAAGAAAATTCAAAGTTGGAAAATTGCGAAATTTTCTAAGTTTTCACCAAATTTCCATTTTTTTCACAAATAAATGCAAGTCATATCAAAGAAATGTTACCACTGTCATGAAGTACAATATGTCATGAGAAAACAATTTCAGAATTACCAGGATCCATGGAAGCGTTCCAGAGTTATTATAAAGTGACAGTGGTCAAAAGTAAAAATTGGTTCGGTCATTAACATGCAAACCACCCTCAGGAGTAAAAGGGTTAATAATAATATTTGTTTAGAGCTGATGTGTGAACATATTTTATAGGATTACCAAGCAATCAGAATAAAAAAACATGAATAGCAGTCATATAATGCCTATGTCCTGAAATAATGTTTCTAACAAACAACAACAGATGGAAAGAAATTTAGCATTTACTTTTGCATATCTGTGTGAATAAATAATTTTCATCTATACCTCGAGCAGTTTTATTATAAAAGTTCTAGGAATGATTTTAATGATTTCTAAACAATTGTCATGCTGCTGGATTCGAACGCTTGATTTTGTGTTTGGTGTCTATTTCCGCTGAGCCACAACAGATATACATTCTCTATCGGTTATTCTGTTCTGTTATCTTTGTTAATGTTGGTTTTGGGTAATAGGTGATTATTAGTGTTGAGCGATACCGTCCGATACTTGAAAGTATCGGTATCAGAAAGTATCGGCCGATACCGGCAAAGTATCGGATCTAATCCGATACCGATACCCGATACCAATACAAGTCAATGGGACACCAAGTATCGGACGGTATTCTGTATGGTTCCCAGGGTCTGAAGGAGAGGAAACTCTCCTTCAGGCCCTGGGATCCATATCAATGTGTAAAAGAAAGAATTAAAATAAAAAATAGGGATATACTCACCTCTCCGATGCAGCCTGGACTTTACCGCCGTAACCGGGAGCCGTTGTACCTAAGAATGCGCGCTTGAAGGGCCTTAGATGACGTCACGGCGCTCTGATTGGTCCGTAGCGGTTGTGTGACTGCTACGCGACCAATCACAAAGCCGTGACGTCACCTAAGGTCTTTCAAGCGCTTGAAATACCTTAGAAGACGTCCGCAGCTTCTGATTGGTCGCGTAGCAGTCGCGTGACCACTACGCGACCAATCACAAAGCAGTGACATCACCTAAGGTCTTTCAAGTGCTTGAAAGACCTTAGGTGACGTCACTGCTTTGTGATTGGTCACGTAGCGGTCACACGACCGCTACGGACCAGAGCGCCGTGACGTCATCTAAGGCCCTTCAAGCGCGCATTTTTAGGTACAACCGCTCCCGGTTACGGCGGTAAAGTCCAGGCTGCATCGGAGAGGTGAGTATATCCCTATTTTTTATTTTAATTCTTTCTTTTACACATTGATATTAGTCCCGATACCGATTCCCGATACCACAAAAGTATCGGATCTCGGTATCGGAATTCCGATACCGGCAAGTATCGGCCGATACCCGATACTTGCGGTATCGGAATGCTCAACACTAGTGATTATCATTTACTCTGTTTGTATGTTCTTTCAGGTGGAGATTTAAATACCTTCTACTACTGGTGTTTCCTGCTGGCACTAGACTTTGTTGTATTCATTCACTTTGCTGTATTTTGTGTTGGTTTCAGTTATTTTGTGTGTGTGATCCCTTTAAACATCAGCAAATTCTCCAGGTATTTAGCTTCTGTTATCCTTGCTCCAATCTCTTCAGGGTAATAGGTGTTTTTATTTATTCAGTCTGATTTGGATGTCCATAAGTGCAGAGTTTGCACCAGGTGTAAAGCCTCTTGTTAGGCACGGGAGAATTTCATTTCCATAATGAGGTTCCGTCCCAACCTTGGACTCATTTATCCATGGATTTTGGCACAGATTTGCCTAAATCTTGTGGCAATACTGTGGTATACATGGAGGTGGACCATTTCAGCAATGTGGTTTGCTTGGTTCCTCTGCCTTCAGCTAAAGGTACCTTCACACTAAGCGACTTTGCAGCGAGAACGACGACGATCCATGACGTTGCAGCGTCCTGGATAGCGATCTCGTTGTGTTTGACACGCAGCAGCGATCTGGATCCCGCTGTGATATCGTTGGTTGGAGCTAGAAGTCCAGAACTTTATTTCGTCGCTGATCACCCGCTGTCATCACTGGATCGGTGTGTGTGACACCGATCCAGCGATGTGTTCACTTGTAACCAGGGTAAATATCGGGTTACTAAGCTCAGGGCCGTGCTTAGTAACCTGATATTTACCCTGGTTACCATTGTAAAAGTAAAAAAAAAACACTACATACTCACCTTCTGATGTCTGTCACGTCCCCCGCCGGCGGCTAACCTGCACTGAATGTGTCAGCGCCGGCCGGCCGTAAAGCAGAGCACAGCGGGGGGCCGGCGGGGGATGTGACAGACATCCGAAGGTGAGTATGTACTGTTTTTTTTTTTACTTTTACAATGGTAACCAGGGTAAATATCGGGTTACTAAGCGCGGCCCTGCGCTTAGTAACCCGATGTTTACCCTGATTACCCGGGTGCTGCAGGGGGACTTCGGCATCGTTGAAGACAGTTTCAATGATGCCGAAGTCGTTCCCCTGATCGTTGGTCGCTGGAGAGAGCTGTCCGTGTGACAGCTCCCCAGCGACCACACAACGACTTACCAACGATCGCATCGCTGGTCGTGATCGTTGGTAAGTCGTTTAGTGTAACGGTACCTTAAGAGTTTAGCTACATTGTTTGTCTCTCGCATTGTTAAGGAAAGATATTTTTGACTAACATCTGGATTGAAGTTTAAAAAGGTCTTTTGACAACTTGCAATCAGACCAAGAGAATTGCAAAGCGCAAACTTAGAAGGGCCCTGTCTTTGAGGTGGGAGATTTTGTTTGACTATCCTAAAAAATCTTCATCTTACAGTTCCATGAAGAAAATGTTCTCCTATACTTATTGGTTTGTTTAAGGTAATTAAGATCATTAATCCTGTGACGGTCAAACTCCAACTCCCAGTTGCGTGGAGAATTAATAATGCCTTCCATTCATCTCTTCTTAAAATGTTTGAGGAGATGACGGGCCCTCAGGACATCCTTGAGGTTGACATGGAGAAGTACAAGGAATAGAAGAAGGAGGTAGAGCAAGTTTTGGGTTCCAGATGTCGACTGCAATATCTCATTAAATGGCAAGGTTTCAGTCTGGAGAATAATTCCTAGGCTGATGCAGAAGATTTGAAATCAGATCACCTAGTGATGGAGTTCTGTCAGTGGTGTCAGTAGCTGGGGACCACAGTGGGTCCAGTAGCCCCTCGTAGAAGGAGGGGTATTAGCATGTTCTTTTTTGGTTGGCTTCTCTGTTCAGTGAGCCACAGCAGATACACCTTTTCTTCGAGTATTTAGTTTCTGTTATCCTTGCTTCACTCTTTTAAGAGTAACAGGTGTTTTCATTTACTCATTTGTCTGCCATATCACATTTTCGGTGCTCATGCAGCAACCAGTAGGGACTTTGGGGGTCAGGATCTTTAGTCTGTAAAAGAGCGACAGGGACAGTTGCAGTTTTTAGTGTGTTTACCTATTTTTCCCAAGTGAGTTGCTACACTATCATAATACTTGCCTAATCAGTGCTTGGTTTATTACAATGTCTGTGCTTAAATTTGTCCACCTGCTCTTTTGGGAGTTTCCTAGCCATGGACCAAAAAAATCACTGCTTTGTTCACCAAGTCATTTAGTTCTCATTTTTGCTTTGTGACATAGTGTGCCATCAAGCTGGAAAGAGCAGTATTCATCATCAAATTTCTCCTGGATAGTTGTGAGAATTTCCTCCGGGAGGATATTTAGATACCATTCGCTATCCATGGAAGTGTTCTTTGGTGGCTATCATAGTGTATGAGGGCTTTGAGGTCCATTACAATGTGTTGAGTGATTTGGAGGCATCACACTGTCTGTGAGGTCTGTGGCAGTGTCATGCTGTGAGGTCTTTATGTGGGCATTATACTGCCAAGAGTCACAGTGGGAGCATTATACTCTGGGGACTTGCTGTAGTATAGTCATACTGTGCATGGTATGTCCCATTGTTTTTGGGAAGCACTTATACTCTATGGGTGCTATTAAGTGGATCAGTAGTAGGGACATTATTTGTGTGTACTGTACATGCCACAATAAATGTCCTCTCCCTTTGTTTAAAATCTGGATGATATGCTCTTCTATGACTGCAACTATGTGCCATGACCTCCTGTATTCCTCAAAATATTTGTTTTGGCCTGGCCCTAATAAGGACTCTTACTATGAAACCCCATGATTTCTATATACTTTCATGCAAGAAAGGTTCTGTTTTACCTTTTTTTTTATCTAAATATAGTTATTTTATCTATCAGTAATGTAACTGTACATTTGTACATTCTTGATGTGTAATCATCATATCTGGTGATCTTGGTTATCCTGCTGCTGCCTGCTGCCTTTTTCTTAAGGTACCTTCACACTAAACGACTTTGCAACGATAACGATAGCGATCCGTGACGTTGCAGCGTCCTGGATAGCGATATCGTTGTGTTTGACACGCAGCAGCGATCTGGATCCTGCTGTGATATCGCTGGTCGTTGCTGAAAGTCCAGAACTTTATTTGGTCGTCAGATCGGCGTGTATCGTCGTGTTTGACAGCAAAAGCAACGATGCCAGCAATGTTTTACAATGGTAACCAGGGTAAATATCGGGTTACTAAGCGCAGGGCAGGGCAGCTCACAGTCAGTGCGGGAAGCAGACGGCCAGGGCACTGACGGACATCAGAAGGTGAGTATGTAGTGTTTTTTTTTACATTTACAATGGTAACCAGGGTAAACATCAGGTTACTAAGCGCGGCCCTGTGCTTAGTAACCCGATCTTTACCCTGGCTACCCGGGGACTTCGGCATCGTTGGTCGCTGGAGAGCTGTCTGTGTGACAGCTCTCCAGCGACCACACAGCGACGCTGCAGCGATCGGCATCGTTGTCGATATCGCTGCAGCGTCGTTTAGTGTAAAGGTACCTTTAGCCCTATGGAACTTTCTTTTGTGAAAGGGTTATGCAATGGTTTTAGAGAACACTGTCGAACTATGCCTCTACTGCCTGTGCTCTGACATGGATTGGACTAATGCCAATAAATTGTAATGAGATGTGATAACACTGCTTCAGAAATGTACAGTAAAATTTATTTATGGGGAGTTGGGCAATGGCATAACTTAAAACCCATGCTCTTCAATGCAAAACCATCAAAAGTGGCTTGAACTGTCATGGGTCTTTAATAGTACTGATTTCGTCATATAGGTCAAAATACCTTTTGGAAACAATTATACTCTAGGGTCCAGGTGAATTGCAAATGCAACCTACACAACCTTTGTAGTTACGCCTTTATTGAATGGTTACTGTATTGAAGTGGAGTTCAACATTAATAAACTAAGCTTTCATCTCCTAGAAAAAAGGCACCCTTACTTAAAAATCAGGGCTTCAAGTGGAAGATATATATTAATTTGTAGCACAACGGATTTCCGCTATGTCCTACACTGTTCATAAATGGATCCTAAAAAGTAGCCAAGCAAACAACTTTGAAAAAACATATAAGTCGGTAAGAAATTCTTAAAATGCTACTTACTATTCACTAAGGGATATATTGTATTTAAGATTGCAACTGAACATCCACTTTAAAGTAACGATTCATTGTAAGGAAACAGAATACAAATGAAACCCATTTAAAAAAAGCTGGCAGATTGCACTGGTGAAACTTTGAAAAAGATCATGTCCTTGGTATTCAATAGTACATTTTATGAGATAACCTGATGAATCGTAAACTTGCCGATGGACCTATTATGTGAATGAAGTGGAAAATGCAGATTACTCATTCGCATTTAAACCATCCTTTTGTGTATTTAGAACTTAAATTAAATGCTAACAGTACACTGTGTTTTGCCTCATTTGCAACAGCTCAAAAAAATTATTTTTCATGTCGCATATTTTAGTCTAAGAAGCCATGTGTATTTTCCCAAGCTTGTTCACAAAGAGTGTATATGAATAATTCATTTGCTTAAAGAAAAATATAAAAGGATTAGCCTGGATGTTCTTTCCTGCCGCATAATTGTAACAAATTAGTTAGGTTAATGCTGATGAAGCTCTTCTCAGGTATCTGGTATATTTCATAGAAATAGGTCAACGTAATACATAAAGTCCAAACACAATGTTAGGTATTTAAGGGGAACTCAGTTATACTAAATGCATGATGCAACCATTCAAGTTGTATTTTTCAAGTATGGAAAGGGCTGCCGTCTGACACTTTTTGAACATTATAGGTGAAAATGAGTCTTCAGTGGGTGATTCCTTCTTGTTGCGCTAATGGTACATGGATGTCTTAATTCCTCTGATGATAAGTGCAACTGCCACAGGGTCACATAGAAAAGTTGCAAAAAAACAAATGCCAATCTGAACTCCAAATTTTAAGATTCAGAGGCGTAGCTAGGGTTTTTGTTTCAGGTGGGCGAATCTTCTGAGTGGGCTCCTAACTAGGTAACCTTGATTACAACTGGATGACGCACCCTAATAGTGGATGTAAAAGAACCTCAGCAGGTCACGGCGCTGTTGCTGAAAATAATCTCTATACAGCGTCCAACATTGATATTACCGCCATATTATCAGAGGTAGATACCAGTCCCGCAGAACATATAAGATATCACAGCACAGTTAAAGATGGTTACTTACAGCTGTCGTTCTTTCTGGTGGAATTGTTCACTTTTCCTGTCTTTTCCATCTGGCCCAGACCGATATGACAGCTTCTTCTAGCCAGGACTCGGCTGCAGAGATTAAAAGAAAGACACATTTCACATCTCATACTTTCAGTACAGTCTCCATTAGTATTGAGCATTCCGATACCGCAAGTATCGGGTATCGGCCGATACTTGCGGGTATCGGAATTCCGATACCGAGATCCGATACTTTTGTGGTATCGGGAATCGGTATCGGGATTAATATCAATGTGTAAAATAAAGAATTAAAATAAAAAATAGGGATATACTCACCTCTCCGGCGGCTCCTGGACTTTACCGCCGTAACCGGGAGCCGTTGTACCTAAGAATGCGCGCTTGAAGGGCCTTAGATGAGGTCACTGCGCTCTGATTGGTCCGTAGAGGTCGCGTGACCGCTACGCGACCAATCACAAAGCAGTGACATCACCTAAGGTCTTTCAAGCGCTTGAAATACCTTAGAAGATGTCACTGCTTTGTGATTGGTCACGTAGCGGTCACGCGACCGCTACGCACCAATCAGAAGCTGCGGACGTCTTCTAAGGTATTTCAAGCGCTTGAAAGACCTTAGGTGACGTCACTGCTTTGTGATTGGTCGCGTAGCGGTCTCGCGACCGCTACGGACCAATCAGAGCGCAGTGACCTCATCTAAGGCCCTTCAAGCGCGCATTCTTAGGTACAACGGCTCCCGGTTACGGCGGTAAAGTCCAGGCTGCGTCGGAGGGTGAGTATATCCCTATTTTTTATTTTAATTCTTTCTTTTACACATTGATATGGATCCCAGGGCCTGAAGGAGAGTTTCCTCTCCTTCAGACCCTGGGAACCATACAGGATACCGTCCGATACTTGGTGTCCCATTGACTTGTATTGTTATCGGGTATCGGTATCGGATTAGATCCGATACTTTGCCGGTATTGGCCGATACTTTCCGATACCGATACTTTCAAGTATTGGACGGTATCGCTCAACACTAGTCTCCATCTATTCCCAACCTGCACAAACTCCTTATCATGCTAATACCCCAATGCTGGCCACTGATGTGTGTTCCTATTACTACACCTACTGTGTAGTTCTGTGTGCCCTCTAGATCAGGAGTGTCAAACTGCATTCCTCGAGGGCCGCCAACAGGTCATGTTTTCAGGATTTCCTTGTATTGCACAAGTGATAATTTAATCACCTGCACAGAATGATTCCAGCACCTTGTGGAATGCTAAGGAAATCCTGAAAACATGACCTGTTGGCAGCCCTCGAGGAATGCAGTTTGACACCTCTGCTCTAGATGATAAAGCAAACTCTAGAATATAGTAATGCCCTGTGCAAGTGCCCTAGAAAACAGTGCCCACATTTTTCCCCTAGAAAGTAATAATGTCCTGTGTGTGCCCCTTTGACAGTCATGACAGACCTGAGTTCCCTATAACAATAAGTGTCCACCTTACAATTAATAATGTCCCGAGTCTCCCCCCTGTACAACCTTCCTAAACACAATATGTTAGGAAACAAGAGAATCAGAACAAAATACATTGCTATAACATGTCAAATATAGTTCCCTGCTTGAATTTCTAGGACATGAGTGATACCCATATGGACACTCCTCATCAATATGAAAAACAGAAAATCCTGGAGTAAAAAATCCAAGAAAAAAATGTACTAAAAAAGTTTTACTTTATTACAAAAAGGCACATTAAATGACAAAATTGTATCATGACAAAAATAGTTTATACAGAGAGGGATGGAGAACAAAACAGGTGGGTCTAAAAAAAAACATGTAATAAGATGGGCACAGCATTCATGAAAAGCATATAAAGTGCTAGTGCTTAAATAGACAGGTGCATTACCATGGCTCAATATTAGTTATACACAATCATTAACAATCGGGATCCATAAAGTGCCATATGCTAGTATATTATATCACGGCTACCTGAATCATAAATAGAGGAATGCTCTTACCCACAGTAACTCTTTAAGACACCACAAATGCAGCCCTTACGAGCATTTCGCGATGGCTTCTTCGGGGGGCCATGTTTGAGGTATGTCCCAGCAATCCTTATATAGAGCTCTTAATATATGTACCAGTGCTTGGGCATTCTCGGCACATGTGTCTCATCAATCGTGCTAGGAAATGCATCACACTCAGAAGCCCATGG
Organism: Ranitomeya variabilis; assembly: GCF_051348905.1. Classification (NCBI taxonomy): domain Eukaryota; kingdom Metazoa; phylum Chordata; class Amphibia; order Anura; family Dendrobatidae; genus Ranitomeya; species Ranitomeya variabilis. Next base: position 447,413,033 of record NC_135237.1, on the reverse strand, counting down.
CAGTGCGAGTCACGGGGAAGTCCCCGATGATGTCATTGACCCGCACACGTCACTGTTAGGCACTGAGTGAGATGCTCCAGCCTTCAAAAGATGGGGAAACATGAGCACCTCCCACTTCCTGTCACCGGCACCACTGCTTACACTGATGCCATATTGAGTAAGCGCACATAAAAGGGCATTATACTTCTCCATTAATCTTATATTAAGATACAGGTACAAAAGAAAATGGTAAGGAAAGGGGATTAAAAATCGCACACAATATGTTGCTGTCTTATACACAGTATAATGCCCCATCACTGTACAGTACCCCCACACAGTATACTGACCCCTTAATAGCCCCCAAACTGTATTATGGTTCCAACACTGTATGATGGCCCCCTCACTGTAATCTCCATACTGTATGATGGCCCTCTAGATTATCTGCATATAGTATAATGCACCAGATAGTCCCCAATAAAGTATAATGCACTCCCCATTGGCCACCATATGGTATAATGTACTCCCCATAGGCTTCCATATAGTATAATGCACTCCCCATAGGCAGACTCTACATAGTATAACGCACCCCCAAAGGTAGACTCTTTATAGTATAATGCACTCCCCATAAGCAGACTCTACACTGTATACTTCACCCCCATAGGCAGACTATATTGCAAAATACACCCCCATAGGCAGAATCTATACTGTATAATGCAACCCCATAGGCAGACTCTGTAGTATAAGGCACCCCACATAGGCAGACTTGTATAATGCACTCACCATAGGCCTCTATATAGTATAATGCACTCCCCATAGGCAGGCTCTACATTGTATAATGCACCCCCATAGGCAGACTCTATATTGTATAATGCACTCCCCATAGGTAGACTCTATATAGTATAATGCACCCCCCATAAGCAGACTTTATACTGTACAATGCACTCCCCATAGGCAGAATCTATATAGTATAATACACTCCCCATATGCAGACTCTCTATAGCAGAGGTGTCAAACTGCATTCCTCGAGGGCCGCCAACAGGTCATGTTTTCAGGATTTCCTTGTATTGCACAGGTGATAATTTAATCACCTGCACAGAATGATTCCAGCACCTTGTGGAATGCTCAGGAAATCCTGAAAACATGACCTGTTGGCGGCCCTCGAGGAATGCAGTTTGACACCTCTGCTCTATAGCATAATACACCTCCATAGGCAGACTCTATAGAATAATGCACCCTCATAGGCAGACTCTATATAGTATAATGCACCTCCATAGGCAGACACTATATAGTATAATGCACCACCATAGGCAGACTCTATATTGTATAGTGCACCCCATATGCAGACTCAATATAGTACAATACACTCCCAATAGGCTGACTCTATATAATATAATGCACTCAATATAGGCAGACTCTATATTGTATAATGCACTCCCCATAAGCAGACTTTAGAGAATGATACACCCCCATAGTCAGACTCTATAGTATAATGCACCTCCAAAGGCTGACTCTATAGTATAATGCACCCCCCATAGGCAGACTCTATATAATATAAAGAACCCCATAGCAAAAAATAATAAATCCAATATTCACCTCTCCTTCACGTTCCTATGCTGCTCTGAGCCCCCTTCACATCTCCAGATAGTGAGCTCCGAGTAGTGACATCATCAAGATTCCCTTTCAGTGTCTGCATCAGGGAAGACAGGCGCTTAGAGGGGGATGATGGGAGAAGGAGCTTGTCACTCCCTCTCTCAATGCGGTCAACTGTATAGGCATCCAGCCAACACAGTTGAACTTGAGATGGCAGGCATGGGGTTCAATGCTGGCATCAAGCTCACCTCCTGCTCAGAGGCCCCATAGCGGCTGGGTGGTAGGGCAGGGAGATCGATTCTCCCTGCTCTGCTGCAGAACATAACTGTATAGGTGTGCTATGTACACCGATACAGTAACAGTAACGTAGCTACGAGTGGACCCCCTCAGATCACGGAGTCCAGGGCAACCGCACCCTCTGCCCCTCCAGTAGCTACATTACTGTTTTGTATCACATTCTGATAAACTATATGTAGAGTGCTATTGACACATACTGTACCCCAGAGTCTAGTATGCTTCTTGCTACATCAAATGCCACATTGCAGATGTTTTTTCGCCTAGCATTTCTTCGAAAAGAGAATATGTTACTTCGCAGAAGAATCAAATGGCAACATTAACTGCCCTCAGCTCCATAATATATAGATCCACTGTGATAACAAATCTAATTTCTGCCCTTTAAAAACTTTGGTGCATCTTCCAGCTGTCTAGGTGCCACAAAATGCAATCTGACTGCTATGAGCTGTCAATAATTTTCACTATAATTTTCAACAACTTTAAGTATAAATTATACTTCAACTGTGTCTACTTTTTTAAAAAGTAACAAAAGACATAAAATAGTAAAACCACAAATTTTTGCACACAAAAGGCGTCAAAAATAGAGACTTTTTGCTGCTAAAGTTCCTCTTTGTACTTTTTCCATGACTGCTTCTGGTTTAACCCATTCCCGACATGGACACTTTCCATTATTTCATTTTCGTTATTTCCTCTCCTGCTTCCAAGAGCTATAACTTTTTTTATTTTTCTATGCACATAGACATATGAGTGCTTGGTTTTTGCAGGATTACTTATACTTTTGAATAACACCATTCATTGTACCATATAGTATACTGGAAAAAAAGGGAAAATCATTCAAAGTGTTGAAAAAAACCCTCAAATCTGACATTGTTTTTTGGGAAATGTTTTTGTGGCATTCATTGTGTGGTAAAAATAATAATAATAATAGTCTTTATTTTTAACATAGCGCTAACATATTCTGCAGCGCTTTACAGGTCGCACACATTATCATCGCTGTCCCCGTTGGGGCTCACAATCTAAATTCCCTATCAGTATGCTTTTGGAATGTGGGAGGAAACTGGAGTACCCGGAGGAAACCCACGCAAACACGAGACCATACAAACTCTTTGCAGATGTTGTCCTTGGTGGGGTTTGAAGCCAGGACTCCAGCGCTGCAAGGCTGCTGTGCTAACCACTGCACCACCATGCTGCCTGGTAATGGCCTGGTAATATCAGTACAATTACAGTGATACCAAATGTGTTCAGTTTCTTTATTATTTTAGTGGTGAAAAAAAAATTAAATTTGAAAAATAAATTTTGGATTGAGTCGTCAATTTCTGAGACCTTTAGCGCTTTCACTTTTTAGTTGATGGAGCTGTGTGAAAGTTTATTTTTTGCAGGGCACGACACCATTTTAATTTACACTATTTTGAGTTAGATATAACATTTTGATTGCTGTTTACAGCATTTTTGTAGTATTGCAGAGACAAAATAATCCAATTTTGAAGTTTTGAATTTATTCATTTATGGTTTTTACCAACCGGAATAGTTATTGTTATATTATGACAGATCCGACATTTCCGGATACAGTGAAATAACATACAGCATGTGTATTATAATTTTTTTATTATTTTTAATGGGGGAAAGTAGGGTGATTTTAACTTATGTTTTTATAATTTTTTAAACTTTTTTTTTCACATTTCTGCTGCCACATGCTAGGTTTCAATGAGGCTGTGACAGCAATCCAACTGCGCCCTGTGATCTCATCCAGAAGATGCTGGCGCTGTTAATGTCACTGTCAGAGTTTGATAACAGTATAAGGGTATGTTTCCATGTTCAGATAACGCTGCGTGTTTGACGCTGCACAGAGCCGCAGCATCAAACACGCAGCGTCCAGATGTTACTGCATAGTGGAGGGGATTTTATCAAATCCCGTCTCCACTATGCACGGTAACAAGCACCCGGCGGCCCTGCAATTCCGGACATGCTGCGCGTCTTTTAAGATCGCAGCATGTCCGTTTACCTTGCGGCACCGCTGCGCCGCTGCAAGGTAAAACACAGGGCTCTATGTGAGGGGTGCGATGATGCCGGATGTGTGCAATGAACACATCTGGCATCATCGTGTCACAGAAGGGGCGGAGCTTAGGGCGGAGCGGGTTTGCCGCTCCGTCCAAATCACCAGCCATCCTGAAGATGGACACGTACCCTTATAGTTGCAGGCAGAGCTCTGGTCCACCCACGGCTATTAGAGGAAAGTCTGGACTACATGTTACAGCCATTACCTGCTGAGTAGGGGTTACGCTTACAACATGAGCCCACTCCATACACCCCCTTCATACTTGCTCCGTACATGTAAGATGGATGTCGGCAAGGAGTTAAGCTGTGGAGATTCCTTACTCTCATCTCTTCCAGCCCTTTATATGAACTATCTTCGGAGGCAAGGTCTGCTGCAAACTTGTATGATGAAAGGTTGGAAAAGTTGGACTTGTTTAGCTTAGAAAAAAGACACCTGAAAGGGGATCTCATTTACATGTATAAATATATGTATGGTCAGTACAGAGGACTGGCACATGACTTATTCCTTCAAAAGACCATACTGAGGACTAGGGGGCATTCATTATGGGTGGAAGAAAGACGATCTGGCAGCTAAATAAGAAAGGGTTCTTTACAGTTAGAGCAGTCAGACTGTGGCATGCCCAACCACAAGAGGTAGTAATGGCAGACACTATAACAGCTTTTAAAAAAAGACTGGATGATTTCTTTGATACACATAACATTGCGGGTTATAGTTAAATTAGTATTCAATAAAGTTTAGTCAAGCCGCACCCAATACTGACGTAGTCTCCACGGACATCAGGGCGCACGTCCACACCAGGGGGTCCGTCCCAGTAGAAGAAATCCACAATACGAATTGAGAAAGGACAGCGCCACATCAGGAAGTGGTAGACAGCAATATACTTTATTCTGCCTCCTGCGGCAACGTTTCGGTCCGAGGACCTTTTTCAAGCTTGAAAAAGGTCCTCGGACCGAAACGTTGCCGCAGGAGGCAGAATAAAGTATATTGCTGTCTATCACTTCCTGATGTGGCGCTGTCCTTTCTCAATTCGTATTATAGTTAAATTAGTGTCTAATTGTTCAATTTGTGGAGAAAGGTTAAACTTCATGGACCGAGGTCTTTTTTCAACCTATGTAATTATGTAACTATGTTTCCTAAGACAGGAAGTAGTTAATGATAAGCGAATAGTGAAATTCAAATGGAAGTCAATGGGAAAGCCGAATATTTTTCTGCGGGACCCAACAAATAGGTCTGGGGGCATGAGAAAAAAGCTGAAATGGATGGGATAGATATAGATGAAAAGCCAGCAATACATCTGTCAGGTACAGTAAAATCACAGTGTGACAGGTTAGAATAAAATAGATAGAATAAATACATACACATAAAATAGATAGCTATATAGATGTCAGTGACACACACATATATTTGCAGTATGTATATACACGGCTCAAAAAAATAACGGGAACACTTAAACAACAGAATATAACTCCAAGTAAATCAAACTTCTGTGAAATCAAACTGTCTACTAAGGAAGCAACACTGTTTTACGATTAATTTCACATGTTTTTGTGTAAATGGAATAGACAACAGATGGAAATTATTGGTAATTATCAATACACAATAAAGGAGTGGTTCTGCAGGTGGGGACCACAGACCACATCTCAGTACTAATGCTTCCTGGCTGATGTTTTGGTCACTTTTGAATGTTGGTTGTGCTTTCACACTCGTGGTAGCATGAGATGGACTCTACAACCCAAGTGGCTCAGGTAGTGCAGCTCATCCAGGATGGCCCATCAGTGCAAGCTGTGGCAAGAAGGTTTGCTGTGTCAGCGTAGTGTCCAGAGGCTGGATGCGCCAACAGGAGACAGGCCAGTACACCAGGAGACATGGAGGGGGCCATAGGAAGGCAACAACCCAGCAGCAGGACCTCTACCTCAGCCTTTGTGCAAGGAGGAACAGGAGGAGCACTGCCAGAGCCCTGCAAAATGACCTCCAGCAGGCCACAAATGTGCATGTGTCTGCACAAATGGTTAGAAACCGACTCCATGAGGATGGTGTGAGTGCCTGACGTCCAGAGAGGGGGGTTGCGCTCATAGCCTAACACCGTGCAGGCATTTACCACAGAACACCAGGATTGCAAATTCACCACTGGTGCCCTGTGCTCTTCACAGATGAAAGCAGGTTCACACTGAGCACATGTGACAGATGTGACAGAGTCTGGAGACTCCGTGGAGAGCGATCTGCTGCCTGCAACATCCTTCAGCATGACCGGTTTGGCAGTGAGTCAGTAATGGTGTGGGGTGGCATTTCTTTGGAGGGCCGCACAGCCCTCCATGTGCTCGCCAGAGGAAGCCTGACTGCCATTAGGTACCGAGATGAGATCCTCAGACCCCTTGTGAGACCATATGCTGGTGCGGTTGGCCCTGGGTTCTTCCTAATACAGGACAATGCCAGACCTCATGTGGCTGGAGTGTGTCAGCAGTTCCTGCAAGATGAAGGCATTGAAGCTATGGACTGGCCCGCCCGTTCCCCAGACCTGAATCCGATTGAACACATCTGGGACATCATATTTTGCACCATCCACCAATGTCACGTTGCACCACAGACTGTCCAGGAGTTGGCGGATGCTTTAGTCCAGATCTGGGAGGAGATCCCTCAGGAGACCATCCTCCGCCTGATCAGGAGCATGTAAAGGCAATGTAGGGAGGTCATACAGGCACATGGAGGCAACACACACAACTGAACATAATTTCCTTGTCTTGAGGCATTTCCACTGAAGTTGGATCAGCCTGTAATTTAATTTTCCACTTTGATTTTGAGTATCATTCTAAATCTAGACCTCCATATGATATTCATTTTGATTTACATTGATCATTTTTATGTTTTATTGTTCTCAACACATTCCACTATGTAATGAATAAAGATTTGCAACTGAAATATTTCATTCAATGATATCTAGGATGTAGTATTTTAGTGTCCCCTTTATTTTTTTGAGCAGTGTATATTACATCTATCTATCTATAAATCTAAGAAAACCCAAGAATTCAGCAGTCGCGTACTGTAAAATCAGAGCAGGAGCCGACAGCATAGAATAGATGGATTACATACAGTATATACACATAGAATAGATATTTATACAGATTTCAGTGACACATACTATTAGTGCAGCATGTGTGCAGCTTATTGTACATGTATTTAACTATTGAAAAATTATTTTTCAGAAAAAGTGGCATTAGCTCCCTCGTAATTTTCTGAACCAACAGAGGGAAAGCTGATGGCTGGGGGGAGATCTTTATTGCCTGGGAAGGGAGTTCTCACAATGATCTACGGTGAAGTCACTGAGCTTGAACTGTGGTACTAGATGTGCCTTTTCTAAGCAGCTGCAAGCTGCTATTTTCAGGCTAGAGGGCCAATATCCATGGCCCCTTACCAGCCTGAGAATACCAGCCTCCAGCTGTCTGCTTTAGCAAGGCTGGTTCTCAAAAATGGGGGGACACCACACCTTTATTAAAATTATTTTTTTAAATAATGCAAAAATATGGTGTGGGGACCCCTCTATTCTTGATAACCAGCCTTACTGGAGCTGACAGCTGAGGGTTGCAGACCCCAACTGTGAGTTTTGCCAGGCTAGTTATCAAAAATACAAGGGAGCCCATGCCATATTTTTAAAATGATTTATTCACAGCATAGGAGCCGACTGATGAATCCTTCCATTAGCCGCTCCTGCTCGCACTGTTATTAGCAGCTGCAGGCATCGGCTGATGGGAGCTGTAGTCCCATCAGCTGACACCAATGACTGGAGGTGAACTTTATACCTCCAATCACAGCTGCATGCTCATGAACCATGGCTCTCTGACCAGCGGTGATTATTTCACCGCCGATCAGAATCGGTGTTTGCAACAAACACCCGGTGTTTGGACAACCAATCACAGTAATGCTACACCAAAGATTGTGCCAGCATTACTGTGACTGGCAAGCAAATAAAGTGCCAAATATGCTGAGTGGGTCACTCGAATATATCGAGACGAATAACAAATTACTCGCCGAGTAACAAATAGCCCTAATGCTATTCATGCGAGAAACGAATAGTGCCGAATATATTCGTTCATCACTAGAAGTAATGTACAGTAAGCTTTATAGAGCTTTGAACCCACTAAAGCAGAAGTTGGAAGAACATATCTATAGAAGGTTACAGGTGTTGAGTTAACAGCTGTATACAAGCTCTGGTATCTGTGAAGGTTCCACCTTTTTTGTAAATGGAAGCTATCAGCAGAAAATGACCGATTGTTTAAAACAGGCTTTTGTGTTAAATGTATTTAAAAAAAATGTCAATGTCTTTTTTTTAAAATATCAAAATTTGTGTAAAAATAAAAATATAATTCTTGGAATTTTCACATTGGTTGCTGGGATATTTTTAGCATATGGACATATCTGAATGTTTACTGTGATTTTAACCCCTTTACCCCCAAGGGCTATTTGCACGTTAATGACCGGGCCAATTATTACAATTCTGACCACTGTCCCTTTATGAGGTTATAACTCTGGAATGCTTTAACGGATCCTGGTGATTCTGAAACTGTTTTCTCGTGACATATTGGGCTTCATGACAGTCATAACATTTCTTTGATATGACCTGCGTTTATTTGTGAAAAAAACGGAAATTTGGCGAAAATTTAGAAAATTTGGTAATTTTCCAAATTTGAATTTTTATACAATTAAATCACAGAGATATGTCACACAAAATACTTTATAAGTAACATTTCCCACATATCTACTTTACATTAGCACAATTTTGGAACCAACATTTTTTTTTGTTAGGGAGTTATAAGGTTTAAAAGTTGACCTGCAATTTCTCATTTTTGCAACACCATTTTTTTTAGGGACCACATATCATTTAAAGTAATTTTGAGGGGTACCTCAAATACCCAAGTGTGACAACATTCTAAAAACTGCACCCCTCAAGGTGCTCAAAACCACATTCAAGAAGTTTATTAACCCTTCAGGTGTTTCACAGGAATTTTTGGAATGTTTAAATAAAAATGAACATTTAACTTTTTTACACAAAAAATTTACTTCAGCTCCAATTTGTTCTATTTTACAAAGGGTAACAGGAGAAAATGGACATTAAAGGTTGTTGTACAATTTGTCCTGAGTACGCCGATACCCCATATGTGGGGGTAAACCACTGTTTGGGCGCATGGCAGAGCTCGGAAGTGAAGGAGCGCCATTTGACTTCTCAATGCAAAATTGACTGGAATTCAGATGGGATGCCATGTTGCGTTTGGAGAGCCCCTGATGTGACTAAACATTGAAACTCCCCACAAGTGACAACATTTTGGAAAGTAGACCCCCTAAGGAACTTATCTAGATGTGTGGTGAGCACTTTGACGCATTAAGTTATTCACAGAAGTTTATAATGCAGAGCCATAAAAATAAAAAATCATATTTTTTCACAAAAATGATTTTTTCGCCCCCAATTATTTATTTTCCCAAGGGTAAGAGAAGAAATTGGACCCCAAACATTGTTGTCCAATTTGTCCTGAGTACGCTGATACCTCACATGTGGGGGTAAACCACTGTTTGGGCGCATGGCAGAGCTCGGAAGGGAAGGAGTGCCATTTGACTTTTCAATGCAAAATTGACTGGAATTGAGATGGGATGCCATGTTGGGTTTGGAGAGCTACTGATGTGCCTAAACATTGAAACCCCCCACAAGTGACACCATTTTGGAAAGTAGACCCCCTAAGGAACTCATCTAGATGTGTTGTGAGAGCTTTGAACCCCCAAGTGTTTCACTACAGTTTATAACGCAGAGTCGTGAAAATAAAAAATCCTTTTTTTTCCACAAAAATTATTTTTTAGCCCCCAGTTTTGTATTTTTCCAAGGGAAATGGTGTTGTCCAATTTGTCCTGAGTACGCTGATACCCCATATGTGGGGGGAACCACCGTTTGGGCGCATGGGAGAGCTCAGAAGGGAAGGAGCGCCATTTGGAATGCAGACTTAGATGGAATGGTCTGCAGGTGTCATGTTGCATTTGCAGAGCCCCTAATGTACCTAAACTGTAGAAACCTCCTACAAGTGACCCCATATTGGAAATTAGACCCCCCAGGGAATTTATCTAGATGTGTTGTGAGAACTTTGAACCCCCAAGTGCTTCACTACAGTTTATAATGCAGAGCCGTGAAAATAAAAAATCCTTTTTTTTCCACAAAAATTATTTTTTAGCCCCCAGTTTTGTATTTTTCCAAGGGAAATGGTGTAAATTGAACCCCAAAAGTTGTTGTCCAATTTGTCCTGAGTACGCTGATACCCAATATGTGGGGGGAACCACCGTTTGGGCACATGGCAGAGCTCGGAAGGGAAGGAGCGTCATTTGGAATCCAGACTTAGATGGAGTGGTCTGCAGGCATCACGTTGCATTTGCAGAGCCCCTAATGTACCTAAACCATAGAAACCCCCCACAAGTGACCCCATTTTGGAAACTAGACTCCCCAAGGAACTTATCTAGATGTGTTGTGAGAACTTTGAACCCCCAAATGTTTCACTACAGTTTATAACGCAGAGCCGTGAAAATAAAAAATCCTTTTTTTCCCACAAAAATTATTTTTTAGCCCCCAGTTTTGTATTTTTCCAGGGGAAACAGTGTAAAACGAACCCCAAAAGTTGTTGTCCAATTTGTCCTGAGTACGCTGATACCCAATATGTGGGGGGAACCACCGTTTGGGCGCATGGCAGAGCTCGGAAGGGAAGGAGCGCCATTTGGAATGCAGACTTAGATGGATTGGTCTGCAGGCGTCACGTTGCATTTGCAGTGCCCCTGATGTAACTAAACAGTAGAAACCCCCCATAAGTGACCCCATATTGGAAACAAGACCCCCCAAGGAACTTATCTAGATGCGTTATGAGAACTTTGATCCCCCAAGTGTTTCACTACAGTTTATAACACAGAGCCGTGAAAATAAAAAATATATTTTTTTTTACACAAAAATTATTTTTTAGCCCCCAGTTTTTTTTATTTTCCCAAGAGTAACAGGATAAATTGGACCCCAAAAGTTGTTGTCCAATGTGTCCTGAGTATGCTGATACCCCATATGTTGGGGTAAACCCCTGTTTGTGCGCACGGGAGAGCTCGGAAGGGAAGGAGCACTGTTTTACTTTTTCAATGCAGAATTGGCTGGAATTGAGATCGGACGCAATGTCACATTTGGAGAGCCCCTAATGTGCCTAAACAGTGGAAACCCCCCAATTATAACTGAAACCCTAATCCAAACACACCCCTAACCCTAATCTCAACTGTAACCCTAACCAAACCCCTAACCCTGACACACCCCTAACCCTAATCCTAACCCTAATCCCAACTGTAAATGTAATCCAAACCCTAACCCTAACTTTAGCCCCAACCCTAACTTTAGCCCCAACCCTAACTTTAGCCCCAACCCTAACTGTAGCCCTAACCCTAGCCCCAACCTTAACCCTAGACCTAACCCTAACCCTAACCCTAGTTCTAACCCTAACCCTAACCCTAGCGTTACCACATTTTGAGTGCTATAATTTTTCCATATTTTGGTCCACAGAGTCATGTGAGGTCTTGTTTTTTGCAGGACAAGTTGACGTTTTTATTGGTAACATTTTCACGTGACATTTTTTGATCGCTTTTTATTCTGATTTTTGTGAGGCAGAATAACCAAAAACCAGCTATTCATGAATTTCTTTTGGGGGGGCGCTTATACCGTTCCGCATTTGGTAAAATGGATAAAGCAGTTTTATTCTTCGGGTCAGTACAATTACAGCGATACCTCATTTATATCATTTTTTTATGATTTGGCGCTTTTATACAATAAAAACTATTTTATAGAAAAAATAATTATTTTTGCATCGCTTTATTCTGAGGACTATAACTTTTTATTTTTTCGCTGATGATGCTGTATGGTGGCTCATTTTTTGCGGGACAAGATGACGTTTTCAGCGATACCATGGTTATTTATATCCGTCTTTTTGATCGCATTTTATTTCACTTTTTGTTCGGCGGTATGATAATAAAGTGTTGTTTTTTGCCTCTTCTTTTTTTTTTTTTTTTTTTACGGTGTTCACTGAAGGAGTTAACTAGTGGGACAGTTTTATAGGTCAGGTCATTACGGATGCGGTGATACTAAATATGTGTACTTTTATTGTTTTTTTATTTTTATTTAGCTAAAGGAATGTATTTATTGGATCAGTATTTTTTTATTATTATTATTTATTTAGGAATTTTTTATTTTTTATTTTTACACATGTAATTTTTTTTTTCGGAACATTTTTACTTTGTCCCAGGGGGGGACATCACAGTAAAGTGACAGATCGCCGATCTGACACTTTGCTGTGCACTGTGTCAGATCGGCGATCACACAGCAGAGCAGGGAGGCTTCCCGGCGCCTGCTCTGAGCAGGCGCTGTGAAGCCACCTCCCTGCAGGACCCGGATGCAGCCCCGTGGCCATTTTGGATCCCGGGCTTGCAGGGAGGAGACGCTCGGTACAAAGTGAGCACATCGCCTTGTACCGATCGTCTCAGGGAAGCACGCAGGGAGCCCCCTCCCTGCGCGATGCTTCCCTGTACTGCCGGAACACTGCGATCATGCTGCCGATCATGCTGGACGTACTATTCCATCCTTGGGAAGTAGGGCCCACACCACATGGACGCAATAGTACGTCCAATGACAGAAAGGGGTTAATATGATCCCATAAAAATTAAAAATGTTAACTCTGTGGAGCCGGATCAACTTTTTGTTCTCCCTCAGCTCTGACATCGCCCATTGTGAAATGTGAATTCTGAGTTATCAGCTCTGTATAGGGGTATACCTGTCATTGCAATCCTGCCTCCACTGATAAGAAAACTCTTGCAAATCATCTTGAAATGACAGGAAGTTAAAGTCTAAATTTGTATTTCCATAAAGATATTAATATTTATTACAAAATTGCCAAATCTGTTTAAAAAATACATGTAACAAAACCTGAGTTAAACAATATCTCATTTTCTGATGATATTCTCCCTATAAAGCCCAACAAATTTTCACTAGAGTTGGTGCAAATATATTTGCACATCCCATTCAATAACAATGATTTGTGGCTGCTACAGAGAAGATTGAGTACCATGTCTTATCTGTTGACATCTGTAGCTATTCTTTTGATTTGCCGGCCTGGCACAAAGATGTGTATGCTTCATTCAGCCAGGCTGGCTAATTAAAAGATGAGCCACAGGTAAGAAGCAGTATGACCACTTCAGGGCAGCAGCCACAGACCACTCTCACTGCCAATGGAATGGCTCCTTGCAAAATCATTTGTACTAGCTCTTATAGCAATCAAACAGGTCACACCTTGTTTCCTTACTGGACTTTTGCTCTAATAGTATCACTTAAGGTTTCTAATTTTTTTTTCATATTTTTTGGAATCATATTTGTGCTAATTTATGTTTGGCCTCTTTTAGTAAAAATAATACACAGTGCAAAAATATTAAAGAAGAAAGTAAAAATGGTAAAAGCAGAGTTTGACAATTCATATTATCTTTCCCTGTCATCAATTTCATGTGACACTCATGCAGCATAAACGTATCTCACAGAAAAGACAGCACATGTCAAAAAGAATGAAGCTATATCTTCCCATTCTATTCCCTAGCTGCATCCACGCAAATAATTGCAGAAAGTCATAGTCTACAGAAAACCACAAAGTTAACTTTTATCTTTCAGATACAATAGTGGCATGCTATGTATGAAAACATGCTTTGGAACCATTGTATATGACTAGACTCTAAATTCTATTTCTAAATTGATCTTTTGTGGGCTCAGAGTTTTTCTAAACAGATATAAATAATTGTTTAAAAGATGAAAGGCAGTAACGCTGCAAGGAATCTTTTCATATTGTCAAGATATTTTAATTTTATTGTCATGAAGTGCAAATTTGTACAATATTTTACCATTAGGATATTATAGAAAGTAACTGTTATTACATGTATGCTGATAAAAGGATAGTGCTGTGTTAATCCTAACAATGCTCAATGGTCCCCTGGAATGACCTTGTTGTAAGACAAAGTTTCAAGCAGTTTCCATCATTTCCATCACTCTAAAGGAAAATAATATGTCAAAATGTGACTGAGGTTCTAAATGGAGCGGTGTGACAGCAGTGTGAACATAGTCTAAAGCCAGCCATATACATTAAATGACTGATAGCTGAACTAAGCTTCAGCCGATCGAGTAGCTGATAGACATCTCTGCTATATCCGCCATACAGAGGAGCACTGGATCAGTTGGGCACTTCTGTGTTCTCCACGAGAAAGCTGTCATCAGACATGCTTATCTCCAGGAGAACAAAGTGATCGGACATCCCTGATTGAAATCTCCCTGATGATCAGTTGTCCAAAGTGCCAGTACATATTAGACTGTTGGCCAAACAGGTTGATTTCTGCCGTTTTAGCTGACATTAGTCTAATGTGTATGGTGGGCTTTACATATAATTTATGTATTAAGTAAAGAATAATAGATATCATTGTCATCCAAAATAAATGTAACAATGAACAAAATGTTTATATATTGATCCAAAATTCAGATCTGTTTTGTAGTCGGGGATCCTAGACTTTAACCCTGCACCAATGCAAAATTATGGAATGGATTGAAAGAACCCTAAGATTAGAATCACAAAAAAATTTTTAGAGGCAGAAAAATTTGAGAATTTTTTTAAGAAGAATCCACTTCAAGATATTCTCCTTTTTTAAGACTTTTTTTTCTGAAGTGGTTTTGAAGAAGTTTTTAAAGCTCTTTCTCCTATTGGCATTTTCGAGCCATTTGACTTAAGAGTGTCAAGTTTGGAGCTGCGGTCAAGAGGAATCTGCCTATAAAAGGGGACATAACTTTTTTTTTCTTCAGTGTTGAAATTTTCAAAATGTCAGAAAAAAACCTCAACAAAAACTCTTATGAACAGCAGAGTGGATTTTTAATTTAAATTAATAAGAGTATTCAAACGTTAATTGTAATGGTTTTTGAGGGAGATTTTGGAGCACATCTGCTTCAAAATCCTCCTCAAGAGAGCATCATTAATAAATATACATGGAAAAAAATTGTAAAGTAATAAATTAAATTAACCATTGTTCCAATACTAAAAACCTTTCCAGTATTTGCCACTAAACATTTCCCAAATAGTCAATTATTATACTTACAGTTGTTATATTATATGATTGCTATAAAGAAACATTGATCAATAAAATTTCTTCAAAAATAAACACCCTTAAAACTACATATTGAAACAATTTCAAAAAAGTAAGTGGTGTTAGGCTGAAAAAAAAGAAAACAATGCTACAAGAACCACATTAATAATTTAAAAAAGGTTCAAATACGTTACTGTTATTTTGTTATGTTTCAAATCAGACATTTTTAGCATTAAACATGCTGTAATAGTTTAACACTTTCTACCCAGTTTATTATTTTTCAAGAATGGAATTCAAGATTTTACTACAGGCATAATTTTAGTGTTATCAGGTTTGTGAAAATTAGTAGCATTAGATGTCATTCCCTTTAAATAAACAATGTAAAGGCAAAGCATAATGTAGTCACCAAGCTAAATAAGTTTTAAACAGTCTCCTGAGGACACATCGTATCCCACATTAAAATATTCATAAATAATGAATTCAACTGTGAATAATTAATATGCTTAAAAATTGCTGCAAACAGTCACATAACTTTCCTAATACTTTCAATGTCAGGCTGCAGACTCAAAAAGTGCAGCAAATTATCATGCAAAGGAAGAAGTATTGATGTACCGGAAGACATTGTAATTTTGTCGCTACATAAATCTTAGTAACACCTTTCCTTGTCTGGGATTATAACTTTGGCAACACTTCATAACTAAGATCTATTATGGAAGTAGAAAGAGTTCAAAGAACAGTAGCAAAGTTAATAAATGTAATGATACATTATTAACAATGGTGTGCCAAAATACATGTGTTGATATTAGAGAGTATATGAATATCATATACAAATGTGTTCATAACCAAGGCATATAGAGGCTTCCAATAATGAGACAAGGTTATCTACCAATGATAAAAGCTTTAATAATCAACAGTCTCTTTTCCATTAATTTTTAAGGTGGAATAAACTTTCCATGAAGTCAAAGCCCTTACTTTTAATCATTATTACTATTTGCAATATGTACAGTGATATGCAGTATAATCCAAAAGAAAATCAGGCTTTACTGCTCATCATCGTATCCAGTTTTTTTGTTTTGCCTTAATATCTGCAAAATTTAGGTTTTATAGGTTTTTCTGTCATGGTTCCCAATGGCAAGGGAACGTAAGAAACATATAAATAACGAACGAGCTCTCGGGTGATGGAAACTCGAGTTGACCGTGAGCTAAATCTACCACACAACTAATAGTAGCCAGGGAGCATACCTACGGCTTCCTAAATGCCACGCGCCAGCCGGAGGACTAACTAAGCCTGGTAGAGGAAGAAACAGACCTGGCTTACCTCTAGGGAAATACCCCAAAAGATGATAGCAGCCCCCCACATGTAATAACGGTGAAATAAGAGGAAAAGACATACACAGTATGAAAGTAGATTTAGCAAAGAGAGGTCCACTTACTAGATAGCAGAAGGATACAAAAGAGGACTTCACGGTCAACTGAAAACCCTTTCAAAAAACCATCCTGAAATTACTTTAAGACTCCTGTGTCAACTCATGACACAGGAGTGGCAATTTCAGCCCGCAAGAGCTTCCAGCTACAGAGAATTACAAAAACTGCAAACTGGACTAAAGATACAAAACAAAGGACAAAGTCCACTTAGCTGATCAGCAGACTAGTAGCACGAACATGCAACCGAAGGCTCTGGTTACAATGATGACCGGCAAGGAAATGACTGGAGAGCAAGGCTAAATAGGAAACTCCCAAACGCTGATGGAAGCAGGTGAACAGAAGCAGCAAAGTGCAAACAAGTCACCAGTACCACCAGCAACCACCAGGGGAGCCCAAAAAGCGGATACACAACAGTACCCTCCCCTTAAGGAGGGGGCACCGAACCCTCACAAGAACCGCCAGGGCGATCTGGATGAGCCCTATGAAAGGCACGAACCAAATCCGAGGCATGAACATCAGAGGCAGTTACCCAAGAATTATCTTCCTGACCATAGCCCTTCCATTTAACCAGATATTGAAGTCTCCGTCTGGAAATACGGGAGTCCAAGATCTTTTCTACCACGTACTCCAATTCACCCTCCACCAGCACAGGAGCAGGAGGTTCAGTAGAAGGAACCACCGGTACCTCATATCTCCGCAACAGCGACCGATGGAACACATTATGGATAGCGAAAGATGCCGGGAGGTCCAAACGAAAGGAGACAGGGTTAAGAATCTCCAAAATCCTATAAGGACCGATGAACCGAGGCTTAAATTTAGGAGAAGAAACCCTCATAGGGACAAAATGGGAAGACAACCACACCAAGTCCCCAACACGAAGGTGGGGGCCAACACGACGACGGCGGTTAGCAAACTGCTGAGTCCTCTCCTGGGACAATTCCAAATTATCCACCACTTGTCCCCAAATCTGATGCAACCGATCCACTACCGCATCCACTCCAGGACAATCCGAAGATTCAACCTGACCAGATGAAAAACGCGGATGAAACCCTGAATTGCAAAAGAAAGGAGAAACCAAAGTGGCAGAACTAGCCCGATTATTAAGAGCAAACTCCACCAACGGCAGAAAGGCAACCCAATCATCCTGATCCGCAGACACAAAACACCTCAAATAAGTCTCCAAAGTTTGATTAGTTCGTTCCGTCTGGCCATTGGTCTGAGGATGGAATGCAGACGAAAAAGACAAATCAATGCCCAACCTGGCACAGACTGCCCGCCAAAATCTAGACACGAACTGGGTACCCCTGTCAGAAACGATGTTTTCCGGAATACCATGCAGGCGAACCACATTTTGAAAAAACAGAGGGACCAACTCAGATGAGGAAGGCAACTTAGGCAATGGCACCAAATGAACCATTTTAGAAAAACAGTCACACACCACCCAGATGACAGACATCTTCTGAGAAACAGGGAGGTCCGAGATAAAGTCCATAGAGATGTGCGTCCAAGGCCTCTTCGGAATAGGCAAGGGCAACAACAACCCACTAGCCCTAGAACAACAAGGCTTGGCCCGAGCACACACATCGCAAGACTGCACAAAAACACGCACATCTCGAGACAGGGAAGGCCACCAGAAGGATCTAGCCACCAAATCTCTGGTGCCAAAAATTCCCGGATGACCTGCCAGAGTAGAAGAATGAACTTCCGAGATGACTCTAGTGGTCCACTCATCAGGAACAAACAGTCTACCAGACGGACAACGATCAGGTCTATCCGCCTGAAATTCTTGCAAAGCACGTCGCAAATCAGGAGAGACAGCAGACAAAACCACTCCATCCTTAAGGACACCAGCAGGTTCAGAATTCCCAGGAGAGTCAGGCTCAAAACTCCTAGAAAGAGCATCTGCCTTCACATTCCTAGAACCCGGTAAGTACGAGACCACAAAATTAAACCGGGAAAAGAACAACGACCAACGTGCCTGTCTAGGATTCAGGCGCCTGGCAGACTCCAAATAAATTAAATTCTTGTGATCAGTCAAAACTACCACCTGATGTTTGGCACCCTCAAGCCAATGACGCCACTCCTCAAATGCCCACTTCATGGCCAAAAGCTCCCGATTACCAACATCATAGTTTCGCTTGGCGGCCGAAAATTTTCGCGAAAAGAATGCACAAGGTCTCATCACTGAGCAGTCGGGACTTTTCTGCGACAAAACCGCCCCCGCTCCAATCTCGGAAGCATCGACCTCAACCTGAAAGGGAAGGGAAACATCAGGCTGGCGCAACACAGGGGCAGACAAAAAGCGGCGCTTAAGCTCCCGAAAGGCCTCCACGGCAGCAGGGGACCAATTGGCAACATCAGCACCCTTTTTAGTCAAATCCGTCAGAGGTTTAGCAACGCCAGAAAAACCAGCTATAAATCGACGATAAAAATTAGCAAAGCCCAAGAATTTCTGGAGACTCTTCAGAGAAGTAGGCTGCGTCCAGTCGTAAATAGCCCGAACCTTGACAGGGTCCATCTCAATAGAAGAAGGGGAAAAAATGTACCCCAAAAAGGAAATTTTTTGAACCCCAAAAACACACTTTGAACCCTTTATACACAAAGAATTCTCCCGCAAAACCTGAAAAACCCTCCTGACCTGCTGAACATGAGACTCCCAGTCATCAGAAAAAATCAAAATATCATCCAAGTACACTATCATAAATTTATCCAAATATTCACGGAAAATATCATGCATTAAGGACTGAAAGACAGAAGGTGCATTAGAAAGGCCGAAAGGCATTACCAAATACTCAAAATGGCCCTCAGGCGTAGGGTTGAGCGAAACGGGTCGATCATTTTCAAAAGTCGCCGACTTTTGGCTAAGTCGGCGTCTCATGAAACCCGATCCGACCCCTGTGCTTGTCGGCCATGCGGTACGCGACTT
This sequence comes from Ranitomeya variabilis, assembly GCF_051348905.1. NCBI lineage: Eukaryota > Metazoa > Chordata > Amphibia > Anura > Dendrobatidae > Ranitomeya > Ranitomeya variabilis. The sequence goes on along the minus strand of NC_135237.1, from coordinate 447,393,612 downwards.
TCGCGCCAAAGTCGCGTTTCAATGACGCGAAAAGCGCCATTTCTCAGCCAATGAAGGTGAACGCAGAGTGTGGGCAGCGTGATGACATAGATCCTGGTCCCCACCATCTTAGAGAAGGGCATTGCAGTGATTGGCTTTCTGTCTGCGGCGTCACAGGGGCTATAAAGGGGCGTTCCCGCCGACCGCCATCTTACTGCTGCTGATCTGAGCTTAGGGACAGGTTGCTGCCGCTTCGTCAGAAGCAGGGAGAGCGTTAGGCAGGGTCCACTAACCACCAAACCGCTTGTGCTGCAGCGATTTCCACTGTCCAACACCACCTTCGGTGTGCAGGGACTGTGGAAGCTATTTTTTATTTTTTTTCCCCTCAGCGCTGTAGCTCATTGGGCTGCCCTAGAAGGCTCCGTGATAGCTGTATTGCTGTGTGTACGCCACTGTGGAAACCAACTGCTTTTTTCAAAGCACATATCCTCTTGTTCCTTCCTTTCTGCACAGCTATCTTTTTTGTTTGTCCACACTTTTTATTTAATTTGTGCATCAGTCCACTCCTATTGCTGCCTGCCATACCTGGCTTACATTACTGCAGGGAGATAGTAATTGTAGGACAGTCCCTGTTTTTTTTTTGTTTTTTTTGTGGGAGATTAAGATTGGCATTTCTGCTACAGTGCCATCCCTGTGTGTGCCATCTCTCACTGAGTGGGCCATAGAAAGCCTATTTATTTTTTCCGTGATTTGTGTTCTAAATTCTACCTCAACACAAAAACACTACATCAATCAGTGGGAGAAAAATATTGGCCTCAGTCAGGGCTTGTGTGCCACTGCTGTGTGTGCTATCTCTCATTCAGTGGGCTATAGCAAGCCTATTTTTTTTTTTTTTTTTTTTTAATATTATTTGGTTTCTAAAGTCTCCCTGAAAAAAAAAAAAAACCTAAAAAAACAGTGGGAGAGTAATATTGCCCTTTCAGCTTGTGTGCCAGTCTTGACTCCTGGGTGTGCCACCTCTCTCCCTCTCATTCAGTGGGCCATAGAAAGCCTATTTATTTTTTTTAAAAAATATTATTGGGTTTCTAAAGTCTCCCTGAAAAAAAAAAAATACATAAAAAAACAGTGGGAGAGTAATATTGCCCTTTCAGCTTGTGTGCCAGTCTTGACTCCTGGGTGTGCCACCTCTCTCCCTCTCATTCAGTGGGCCATAGAAAGCCTATTTATTTATTTTTTTAAATATTATTGGGTTTCTAAAGTCTCCCTTAAAAAACAAAAAATACATAAAAAAACAGTGGGAGAGTAATATTGCCCTTTCAGCTTGTGTGCCAGTCTTGACTCCTGGGTGTGCCACCTCTCTCCCTCTCATTCAGTGGGCCATAGAAAGCCTATTTTTTTTTTTTTTAAATATTATTGGGTTTCTAAAGTCTCCCTTAAAAAACAAAAAATACATAAAAAAACAGTGGGAGAGTAATATTGCCCTTTCAGCTTGTGTGCCAGTCTTGACTCCTGGGTGTGCCACCTCTCTCCCTCTCATTCAGTGGGCCATAGAAAGCCTATTTATTTTTTTTTTTAAATATTATTGGGTTTCTAAAGTCTCCCTTAAAAAACAAAAAATACATAAAAAAACAGTGGGAGAGTAATATTGCCCTTTCAGCTTGTGTGCCAGTCTTGACTCCTGGGTGTGCCACCTCTCTCCCTCTCATTCAGTGGGCCATAGAAAGCCTATTTATTTTTTTTTAAAATATTATTGGGTTTCTAAAGTCTCCCTTAAAAAACAAAAAATACATAAAAAAACAGTGGGAGAGTAATATTGCCCTTTCAGCTTGTGTGCCAGGCTTGACTCCTGGGTGTGCCACCTCTCTCCCTCTCATTCAGTGGGCCATAGAAAGCCTATTAATTTTTTTTAAAAAATATTATTGGGTTTCTAAAGTCTCCCTTAAAAAACAAAAAATACATAAAAAAACAGTGGGAGAGTAATATTGCCCTTTCAGCTTGTGTGCCAGTCTTGACTCCTGGGTGTGCCACCTCTCTCTCATTCAGTGGGCCATAGAAAGCATTTTTTTTTTTTCCTTGATTTGTGTTCTAAAATCTACCTCAACACAAAAACACTACATCAATCAGTGGGAGAAAAATATTGGCCTCAGTCAGGGCTTGTGTGCCACTGCTGTGTGTGCTATCTCTCATTCAGTGGGCTATAGAAAGCCTATTTATTTATTTATTTTTTTTCTTATTATTTGGTTTCTAAAGTCTCCCTGAAAAAAAAAAAAAAAAAACATAAAAAAACAGTGGGAGAGTAATATTGCCCTTTCAGCTTGTGTGCCAGTCTTGACTCCTGGGTGTGCCACCTCTCTCCCTCTCATTCAGTGGGCCATAGAAAGCCTATTTATTTTTTTTTTTTAAATATTATTGGGTTTCTAAAGTCTCCCTTAAAAAACAAAAAATACATAAAAAAACAGTGGGAGAGTAATATTGCCCTTTCAGCTTGTGTGCCAGGCTTGACTCCTGGGTGTGCCACCTCTCTCCCTCTCATTCAGTGGGCCATAGAAAGCCTATTAATTTTTTTTTTTAAATATTATTGGGTTTCTAAAGTCTCCCTTAAAAAACAAAAAATACATAAAAAAACAGTGGGAGAGTAATATTGCCCTTTCAGCTTGTGTGCCAGTCTTGACTCCTGGGTGTGCCACCTCTCTCTCTCTAATTGTGGGCCATAGAAAGCCTTTTTTTTTTTTTTTTTTTTAATATTATTTGGTTTCTAAAGTCTCCCTGAGAAAAAAAAATAAATAAATTAGGTGGGAGATTAATATTGACATTAGTGCTTGAGTGACAGTCCTGCGTGTGTGTCATCTCTGTGATTTTGTGCCACAGAAAACAGAGTGTGTAACATTGTGCCTGATTTTCCTTGTGGTCTCACCAACCTGTTAAGGGATATTGAAATCATACTGAAGTTATAGCTCACCGTGTAAGTTGTTTGACAGCAACAAATAAAGTTACTTTGGTTAAGATTTTAAAACAATGAGGAAGTCTGGTGCAAGAGGTCGTCGTGGGCGTTCATTGTCAGCTGGTAATGATGGTAGTGGTAGTGGAGCATCAGGTGGTCGTGGGGATAAAAATATTCCACCTAAGTCTGGAGCTGTGGAGCCAGTTTCGTCGTCAGGCTACACAAGGCCTCGAACGCTCTCTTTTCTGGGAGTAGGAAAACCGCTTTTAAAGGCGGAGCAGCAACAGCAAGTTTTGGCTTACATTGCAGACTCAGCCTCTAGCTCTTTTGCCTCCTCTTCCGAAACTGGTAAATGTAAAAGCAGCGCGTCGCTTGTGGATGTTCACGGTCAGGGACAAGTCGCTTCCTTGTCCTCCTCAGCAAAAACTACAACAAGAGAGAAGGATGCAGCAGGCGACACAACGGGTCACTCCATGGAGCTCTTTACACATACCGTCCCTGGCTTAGAAAGTGAAACATTTAACAGGCCATGCCCATTACAAGTATATTCTGACATGGAGTGCACTGATGCACAGCCACAGCCAGAGTACTATGCTGCTCCTTTGACTCAGACCACCACATTGCCCTCTCAGGGTACAGATCCACAATCAGACCCTGATGAGACTATGTTGCCCCGCCACGAACGCTATACCACCGACCGACACAGTGATACAGACGAAGTTGCACACGAGCTCGAAGAGGAGGTAATAGATGACCCAGTTATTGACCCCGATTGGCAGCCATTGGGGGAACAGGGTGCAGGCGGCAGTAGTTCAGAAGCGGAGGTGGAGGAGGGGCCGCAGCAGGAATCAACATCGCAACAGGTTCCATCTGCCGGGCTCGTATCTGGCCCAAAACGCGTGTCAAAGCCAAAACCTGTTGGAGCACAGCGTTGCCATCCGGTTAAAGCTCAGTCTGCAATCCCTGAAAAGGGATCCGAGTCTAGGAAGAGTGCAGTCTGGCATTTTTTTAAACAACATCCAACTGATCAGCGCAAAGTCATCTGTCAAAAATGTTCAACTAGCTTAAGCAGAGGTCAGAATCTGAAAAGTCTAAATACTAGTTGCATGCATAGACACTTAACCACCATGCATTTTCAAGCCTGGACTAACTACCAAACGTCCCTCAAGGTTGTAGCACCCTCGGCCAATGAAGCTAGTCAGCAACGCAACATCCCTTCACATCATTCGCATCATCACTGTAAGGCCACCATTTTCCGCACCACCGGCAGTATCTGTGCAGGTTTCTTTGCCAGCCAAAAGCAGTCAGGGTCAGGGAATCACCAGTTTTGTAGGAGGAAATATTGCATCTAGGGCACCGGCGGAAACAATACCATCTCCAACCGTCTCTCAGTCTGCCATGTACACCGGCACACCCGAAAGTTCCACGATCTCCAGCTCTCCAGTCCAGCTCACCCTACATGAGACTCTGGTTAGAAAAAGGAAGTACTTATCCTCGCATCCGCGTACACAGTGTTTTAACGCCCACATAGCTAGACTAATCTCGTTAGAGATGATGCCCTACCGGTTAGTTGAAAGCGAAGCTTTCAAAGCCCTGATGGAGTACGCTGAACCACGATACGAGCTACCCAGTCGACACTTTTTTTCCAGAAAAGCCATCCCAGCCCTGCACCAGCATGTTAAACAGCGCATCGTCCATGCACTCAGGCAATCTGTGAGTACAAAGGTGCACCTGACTACAGATGCATGGACCAGTAGGCATGGCCAGGGACGTTATGTGTCCATCACGGCACACTGGGTGAATGTGGTGGATGCAGGGTCCACAGGCGACATCAATTTAGGGACAGTTGTGCCTAGCCCACGGTCTAGGAAACAGTTGGCTGTAGGCGTTCGCACCCCCTCCTCCTCCTCCTCCTCGTCCTCCTGCAGAAGCTACAGCTCTTCCACAGAACGCAGTCTGCCAACCACTCCATCGGCAGATGACACTGTTGCACACCAGTTGTCCCATTATGGGCCAGCTACTGCCAAGCGTCAGCAGGCTGTATTGGCTATGAAGTGCTTGGGCGACAACAGACACACCGCGGAAGTTCTGTCCGAGTTCTTGCAACAAGAAACACAGTCGTGGCTGGGTACAGTAGATCTTGAGGCAGGCAAGGTAGTGAGTGATAACGGAAGGAATTTCATGGCTGCCATCTCCCTTTCCCAACTGAAACACATTCCTTGCCTGGCTCACACCTTAAACCTGGTGGTGCAGTGCTTATTGAAAACTTATCCTGGGTTCTCCGACCTGCTCCTCAAAGTGCGTGCACTTTGCTCACATATCCGACGTTCGCCTGTACACGCCAGCCGTATGCAGACCTATCAGCGGTCTTTGAACCTTCCCCAGCATCGCCTAATCATAGACGTTGCAACAAGGTGGAACTCAACACTGCACATGCTTCAGAGACTGTGCGAACAGAGGCGTGCTGTTATTTATTTGTGGGAGGATACACGGGCAGGCAGTAGGATGGCAGACATGGAGTTGTCAGGTGTGCAGTGGTCTAAGATACAAGACATGTGTCAAGTCCTTCAGTGTTTTGAGGAATGCACACGGCTGGTTAGTGCAGACAACGCCGTAATAAGCATGAGCATCCCCCTAATGCGTCTGCTGATGCAAAGTTTGACGCACATAAAGGAGCAGGCGTCTGCACCAGAGGAAGAGGAAAGCCTTGATGACAGTCAGCCATTGTCTGGTCAGGGCAGTGTACAGGACGAGGTAGCGGGCGAAGAGGAGGTGGAGGACGAGGAGGATGATGGGGATGAGTATATTTTTAATGCCGAACCTTTCCCGGGGGCACAGGAAATTGGTTGCGTGTCACGGCCGGGTTCTGGTTTTTTGAGGGACACAAGTGACGTAGATTTGCCTGCAACTGCCCCTCAACCAATCACAACCGGAGATTTGACAACTGGAACTTTGGCCCACATGGCGGATTATGCCTTACGTATCCTAAAAAGGGACACACGCATTACGAAAATGATGAACGATGACGATTACTGGTTGGCCTGCCTCCTTGATCCACGCTATAAAGGCAAATTGCAAAATATTATGCCACATGAGAACTTGGAACTAATATTAGCAACCAAACAATCAACTCTTGTTGACCGTTTGCTTCAGGCATTCCCAGCACACAGCGCACGTGATCGTTCTCACACGAGCTCCAGGGGGCAGCAGACTAGGAGTGTTAGGGGTGCACACATCAGAAGTGGCGTTGGACAGAGGGGTTTTCTGACCAGGTTGTGGAGTGATTTTGCTATGACCGCAGACAGGACAGGTACTGCTGCATCAATTGAAAGTGACAGGAGACAACATTTGTCCAGTATGGTTACTAACTATTTTTCATCCCTTATCGATGTTCTCCCTCAACCGTCATTCCCATTTGATTACTGGGCCTCCAAATTAGACACCTGGCCAGAATTGGCAGAATATGCATTGCAGGAGCTTGCTTGCCCGGCAGCAAGTGTCCTATCAGAAAGAGTATTCAGTGCTGCAGGTTCAATATTAACCGAAAAAAGGACTCGTCTGGCTACCCAAAATGTTGACGATCTAACATTCATTAAAATGAACCACAACTGGATTTCGAAATCTTTTGCCCCACCTTGCCCGGCCGACACCTAGCTTTCCTATGAAAGGCTCTTGCCTGTGAATTACTTTTCTAATGTCTAATTTGCTGCAGCTGATTGTACAGCATACGACATGTTTACACCTCCCTAAATGGCCAAACTCCCCACACGGGGCCGTGGTATCGCGACTTGGCGCAAGCACCCGTGAGACTGCTGTTTGTCTGAAGAGGTGGGTGTGCTCGCTTTTGGTTGACGGCATTGCTACTGGGTCCCTCATAGTACAATGTAGTGTCTCTGGCGGTGGTGGTGCACACCCAACGTCAGACACACCGTTGTAACATGAGGGGCCCTGGGGCGGTCCCGCCGGCCTCTAGAGAGTTCCCCCCTACCCCAGCTCAAAATGTGCTCTACCACATGCAAAATTATGTCGCACAGCTCCACCAATCTTTAGTCTATTCGCTGACATCATTCAATGTCTGGCACTGACAATACAAATTTGTAGACATCTACGATGCAACTTAAAGTAGTCTGTGTCTGTGTCCTATATTGGCACCATTAAATAGTTACTGCCAAATTACTATGTCAGAAACTCAGCAGATGAGCCCACCCCTGTACCTAAGTATGCCACCTTTTTTTTTGTTTTGGTTGTTTTGCGAGACATTAACATCTATTTATATTTTGGGAGTACTGGGACAGACACTCCTTGCACTACTCCTCCACTCACCACCAAGCTGCCCGTGTATCCATGTAACCGCTGTAAAACTGCCATGAGCCTATTGTTTGTTATTTTAGGCCTTTGAAGCCTGTCTGCGGTCCCTCCTTCCACTAGTCCTCCACTGACCAGACCACTGCTGCCCGTGTACCCCTGGAACCAATTATAAAGTGCCTACAGCCAGCCCATTTTTTTATGTTAGGCCTTTGAAGCCTGTCTGCGGTCCCTCCTTCCACTAGTCCTCCACTGGCCAGACCACTGCTGCCCGTGTACCCCTGGAACCAATTATAAAGTGTCTACAGCCAGCCCATTTTTTTATGTTAGGCCTTTGAAGCCTGTCTGCGGTCCCTCCTTCCACTAGTCCTCCACTGACCAGACCACTGCTGCCCGTGTACCCCTGGAACCAATTATAAAGTGCCTACAGCCAGCCCATTTTCTTATGTTAGGCCTTTGAAGCCTGTCTGCGGTCCCTACTTTAAATACTCCTCCACTGACCACCAAGCTGCCTGCCCGTGTATCCATGTAACCGCTGTAAAACTGCCATGAGCCTATTGTTTGTTATGTTAGGCCTTTGAAGCCTGTCTGCGGTCCCTACTTTAAATACTCCTCCACTGACCACCAAGCTGCCTGCCCGTGTATCCATGTAACCGCTGTAAAACTGCCATGAGCCTATTGTTTGTTATTTTAGGCCTTTGAAGCCTGTCTGCGGTCCCTCCTTCCACTAGTCCTCCACTGACCAGACCACTGCTGCCCGTGTACCCCTGGAACCAATTATAAAGTGCCTACAGCCAGCCCATTTTTTATGTTAGGCCTTTGAAGCCTGTCTGCGGTCCCTCCTTCCACTAGTCCTCCACTGGCCAGACCACTGCTGCCCGTGTACCCCTGGAACCAATTATAAAGTGCCTACAGCCAGCCCATTTTCTTATGTTAGGCCTTTGAAGCCTGTCTGCGGTCCCTACTTTAAATACTCCTCCACTGACCACCAAGCTGCCTGCCCGTGTATCCATGTAACCGCTGTAAAACTGCCATGAGCCTATTGTTTGTTATTTTAGGCCTTTGAAGCCTGTCTGCGGTCCCTCCTTCCACTAGTCCTCCACTGACCAGACCACTGCTGCCTGTGTATCCCTGGAACCAATTATAAAGTGCCTACAGCCAGCCCATTTTTTTATGTTAGGCCTTTGAAGCCTGTCTGCGGTCCCTCCTTCCACTAGTCCTCCACTGACCAGACCACTGCTGCCCGTGTACCCCTGGAACCAATTATAAAGTGCCTACAGCCAGCCCATTTTCTTATGTTAGGCCTTTGAAGCCTGTCTGCGGTCCCTACTTTAAATACTCCTCCACTGACCACCAAGCTGCCTGTCCGTGTATCCATGTAACCGCTGTAAAACTGCCATGAGCCTATTGTTTGTTATGTTAGGCCTTTGAAGCCTGTCTGCGGTCCCTACTTTAAATACTCCTCCACTGACCACCAAGCTGCCTGCCCGTGTATCCATGTAACCGCTGTAAAACTGCCATGAGCCTATTGTTTGTTATTTTAGGCCTTTGAAGCCTGTCTGCGGTCCCTCCTTCCACTAGTCCTCCACTGGCCAGACCACTGCTGCCCGTGTACCCCTGGAACCAATTATAAAGTGCCTACAGCCAGCCCATTTTCTTATGTTAGGCCTTTGAAGCCTGTCTGCGGTCCCTACTTTAAATACTCCTCCACTGACCACCAAGCTGCCTGCCCGTGTATCCATGTAACCGCTGTAAAACTGCCATGAGCCTATTGTTTGTTATTTTAGGCCTTTGAAGCCTGTCTGCGGTCCCTCCTTCCACTAGTCCTCCACTGGCCAGACCACTGCTGCCCGTGTACCCCTGGAACCAATTATAAAGTGCCTACAGCCAGCCCATTTTCTTATGTTAGGCCTTTGAAGCCTGTCTGCGGTCCCTACTTTAAATACTCCTCCACTGACCACCAAGCTGCCTGCCCGTGTATCCATGTAACCGCTGTAAAACTGCCATGAGCCTATTGTTTGTTATGTTAGGCCTTTGATAGCCTGTCTGCGGTCCCTACTTTAAATACTCCTCCACTCACCACCAAGCTGCCTGCCCGTCTATCCATGTAACCGCTGTAAAACTGCAATGAGCCTATTGTTTGTTATTTTAGGCCTTTGATAGCCTGTCTGCGGCCCCTACTTGCAATACTCCTCCACTGACCACAATGCTGCCTGGAGTGCCTGCCTGTGTATCCATGTAACCGATGTAAAACTGCCATGACTGCCTACTGTTTGTTATTTTAGGCCTTTGATAGCCTGTCTGCAGCCCCTACTTGCAATACTCCTCCACTGACCACACCAATGCTGCCCGTGTACCCCTGGAACCTATTTAAAAGTTCATAGAGCCTAGTTATATATTTTATTTACTATTAATAAGGCCATGATGGACTACGCTGTACCACGCTACAAGCTAACCAGTCGACACTTCTTTTGCGAGAAAAGCCATCCCAACCCTCCACCAGCATGTAGAAGACCGCATTGTCCATGCACTCTGGCAATCTGTGAGTACAAAGGTGCACCTGACAACAGACGCATGGACCTGTGGGCATGGCCACGGAAGATTACGTGTCCATTACGGCGCAATGGGTTAATGTGGTGGATGCATGGTCCACAGGGGACAGCCTACTAAGTCTGTCTGCAGTCCCTAATTCAAATTGTCCTCCACTGTCTAAATCGGAGCTTCCACCTTCTGGCTTTCGGCCTATAGTATCAGAAATTAAACTGCATTTGGCCTTCAACTTTGGTTAGGGCCTACTAACGGCTTCTGCCCCTCCCTGGTGTTGCCCTCAACTAAATAAAGCTGAGCTTCAACCTTCCGGCTCTCATTAAGTGGTTTTAAAAAAAAAAAATGGTGGTTAGGGCCTACTAACGGCTTCTGCCCCTCCCTGGTGTTGCCCTCAACGAAATAAAGCTGAGCTTCAACCTTCTGCTCCAAATTACCATTTTAAAAAATGCAATAGGCTTTTCCGGCCTACTAAAGGTGTCTGTCTGTGTGCCCCTGCCTGGTGTTGTCCTCAACTAAATAAAGCTGAGCTTCAACCTTCTGCTCCAAATTACCATTTTAAAAAATGCAATAGGCTTTTCCGGCCTACTAAAGGTGTCTGTCTGTGTGCCCCTGCCTGGTGTTGTCCTCAACTAAATAAAGCTGAGCTTCAACCTTCTGCTCCAAATTACCATTTTAAAAAATGCAATAGGCTTTTCCGGCCTACTAAAGGTGTCTGTCTGTGTGCCCCTGCCTGGTGTTGTCCTCAACTAAATAAAGCTGAGCTTCAACCTTCCGGCTCTCATTAAGTGGTTTTAAAAAAAAAAAATGGTGGTTAGGGCCTACTAACGGCTTCTGCCCCTCCCTGGTGTTGCCCTCAACTAAATAAAGCTGAGCTTCAACCTTCTGCTCCAAATTACCATTTTAAAAAATGCAATAGGCTTTTCCGGCCTACTAAAGGTGTCTGTCTGTGTGCCCCTGCCTGGTGTTGTCCTCAACTAAATAAAGCTGAGCTTCAACCTTCTGCTCCAAATTACCATTTTAAAAAATGCAATAGGCTTTTCCGGCCTACTAAAGGTGTCTGTCTGTGTGCCCCTGCCTGGTGTTGTCCTCAACTAAATAAAGCTGAGCTTCAACCTTCCGGCTCTCATTAAGTGGTTTTAAAAAAAAAAAATGGTGGTTAGGGCCTACTAACGGCTTCTGCCCCTCCCTGGTGTTGCCCTCAACTAAATAAAGCTGAGCTTCAACCTTCTGCTCCAAATTACCATTTTAAAAAATGCAATAGGCTTTACCGGCCTACTAAAGGTGTCTGTCTGTGTGCCCCTGCCTGGTGTTGTCCTCAACTAAATAAAGCTGAGCTTCAACCTTCTGCTCCAAATTACCATTTTAAAAAATGCAATAGGCTTTTCCGGCCTACTAAAGGTGTCTGTCTGTGTGCCCCTGCCTGGTGTTGTCCTCAACTAAATAAAGCTGAGCTTCAACCTTCCGGCTCTCATTAAGTGGTTTTAAAAAAAAAAAATGGTGGTTAGGGCCTACTAACGGCTTCTGCCCCTCCCTGGTGTTGCCCTCAACGAAATAAAGCTGAGCTTCAACCTTCTGCTCCAAATTACCATTTTAAAAAATGCAATAGGCTTTTCCGGCCTACTAAAGGTGTCTGTCTGTGTGCCCCTGCCTGGTGTTGTCCTCAACTAAATAAAGCTGAGCTTCAACCTTCTGCTCCAAATTACCATTTTAAAAAATGCAATAGGCTTTTCCGGCCTACTAAAGGTGTCTGTCTGTGTGCCCCTGCCTGGTGTTGTCCTCAACTAAATAAAGCTGAGCTTCAACCTTCCGGCTCTCATTAAGTGGTTTTAAAAAAAAAAAATGGTGGTTAGGGCCTACTAACGGCTTCTGCCCCTCCCTGGTGTTGCCCTCAACTAAATAAAGCTGAGCTTCAACCTTCCGGCTCTCATTAAGTGGTTTAAAAAAAAAAATGGTGGTTAGGGCCTACTAACGGCTTCTGCCCCTCCCTGGTGTTGCCCTCAACTAAATAAAGCTGAGCTTCAACCTTCTGCTCCAAATTACCATTTTAAAAAATGCAATAGGCTTTTCCGGCCTACTAAAGGTGTCTGTCTGTGTGCCCCTGCCTGGTGTTGTCCTCAACTAAATAAAGCTGAGCTTCAACCTTCCGGCTCTCATTAAGTGGTTTTAAAAAAAAAAAATGGTGGTTAGGGCCTACTAACGGCTTCTGCCCCTCCCTGGTGTTGCCCTCAACTAAATAAAGCTGAGCTTCAACCTTCTGCTCCAAATTACCATTTTAAAAAATGCAATAGGCTTTTCCGGCCTACTAAAGGTGTCTGTCTGTGTGCCCCTGCCTGGTGTTGTCCTCAACTAAATAAAGCTGAGCTTCAACCTTCTGCTCCAAATTACCATTTTAAAAAATGCAATAGGCTTTTCCGGCCTACTAAAGGTGTCTGTCTGTGTGCCCCTGCCTGGTGTTGTCCTCAACTAAATAAAGCTGAGCTTCAACCTTCCGGCTCTCATTAAGTGGTTTTAAAAAAAAAAAATGGTGGTTAGGGCCTACTAACGGCTTCTGCCCCTCCCTGGTGTTGCCCTCAACTAAATAAAGCTGAGCTTCAACCTTCTGCTCCAAATTACCATTTTAAAAAATGCAATAGGCTTTTCCGGCCTACTAAAGGTGTCTGTCTGTGTGCCCCTGCCTGGTGTTGTCCTCAACTAAATAAAGCTGAGCTTCAACCTTCCGGCTCTCATTAAGTGGTTTTAAAAAAAAAAAATGGTGGTTAGGGCCTACTAACGGCTTCTGCCCCTGCCTGGTGTTGTCCTCAACTAAATAAAGCTGAGCTTCAACCTTCTGCTCCAAATTACCATTTTAAAAAATGCAATAGGCTTTTCCGGCCTACTAAAGGTGTCTGTCTGTGTGCCCCTGCCTGGTGTTGTCATCAACTAAATAAAGCTGAGCTTCAACCTTCCGGCTCTCATTAAGTGGTTTTAAAAAAAAAAAATGGTGGTTAGGGCCTACTAACGGCTTCTGCCCCTCCCTGGTGTTGCCCTCAACTGAACAAAGCTGAGCTTCCACATTCTGGCTTTCGCCCTATACTATCAGATATTAAACTGCATTTGGCCTACTAGTGTGGTTAGGCCCTTGAAACAGTGTCTGCTGCTCTTGGGTTTGCTACTCCACTGAACAAAGCAATGCCGCCTGTTTAGTCCTGTTACCAATTTTGAACTGCATGTAGCCTACTTTATTCTTTGGCCCTATATCTGTTTCCTCCTCATCCTGCCCATTGCCCAGCCACTGCTAAATGAGTCTGCTGGTACATTGACCTAGACCACTACATTCCCCTTGTACTCTACACAGCCAGAATCTGACCCTGCTGAAAGTAAGGTTCCCCTTCCCGCATGTTATACCACCTTACACAGGGACAAAGAGGAAGGTGCAGATGAAAGTGCAGGTTCCTTCATCAGGTGGGGGGGCATACTCGTTGGCGACGTCACTGGCACAGGGCCCCTCAGAGTACGCAAAAGTGTCGCTGCTGGTGGGAGGCGCCCCCGCCATGCAAACACACCGCCGTACTTTGAGGGGCCCTGTGCCAGTGGCAATGCGAACGAGTGGGCCCCCCCCTGCTTGCTCAGGATCACAGCACTTGCAACTTTTAAATACTTACCTTTCCCTGCAACACCGCCGTGACGTAGTCCGCATTTCCTGGGCCCACGAAAAACTTGAGCCAGCCCTACTCCCCCCACAACTTTCCCCCAATTCCCTATGCCCAACTATTATTATACAGTTAATTAAGATTGGCAAGCTTCAGAAACAAGAATGGATGTTTTTGGCATTAAAATGGGCACTGTAGGTGTTTTCCTGGCCTCCACTCACTGCCGACTATGCTTCCCCATTGACTTGCATTGGGTTTCGTGTTTCGGTCGATCCCCGACTTTTAGCGATAATCGGCCGACTGCACTCGACTCGACTCTGGACAAAATCGGGTTTCCCAAAACCCTACTCGATCTTAAAAAAATGAAAGTCGCTCAACCCTACTCAGGCGTATTAAATGCGGTTTTCCACTCATCCCCCTGCTTAATTCGCACCAAATTATACGCCCCACGAAGATCAATCTTAGAGAACCACTTAGCCCCCCTTATGCGAGCAAACAAATCAGTCAGCAAAGGCAACGGATACTGAAATTTGACTGTAATTTTATTCAGGAGTCGATAATCAATACAAGGCCTCAGAGAGCCATCCTTTTTAGAGACAAAGAAAAAACCGGCTCCTAAAGGTGATGAAGAAGGACGAATATGTCCCTTTTCCAGGGACTCCTTAATATACTCGCGCATAGCAGCATGTTCAGGTACAGATAGGTTAAACAAACGACCCTTTGGAAATTTACTGCCAGGAATCAGATCTATGGCGCAATCACAATCACTGTGAGGAGGGAGTAAACCAATTTTAGGCTCTTCAAAAATATCACGATAATCAGGCAAAAATGCCGGAATCTCAGATGGAATAGATGACGAAATGGGCACCATAGGAGTGTCCCCATGAGCCCCCCGACATCCCCAGCTTAACACAGACATAGCTTTCCAGTCAAGGACTGGGTTATGAGACTGTAACCATGGTAATCCAAGCACCAAAACATCATGTAAATTGTACAACACAAGGAAGCGAATCACCTCCTGATGGTCTGGAGTCATACGCATAGTCACTTGCGTCCAGAACTGTGGTTTATTACAAGCCAAAGGTGTAGAATCAATACCCTTCAGAGGTATAGGGACTTCCAGAGGCTCTAAATCAAACCCACAGCGCCTGGCAAAGGACCAGTCCATAAGACTCAGAGCGGCGCCAGAGTCCACATAGGCATCCACGGTAATAACTGATAATGAACAAATCAAGGTTACAGACAAAATAAATTTGGACTGTAAAGTGCCAATTGAAATAGACTTGTCAACCTTCCTAGTACGTTTAGAGCATGCCGATATAACATGAGCAGAATCACCACAATAGAAGCATAACCCATTTTTACGCCTATAATTCTGCCGCTCGCTTCTGGACATAATTCTGTCACATTGCATTTTCTCTGGCGTCTCTTCAGAAGATACCGCCAAATGGTGCACGGGTTTGCGCTCCCGCAAACGCCGATCAATCTGAATTGCCATTGTCATGGACTCATTCAGACCTGTAGGCGCAGGGAACCCGACCATAACATCTTTAACGGCATCAGAAAGGCCCTCTCTGAAATTTGCCGCTAAGGCGCACTCATTCCACTGAGTAAGCACAGACCATTTACGAAATTTTTGGCAGTATATCTCAGCTTCATCTTGCCCTTGAGATAGGGCCATCAAAGCTTTTTCAGCTTGAATCTCCAAATTAGGCTCCTCATAAAGCAACCCTAAAGCCAGGAAAAACGCATCCACATTGAGCAACGCAGGATCCCCTGGTGCCAATGAAAATGCCCAATTTTGAGGGTCACCTCGCAGCAAAGAAATTACAATCTTAACCTGCTGGACAGGATCTCCTGAGGAGTGAGGTCTGAGAGAAAGGAATAATTTACAATTATATTTGAAATTCAGAAACCGAGATCTATCTCCGGAAAACACCTCTGGTGTAGGGATTTTAGGTTCAGAAATAGGAGTATGCATAACAAAATCTTGTAAATTTTGAACCTTCGTAGCAAGATTATTTAAACCTGCAGCCAAACTCTGAGGATCCATCTTTAAACAGGTGAGCTCAGAGCCATTCAAGGATTATAAGGAGAGAAAGGCAAAGGCAGTAATTAGAGCTGAAATACAACTGATCCAACTATGGAGCAAGCATAGGGAAAAAGAAAAAAAAAATTTACAGACTTCCTTTTTCTCTCCTTTCTTCTGCCAATAAGTTTAACACATGGCCGGTCATACTGTCATGGTTCCCAATGGCAAGGGAACGTAAGAAACATATAAATAACGAACGAGCTCTCGGGTGATGGAAACTCGAGTTGACCGTGAGCTAAATCTACCACACAACTAATAGTAGCCAGGGAGCATACCTACGGCTTCCTAAATGCCACGCGCCAGCCGGAGGACTAACTAAGCCTGGTAGAGGAAGAAACAGACCTGGCTTACCTCTAGGGAAATACCCCAAAAGATGATAGCAGCCCCCCACATGTAATAACGGTGAAATAAGAGGAAAAGACATACACAGTATGAAAGTAGATTTAGCAAAGAGAGGTCCACTTACTAGATAGCAGAAGGATACAAAAGAGGACTTCACGGTCAACTGAAAACGCTTTCAAAAAACCATCCTGAAATTACTTTAAGACTCCTGTGTCAACTCATGACACAGGAGTGGCAATTTCAGCCCACAAGAGCTTCCAGCTACAGAGAATTACAAAAACTGCAAACTGGACTAAAGATTAGTGTTGACTGTTGAGCGATACCGTCCGATACTTGAAAGTATCGGTATCGGAAAGTATCGGCCGATACCGGCAAAGTATCGGATCCAATCCGATACCGATACCCGATACCAATACAAGTCAATGGGACTCATGTATCGGACGGTATTCCTGATGGTTCCCAGGGTCTGAAGGAGAGGAAACTCTCCTTCAGGCCCTGGGAACCATATTAATGTGTAAAAGAAAGAATTAAAATAAAAAATATTGCTATACTCACCTCTCCGACGCAGCCTGCACCTTACCGAGGGAAGCGGCAGCATTCTTTGTTTAAAATTTGCGCTTTTCTTTCCTTTACTGAAGTCCCGGCTTGTGATTGGTCGCGTGCCGACCATGTGGCCGGGACGCAACCAATCACAGCAAGCCGTGACGTAATTTCAGGTCCTTCAGGATTTTAAAATTACGTTCCGGCGTTGTGATTGGTTGCGTCGCAGTCACATGGGCAACGCAACCAATCACAGCAAGCCGTGACGTAATTTCAGGTCCTTAAGGATTTTAAAATTACGTCCCGGCTTTGTGATTGGTTGCGTCGCAGTCACATGGGAGACGCAACCAATCACAAGCCGTGACGTCACGGGAGGCTGGACACGCGCGCATTTTAAAATGGGCGCGTGTCCAGCCTCCCGTGACGTCCCGGCTTGTGATTGGTTGCGTCGCGATCAACCAATCACAAGCCGGGAGGCTGGACACGCGCGCATTTTAAAATTTTAAAATGCGCGCGTGTCCAGCCTCCCGGCTTGTGATTGGTTGACCGCGACGCAACCAATCACAAGCCGGGACGTCACGGGAGGCTGGACACGCGCCCATTTTAAAATGCGCGCGTGTCCAGCCTCCCGTGACGTCACGGCTTGTGATTGGTTGCGTCTCCCATGTGACTGCGACGCAACCAATCACAAAGCCGGGACGTAATTTTAAAATCCTTAAGGACCTGAAATTACGTCACGGCTTGCTGTGATTGGTTGCGTTGCCCATGTGACTGCGACGCAACCAATCACAACGCCGGAACGTAATTTTAAAATCCTGAAGGACCTGAAATTACGTCACGGCTTGCTGTGATTGGTTGCGTCCCGGCCACATGGTCGGCACGCGACCAATCACAAGCCGGGACTTCAGTAAAGGAAAGAAAAGCGCGAATTTTAAACAAAGAACGCTGCCGCTTCCCTCGGTAAGTTGCAGGCTGCGTCGGAGAGGTGAGTATAGCAATATTTTTTATTTTAATTCTTTCTTTTACACATTTTTACATTAATGTTGTTTCGATACCGATACCCGATACCACAAAAATATCGGATCTCGGTATCGGAATTCCGATACAGCAAGTATCGGCCGATACCCGATACTTGCAGTATCGGAATGCTCAACACTACTAAAGATACAAAACAAAGGACAAAGTCCACTTAGCTGATCAGCAGACTAGTAGCAGGAACATGCAACCGAAGGCTCTGGTTACAATGATGACCGGCAAGGAAATGACTGGAGAGCAAGGCTAAATAGGAAACTCCCAAACGCTGATGGAAGCAGGTGAACAGAAGCAGCAAAGTGCAAACAAGTCACCAGTACCACCAGCAACCACCAGGGGAGCCCAAAAAGCGGATAAACAACATTTTTCCTTGCAAAAAAGCTTTTTGTTTCTCTTATGTAAATCCATGGTAACAGGCAACAAATTAACTCTTGGTAGTCTGATTCTGCAGCCACTTTCTCATCTATCAGCACACAAATTCAGAACCAAGCTAAAGCCTTGCTAAGATTTTCTTTCTTACTTCTGTTTGTGAGGCCAGGGATGTACAACAACAGCAATTATTATTTCATGAAAAAAATATTTTTAACATTTCTGTTTATCATTTTTTTCAAAATTGTTATTAATATAGTGTGATGACACAGAATTTAATTTTAATTATGCCAGACACATTTTCTAGTAGGTCAAGAGACCTAAGCCATTGTTGATATGAGCCTGAACGTTGACTCTTGAACTGATATTTGCTGCAACTTATTGTGCTGCTATCCTTGGAAGGCAGGGTAAGTGAATAATTGATATTTGTGAATATATATATTCCCATTGTATTAGTCCATGCAGCTTGTTGACCTGAAAACAGTGAACAACAAACTATGCAGATTGATTGAATACTCGAACAATGGGGTTGACCTCATCCCACCTTCCCTCTGGCCTGTGGAGGTTGGCTTGGAGAACAGCTGTAGGTATAAAAAAGGACCTCTATCCTTCTTCAGAATGACTTTATAGATCAGCAGCCAAGGCATCATGGCTCCAACAGAAAATCAAATGAGAGATATTTTTCAGGATGCCAGCTTAAGGAACTATGGCCCTAGCTGGAGGAATACAGATATGATCTGTTGACTATAACCGAACCCATGAAGACATTTGGAAAAGACAGGTTGGGACAATTAGGTCACCTGGCCCTATAGAGACGTTTGCGGAAACCAGGTTGTGACAATGAGGTCGACTGGCCATGTACCTCAATGGACTGTCAGCTTCCTAAGCTTGTCGTTATCTCCTCTCTGTGGGTGCCCACCAAAAACATGTTGCCACTGATGGGGGTAGTCTACCCTGGAAGCCCTGAAGTCGCAGATGCCCTAATCTTGGAGAGTCAGAGGAAGGGTGAGACTCTGTAATTTGCACCATTTTATGTATTTGTTGAGACTGTTCTATATGTTACTGTCTGTTGGTGGTTCAATAAAGTATTGCAACACCTTTTTATCCTCACCCTGTGTTGTCTGAGTAGTATGCTGACCATGGGAAGGAAAGAGGGCATTCAGTGGCATGAGCACTGGTCCATGCGATCTTTCTAAAGACAGCCAGGCCAGAAGATAAGGGCACCTCCACAGATACATTTGGTGAACTGATGCAGACACACACAAACAGATCATCCTGAGGCTTTTTACTAAGTGTTTATTTCACATGAGTGGTAGATTTACAGCAACATTGCTCAATATTGCTGCTTCTGACTGTATGTTGCATGAAGAAAACGTTTGGAATCTCTCATGTATGTGTGTGCTATGTAGGAGAAACAGCGAGCCCATTATACTGTTTTTACGGGGGCATCATGCTGTCTATGTGGGCATTATACTATGTGAATACTAGGGTTGGGGAGCTGTGGAAAGCATCATGCAATATAGGGGCTTTAAAGTGGGTGTGTTAAACTGTGGGGACCATTATACAGTGTGAGGGGCATTATACTTTGCATAGGAAGCAACTGTGGTACATTTCGGTGTTCCATACCAGTACAAAAAAGCCTTGAAACTTTTTTTGTATTCAATTATTCATCCATATACAATTATGTGGTATGTGGTACATTTCAGTGTTACAGAACAGTCAAAAAAGTGTTGAAACATTTTCCTGTAGGAAGTTACTCATCCACGTATAACATTCCAAAAACCGTTTAAATATTTTTAAGCATTAAATTACTCATCCATAGTGTATTACATGCCTTGGGGTGATTTGGGTGTTATATAACACTCCAAAAAAGCGTTCAACATTTTTTCTCTATTATATTTCTCTTCCTCAGATCTGGGGTACATTTCGGTGGTATAAGACTCCAAAAAAGCATTTAAAAATTTGGCTTTATTCAATTAGTCATCCATACTGAATAAGTTGCTTTCAGTGACATTTTAGTTGTATGTAACACCCTAAAAAAGTGTTGAAAAGTTTTTCTGGATTCAATTAATCATTCATGTAAAATTTTGGTGGTATATAAATGTTAGGGTTGCACTAAATTAAATTAAACTATAAAGTGTAATCACAACCCAGGGTCTGCCATGCAGAGATGAATAACTGCTGCTAGTGTGAATAATGACGGATAAAAAACTAGCGAACGCACTGTGTTAAAACCACACAGAGTGAACGGGACACAGAGTACCAAGCTCATATAACAACAGAGCAGCACTAAAAAAAATCAGTACCAAACTCATCTACCCACCAAGTCGCACAGAAAATATAAGTACCAAACTCAGCTAGCCACCGAGTGGCACAGAAAATATAAGTAAAGTGCAATACTGTCATGCCCTCATCTGCAGGTCAGGTCTCTGCTGCAAAGGGAGACTGGCACCTTTCTCGCAGCTCCACTGGTACTACTCACCCTGTCCATGGCTCCAGACGATCTGTGGCTCCTTTCTCTGCTAAGAACCTGTATCCTCTTGGCATGTCTCCTGGAAATGCTCTTAGGAGGTGCGCCCCGCTTCCTGCACATACTTAAAACAGCAGAGCACCTGTTCTCTATTAAGGCTCTCTGTGCTATAATGCTCTGTGCATAAAAGGTATCCTCCCATTATGGGAGGTGCCTGGGCAATGTGTTCATTCTGTTGTTTGTGGCCTTCTGCTCAGGCCACACTCTGCTGTGCTCTGCTCTGCAAAGTGTAGTTTATTACTTTTGGTTTTCTAATCCCTCTGTCTCCTCAGAATCCTCCACTGGCAGTTCACTATTCTGGATCCTTCTGGACTCTCCGGTTTCCACTCCAGGCTGACTAAGCTGCTCCTCACAATACCATCCAGATATTGCTGCCGGCAGGGTCAGCCTTTCGGAAACTACACAGAGCTTCCAGGATTCTCTTCACTGATAGAGCCTGAATTCCACCGTCTTGTTAATACGGTCTGTATGGGTCGTCCCTCTGGTCCGGGTACTGCGGCATTTAGGCCATCTGGTGTTGTGACGGGGAAATCACTGTATAGGGGTACGCCTTGCCCGGTGCTCCACTACATGGTTCAGTGTTGTGGTCCAGAGTGTTCTTCTCTCAGGCACCTCTTTCTGTTTGTTTAAGCTTCATTTAAATAAATACTTTTGCTTTTTGGAAGCCATTCTCCTGTCTCTTGTGTACCAGGTATACAGCTATCACTGCTCCATCAGTGGTCTAGTGAGTCCACTATATTTGCCCACGCCCTGTGGGCGTAACAAATACCCTGTTAAACCCGCAGAGGTAGAAGCAAATGGCAAACTAGGTGTGGAACTCTATCGCTCACCTAGGGAAGTCTAGGCTAGTGGTTGGGATTGCTCTGTAACTTAGCTGTGCTAACCGCACACATGACCGGAGACAGATGCTAACTTGCCAAGCTGGGATTTCCAATCCTACACTGCCTGTCTAGACACACAGTAATGAATAAGCAGCTCTGCAACTGAACTCTGTCACTTGCACACAGAAATGAATGAGATGCTCTGCAGCTGAGCTGTGTCACTCGCACACAGAAATGTGCAAACAGGTAGCATATCCACACACACAATCACCAATGACCCTAGCACCCCTGCATTTGGTGCTGGAAGCCTTTTATGCACTAGACTGCACCCCAAACACACCCAGATGGATGGGGCGTTGCCCATGGGCCAATCTAGAGCTGTCACATCACCAGAGCAGTCAGAGTGCGAGCATCAATGAAAAGGCGCCCCATCATGGACATGCTCACTAAGATGATTTCTGGACTTAGACTCCAGAAGGTAGGACTGCCTCTGTATACCACTGGTTACAATAGACTTAGCTGGAGAGCCAGCAGTAACCACATGAACACTACAAAGCAGTGCAAGACACTGGGACTGAAGTCTGTGCTAAACAACAATCCCAGCAGCTGGGTCTAAATAGGAGACCGCAGGGGAAGATAAGGCTTGGGATCCACCCCACGCAGCAGAAGAATCCTGGCACCTAACAATAGGACTAAAAAAGTCATGCACATATTATTTGGTGCTTTCTGCGAATTTTGGTGGTATGATATGAGACTCCAATAAGTGTTGAAAATTTTTCTGTAATCAATACAGTATTACATGTTCTGGGGCACATTTTGGTGGTATATAACACTCCAAAATAGAGTTTAAAAAGTTGGTATTATATTACTGATCCATAGAGTATTAAAATATTTTTCAGATTATAAGACACACCGGACCATAAGATGGCCCCAAATTTCCAGAAGGAAAATAGGGAAAAAAATTAATGCATCAAATGGGAATTCATCTTAAAGTCCGAATTCAGCTTACTGGCGGATCGGCATCGCTAGTGGAGCAGGGTCACAGGAGCTGTTCGGTGGTCCGGCAATGATCTAATTCTCATCCAAGGCTGGAGTGGCAGGTTTGGAGGTGCTCAGTTGAGGTGGCGCATTTGCAGATTGAGATCTCAGCATCTAGCCTAGGCTGGTCAGAAGAGAGAGAGTCGAGCCAGGACCAGGGCTGGAGAAATGCTAGCTAGCTAGGCCATTACTAACAACCGGCATCTAAGATGTGGGCCCATAGAACAGTTTGGGACCTGTCATCACATCTCATTCAACCTTTGGTCACTAGAGATGGAAAACTTACTTCGAAGGCTGCAAGAGCTGACAGCTGGAACCATGGTCATGTTCCTCCAAATGAAAGGGCAACATCGCTGGAATGCAGTGGGTGTGATCTGAGAATGTAGAGAACAGGATGAACCCTTCTTGAGTAATGAACTCACCTGGGAAAGACTCCTCAAGGCAGCTTGAGATGGCGTTACCACCCCCAAAAGATCATACTGTCCTTGGGGTTCCCCACCTACTTTGCGGCAGCAGGCAACACTGCAGGTGACATGGGGCTGAATTATGTTAAATGCACTGTAAGACAGGGGGGATAGTATATGCATGTATACATGAGATGCTCTGCAGGGCAGAAGAATAATATATTTTCCATGTGGGCAATTTTCCATGTGGGCAATTTTCCATGTGGGCAAATTTCGGTGTGGGCAATTTTCCTGTGGGCAATTTTCCTGTGGGCATTTTTCTGGTCACCGGTGTAGATATTTGGCTGTTCAAAAATTGACAATTGACATATATACTCTAGAACTTGATTTGTGTGAAATTTCATTGGTTTAAAATCAAAACCAAAAATTGTCTTGCTGCAGGTGTACAAATTTGGTTGTTCAAAACTGACTGTAGAACTATAGAACTTGGTTTGTGTTAAATTTTGTTGGTTTGAAAAAAAAAATTGTCCTTCTACAGGTGTACAAATTTTGTCCCTCAGTACTCATTCCCCAGCAGCCACTATTTCTCCCATTGTGTTATCTGTTGTGAATTCCGTTCTCGGGCTCCCTCCTGTGGTCGTGAATGGTACTTTGTTGAGTTCTGTTCGTGGGCTCCCTCTGGTGGCTTTGAGTGATACTGCTGGTCTTTAGCTGGGCTCCAGCTGCCTCGTTTTCTGCAGTGCTGGTTGCCTATTTAACTCCACCTAGATCTTTACTTGTTGCCAGCTGTCATTGTATTCAGTATTGGTTCAGTTCTCTCTGGGACTTCATGTGTGACCTGTCTCCTCCTGGAGAAGCTAAGTTCATGCTAGTTCATTTTTGCTCATTGCTTTTGGAAAATGTTTCTCAGTATATGATAAGTTCAGTCCAGCTTGCTTATATGCTATTTTCTTGCTAGCTGGAAGCTCTGGGGAGCAGAGTTGCTCCCTCACATCGTGAGTCGGTGTGAGGGTCTTTTGTACTCTCTGCGTGGATATTTTGTAGTATTTTATACTGACCGCACAGTTCCCTTGCTATCTTCATACTATTTAGTACTAGTGGGCCTCTTTTGCTAAAACCTGTTTTCATTCCTATATTTGTATTTTCCTCTTAACTCACCGTCATTATTTGTGGGGGGGCTGACTTTACTTTGGGGAAATTTCTCTGAGGCAAGTGAGGCTTTTGTTTCTCTCTAGGGGTAGCTAGCTCTCAGGCTGTGAAGAGGCGTCTAGGGAGAGTTAGGTACGCTCCACGGCTGCCTATAGTGTGTGTGATAGGATCAGGTTTGCGGTCAGTAAAGTTCCCACGTCCCCAGAGCTTGTCCTATATTTCTGGTTTACCTATCAGGTCATTCCAAGTGTTCCTAACCACCAGCACCATAACAGTTATCACCGCCTTGTATCAGCACGTGTCCAGGAACAGCACTCTTGCGCTTATCAATGCAGTTACTGGGTTTGTCAAATTAACAAACGACACATGGTCAAGCCCTTGTGGAAACAGATGCTACATTTCCATGATGGCACACTCAGTGAATATTGTGGAGGTCTTGTCCCGCCCTGGCACAACACATGAGCTACTGATGCCTAGGGTTGCTGGCCCTAATTCTATCAGGGTTTCTGCCACCTCTTACACCAGTTCCTGTCCCCCCTCCTACTCCTCCTTACCTTCCATCTCGCCGTGTGCTCAACAAAGATTGGGTAACACTGAGCAGGTGGAGGTTGAGTAAGAAGTGGAGGAACAGGAGCTGGCTTAAGAAGAGGCTAGTACCCACACAATCTTCACCTCATCTCCCCCACATGGATGGGCTGAGCAAAGACAAAACAGAAGAGCAGGCTATAAGGTGCTTCCACTCAGATGCATTGAGGATTCAGAGGTATGGATGGATGGAAATTTTTAATTTTAAAAACATAGCAAAGGGTTGCTAGATGACATATGACAAATGTAAAAACCTTAATAAAACATAAACCCAATGCGTTTTGGCTGTTTAGGCTTCATCAGATGTGATGAGCTGAAGAGGAGATTGAGGAGGAAAAGATGGAGGAGGAGTTGCAGAGTAGCCATCATGGTGGAGACACAGAAGTGTTGGCTGTAGGGACCTTGGCACATATGGCAGACTTTATGTACCGCTGCCTTTCCTGTGACCCTCCCATTATATTCATTTTGACCAAAAAAAGAGTACTAGTTGTTCACCCTACTGCACCCACGCTACAAGGAGAACTTTGCATCTCTTCTTCCTGACAGAGAGAGGTCTTCTAAAATGGTACTATACCAGAAGTCCATTGTGAAAAATATATTGAAAAAATTTCCATCAGACAATGCTAGTGTGCTAACGGCAGGGGGCAAACTTCATTGCCCAACCAAGGAGGAGAGGTCAGGGAGACAAAAGACAGATACAGGCAGAGGCAGGGGTTCATTGTCAAAGGCCTGGGCAAATTTCATAAAATCCTTGGAGTGTTCATGCCCTGATGACCAGGTATTTTTGACAAGGAGGGAAGTATTTTTAATGGTCAAGCAATATGAGGTTGACAAAAGCAGCATACTCCCTAATTCCTCTGTGATCTTCAGCTATTTGGTCTCAAAGCAGGACACCTTGTATGAGCTGTCTTCTTTTTGACTTAGAGGTATTATGCTGCCCTGATGCTAGCATCTGGCAAGAGCAGGTTTTTAGTGCCACCGGGGTGGTCATAATAGAAAGGCGCTTTCACGTGTCAATAGAAAGTGCTAACAGGATCACTCTGATAACAAACAAAGTGTGGATTAGACCTGACTTATCCATACCACCAGATGACACCATAACATAAAGTGCTTTTAATGCTCAATATTTGAATGAAGCCTGCCACTTGTTGCCATCTAGGGTCTAAGGATGACTGGATGACCTTACCACAACTACACTTTTCTAATTTTTTATGAGGCACTTCACATGGTACCTTTTAGTGTGTGTGGATGACCCTGCTTGTAATTATTGGCAGGCTTTGCACTGTGTGCAGAGCTTTTATGAGTGTAGGTGTAAAACAACTACACTTCATTCACAATATTTCAATGAGGATCTGCATTTGATGGCTTCAACAGTGTATACAGTAGATGACCTTGCTTGTCCTTTTTGGCAGAATTTACACTTAGTGCATAACCTTTTATGAGTCTAGTAGTACCACTACATTACAATTTGAACAGACTGTGTATGAGGCCCTCCCGAGTGTATCGGAGTCTCCCTGAGTACCTAAGTTTTGGCACTTCTTCCTTCATAAATTACACTGAAATTTCAATTTTTTTCCAAAACTTCAATTTTGGTTTACTTAAATTCTAATATTTTGAAATCCTTTTTACATTTTGCCTTATATACAAATATACAAGTCACTGTACAGCACAAAACGCTTCTCACCATTTTTTTCCTGTAAACTCCAATTTCTTGTTGATTTTGAATGTTTTATTGTCAGTCCTTAACACCATTAACCCCCAAGGTGGATTGCAAGTTAACCCCTTTCTGACATCGGATGTACTATCCCGTCGAGGTGGGCCCGTATGACCACCGACGGGATAGTACGTCCAGTGCGATTGGCTGCGCTCACAGGGGGAGCGTGGCCGATCGCGGCGGGGTGTCATCTGACTATCGCAGCTGACATCCGGCACTATGTGCCAGGAGTGGTCACGGACCGCCCCCGGCACATTAACCCCTGGCATACTGTGATCAAACATGATCGCAGTGTTCCGGCGGTATAGGGAAGCATCGCAAAGGGAGGGGGCTCCCTGCGTGCTTCCCTGTGACCCTCAGAGCAACGCGATGCATCCGGGTTCTGCAGGGACTACTTCCCGGTCCAGAGCAGGTGCTGGTAAGCCTGCAGCGCTGTAAGTCAGATCGCTGATCTGACAGAGTGCTGTGCAAACTGTCAGATCAGCGATCTGTGATGTCCCCCAGTGGGAGAAAGTAAAAAAGTAAAAAAAAAAAATTCCACATGTGTAAAAAAATAAAAAATAAAAAATAAATTCCTAAATAAAGAAAAAATACAATAATATTATTCCCATAAATACATTTCTTTAGCTAAGTAAAAAATAAAACAATAAAAGTACACATATTTAGTATCACCGCATCCGTAACGACCCAACCTATAAAACTGTCCCACTAGTTAACCCCTTCAGTGAACACCGTAAGAAAAAAAAAAAAAGAGGCAAAAAACAACGCTTTATTAGCATACCGCCGAACAAAAAGTGGAATAACACGCGATCAAAAAGATGGATAAAAATAACCATGGTACCGCTGAAAACATAATCTTGTCCCGCAAAAAAACAAGCTGCCATACAGCATCATAAGCAAAAAATAAAAAAGTTATAGTTCTCAGAATAAAGTGATGCCAAAATAATTATTTTTTCTATAAAATAGCTTTTATTGTATAAAAGCGCCAAAACATAAAAAAATGATATAAATGAGATATTGCTGTAATAGTACTGACCCAAAGAATAAAACTGCTTTATCAATTTTACCAAACGTGGAACGGTATAAACGATCAAAAACTGTCACGTGTCCGAAAATGTTGCCAATAAAAACATCAACTTCTGCCGCAAAAAACAAGACCTCACATGATTCTGTGGACCAAAATATGGAAAAATTATAGGTCTCAAAATGTGGAGAGGCAAAAACTGTTTTGCTATAAAAAGCGTCTTTTAGTGTGTGACAGCTGCCAATCATAAAAATCCGCTATAAAAAACGCTATAAAAGTAAATCAACCCCCCCTTCATCACCCCCTTAGTTAGGGAAAAATAATAAAATAAAAAAAATGTATTTATTTCCATTTTCCCATTAGGGTTAGGGCTAGGGTTACGGTTAGGGTTAGGGCAAGGGTTAGGGTTAGGGCTAGGGCTAGGGCTAGGGTTAGGGCTAGGGTTAGGGTTAGGGTTAGGGCTAGGGTTAGGGCTAGGGTTAGGGCTAGTTCTAGGGTTGGGGCTAGGGTTGGAGCTAAAGTTAGGGTTAGAGTTGGAGCTAAAGTTAGGGTTAGGTTTGGGGCTAAAGTTAGGGTTAGGGTTGGGGCTAAAGTTAGGGTTAGGGTTGGGGCTAAAGTTAGGGTTAGGGTTGTGGCTAAAGTTAGGGTTAGGGTGTGGATTACATTTACGGTTGGGATTAGGGTTGGGATTAGAGTTAGGGGTGTGGTTAGGGTTACCAATGGGATTAGAGTTAGGGGTGTGTTTGGATTAGGGTTTCAGGTAGAATTGGGGAGTTTCCACTGTTCAGGCACATCAGGGGCTCTCCAAACGTGACATGGCGTCCAATCTCAATTCCAGCCAATTCTGCGTTGAAAAAGTAAAACAGTGCTCCTTCCCTTCCGAGCTCTCCCATGTGCCCAAACAGGGGTTTACCCCAACATATGGGGTATCAGCGTACTCGGGACAAATTAGACAACAACTTTTGGAGTCCATGTTCTCTTGTCATCCTTGGGAAAATAAAAATTTGTGGGGCTAAAAATCATTTTTGTGGGAAAAAAAGGATTTTTTATTTTCACGGCTCTGCGTTGTAAACTGTAGTGAAACACTTGGAGGTTAAAAGTCCTCATAACACATCTAGGTAAGTTCCTTGGGAGGTCTAGTTTCCAATATGGGGTCACTTATGGGGGGTTTGTACTGTTTGGGTACATCAGGGGCTCTGCAAATGCAACATGACGCCTGCAGACCAATCCATCTAAGTTTGCATTCCAAATGGCGCTCCTTCCCTTCTGAGCTCTGCCATGTGCCCAAACAGTGGTTCCCCCCACATACGGGGTATCAGCGTACTCAGGACAAATTGCACAACAAGTTTTGGGGTCCAATTTCTCCGGTTACCCTTGGGAAAATACAAAACTGGGGGCTAAAAAATCATTTTTGTGAAAACAAAATATATTTTCACGGCTCTGCGTTATAAACTGTAGTGAAACACTTTGGGGTTCAAAGCTCTCACAACACATCTAGATAAGTTCCTTAGGGGGTCTACTTTCCAAAATGGTGTCATTTGTGGGGTGTTTTAATGTTTTGGCACATCAGGGGCTTTCCAAACACAACATGGTGTCCCATCTCAATTCCAGTCATTTTTGCATTGAAAAGTCAAATGGCGCTCCTTCCCTTCCGAGCTCTGCCATGCACCCAAACAGTTGTTTACCCCAACATATGGGGTATCAGCATACTCAGGACAAATTGCACAACAACGTTTGGGGTCCAATTTCTTCTCTTACCCTTGGGAAAATAAAAAATTGGGGGTGAAAAGATAATTTTGTGAAAAAATATGATTTTTTTATTTTCACGGCTCTGCATTACAAACTTCTGTGAAGCACTTGTTGGGTCAAAGTGCTCACCACGAATCTAGATAAGTTCCTTAGGGGGTCTACTTTCCAAAATGGTGTCACTTGAGGGGGGTTTCAATGTTTAGGCACATCAGGGGCTCTCCAAACGCAACATGGCTTCCCATTTCAATTCCAGTCAATTTTACATTGAAAAGTAAAATGGCGCTCCTTTCCTTCCTAGCTCTGCCATGTGCCCAAACAGTGGTTTACCCCCACATTTGTGGTATCAGCGTAGTCAGGACAAATTGTACAACAACTTTTGGGGTCCATTTTCTCCTGTTACCCTTGGTAAAAATAAAACAAATTGGAGCTGAAATAAATTTTGTGTGAAAAAAGTTAAATGTTCATTTTTATTTAAACATTTCAAAAATTCCTGTGAAACACCTGAAGGGTTAATAAACTTCTTGAATGTGGTTTTAAGCACCTTGAGGGGTGACGTTTTTAGAATGGTGTCACACTTGGGTATTTTCTATCATATAGACCCTTCAAAATGACTTCAAATGAGATGCGGTCCCTAAAAAAAAATGGTGTTGTAAAAATGAGAAATTTCTGGTCAACTTTTAACCCTTATAACTCCCTAACAAAAAAAATTTTGGTTCCAAAATTGTGCTGATGTAAAGTAGACATGTGGGAAATGTTACTTATTAAGTACTTTGCATGACATATCTCTGTGATTTAAGGGCATAAAAATTCAAAGTTGGAAAATTGCGAAATTTTCAAAATTTTCGCCAAATTTCCATTTTTTTTACAAATAAACAGAGGTAGTATCAAAGAAATTTTACCACTATCATGAAGTACAATATGTCTCGAGAAAACAGTGTCAGAATCACCGGGATCCGTTGAAGTGTTCCAGAGTTATAACCTCATAAAGGGACAGTGGTCAGAATTGTAAAAATTGGCCTGGTCATTAACGTGCAAAACCATCCTTGGGGGTAAAGGGGTTAATGACCAAGCCAATTTTTAGAATTCCGACCACTGTCATTTTAAGAGTTAACTAGTGATGAGCGACTATACTCGTTGCTCGGGTTTTCCCGCACACGCTCGGGTGATCTCCAAGTATTTGTTATTGTTCGGAGATTAAGTTTTCATTGCCGTAGCTGAATGATTTACCGCTATTAGCCAGGCTGAGTACATGTGGGGGTTGCTTGGTTGGTAGGTAATTCCCACATGTAATCAAGCTGGCTAATAGCTGTAAATCATTCAGCTGTGGTGATGAAAACCTAATCTCTGAACACTAAGGCCGGCCTCACACTAGCGAGTTTTACGGACGTATGAGCGCATAAACTACGTCCGTAAAATACGTATAACACACCCAATGATTCCCTATGTCCCAGCTCCTATCAGCCGTATTTTACTGATCCGTATTATACGGTCTTGTACGGCCATACAAAATCGCAGCATGCTGCGTTTGTCACCGTATTGCGCAAAAAAAATCACCAATGAAAGTCTATGGGGGCGAGAAAAATACGGATTACACACGGACCAGCAGTGTGACCTGTGAGAAATACGCACCGGTGTTATAGAGAAAAGCGGGTAATTCAATTGCCGGCTTTTCATTTCTCCTTCCCAAACTCGACAGGATATGAGACATGGTTTACATACAGTAAACCATCTCATATCCCCTTTTTTTTGCATATTCCACACTACTAATATTAGTAGTGTGTATGTGCAAAATTTGGGTGCTGTAGCTGCTAAAATAAAGGGTTAAATTGCGGAAAAAATTGGCGTGGGCTCCCGCGCAATTTTCTCCACCAGAGTGGTAAAGCCAGTGACTGAGGGCAGATATTAATAGCCTAGAGAGGGTCCATGGTTATTGGCCCCCCTGGCTACAAACATCTGCCCCCAGCCACCCCAGAAAAGGCACATCTGGAAGATGCGCCTATTCTGGCACTTGGCCACTCTCTTCCCATTCCCGTGTAGCGGTGGGATATGGGGTAATGAAGGGTTAATGTCACCTTGCTATTGTAAGGTGACATTAAGCCAGATTAATAATGGAGAGGCGTCAATTATGACACCTATCCATTATTAATCCAATAGTACTAAATGGTTAATAAAACACACACACATTATTACAAAGTATTTTAATGAAATAAAGACACAGGGTGATGTAATATTTTATTAGACTCTTAATCCACCTGAAGATCATCGTCCTGAAACAAAGTAAAACATACAAACAACAATATTCCATACCTTCTGTGGTTATGTCCCACGATGTAAATCCATCTGAAGGGGTTAAATCATTTTACAGCCAGGAGCTGTGCTAATGCACTCGCTCGTGCCTGTAAACCCCGGGTACTGAAAGGAAAGCTGGGTGATCTGTAGTTACCTTGAGTTGCGGTGATGCGCCCTCTGCTGGATGTCCTCAAGAACTGGAGCCTTGGAAAAGTTCCCACGCTCGAGTTCATATGACACCCCGTGTCTTTATTTCATTAAAATACTTTGTAATAATGTGTGTGTGTTTTATTGAATTACCGGCATTTCACATATATCACGCTGAATTAAATATAAATACAGAATATATATATATGTGTCTCAATGACATATATATATATACTGTATATATTTTTTAAGAACATTTGAGCACATAAATCCATTAGATGTCGGTTTTGCAAGCCTGCGAGAAAATATCGCAGTACGGATGCCATACGGATTACATACGGAGGATGCCATGCGCAAAATACGCTGACACACCCAGCCTACGGATGACATACGGATCACTATTTTGGGGACTTTTCTGCGTATTACGGCCGTAAAAAACGGACCGTATTTACATACCCTGAGTGTGAGGCCGGCCTAACAAATACTCGGAGATCAACCGAGCGTGCTTGGGAAAGCCCGAGTAACGAGTACACTTGCTCATCACTATTAATAACCGCTTCAATGGATCCCAATAACAGTGAGACTATTTTTTCGTAATATACTTCACGATAGTGGTTACATTTCTTTGTTATAACTTATTTGTGAAAAAAAATGAAATTTTGTGAAAATTTGGAACATTTTGCAATTTTCAAACTTTGACTTATTATGCCCTTAAATTAGAGAGATGTGCCACAGAAAATAGTTAATAAATAACATTTCCCACATTTCTACTTCACATCAGCACAATTTTTGAAGCAAAACTTTTTTGTTAGGAAGTTTTAAGGGTTAAAAGTCGACCAGCAATTTCTCATTTTTACAACAAAATTTATAAAGCCATTTTTTTTGGAACCACCTCACATTTGAAATGACTTTGAGGGGTCTATATGATAGAAAATGTCCAAAAGGGACACCATTGTAAAAAAATGGACCTCTAAGGCTACGTTCACACGATCAGGATTTCCATCCTTTTTTTTTCCTGCCCGTTTTTGGAAAACGGCAGCTAAATTCCGCAGTGAATTTGAGCTGCGTTTTCTGATCCTTTTTCTTCAGCGTTTTCCACTGCGGGTTTCCAATAGCAGTTTCCTATTGGAGCTGCTGGAAAACCGGTGCGGAATCCGCTGAAAGAATTGACATGCTACTTCTTTTTTCCGCTGGAAAATCCGCGCGGATTTTCCAGCGGAAAAACGGATCGTTAGCACAGCGGTTTTGGTTTTCCATTGGGTTACATTGTACTGTAACCAACATGGAAAACTGATCCGGATCCGCAGCTGAAAATCCGCTACGGATCCGGATCAAAATCCGGATCGTGTGAACGTAGCCTCAAGGTGCTCAAAACCACTTCAAGAAGTGTACTAACCCTTTAGGTGCTTAACTAGAATTTTTGGAATGTTGAAAAAAATTAACATTTAACTTTTCTTTTACAAAAAACTTAAGAAATTTTTTTTTATTTTCAAAAGGGTAACAGGAAAAAATGGACCCCAAAATTTTGTGTGCAATTTCTCCTAAGCATGCCAATATCTGACATGTAGGGGATAACCACTCTTGGGCAGACGGCAGAGCTCGGAGGCGAAGGAGCTCCATTTGACTTTTTGAATACAAAAACAATAAGCGGATGAGTTTGGAGAGACCTAATGTGCCTAAACACCATTTTGGAAATTAGAACCCTTAGGGAACTTATCTAGATGAATGGTGAACACATCGAACCCCCAGGTGCTTCACAAAAACGTTGAGCATAAAATAAAAAAAATCACATTTTAACTGCAAAAAAGTTTTTCAGCCCCAATTTTGCAATTCTATAAGAATAAAAGGAGAAAGTACACCATACAATTTGTTGTGAAATTTCTCGTGAGTATGCTGATACCTCATATGTGGGAGAAAACTACTCACTGGGCTCACTGACGGGTTCGGAAGGTAAGGAGCATCATTTGACTTTTTGAATGTAAAATTTGCTGGAAACGTTAGCGGATGCCATGTACCATTTGGAGAGCCCCTGATGTGCTTAAACAGTGGAACCCCCCCGAAATGACCCCCATTTTCAAAACTACACCCCTCGAGGTATGTATTTAGATGTGTGGTGAGCACATTGAACCACCCGGTGTTTCACAGAAGTTTACAACATTGAGACATGAAAAGAAAAAAAATCGTATTTTCCCCACAAAAGTGTTTTCTAGCCCTAAATTTTGTATTTTCATAAGGGTAACAGGAGAAATTGCAAGACACAATTTGTTGTGAAATTTCTCCTGAGTACAAAGCTACCTTATATGTGGGAGAAAACTACTGTTTTGACGCACGGCAATGCTCGAAAGGGAAGGAGCATCATTTGTAATTAAGAATGTAAAATATGCTGGAATCATTAGCGGACGTTATGTCCTGTTTGGAAAGCCCATGATGTGTCTAAACAACGGAAACCCCCCACATGTGACCCCATTTTGGAAAATAGATCCCTCAAGGATTGTATTTAACTCCCAGGTACTTCACAGTAGTTTATTACTTTAAGCTGCATAAATAAAAAAGATCACATTTTCATGACAAAAAAGTTTTTTAGCACCAAATTTAGCATTTTCATAAGGGTAAAAGGAGAAATTGCACCATATTACGTTTGAGGTATAGTGCAAAGCTCTGAAGGGAAGAAGTACAATATTAGAGCTAAAATTTTGCTGGAATGGTTTGGCAGTGCCATGTCACATTGGCAGAGCCCTTGAAGTGCCATAACAACAGAAACCTCCATATGTGGTTTCTGTTGTTATGGCACAGTGATCATATTGACACCATTTGTGCCTCACAGAATATTATATAATTAAGTGTTGAAGTTAGAATAAATTACACTTTTACCACTAAAATGTTATTTTAGCCCCAAGTTTTACATTTTTATAAAGGCTAATTTTTTCCTGAGTGTGCCAATACCCTACATGTCTTCGAGAAATATTTTTCAGGCACAGTGCAAAGCTCAGAAGGAAAGCAGCACCAAGCTATAGTGCAGATTTAACTGTTTAGATTTGAGGGTGCCATGACCCACTGGGAGAGCCTCTGAGTTGCCAGGACAGCAAAAAAAGGTAAGTGACCCCCATTTTACAAACTACACCTCTCAACAAATTCATCTGATCAAATTGACACCATGGGTGTGTCATTGAATTTGATAATTTGTTTTAGCCCCAGATTTTACATTTTCATACAAGAAGTGGGTAAAAATGGCACCATAATTTGTCCAACAATTTCTACTGAATGTGGCAATACCCCATAAGTGGCTTTACAGTACTGCTTAGCCATATGGAGAGACTCGGGAGAGTCAAAGTGCTATTTGCCTCATGGAGAGCAGATTTTTCTAGAATAGTTTGTGTAGTCCACATACAGAGTGCTAGCAGAGTAGAATCCCTTCTTTAAATGACCCCATTTTTCCCCTTTGTGAATTTCTCTACATGTGTAGTGACAATTTTTACTCCAAGGGTGTTTTCTAGAAACAAGCAGCAATGATTGTTGCCAAGTGGAAGTTGACCAGTACGTTGTAGTAACCAGTACCTTATAGTGACCAGTACATTATGTGCGGCTCATACTTTTGGAGACATGCACCTGTAAGTTAGATGGGCTCTAATCACTTCAGAAATGCAAACATGTGGATGCTATATGTGGTTTAGCTACACTGTGGGGCACAGAATGCAGGGGTATATTTGGATTTGGGAGCCCATAATGTGCTGAATTTCTTTTTTGGGGCGAGAATCCACTTCACTTTTCCAGAGCCTATGTGCTGCCAGTAACGTGGAAGCACCCTCTATTCACGTTAACAGATGATGGAACAGATGAGGACTTGCTCTTTTTGTGGATTAAGTTGAAGCTTTTTTTAGGAACATTTTGCATTACGTTCGGGATCACATTTATTTGGCACTCTACGTTGAGCACTTTGGGGTTTCCATATAAATCTCTGAGTGACGTGATTCAGATGAAATCCATGATGGCTCCATTCACTTTAGTGGGGCAGCAGAGTTAATCTGGACTCCATCTGGCCTCAGTGGTGTCCTTCTTTTCAGAAGTACACAAAATTGTCCAACGGCACTTTTATGCAATCCTAAAAAGATGGACATTGCTGAATCACAGGTCCTAGGGTGTCCACAGTTCCTCCATCTGCCTCATTATAGAGAATCTTCTGACAGGGATTCCGTCTGAATCACATATTTCAGAGAGTTCCACAGAAACCTAAAGGTATTCACTCAAAGCAGAGCTCGGGATAAATGTGTGCCAAGTTTTACTGTGATCTTTGGGAGGCAGAATGAACAAATCAACAGCAGGTGAAGAATCGTTTGTTTATTTACGCCATTCCTAGTTCCTAGCATTATTCTTTGGGTCGGTGCAATTACAGCAATACCAGATTTATATTGGGTTTTTATGTTTGGCTGCTGTTAAACACTAACATGCTTTTTATTGCATTGCCATATTTTGGAAGCTATAATTTTTCCAAACTTTGGCCCACAGAGTCATGTGAGGACTTGTTTTTTGTGACGACAAGGTGACTTTATTATTGGTATAATTTTCAGACACATTTTTTTAATCACTTTCTATTCTGATGTTTGGGAAGCAGAATGAACAAAAGCCAGCAATTCAGGAATTTTTTTGGGGGGGTTTATGTTGTTCTGCCTGTGGTGAGATTGATAAGGCAGTTTTATTTTTTGGGACAGTATTAGTGATGAGCGAGTGTGCTCACTACTCGGGTTTTCTGTGCATGCTCGGGTGTTCTCCGAGTATATTGGGTGTGCTCGTAGATTATGTTTGTGCCCCCGCAAATGCATGATTTGCAGTGGGACACAAGCATAATCTAGGAGCACGCCCAAAATACTCAGAGAACATCCAAGCATGCTCGGAAAACCAGAGTAACGAGCACACTCGCTCATCTCTAGACAGTATGATTACAGTGATACCACATATATTTTTTATATTTTGGCATTTTAAACAAAAACTATTTTATGGAAAAAAATATTATTTTGCATCGCTTTATTCTGAGAGCTATAACTTTTTTTTATTTATTTATGATGACTTGTTTTTTGCAGGACAAGATAATGTTTTCAGTGGTACCCTGTTTAATAATATTTGTCTTTTTGATTGTTTTTATTCCACTTTTTGTTTGGTGGTATGATGATAAAAAATAGTTTTTGCCTTGTTTTTTATTTATTTTTTAATAGTGTTCACTAAAGGGGTTAATGAGCAGTACAGTTTTACAGGTCAGGTCGTTACAGACGCTGCAATACCAAATATGTGTATTTTTATTGTTTGTATTTTGGGGGGTACAACATATTTTGATTTTTATTATTATTATTTTTTAAAATATTTTTCAATTTTTTTAAACTTTTTTTTTACTTTTTTACTTTGTCCCACTATGTGAGTTCCATTTTTTGCAGGCTGATTGCATTGCATAGGGATGCAGAAGCATGTCTATGCTATGCAAAGTGTCACTGATGCACTGACAAAGTAGCTGATCATGCTCTGAGCATGATCAAACAACTTTGCTAGCTTTGGTGACCCAGATATCGTCGTTACGACATTGGGTCACCATGGCAACTATTGGGACCCCGTAATGACGTTGCGGGGTCTCCGATCCAAGGGTAGAGGGGCTGTCTTCCCTTCCTGAGTTCGATAGCAGTATTTAGGGGGTTTAAAGTGCCGGGAGCGGTGCCGGACCACTCCTGATGCTGGTGTCTAAAAGACATTGTTTATACATTATACTTGCAATCACTATTTCCACAAAATGACTCTCAAGCCTGAAGGGAAGTTGCATTATGATCTATACTGGACATGACCTCCATCAATTTCTGGTTACGGGGATTAGTGTGTGGTCATTAGTTATCAACACCTTGACAGAGTATAAAAATATGTAAAATAGTTGTAGATCTGTGTAAACTTTAGTGTTGCCACTTTTACAGGAAATAATAAAATATTATAAATCTATTTGAAGCAATTATTTTATGAATTTTATAATAGTATTTCAGAACACTATACAACATTTCTTTCCTTCATGGCTTATAAAGAAAGATCAGAAGGGGGTTCAGCTAAAATCATAAGGAGTGAATTGGCAGTTAAATATCTTATACTAACATATAACAGTCTTTAGGAAATTATGAAATACATCACCTTTGATCAGAGGCCACAGTGGGTTAGAGATAATGTTAATATTATGCCAACATTCATGCTATATACAGCCCATGCTATATTTAATCCCCACAGTCCCATGAGCATGTTTCAGTCTGCACAGCAAAGTAAAAAGATGAGAAGAAAACAGAAAGTGTCAGGCTGCTGTGTTTAGTATATTTACATTTCAAGTTTAAATAGATTAAAAAATATTACCACCAAAAATTATTAATGAATGATATAAACTAATAAACCATGCTTTAAATATTTTTTTTGACTAGTTATATATACCCTATAAGTATTGAACTGCTTAAAGTGCCAGTTATTATCAACTTTATGTTCACTTCAAACATTTACAATTTCAATAAGAACCAGCTGTTTGTTGTAAAATATAAAAACATATTCATGAGTTTTTTTCTGCCATGATACATACCAACAGTGACATGCGAATTCACTCCCCATAGCATTTTTTTGTGTTTTGATACCTCACAACCTGGTATTTCATAGTTGTTTTTTTTTAGAGTTTGCATAAGTTCACATAAAGAACATTCCTACAACTCTGAACACTTGGTTTTCTTTTTATTGTGAAGAAAACAACAAATAGGACAAAATAACTGAAAACTTCAGTGTGCATAACTATTCACCTTCCTAAAGTCAGTACTTTCTGGAGTCTTATTTTCCAGCAATTAGAGCTGCAAGTCGCTTTGATAAACCTCTATGAGCTTTCCCCATCTTGTCTCTTTGATTTTTGTCCATTCCTCAAGGCAAAACTACTCCAGCTCCTTCAAGTTGGATGGTTTCTTCAAGTCTGACCACACATACTCAATTAGATTAAGGTCTGGGCTTTGACTAGGCCACTCCAAAACATTTACACATTTCCCCTTAAACCACGCGAGTTTTGCTTTAACAGTATGTTTGGATCACTGTCTTGATAGAAGGTGAACCTCCGTCCCAGTCTCAAATCACTGACAGACAAGTTTTGCCTAAGAATATATCTGTATTTCATACCATCTATCTTCCCCTCAACTCAGATCATTTTCCCTTTCCCTGCTGTAAAAAAATATCCCCACAGCATGATGCTGACACCACCATGTTTCACTGTGGGGATAGTGTTCTTGGGGTTATGAGCTGTGTTGGTTTGGTACCAGAAATAGCAAAATGGTGGCTATAAAGTTCAATTTTGATCTCATCTGACCACAGCACCTTTCTCCATACATTTGGGGAGCCTAGCACATGACTTTTGGGAAATCTCATAGTGACCCTTTCACTTTTTGTGTGAAAGTAAAGGCTTTTTTCTGATCACTCTTACATAGAGGCCACATGTACAGAGTTTACAGCTTATTGTGGTCATATGGACAGGTACACCAGTGTCTGCTTGGGAATTCTGCAGCACCTTCAGAGTTACCTTTGGTCTCTGTGCTGCCCCTTGCTCGGGCTTAGAATTTTTGTGAACTGCCCTCTCTTGACAGGTTTGTTGTGGTACCAAGTTCTTTCCTTTTGATGATAATGAATGTGATGGTGCTCCAGGGGACCATCAGAGACTGGGATATTTTTTATAACCCAATCCTGACTTGTACTCAACAACTTTGTCTCTGACTTGCTTGGAGATCTCATTGATCTTCATGTTGTTTTTTGTTAGTGGTTCCTCTTGCTTAATGGTTTTGCATTCTCTGTGGTCATTCAGAAAAAGTGTGTATATGCTGACAGACTATGTGACACTTAGATTCCACATGGGTGGACTTCCTTTCACTAAGCATTTGACTTATGAATGTAATTGCTTATACCAGAAATTTTTAGGGGCTTCATCGCAAAAGTGGTAAATAAATACATATGCACATGACAATTATTAGTTATTTTATCTTATAAATTTAATTTATGCCTATATTTTTCTCACTTCACAAACTTATATTATTTTGTGCTGATGCTCCACACACAAATCAGACTGCAAACATATTTAAACACAGGTTGTAATGTAACAAAATACAAAAAAGCTTTCCCGCAAACATGACTATTGCCAAATGATCCTATGAAGTATTTACCCTTGGTGGACTTTTTAGTATCATCAGTAATAGTATTAGTTATAAAGAATATTTAGATAAGAGATAAAATGTTTATTTATTTATAGCAAAGATGGAAATCTCTTGCTTAGGAAAAATAGAATACATCTTTCTAATTTTTTTATTTTTTTTATAGAAAGCTATTTACAGTTGGAGCAACTTCATATCTGTTCTTTTAACCAGTTATTTCAGCAACAAACTCACAGGAGCTTTTTCCCTTACAATTTCTTTTCAAGTGCTTGTCTCATTGATCATTTTCTCAGTGAACGTGATGTGCATTCATTTAACAGTTATTTCAGCTTCAGTCTCAGTAAAAGATTTCTACATTTCTAGAAAATAAGCTACTTCCCTCTAAAGAATTAAATGCCTGCATATTTTAGAAAGCGTAATATATGGATTTCTGAAATATTGAGAAGCTGACATGAGTTTGATGTACTGTAGGTTGTCAAAACTTTCTCATAACCACCATGGTATTGTAAAGAATTGATAATTTGATTCAGCAGGTCTTATTTTCTCATGTGTCATTACATTGAAATAAATAAACTTTCTGAGTAGAATTTTACTGGGGCACCATGCAAAATCTCACCTAGTGTGGTATCCTTGATCATGAGGAAGGTGAGAGATTAACATAAAACTTTATGGGGGTAACTTGTTAATGATCTCAAAGCAGCTGGGGCCACAGTCACCAAAAAAACCAATGGTAACACATTACGCCGTAAAGGTTTAAAATCCTGCAGTGCCCGCAAGGTCCAACTGCTCAAGAAGGTACATGTGCAGGCCTGTCTGAAGCTTGCCAATGAAAACCTGGATGATTCTGGGAGTGATTGGAAGAAGATGCTGTGGCCAGATGAGATAAAAATTGAGGTCTTTGTCATTAACTCAACTCTCCATGTTTGGAGGAAAAGAAATGCTGCCTATGACCCAAACATTACTGTCCCCACCGTCAAGCATGGAAGTGGAAACATTATGTTTTGGGGATGTTTCTCTGCTCAGGGCACAGGACTACTTCACCGCAAGGCAACAAAGGAATGGCTCAAAAAGAAGCACATTAAGGTCATGGAGTGGCCTATTCAATCTCCAGACCTTAATCCCATAGAAAACTTATGGACAGAGTTGAAGCTCCGAGTTGCCAAGCAACAGCCTCAAAATCATAATGAATTAGAGATGATCTGCAAAGAGGAGTGGACCAAAATTCATCCTGACATGTGCGCAAACCTCATCATCAACTACAAAAATAATAATAATAATTTTATTTATATAGCACCAACATATTCTGCAGCGCTTTACAAATTATAGAGGGGATTTGTACAGACAATAGACATTACAGCATAACAAATTTCACAGTTCAAAACAGATACCAAGAGGAGTGAGGGCCCTGCACGCAAGCTTACAAACTATGAGGAAAAAGAGGAGACATGAGAGGTGGATGGTAACAATTGCTTTCATTGTTCAGACCAGCCATAGTGTAAGGATCGAGTGTTCATGTAAAGCTGCATGAACCAGTTAACAGCCTAAGTATGTAGAAGTACAGACACAGAGGGCTATTAACAGCATAAATTGTATGAGAACATGATGTGAGGAACCTGATTTTGGTTTAACTTATAGGAATGGGCCACACAGGGATAATTAGGTTAATGCATTGAGGTGGTAGGCCAATCTGAACAAAAGTGTTTTTAGGGCACGCTTAAAACTGTGGGGATTGGGGATTAATCATATTAACCTGGGTAGTGCATTCCAAAGAATTGGCGAAGCACGTGAAAAGTCTTGGAGACGGGAGTGGGAGGTTCTGATTATTGAGGATGCTAATCTCAGGTCATTAGCAGAACAGAGAACACGGCTAGGGTGGTAGGCTGAGACCAGGGAGAAGATGCAGGGTGGTGCTGAGCCATGGAGTGCTTTGTGAATGAGGGTAATAGTTTTGTACTGGATTCTGGAACGGATGGGTAGTCAGTGCAATGACTGGCACAGGGTAGAGGCATCGGTGTAACAGTTGGTGAGGAATATGATCCTGGCTGCAGCATTCAGGACAGATTGGAGAGGGGGGAGTTTGGTAAGAGGGAGGCCGTTTAGGAGAGAGTTACAATAGTCCAGACGAGAAAGAGTGAATGAAACAGTAAAAGTTTTTGCAGAGTCAAAAGTAAGAAAAGGGCGAATTCTAGAAATGTTTTTGAGATTCAGATAAGAAGAGTGAGCCAATGATCGGATGTGGGGGGTGAAGGAAAGCTCAGAATCAAGTATGACCCCAAGGCAGCGGGCATGTTGCTTGGGAGTAATGGTGGAACCACACATGGAGTTGGCAATGTCAGGCAAAGGTAGGTTAGTAGAGGGTGGAAACACGAGGAGTTCAGTTTTTGACAGGTTCAGTTTCAGATAGAGGGAGGACATGATGTTAGAGACAGCAGTAAGACAATCACTGGTGTTTTCTTAAAAAGTAGGTGTGAGATCTGGAGAAGAAGTGTATAATTGGGTGTCATCAGCATAGAGATGGTACTGGAACCCAAATCTGCTGATTGTTTGTCCAATAGGGGCAGTATACAAAGAGAAGAGGAGGGGGCCAAGACTGATCCTTGAGGAAGCCCAACAGTAAGGGGAAGGTGACAGGAGGAGGAACCAGCAAAAGATAGGTACAGTGAAGGAGCGATCAGATAGGAGGAGAACCAGGAGAGAATGGTGTCCTTGAGGCCGATAGAGCAGCACATAGTGAGGAGGAGTTGAAGATCCACAGTATCGAATGCTGCGGAGAGATCCAAGAGAATTAGCATGGAGTAGTTACCAATAGATTTAGCCGTTAGTAGATCATTAGAGACTTTAGTGAGGGTAGTTTCAGCAGAGTGTAAAGAGCTGAAACCAGATTGAAGAGGGTCAAGAAGAGAGTTATCTGAGAGATAGCAGGTAAGACGGGAGTGGACCAGGCGTTCGAGGAGTTTAGAGATGAAGGGAAGATTAGAGACAGGTCTATAATTAGCCGCACAGTTTTGATCAAGGGATGGTTTTTTAAGTAGTGGATGTATGATGGCAAGCTTAAATGAGGAGGGAAAAATACCAGAAGAGAGAAAAAGGTTGAATATTTTTGTTTGGTGAGAGGTGACAGCCGGGGAAAGGGACTGGAGGAGATGTGACGGAATGGGCTCACTGGTGCAAGTGGTTGGGCGAGACGATGCAAGGAGCCTGCTGTGCTTGCCACAAGGGTTTTCCCACCAAGTGTTAAGTCTTGTTTGCCAGAGGGATCAAATACTTATTTCTCACTGCAAAATGCAAATACATTTATATAATTCATACAATGTGATTTTCTGGATTTTATTTTTGATATTCTATCGCTCAATGTTAAAATTAACTAACCCTTAAAATTCTAGACTGTTCATGTCTTTGTCAGTGGGCAAACTTACAAAATCAACAACGGATCAATTACTTATTTCCATCACTGTACCATGCATGAGAAAAGAAGGGGCAAAACATCATTGCCCAAGCTCAGGAATAAGTATCATATGGTGGTGCAACCACAGAACGTTATACGTGGGTACAAATAATTGTAATCCAGCATCATTTATTACATCCATATGCAGAAGAAAACCATGCAATATGTACAATACCAATACAAGGGAAGTTTTTTAATATTTTTCATACTGGGCAAAGGAACACACATCAAAGCGTGTATTTTTTGTAAGGTACTGCGCTAGAAATCCATTATCCATTGTAACCCCATATGTGTCCATCAATAAAGCTTTAACCCCTTTCTGACCTCGGACGGGATAGTACGTCCGAGGTCAGAAGCCCCTCTTTGATGTGGGCTCCGGCGGTGAGCCCGCATCAAAGCCGGGACATGTCAGCTGTTTTGAACAGCTGACATGTGCCCGCAATAGGCGCAGGCAAAATCGCGATCTTCCCACGCCTATTAACTAGTTAAATGCCGCTGTCAAACGCAGACAGCGGCATTTAACTACCGCATCCGGCCGGGCGGCCGGAAATGACGGCATCGCCGACCCCCGTCACATGATCGGAGGTCGGCGATGCTTCAGAATGGTAACCATAGAGGTCCTTGAGACCTCTATGGTTACAGATCCCCGGCAGCTGTGAGCGCCACCCTGTGGTCGGCGCTCACAGCACACCTGATTTTCTGCTGCACAGCAGCGAACAGCAGATCGCTGCTATGTAGCAGAGGCAATTGTGCTGTGCCTGCTTCTAGCCTCCCATGGAGGCTATTGAAGCATGGCAAAAGTTTAAAAAAAAAGTAAAAAAAAATGTGAAAAAAATTAAAAAGATATAAAAGTTTAAATCAACCCCCTTTCGCCCCAGTCAAAATAATAATCAATTAAAATAATCAATTAAAAAAAATCAAATCTACACATATTTGGTATCACCACGTTCAGAATCACCCGATCTATCAATAAAAAAAAGCATTAACCTGATCGCTAAACAGCGTAGCGAGAAAAAAATTCGAAATGCCAGAATTACGTTTTTTTGGTCGCCGCGACATTGCATTAAAATGCAATAACGGGCGATCAAAAGAACATATCTGCACCAAAATGCTATCATTAAAAATGCCAGTTTGGCACGCAAAAAATAAGCCCTCAACCAACCCCAGATCATGAAAAATGGAGACGCTACGAGTATCGGAAAATGTCGCAATTTTTTTTTTTTTTTTTTTTTTTTAGCAAAGTTTGGAATTTTTTTTCACCACTTAGGTAAAAAATAACCTAGTCATGTTAGGTGTCTATGAACTCGTAGTGACCTGGAGAATCATAATGGCAGGTCAGTTTTAGCATTTAATGAACCTAGCAAAAAAGCCAAACAAAAAACAAGTGTGAGATTGCACTTTTTTTGCAATTTCACCGCACTTGGAATTTTTTTCCCGTTTTCTAGTACAAGACATGCTAAAACCAATGATGTCTTTCAAAAGTACAACTCGTCCCGCAAAAAATAAGCCCTCACATGGCCAAATTGACGGAAAAATAAAAAAGTTATGGATCTGGGAAGGAGGGGAATGAAAAACGAACACGGAAAAACGAAAAATCCCAAGATCAAGAAGGGGTTAAAGGATTACATATAGAGGTACATATGGTAATTTCCAAAGTCCTT
This sequence comes from Ranitomeya variabilis, assembly GCF_051348905.1. Taxonomy (NCBI): domain Eukaryota; kingdom Metazoa; phylum Chordata; class Amphibia; order Anura; family Dendrobatidae; genus Ranitomeya; species Ranitomeya variabilis. Next base: position 447,349,103 of record NC_135237.1, on the reverse strand, counting down.
TGGAAGCTGTCATCGACTCCATGCTATATACAGCCCAGCACAGAGCTGGTGGAAAGTCCATATAGGACTGTATGGCTCAGAAAGGTAAAGACATATGTCGTCATATGGTTCCAGAGGAACTGATCCTTTGTATAGGACCCAAAGCCGATTGTAAGATAGGGGCTCCAAACTTGTTGGGTTCATCATCGTCATTCCAAATTTAGCTAAATGTGGAGTATGTCAGATCATAAGAAGAGGGATATCAAAAAGTTCAGTCAATGTAATTCTGAATACGGCCCCCAGAGGCACAGTGAAGGCCATAAAGTTCCATGTGTCACGGACAACCAAACCTAAGCAATAAGAAAAAGTATGAACACTAATAAGTAAACATCGACAGTGCTATAGGGAAGTCATCAGAGCCATATGGAAAAACAGAGAAAAAGTGGACCCTCAAAAAATAAAGGTGAGAAAAGATGGCAATGAGACTCAACTCAGGAAGCCCGTTAACAATAATTCCTTGTTGAGCCCAGTAGGGAGCCCAGACTGAGGCTCAAAAATCCATCTGGACTCAGCTTGCAGTAGTTGTTTCCTGTTGCAGCCACCCCTTGCATTGATAACGATCTTTAGAAGCCCTAAAAATCTGATATTATTGGTTTTGCCCTGATGTACAGAGAGAAAATGGGCAGTCACAGGGGTGAGCACTTTACCTTTTTTCTCATCTGCAGCAGCAAAGTTGATGGTGGATGTGTGCTTTTGGGCTTTCCTCCTGAATTTTTGCCAAATTTGACCAATGTACACCTTCCTACATGGACAAATGAGTGTATAGATGATATGTTTGCTTTTGCATTTAATATAGGACCTCAATGGATGTTTTTTAGAATCTAGGGGATTAACAAAAGTGTCCCGCGTGGGACCCATGAGTAGGCATACATTAGATTCTCCACAAAGAAAAGAGCCTCTGAGTGTGATATCTCAAATGAGCCTATAGATTGGTCTAGAAAAGTTGCTCCTGATGAGAAGATCATGGAGATTAGGAGCACTCAATGCTGCTATGAGTGGACGCGAACTAGTCACCATGGCCATTTGGGCATCTGCGGTGAGGATGGGCCAGTGCCTAGATAAGATGTTTCTCACCTGAAGCCAGCTGCTGTTGAAATTGGTGACAAACTGTGGTTAGGAGTCCTGTACCCGTGTATGCCGAGTGAGGAGTGATGCCTGATCTTGTAGTGAGCTCGCTAGAAATCAGAAGAAATCACCCTTTTCGGATGCCGATATCTGTCCATAAGGATTTTAGCTTAAGCAAAAAAGTCCAGATCACGAGTGCAATTACGCTTAGTCCACAAGAGCTGTCCAATGGGCACGTCTTTTTTTTTGTATACATCAGATGAATACTTTGATATGTAGCTGTGGGCTTACGAAACAGGTTGGTGGCTAGACGATGCTCATCTATATAAACTTTTAGATCCAGAAATGTGATGGTACTGATTCTTGCGCTCTTTTTGCTAAGTATGGTATTTTCCTGTGGCCTGGTGCGCTTATGGAGCATATGAGGTAGTATTGACTACAGGGCTATCTATCGTTATGCATGCAAGTGCAGCACTATTTGGTTTGCTCCTTTTATTCAGCCTTCTATTGTGTTTTTCCTTCCATTCATATATACAGCTCTGGCAAAAATTGAGAGACCACTTCTGACGAAGACGGACTGACTGACCGTAATTTCTTAAAGTAGTGATGGCCACTCGTTTTTCTTTACTTAGCTGCTTTTTTCTTGCCATAATACAAATTCTAAGGGTATGTTTCCACGTTCAGGAAACGCTGCGTTTTTGACGCTGCGTTTTTCTGCTGCGTCAAAAACGCAGCGTCCAGATGTTACAGCATAGTGGATGGGATTTTATGAAATCCAGACTCCACTATGCGTTTAAAAACGCATGCGTTTTTGCCGCGAAAACGCATGCGTTGTGCGTTTTTTCAAAACGCTGCATGTTGCTACTATGAGCAAAACACGCAGGTACACCACAGGTGACCTGCCAGTGACCTCAGGTGCAGTTTTGGTCAGGATTTTACTTGCATAAAATCCTGACCAAAGACTGATGCAATCCTGAACGTGGAGACATACCCTAACAGTCTATTCAGTAGGGCTACCAGCTGTGTATCCACCAGACTTCTGCACAGCTCAACTGATGGTCCCAACCCCATTTATAAGGCAAGAAATCCCACTTATTAAACCTGACAGGGCACACCTGTGAATTGAAAACCATTCCCGGTGACTACCTCTTGAAGCTCATCAAGAGAATACAGAGACTGTGCAAAGCAGTCATCAAAGCAAAAGGTGGCTACTTTGAAGAACCTAGAATATAAGACATAATTTCCGTTGTTTCACACTTTTTTGTTAAGTATATAATTCCACACGTGTTAATTCATAATTGTGATGCCTTCAGTGTAAATTTACAATTTTCATAGTCATGAAAATACAGAAAAATCTTTAAATGAGAAGGTGTGTCCAAACTTTTGGTCTGTACTGTATATATATATACTGTATATATATATATATATATATATATATATATATATATATACACATACATATATATATATATATATATATATATATATATATATATATATATATATATATATATATATATATATATATTAATCAAGAACACAGAATAGTGTATGGGTAAGAAATCTTACCCAGGGAAATATTTTAACAAATTATTGTAGTGTTATATAACACAAACAAGTAAAACAAATCATGCAATACTTGACAGATCAAAAATATATTACATTTTTTCACCACTCCCCCCCCCCCCCAAAAGAAATGCATTTTTATATTTGGCAACAAACTGCTCAGCCCTAATCCCCGTCCACGGATTGTATTCAGCTACTCTCCCTACTCCTGCGTTTGTCTCTCCCTCCCTAGTCTAAATGTTGATTGTCTGTGATAATTCGATTTTGAAAGAGGTTACCCACCAAACGTTCTTAAGGGTATGTGCACACGTTGCGGATTTCTTGCAAGAAATCCGCATTTTTTTTTTTGCGTTTTTTTTCCGTTTTTTTTGCGTTTTTTAGCATTCTGCAAGCGTAATTAGCTTGCAGAATGCTAAAGTTTTCCAAGCGATCTGTAGCATCGCTTGGAAAACTGACTGACAAGTTGGTCACACTTGTCAAACATAGCGTTTGACAAGTGTGACCAACTTGTTACTATAGATGCTGCTTTTGCAGCATCTATAGTAAAAGATAGAACGTTTAAAAATAATAAAAAAAATAAAAAAAATGCTTATACTCACCCGCAGACATCAGATCTCCTCACCGGCGTCTGTTCCTATAGCTGATGTGTGCGCGCAGGGCCTTCCATGACGTCACGGTCACGTGAGCGGTCTCGGCCAATCACAGGACAGTGACGTCATTCGGCAAGGTCCTTCACCGCACACCAGCTACAGGAAGTCAGGAACCGAAGCCAGCGTGCAGCACAGAGGCGGGAACACTTCGGGGGCCATCAGAGGGTGAGTATAGGACTATTTTTTATTTTAATTCTTATTTTTTTACCAATTATATGGTGCCCAGTGCGTGGAGGAGAGTCTCCTCTCCTCCACCCTGGGTACCAACCGCACATAATCTGCTTACTTCCCGCATGGTGTGCACAGCCCCGTGCGGGAAGTAAGCAGATCAATGGACCCCTAGGTGTGCGGAATCCCCTGCAATTCCGCATTTTAATGAACATGTTGCTTTTTTTTCCGCGATGCGATTTTTTCGCGGAAAAAAAGGCTACATTTGCACAAAAAATGCGGAATACACTGAAAATAATGGGAGGCATATGTTAGCGTTTTTTTCGCGTTTTTATCACGTTTTTATAGCGAAAAAATGCGAAAAAAACGCGAAAAATACTGAACGTGTGCACATGGCCTAAGGAGACATTTGAAACCTCTAGTTTCAGAGATAGGGTTACTCTGTTCATGAAATGAAATGGTGATTCAGAGTCACAGATTAGAAACATCGGCACTTTTGATGACCAGTCAGGGAAAGTGAAAGAATTTATTGGATATCATCCTAGATGTCCCTTCTATAATCTATAGAAAGGGAAAGTCAATTTGAGACCAGTTAGTGCATATAAATTATTCCAACATCAAATGACTTCAAATGTGGAGAACAGGAAGAATGAAACTTTTAGATGTGGAAAATGTAAATTTTGTATATATATATATATATATATATATATATATATATATATATATATATATATATATATATATATATATATACATATATATATATATATATATATATATATATATATATATATAGATATATATATATATCTATATCTATATATATATCTCCCAAAAAGGCAAAAAGTTTTTCTAGTACAACCACAAGAAAAATATACCAATGCAGACATTTTGCCAACTGCAGAATCTAGAGGGAAGATATAAAATGGGGGATGGCCTCTGGAGATCATCTATGGCGGACATCAATCCTTAGACAACCATGGAAGGACACTGCTCCCCTAATATGGCTGGAAGATTATGGTGAATAAACAGTGGTTTAAGTTAAGTGTACTTTATATCTATCTTTGTTGTATGTTTAGTTTGAACTCCTGATGAACTCATTTGTGGGAATTATGTTGAGTTGCACACATAGTTGAGATATTTTTTGTGTATAAAAAAAATAGTGAGTTATACACATAGCTGAGACAGTTTTTTGTGTATAAAATAACAATAGGATGCTTTTGTGACCATATTAATGGGTTGTTGGTGTGTCTATATCTAATTGGGAAAAGGCAGAAATACATTTCAACTAAGAGTAATAATTTTTCTTCTTAATCGTATGGAGGTATTTTTGGAATGTTGAGGTGCATTGACACCAAGCAGACATATATGAACCCCAATAATATACCTTTGCCTTTACCCTAAACATCATTATTAGAAAACTCCTTATGCATAACAAATTGATGATTGAACAATTATGTACAGAAATATTAAATCTCTGATTATAGACTGTATAAACTTTCTCCTCTCCAATCCATCTTGAATGCGGCAGCCAGGGTCATATTTCTGTCCAACGGCTTCACCAATGCCTCCATCTTGTGCCAGTCATTACACTGGCTACCCATTCGCTACAGGGTCCAGTATAAACTCATCTCTCTCACCCACAAAGCCCTCCACAGTTCTGTGCCACCTCTCTCATCTCTGTCTATCACCCTACCCGTGCCTTCCGTTCTACAAATGACCTAAGGCTAACATCCCCCGTAATCCGAACCTCACACCTCCGTCTACAAGACTTCTCTCGTGCTGCGCCAGCTCTCTTGAATGCACTTCCCCAGACGATCAGATTGATACCTAGCGCCGACCTATTCAAGCGCGCGCTAAAAACCCATCTCTTTAAACAAGCCTACCACATCAACTACTCAGTAAACTAACTTTGCCCTGTTCCCTCCTTCCAAATATTATTCTAAATCTGCACCCTACTATTCATCTGTCTCCACACCCTCCATGCTCATGATAACTGCACTTGATACTTGACTATTGCACTTAAACACATGGGCTGATGACCTAATCATGCAGCTTTATATGAAAATCCCTATTTATTATAATTGCCAGACCTGAAATAACAAGCACTTTTCACCTATTGTGTCCCCCCCATTTCCTTGTAGATTGTAAGCTTGCGAGCAGGGACCTCACTCCTAATGTCACTGTTTAAATTGTATTGAATTTGTCTGTATATGTCCCCGCTTAATTGTAAAGTGCTGCGGAATATGTTGGCGCTATATAAATAAAGATTATTATTATTTATTATTATCTAATTATATGTGTAGATTTTGTAATGGGATAGGATATAAGTTACATTGTATTACTTGAGTGTTTTCCTGAAATGACCATCTTTCCAAGTGTAAAAAGCAGTTGTATAACTTTTGGGTTATTATGTTGCTATCTCTGGTCTTTTGGTGACCTTTCTCTATCCCAGTAGAGGATGCAAACATTCAATAGTTTATTTTGTACATAGTGTCACTGTCTGCTTTTTCTGGTATTTTTCTCTAAGTATATGGCCTTACAGGGTATAACCATCTCGCTGCACCTGACATTGCTCATCTCAACGTCAGCCGGTCCAGTTGCACCTGCCAGTTCTCATCTCAACATCAGCTGGTCCCGTTGCACTTGCTAGTGCTCATCTCAACGTCTGATGGTCTCGCTGCATCTGCCAGTTATTATCTCTACATCAGCTGGTCCCGTTGCACCTGCCAGAGCTCATCTCTACGTCACCTGGTTCATTTGCACTTGAAAGTGCTTATTTCTCTCAGTTGGTCCCACCTGCATCTGTGGTTCCTGTCATAATACTTTGCCTGCCTGCATCTCTTGGACATTCCCTCGGGCCACCACAGCTACCCCTTTTCCTAAGGGGTCAGCTGCCACCTACCCAAGGTCAGTCCTGGAGTAGCACCTGGACCATCTCCCTTGTCTCTCCTCAGATCTTGGTGTTGCTGCTGTGTTTCCGGGTTGGATTAGGGGAGGCTCTTAGTCATGCCCCTCTAGGTCTTCCTTGGGCTCCGGCACAGTGGTTCCACCACGCTGACCATTACAATTTGCACAGGCCATGGAATCCGCTCCCAGGCATCTTCCATGTTCGACTTATACAAGTAGGTCTCCCGTCAGAATGGTCAGTAGGGTCAGATTCTATCCTATCTATGGACTATATATTCCTGCTACTGATTACCTCATCAGGAACTTTTCAGAAATCTGGGAGAACACCAATGTGTCCTTAGTAAAATCTTCAAAGCCAATGAAAAGACATGCGGACAAAAGACGTCTGGATTCAACTCTATTTCTTCCCAGAGATAAGGTCTGGCTTTCATCCAAGTATATGTGTCTCAAGATATCGTCCTATAAAGTGGGTCCTTGCTTGATCAGTCCCTTCGAGGTGTCGAAACAAATTAATCCAGTAGCCTACAAACTCAAACTCCCGGCCTCTTCATGAATCCCTAATTACTTCTGATATTTTTCTCTAAGTAAAGGGCCTTACAGAGTGTAACAGAGTAAATGTTCAAGCGGGGTTCCTTGTACCACTCCTGCTCCTGTCAGGACTGAGGATGTTTTCGAGATAGAGAACATTCTGGTCACCAAGAGGGTAAGAGAAAAGACTGTCTTTCTTGGGAATTGGAAGGGGTTTAATCCTGAAGAAAGGTCCTGGGAGCCTAAGAAGAACATCCATGCCCCACTCCTTCTGAAGAGATTTCTGGCAGGCTTGAAAAAGAGGGAGCATAAAGAGGAGGGTACTGTAGCGCTGGAGTATCTCCCTAAAGTCAATTGATTGAGATCATTAACAAGTTACCCCCATAAAGTTTTATGCTAATCTCTCACCTTCCTCATGATCAAGGATATCCCACTAGATGAGATTTTGCATGGCGCGCCAGATTGATGTCGATTGACAGTCATTTTGTATTTCTTCCATTTTCTTACTATTGCACCAACAGTTGTCTCCTTCTCATCCAGCATCTTACTTATGGTTTTGTAGCCTATACCAGCTTTGTGTAGGTCTATGATCTTGTCCTTGAAAACCTTATAAAGCTCTTTGGCCTTGTCCATATTGTAGAGGTTAGAGCCTGACTGATTAATTGAGCCTGTGGACGGGAGTCTTTTATAAAGGTGACTATTTTAGACAGCTGTGTTTAATGCAGGTAACAAGTTGATTAGGAGCATCTAACTGGTCTGTAGGAGCCATAACTCTAAATGGTTGGTAGGGAATCAACTACTTATTTCTCACTATAAAGTGCAAATAAATTAATATAATTTATAAAATGGGATTTTCTGGATTTTATTTTTGATATTCTATCTCTCAATGTTAAAATTAACTTACCCTTAAAATTATAGAATATTCCTGTGTTTGTCAGTGGGCAAACTTACAAAATCAGCAAAGGATCAAATACTTATTTCCCCTACTGTATATGTCACAAAAACCTTTTTTGCGCATTTTTCTGGTATATACGTAATTATTACGGTGTCTCGAGGCCTATATTATTGGAGGGGCCTCATTTCCCCTCCTATGACACTACATTGATAATAGTCATAGCTCTCCTCTTGATGATTCAAATTATATTATGATCCACACGTTAAATGTACACTCTTTACTCTCAGTGTTATACTTAACATCCATTGTAAGGTTACAAAAACACTCATATATATATTTCGAAGCCTTCTTTAAATTAATATTGTTGTGCTCTTTTTCATTATGTATAGCCATGGAGGTTCATATTAACGTCGCTGTGTTCCCTGTCGCAATACACGTCTATTATAACGTTGTTTTTAAAAAAAATAATTTATTTTATTTTATTTATTTTTTTGTGTTCTTTATTTGGGCATATGCTGCTGCCCCTTATCCATTATATTTAACAATTACACATACATGTACACATATGATCATTCATTTTGACAGACACTGGCTCTGGTTAAGCACTACCATTATTTCCTTCTTTTGGTATTTTCTTTTTGGCATTGCTTTTATGTATTATAGATTGTATGTTTAACAATTTTTTGTCGCTCATGCAGTCCCTGCAAGAAAGCCCATAATAACATCGCTGGGCTCCTCTCTGCTAAGTATATCTACCAGAAATACTATATAAATATGGGCACATAAAGTTGCCATTTTATTAGCATTTTGAGCAGCTGTGCACGTGCGAGCATGTTTACCCTAGCAGCTGATTGCGGCACAAGCCTACTTCTGGGCCGACAGCTCCATTGTCACAGTTTTCCAGGCACGCCTCTTGATGTATATGCCTCCCTGGGCATCAATGATTGTGTGGATTCTGCAAACTGGTAAGCACTACTCCCTTATTAGGCTCGTTTTATATCCTGCTTATTTCTGTCTATGGACACATTACTCCTGACAAAGCTGTCGCAGGACAGTGATTCAATTGGAGTTCTCCCCACACCCCTGATCCTTGCGATCTTTTTTGCTCACTATGGTATTTTCCTGTGGCCTGGAGTGCTTATGAATAGTGTTGAGCATTCCGATACCGCAAGTATCGGGTATCGGCCGATATTTGCTGTATCGGAATTCTGATACCGAGATCCGATACTTTTGTGGTATCGGTATCGAAACAACATTAATGTGTAAAATAAAGAATTAAAATAAAAAATATTGCTATACTCACCTCTCCGACGCAGCCTGCACCTTACCGAGGGAACCGGCAGTGTTGTTTGCTTAAAATTCGCGCTTTAACTTCCTTACTTGAAGTCCCGGCTTGTGATTGGTCGCGCGCCGCCCATGTGACCGCGACGCGACCAATCACAGCAAGCCGTGACGTAATTTTAGGTCCTTCAGGATTTTAAAATTACGTTCCGGCGTTGTGATTGGTTGCGTCGCGGTCACATGGGCGACGCGACCAATCACAAGCCGTGATGTCACGGGAGGCAGGACACGCGCGCATTTTAAAATGCGCGCGTCTCCTGCCTCCCGTGACATCACGGCTTGTGATTGGTCGCGTCGCCCATGTGACCGCGACGCAACCAATCACAACGCCGGAACGTAATTTTAAAATCCTGAAGGACCTAAAATTACGTCACGGCTTGCTGTGATTGGTCGCGTCGCGGTCACATGGGCGGCGCGCGACCAATCACAAGCCGGGACTTCAAGTAAGGAAGTTAAAGCGCGAATTTTAAGCAAACAACGCTGCCGGTTCCCTCGCTGAAGTCCAGGCTGCGTCGGAGAGGTGAGTATAGCAATATTTTTTATTTTAATTCTTTATTTTACACATTAATATGGTTCCCAGGGCCTGAAGGAGAGTTTCCTCTCCTTCAGACCCTGGGAACCATCAGGAATGCCGTCCGATACATGAGTCCCATTGACTTGTATTGGTATCGGGTATCGGTATCGGATTAGATCCGATACTTTGCCGGTATCGGCCGATACTTTCCGATACCGATACTTTCAAGTATCGGACGGTATCGCTCAACACTACTTATGAATCATATTAGGTGGAATTGACTACAAGGCTCTTTATATCTATCGTCATGCACGCAAGTGCAGCACTATTTGATTTGCTCCTATTACTCAGCCTTCTTTGTTGGCTTTCCTTCCATTTATATATATATATATATATATATATATATATATATATATATATATATATATATACAGTACAGACCAAAAGTTTGGACACACCTTCTCATTTAAAGATTTTTCTGTATTTTCATGACTATGAAAATTGTAAATTCACACTGAAGGCATCAAAACTATGAATTAACACATGTGGAATTATATACTTAACAAAAAAGTGTGAAACAACTGAAAATATGTCTTATATTGTAGGTTCTTCAAAGTAGCCAACTTTTGCCTTGATGACTGCTTTGCACACTCTTGGCATTCTCATGATGAGCTTCAAGAGGTAGTCACCGGAAATGGTTTTCACTTCACAGGTGTGCCCTGTCAGGTTTAATAAGTGGGATTTCTTGCCTTATAAATGGGGTTGGGACCATCAGTTGTGTTGAGTAGAAGTGTGGTGGATACACAGCTGATAGTCTTACTGAATAGACTGTTAGAATTTGTATTAATGCAAGAAAAAAGCAGCTAAGTAAAGAAAATCGAGTGGCCATCATTACTTTAAGAAATGAAGGTCAGTCAGTCCGAAAAATTGAGAAAACTTTAAAAGTGTCCCCAAGTGCAGTTGCAAAAACCATCAAGCGCTAAAAAGAAACTGGCTCACATGAGGACCGCCCCAGGAAAGGAATACCAAGAGTCACCTCTGCTTCTGAGGATAAGTTTATCCGAGTCACCACCCTCAGAAATCACAGGTTAACAGCAGCTCAAATTAGAGACCAGGTCAATGCCACACAGCAGCAGACACATCTCTACAACATCTGTTAAGAGGAAACATTGTGCAGCAGGCCTTCATGGTAAAATAACTGCTAGAAAACCACTGCTAAGGACAGGCAACAAGCAGAAGAGACTTGTTCGGCTAAAGAACACAAGGAATGGACAGTAGACCAGCGGAAATCTGTGCTTTGGTCTGATGAGTCCAAATTTAAGATGTTTGGTTCCAACCACCGTGTCTTTGTGCGACACAGAAAAGGTGAATGGATGGACTCTACATGCCTGGTTCCCACTGTGAAGCATGGAGGAGGAGGTGTGATGGTGTGGGGGTGCTTTGCTGTTGGGGATTTATTAAAAATTTAAGGCATACTGAACCAGCATGGCTACCACAGTATCTTGCAGTGGCATGCTATTCCATCCGGTTTGCATCTAGTTGGACCATAATTTATTTTTCAACAGGACAATGACCCCAAACACACCTCCAGTCTATGTAAGGGCTTTTTGACTAAGAAGGAGAGTGATGGGGTGCTATGCCAGATTACCTGGCCTCCACAGTTACCAGACCTTAACCCAATCGAGATGGTTTGGGGTGAGATGGATCACAGAGTGAAGGCAAAAAGGCCAACAAGTGCTAAGCATCTCTGGGAACTCCTTTAAGATTGTTGGAAGACTGTTTCTGGTGACTACCTCTTGAAGCTCATCAAGAAAGAGAATGCCAAGAGTGTGCAAAGCAGTCATCAAAGCAAAAGGTGGCTACTTTGAAGAACCTAGAATATAAGACACATTTTCAGTTATTTCACACTTTTTTGTTAAATATTTAATTCCACATGTGTTAATTCATAGTTTTGATGCCTTCAGTGTGAATTTACAATTTTCATAATCATGAAAATGCAGAAAAATCCTTAAATGAGAAGGTGTGTCCAAACTTTTGGTCTGTACTGTATATATATATATATATATATATATATATATATATATATATATATATATATATATATATATATATATATATATATATATATATATATATATATATATATATATACACAGCACATTACCTGGTCTATGTGTGACCTCTATACCATGCATGATTATTATTAACTTTCTACATAGGGGTGAATATATGTATATACCAATCAAGAGTCTTACAAATATTGTTTGTTTATTGCTTCTTACTACATTTGTGGCCATTTAGGCCTTTGATATAGAACCATGGGTGTTGGATCATGATTGTGTTGTTGTGTTTACATGCTGCCTTTCCCGTGACTCTTGCGCTACATTCATATTGGCCAGGAGAGAGCACTGGTTGTTCACCCTGCTAGACCCATGCTACAAGGAGAACTTTGCATCTCTTCTTTCTGAGGTGGAGAGGTCTTCTGAAATGTTTTTATACCAGCAGGCCAATGCAGAAAATATGTTGAAATAATTTGCATCAGATAACACTAGCAGCAAGAGATAAGCTTCCTTGCCCTACAAAGGAGGAGAGGCCCGAGAGACACACAGCAGAGACAGGGGTACACTCCGGGGCGTAACTACAACAAGTGCAGGAGTTGCAATCGCACCTGGGCCCTGGAGCCTAGGGGACCCTAAAAGTCTCTTTGACCTATAGAAAAAGACTATTGCTATTAAAGATTAAAAATATTTGGGGGCCCATGGGTACACTGTTGATGGTGTGGGTTAATTTCATGACAGCAGCCCGAACCCAGGGCCTGATGGTCAGGTATTTTTGACAAGGAGGGAAACATTTTTAAAGATGGTCTAGCAATAACTGTCCAACCAAACTAGCATACTCCCTACTTCCTACACCACTTTCAACTATTGGGTCTATAAGCTGGACACCAGGTATGAACTGTCCCTTTATGCCTTTGAGGTGCTGTGTTGCCCTACCACTAAAGTCTTGTTTGGGGGGTTTAGTGCCACCGTGGGGGTCATAACAGACAGTGGCTTGCACCTATCAACTGAGAATGCTGACAGAATCACTCTCATAAAAATGAACAAAGCCTGGATTAGCCCACACTTTTCCACACCACCAGATGACAGAAGCACAAAGTGTTTTTAATGTTCAATATTTGAATGAGGTCTGCCAGTTGTTGTCTTTCAGAGGTCTATGGATGACCCTTCTTAAAATTTTTGCCTGTCTCTGCACTTTCTGCAAAGCCTTAAGGACTGCATAAGTACATTAACTACAATTTCAAAATATATAAATTCAAAATTTTTCTATGGATTCAATGAGTCATCCATACAATTTAACATGGTTATTATTGCATTACAATGGTAAATAAAACTCACAAAAAGTGTTGAAAAATATTTCAGGATTAAATTAGTCATCCATATATTATTATGTGCTTTCTGTTAAATGTTGATGGAATATACTGTAACAGTCCAAATAAACCTTAAAAAATGTGGCTTGGTTATATTTCTTACCCATACACTATTTCTTGGAAATGTAACACTCCAAAAAAGCATTTAAAATTTTTGCTGGGCTACATTTCTTATTCATTCATTATTCTGTGGTATAGGATACATTTTTGTCACATATAACACTTGAAAAAGTGTGAAATTTTTTTGCTGGGTTAAATTTTGCTGCCATATTAGTATTACATGATCTTGGGTACATTTCTATGATAAATAACTCTCCCAAAAATGTTTTTGCTGTGTTAAATTTCTCACACATACATTATTCCGTATTCTGGGATACTTTTCGTTGTTATATAACCCTCAAAAACTTGTTTACAAAATTATCAGCATTATGTTGCCCATCCATTCACATTTTACATGTTCTTGGGTATATTTTGTTTTCATAACCCTCAAAAATCTTGTTTAAAAATGTTAACGGTATTATATTGCTCATCTATGGAGTATTACATGTTCTTGGGTCCATTTCAATAGTATCTGTTCCTCTAGAAAATTGAGCAAAATTTTTTCAGTATTAATTTGCTCATCCATAGAGTATTACAGTTTCTTGGGTAGATCTCTCCCCTCAGCGCTGCTGGCCTTGCTCTGCATGCTAGCTTCCCAGGTTGGGTAAGTGACATTGTCATCGACCACCTTATCTTCCACCACCACACCCTAGTCCCCCTGACTTCATTACTTAAAAGACTTCCCGTAAACTGTGTCTTATCATCTTCATCCTCCTTTTCCCAAACTTGCAATTTCCCACCTTCATGTTCTTGAGGCCGTGGCTGCTGTAAGTTTTGCGTACCACTAAACATCATGTTGTCCTGTTCCTCCTGGAGCATGCACATTGAGATGCCACAATCAAGAAACATGGTAAAGAGCTCCTTGGAGTGTCCTACTGTGGGATCACTAGTCTTCTGGGACTCGACATGGTGGGAGGAAGGAGGATTATGGTGAGGATAAAGTGATCCAGACTTAGGCTGGTGAGACTGGAATGTGTGGAAGACTGTTTGGGTGGTGAAGCCTGCTGAAAGCATTATCTGCTATCCAACCAACCACCTGTTTACATTGCTCTGGCTTCAGAAGTGGTGAACCGTGTCTCCCGGCAAAGTGGCACTGGACCCTATGGGTATGTGCACACGCTGCGGAATGGTGTGCTGATTTTTCCACACTGATTTTGGTAAATCCGCCGGTAAACCGCACTGCGGCTTTACCGTGGAATTACTGTGGATTTACCGTGGTTTTTCAGTGGTTTTTGTGCGGATTCCATCTGCAGTTTTACACCTGCGGATTCCTATTGAGAAGCAGGTGTAAACCGCTGCGGAATACGCACAAAGAATTGACATGCTGCGGAATATAAACCACTGCGTTTCCGCACATTTTTTCCGCAGCATGTGCACTGCGGATTTTGTTTTTCATAGGTTTACGTGGTACTGTAAACTCATGGAAAACTGCTGCAGATCCGCAGCATCAAATCTACTGCAGATCCTCAATGTTTGCACATAGCCTAAGTGTGGTGGATGGGCGTGTTTCTTGTGCTTCAGCAACAGGCGTAGTCGCACCTACCCCATGTATACAGCATATGCGAGCACTATCATCAGCGCTTCCATCTCCCTGTCTCTTAATGCACGGCTTACGCATTTTGCAATATCTAGGTCTCTTGCAGACTCTATCACATAGAATCAGAAAACGAACAAGATTAGCCCTTGGACCAATTTTTTTAGTATGATGGTTCAGCATCAGCACCAGTAGCACCTCAAGAGGACACTGATAAAGGAAACTTTGCACATACAGGCCTGGACAATTTCTCATTCCCTCTCAACTGTCCTTGAGCTGTGCAATGGCATCAGTGAACCGAGCATGATGGGCCAGTCCTTTTATAACTTTTGATGGGGTAAAGCAGCCATCCAAACACAATAAATCCACTACCAAGATGGCTATTGCATTACAATGACTTGCAGACAATCTCCGCAAGCTTACTGTCTGTGCAACAGGTGGCAAACATGTGGGGTGGGGATTTGAGCATTCAATCTGAGCACCAGCCAATGCTTGGCAAGTGATGAGCATATCTGAGCACCTAGATGCTCGAGTGATATCTAAGCAGCAATGATGACATTCGCTCATCACTACTATTCAGTTAATTATTACCTGTTATTTTGTCACTAAAGTATGTGATGAGGTGGCAAGGAACCTAACGTGCCTTCCTGTATACCAGGCACATGTAGTCCGTGCTGCACCTCAGTGGTTGTCTTATGTTGTACACTGTTCTGCTTTCATATGTAATGTACTGTCTATTGTCATGTGTAATGCTCTGTACATACCATGTTATTGCTATGTAATTAAGTTATGGATAGAAGAGCTTAATTAAGGGGGCTGGGTTAGTAGACTCAAAGAAGCAGGAAATTCCTGCTTCAGCAGTAGAGCTCAGGAAGGGCAGTCTGAGGCAGGGTGTATGTCCCCATCTGGGGCACAGGTGTGTCCCCACTTGGGACAGAAGGGGCCCCCATCTGGAACATATGTGCATCCCTGTCTGTGACAGAAGAGACCCCTGTCTGGGGCATAAGGTGTTCCCATCTGGAACAGTGAGGACCCCCGTTTGGCATATATGTGGATCCCCATCTGAGACAAAAGGAATCCCCGGCTGGGGACTTCAAGCTGCCAAGGACTGCCAGGCAGTGGAACAGGCACGGGAACCTTGATAGTGCCCTTCAGGTGACTGTGAGCTTCCAGGAGCCATTGGGAACTGATTCTTGTGCTGCTGCTGCCGAAGGAGCACCATCTTTGAATAGGGACAGTTCAGGAATTATTACCTTCTTCTATTCTTTATCTTCATTAAAGAATTTGCACTGTTGGGCCCTAAAGAGTGTGACGTGTTGTGCATCTGGATTACGCCGTTCTAATGTGGAGAGCAGCCATGATTCTGAGGTAACTCAGTGACCTGGGGCAGGAACTGAAACTGTCTTTTCATGTGCAAGGGGCCAGGGTGGTCACTGACTGTGACCCAGTGGACTCGCTATGACTACCACCTGGTTACAAGTATACCACATACAGTAGATAGTGGCAGTAAAGTTGTGAACAAATTTTTATTTTTTTCTTAATATCTACTAAACTTAATATCTACTAAACTACAGCTTTCCATATGAATATAAGAAGACTGCCGCATGTGCATACTTAAGTGCGATGTCTGTCTAAGGCTGACAACAATGTGCAATGCTGAACAGGACTTTCAATAGAGTTACATAGAAACATTTCAAAGTTCTACTTAGGTCCATTTTGAAGGCTCTTATTAGTCTTTAGAGATCTTCACTTCTGCTGTCATTTGAAGACTTGCAGAGACTACATCATTCTCTCAACACTAAGCCTTTAGGCAGTTTAAAAAAATTCATCTACCGGTGATGCCATCATTATTTCTACCTGAATTATCCTGTCACTATTAAACACATCAGCCTTATCTTTACTCAGAACAAGCTTTATTTTACATTGGTATGGTGTTAGCTTCCAGACAGTCTTTCAGCAACTATTTTTGGATGTTTGAATCTAAATTTTGAAAGAAAAGTCATAGTATTTAACCAATAGTTTAAGGAAGTCAACGAAATCTTAAAAACATTTTAATCTTAAAAATGGCCAAATTTATGTTCTTAATTTATGCTCTTAATACAATTTTACATGATATTTGCCATGTCTAATTATCAGGGTTATTCTTGTTTCTCAATATGTTTGAAACCTTTCTTCACTTGTCAGTATTTTTACATATGTAGCAAAATACTGAACCCAAAGAAACCTGTGTTCCCATATTGTGCCACCCGAAACCTCTCATTTTCTATATAGAGACCTTTATATGTACTATATAATATCAGGTTCTCAAGAGAAAAAAAAGGGGCCTTGCTGTATTTGAGGTCATATTCATTAACCTGGTGTTTTAAGTCTCCTACATACGGTACATATTGTTACTGAAGACCAATTCTCCTACTAGGGTCAAAATCATATCAATGTCTATTCTAGAGTAAAAAAGCTTTTGTCCTCCTTAATGCTCAGTGTGACTCAACAACATATATTTTATTTGAAAGTGGCAGTGACCTACAACAGATTTTTGACCTTTCGTTGAGACTATATATTAATTATTTAGTAAGATGATTATGGTACAGGGGCAATCTCATGGTGGTGACATATCTAAACGTATTATCATGTGTCACAATTAAGCTGGTTTGTGTATACCATACAATAGTCATTTTGACTAACTAATGTGACATTCCTTGACTTTGGCTTTCCATTATATTAAAATGCCACCACTGACTAAAGTCATCAATATCAAAAAGTAATAGAAAACATAATTATTAATGACAATGATCTAGAAGATTAAGTTACTAAATAAAACATCTAATTGAACCAATTCATGCTCCTTCAAACAATTATTTAAAAGTAACATGCTCAAACCAAATTCTATGTCCTCCTGGAATAGACGTATTCATCTTGGTGGCGAAACATAATGCTTGTTTTGACATTTTTATGATTAAACAATTCATCACTCCATATTGTTACACGGGTTTAGATACCTCGGGAATTAAATTATTGTGTTTTGTTTCTGCAATGGCATACAGTTTAATGCATATAGGTAGGTACTTTAAGTTATGCATTCATATTTAGGGTATTTATGTGAATATTATGAGTATAATGCTGGGTTTATGCAATACATATTTATTAAATTAATTTGTAGATACAGAATAGGTTATTATAATGACTGAAACATGCTGGAAAAGTTAGTGCATTGGATTTATATGTGTTCAACTTTTTGAAATTATGTAACTTTTAGATCCAACTCCTATGCTAATTAATATCCTAAAGGTAACCTGTCTCGTTATGATGTGCTACATGGTACATCATGTTATAGAACATGACAAGCTGGATAGTTTGATTCCATATAATTCTACTGCAAAAGATTATATAATATTTCTCGGACTATAAGATGGACTGGATCATAAGATGCACCCCAAATATTGGAGAGGAAAATAGGAAAAAAATGATCTTATAGTCCAATCTTAGTTTACCGGGGTGAATCGGGGTCACAGTAGGTAAGGTTGCTGCTGCAGAAAGCTGGCGGTGACAGGAGTGGGGTGATGCTGTGGGCACTGGGCTGGGAGGATGGGGTGTTAAGGCAGTGTAAGGCTGCTGACCCTTGGCTTCAAGAAAATGTTTGTGGTAAGGCAGGAGCGGAGTTCCCACTCTGCACATTGATTTTCTGGTGGTGGCCTTGAGGAAGAAGGTTGAAAGAGGCAGAGCATGTGAAGATTTAGAGCTCAATGACTCCTCCCAGTAAGCTACATTCAGACCCTTCATATGGATTAATTAATTTACTGAGTTAGAAATTTGCAGCAAATCCAAGCATGCCATTTATTGTGAGTTAATGGAAAATATTGATACTCATTCTGTAAAAGTGTTGGGGGAAGAGTCAGACATCGATTGTATGTTATCATACATTCACAATGACATGGAGAAGGCAGTCATTCAGGAGTTGACTATACTCATAAACAATAACCATTAAATTCTAATATAAATTGAATTAACTTATTTGTCAGACTATAACACCCACTTCTTCCCCCAAATAATTTGGGAAGAAAATAAGGGTCTGATGACCCAGATCGGTGCACAGAATTTGCAGAATGGACAAAGCAAAAATTGGAACAGGACCCTCAGTTTACACAGAACATTATATTCAGTGATGAGGCAAACTTTTTTGGGTGGGCCATTTATATGGATGCACCTAAATAACATGGGAATACTGACAGTTTTCTTGCGTAGGGTGTCTTGCACTGAAATCTGCTGCAATGACCAAGGTACAGCGCTCACCAGACATCAACACAATTTCTATCCGCTCCTCATGTGTTACCCTCTGCGACATGTCAATGGCTGTAAACAAAGAGAAACTTGTAAATAACTCATGAAAGAATAAAGTTACGTTAAAACAAAGCACACCGTCGTTTTTCTTGTGAAATTCTCAATAAGTTTGATTTGTCACATGACCCTCTTCCCATTGGAAAAAATAAAACTGGATCCAAAATGGCCGACTTCAAAATGGCCACCATGGTCACCACCCATCTTGAAAAGTTTTCCCCCTCCCATATACTAATGTTTGATATCACTAACCATTCCCATTTTATTTAGGTGTATCCATATAAATGGCCCACTCTGTACATTGTGGGAGAGCAATATAATACCGATACATTTTGGACAAGGTTTTAGATACTTATATAGCAACGAAATATACCTAAGAAGATGTAATACCCTATGGGTGAACAATACAATACTGATACATTTTGAACAAGCTTTTAGAGGTTTACATACCAACATAATGTACTCTAAATCAAGGAATAGTCTATAGGTGAGCAACATAATACCAATACTTTTTAACAAGTTTTTTGAGGCTTTATAACAAAGAAATATACTTCAGACTGTGGAAAAGTCTATGGATGAGAAATATAATACCAGTGCAATTTTTAAAAAGGTTTTTGAGGTTTTTTGTAGCAACTAAATGTACCCAAGAAGATGTAATACACTATGGGTGAGCAATATAACACCGATACATTTTTAACAAGTTTTTTGAGGCTTATTTAGCAGCGAAATGTACCGAAGATGTAATATCTGATGGATGAGCAATATAGTACAGATACACTTTTAACTTTTAATTTTGTGTTTCTGTTCCGCACACCTCAAATCGCCGCATGGGGACACATCCGCATACAATGCATGTCCCTGCGTACCCAATGTTAAAGATAGGTATGCTAGGAAATGCTGGACGCAGCCGGCAGTAGGCAGAGCTTCACGGAGTAAGCAAGGAGGAAGTACGCTGCCACAGCAGCGCACAGGAACGCAAGTCTGAAACCAGCCTAAGAAATGTGAACAAACAAGCAAAATTTTGAAGTGCTTTTTTGTACTGTTATATACCACCAACATGTGACAGAAAGCACGTAATACTCTATGTATAAATAATCTAATCCTGAAATATTTCTCTATGTTTTTTGTAAGTTTAATATACTACCGTAATGCAACAATAACCTAGTAATTTCAATAGTAATCATCACTCTGACAGACTTGTAACAGTTTTTGAATTTGAGTCAGTTAAAGGGGTATTCCCATCTCGAAGATCATTTCCCAATATGTAGTAAGTGTAATAATAATATTAGCAAACACCTCCAAGTAGAAATGTAGTGTAGTTTTTCTGATTTGCTATGTCTCTCTACACATGTGCTTGCATTGCAGGACCTTAGGTATCCATGGTTTCTACCACTAGCAACTAGCTAATTGTCACCATTTCAGCTGTCATAACCATAGATACATAAGGTCCTGAAATGCCAGCACATGAAAAAAGAGACATAGCAAATCAGAAAACTCTACTACAATTCTACTTGGAGGAATTTGCTAATATTATTATTATTATTATACTTACTAAATATTGGAATAGGAATTTGGAGATCAGAATACCACTTTAAATCTCTTTTTTTTTTGCCCATTTTGCTTAAGGAAAACAAGCTGCCTAATAATTCTGCACACCTTGATAAAGGGTGTTGATATTCTTACAGCCACACCCTACCTCATTACCCAAATACACATCACTGGATCTGCTTCATGCAGTAACAATTTTTACAGTTGGAGATGGAAAATACAACATGTATATAAATGACGATATGGTAAAAATACTCACTTTCCTAATATTTGTGCACACAGAGTTGTGAACTGTAAACACACTTGGAAAAAATTTCCAATTTTCTAGTAAAGTACATTGTATGGTAAAATGAAAAGTATCACTCAAAACTAAAAACTCACTTCTCAAACAACCATTATATGGCTATGACAGAAAAACAAAAATGATATGACTCTTGGAAGAAGGCGTAGTAAAAAAGAATTGCCAAGTTGAGAAGCGAGTAATTAAAAATGAAAATCTGTATTTCGATCACATTTTGATTTTTTTTTGCTTCTTATCCATTGTGCACATGTTCAGATGCAAAGTTATAATAATTCTGTCACTATCCAAATATCTCTGGATTAAACTGTATGTCAACAAAATTGAAAGAGGTAATTAAATACCATTTACCGGTAATCTATATCTAAGGGTTAAGGTTTCTCCTTATGGAAAGTGACATACCAGGTTTGGCATGCCAGTATGAGGAGACTTAATGGCTTGCTTGCTCCTCTAGGAAGTTAAATATGCAAATTGTCTCTTCAGGAAGGAAGAGGACTTGAACTCTAGTGCCACCTATTGGAAGTAGCAATCATAGAAGTCCCAGATCTGGCAATTCACTCTCTATCAGGAGAAACCTTACTCTTAGATACCAGTCTTAGTCTGTCACCTAGGCAAATCAGATCTCATACTTTGCAATGATGAAGGGACATACACCAAAACACCATGTTTGCAAATTAAGATTCTGATTTGGCTTTTATCGTAAAGATCTTTAAAGGATAGATATTGACTTGTAGGATTGATACTTTTAATAAGTGGCACTAAAGTTCACGTCCTCTTCCTTACTGAAGAGACAATTTGCATATTTAATTTAATCTTTATTAAGGTTAAATCAAATGATTGTATCAGTATCACAGGTAACAACTTATAGTTTAATGTGGATACAATTTTTGGTAACATTAAACTAATTAATTTATGTGAAAAACTGTTAATTTCTTTGAAGCTAAATTATGTGGTTTCACATAATTTGTTTCATAATTCTAAGTGAATTAATCATCAGTTGGCACATTATAAAATAATTACTAAAAATACTTGTATTTAGGTAATTGCTTCATTAATGGAGCCCTCACTTTTTAGAAGTAACATATACTCTTCCCAACATAGAGCAGGTAAAATATTTTGACATTTTTTAACAAGTACTATAAAGATGGCATAAAACATAAAATGTTTCAAATATATCCACAGAAAAAACATCTGAGTCCTCTTTATTTGAGAATTATACAGAAAGAGGCACTTCAATGTTGAGATTCTCTATTATTACAGTATGTAGATTCACTATTTTCTTAAAGGAAAGATGCCATGTTTGTAGATCATTAATAAATCAATGTAATGCAGCATACCATGCTGTTATAACCAAGTTTTGATGGCATTTGAAACATATTTCATGTGTTATAGGAGTTAAAAGAACTCACTGGGGCTGACATCTTGCATTCACAGTAGCAGCACGACACTATCAGTGTCATGATACAACACCCAATGGTCATAGGACATAACAGACTGACTCTGACCCTATCTATTGTAATAGAACTGTCACTGCTGTGAACTGGGCAGGCCTCTGTGGGCTTCACAATTCACAGTAGTGGGAGTGTTCTGCTGACATATTCATGGAGCCCTCAGACCTAAGCAGTACTGCTTCTGGTAGAACAGATCCTAGATTGACAGCTAAGGGGAGTAAAATGCAGGAGAAAAGTACGGGCAGATTAGCAGAGACATCACATCATTGAGGAACAGTGTACCATTATTGAAGCAGGAGCTGTCAGCTGCTCAGCAGGAGTTGTGACTCATCCCTCAGTAAGATAAGATAAGGAGCTGCAAGTCTGCAGTGAATGGCCATTGTGGAAGGGGGTGAGAGAATCATGTAATCTGGGTGAGAGACTGATTGGGGAGAGTGAGACAGTAACTGCTGGTGATAGCAGATCACAGGGCAGTCACCCACAAATGGCTCTGCCCTGTTATGCTACTCTTCATTCTGCCCCAGGGATACTAGACCACCCAAATGGGGAGGGAAATGGTGATGTCAGCAGTTACTGCCCCAATTTTGCTCCTAACAGTAAAGCTGGTAAGTCTTACTATAGCTGCTTGAGGCCTAAAAAGGAAAATGCTCTCCCTAGTGGTAAATATATATATTTGTATGAAAAAATAAAATATTTTTCATATGGAAATGTTTGCAAACAGTGCAAATATTGCATTTATACATTTTAATTACTATTTTAAGCTTATTTTCACACAAAAACTATAAGAAAACTGGTGGCACCTTCCTTTTAAGGATATTCCAGGTAAAGATTGTATTGCTTTGTTTTGATGGTATCTACTGTATCCACTGTACTGTATGATAAGATAAATTCTCTAGTGGAATTTATAACAAATTCATACATTTTTATCATATTTAGTCATTTATCTACAAGTGTCAGATAACTTTAAAGTGAGTTTGTCACCCTAAATTTCAAATTCAGCCACTCATAGGGAATTTGTCAGTACAAAATGGCTGTTCAATTCAAGTACAAGCGGTCAGTTTTCTCATTGAACAAGCGTGCTGGGTTTCTCACAGTGAGCACTCCTTGAAAGGGAACCTGTCACCAGAAAAAAATGCTATTAACCTGCAGATATGGGGTTAATCTGCAAATTATTTGTGTTATTGTGCTGCCAGGCACATGCACATAGCCTAACGCTGCCGGGAGAAAATGAATTGCACCAGCTCCATCCCTGTGACTGAACCTATGCCCCTGGCCCTGACTGGCACTGGTTCTGCATTGGGGCTGGCTGCGAGTCAGGGCCATGGGTAACATTTCACTCATGAAAGAGGAGCTGGTGCAGTCACTGATCAATGAAAGGTCAATGTCAGTCTGGGCCGAAGGCCCGGTTACAGCCACTGCTCTGTATACTCAGAGTGCTGACTAAACCAATGCCGCCACCTCCCGTGACTAAAATGGGAACGCTGATGGGGAGAATAAAGTTCATTGTCTCCCCACAGTGTTCGGCTAAGTGCAGGAGCCGGGTACCATAATGATGCTATTAACCTTCAGATTAACCCCGTATCTGCACATTAATAGTGTTTTTTCTGGTGAGAGGTTCCCTTTAAATTAAATTCCTGTTTCTGCACGTGCGCACTGACACTGCTGTATACTTGAACGCATATTTGAGAAATGCGGTTTTATTCATTTTTAATAATAATGAGGAGCACTATGAACATGTCTCACTCTCACAAGGCCCAACCAAATTTTAGACCATTTTTCCCTTATTGGTGGTGATCCAATCGTTGATATTTCAGATAATTAGTCCATACACTAGGGTATACCTCAAATTTTTACTTTAAGCAATATCTTTAACCATTAAATGGATTTTAGGATTCATTAAACTATGGTAGATAGCTGAGCACAGTGCTTGGCTATATCTGGCAGTCCCACAGGCAATAAATAGAACAGCTGTGTGAGTGAAGGAACATCACTTCATTTAAAGGTACAACTCATTTATTTAGAGACCATTGTTTTATTTTTATAATAAATCAATAACAGGAAGAGAAGAAAAAAACTTGGTAACATATCTTGTAGCTCCTGGATCTGCACATGACCCTGGTAATGTCGAGCAGTTGGGGTATAAAAACGGCACAACCCTTTACCTTTTATAACACCTCCCCCGTAACCCATACCCTCTTACCCTTAAATAAGACTCCAACTACGTATTCTTTTGGAATAATGTCGGCCACAGCAGCCTTTTTATTTAAATACAAACAAAACATCATAAATAATAACATCCAATAACTTATTAAGCTAGGAGGGGTCCTTGGAGCTCCCATGGATCTGGTGATCAAAACACAACACAACGTGAACGTTACCAAAACCAAATTACTCCCAGCCGATACCGCCTGGCTCAGGAGCACCAAAACCCCGGAGGGTTACCTGTTCACGTTACAATTCCCGGAGAACCGGCTACCCCCGCCGGAACCCCCCAAGTCACCAGATCCAAAACCAGTTTTAACACAAGATACCGGGGAGCCATAAGCCAATGACTCCCCCAACCCAATTTCCATCAACTCCAAGGACTCCCCCCAGCCTCCACAACGAGGGACTTTGAGACCTTAAAGACCCGAGACCCCACCACTCCGAAACGCTATGGCCTTCTCCACACCTTCTTGCAGTCCAAGTGCCCAAAAATCAATTCCGACGGCATTCAGATGCACACCGTCTCCAAGCCAGAATGCCCCGTCACCTTTCTCCAACTCAAAATGCCTTACGGCTACTCCACCATTCCTGGCCACAAACGTGGACACCGCTCTGTTAACCTTAATTCTGGCCTTATTAAGTTTATCCAATGACCGCATGTTCCTCCACCGTTTTCGCGGTACAATCTCCGACCAGACTACTGATATCCCCGGATATAACCGCCACAACCGCAACAAGTCCTGCTTGATGTCTTTAATTAGTTCTCTGAATGGGCGCGAACCCAAGTCATTTCCTCCCACATGCAGCACCAAGATATCCGGAGACCTGTCCAAAACTACTGCAGAATTGATCTCCTTCAGCACCCTGTTCCAGGCCAAACCTCTAAAACCGATCCACCGGACCACCGCTACCGATCGATCGAAACCGAGCTGTCTACCCTCCGGCCGAACATCAGCACGTCGGGCTCCCCAATGCACA
This sequence comes from Ranitomeya variabilis, assembly GCF_051348905.1. NCBI lineage: Eukaryota > Metazoa > Chordata > Amphibia > Anura > Dendrobatidae > Ranitomeya > Ranitomeya variabilis. Next base: position 447,323,555 of record NC_135237.1, on the reverse strand, counting down.
TAGGAATGGCCGAAAATCCACACCAAAAACGGTAAGGCACCTAAAAACACAAAACACAAAAGTAAATCAACCAATAAAGAAACCGCCAGCTTACCTAAACACACCCCTTCAGGATGAGAAACGCACACTACCCCTAACACCTAACATAACTGTGATATCTATTCGACTGCCATCTCCCAATACGCTTGATAGCCTCCGCATCCAAACCACCAGCGGCCGCATCCGTAGCAGCCCCAATCCGAAACGAATGAGGAGTGAAACGCGAATCATCCAACCCCAACAAATCAACCGCTCTCTTAAAAATCGTCTGAAACTGATATCTAGACAAAGCCGAACCGTCCTCATGACAAAGTAAAGATCCTTCCTTGCGAGGCCCTAGCCCCCAAAAACCTTTTAAACAACTAACTGGGCACATCAGTGAACCAGCTACTGCACCCAACTCAATTTTCTTACCGCGCCCCACCTGATCCGTCTTGGATCGACGCAACCAAAACTCCACACGTCCTTCGGCCAAGAGCACATCCCTTGCCAAAACTCCCCCAGCTATATGCTTATTAGGAGACACCAATTCACTAATTCTCATTGCACCAAAATATGCCCACGAGAAAGCTAAGCAGAAAAGACGTTGTTCAAACAGTGACCCACAACAGCCACCCAAAATCTCACCCAATCGCTCCAACATCGCGAAAGACACAGGACGCCGAGAATCCAACCTTCCATGCTGTCTCCTGAAACCTTTAACCGCTTGCCTAACTAGGAAGGCTTTAGTCAAATCACACTGCCCCCTTAGCTTGAAACCAAAAGCCAACGCAGACAGTAAACGCGACACCTTCGCCCACGACCAACCTTCATCAAAACCACTGCTAATCCAGGACAACAAAAACCCTACCTGATCATCGGCATTGTTACCACCAAGGCACGATGCCAAGACCCCTTCCCAAGAAGACCAAACCAACTGATAAGTCTCCCATGTTCTTGGAGCCAACGACGATCTTATCAGGTCACTCGCGTCCCCGATGCCACAAGCCAAAGGTCCGCTGGGCAATCCAAACCGATGGTTTCTGCTTCCGGAGCCAAAGACCGGAAACGCTCGAACTGAAAACGAGAAAGGGAATCAGCTATTGAATTCCTCGCCCCAGGCACATGCGTCGCAGTGACCTGCGAATTCAACTCCAAACAAGATAGGACCAATCGCCTGAGGACCCGAACCACAGGCGGTGATGAAGCAGTAAGTCCATTCACCGCACACACCACCCCCATGTTATCACAATTAAAGCGAATGCGCCTGTTGCGAAATTCCTGCTTCCACAACTGAACCGCCACCAAGATCGGAAAAATTTCCAATAGCGCTATGTTACGAACCAGCCCTGATGAAACCCACTCCGCCGGCCAGGGTGCAGCACACCATTGCCCTTTGAAGTAAGCCCCAAAACCACTGCCACCTGCCGCGTCCGTAAACAAATCCAACGAATCATTGTCCACCGCTTCCTCCATAAACAAGGAACGACAGTTGTAAGATCCCAAAAATTAACTCCAAACCGCCAAATCTTCTTTTAACTCCGCTGACAAACGAATGAAATGGTGCGGCGCACGGACTCCGGCCGTAGCCCCCGCCAACCTTCTGGAAAAAACTCTCCCCATTGGCATCACCCGACACGCGAAGTTGAGTTTTCCCAGCAACGACTGCAATTCACGCAAAGTCAATTTCTTTACACGCCTCGCCCGAGCCAAATCCTCCTTCAATCCTTCAATCTTGTCAACGGGAAGCCTAAACTCCCACGCGACCGTATCAATGACAATCCCTAAAAAACTCAGGCACGTACACGGCCCTTCCGTCTTCCCGGGGGCCAATGGAACCCCGAAACGTTCACACACCCATTTGACAGCCCGTAAAAGGCGCGAACAACGATCTGACCCAGCCGGGCCCACACATAGGAAATCATCCAGATAATGTATCACCGAATCACAATCGGAAACATCCTTAACCGCCCACTCCAAAAACGAACTAAACAGCTCAAACAAAGCGCAAGAAAGGAAACAACCCATAGGTAGACACCTATCTACGAAAAAAAAAACCCCTCCCAAAAACAACCCAAAAGCTTAACACTATCAGGATGAAGTGGCAACAGCCTGAACGCAGCTTCAATATCCGTCTTGGCCAACAAGGCCCCACGACCAAACTTGCCTACCCACGCAACAGCTTCATCAAAAGACGCGTACACCACCGAGCAAAGCTCGGGCGCAATACCGTCGTTAACGGACAACCCCCGCGGGTAAGACAAGTGGTGAATCAGACGAAATTTACCAGCTTCCTTCTTAGGAACCACACCTAGAGGTGACACAACCAAATCCTCAAACGGAGGAGACAGAAAGGGGCCCGCCATCCTCCCCAACGCAACCTCCTTCCTCAACTTCTCTGAAACCACCTCCCCATGTAACACCGCCGACCTCAAATTCTTAAGCGTCTGAGGCACCACAAATGAAGGGGCCGGAATAACGAAACCGTCCCGAAAACCTCGATGTAGCACCCCCGCCGCCTCCTTCAGAGGGTACCTATTTAGAAAGGGGGCCATCTTTTCCAGACTCACTGGCGTCACCCCCTTGAGAATTCCCTGACCCTGGCTTGGACTTAGCTTTTTTAAAACATTTTGAGGCCCCATGGGAAGAGCCACTGCAGTGTGAACACAAGTGCTTGAATTTGCAGTTAACCCCGAACTTACATTGCCCGTCGTTAAACTGCCAACACAAGCCCGCTTTATGACCCCCCGCCTGATTGGACTGTCCGGCCGATCCCGCCGAACCGGATTGACCACTCTGACCGGAACTACCGGCCCCCCCTTGAAAGGAATGGCCAAATTTGTACTGCGCCATCACCCGCAGCCAAAGCCCAATATCCTTCTGATCCCAACGAAGCGTTGGACGTATAGCCTTCCTCTGCCGGAATTGCTCATCGTACCTCAACCAAGACTGTCCGCCATAAACCCTATGCGCCTCTCCAATGGAGTCCATATAACAAAAAAGGCCCGAACAATTCTCAGGCGCCTTCTCCCCAATCACACTCGCCAAAATAGCAAATGCCTGCAGCCAATTTATAAAAGTTTGAGGAATCAAACGCCACCTGCGTTTTTCCTCCTCCTCCTTTTTACTATCCTCCTTTTTCCCTTTGTCTAAATTGAATTTTTCTAACGGGAGCAGCGAAAAAATTTCGACATAATCATCCTTCATGATCATTTCTTTTACCTCCTTCTTAAGATGCGCCCCCAAAGGGCCCTCAAAACAAACATATACCTCCCCATGAGCCCTGTCATCCAAATGAACCCGACACTCCTTCTCTTTCTCCGTTTGTACCGAAACCGACACCGGCGCCCAGGAGCCCGACGCCGCTTGATTCGAACTTGCAACCCTCTGCGACCCCATCCACGCCGCCAAATGCCGTTGGTCACTCATTCCCCTCTCCAACCGCACCAACAAATCCCTCACATTTTCCAAAACCGCCCCGACACCCCCTACATCAGCCCCGACAACGCCACTATCACCAAAACCCGTAGCCAAACCCCCTTGTGCCTCCAAACGCACCGGGGACGGCAAACACTGTACAGGTAGCAAAGACATAGACAAACACTCACCAGGCTGCGGGGGAGCTGTGATCCCCCCAGCCGGAGTCCCAAGATCCAAACGCCGCTGTCCGTGGAGATCTGGTGCCCCAGAAGGCAACTGCCGCATGGGAGTCTGCGTTGCATCGTGCTGTGAAGATCCAGCCTGAGGTGAAGAAAGCGCAGCCTGTACCGTCCCTGCTTGCTGGCGCCGGTCTGTCATCCAAATGGCCGAGCCCCCATCCCCACTGTGTGAGGCCGCCGCTGTGTCCATCGATCCAGCTGCAGGGGCAAACCCTGCCGATGCTGCCGGGGCCAGCCCCACACCCGGAACTGCAGGGCTACCCGCCGTCGCTCCTCTCCCTCGTCTTGCTGCAGGTGAGCCAGAGGCAGGCCGCGCGGAAGGAGCATCCCTGCCGCGGCCCCCCGATGTACTAGGCCTCAGACGCTGCCCGGCTCGTGCTGGCCCCGCCCCCGCAATGCCGCGAGGTGAAGGCCTTGCAGCCGCCGCCGGACCCCGCCTGGCAGTAGGATTCCTCCCAGGCCGGGGCCTACTGGTGCTGCTGTTTAAAGGCGCCCGACCTGGAGGGTCCCTGGAGGGGCTCCTGCACCGATGGGGGGCCCGAGGAGCTGTTGGGCGACAGCCGGTCCGGAGGCCTTGACCGACGCGCGCGCCTCACCGGAGACACCGCCGTCGTCGCTGCTGATGCCAACCCTCCGCTCCCGATGATTCCAGCGACCTGCCTTTCCAGCCAGCCTGGAGGGTGCTCTGCTGCTGCGGCCCTCAGGCTCTCCAGAATGCTGTCCACAGTGGCCATGGTAGGTGCACACTTGCTGTCTGAAGAGCGGGAACTAACAAGCCCCACCCCCCACTGCTTAGTTAAACTAACAGTCTCCTCTATCCCCACCTCTTACTCATTAACCCCTCCCTCCATCCCATGGTCATGATGTGCCTACCCTTACGCCGCGGGGGGAGGGGCGGCTCCAGCTCCGGCCATTACTATAAGATGATGTATTCTAGACAGTTGAATTCATAAGTGTACATTCCCCTTAGTTAGAGCATACTTATAACTCAGTTTTTCTGAATTCCTGAATATAATTCTAGTAACTCTTTCTCTTAGGTCAGTTAGGATCACTAATGTATTTCAAGAATGTGAAATGTCAGAATAATGCAAAAGACGATGATCTACTTTAGCTTTTATTTCTTTCATGTTTCTACTGGCTCGGAAGATTACATACAAGTGTATAATATTTGGTAGCATTACTATTAAATAGCCTAATTTTGGTCACTTGTTCCTTGTAGCCTTCCACAAACTTCATACAATATGTTGTTGAAATCTTAGGCCATTCTTCCTGAGAAAACGGGTGTACCTGAGTCTGCCACAAAGAATAGTGTTTCTAACAGATGGATATTATCAACAGTGGCTGAATATAATCAAATCAAACTGGTCAACCAGCCCAGATCCAAAGCTGTGGGATGACCTATGGCCACACTGGACATTCTAAAACCCAAAAGGACACAATTAGCACAGGGTGGCGAGAAAGTGACACAGGGATGGCTTCCTGCTGCATTGCTGCCTGCCATATACAATTTTATTTGTATCATTAGGATGTACGTATAATAGAATATAGCAGTGGTGTGGTGCCTTTGCTGTGATGCGTGTGGTGCTATGATGTGATTGCACTGCTAGCATTATTCCTGCCCAGAAGAAGCCTAAGCCACTCTGAGAAACTGAACTGTACAGATTAGAAGTTATTTTTTGATCGGCAAGTCGGTAATGAACTGGGGGGAGAGGTTCAGTGGTAATGAACTAGTGAGGAGAAGCTAAGCGGGTAATGAACTGAGGAGGTGAGGCTCAGTGGTTAATGAATTGGGGAAGATGCATTACTAACTCATACCTCTCTTTACACATGTATGTCTTTGAAGGATGACTATATGATCCCTAAATATATAACTGTCAGATTAGTGATTAGGGTGCAGGTTTTTATGAGAAGGTAAACAGAAATGTGTCCTTTTAAGCCTACAGGCACTCAGATCTCTACAGGACTCAAAGTGATAAATATAAATATACACTAAATGCATATATATGTAGACTAGACATCTACGCTCTACAATGTATTGCACTAACATTCTTCATGCACAGTTAAGCTTGTCGTGCATTGTTAGTGTCATTGTTGCTATCCACTGGTCTCTATCATAATTTGGTTATAATGTTATTTGCAGATCTAATTTATTATTCTTCCTGTTGCTCCTATTTTCTTACCTCATATCCTGTCTCCTCTAGCATCCTTTTCTTTGTTATGGATATGCCTAAAGGTACCGTCACACTTAGCGACGCTGCGGCGATATAGACAACGAGCCGATCGCTGCAGCGTCGCTGTTTAGGTGGCTGTAGAGACGTCAAACACAGCAGCTCCAGAACGATGCAGGAGCGATCCTGTGATGTAATGGTGACTCACTTATCGTTCTCACAGGTCATTAGCTCCATGTAAAACATTGCTGGCATCGTTGCTTTTGCTGTCAAACACGACGATACATGCCGACCTGACGACCAAATAAAGTTCTGGACTTCTAGCTCCGACCAGCGATATCACAGCAGGATCCAAATCGCTGCTGCGTGTCAAACACAAGATCGCTAACCAGAATGCTGCAACGTCACGGATCGTTGTCGTTCTCGTTGTAAAGTTGCTGATTGTGAAGGTACCTTAAGAGCTGGGAGCTGGGGAAAGGGTTTTATTTGACCTCATATCATTTCTCAAGGTACAATCAATTATGGCACTCTGTATTTCGAAGCAGCAATTTGATGACATCACACGCATGTGTCAACCGATATGGACAACTGGTAAATGGTCTAAAAACTGGACAAGATCCATGTTTATTCCTATTTTGAAAAAGGGAAATGCTGCCAACTGTTGAAACTATCAGACTGTTGATAACAAAAGAAAAAAGGAATATAGTCAGCTTACCGGTCTTGGATGGTATCCCCAGACCTGCCAACGCCCAGCACGGTTCAGGGTGAGCACCCACAGCAAATGAAGACAAAAAGAGAAATGATCCAGCTGGAGGTGGAGGCAGTCCAAACTTTGTGAGACTTTATTAGACAACTAAACCGATAAATAGTTCTTCAAAATGAAAAATCTTTACATAGCAAACACCTGGCACACCAGTGAGGAGGATCTGAAAATACTACTGAAAATTCTACAAAGATGACTACAGCCAGGGCCGGACTGGCCATCTGGCAATTCTGGCAAATGCCAGAAGGGCCTGTCTAGTTGTGGGCCGCCTTGTCTCCTATGTTGTTAACAAAATCTGCATTCTCAAGACACCCACACTGTTAAGAGTTGTGATGGAGCACAAACTTGCTGACTCCATCACTTACCCAGCAGGCCATGGGTATCATTAGAAATATTGATCTTGTAGAAAATCTTCCTTTCCTCCATCCAGGGTAATATTAGTAATATATCCCATCTGGTTCATGGGGACGGGGACAACATGGGCATGTGTGATTTCAAATGCCAGGGCTGAATTTCAGCTCCAGAGAAACATTGCCCCATGTGAAAAATGTCACAACACATATGCGGTAGGAAGAAAGGTGTTCAACTCGCCTCTCATAATTGTACATACCATGCACAATACTTAAGCGAAGCGGTGAATGATGGCAGTCCTGGAGCTCTGCAGCACCTTTTACCCAATCCTGGCATCCTGCTTAGGAGAGCGTGATACAATGAATAATGATGAAAGGTGGGCAGTGGAAATCCACAGGGTGCCATGCTCTGAATCAGAAACCATCCAGGTCAGATCAGGAAAGTTGATTTATTCAACACACAACATGTTTCAGGGATGATCCGCCCCCTTCATCAGGTGATTAGATAATGTTTACAATGCTCATTGCTTTAAATACACATCCACTGATGTGACAGATCTCCAACAGATTGATTGTTTGAACAAAGTAAAGGATAGGGGGATGAAATTGAAAATGTCAACTGAATCTACTGGGGACAGTACATTTAGATACACTCCTGTGACAACATTTAGCAGGTCTCAAAGAATTGTCAAGATAGAACATTTTTAAAAAAATATTGGTTTATTTTGGCGAATGATTCGGTCCTATTGGTGGATATACCTTAAAACCCTACTACTGTGATCAGAAGGAACAAGAGTTTGAAATATCATATCGCTCTTACTAGGATTAATGGTATGTATAAATCTCCTAAGAATCTCTCAATGAATCCTGTATGCAGGGGCATGTTTAAGTGTGGAAACAGTAAGTGTCTATGCACTGACTTTAAATCAAGGGTGACAGGAGAAACTTTTGAGGTTTAGCTACATCTGACCTGTTGCATGTTATTCGCTGTTTACTCTGTAGGAATGTGGGTGCGATGTCCAATATGTGGGATGCACCCCGCAGCAATTTCACAACAGTATGAACGGCCACAGGCACAACATCAATAATGGAGTAAGCAACCATAGTCAGTCGAGGCATTTCCTAATGTATCATCTAAAAAGGCCTGATAATTTACATTTGACCATTCCTGAGCATATACCAGAGGCCATTCCAAACTGGATACAGAAGCTGAATGACTGATTCCTTCTGTATATATAAATTGGCTACTTTGCATCCAGACACTTTGAACCTTAGTATTGGGCACACTCATTGATTAAACATCATATAGCTTTGCTAAGTGAGGTTCTGATTACTAATAGCATAACATTTATGGGTTCTGTTAATGTTAATAAACACAAACAAGTCTTGCCAAACTATTTTTGATTCAGATCTGGTAGAACCGCCCAGGGAAATGGGATCTTAGGTATATTTGATTTGTACTTATTAGTGATGAGTGAATGTGCTGGGATAAGGTGTTATCCGAGTATTCTCATGTGCTAACCAAGTGTCTTCAGTATGCTCGAAAAATGTGTTCGAGTCCCTGTGACTGCATGTCTCATGGTTCTTTGAAAGCAGCAACAATCACCTGTACAGTCTTAGTGCCCCAGTGTCATTAGACAAATCTAAGGGACTCATATATTTTGGTATGTATAACATTGTGGTTACATTTTGGTTCAATGCTATTAAGGTACGGTACTATATGTAAATTATTTAGCTCAATATGTTCGAAGTATGGCACTACATGGAAGCTATTTAGACTTATGTGGACATAAGTGGAATTCTTTACCAAATGGCTAATGGCACTAGATTAAACTGTGTATCCAACTAATAAAAAAATGAACAGCATCAAATGTTCTAAAATAACAAATAACAAACACATCTCTATTATTTCCTGATAGCCCAGCTGTCTTACTCCCATTTTATTAACAAGCGACCAACTTAATGTCAGCAGCAATCTTGTAATGTGCTGGCAATATCACTAAACGCAAAGCCTTAATGCCACTGATTTACTGCAGTGGCACAAGATAGGTGATCACAGAGGTCCTGATTCCCACCTATATTGTAAACAGGGCCATAGTTTGCCCCACTACAGTGGAGAGGTGACCATGTACTTCAGAAAATGAAATATAAGCAAGCCATGTGATGGTATAGTTCTCAGCTACAATACATGCTAGTTTTTAAAAAACTGGAAAGGCTGGCTCAAAAGGGAAAAAAGTTGCAAAATTTGTCTCAAATATTACATGCAACACATTTTGGGAATTTTTGACCCAAGTTTCTTGTGTACAGGGTATAATAATTTTTCCTCTGTTTAGAGAAGGTGTGACATTAAAAATGCACTTATTATGTATAATGCAAGCACTGTATGCACCAAATAATAAGCAGTACTGTCTGGGCACTTTGTGGCTCGTTAATGCTGCTTTTTATCCTTATATATTATTTCTAAACACTCTTTTTCTGTGAATATTTTGTATCTCCGTTCATACTGCACCCACACACACAAATGATACACCATTTGAAAGGTAAACTTGCCCCCTTCAATAAGAAAATAGCCAAAGAAACCACACATCTACGAAGTGATCACAAAATACAGTTTAAACATTAATTTTCATAAATCTGCAGTAAGGAAAAATTACCTGCAGGTGGCACCACACTACCCCAAAGCACACTACCACAAAGCTGCTTACAGACATCACAAGCAAATCCTAACATTTGCCTTGGGGGCTTTCCAGCTTGCCAAACTCCTTGCCCAGCCGATTTCAGGCACATTGGAGGATTGCACACTTCACTGCATGTGAGTCACATATGCAAACACATTTCTAAACATGCACTGCCTATTCAATTGCACACTTGCTCCGTTTATGCTCCACGGACACACAAATGATACACCATTTCAAAGGTCAAATTACCTGCAGGTGGCATTTGCCTTTGGGTCTTTCCAGCTTTCAGACAAATTCGAGGATTGCATACTTCACTGCAGGTGAGTCACATATGCAAACACATTTGCAAACATGCCCTGCTTTTTTGGTGATTACTTCGCCCCACACACACAACTAATACACCATTTGAAAGGTAAACTTGCCCCCTTCAGCAAGAAAAGACACAAACCACACATTCACGAATTGATCAATAAATACAGTTTAAACATTCATTTTCAGAAACCTGCAGAAAAAACAAAAACCTGCAGGTGGCACCACAACCTCAAGTTGCTCAGTTTATACTCCACCGATACACACAAATGATACACCATTTCAAAGGTCAAATTACCTGCAGTTGGTATTTGCCTTGTAGTCTTTCCAGCTTGCCTAAGTGCTTGCCCAGCCTATTTCAGGCATATTCAAGGATTGCACACTTCACTGCAGGTGACTCGCATATGCAAAGACAATTGTAAAAATGCACTGCTTTTTCAGTAATTACTTCACCCCACACACACACACAAATGGTGAGTCACATATGCAAATACATTTGTAAACATGCACTGCTTTTTTGGTGATTACTTCGCCCCACACACACAAATACACCATTTGAAAAATAAACTTACCCCCTTCAGCAAGAAAAGACACAAACAAACCACAGATTTATAATTTGATCAATAAATACAGTTTAAACATTCATTTTCAGAAACCTGCAGAAAAAACAATAACCTGTGGCACCATAACCTCAACACATTTTTTAGACTCAACTTATCAAACCAATTTATTATATTACCAATCTGCATATATAAATAAGTCTCTGTGCTCATCATCTCATTAAATACATTAACATTTGTCCAGCTTGATTTTCCTGAAATTGTCTGCACCCCCAACAACCAATGCACGAAAATTTTGCACGGGCCATCTAGTCTATTTATATTGATAATTTGTGACACTATGGTTGTACAGTCCTATATACAATACTGGGGTGGGAAAAAAAACTCAAAAGAAACAGGCCCCAATTCATCAGAGTGTTTAAACTTTCAAAAGTATCAGAATTGATGCACAATGCGGGATTGTGCAAAAATGTTATTATTATTTATTTATATAGCACCATTGATTCCATGGTGCTGTACATGAGAAGGGGTTACATACAAATTAGAGATATCACTTACAGTAAGCAAACTAACAAATGCAGACTGATACAGAGGGGTGAGGATCCTGCTCTTGCGGGCTTACATTCTGCAGGATGGTGGGGAAGGAGACAATAGGTTGATGGTTGCAGGAGCTCCGGTGTTGGTGAGGCGGTAGCTTCGGTAGTGGTGAGGAGGCAGCGGGGTCAGTGCAGGCTGTAGGTTTTCCTGAAGAGGTGGGTTTTCAGGTTCCGTCTGAAGGATCCCAATGTGGTTGATAGCCGGACGTGTTGGGGCAAAGTATTGCAGAGAATGGGTGATATTCGGGAGAAGTCTTGGAGGCGGTTGGGTGAAGAGCAAATAAGTGTGGAGGAGAAAAGGAGGTCTTGGGAGGACCAGAGATTATGTGAGGGAAGATATCGGGAGATTATTTCAGAGATATGTGGAGGAGACAGGTTATGGATGGCTTTGTAGGTTAGAATAAGTAATTTGAACTGGATACACTGAGGGAATGGGAGCCAGTGAAGAGATTTGCAGAGTGGGGAAGCGGACGAGTAGCGAGGAGAGAGATGAATTAGTCGGGCAGCAGAGCTAAGGATAAACTGGAGAGGTGCAAGGGTATTAGCAGGGAGGTCACAGAAAAGGATGTTGCAGTAGTCAAGGTGGGAGATTATGAGGGCATGCACAAGCATTTTAGTAGATTGACGGTTGAGGAAAGGACGGATTCTGGAGATATTTTTGAGCTGAAGGAGACAGGAGGTGGAAAGAGCTTAGATGTGCGGTTTGAAGGACAGGGCAGAGTCAAGGGTAACACTGAGGCAGCAGACTTCTGGTACAGGGGAAGGTTTGATGTCGTTAATTGTGATAGATAGGTCAGGTAAGGAAGATATATGAGATGGAGGAAAGATAATGAGCTCAGATTTGTCCACATTGATTTTGAGGAAGCGAGAGGAGAAGAAGGAGGATATGGCTGATAGACACTCTGGGATTCTGGACACCAGAGAGGTGACGTCTGGGCCAGAAAGGTAGATCTAAGTGTCATCAGCATAAAAGTGGTACTGGAATCCTTGGGACTTTATGAGTTGTCCCAGGCCAAGTGAATAGATTGATAAGAGTAGGGGTCCTAGAACAGAGCCTTGGGGGACTCAAACAGAGAGTGGGTGGGATGAGGAGGTAGTGTGGGAGTGGGAGATGCTGAATGTGCAGTTGTAAAGGTATGAGGAGATCCAGGCTAGGGCGAGGTCTTTGATGCCAAAAGAGGAGACAATCTGTAGTAGGAGGCAGTGGTCAACTGTGTCAAAAGCAGAGGACAGGTCTAGAAGGAGTACAGAGTATTGTCCGTTAGCTTTGGCTGTAAGTAGGTCATTAGTAATTTTGGTCAGGGCTGTCTCAGTTGAGTGATGGGGCGGAAACCAGAATGTAGATTGTCAAAGAGTGTGACGCCCGGGAGACCGAGGTACCCAGCACCAAATCAAAGAGGTCCGTCTCTTGAGGGGGATGTCACTAGTGGCTTGACCCGGTGCTGTGGCCTCAGGGGATGCACAGTGTAAGGGATATCATGAAGGAACAGACACTTACTAGATCAGCAGCAGGTCCTCTCAGCTGTGATGACCCCGATCCTGGATCGATGGCTATTATCCAAATGAAAGACTGAGGCGCTGAAACGTTTAACCAGTTTACTTCAACAAAAAGGGATTTGCAACCAATACTGTCACCGGAGTCTGTATAAGAACTCTGAATTATTTTGACCCTGTCAGGATTTCCACCTCTTATTATGCGCAGTTTCTGTATGGCCCTGCTGCTGTATGTGAACTGGCTGCCGACCCAATCTGTCTCTTCTGTGCTCTGGTTCGACGGACAACCCGAGTCCTTTTTGTTGGCTTACCCCCTTTGGGAGTACCGCTGAACTCTGTGTCTGTTGTTGCGTCTTACCCTGGTGAAGCTGATATCACCTCACTTTCTTCCGGTTGCTGTATTATATATAACGAATATAGCCATGGATCCGGTATCCGTCTCTGCGCCTATTTTGGGTAGAAATTATTGCTACCCGGTTCTCACAATGTCCTTTTTCTCTATTCCTCTTTTCCTACTATGGGTATTACGGGCCTATAATCCGTCATAGGGCTGTTAGGAGTTCAGTTATACGACCTCTCACTTTCAGCTCCTCAACCCAACTGCCAGTCCTTTTCTCAGACCAGAATAGATCAAGGGGAGTCTCTGGAGCTCCCCCTTCTGGCCGGAGATGGTAGTGCAGTCTTGCTATTTTAATATTTGTATTTGGTGTCAATAACTATTTTTGTGGCAAATACCCCTAGGGGCACCAAAGAGCAAGTTAGATGAGAGGTGGGAGTAAAGTTCAGCGTGGCCGTGCTGCTCCAGGAGTTTGGAAGCGAATGGGATCAGCAATATTGGGCAATAGCTGGACATAGCAGTTGGATAGAGGGTTGGCTTTTTAAGGATAGGCATGATTGTGGCATGTTTGAAAGCAGAAGGGAAAGTGCCAGAAGTTAGTGATAGGTTGGAGAGGTGGGTTAAGGATGGGATAAGAGTGGTGGTGAGGTTGGGGAAGTGATGGGATGGGATGGGGTCGAGCGCACAGGTGGTGAGGTGCGATTTGGAGAGGAGACAATTAAGCCCCCTTCAGTGATGTTGGATATGGAGGTAATGGGGTTTGGGCATTGGTCTGGTATACAAAGGGGTTGTGATGGTTGAACAATGAAGACTTGTTTGGTCGATCTTATTTTTAAAGTCCTCAGCAGAGATGAGTAAGGTTGGAGGGGCAGTGGGGGCGGAGGAGGGAGTTAAAGGTTTTGAATAACTGATTGGGGTTGTAGGACAGGGAAGATATGAGGGTTGTGAAGTAGGCCTGTTTAGCAGAGCTGAGAGCATATTTAAAAGCGAGTGTTGCCTGTTTGAGTGCAGTGAAGTCGTCTTGCGATGGTGTTTTCTTCCAATTCTGTTCTGCAACCCTGGACACTTGCTGGAGCTTTTTAGTGGTGTTATTGTGCCAGTCTATTGATACCTCACACTCTGACATGAACGAGAGGGGCGACTGTGTCAATAGCTGATGCGTGTGTGGCATTGTAGGAAGCAATGGCACTGTCTGTGTCATGGAGTGAGGATATGGATGCCAGTGGTAGGATAGAGTCAGAGAGTGTGTAGGTGTCTAGGTGTGCGAGGCTTCTGCAGGGGTGCGCATGTTGCTGGACATGGGTGACCGGTGAGGAGGACAGGGATGAGAAAGTAAGCAGATGGTGGTCGGATAGAGAGGGGAGATGGTGAAGTGGTGTTATGACTTTTTGTGTTTTCACACCAGTTTCAGTCTGCACCACCTATTTGTGCATCACTGCCTCTTAAAAAATCAGGTTCCTATGACTCCACCATGCCTACCCACTAATGCCACCATTAATAATGCTGGTCTTGATGAATCGGGACCATGGTACAGAGTGCCTAGCTTTATAGACTATACATTACCTGCTACACTGTGTATTCAATTTTATATTTGGCCTTTCTCAATATCATTTATATATTATTGGTTTGTAGTTATTTAGATTTTGCCTTGATTTTTATTGTTTTTTTCCACAGGTAAAGCATTTAACAATTTGGCCATGAAAGTCAAGACTTAAACTTGCCAGCATGATCAATGTACTCAGATATTGCACTGGATTTTCTGACACAATCTCATTTTAGAGCAGCAATCAAATAAGCTCATAAATGTCAAATTACTACTGACACATCACTTTTAAGATTGAAACACCACCTTTGCATGAACACTGTTGTCGTGAAATTGCCTCGAGCTCCTATGGTGACTTACTTATCTGTTGTGCTATATATGTTGTTGAAATAAATAGACTTCAGAAGTAATAATGCTTTCTAAGATGTTACCTGCAGGCATGATTAAAAAAGAGACAACCTTGTGTATGCAACATGAATGGAGTATAATGCAGAGTGCAAACTATTCTACTTTGCTTATGTTGTATTAAAATGATTACTATAATTTGTTTCATTCTGCTGAATATAACACATTCAATTCTTTTTCTAGAATAAAAATGACAAAATACGGCAGAGGAAATGTACTAAATCAATAGCTTGGGATCGGTTTCCAGATTCTCCAGTAAAAACTGTTTTAATGGGGGTCAATTATATAGCTGAACACAGTTATATTATTATAATCACCTGTGAACTTTGCAGCAACTTAATTTTGCACTCCAGCTGATCCCTGAATCTGTTACCCATGAATTAGCAACTGCGCGGTTCTGATTCCTTGTGTCCCACAGATGTGAATGGAAACAACATAGAGCAGCCGCACTTAGGCTAGTTACACATTTGCATCTATGTGCGCAGTGTATTATCCGCAACCGCAAATGCATGAAAAATGCATGCAAACGCATGCTAACACAACATTTTTTATCTGCATCAGTTTACGAATGACGGCAAAAAAATGCTGTGTGTGCATCCGTTTGTTGCCTGTGTTTGCGTTTTTTATTCACATGCGTTCGATATTTCCAGGAGGGCGTGTCTCAATGGGCATGTCTCAATCGGTTCTTGGACATGCGCAGTCCGAAGTACGCAAGCGCATCGAACGCATGCGTACGCAAGGACATGAGTATGCATGCGTTCCCATAGACAGCAATGCGTTTTTTAACACACTCATCCACATGCACATGGCTGCACATATTTGACTAATTTTTGATGCTTCCAAAAATGCAACATGTTGCGTTCGACGTGCCCAGCTGCACACCGCGAAACGACGCATGTGTAAGCAAACGCAGGCGAACACATGCAAATGCATGTACCTGCGTCCACAATGTAATAGATATGAAAACACGACGCATGCAGATGTATGCATCAGAAAGGCTGTGGACACAACCACAAATGTGAAACCAGCCTTATCAGTTTCCAAAGGAACACCTCCAGTGGCCAGCGCTTGGATGCTGATATTCCTGTCTCGGCCTA
Source organism: Ranitomeya variabilis (assembly GCF_051348905.1). Classification (NCBI taxonomy): domain Eukaryota; kingdom Metazoa; phylum Chordata; class Amphibia; order Anura; family Dendrobatidae; genus Ranitomeya; species Ranitomeya variabilis. The sequence continues at coordinate 447,307,578 of NC_135237.1, read as the reverse complement.
TTAACTTCTTAGAGGGTATAACCATTTGGATATGTTCACACAATGCTTTTTTCAGGTGAATTTAGAGCAGAACAAAAAAATGGTACCTTTAACTTAATATTTCTTTGCAAAACCTATTGAGGCTATCACTGTAAAAAAACAATTTGAGTAATTCTCAGTGAGACTTCATCTTCACCAGTCCACAAGCATTTTGGCCAGTTCTCCACAAGTAAACTGCCTCTCCAAACCGCATGCTTCAGAGATACTTCCACACATTAGGGCTCATAGAAGGCCACTTCAGAACAGTCCAACTCTTTGCTCTTACCCATTCTTGGATGGTTTTAGCTATGTGTTTTAGGTCGTTATCCTGCTGAATTACCCATGACTTGTTACTCAGACCAAGCTTTTTGGCACTGGCCAGCACATTTCATTTCAGAATGCCTTGAGATTTCATTGTACTCTGCACGGATTCAAGGCCCCCTGTGCCGGATGAACCGAAACAACCCAAACACATAACCAAGCCTTCTACGTGTGTCACAGAGTGGGTATAATGTTTTTTTCCTTGCATGCTTAATTTTTTTGTCTAGGAACAGAGAGCTGATATGACTTGCAAATAAGCTTCAGTGTAGTCTCATCGGTCCAAAGATCATTCTCCAAGAAGCTTTGTTACTTGTGAATATGCATTTTGGAAAAACTCCAGTCTCGCTTTTTTATGATTTGCTTTAAACAGTGGTTTCCACCTCAGCCATCATCCCTGAAGTTCACATTTTGGCTAATACAGTGAGTGGTGCAATGTGACACTGATGTACTTTGTCCTTGGAGTTCACCTCTAATCTCTTTTGAAGATTTTCTAGGCTCTTTGGTTACTATTTGTATAATCCATGTATTATTCTTTTTATCATCAATTTTCCTCGTGTGGCCACACAGAGGAAGGTTGGCTACAGTCCCATAGACCTTAAAGTGGTTGTCCAGTCTAAAATGATAAGTCTGCAGTCACGCTCTGTGACTGCAGACTTATGAATCCAACCAGCACATGCACTCTGCATTTTGAGGATTCCCTGGTTTCTGAGCAGGAACCGGCAGGTACGTTTGCATTATCTATACTCCCGGCTACAGCTTGACTAATAGGCGAGGCCGTGTCCTGTCTAGTGATGCAGCTATCCAGTGGGTGGGACAGTCCAGTGGGCATGACCTTATTCAATACAAGTGTGTTGAATGATGTCACGCGCACTAGTCGGACCCTGGATGAAAGCATGCATAATGCATACTTAACCGCCGGTCTAGATTCAGAAATTGTCGAAACCTCGCAGGGCACAGTGTGTTGCCTGGGGGAATTCATAAATCTGCAGTCAAACACACTGACTGCAGACTTGCTTTGATCTGGCCAAACCTATTAAACTTCTGAATATTATGTGCAACTGTAGTAAAAGGAATATGAAGCTGTTTGGAGATGACTATAGTCTTGACCTTTATCATTTTGGTCTATAATTTTATAATCTTCTAAAACAACTCTCCTTGACTTTCTTTGTTTCATATTCAGGGTGGTACTCCCCATAATAACACACAGCACAGTGACTACTTTTCACCCTTTTTCAGGCAGCATGATCAAATGCAAGTTTGTAGACACCTGATATGCTAATTACATGACACATCTTAGTTAAATATATCCCTATGGTCAAATTATTTTCTATGTTTTATGGGTGTACCATCATTTTTGTCCAGGTCATTTTATTTTATTTTCTGTTGAACCACAATTCAAAAGCAAGTTAGATAATAATCAGCTAATTTTTAAATAGAAAATTAGTTTTGTCAGTTTCAATTTATTTCAGCGACCATTGTGAATTTTTCTTACATTAATGTAAGGAGACCAAGAATTGTGTCCACGTGCGTATTTTCATTCACTCTCTGTTCAAAACTGACTACAGATTTGCTTTTGTGATTGATTTTGTGTGCTGTCTATAGAAGTCTATGAAGAGTGGAAGAAGAATAGGAAGTAGAGGTAGCATACACAAAGATAAGCTGCTGTTGATTCTAGAGATTAGAAATTGCAAAAGGGAAAACTTATAAAAAATGCTGGATATAAGTCATATTTTGGCCAGTTATTTCACTTGTACACACTGTTAGGACTGGCGGAATGCACCGAGTAAATGGTGAGATGTTATCAGGTGCGTTCGCAGTCCGGGGTCCACCGTGCAGGAGAGAACCTGCTGCTAGCAAATGGCAGCGCTATATGGCGGTGGAAGCGAACTCTGTTAAGTCACAGGGCCGCGGTACCGCACAAAGAGCGCAAGCAAGGAGTCACCGAGCTCAGTCCCAAGACTCGGGATTTGAGTCCGTCTAGACTACTTGCGCTCGACACTGCTACTGGGTGTAAGAGATTAACTGAAATAATATTTTGAGCACAAGAGTGTGAGCTGTGCCAGACTGGAGGACGCCACCAACCACCCAGGCTTGGGCTAAGAAAGAGCTCTAATGGCGCGTGGCGCGGTACTGGGGTTTACAGCAGTAGACGCTGTTGTGTGTAATAGTGCTGACAGTTCAGCTGGGCGCTAGATAGCAGTCATACACCATACGCGAACAGTCATACAATAGGGATGGGATATTTAAGAACGACTTGCACTCATCAACACACATACGTATACAAATGTACACAAGCGCATGGCCGTGCAGTCATGCGAACCTTTTATAGCTGCAGCATGTACAGGACCTTCCCAAAAGGACCAATGGGAGGCTGCCACAGAAGTTGAGCCCCTTCAGGACCTTCCTGGAGGACCAATGGGACCTGCTGCAGTATCTGAGCATGTGACCCTGGATCTCCAATGGGAGATCTTGCCCTGGGCATGCTCAGAAGAGGAAAAGCAGGACTTAGTCCCAAAAGCATCTGCTTGCCGCTGCCCAGCACTGGCTTCAATGGCAGAAGCTGGAAAAGCAGCAGTAACCCTTTGCACAGAGTGAGTCTGAGCAAGATGCTGGGACTGACGTCTCCGCTGAGCAGGCTCCACTGCGGCAGAAGAAGAATGGGCTGAGATTCCCCCTGTGCAGAGGTGGGAACTCGACCCCTAACACACACATAACAGTCTATCTTGAAAAATCACTTGAATGTACAGCTACACTTTCAGGTTAGAAGTTATATTTTATGTGCATTTGTCTCTTTTTGAGGACCAACCCTCTATAAGCAATTTGGAAGGTTTCACTCAGTGACATTATAACATTTGGTAAGAAAAGTTCTATAAAAAGAATTGCATACCAGAAAAAATATCTTGTACATACATGTAACAAAACTGATATTTTTGATATTTTTCATCTTTTGACAAGAATGGAAAAAAAAAAAAATGAAGTGGTCACAAAATATTTAAAAGTTAGTGATGAGCTAGTATGCTACTCAAGATTTCCGTTCATGCTTGGGTGTTCTCCGAGTATCTTGGGAGTGCTCAGAGATTTAGTTTGTGTCGCAGCAGCTGCATGATTTGCAGCTGCTTGACAGCCTGAATACATGTGAGGATTCCCTAACAAACAGGCACCCGAGCATGCTGGGAAATCTCTAATAATGAGCATACTCGCTCATCACTAATAACAATGGCATCTTGACCCTATGTAGATGTTTAACGGAAATTAATAGTCCTACTTGAATCGTAGTTTTTATTTTATCTTGATTTGCATTTTTTTTACTTACGACTCCTGTCACAAAGCCTATAAGTAACACGTTTACTTTATGGGCCCTATTTCTTGGTTACAAGATAAGATTGAACAGGTGCTAGCACTCAGCACAAAAATACTGAATGCACATTAATCTTAATTGCAAACTAATCATTCTCTTCTCAAACCTCTTCCTTGTTTGATAGAAGCTGATATGTGCATTACAGTGGAGCCTGACAGTTTGTGAATTTTCTATATGCATTAAAAACAGAGATGCAGAGAACCAAATAAAATAAATAAAATAGACTCATTTTTAAATGAGAAAAGGATAAAATATCGCATGATTGTGAGTTGAAAAAGTATGTTACACTTTAAGATTATTAGAGAATTTGAAGGTGAAATTAGAGTCTGGCGTTTTCAATCACTGGGATGACAATTAGGCATGACTTGGTTTATTTAAAGAATGGGGACCTATAAAAGTCTGACCTTCACAACCATTTTATGAAAGTGTATCTTGTTACAAACAAAGGAGATTTCTGAGGACGTCAGAATTATCTTGAAAATTATCAGATTGAAAAAGGTTACAAATCTATTGATAAAGAATTTGTAACTCACCAAACCACAGACAGATTGTGTATAGAGATGAACGGACCTGTGGATGTTCGAATTTGTCACAACAGTCGAACTCTAGTTCAAAGTTCGGTTCGGGTGCCAGAACTTGACCTGAACACCATAGAAGCCAATGGGGACCCAGGCTTTGGTGCTGTAAAATGGTCATAGTAAGTGTTAGTGTAAGGAGTTAAAAGCACAAGAAGAGTCTGGGGGCAGTTACCTTCTCGGCTCTGTGCCCGGAACCATTGAGCTGTGCCGCAGGTTCCCTAAGGGGGGGACTTGGAGACTGGGACAGAAAGGAAGCAGCCAGAGAGCGGAAAAGGGACGCATGCAGGAGACAGAGCAGCGTGCAGAGCAGCTTGCAGAGCAGCGTGCAGAGCAGCGTGCAGAGCAGGGTGCAGCTGCGCTCCAGAAGAGAGAGAGAGAAAGAGACTGCCCAGAAAGACTGCATCTTGTAGAGACTGCCCAGAAAGACTGCATCTTGTAGAGACTGCCCAGAAAGACTGCATCTTGTGAGTACATAAAGCGGACTCTGCTGTGACTGGAGAGGGGCGCTTTGAGACCCGTTGAGAGACTACGACACCCTGGCCCCTGACTCCTGGTACAGAGACTTAACAGTGCAGAGCCCCTGTTTTCCTGGTACAGAGACTTAACAGTGCAGAGCCCCTGTTTTCCTGGTATAGAGACAACAGTGCAGAGCCCCTGTTTTCCTGGTATAGAGACAACAGTGCAGAGCCCCTGTTTTCCTAGTACAGAGACAACAGTGCGGAGCCCTGATTTTCTGGCTGTGCTGTAAAAGTTAAAGACTCAGAGCCTGTGCATACCACATTAACTCCCGAAACCCCAGGCAGCAGGCTCTCAGAGACTACTCTGCTCACGGACAACAGAGGGATGACAAGTGCCGCTGATTCTCGGCGCCTACGTTGGAGAAGACGACCCTCCAAGCAAGTCCTCATCAGACTGATAAGTGTTCTTTTCTCAAGAAATCCTGCTTAATTCTGTTATATTGTTTAACTCCCTTATTTTTGCATTGTTTTATTGCTAGTTATTTTCCATTGCTTCCTCCCTGCGAGGAGAACCTAATTCCTGTTATTAAACCCCTCAACTGTTGGTCTGTCTGTTCCGTGGTGACATACTCAGTACCTGCACGCTATTACATTTGGCGTAGTCGGCAGGATGTCACATGGTAGCGCGGACAGGGCAGACCAAGCAGCTGGGGAAGTTCCCAGGTCTAGCATTTCCCTGGGAGCCATGTTGAATAATTTGCCAAGGTTCACTGGGAACAATGTAATGTTGTGGAGTTGGACAGAGCGTATCCGGGGAATGATGCGGATGCACCCCATGACACCAGCCCTGGAGGCAGAAATTGCATTGATGGCCCTGGAGGGGGAGGCGCGGGATTCTGTCATGCATAGGTTCCCCCGGGAGAGAGATACCCTGGACAAAGTGCTGCGCATACTTGAGGAAACGCATGGGGACCCCACTGACGTAGGGGAACTTCGCATGCGACTGTTTCACCGGGTACAACAGGAGGGGGAGACCGTGACCCAATTCATGAACGCCCTACAAGAGCTTCACACTGCTATCAGACGAAAGGATGGTGTAGGGGTAGGGTCAGTTGATGTGGTGCTCAGAGATCAGCTAGTGACAGGACTGCGTGACGCAATGATGAAACAGGCACTGCGAGAGCGCATGCGAGTAAAGCCAGACATGACTTTCTCTGAGGTTGGCAGCGAGGCGCGTGTGCGAGAACAAGAACAGGGAGTGACGGGGCTGGTAGGAAGGGTGCAGAGCGGGGAGGTAACCACCACCGCAGGCAATATTCCCCAGTGATGAGAACACTCCCACAGAAACAACATGGATCCCACACACAAAGTGTGCAGGTGTAAACAGATGGTTACCTTTACCCATGTATGTATAAGAGGACAATAGTGTATACTCTGAAGAATTGATACCAAACAAAAAAAGAGAAAAAGGAGTTCTATACGAAATTTAAAATAATTGTTTTATTACCATAACTTGTAAAAGACATAAATAGTCCAAAGTTTTTTTATTATACAAAAATTGCAAAAAAGGAAGAAAAAGGAGACCCTAGTACAAAAAACATCCGAGTCACAGGCAATAGAAGTAAAAAATACCATGGTATGAGTAAAAATATAAGTGAACACCCATACTGGCGCATAAAGATGTGGTCTAAATAATTATTTTGACTATACCGGTGTCCAAGTGGACATGCATACCACATACGTGAGAAGCGCCAGTTATGGTGCAACTATAACACAAATGTATTACAAAATTTCTTACCCATGGTAAAAGTAGTTGTTGCCTGGGACTCCGAATACCCCCTAACGCGTGTTTCGCGTTGCTTTCTCAAAGAGGGAATAGCCTATTCCCTCTTTGAGAAAGCAACGCGAAACGCGCGTTAGGGGGTATTCGGAGTCCCAGGCAACAACTACTTTTACCATGGGTAAGAAATTTTGTAATACATTTGTGTTATAGTTGCACCATAACTGGCGCTTCTCACGTATGTGGTATGCATGTCCACTTGGACACCGGTATAGTCAAATTAATTATTTAGACCACATCTTTATGCGCCAGTATGGGTGTTCACTTATATTTTTACTCATACCATGGTATTTTTTACTTCTATTGCCTGTGACTCGGATGTTTTTTGTACTAGGGTCTCCTTTTTCTTCCTTTTTTGCAATTTTTGTATAATAAAAAAACTTTGGACTATTTATGTCTTTTACAAGTTATGGTAATAAAACAATTATTTAAAATTTTGTATAGAACTCCTTTTTCTCTTTTTTTGTTTGGTAATATTCCCCAGTGGGTGGAGGACCTGAGAATGGAGATTAAACAGGTCCATGAAGAAAAGGTGGCCTCCAGAAGAACTCTGGCAGAGGGGCCCGGCCCTCTGGTGCGAGACAGAGAAGCTGCCCCCTGAAGGGAGGGTGAAACTACCAGGAGGAGAAGCCCTCTTACATGCTACACTTGTGGAGAGTCCGGCCACATTGCTCGATGGTGTCCCCGGCAGAGTCGACCATCCCCGCATCCTCCTTTAAACTAGGTGGCTCTGGACTTGAGGGGCGCCGCTCAGAGTGTGAAGAACAGAGGAGGAGGAGTAAAAGTCCCCACAGCCTTGTTTCCACATGCCCTCTGGTCTGGGCAGAAATCAATGGAAGAGCAGTGCGATGCTTGATAGACACCGGATCACAAGTGACCACCATGCCTGAGAGATATTTCCGCCATCACTTCACAGAGGCGCTATGGCCCGAATGGGGCCCTGTGATCAAACTTATGGCGGCCAATCACTTGCCCATCCCGGTCGCAGGGGTGGTATGGATGAACATAGAGGTCTGCGGAAAAGACCTTGGGAGGAGAGGAGTGGTACTGGTGGATGGAGAGGTAGCTAAAGACCATACCGTGACCCTGGGCATGAATGTGTTAAAAGACCTCGGAAGCCTCGTTTTCAACGAGTCCCCGGAACAGTTCCTCCAACAATGGAGCGACCAAACCCCCCAGAGAAGGGTCTTCCAACAACTGATACGGACCGCCCAGGTCCAGGAAGCATACAGCGACGGAAAGGAACTCGGCAAAGTCGTCATCCCCGCCTCAGTCAATCGAGTGTTCCCCCTGGGCAGACAGTGCTTCCCCTGCCTGTACAAGCTGGCATCCCGCTGGAGGGGGTCGAAGTCCAAATTGAGCCCAGCAGAGCCGGACAGCTGCCGTCAGGAATATTGGTCGCACTGTCCCTGGCTACCGTGCGGGATGGAACTGTCCTTGTGCGCTGCATCAATTTGGGGAAGACAGATACAACTTTGCCCCCTAGAAGCGAAGTCGCTCAAGTCCTGGGCCTTCCAGACGAGTTGGTCCCCACTGAGGCGGTACAGCTGACAGCAAGAAACGGAAGATCCGTGGCTGGTGACCGTCAAGGCGGAGGCAGCTCCGGACCCCAGGTTAATGCAAGAAGGGCGCCAGATACTGGAACGCATGAGGGCGGAGCTCTCGGAACTTACCCCGCAGCAGGTACCTCAGGTAGAAGCTGTATTGGGGAAATTTCAGGATGCGTTCGCCAAAGTTGAAGATGACTTTGGACGTACCACGGCCATTACCCACGAGATACCCACCGGGGATGCGGCACCAATCCGGGAACGGTACCGCCAAATACCTCCACAGATGTACCAGGAGGTGAAGGGAATGCTGTCACACATGCTGAAGAAGGGAGTTATACATGAGAGTCAGAGCCCGTGGGCTGCCCCTATCATCTTGGTGAGAAAGAAAGATGGGTCCCTATGGTTCTGTGTGGACTATCGGCGGCTCAACGCTTGCACAGTGCGGGACTTGTACCCACTGCCCAGGATAGAGGAGTCCCTGACGGCACTAGGGAATTCCAGATATTTCTCCACGTTAGACTTGGCCAGCGACTACTGGCAGGTGCCCATGTCTGAGCAAGACTGAGCCAAGACAGCTTTCATCCTTCCGATGGGACTGTATGAATTCGACCGGATGCCCTTCAGCCTAGCAAACGCCCCAGGAACATTTCAGCGACTCATGGAGAGATGTCTGGGAGACCTGAACTTTGAAGCCACTTTGATCTACTTGGATGATATCATCGTCTTTGCCCCCACCTTTGAGGAGCATCTGCAGAGATTAGAGCAAGTTCTGAGTCGGCTACAGAAGTATGGCTTGAAAGTGAAACCCCAGAAATGTCACCTCTTCCGTACCGAGATTGAATACTTGGGACATGTTGTCTCCGCTGAGGGGGTGAGGCCTTCCCAGGAGAAGATCGCTGCGGTACAAGAGTGGCCAACTCCAAAAACGGTGAAAGATGTGCGTGCGTTCCTGGTACTCACGGGATACTTCAGACGCTTTGTAAGAGACTTTACCCGCCTTGCTAATCCACTCCAGGAGTTGTTGAGGGGAGTGCCCTCTTGCGCCAAAAACAGGAACATACAGTGGGGGAAGCATCAGGAGGAGGCATTCTTGGCTTTGAAGAAGGCTTTGACGGAGGCCCCCGTGCTGGCCTATGCTGACTTCACACAACCGTTCATCTTGCACACTGACGGGAGCCTGCAGGGCCTCGGGGCTGTACTGTCGCAGATGCAGGATGGGAAAGAGCGCATCATCGCATACGCCAGTCGGTCTCTGCATGACTCAGAAAGGAATCCAGAAAACTACAGTTCATTCAAGCTGGAGTTGTTGGCGCTGGAGTGGGCAATGACTGAGAAGTTCGCGGAATATCTGGCTTGCTCAGAAGTTCATGTACGCACCGATAACAATCTGTTGGCCCATCTCGAGAATGCCAAGTTAGGCGCCCTAGAACAACGTTGGGTAGCCCGAATGGCCAAGTTCCGATACAGAATTTCGTAGAAAAGAGGAGCTGAGAATGTACATGCGGATGCCCTCTCCCGAGTAAACTATCGCAAGCCAGCACCCATCCAGGATGAAGAACTGGAAGATGTAGAGGTTCCAGGTTTTGGAGAGACTGCCAGGACGGTGGCAGCGGCGCAGGAAATTGAACAGGAAGAGGCCTGTGTGAATTTGCTGGAGCAGCCCCGCGATGAGTGGGTCCGAATACAACAGGAGGATCCGGAGCTAGCTCAGTTGAGAAGGTGGGTCGTGTCTGAACAAATGCCCAATGGACATTAGAGGAGGTCCATGTCACCTGAAGTACTGAAGATGCTACGCCAGTGGGAGAGGCTCGAGTTGCGGGATGGTATCCTGTACCGGAAGGTATTCCTGCAAACAGAACTCAGTCTTGTATGGCAGACAGTGATTCCCTCGTCCATGATAGACCAGGTGGCTAAGGAAGCACATGAGAAAGGAGCACACTTTGGGCCAGAAAAGACTTTCCAGTGGTTACAGCGCCTATTTTATCACCCCCACTTAAGGAACACTGTGGATAAAGTATGTCGGCAATGCAGAAGTTGTGAGCTGGTCAAACCACCAGAACAACGAGCTCCCACAGAGACGGTGAGGTCTTCTGGCCCCATGGACCTACTGGCAATAGATTACTTGACAATTGGACCAGCACATCAAGGTTATGAGCATTGTTTAGTGATGATAGACCACTTTACTAAATTTGCCGTAGTGACGCCCACGCGGGACCAGACTGCCGAGTCTGCGGCTCATGCAATCTGCAAACACTTCATTCAGGTGTACGGGTGTCCCAAGCGCATCCATTCTGATCAAGGGGCCTGCTTCCTCGGAAGAGTGATGGAGGAGCTGCACCAGCTGTACAAAATAGATAAGTCCTGGACCACCCCTTATCATCCACAGGGGAATGGGGCTTGTGAAAGATTTAACCGCACTCTGATTCAAGTGCTGAGGACCCTGGAGGAGGACCAAAAAGCGAAGTGGACTGAGTCCGTCCCTGAATTGGTGTGGGCGTATAACAATCGTAAACACAGCACCACCGGATTCACCCCCTACTCTCTGTTCTTTGGCCGACCCGGGAAGGGACTGGCAGAGCTGGCGCTGGAACCCGAGGAGGACTACCCACGGACAGGGGTGTACTCCTGGGTTCAAGAACATCGTCGTCGGCTGCGGACAATTCAACGTCTAGTGCAGGACCGGCTGCAAGAATTGGAGCATCCCCAGGTAGCTCCTCAAAAGGGGACAGCCCTGCAGCCTGGAGACCGAGTCTTAGTGAGGGAAAAGCGCCCACACAACAAACTGGAGTACCGGTGGGAGAAAAGGCCGTACCGAGTGAAGTGGCGGCTCAGCAACGGGGGTCCCGTTTATGAGGTCCAGCCCGAAACGGAAGAAGGGACTCCCACCCGCACGCTGCACAGGAATATGTTGCATCCATGTTTGTCTCGAGATCCTGAATCAGTCCAATTGGCTCCAGCACCCCCACCGGCTGCGCCAGTGATCAATGTAGATGTGGAAGACGAGGAAGACTCCGAATCTCTTCCAGTGAACCCAGGAACAGGGCTGGTGCCAGATTCTACCAACGTATTGGAGGAAGCCTCGACTCCTCCCACAGCAGCTGACACCACCGCCCCTGCTGGTTTGAGACGCTCTGAATGTTCAACGGCTGGTGTACCCCCTGTTCGCTACAATCAGGACGAGTTCATCTGGCAGCAGATTGTGCAAGGACTAGAAGATTGCCAACAGGAGCTCCTGAAGATCTCGCCCATGGAATGTCGAGCAGAAAGAGGGGGGGAATGTAAGGAGTTAAAAGCACAAGAAGAGCCTGGGGGCGGTTACCTTCTCGGCTCTGTGCCCGGAACCATTGAGCTGTGCCACAGGTTCCCTAGGGGGGGGACTTGGAGACTGGGACAGAAAGGAAGCAGCCAGAGAGCGGAAAAGGGACGCACGCAGAAGACAGAGCAGCGTGCAGAGCAGCTTGCAGAGCAGCTTGCAGAGCAGCGTGCAGAGCAGCGTGCAGAGCAGGGTGCAGCTGCGCTCCAGAAGAGAGAGAGAAAGAGACTGCCCAGAAAGACTGCATCTTGTAGAGACTGCCCAGAAAGACTGCATCTTGTAGAGACTGCCCAGAAAGACTGCATCTTGTGAGTACATAAAGCGGACTCTGCTGTGACTGGAGAGGGGCGCTTTGAGACCCGTTGAGAGACTATGACACCCTGGCCCCTGACTCTTGGTACAGAGACTTAACAGTGCAGAGCCCCTGTTTTCCTGGTACAGAGACTTAACAGTGCAGAGCCCCTGTTTTCCTGGTATAGAGACAACAGTGCAGAGCCCGTTTTCCTGGTACAGAGACAACAGTGTGGAGCCCTGATTTTCTGGCTGTGCTGTAAAAGTTAAAGACTCAGAGCCTGTGCATACCACATTAACTCCCGAAACCCCAGGCAGCAGGCTCTCAGAGACTACTCTGCTCACGGACAACAGAGGGACGACAAGTGCCGCTGATTCTCGGCGCCTACGTTGGAGAAGACGACCCTCCAAGCAAGTCCTCATCAGACTGATAAGTGTTCTTTTCTCAAGAAATCCTGCTTAATTCTGTTATATTGTTTAACTCCCGTATTTTTGCATTGTTTTATTAGTAGTTATTTTCCATTGCTTCCTCCCTGCGAGGAGAACCTAATTCCTGTTATTAAACCCCTCAACTGTTGGTCTGTCTGTTCCGTGGTGACATACTCAGTACCTGCATGCTATTACATTAGGGGTGCTGAAAAAGGAAGCAAAATGGGCAAAATAGCAGGTAAATTGCACTGAAAACAAATGTGGATAGGAAAATTACTAAAAATAATAATAAAAAGTCCTTGGTGGGGGGTGTATGATTTGTGTCCTTTGTATTCATCCAGCCCCACTCGAGAGTTGCTTTGAGTGCCACCTGCTGTGAACTCCTTTCCTCCTCCTCATTCTCCAAATCTGTCACCTGGCTGGACAGTTGTGTACTTGGCTACTGTTAATACAGGAACCCACCTTCCGAGGCATGTATGGACAACTGGCCTGATAATGGTGTGAACGTTCCCTGTTCCTCCTCTTCCTTAAGCAGGTTTAGAAGCAGTAATGCTGATAATGGCATCATCAGGGCTGGCCATGTTGGTGGAAAACTCGATGCAGCACAACACTGGACACATGTCCCACATGGAGACTCACTTGATGGTCGTGAATTGGTATTGTTCAGCAGAGAAACTCACCCATGCATACTGCAGCTTAAGCTCCACTGATCACACAGGCTCTCCAGGATATGCAAGTTGGAGTTCCACCTTGTGGGTACGTCACATATGAAGCAGTAAGCAGGAAGGCAGAAGTGACACCGCAGCGCAAACAAATAAGCAATAGAAGGGTGATAATGCTGAAAGTGCACACAGACAGCCTGCACTTTCAGCAGCAGCTCTGACATATGTGGGTCATTTTTAAAGGGAACCTGTCAGCAGGATTGTGCACAGTAACCTACAGACATTATCAGGTAGGTGCCGTTATACTGATTAAAATAATACCTTGGTTGATGAAATCAATCTTGTCGTTGTTGTGTAATCTTTTTTCAGTTTTGAGTTATGCTCGTGTTTCGGGACGGGCCTGTGCTTCATCATCATCATCATTATTATTATTATTATTTATATAGCACCATTAATTCTATGGTGCTGTACATTAGATGGGGTTACATCAAAATACAAATATCACTTACAGTGAACAAAACTAACAATGGCAGACTGGTACAGAGGGAAGAGGATCCTGCCCTTGTGTGCTTACATTCTACAGGATTATGGGGAAGGAGACAGTAGGTCGGGATTGCAGTAGCTCCGATGGTGTTGAGGTGGCCATGAGGTCATTACAGGTTGTAAGCTTTTTTTGATGGGTTTTCAGGTTCCAATTGAAGGATCCAAATGTGGTGGATAACCAGACATGTTGGGGCACAGAATTTCAGATGATGGGGGATATTCGGGAGAAGTCTTGGGGGCGATTGGGTGAGGTGATAAGTGTGGAAGAAAGAGGTCTTGGGAGGACCGGAGAAGATATTGAGAGATTAGTTCTGAAATGTACGGAGGAGAAAGGTTATGGATGGATTTGTAGGTCAGTGTTAGTTTAAATTGTATACGCTGGGAAATTGGGAGTCAGTGAAGGGATTTGCAAAGAGGGGAAGCAGGAGTGTAGTGAGGAGAGAGATTAATTAGTTGCGCATCAGAGTTAAGGATGGACTGGAGGGGTGTGAGAGTGTTAGAAGGTAGGCCACAAAGAAGGATGATGCAGTAGTCGAGGCAGGAGATGATTAGGGCATGCACAAGCATTTTGGTAGCGTGAGGGTTGAGGAAAGGACGGATTCTGGAAATATTTTTGAGCTGAAGGCGACAGAAGGTGGCGAGAGCTTGGATGTTTGGTTTGAAGGACAGGGCAGAGTCAAGAATTACTCCGAGGCAGTGAATTACTGGGACAGGGGAAAGTGTGAATTCATTTATTGTGATAGATAGATCAGGTAGGGAAGGTGTGCGAGATGAAGGAAAGATAATTAGTTCAGATTTGTCCACATTGAGTTTGAGGAAGCGAGAGGAGAAGAAGGAGGATATGGCTGGAGAGCAGAGAGGTGACATCTGGGCCAGAGAGGTAGATCTGAGTGTCATCAGCATATAGATGGTACTGGAAGCCATAGGACTTTATGAGTTGTCGCAGGCCAAGTGTATCGATTGAGAAGAGTAGGGGTCCTAGTATAGAGCCTTGAGGGACACCAACAGAGAAGGGGCGAGATAAAGAGGTAGTATGGGAGTAGGAATGTGTGGTTGGTAAGTTATGAGGAGATCCAGGATAGGGCAAGGTCTTTGACACCAAAGGAAGAGAGGATCTGTAGTAGGAGGCAGTGGTCAACTGTGTCAAAGGCAGAGGACAGGTCTAGAAGGAGGAGTATAGAGAATTGAGAATTGTCTGTTAGCTTTGGCTGTAAGTAAGTCAGTCATAAGTTTGGTCAGGGCAGTCTCAGTGGAATGGTGGGGACGGAAGTCAGATTGTAGGTTATCGAAGACGGAGTTAGATGCAAGGTGAGAGGAAAGTTCAGCGTGGACATGCTGCTCAAGGAGTTTGGAAGCAATTGGGAGAAAAGATATGGGGCGATAGCTGGACATAGTGCTTGTGTAAAGGGAAGGCTTTTTGAAGATAGGTGTGATTGTGGCATGTTTGAAAGCAAAGGGGAAGGTACCAGAAGTTAGTGACAGATTGAAGAGATGGGTTAGGGATGGGATAAGTGTAGTAGTGAGGTTGGGGAGGAGGTGGGATGAGATGGGGTCAAGTGCACAAGTGGTGAGGTGTGATTTGGAGAGAAGATGAGCAAGCTGTCCTTCAGTGATTTTGGAGGGGGAAGTTATGGGTTTAGGGCCTGGCATACAAAGGGGTTGTGGTGGTCAGACAACAAAGACTTGCCTTGTTTGGTCTATCTTATTTTTGAAGTGCGTTGCAAAGTCCTCAGCAGAGATTAGGGAAGTCATAGGGGCAGTGGTGGGTGGACGAGGGAGTTAAAAGTGTTGAACAACCGTTTGAGGTTGTGGGATAAGGAAGATACGAGGGATGTAAAGTAGGCCTGTTTAGCAGAGGTGAGCGCTGATTTGAATGCGAGTGTTGCTTGTTTGAGTGCAGTGAAATCATCTTGCGAATGCATTTTCTTCCAACGCTGTTCTGCAATTCTGGATACTTGCCAAAGCTTTTTAGTGATGTGATTGTGCCAAGGTTGTCTATTGATTTGTCGCACTCTGCTATGCATGACAGGGGCGAACGAGTCGATGGCTGATGCCAGAGTGGCATTGTAGAAACTAGTGGCAGTGTCTGTGTTGTGGAGTGAAGATATGGAGGACAGCAGTAGAATAGAATCAGAGAGAGTGTAGATGTTTGATGTTTCTGCGGGTATGCGCATGTTGCTGGACATGGGTGTCAGGTGTGGAGGACAGTGATTAGAAAGTGAGTAGATGGTGGTCAGATAGAGGGAGAGAGGAGGTGGTGAAATTAGATGGGGAGCAGAAATGGGCGAAGACCAGGTCTAATGTGTGTCTGTCTGTGTGGGTGGCTGAGGAGGACCACTGAGTAAGTCCAAAAGATGAAGCAAGGGACTGGAGTTTGGAGGCTGCAGACTGGTGGGTGTCAATTGGGATGTTGAAGTCACCCATGATGATGGTGGGAATGCCAGCAGAGAGAAAGTGAAGAAGCCGGGTGGCGAATTGGTCAACAAAGGCAGTGGTCGGGCCCGGAGGTTGGTATATGAAGGCCATTTGGAGATTAGTTGGAGAGTAGATGTGGACAGAGTGGACTTCAAAATAGGGGAGAATAAGGGAGAGTAGAGGTGGGATTCGGTTAGGCTACGTTCACATTCGCGTTGTTGGGCGTTGCGTCGGCGACGCAACGCACAACGCATGCAAAACGCATGCAAAAACGCATTGTTTTGTGATGCATGCGTCCATTTTTGGCTTGATTTTGGACGCAAAAAAAATGCAACATGCAGCGTCCTGTGCGCCCTGACGCTTGCGCCAAAAATGATGCATGCATCACAAAACGCAAGACAACGCATGTCCATGCACCCCCATGTTAAATATAGGGGCGCATCATGCATGCGTCGCTATGCGTCGCCGAACCTGCGCCCGACACAACGCAAATGTGAATGTAGCCTTAAAGGTACAGTTGGAAGAAAGGAGAAGGCCCACTCCTCCACCATGTCTGTTGCCAGGGCGAGGAATGTGGGTGAAGTGGAAGCCACCGTAACATAGCACAGCAGGGGAGGCTGTGTCACAGGGTGTCAGCCATATTTCAGTTAGGCCCAGGAAGGAAAAATTACGATAGGTAAAAGAGGTATTGAATCACATGGAGTTTATTGCAGATGGAGCAGGCATTCCAGAGTGATCCAGAGAGAGGGAGGAGGGTGAGCGTCAAGGGCACAGGTTTGAGGTGAGCAAGATTTTGGGTGTTTATATTGGCTTGTGAGCGATAGAAGAGGGTAATAATGGGAGGTATGAGATGTGGGGGTCAAGGATTAGGCGATATGTTACCAGCAGTGAGGAGAAGCAGAGAGAGACAGAGCAGGTGAGTGAAAGAAAGTGGGTGGCTTCTTTTGTGTTTTATTAGGAGAGATCTGAGGTTGATGAACAGGTCAGTGTAGGAGGTTAGGTGGGGAGGCAAGAGGGAAGGAAAGATTATTACTTTGTTAGAGGGTGCTGGGGTTTGGGGATAGCGAAGGAGACTGAGGAGTAATGGAGCCAAAACTGTTAGACAGATACAGGATGAATGGGATCAGTAAAGATGGGTGATGTAGATGATATTGCAGCCAGTGGACATACCATGTGGTGCTTTGATTAGCTTTTCATAATGAAGACTGCTGACAGGTCACTGATCCTTCAGTGACTTACCCCTAGTTTACATAATGAATATTATATAGAGATATAGAAACCCTGGCCGTGCTTACTGATCCACGAATAGGTGGTTATTAGTGTTGAGCATTCCGATACCGCAAGTATCGGGTATCGGCCGATACTTGCAGTATCGGAATTCCGATACCGAGTTCCGATACTTTTGTGGTATCGGGAATCGGTATCGGAACCATATTCATGTGTAAAATAAAGAATTAAAATAAAAAATATGGATATACTCACCTCTCCGGTGGCCCCTGGATCTTACCGCTGTAACCGGGAGCCTCCGTTCCTAAGAATGAGCGCGTGAAGGGCCTTCGATGACGTCGCGGCTTCTGATTGGTCGCGTGACCGCTCATGTGACCGCTCACGCGACCAATCAGAAGCCGCGACATCAGCCACGACGTCATCGAAGGTCCTTCATGGGCTCATTCTTAGGAACGGAGGCTCCCGGTTACAGCGGTAAGGTCCAGGGGCCGCCGGAGAGGTGAGTATATCCATATATATATATCCATATATATCCATATACTCACCTCTCCGGTGGCCCCTACTTTCATCCATAGTATTAACTCCTGTTCCTCTTGAACCATTAATTTGCTTATTTGGGGTGTGGGATGAAGAGACCTGGGGTCATCATATTGGGATCTTAATACGGGAGTCACTTTTTATGGCAAGGAAGGTGATAGTGATGCGGTGGATGGGGGGTTCATGCCCCTCCCTCAGGGCCTGGGTTGAGTTGGTAAACTCGGTCATCCCTTATGAACGAACGCTATATCAAAATAGAGGATGTCCGGGTAAATTCGAGAAAATTTGGAGCGGATGAAACTCCTCTCATCTTACTTTATAATCTTCTAGTTAATTGCATCAGTGCAAAGTGTCAAATTACTCTAGATATCGCACAGAGTAAGATACAATTTATTATTAAGCGGCAGATAGGTAGTTAATAAGATAGTTATAGTTATGGTTTAATAATTGCATAATTTCACACTCCATGCTTTGTATGGTTTGAATGGAGTAAATAACATGTTGAGCATAGAATTGTAATACTCAATTATACATACAGTATACATGTTCTATATTGAATTGAATGTAATACTAATGAACATAAATGTGTATATTGTATATTATATATTTTTTGCTTTTTTGGTTAATAAACGAATTTAAAAAAAAAACAATAGGGGACAGAAAGTGCCTAGCAGATTATTACATTTTTAGGGTACTATGCACCAGGCTGATAGGGCACGCTGCACCAGGCTGTTAGGGTGCACTGCTCCAGGCTGTTAGGGCACTCTGCTCCAGGCTGTTAGGGCGCTCTGCTCCAGGCTGTTAGGGCATGCTGCACCAGGCTGTTAGGGTATGCTGCATCAGAATGTTAGAGCACGCTGCACCAGAATGTTAAGGCACACTGCACCACGCTGTTAGGACTCTCTACACTCTGCAGGTTGAGTCTAGGTTGAGACTAAAATGGTGGTGTAACTCATGATCCAATACTTGATATGGCTGTGATGGCTCTGGAAGTGTCCACAGCGAAAAGCTTGTTGATTATCTGTGCTGCACCCTTTCAACAAACTATATTCGGCACAATACAAAAACAGCAAAATGGACTTCTGAAAAAAAATTTCAGAGTTCAGAGTTCGGCACCGGACAACCGACTCTACAGTTCATGTTCGTTCATCCCTAATTGTGTACAAATGGAGGAAATTCAAGACTATGATTACCCTACTCTTACAAAGAGCAAGGCATATTATTGTCTTACAGGTCACAAAGGGAATGCAGGGCAAATGTTAGAACAGCTAAAACCAGTACTGAAGTGAGGCTTGCAAGGAAGACCAAAAGTAGTAAAAAATGATTTGGGGGGTATGTCAAAGGCAAAATAAAAGTCAAAGATGCTATACAGGATGAAAAGGGTGAGGTGGTAAAAATGATGTTGAGAAGGCCAAAATTTTAAATTCCTATTTTGCTACTGTGTTCACTAAGAAAGCAATTATAACATATGATCTTCATAGTGCCATTAAAGGAATAAAATAATCAACACTATCTATAAACAGAAAGATGGTGCAGGAACATTTAGCTAATTTAAATGAATTTAAATCTCCTGGTCCACATGAATTACATCTTAGGGTACTGAAAGTGCTGGCAGAGGAAATTGCAGAACCACTAGCCAAAATTTTTGAAAAATGCTGAAGAACAGGAGAAGTCCCAGAAGATTGGAGAATGGCAAATCTTTTCACTATATTCAAAAAAGGAAAGAAGATGGAGCCAGGAAATTACAGGCCAGTGAGCCTTACTTCTATACCATGAAAGATCTTTGAACAGATTATTAAACATATTAAACAACATGTATGTAAATACTTGGATAAGAATACAGTAATTAACCAGAGCCACCATGGGTTTGTAGTAAACATGTCATGGCAGACTAATCTAATTTCCTTCTATGATGGAATCACTAACTGGGTAAATAAGGGAAATGCAGTATGTATAGTATAACTCGACGTTAACAAAGCATTTGATAACGTTTTTAGTACTATCCTTATTGAAATAATGACACAGTATGAGATTGACAAGGCTACGGTTAGGTGGATTCATAACTGGCTCAGTGATCCTACTTAAAGAGTGGTAATAAATGGTTGTACATCCAGTTGGAAAAGTGTTTCAAGAGGGGTTCTGGGGTTCAAGGCTCTGTCCTAGCTAAAGATGAGCAAACATGTTTGGAAAACATTCGCCAATCTCAAATTTGGTACAAACATAGCAAATTTGGAATAGTATTTGCTTTCACAAGCAATTTTACTCAAAGTCGGCAAAAGTCGGTCACAGTTACGGTAAATCATCGAGTTTCCACTAATGCTTTTGCATGACTGTGGCAAGGATAGTGGTGCTGTATGATGAGTGAGGAAGACAGGGGGGACATGTTTGATCTGTAATCACTTCAGATGCTCTTTTATCCTCTCCACACCCCCTCCCCAGGTCAATGTTGTAAAAATGAGAAATCGCTGGTCAAATTTTAACCCTCATAACTTCCTGACAAAAAAAATTTTGGTTCCAAAATTGTGCTGATGAAAAGTAGGCATGTGGGAAATATTACTTATTAACTATTTTGTGTGACATATCTCTGTGATTTAAGGGTATGAAAATTCAAAGTTGGAAAATTACGACATTTTCTAAATTGTCGTCAAATTTCCATTTTTTTCACACATAAACACAATTCATATCAAAGAAATGTTACTACCATCATGAAGATAAACATCTCAAAATTCTCTTAACCTATGGGATCAGGTAACAAATCCAACAACTCAATGATACAATGTTAACATCAAGAAACCCTTATACGCAGTTTCAAGCAAAAGGGTCAAAGAGTATATTTAGATAGAATGAATATATTTTATTGCAAAAATAAATAAATAAATACACTACATGTAAAAAAAACAGAGCAACACTCACTAAGCAGGCAAAATAACTTAGTGAGCGTTGCTCTGTTCTTTAATCATGTAATGTATTTATTTATTTATTTTTTGCAATAAAATATGTTCATTCTATCTAAATATACTCTTTGACCCTTTTGCTTGAAACTGCGTATAAGGGTTTCTTGATGTTTACACTATCATGAAGTACAATATGTCATGAAAAAAACAATCTTAGAATCACCAGGATCCGTTGAAGCGTTCCAGATTTATTACCTCATAAAAATTGGCCTGGTCAGTAACGTGCAAACCACCTTCGGGAGTAAAGGGGTTAAGACCTATTGGGTCTGGGATCAGTTCTGTATCAGAAAATCTATGAGTACTAACTAATAACATCACCTAGTTATATTCGATACAGTAAATACATTTTGAATGTTGTGAAGGATATGATATGGTGCAAAGAATATGCCTGGATCACATGTGATGTTAACACATTGTATACTGCCATACCTCATCATCTGGCTATTATTGCATCAGAACAATTGCATAAATATTCTAATTACTCTAGCAATTGAAATTAATTGATACTGAGAGTAATATATTTTTTGCTAATATATATGCGTTCACCAGATAACACAATTTCTATCCGCTCCTCATGTGTTAACCTGTGAAATGTCAATGGCTGTAAACAAAGAGAAACTTGTAAATATCTCATGAAAGAAAAAGGTTACATTAAAACCAAGCACATCATTGTTTTTCTGGTGAAATTCTCAATAAGTTTCATGTGTCACATGACCCTCTTCCCATTGGACAAAATAAAGTTGGATCCAAAATGGCCGACTTCAAAATGGCCGCCATGGTCATCATCCATCTTGAAAAGTTTTCCCCTTCTATATACTAATGTGTCACAAACAGGAAGTTGATATCACCAACCATTCCCATTTTATTTAGGTGTATTCATACAAATGGTCCACCCTGTATATAAATAGTAATAGTATTAACATCAGATTTATTTACAATTTTGATTGTTCTGAGATTCCTTTTTTGCATGTGCTTCTATATGGTGACAGTTTAAAAAAAGATCTTAAACGTGAATTATTTAGAAAATCTGCTGCAGACAATTCCTTATTTGTTACTAGTTGTCACCCTAAACATGTTGTACAAAATTTGCCAGTTGAAGAATATATTAGGGCGAACCAGTGTTGTACTTTTGAACATAAATATACTGCAGAGTGCTCCAAGATAGACTCATGCTTTAAACAGCGTAGATATTCTACTAAAATTTGAAATCATGCAAAAAAAGTTGCTAATTTCAAAACAAGAACAAAATAGAACAAGAACAAGAAACAAAAATTCCACCCAAAATAGACCGAACAATTATCAAATAATTAATATTGATAAAAAGTACTTACCAATTTTATACAAATTGAACTGCCAGGTGCTTCACAGAAGTTTATAGCCTTGAGCCAACAAAAAAAAAATCTAATTTTTTCCCCAAAAAATGTTCTTTTAGACCCATTTTTTTATTTTCACAAAAATAGCAGGTGAAAATGAACTCCAAAAATTCTTGTTCAATTTCTCCTGAGTATGCCTTTACCCCATATGAGGGAGAAAACCATTGTTTGGGCACATGGCAGGGCTTGGAAGGGAAGGGGTAACAGTGTGGAGCACAGACTTTGATGGAATGGTCTGAGAGCACCGTATCACATTTGGAGAGCCCCTGATGTGCCTAAACAGTGGAAACCCCTAAAATGTGACTTTATTTTGGCAACTAGATCCCATAGGAATTTAACTAGATGTGTGGTGCGCACCTTGATCACCCAGATGCTTTGCAGAAATGTATAACAATGAAAATTAAAAAAAAAACAAAAACATTTTTTTCCCCAAAATTGTTTTTTAGCCCTTTTTTATTTGTACAATGGTAACATAAGAAAATGGACCCAAAAAAATTCTATTACATTTCCCCTGAGTATGTGGTGAAAACTACTGTTTGGGCGCGCAGCAGGGCTCAGAAGGGAAGGAGTGACTGTTTGGAGTGCAGACTTTGATGGAATGGTCTGGGTGCGCCATGTCGCATTTGGAGAGCCCCTGATGTGCCTAAACATTGGAAATCCCCCAGAAGTCAGCTCATTTTGGAAACTACACCCCTCAAGGATTTATCTAGAGGCATAGGTATAGTAATAATAATAATTATTTTGGTTTTACTGGTATATGAATTTTTAATGTGGCATGTTTAAGTTGTGTAGAATAAATAATATTATAAAAGTGTGTTGTGTCAACAGGGTAAAAACACATTTTATTAATTTGTGGACTTGTGGTCTGCTTTGAAGCAATCCTTAATGCAAAGGCCTGGTTTCTCACGGCAGGTTTCACAATGGTAAATTGTGTATATTCGGATTACCCTCTTTGAGCATACTCTGAACATTTTTTGTGATCTTCCCTTCTTCGCTGTTTGGGGAACCTCTACTGGAAACTGTTGACATTGTACGATATGGGCACCATCAGTTTCAGAAATACTGGGACCCTCACCTTCGTGAAACTGAAGGAAGGTCCATGTATTACCTGCAGAACAAAACAGCACAAAAGCATTGTACAGTGCATATGCAAGGTTAATTTTTTGTACCATACTTTAGCTTTTTGCATGGCACTGTATGGTTTTAGGACCTGATCTGTGTGATCTACACCCCCAGTGTACTTATCATCATCCAGGATTAGTGTTGAGCATTCCGATACCGCAAGTATCGGGTATCGGCCGATATTTGCTGTATCGGAATTCCGATACCGAGTTCCGATATTTTTGTGATATCGGAAATCGGAATCGGAAGTTCCCAGTGTATGGTTCCCAGGGTCTGGAGGAGAGGAGACTCTTCTTCAGGCCCTGGGATCCATATTCATGTAAAAAATAAAGAATAAAAATAAAAAATATGGATATACTCACCCGTCCGACGGACCCAGGACCTTAGCGGTGCAACCGGCAGCCTCCATTCCTAAGAATGCAGTGAGTGTACAGGACCTGCGATGACGTCGCGGTCTTGTGACTGGTCGCGTGACCGCTCATGTGACCGCTCACGTGACCGCGACATCATCGAAGGTCCTTCACTCACTGCATTCTTAGGAACGGAGGCTGCCGGTTGCACCGCTAAGGTCCAGGGTCCGTCTGAGGGTGAGTATATCCATATTTTTCATTTTTATTCTTTATTTTTTACATGAATATGGATCCCAGGGCCTGAAGGAGAGTTTCCTCTCCTTCAGACCCTGGGAACCATCCAGGATACCTTCCGATATTTGTGTCCCATTGACTTGTATTGGTATCGGGTATCGGTATCGGCGATATCCGATATTTTTTGGATATTGGCCGATCCAATCCGATACCGATACTTTCAAATATCGGACGGTATCGCTCAACACTATCCAGGATACAATCTGGCTTTGGGACCTGTGTGGTACCTCAGACAGTGGCATGGGAGCTGTTGTCATAGTGTATGGTGGTGGTCAAGATACGGACATCCCTCTTGTCCTTGTTTTGAAAAAGTTATTAGAGACTTTTATAGCAACAAAATGTACCCAAGAAGATGTAATACCCTAAGGATGATCAATATAATACCAATACATTTTTGACACAGTTTTTTGAGGCTTTTATACCAATGAAATGAACTCCATACCACATAATAGTCTATAGGTGAGCATAATAATACCAATATATTTTGACCAATTCTTTTGAGGCCTTTATAGCAATGAAACGTACCAAAGAAGATGTAATATCCTATGAGTGAGCACTATGATACCCATAAATTTGTAACAAGTTTTTGGAGGCTTATATGGCAACTAAATGTACCAAGAAGATGTAATATCCAATTCGGTGAGCAATATGATACTGATAAATTATGATCAAGTTTTTTCAGGGTAATATACCACCGAAATGGAATCAAGACCATGGATTACCCTATGGGTGAGCAATATAATAACTAAAACATTTTGAACATTTTTTTGAGGCTTATAAAGCAGCAAAATGTACTGAAGACCACGGAATAGTCTATGGGTGAGCATAATAATACCGATAATTTTTTTAACAAGTTTTTTGAGGCTTTTATAGCAATGAAATCTATCCAAGAAGATGTAATACCCAATAGGTGAGCAATATGATACCGATAAATTTGGAACAAGTTTTTGGAGGCTTATATAGCAACTAAATGAACCCAAGAAGATGTAATATCTTATGGGGGAGCAATATGATACCAATATACAGTATTTGTAGCAAGTTTTTAAAGGATTACATGGCAGCTAAATGTACCCACGAAGATGTAATACCCTATGGGTGAGCAATATAATACCAATACATTTTTGACAACATTTTTTGAGGTTTTTATACCAACGAAATGGGTGAGCAGTATGATACCGATAAATTTGGAACAAGTTTTTGGTGGCTTATATAGCAACTAAATGAACCCAAGAAGATGTAATACCTTATGGGGTGCAATATGATACCAATATGTTTGTAACAAGTTTTTAAAGGATTACAGGGAAGCTAAATGTACCCACAAAGATGTAATAACCTATGGGTGAGCAATATGATACTAATAAATTTGAAACAAGTTTTTGGGTGATCAATACAAAAACTTTGTTCAAAAGTCTATTGTTATTAGAGAGTTATATACCAATGAAATGTACCAAAGAACATGTAAAACTGTATGGCTGAGAAATCTAAGCCAGAAAAAAATTCATAAGTGTTTTTTCAGTCTTATATAGCACAAAAATGTACCCTGGAACACAGAATAGTGTATGGGTAAGAAATGTGAAGAAACAAACAAACTTTACAAATGCTTTTTCTACTATTATATACCACAAAAATGCGATGCACAGCACATAATACTGCATGGATGAGTAATCTAATCCTGAACTATTTTTGCTTTTTGTAAGTTTTACATACAACAGTAATGCAACGATAACCATGTTAAACTCTATGGATGAGTCATTAAATCCATAACAACATTGTGATCTAAAATATTTTGAAAGTGTAGCTGATGTATTTATACAGTCATAAAGGCTTAACAGAAAGTGCAAAGCCAGAAAGAAAATATGATTAGGGTCATCCATAGACCCCTGTTGACATGCGAAAATGCCTGTCTATTAATGCCCCCCGCCGGCTTTAAAAACTCGCTCAGACAAGATGCTAGCCACAGGGCAGCACAACGCCTTCAAGGGATAGAGGGACAGCTCATGCCAGGTGTCCATCTTTTGGGACCCAATGGTTGAAAGTCAAATTTAAGGAGTATGCTGGCTTAGTTGGCCAAGAATAGCTTGACCATCTTTAAAAACTTTTTCCTCCTTGTCGAAAATACCTGGCCATCAGGCCCTGGGTGCTTGGCTGGTGTTATGAAGCTGGCCTATGCCTTTGCCAATGTACCCTTTCCTCAGCTGTGTTTCTCTCTGGCCTCTCCTGCTTGGTTGCGCAAAGAAGCTTGCCCCCTACCATTGGCATTGTCTGATGGGAATTTTTCAACATATTTTCCACAATGGCCTTCTGGTATAGCACCATTTTAGATGACTTCTCCACCTCAGGAAGAAGAGATGCAAAGTTATCCTTGCAGCATGGGTCTAGCAGGGTGAACAACCAGTACTCTTTTTTTGCCAAGATGAATGTATTGTGAGGGTCACAGTAAAGGCACTAGTACATAAAGTCGGCCATATGTGCCAAGCTCCATGAGAGACAGGATGAAGGTTGTGTGCTTACTAGCCTCTTTTGCGGTAGCCACCAGCTCCTGTTCTTCCTCCTCAGCATCCACATCATTGTTACCCAATCTGTCCTGAGCAGATGAGATGAGGCTGGGTTGGCTACAAATTCTTTGTGTTATGTTTTCCTCCGTCCCCACCTGGTCCGCATACAAAGTTTCATGTTTAATTGTGAGCAGAGACTGTTTAAGTAGGCGCAGAAGTGAGATAGTTGTGCTAGGTTTAATCTAGAATTTTAATTCATGGTCCCTAACCTTAAATATCTACCAAAGACTATTCTTTAAAAGAGAATCTGTCACGTAACAAAACACTTAACCTGCAGATATGGGCATAATCTGTAGGTTAGTAGTGTTGTGAATCTGCCCGGCGCTCACACTTAAAGTTAACTTCTTCCCAGCAGTGGCGCTTATCTCTCCTGACATCACTTGGCATTCTGCCATAGAGGTGGCATTTGCATGGCTACAGATGTTGAGGAGAGCCATAAGATCAAATACTTAATTAACCTCAACACATAAGGTAATTGAGGGAAGCAACCTATAACATGTATTGTTTAACCTTACATAAGTTTTCCTCAGACAAAGTAAGACACTTAAGATGGCTGCCATCTCCTATACCAGAGCCATGTGCTCTGGTATCCAAGATGAACAATGAAGACACTGAAGATGGCCGCCATTTCCTGTTTTAGCATGCCGCATGGTCTGGTATCCAAGATGACGCCCATCCTGATGACCTCATGGTTCCACCCACAGCGACGCCCACCCTGATGACCTCACGGACCAACCCACCTTGATGACCTCATGGATCCGCCCATGGACTTGCTCATGCCCAACCCACTAACCAATGGAATACATCCGATCACTCCCATTTTAGAGCTAACCGAGCCCCCTTACAGGAGATATATAACATTGTGTTTGACTAATAAATTTCTTCTTGGAGCTGAGCCACACTGATCAAGGAGAGTTACAGCTGACTGTGTCTGGTGTATTTCTTTAGTGCACATGATCAATATACATTAGGCCAGGAGTAGGCAACTAGAGAATTGAACATTTATATTAATTGTTCAACCCTAATATTTGGCCGCCCAACCTGGGGCCAGCAGAGGAGAGCCCTGAACCCTGTAAAACCGGCGGGTGGAACGGCTGGATGCACTGAGTACCCCGAATCTGGAGACTGATCACCTCTTTAACAGAACACGGTAAGTCTGCTGATTTTTTATAATCTGTAGTCTTTACCTGTGTCTTTCGGGGTATCCTGTGCAGATTGCCTGACCGTGTCCGGTTTTCTTGGTATCTGTAAGACGGCAGAAAGGGTATCTCCGCTGCTGGTCATTTAATTGCAAGAACCGTCACATGTTTTAGTTGCCTACTGCCTGTTACATGTTGTGAAGAGGGGAGATGAATAGTAGTTAGAAAAAAAGTGTTTACAGAGGGCTAGAGGCAAGTGATAAAACAGGAAAAACGGGTTTTTACACTGGTAGTTAGGAAAAGCATTGTGTTTGGAACGGGATAAACAGGTTTTAGAGAAGGAAAGCAAGCAAGTAGAAAAAAAAAAAAAATAATAATAATTTTTGTCTGTGGTATACGGTTGTCGCCTGTGATAAGATTTTCAGTTCTGTACAAGAGAGACTAGGACCTGGAGTGAATTGACTCGGCCTAGGGGGGCCCGGTAAAGCTTAGAGCGAATTGGCTCAGTTCGGGCATAATAAATTGTGTAGCGGCTCATTGAAACTTGGAGCGAATTGGCTCAGTTCGAGCCAATTAAATTTATAGTTTTTCTTTTTTTTTTTGCCCCGTGACATCGAGTGAGTTGACTCTGCACGGGGACCGGTAAGTTAGGGAGCAATTTGACAAAGTAGGGAATAATTGGTTTGTAAAGTACGGAGCACGGAAGTCAGACAGGGACCACGTGACAAGAAGCAATAGGAACTGGGTACTGCAGACTCAGTTCCCTTTAGAATCTCAGGTTTGAGTCATCTCCCCCGTCTTATTGTTTGTTTGGTGTTTGTTTGGTGTTTGTTATCTTGATAGATAGATATATATATACTGTATATCTATAGAAAGATGGAGAAATTAATGCAGTTCTGCCGTATGGGCACTAAGCCAAATTCAGATGGCAAGTTAGACTCATGCACATTAGTGGAAATTGTGTGGAATGCCAGAAGGGGGATGGTTACAGCCCCTGGAGTGGAAGATTGTCTTAGAAAAAAAAAAAAAAAAAGGAAAGAAAGAAAAGGTATCCTAGAAGATAATGGATTGTTGTCTATTGCTAGGGCAGGAGAAAGAGTCTCTGAAAGTCTGTATTTTAAAATAAATAAATAAATAAATAAAAATTGGAAATTGGGTAGAAGAGAAAAGGAATAGAAAGAATAGAGTTTTGACTTATGTGTATTACAAAATATATCCTGTGAGCGGCCACCACCGTATAATGGTGGCCCAGAGGAATGTGTTAAATGTAATAGCAGCCAAAATGGTGGCCCAGAGCCATGTGGTAAATGTAATGGCGGCCATTTTGTTAATGGCGAATGTGTTAAATGTAATAGTAGCCAAAATGGTGGCCCAGAGCCATGTGGTAAATGTAATGGTGGCCATTTTGTTAATGGCGAATGTGTTAAATGTAATAGCAGCCAAAATGGTGGCCCAGAGCCAGGTGCTAAATGTAATGGCGGCCATCTTGTTGGTGGTAAATATAATTCTGATGGCGGCCATCTTGTTGGTGGTAAATACAATTCTGATGGCGGCCATCTTGTTGGTGGTAAATATAATTCTGATGGCGGCCATCTTGTTGGTGGTAAATATAATTCTGATGGCGGCCATCTTGTTGGTGGTAAATATAATTCTGATGGCGGCCATCTTGTTGGTGGTAAATATAATTCTGATGGCGGCCATCTTGTTGGTGGTAAATATAATTCTGATGGCGGCCATCTTGTTGGTGGTAAATATAATTCTGATGGCGGCCATCTTGTTGGTGGTAAATACAATTCTGATGGCGGCCATCTTGTTGGTGGTAAATATAATTCTGACGGCGGCCATGTTGTAGATGGCGAATGTGCTGCTCCTGGTGGTGAACATCTCAGATTAAGGGCTACACGCCACATCACCAAATCCTTGTTACCCAGTAATGACCACTAACGGCCAATACTATATTCCTTCGGGAAGTGAACTGGCTTTACCCATGTTTCCTATCTCAGTTGTTTCCAATGGGGCACCAACCCTTTCCCCTATCACTCCTGTTGTGAATCCAGCAGTCCTCCCACCTGGATCGTCCCCAGCACCTACCCTTTCTACTGTCACTTCCACTGCCAATTTAGCCGCACACCCACATGAGATGCTCCAAGCAGCGGCCTCTCCTCCCAATGCTTCCACAACAGCACTCTCATGCAGTCTACCTAACCCTATACCTGGTACCTCACAGGCTGTCTCGCAGCCAAGTGCACACCTGTATGGGACGGTGGCAACTGTAACAAGGGGGGCTCAATGTGGGAGGGGGATACCAATAGCACAGGAAGCACAAAGGGGAGGGAATGTTGGCAACCTATTTTTGAAAAAGAACTTCCTGAGGGACCCTTGTTAGTGGTGGGAAAGGGTGACATAACATTGGAGACAGACGCTATTGTTAATGCTGCCAATTCTCGGTTAGAGCACAACGGAGGTGTAGCTAGAGCTATAGTGGAAGCAGGAGGGGCGACTATTCAAGCTGACAGTCGAATCATTGTTGAGTCACGTGGTCAGATAGCTGTTGGGGATATAGCGGTGACTAAAGCTGGCAATCTTCCATGTAGAATGATCATACATGCTGTGACCCCTACTTATGACCCTATTCATCCAGACGTTAGTGCTTAACAACTTCATGCAGCAATAACTCGCATTAATGAGGACAGGACTGTTAAAGCTTTTAAGACTGCCTGCGTCACCTGGAGCCCACACCATGATACTGGAGCTGCCCAAATAGAGCCCCTCATTCCAGGACTGTTACCTCCTCCGGCTCCTCATACACAAGTGATTACATCTGTACTTGCGGTGCCATCTCTACTCCCGCCTCAGGTGCCACCACCAACAGCGCCAATGCTCATGTCTGAGGAGCCCACCCTCTACATCAAGTTTACACCCCAGCAAGCTGCTACTCTGTTGAACCAAGTTCTAGATCCAGAAAAACAGCTGATGCCTTTCTACAGGAGCATGACGAGACATGGGACTCTGGTATTTTGTTCTGCCAAGAACCTAAGACAAGGGCCTCGGATGAGTTGGCTGACCTATCAATTATTATTGTTGCCAAAGGTTTCCAGATGCCTCAAAGCTGATGCAGCCATTGTACGATGACCTCAAGATGTCAGCGTTTCCACTATGTACTAAATCCGTGGAAGCTTTCTACGCTCTTAAACAGGCCATACAGTCTGCACCAGCTCTTGGAATCACAAATCCTGATATCATCTGAGGACATCCAGTTCTCTTAATGGCTCCACACGACATAATTGCTATTGTTGGAACCTAAACATCGGTTGGTACAGCGTCATATGAGACTCCAATGTTCCCTCTTGATTCCGGATAATGTCACTCTTGTCCGCTGCACCATCCTCAACCCGTCCACGCTGCTTCCTCTTTCCAGGGGGGATGTGGATGATGATACTGATGCTCTCGGAGAAGATGCCTCTACACACTCAGAGGATCATGACTGTCTCAAACAAATGCAGGAAGAAGTAGCCTCCCAGAAAAACGTGTCTGAAGACCCACTCCCACATGCTGACGTGACGTTCTTCACTGATGGTTCCAGATTTGCAGATGAAACAGGAAGATTCCATACGGGATATGCCGTGGTTACAAATGACCTGATCATCTCAGCTGGATCGCTACCACCGCACATGTCTGCACAAGAAGCGGAACTTAAAGCTTTGACGCTGGCTTGTCAGGAAGCGACGGAGAAGGTGGTCAACATCTACACGGATTCAAGATACGCTTTTGGAGTGGCTCATGACTTCGGCAGTATCTGGGCAGCCAGAGGATACCTAAAGTCCAGTGGAACTCCTGTAAAACATGCTGCTACCATGCAAGAACTTGTGGTCACTCTGAATCTACCTTCAAGAGGTTACAGTGATCGAGATCAAAGCTCACGGGAGACTGGATTCTCCAGAAGCAAGGGGGAACTTCTTTGTTGACAAAACAGCAAAAACCTATGCTGTGGATCCATTTAGGAAAGAGAAAGCAGCGGTGTACGTGTCACAAGACACTGAAGAAGGGACTAAAGCCTCTCTTATGAGGATTATCCATATACATCAAGACATCAGATGATGAAAAGAAGTCATGGCAAGAAGGAGGAGCTAAAAAGGATGAAGATGGAGGCTGGAGGGTGAACACAAAGGTCTGTCTACCCCGTAATCTGTACCCTTCAGTGACAGAATGGGCACACGGTATCACCCACAGAGGCAAGAATCGGATGAATGACCTGATTTGGAAGACTTATATGGCACCTGGAATTTCTACTGTCACCCAAAATCATTTCAAGTCCTGCCTTGTGTGTGCAGCATGCAATCCAGCACCACCTCAGAAAGTTACTCAGAAACATTTGGCTAAACCTCTTTATCCCTTTCAGAAAATTCAGATTGATCACATTCAAATGCCAAAAGTAGGGAAGTACGAGTATGTACTGGTAGTGACTGACATGTTCTCAGGATGGCCCGAAGCCTATCCAGTAACAAACATGACTGCCAGAGTGACTGTTAAGAGACTGATGACTGAAGTAGTCTGCAGATATGGGGTCCCAGAGGTAATTGAGAGTGACCAAGGACCTGCGTTCACTGCAGCACTGACTAAGGAATTATGGACACTGGTGGCAGCGGATTTGGGTTTACATACTCCATATCACCCTCAGAGCAGTGGGAAAGTAGAAAGATTGAATGGCACCTTGAAAAATAAAATACTGAAAGCCAGTCAGGAGGTCAGACTTCCTTGGACAGACATTTTGCCCATTGCCTTATACTCAGTCAGAAACACTCCAAGGGGTCCCACTAAACTCACACCATACGAGATTCTTTTTGGGGGGCCTCCAAGGTTGGGTCAATATTTTCCACAACAGCTAGCCTTGGGAAGTGATACTCTTGTAAATTCTGTAATTGTTGTTAATTGTTGTTACTAAAGAACTGTCAGTAACACATGTACGAGCTTTATCATCCATTCCAGGTCCAGATTCCAGTGAAGGTACCCATGCTTTCCAACCTGGTGACTACGTGCTTGTAAAGAAGTTCATCAGAAAAGACATTCCTGGAGTCGAGATTTAAGGGTCCCTACCAAGTGCTCCTGACTACTCCTACTTCAGTCAGGGTTGCTGAGCGCCTCCTGGATCCATCTCTCACATTATAAAATTGTTAGACAGTTAGGGACAGAGTAGGATCTGACCTGCTTGTCAAAGTCCAGCTACAAAGGGAGGTTTTCCACAAGGGAAAACTTGTCTCAAACTGGTGAAAACTCCAATTCCCCCTCCCGGGCAAGACGGTCAGATCTAGGATGTGTACAACAGGGTTAGTCGCATGTGTATTTTACTCTAAGTAACCAAAAAGATGGGAGATTGGAGAGTAATAGATCCAGCATGTAGGAAAGTCCCAAGGACATGGGTAACACGCTCCGGTATACCCGTAATTGGTCACACATTCTCTGGTGTCTATAGCATCCATATTGTCATGAAGCTTCTGATGTCATAATAACACTTAACATCGATGGGTTAGGGAACCACGGTGGGATCAAGATAAAAGAAAAGGTTAATAAAGTATTTAGGGGGGACTGTTGAGGAGAGCCATAAGATCAAATACTTAATTAACCTCAACACATAAGGTAATTGAGGGAAGCAACCTATAACATGTATTGTTTAACCTTACATAAGTTTTCCTCAGACAAAGTAAGACACTTAAGATGGCTGCCATCTCCTATACCAGAGCCATGTGCTCTGGTATCCAAGATGAACAATGAAGACACTGAAGATGGCCGCCATTTCCTGTTTTAGCATGCCGCATGGTCTGGTATCCAAGATGACACCCATCCTGATGACCTCATGGATCCACCCACAGCGACGCCCACCCTGATGACCTCACGGACCAACCCACCTTGATGACCTCATGGATCCGCCCATGGACTTGCTCATGCCCAACCCACTAACCAATGGAATACATCCGATCACTCCCATTTTAGAGCTAACCGAGCCCCCTTACAGGAGATATATAACATTGTGTTTGACTAATAAATTTCTTCTTGGAGCTGAGCCACACTGATCAAGGAGAGTTACAGCTGACTGTGTCTGGTGTATTTCTTTAGTGCACATGATCAATATACATTAGGCCAGGAGTAGGCAACTAGAGAATTGAACATTTATATTAATTGTTCAACCCTAATACAGACACCGCTCTGTGTTTGTAGTGAGTGGTGGCTGTATCTGTCCTCCCGACACTGACTGACAACCGAATCCTTATGAGGAGCCTGCTGACAGTCAGTGCCAGAGACACGGTTGCAGACGCTGCTCTTTATGAATCAGAGCTGTGACTGAACCATGCCGGCACCAACCCTATGACTAAACACCGAGCGCTGCAGGGAGGAATAAAGTTAATTTTTTTGTAGTAGCAGGGCTCTAAGTGCAGGCGCCGGGCAGGTTCACAATGCTATTAACTTGGAAATTAACACCATATCTGCACATTAATAGTGTTTTTTGAATTAAATTTTTCTTCTTTCCAGGCATAATGTACAACTGGGTAAAAAATACATAACTATGGGTAAAGAAAACAGTAAATAAAAGACATATTTGATATTCCTGTAACTGTAATATGGTACATAAAGTCAACATATTATTTATGATGATCTGTAAATGTTGCAATCATTTTCTCTTCATTTAACAATAAAAGTTAATATAAATGTAAGCTTACATTTTTGTATGGTAAAATCATTCCTAAAAAACTACCACTTATCTTGCAAAAAAAACAAGACCTCGTATTTCAAAGATCACCGTATTTTTGCTTTATAAGACACTCCGGATTATAAGACGCACCCAAAATTTTGGGGAGAAAAATAGGAAAACATTTTTTTTATAAAATGGTGGTGCCTCTTATAATCCATGTGTCTTATTGCTTTCCAAGGTGGTGGCTGCAGTGAAGCAGGGTCCAAGGATTGCTGCTGGAGGAGGCCGGAGTGGGGTGATGCTGCAGGCTGGGATGAGGGGTGCTCCGTTGTGTGGCATGCTGCTGTGGGTGTTTCGGTAGCTCTGCTGTGCTGTGTCCCTGTGGCTCTGCTGCACTGTGTCCCTGGTGGCACTGCGATGCTTCGCTGTGTCCCCGATACTGCATGGAGCTCTGCCGACATTTTGTGAAAGGCCAGAGCCCCGGCAGTTCTTCTATGGTTTCCTGTGTGGTGGACTCCAGAAAAATGGCGGCCGGGAGGCGGCGCATGTGCAGATGGAGATCTTGGCACCGAGATCTCGGGAGATGAGATTTCATCTCATGAGATCTCATCTACGCATGAGGGGACACAGCACAGCACCGCACCGCCACTGGGGACACTGTGCTGCAGCGCCACCGGGGACACAGCGCAGCAGTGCCACCGGGACTCAGCACATCCGGGACACCTGCAACGGTGCTGAGAAGGTATATCCGCATTATAAGACGCACCCCTTTTGCCCCAAAAATTTTGGGGAGAAAAAGTGTGTCTTATAATCCGAAAAATGCGGTATGTAAAAAAGAAAAAGGTTTGGCTCTTATTTTTACAGATATGGGAAGGTAAAAGCAAAACAAAGTCTTCTGGTGACCTGAACTGTAAATGTTTCCACCAGTAAAAAGGTTAAATTACAAGCTTTGTGGGATACAGCTGCCTGTCTCCTGTTTAGGTATATGTCACATCTCCTGCAATGTCTTCTTCTGTCTCCAGGAACCACCATATTCACTCCATGGTCAGCACTAGTGTTAGAAGAGATTTTGGAACCAGAAACTCAGAACAGCACAGACTTTGTCCAACTATTTAGATTAAGGTGGTTAGGACCTGCATGGCTGTACAGTCTGACAGTATGGATGTGTGTGCTCTCCAGCTGGACAACTCCTTGCTCCAACCAATTGGAGAGTACCACTCCCTACTTAAGCTTTCAGCTTACTCCAGGAGGATGCCAGATATAGTCTTGTGTCTCTCTGGTTTCACTCTGTCTATTTAGCACTTTGTTGTGTTATGGCTCCTTATTTTGACCTCGGCTTGTTTCTGACTATTCTTACATATTCTGAATTTGAACTTTTTCTACTCTTTTGGTTTACACCTGGCTACCTGATCACCTGACCATTCCTGTCAGTCTGCACCACCAAGGAGCAGCTTATTCCATGGTCTTTGCTCAGCACCCCTATCAAAGTCCAGATTACTGTACAGGGGTAAAGAATGAAGGCCAGGAAAACCCCTGAGATCTGGTAAATGGAGTGGCTTGCGTTAAGCCTGTCTGTGGTCATTTTAGAGATGCCAGGTGACCACTGACAGAGCGCCATTAGTTCACACATTGTAGGTTATATGGTGTTCTATCTTGATATTTCCTTGACCACTTTTCTTTTGTTCTATTTTTAATACATCTCGCAATGTGTTCTTGTCTTACTGAATTATTTGCAAGCATAAGTTTTGTTTTTTTGCGGCAGCGCAGTCTCTGGGGATTCCTGTCGTTCTTTGCATAGGTACTAGTTTACTTATTACATGATCGAATATTTATTTTAATATAAATATTGATACCATTATTATTTCCTAGGCAGAGGTTGATTTGAGATGTAATTGCATATATAAATGGCAACATCTATGGGACTGTATGTACAGTACTTTACCATTTAGTCTGTCAGCATTTCAAGTATACATATCATGATAGATGCAACTGTCCCCATATTGTGTGTGTCCCAGTCTTGTATGTGACATGTTATTGTCCCTTCCCCACACCGTCATAATCCCCTTTTTATCCAATAAACTTACCGTATCTTTGTTCTTTATTTTGGACCAGCAGTCGTCTTTTATTCTGCTTTTGTTCTAATGAACCATGACGAGATGGCCACGTTAATCCTTACACAGATGTGGCTAATATTTCTTACACTGTTTTGTTCGGTGATTACTTTAAAACCATGTGTTTTATTTGTATGAGTTTCATTTATTACAGAATTATTTGCAAGCATAAACTTTGGGTTTTTTAAAGCCTATGCTTCTGTCATATGGGACACAGAAACCTATTTTATAACTGGGATTTATGTTGTATTTATTCTCCCAGATGACATGAAGGACATGAAAGTAGCAGTTTTCACTTTATTTAAATGTCCTTGTGTGAGTGCTCCTTCACAGTATAATAGAAAAGTTGAACTATGTAATGCATTCTAACGAAGAATATGTTATGATAAAGTAAGTCTAAAATACTTACAGAGATAAAGAAATAAAAGCTTAGTCACATAAATCTTCCATATTACCCAGTGTGAGCGCCAACCTCTCCAAACATTAAGTATTGCGTAGGAATAAAATTGCCCTTTTAATATAAAAGAAATAAGTTACTATAGTAAAAAAGTAATGATACCTATTAAAAATATAGACATTATTAAAATAGTTAATGGTCAATACATAAGGTAACTGATTTTGTAACGGGGGCCAGGGCTGTAGCCGTGGCTTCCAATGGCGGCTGCTCTAGAGCACCCTGGCCCTCCATCACATGCACACAATGTCCCAGCGGTAGCATACCTTTTTGTCCGCTTCCTGTCCATCTGGGTCCCCTCTAATTCGCTGGGAGTTTCTTTCTTGAGATTCCACATAAAGAGAGACAGAGTCAAGTTCCAACTTAAAACAAACGATTTTACTCAGTTCCTTTCTCAGCTCGTCCAGTTCACATTTAGGAATAGCACCAGAAACTTCATAAGATATGACATTTTCTTTCACTGTGCTGTCCCTCACTTGTTTAGGGCTTTCACAGGATCGCATTGTTGTCCCCAGTACTACAGCATTCTGTCTGACAGGTCTGACTTTATAAGTTCCTGGTCCGTTTTGCCCCAGACACTCAGGTGTCTTCCTATATAACTGACTGCCACCCTGATGAAGCTGCCCTGTATTCCTTTGCTTCTCTGGCAATTGTTGCTCCTAGGCCATGGACGAGCTGGGCTCATTTTCCTTTAATAACATTGTATGACCCAACTGACTGACTACAGGAAATCCTTCCAGCTTACCCCAGTTGACCCCTTCTAATTTAAAAACATATAGACAAAAAACGTATATTGAACAAAGTAGAAAATTTATTAATAATCGCAACAAAGCAAAACAAAAATTATTTAAAAAGTAGTCATGAGTGCCTAAAAGGAGCCAAAATAGATCTCAGTGACCCCACCCTGGGAAAACAAGCAAGGCAGGTACAAGTACAACTAAATGGCAAGGAATGGCGATGTTATACTAAGTGTCTGTGACATAGACAAATAAATGCATCCTGAAACAATTGGTAATCCATATCAATGGCAATACATAATTACAGTCATATGACATGAGGATGAAGGTTTCAGGATTAGATAGTGCAAAAAGATGCCAATGCTGCCAGAAAAAGGATTGAAAAAACCATAAATGATAGTGAAAAGTTGCCTTACCTAGACCCAGATGGTGGTGCCACTTCCCCTACGCACGTTTCGGCGGCCTGCGTTCGTCAGGGGGAGCACTCTAATTTAACTAGTTCCTATCCTACTGATGTCTTATATTATTGTGCCCCCTTCTAGTGTCTAGTCCCTAGACAATAACATAAATACATGGCATTAGCAATCTTACAGTACACATAACATATAACAATTATATACAATATAGCAGCAGTGCATGTTAAACACACCAGTTTGTCAGGGACGTAAAACACGGGCCAGGGCAAGTGGGCACAATAGCCCTTGTGCCCCCCTTACAATTTCACAGAAAAAAATGAAAAATATACTCAGTAAATTAAGTTCATAACTTTAACGTACAGATTTATTACATGTGTTATAATTTTAAAGCATTTTTCCAGTTTCTTGTATAGAGAAGCTTCAGGGTATGTTATTTTAGTGCTATTATTATTGACTAGTGATGGGCAAACCCATGGATATTCGGGTCGAGCGGGTTCAGTCGATCATTAAAAAAAGTTTGGTTCAGGCATCAAAACAGTAACCAAACTCGAACCCGAACCCCATTCATATGAATGGGGGGCAAACATCCATTGGTTGCCACGCTGTCATCTGCTTTGATCGGCGCTAAGATCGTTACCACCAGACATTGGGCAAAATAGTATGTCAATGTCAGTCTCCCTCCCTTTGATGTGGGCTCCAGTGGTGAGCCCACATCTTTCCGCGGACATGTCAGCTGTTTTGAACAGCTGGCATGCGCCCACAATAGCCGCAGGTGGAATCGCGATCCTCTCGCAGCTTTTAACCAGTTAAATGCTGCTATCAAACTCTGACAGTGGCATTTCAATCACGCTTCTGGCCATCGGACTGGAAATGCGCATACCGGTGACCCCGTCACGTGTTGGCATGACAACCTGAAGTCTCCTGGAGACCTCTATGGTTTTCAGTGCCGGCTTGCTGTGAGCACCACCCAGTGGTCGGTGCTCATAGTAAGTCAGTAAATCAGCTATATAGAGGGCGATCTGAACATCTCCACTATGTAGCAGAGCCGATCGGGCTATGGCAGCTTCTAGTCTCCTATGGAGACTATTGAAGCATACCAAAAGTTAAAAAAAAAGTTTTTAAAAATATAAAAACATGTAAAAAATATAAACCTTCAAATCACCCCCCTTTGCCCCATTCAAAATAAAACAATAAAAATCTAACATACATATTTGGTATTGCCACGTTCAGAATCACATGATTTATCAATATAAAAAGGATTAACCTGAATGCTAAACGGCGTGGTGAGAAAAAAAGTAAAAACGCCAGAATTACGATTTTTTTTTGGTCACCGCGACATTGCATTAAAATGCAAAAACAGGTGATCAAAAGATCGTATCTGCACCAAAATGGTATAATTAAAAATGTCAGCTCGGCACGCAAAAAATAAGCCCTCACACAACCAGAGATCACAAAAAAATTGAGATGCTATGGGTATCGGAAAATGGCGCAATTTTTTTTTAACAAAGGTTGGAATTTTATTCACCACATAGATAAAAAAGAACCTAGACATACTTGATGTCTGTGAATCATAATGGCAGGCCAGTTTTAGCATTTAGTGAACCTAATAAAAAAGCCAAACAAAAACAACAAGTATGGGGTTGCAGTTTTTTTTTTCAATTTCACCACACTTGGATTTTTTTCCCATTTTGTAGTACAAGACATGGTAAAACCAATGGTGTTGTTCAAAATTACAACTTGCCCCCCAAAAAACAAGCTTTCACATGGCTATATTGACGGAAATATAAAAAAGTTATGGCTCTGGGAAGAAGAGGAGCGAAAAACAAAAACGCAAAACCTGAAAAAAGCTGTGGGGGTTAAGGGGTTAAAAAGCTGTGAGCCAGCAGCTGTGACCGCCAGTAACAGGCATCTGCTGATGTGAGAGTATTACTCTTGTCAATGTATGCCTGCTGTCACTGATAGCAGTGAGAGCAGGTGTATGATGATGACAGTATTCATCAGCTGGTGCCTGTGAGGTAAATATATTGGACAAATATAATGTGGGTCTGTTATTTTTTATAATCAGTGCAGGCAAAACTGACAGCTGCGGACTGCAGCCATCAGCTGTCCGCTTTATCATGGCTGGTTACCACTCCATTATTTTTTAAATAATTTAAAATAATAGAAAAAGCGGTGTGGGGTCCCCCACACTTTGACAAGAAGCCAATCTAATACAGACAGCTGGGGGCTGATATTCTCAAGGTCATGGATATTGGCCTCCCCAGCCTTAAAATAACAGCCCACAGTCACCCCAGATAAGGTGCTGATGCAGTGGAGAGTGAAGGTAAGGGCTCATACTCACATGCGAGAAACTCGGATGAGTCTCGCACGTCAATACCCGGCACTGCACCTGACACTCAGGAGCGGAGTGTGCGGCTGCATGTATTTCTATGCAGCCGCACGCTCCAATCTGAGTGCCGGGTGCAGTGCCGGGTATTGACGTGCGAGACTCATCCGAGTTTATCGCATGTGAGTATGAGCCCTATTAGGGATAATAGGTAATAGATGGTTTATAGGTTTGGGGTTAATGGGGTTGATATCAGCTGTTTTATGGCTGCTGAAATTAAGCCCAGGGGTTAGTAATGGAGAGGCATCTAAAAAATACCTCCATTAGTAACCTTATAGCTAGATCGTAAAAAAACACAGCCAGAATAAAGTCCTTCAGTTGAAATAAAGACACTGACACCTTTATTTGAAATAAAAATGAAAAAGCAAAGTTATACTCATCTTACTAATACCCTGAAGCCCATGTGCCCTGTAAAAGAATAAAATTAATAAACAACCAAAATCCTCACCTGTCAGATGTGAAGATAATCCTCCGATGCCCATGCTATGTGCAAAAGACAAAAAAAATAGAACACAATATTCCTCACCTTTCCGATGATAATCCATATCTGTCCCACGAAGATCCGGCTTGTATCAGACACTGACTGTATGATCTCAGCTATGTATGTTTGACTCTGAAACACTGCAGCACTTCAGAGAAAAACATACTTTAAATGCCTGCTGCCCTAGATTGAAAGGTCTCTGCCTCCATGTGCATATATGTAGAGATCTCTCAATTTAGGACTGCGGGGGCAGAAAAGTCACCAGAGACCAGCCGGTCTGACTAGTCTCTAGAGTAGCTCTGTCCTTTATGGTGCTTGCGGTGATCTCATTGAGATCACCACAGTTCATTGGGTCGCTCGCAGTGAACTGAGCCTGAAAACACATCTTTGACTGGCGGTAACCTCTAAGAAGTCACTGCTCATCAATGAAGCAGCGCTCACAGCACCTCATGGTTTTCAGCCTGAATGGTCACATCAAGCCACCATTCAGGTTGTAAACCAGATATCGCAGAGATGGATTACGGAATGGGACAGTATTGCTATTTTTTGGATAGGTGAGGGATATGGTTGTTTATTATTTTCTATCTTTTACAGGGAACAAGGGATTCAATGGAATAGGTGTAAGGTGAGTATAACTTTGTTTTTTCTTTTTAAATAAATTTGTAAAAAAGGTGTTGATTTTATTTCAGATAAAGGATTTTAATCTTCCTGTGTGTTTATTTCCTAACTTACTATGGGATTACTAATGGGGACATTTCATAGACGCCTCTCCATTACTAACCCTGGGCTTGATGTCAGCGGACAACACAAGGCTGACATCAACCCCTATTACCCCATTTGCGACTGCAACAGGGCAAGTGGGAAAGTGAGACTAAGCAGAACATCTGTCATATCTTATGGATGTGCCATTTCGGGGCGGCTACGGGCTGATACTGGGGGAGATGCAATATTCCTGACCCCTTCCCAGGCTATTAATATCAACTGACAGCTGTCTGTTTAGCCTTTGCTGGTTTTTAATTTATAGGGGACCCCCAAGTCATTTTTTTTCTGGTGTCTCCCTTAAATTCACCAGGAAAGGCTAAGCAAACAATTATGAGCTGTTATTAACAGCCTGGGAACCTTTTGGGATATTGTCCCTTGTTCCAGTTTATTAAAATCAGCCCCCAGCCGTGAACTTTCCCTTTGCTGGCTTTGAAAACTGCGCAGGAGCCCAAGCCATTTTTTCCATTTACTGCATTATTTTGCACAGGAGTTACAGAACTGCTCCTGAGTAGTGTTGAGCATTCCGATACCGCAAGTATCGGGTGGATTCCGATACTTGCCACGTATCGGATACCGGAATCGGAAGTTCCAAGATTCAAAATGCAGAAATTCAGCCAATGAGAATGATTCCAAGTGTGGGCACATCCTGTTTAGCATGGAGGGCATGAAACTACTGGCAAGGCTGTGATTGGCTGCTGAAATGATGTCATGATGCAGTTTAAAAGTCGCTGGCGCCATTTTGCGATCACTCTGCTGTGAATTCAGTTAGTGACAGGACGCTGTTTGCTGACTGAGGGACAGTTTAGAGATAGCGATTTGCTTCTTTGTGCTTTCCAAAGGCTAATTTAGCAACCGCTGTGTTCACCTACTATTCACCTTGCTTTTGCCTTGTAGCGCTGTTTTCACAGCGATCTGCAAGGTCTGTGTGTGTGTGTGTGTGAGTGCAGCCCACTCTCTAGTCTGAGTGCAGCCACATAGGCCATCCATAGCTGGTTGTATTCAGTTCAGGGAGGGTGGTTCATTGCCTCATACTGTTCTTTTTTTTTTTTTTTTTTTCAAGTAGTGTAGTCTGCTGCTAATTTATTCAAAAAAATCCTATTAGTGTCTTTCCACCCGTCTCCAGCTAATTTGTGGAAAAACACTACATAGGATAACGTAGAGGAGGGTTTTTGGGCCTTGCAGCGCCGTTTACGGCTGTCTGCACGGTCTCCGTGTGACTGCAGCTCGCCCTGTAGTCTGTGAGCAGCCATAGCCTGGTTGTCTCCAGCTCAGGGTTGTTCACTGCGTCATACCGCCAAATCAATTTTCATTTTGTTTTAAGTAGTGCAGGCTGCTGCACATTTTTTCCAAAAATTCCTATTAGTGTCTTTCCGCCCGTCTCCAGCTAATTTGTGGAAAAACACTACATAGGATAACGTAGAGGAGGGTTTTTGGGCCTTGCAGCGCCGTTTACGGCTGTCTGCACGGTCTCCGTGTGACTGCAGCTCGCCCTGTAGTCTGTGAGCAGCCATAGCCTGGTTGTCTCCAGCTCAGGGTTGTTCACTGCG
Source organism: Ranitomeya variabilis (assembly GCF_051348905.1). Classification (NCBI taxonomy): domain Eukaryota; kingdom Metazoa; phylum Chordata; class Amphibia; order Anura; family Dendrobatidae; genus Ranitomeya; species Ranitomeya variabilis. The sequence goes on along the minus strand of NC_135237.1, from coordinate 447,264,672 downwards.
TCATACCGCCAAATCAATTTTCATTTTGTTTTAAGTAGTGCAGGCTGCTGCACATTTTTTCAAAAAATTCCTATTAGTGTCTTTCCACCCGTCTCCAGCTAATTTGTGGAAAAACACTACATAGGATAACGTAGAGGAGGGTTTTTGGGCCTTGCAGCGCCGTTTACGTCTGTCTGCACGGTCTCCGTGTGACTGCAGCTCTATCCGTTGTCAGTTCAGCCCCCAAAAAATAAATACCTAATAAAGTTCACCAAACACACCAGTTACACCACTTTACATTTGTGTAGGCCACATTAGCTCATATTAAAGTCTAGTCCACACTTTAGAAAATTAGTGTTTCTTATACCTGTTAGGAGGAGTTGCTCAGGAATAAGCACACAAAGCCGTTAGTACTTTTCTGCTTATCTTTATCAGTCAACCAAGATGAAGAAGGCAGTGAGTAAGGCACGTGGGCGTGGGCGTGGGCGCGGAGCAGGGAGGGGACGTGGGGATTCTGTGCCTGCTGCGGGCACCGGTGACTCATCAGCACCCACTTTCACCAGGCAACAGTCATTCATGCGCAGCTTTGTGTCAGAGCGCCGTACACCGCTGCTGCGTGAAGAACAAATTGAAGCCGTTGTCGGATGGATGGCAGCTAATGCATCAACTTCAATTAGTGCCACATCCTCTCAGACACAGAGCACTGGAGAGCAGCCATCTGTCTCTTCACCACCTGCCAAATTGCCCAGGCAGACAGAGAGCCCAGGACAGGAGCCGTCTCTACTTCTGTTCTCTGAATCTCTTGGCTCGGAAACAGGGGGCCAGCCAAGCAGCATTGGAGAAATGGAAGAAGAGGCAGGGTGCAGTGATGCCCAACAGCTTTTTCTCTCTTCCTCTGAAGAGGCGGGTGGGCCAGTGGCTCCGGTCACCACATCGCAGGCCGCATCAGCTGATGATGACACTCAGGTGCCACTTACTGGTGCGTGCTCTGCTGCTGAGACTACCCAGGAGGAGCAGTTGGGGGCAGAGGGTAGTGTAGATGATGAGGTCCTTGACCCATCTTGGCGTGAGGGACAGGAAGGTGGTGGGAGCAGCTCTGAGGAAGAGATTCCCCGTATGGCCCAAAGAGGGAGAGGGAGGGGGAAGACTGCGGATCCTGCAGCCTCCGCTTTGGCAGCCGTTAGGAGCATGTCTCTTCCAAAAGCCAAAAAGGGCGCTCCCAAGACTTGCAGTGCCTGGTCCTTTTTTGACACAGTTGCAGCTGACATTTGCTATGTCAAATGCAAGGTGTGTCATCAGAAAGTCAAAAGAGGTCGAAATGTCAGCAGCCTCAATACCTCCAACATGTGGAAACATGTGCGCACCAGGCACACGGCGGAGTTAGAAAAACACACTGAAGAGCTAGGCCAACCAACAGCGGCAGCTACCACCTCTTCAGCTCGTGTTGCCTCTTCCTCCAGCTCACACGCAGCTGGTTCGGCTTCCTCCCAGGATCGCCGTGGAAGAACCTCTGGCCCTGTTGTCCAGAGACCCGCTGTAATTCCACCCGCAGCACCACTTTCCCAGTCATCCACACACTCCCAGCCCAGTCTACAGCCATCGGTAGTACAGGCATGGGAGAAAAGGCGGCCTTTCTCGTCAAACCACCCACGAGCACAGGCTCTGACTGCAGGCATTGCCAAACTTCTGTCACTGGAAATGCTGTCATTCAGGCTGGTGGAGACTGATAGCTTCCGTGACTTGATGTCATTGGCAGTCCCCCAGTACAATGTGCCCAGCCGCTTTTACTTCAGCAGGCAAGCCATCCCTGCCCTGCACAAGCATGTGGAGGGACACATAAAACACGCGCTACTGAACGCCGTCAGTAGCAAGGTCCACCTCACCACCGATGCGTGGACCAGTCACCATGGACAGGGGCGATACCTTTCCCTCACTGCCCATTGGGTTAATGTCGTTGAGCCGGGTACAGACCGTGCGAGTGGCGCAGGACGTGTCCTGCCCACTCCAAGGATTGCAGGAATCCATTCTGTACGCATTGACTCCTCCTCCTACACCAGTTCCTCAGAATCATCACTGCAGGAGCCGTCACAGTCCACCTCCACATGGACCCGTGATGAACGTGTACCTGTTACGACCGACATGAGCACAGCCGTGGCCAAACGTCAACAGGCCGTCTTGAAATTAATTTCTTTGGGGAATCGAAGCCACACAGCGCAGGAGCTCTGGAATGCCATCAAGCAGGAGAGCGATGTGTGGTTTGTGCCAGCGAATCTCCAGCCAGGCATGGTAGTGTGTGATAATGGCCGAAATCTGGTGGCAGCTCTGGGCCTCGGCAACCTCACTCACATCCCATGTCTGGCACATGTGCTCAATTTGGTCGTGCAGAGTTTTCTGAGGGACTATCCGGATCTTGATGCACTGCTGCACAAGGTCTGCCTAGAGTGTGCTCACTTGCGGCGTTCCAGCACGGCAAAAGCGCGCATTGCGGCTCTGCAGCGCCGACACCGCCTGCCGGAACATCGCATCATATGTGACCTACCTACCAGGTGGAATTCCACGTTACATATGTTGGAGCGGTTGTGTGAGCAGCAGCAAGCTGTAATGGAGTACCAGCTGCTTCAGGCGCAAAAAAGTCGCAGTCAGCACCGTACAGACTTCACAACCACAGAGTGGGCCACTATGAAGGACGTCTGCCAGGTTTTGCGTCCCTTCGATTATTCCACGCGGATGGCGAGTGCAGATGATGCACTAGTCAGCATGACTGTCCCCCTTATCTGCCTGCTTGAAAAATCACTGCAAGCGCTAAGGGATGATGTTGTGGAAGAGGTGGAGGATGAGGATTCAGCATTTCCATCATCTTCTGGACAGTCAGCGCCACGTGGTTCCTCACAAACGCGTAGGCAGGGGATAGTTTGTGAGGAGGATGAGGAGGAGTCAATGGAGGAGGAAGACATCCGTCCAGAGGAGGGAGTTACACAATTGTCCAGTAGTCAGTGTGTACAGCGAGGGTGGGGTGATGACGAGCGGGCAGAGATCACGCCTCCAGCAGGGGACAGCGTTTCTTGGGCAGTTGGCAGTCTGCAGCACATGGTGGATTACATGCTGCAGTGCCTGAGAAACGACCGCCGCATCGCCCACATTCTCAACATGTCTGAATATTGGGTGTTCACCCTCCTCGATCCTCGCTACCGGGACAACGTAGAAAGCCTCATCACACCGTTGAACCGGGAGCGAAAAATGCGGGAGTACCAAGACACACTGATGAATTCCATCATCTTCTCCATTCCAAGTGAGAGAAGTGCTGCTAGTGCATTCCAAAGCAGCTCAGTGCGTCCAGGCAGTGGTGGAGGCTCTGCACAAAGAGGGAGCAGAAGCAGTGCCTCTGCCCAAGGCAAGACCAGTATGGCCCAACTGTGGCACAGTTTTCTGTGCCCGCCACAAAAGTCTACACCATCACAGACGGCTCCAGTCAGCAGGAGGCAACGGTTCCGTCAGATGGTGACAGACTACATGTCTTGCCCTCTTGCTGTACTCCCAGACGGCTCTTCCCCTTTCAAGTTTTGGGTCTCAAAGCTGGATACATGGCCAGAGCTAAGCCAGTATGCATTGGAGGTGCTGTCTTGCCCTGCGGCCAGTGTATTATCGGAACGTGTCTTTAGTGCTGCAGGTGGTGTACTAACTGACCGTCGCATGCGACTATCCTCCGATAACGTTGACCGGCTTACTTTCCTGAAAATGAACAAGGCCTGGATCTCGCAGGAATTTGCCACTCCTCTTCCTGATTAAATAATTAGGTGACTGTCTACAGTATCCAGGTCTCCTGTTGTGTTCATCTTTCTACCACCTGAACTTAAATTCCTGGACTCCAACACCGCCAGTTGAGGCTCAGAAGTGCCGTCTGCACAGTCAAAACATACAACCCAGTGTTACTGGGTTTCAGTAACGTCAGCTGATCCCCAGCTGTGTAGCCGGCAATGTGTCATGCGACCGCCACGCTGACACAACAACTGAAATGTAAGGGAATCTGTCCCCCCCCAAGGCGTTTGTTACTGAAAGAGCCTCCTTGTGCAGCAGTAATGCTGCACAAGGAAAAGGTAGCTATTTTGGTTTAGCTCCTTGCACATGCAGAACTTAACACTTATAAAATGTGTCCACTGATACCGTAAAACCGTCCCGGAGGTGGGACTTTCCTTCGTAATATGACGCAGCACAGCCGTCATTCCTCCCCCCCCCGGCGCCGCGCCCCGGCTCCTCAGCGTTGTTTGATTCCGTCCCGGAGCCTGCGCTGTTATGTTATCCCGTGGCCAGGCACACTTAGCGCTGCCCATCTTCTGGCATCATTTGGTGTCAGGATGGCTGCGCCTGTGCGGCCGCGCTGGCCGAGAGCCCGCCTCGCAGTGTCTTCTGATTTAATCCCACTGGGGGTCTGGGATCCATGGACATGCGCAGTGCATATCTGAACCTCCACCTCTCACTCATCTCCCTATGGCTTCTTCAGACTGTTCGGTGTCAGCTGGTCCCTAATAGCATGCCACGGCCGTGACACCGCACAGTCTTAAGAAGCCGTAGGGAGGGGAGTGAGAGGCGAGGATATGCACTGCGCATGGCCATGGATCCCAGGCCCCCAGTGGGATAAAATCAGAAGACACTGCGAGGCGGGCTCTCGGCCAGCGCGGCCGCACAGGCGCAGCCAGCCTGACACCAAATGATGTCAGAAGATGGGCAGCGCTAAGTGTGCCTGGCCAAGGGATAACATAACAGCGCAGGCTCCAGGACGGAATCAAACTACGCTGAGGAGCCAGGGCGCGGCGCCCGGGGGGGAGGAATGACGGCTGTGCTGCGTCATATTACGAAGGAAAGTCCCACCTCCGGGACGGTTTCACGGTTTCAGGGGACACATTTTATAAGTGTTTAGTTCTGTGTTTGCAAGGAGCATGATGAAAAGAGCCACCTTTTCCTTTTGCATCTTTTGTGCTGCACAAGCTGGCTCTTTCAGCTACAAACGCCTTGGGGGGGGTTAAAGGTTCCCTTTTGACTTTCTCAGGCTTCGGCCTACATTGTGTTCCTCTGCTTTTCCACCTGTCCCTGGGCTCCAACACCGCTAGTTGCCGTCCAGAAGTGCTGTCCGCACAGTCCCAACAGTCCCTCCTCTGTTATTGGGGTTCAGTAACGTCAGCTGTTCCCCTGCTGTGTGTGTGGCAATCCCTCCTACCTCCTCCACCTGCTCCTCCTCCACCTGTCCCTGGGCTCCAACACCGCTAGTTGTTGCCTGGTAGTGCTGTACGCACAGTCCCAACAGTCCCTCCTCTGTTATTGGGGTTCAGTAACGTCAGCTGTTCCCCTGCTGTGTGTGTGGCAATCCCTCCTACCTCCTCCACCTCCTCCTCCTCCACCTGTCCCTGGGCTCCAACACCGCTAGTTGTTGCCTGGTAGTGCTGTACGCACAGTCCCAACAGTCCCTCCTCTGTTATTGGGGTTCAGTAACGTCAGCTGTTCCCCTGCTGTGTGTGTGGCAATCCCTCCTACCTCCTCCACCTCCTCCTCCTCCACCTGTCCCTGGGCTCCAACACCGCTAGTTGTTGCCTGGTAGTGCTGTACGCACAGTCCCAACAGTCCCTCCTCTGTTATTGGGGTTCAGTAATGTCAGCTGTTCCCCTGCTGTGTGTGTGGCAATCCCTCCTACCTCCTCCACCTCCTCCTCCTCCACCTGTCCCTGGGCTCCAACACCGCTAGTTGTTGCCTGGTAGTGCTGTACGCACAGTCCCAACAGTCCCTCCTCTGTTATTGGGGTTCAGTAACGTCAGCTGTTCCCCTGCTGTGTGTGTGGCAATCCCTCCTACCTCCTCCACCTCCTCCTCCTCCACCTGTCCCTGGGCTCCAACACCGCTAGTTGTTGCCTGGTAGTGCTGTACGCGCAGTCCCGACAGTCCCTCCTCTGTTATTGGGGTTCAGTAACGTCAGCTGTTCCCCTGCTGTGTGTGTGGCAATCCCTCCTACCTCCTCCACCTCCTCCTCCACCTGTCCCTGAGCTCCAACACCGCTAGTTGTTGCCTGGTAGTGCTGTACGCACAGTCCCGACAGTCCCTCCTCTGTTATTGGGGTTCAGTAACGTCAGCTGTTCCCCTGCTGTGTGTGTGGCAATCCCTCCTATCTCCTCCACCTCCTCCTCCACCTGTCCCTGGGCTCCAACACCGCTAGTTGTTGCCTGGTAGTGCTGTACGCGCAGTCCCGACAGTCCCTCCTCTGTTATTGGGGTTCAGTAACGTCAGCTGTTCCCCTGCTGTGTGTGTGGCAATCCCTCCTACCTCCTCCACCTCCTCCTCCTCCACCTGTCCCTGGGCTCCAACACCGCTAGTTGTTGCCTGGTAGTGCTGTACGCACAGTCCCAACAGTCCCTCCTCTGTTATTGGGGTTCAGTAACGTCAGCTGTTCCCCTGCTGTGTGTGTGGCAATCCCTCCTACCTCCTCCACCTCCTCCTCCTCCACCTGTCCCTGGGCTCCAACACCGCTAGTTGTTGCCTGGCAGTGCTGTACGCACAGTCAACAGTCCCTCCTCTGTTATTGGGGTTCAGTAACGTCAGCTGTTCCCCTGCTGTGTGTGTGGCAATCCCTCCTACCTCCTCCACCTCCTCCTCCTCCACCTGTCCCTGGGCTCCAACACCGCTAGTTGCCGTCCAGAAGTGCTGTCCGCACAGAGCCAAACACCTCGCCAATGTGTTAGTGGGGTTCAGCACCGCCAGCTGTTCCCCTGCTGTGCAGCCGGCATCGTGTACTGCGACCGCCACGCAGGCACAACAAGTTAAATTTAAGGGAACCTGTCCCCCCCCAGGCGTTTGTTACTGAAGGAGCCACCTTGTGCAGCAGTAATGATGCAAAGGGAAAAAGTGCCTCTTTTCGTGGTGCTCCTTGCACATGCTGATCCTAACACTTATGAAAAGTGTCCCCTCCTACCGTGATACCGTACGGTTGATGGAACTTTCCTTTGTGATGTGACGCAGCACAGCCGTCATTCTTACCCCCTTGGAGCCGTGCGCCGCCTCCTCAGCGTTGTTTGAATCAGTCCCGGAGCCTGCGCTGTTAGGTTAGCCCTTGGCCATACACACATTTTGCGCTGCCCATCTTCTGACATCATTTGGTGTCAGGCTGGCTGCGCCTGTACGGCCGCGCTGGCCGAGATCCCGCCTCGTACTGTCTTCTGATTTCATCCCACTGGGGGCCTGAGATCCATGGACATGCGCAGTGCATATCTGAACCTCCACCTCTCACTCATCTCCCTACGGCTTCTTCAAACTGTGCGGTGTCAGCTGGTCCCTAATAGCATGCCACGGCCGTGACACCGCACAGTCTGAAGAAGCCGTAGGGAGGGGAGTGAGAGGCGAGGATATGCACTGCGCATGGCCACGGATCTCAGGCCCCCAGTGGGATGAAATCAGAAGACAGTACGAGGCGGGATCTATGCCAGCGCGGCCGCACAGGCGCAGCCAGCCTGACACCAAATGATGTCAGAAGACGGGCAGCGCAAAATGTGTGCATGGCCAAGGGCTAACCTAACAGCGCAGGCTCCGGGACTGATTCAAACAACGCTGAGGAGGCGGCGCACGGCTCCAAGGGGGTAAGAATGACGGCTGTGCTGCGTCACATCACAAAGGAAAGTTCCACCAACCGTACGGTATCACGGTAGGAGGGGACACTTTTCATAAGTGTTAGGTTCAGCATGTGCAAGGACCATAATTAAAAGAGCTAAGTTTACCTTTTCCAGCATTAGTGCTGTACACGATGGCTCTTTCAGCTACAAACGCCTGGGGGGGGGTTAAAGTTTCCCTTTCAACTTGCTCCAGTGCAGGCTTCGGCCTACACTCTGCTCCCTCTCCTCCTCCTGCTGACCCCGGGCTCTAACACCGCCAGTTGGGGCCCGGTACTGCTAGCTGCACAGAGAAAAACACCAGCCAATGTGTCAGTGGGGTTCAGCACCGCCAGCTGTTCCCCTGCTGTGCAGCCGGCATCGTGTCCTGCAAAAGCCACGCAGACACAAGAACTGAAATTGAAGGGAACCTGTCCCCCCTCCCCCAGGCGTTTGTACGTTTTTAAGGCCACCTTGTACAGCGGTAATGCTGCATGTGTGCAAGGTGGCTCATAAACGTATTCTCCTCGCACATGTGGAACTGAAAACACGTCTAAAATGTGTCCTCTGTGTGACCATTTAACCGTCCCGGTGGTGTGACTTTCCTTTGTAATGACACGCTGCAACCCCCTTGGTAGCGCTGCCCGTCTTCTGGCATCATTGTTTGGCTGCCTGCGCCTCTGCGGCTGCCCTGACCCACACAACGCCCCTCAGTGTCTTATTTCTTGGGACTGCGAGGGTGTGATTGATGGGCATGAGCGGTGCATCACTTCGCCTGTCCCTCATCTCCTTCCGCCTTCTTCAGACTGTGCGGCTTCATGGCCGTGGCATGCGATAAGGGATCAGCTGACGCCGCACAGTCTGAAGCGGGTGTAAGGACCCGAGTGCGAGAGGCGAACATATGTGCTGCGCCAAGCCATGAATCTGTTGTGAATTTATCTTTTGGCTCCCTCTAGTGGCTACTAGTGATTTTACTCTGGGTATGTCATTCATCCCTTGTATGCTCACCTGGGTCGTTAGGTCAGGGGTGTTGCTATATAAGCTCCCTGGACCTTCAGTTCAATGCCTGGTAACGTTGATATCAGAGCTAATCTGTAGTGCTCTTGTCTTCTGATCCTGGTTCCTGTTTGATTAAGCTAAGTCTGCTTTCTTGCTTTTGCTATTTGTTTTGGTTTGCATTTTTGTCCAGCTTGTATATAATCTGTTTCCTGACCTTGCTGGAAGCTCTAGGGTGGCTGGTGTTCTCCCCCCGGGCCGTTAAACGGCTCGGGGGTTCTTGAATCTCCAGCGTGGATTTTGATAGGGTTTTTGTTGACCATATAAGTTATCTTACTACATTCTACTATTAGTAAAGTGGGCCTCTCTTTGCTAAAATCTAGTTCATCTCTGTGTTTTTCATTTCCTCTTACCTCACCGTTATTATTTGTGGGGGGCTACTATCCTACTTTTGGGGTCTATTCTCTGGAGGCAAGAGAGGTCTTTGTTTTCCTCTTCTAGGGGTAGTTAGTCCTCCGGCTGGCGCGAGACATCTAGCGACCAACGTAGGCATGTTCCCCGGCTACTGCTAGTGTTGGCGTTAGGAGTAGATATATGGTCAACCCAGTTACCACTGCCCTATGAGCTGGATTTTTGTACGTCGCAGACTTACTTGTTTCTCTGAGACCCTCGCCATTGGGGTCATAACAGTTTGCCAGGCCAGAATTAAATGTTAAATGCATTGCAGAAGCGGGATTATAAGAAAGAAAGTTCTGAGGTTTTTTTTCTCTCTCTCATTTTTTTTTCTTTTCCCCTTTACCTCTGAGTGGCTTGTGTTTGCTGCAGACATGAATGTCCAGACCTTGATTACAAGTGTGGACCAGCTTGCTGCTCGTGTGCAGGGCATACAAGACTATGTTATCAGAAGTCCTATGTCAGAACCTAAGATACCGATTCCTGAACAGTTTTCCAGAGACCGATTTAAATTTAGAAATTTCAGGAATAATTGTAAATTGTTTTTGTCCCTGAAACCCTGTTCATCTGGAGACTCCGCTCAGCAAGTAAAAATTGTTATTTCTTTTTTACGGGGCGACACTCAGGATTGGGCCTTCTCGCTGGCGCCAGGAGATCCGGCATTGGCTGACATTGATGCGTTTTTTCTGGCGCTCGGTTTGCTTTATGAGGAACCCAATCTTGAGATTCAGGCAGAAAAGGCCTTGCTGGCTATGTCTCAGGGCCAGGACGAGGCTGAAGTGTATTGCCAAAAATTTCGGAAATGGTCCGTGCTGACCCAGTGGAACGAGTGTGCATTGGCTGCTAATTTTAGAAATGGCCTTTCTGAAGCCATTAAGAATGTGATGGTGGGTTTTCCCATTCCCACAGGTCTGAATGATTCTATGGCCCTGGCTATTCAAATCGACCGGCGGTTGCGGGAGCGCAAAACCGCTAATTCCCTCATGGTGTTGTCTGAACAGACACCTGATTTAATGCAATGTGATAGAATCCTGACTAGAAATGAGCGGAAAATTCATAGACGCCGGAATGGCTTGTGTTACTACTGTGGTGATTCTGCACATGTTATCTCAGCATGCTCTAACGTCTTACTAAGGTTGTTAGTCCGGTCGCCATTGGTAATTTGCAACCTAAATTTATTCTATCTGTAACTTTGATTTGCTCACTGTCGTCGTATCCTGTCGTGGCGTTTGTGGACTCGGGTGCTGCTCTGAGCCTTATGGATCTGTCATTTGCCAAGCGCTGCGGATTTGTTCTTGAGCCATTGGAAAATCCTATCCCTCTTAGGGGTATTGATTCTACGCCATTGGCAAAAAATAAACCGCAGTTTTGGACACAGGTTACCATGTGCATGACTCCCGAACATCGGGAGGTAATACGTTTTCTTGTTCTGCATAAAATGCATGATTTGGTTGTTTTGGGTTTGCCATGGTTACAGACCCATAATCCAGTCTTGGACTGGAAGGCTATGTCAGTGTCAAGTTGGGGCTGCCATGGAATTCATGGAGATTCCCTGCCCTTGTCTATTGCTTCTTCTACGCCTTCGGAAGTTCCGGCGTATTTGTCTGATTATCAGGATGTCTTCAGCGAGTCTAAGTCCAGTGCACTGCCTCCTCATAGGGAATGTGACTGTGCAATAGATTTGATTCCTGGCAGTAAGTTTCCTAAGGGGAGACTGTTTAATCTGTCGGTACCTGAACATACCGCGATGCGTTCATATATCAAGGAGTCTCTTGAGAAGGGGCATATCCGTCCTTCTTCTTCCCCTCTTGGTGCGGGATTCTTTTTTGTGGCCAAAAAGGACGGATCTTTGAGGCCTTGTATTGACTATCGGCTTTTAAATAAGATCACTGTTAAATTTCAGTATCCTTTGCCGCTGTTGTCAGATTTGTTTGCCCGGATTAAAGGTGCCAAGTGGTTCACCAAGATAGACCTTCGTGGTGCGTACAACCTTGTGCGCATTAGGCAGGGCGATGAATGGAAAACCGCATTCAATACGCCCGAAGGTCATTTTGAGTACTTGGTGATGCCATTCGGTCTCTCTAATGCACCTTCAGTTTTTCAGTCCTTCATGCATGACATTTTCCGGAAGTATCTGGATAAATTTTTGATTGTTTATCTGGATGATATTCTGGTTTTTTCTGATGATTGGGACTCGCATGTGGAGCAGGTCAGGATGGTTTTTGAGATTCTGTGTGAAAATTCTTTGTTTGTAAAAGGCTCAAAGTGTCTCTTTGGTGTACAGAAGGTTCCCTTTTTGGGGTTCATTTTTTCCCCTTCTGCTGTGGAGATGGATCCAGTCAAGGTCCGAGCTATTCATGATTGGACTCAACCCTCGTCAGTTAAGAGTCTTCAGAAGTTCTTGGGTTTTGCTAACTTCTACCGTCGTTTTATCGCAAATTTCTCTAGTGTTGTTAAACCGCTGACGGATATGACCAAGAAAGGCTCTGATGTAGCTAACTGGGCTCCTGCTGCCGTGGAGGCTTTCCAGGAGTTAAAACGCCGGTTTACTTCGGCGCCTGTTTTGTGCCAGCCTGACATCTCACTTCCTTTTCAGGTTGAGGTGGATGCTTCGGAGATTGGGGCAGGGGCCGTTTTGTCACAGAGAGGCCCTGGTTGCTCTACTATGAGACCTTGTGCCTTTTTCTCTAGGAAGTTTTCGCCGGCAGAGCGAAATTATGATGTGGGCAATCGGGAGTTGTTGGCCATGAAGTGGGCATTTGAGGAGTGGCGTCATTGGCTCGAGGGTGCTAAGCATCGTGTGGTGGTCTTGACTGATCACAAAAATCTGATGTATCTCGAGTCTGCTAAACGCCTGAATCCTAGACAGGCCCGCTGGTCATTGTTTTTCTCCCGTTTTGACTTTGTGGTCTCGTATTTACCAGGGTCTAAGAATGTGAAGGCCGACGCTCTGTATAGGAGCTTTGTGCCTGATGCTCCTGGAGTCGCTGAACCTGTGGGTATTCTTAAGGAAGGAGTTATCGTGTCTGCTATTTCTCCAGATCTGTGACGTGTGTTGCAGAGATTTCAGGCTGGTAGGCCTGACTCTTGTCCACCTGACAGATTGTTTGTGCCTGCTAGATGGACCAGCAGAGTCATTTCCGAGGTTCATTCCTCAGTGTTGGCAGGGCACCCGGGAATTTTTGGCACCAGAGATCTGGTGGCCAGGTCCTTTTGGTGGCCTTCCTTGTCAAGGGATGTGCGGTCATTTGTACAGTCCTGTGGTACTTGTGCTCGAGCTAAGCCTTGCTGCTCTCGTGCCAGCGGGTTGCTCTTGCCCTTGCCTGTCCCGAAGAGACCTTGGACACACATCTCTATGGATTTCATTTCTGATCTTCCGGTGTCTCAGGGCATGTCTGTCATCTGGGTGATATGTGATCGTTTCTCCAAGATGGTCCATTTGGTTCCTTTGCCTAAGCTGCCCTCTTCTTCTGATCTGGTTCCTGTGTTCTTCCAGAACGTGGTTCGTTTGCACGGCATTCCTGAGAATATTGTGTCGGACAGAGGATCCCAGTTTGTTTCCAGGTTCTGGCGATCCTTTTGTGGTAGGATGGGCATTGAGTTGTCGTTTTCATCCGCTTTCCATGCCCAGACTAACGGACAAACGGAGCGAACTAATCAGACTCTGGAGGCTTATTTGAGGTGTTTTGTCTCTTCTGATCAGGATGATTGGGTGACCTTCTTGCCGTTGGCTGAATTTGCCCTTAATAATCGGGCTAGTTCCGCCACCTTGGTTTCGCCATTTTTCTGCAACTCTGGTTTCCATCCTCGTTTTTCCTCGGGACATGTGGAGCCTTCTGACTGTCCTGGGGTGGATTCCGTGGTGGATAGGTTGCAGCGGATCTGGGGGCATGTGGTGGACAACTTGAAGTTGTCACAGGAGAAGGCTCAGCGTTTTGCCAACCGCCGCCGCGGTGTGGGTCCCCGACTTCGCGTTGGGGATTTGGTATGGCTGTCTTCTCGATTTGTTCCTATGAAGGTCTCCTCTCCCAAATTTAAGCCTCGCTTCATTGGTCCTTACAAGATATTGGAAATCATTAATCCTGTATCCTTTCGCCTGGATCTTCCAGTGTCGTTTGCCATCCACAACGTATTTCATAGGTCCTTGTTGCGGCGGTACGTTGTGCCTGTGGTTCCTTCTGCTGAGCCTCCTGCTCCGGTGTTGGTTGAGGGCGAGTTGGAGTACGTGGTGGAGAAGATCTTAGATTCTCGTCTCTCCAGGCGGAGGCTTCAGTACCTGGTCAAGTGGAAGGGCTATGGTCAGGAGGATAATTCCTGGGTGGTCGCCTCTGATGTGCATGCGGCCGATTTAGTTCATGCCTTTCACACCGCTCATCCTGATCGCCCTGGTGGTCTTGGTGAGGGTTCGGTGACCCCTCACTAAGGGGGGGGTACTGTTGTGAATTTATCTTTTGGCTCCCTCTAGTGGCTACTAGTGATTTTACTCTGGGTATGTCATTCATCCCTTGTATGCTCACCTGGGTCGTTAGGTCAGGGGTGTTGCTATATAAGCTCCCTGGACCTTCAGTTCAATGCCTGGTAACGTTGATATCAGAGCTAATCTGTAGTGCTCTTGTCTTCTGATCCTGGTTCCTGTTTGATTAAGCTAAGTCTGCTTTCTTGCTTTTGCTATTTGTTTTGGTTTGCATTTTTGTCCAGCTTGTATATAATCTGTTTCCTGACCTTGCTGGAAGCTCTAGGGTGGCTGGTGTTCTCCCCCCGGGCCGTTAGACGGTTCGGGGGTTCTTGAATCTCCAGCGTGGATTTTGATAGGGTTTTTGTTGACCATATAAGTTATCTTACTACATTCTACTATTAGTAAAGTGGGCCTCTCTTTGCTAAAATCTAGTTCATCTCTGTGTTTGTCATTTCCTCTTACCTCACCGTTATTATTTGTGGGGGGCTACTATCCTACTTTTGGGGTCTATTCTCTGGAGGCAAGAGAGGTCTTTGTTTTCCTCTTCTAGGGGTAGTTAGTCCTCCGGCTGGCGCGAGACATCTAGCGACCAACGTAGGCATGTTCCCCGGCTACTGCTAGTGTTGGCGTTAGGAGTAGATATATGGTCAACCCAGTTACCACTGCCCTATGAGCTGGATTTTTGTACGTCGCAGACTTACTTGTTTCTCTGAGACCCTCGCCATTGGGGTCATAACAGAATCCCAGCCCCGCAGTGTTTTAACAATGTTAAGACACTGCGGGGCTGGGATTCATGGTCATCGCGAACCGCACCGGCCGACATTAAATGAGGTCAGAAGATGGGCAGCGCTAACAGCGCTAGGCCGGGGGATAACACGACAGCGCAGACTCCTGTACAGCAAATAACAACGCTCAGGAGGCTGCACCCAGCACCAAGGTGGGATTCTTGACATCTGTGCTGCGTCTCATTACAAAGGGAACTCGCGCCTCCAACACAGTTTGACTGTATAAAGGGCTAAATGTTATACGTGTTTCATTCAGCGTGTGCAAGGAGCAAAATTAAAAGAGCAACCTTTGACTTGTGCAGCACTACTGCTGCATAAGCTGTGGCTCTTCTACTTTGTAACCCCTGAGGGGGGGTTAAAGGTTACCTTTGAAATTGGTTCAAGTAGGCTTCGGCCTACACTCTGCTCCCCCTGCAGAGCCCGGGCTCCAACACCGCCAGTTGGGGCCCGGTACTGCTAGCTGCACAGAGCCAAACACCAGCCAATGTGTCAGTGGGGTTCAGCACCGCCAGCTGTTCCCCTGCTGTGCAGCCGGCAACGTGTCCTGCAACTGCCACGCAGGCACAACAGACCCAAAGCTGCCGCCAATGCAGGCTTCGGCCTACACTCTGCTCCCTCTCCTCCTCCTGCTGACCCCGGGCTCTAACACCGCCAGTTGGGGCCCGGTACTGCTAGCTGCACAGAGAAAAACACCAGCCAATGTGTCAGTGGGGTTCAGCACCGCCAGCTGTTCCCCTGCTGTGCAGCCGGCATCGTGTCCTGCAAAAGCCACGCAGACACTTGCTCTTGTACCTTCTGCTCCCCATCCTGGTTCCAGTACCGTCAGCTGGTTCTGGGCAGAGCCTTTGGCTTAGGTGCCTCCCTCTGGGTATCCGAGTTCCACCAACGTCAGGTGGTCCTTGGTAGTGCTTTCAGGCACGGGTACCTCCTGCTTAGTAACCGGGTTCCAGTAACGTCAGCTGGTCCTCGGTAGTTCCATTGGCTCTTGGACCTTCGGCTACCCATCCGGGTTCCAGCACCGTCAGCTGGTTCTCGGCAGTGTCTTTTGCTCTTGTACCTTCTGCTCCCCATCCTGGTTCCAGTACCGTCAGCTGGTTCCGGGCAGAGCCTTTGGCTTAGGTGCCTCCCTCTGGGTATCCGAGTTCCACCAACGTCAGGTGGTCCTTGGTAGTGCTTTCAGGCACGGGTACCTCCTGCTTAGTAACCGGGTTCCAGTAACGTCAGCTGGTCCTCGGTAGTTCCATTGGCTCTTGGACCTTCGGGTAGCCATCCGAGTTCCAGTTCCATCAGCTGGTTCTCGGCATTTTCTCAGCCTTCTTGTACCTTCTGCTACATTTCCAAGTTCAAGAGACTAAACACGATGACCCGGAAGACCACCCCTAAGATGTCGACGACACCAGAGACGACAACCACCGTGATGACGACGACCCTGGAGACGATGACCCTGAAGACCACCCTGATGATGACGACCCCGGAGACGACGACCCTGGAGACGACGACGACCTGGAAGACCGAGAAGCAGAAGAACAAGAGGCTGCAGAACAAAGAGCAGAAGAACATTAAGCATAACACTAAATATCAGAGCAAAAAATATTATCTAAATTATAAGCAGAAGAAGACTAAGCAGTGTATGGGGGTGAGTCCGTTCCTCCTCGTGGTGCCCCTGGATAAAGCCTGATGCTGCAGGCCAAACTGAACGCGGACAAATGTAACTCTTTTGTGACAGGCAGAACGGAAGGTGTAATCTTCAAACTTTTATAGATAACAACTACGGGAATGCCTGTCACAAATAAGAATATGATGAAGAAGTAGAATATGATGAAGATAATAGTAAAATAAAAAGAATATGAACAATGTAACCAAAAAAATAATAGGTAGAAGATGAAGAAGAAGATGAATAAGGTGAAGAAGTTGATGTCAAAGAAGCTGATGATGAGGATAATGAAGAAGAAAGTGTGGGAGAAGTAAAAAAGAAGGTGAAGGGCGTGGAAGTAGTGAAACATCAATATCTGACAAAATAAAATAAAAAATTAACATAGTCAAAATCTTTCTACCGCCGAACGTCATAAAAAAAAACAAAATCCTGCTATTCTATTACATTGGGCTAAACCTCTGTGCCTTTAATGTCTCCGCCACGTCCCCCAATACATCCTACATTATTCTTAGTTGTTTTCCTTCATGTAGAATGAACCTACAAGTTTATAAAGGGTTTATTTTAATTCCGATATTTTCGTCCCATTGACTTGCATTGGGATCGGGTATCGGTATCGGATTAGATCCGATATTTTGACGGTATCGGCCGATACTTTCCGATACCGATACTTTCCGATATCGGAAAGTATCGCTCAACACTACTCCTGAGTAAAACTTCCATCACTGTCTCCTTGTCGCACTAATAGCGCAACCAGGAGACAGTGATGAGAGCTGCCTTCAGCAGCTGGTGCCTGAAATCAGCACGAACTGTACTGCTTTTCCTAGGCACCAATACGTGTCACACTGATGGCACATGGATGTGACATGGACATACAGACAACAAACAGATACACAAATGTTACGTAAATATGGATATTGCAAAATAATGGGGAGACAAAAAGCACAATAGGGTCTTATTCACGTTACATAGAGGAGAATATATACCAAATTTGCTCACCTGGTTAGGATGAGATTAGAGCATATAGATAGCGGCTGCTGCAGATCCACAGGTCTTCGCCGACCAGAGAAAATAATGTCTTCAAAGGGAGATTTGTAGTTAAAATTCTGCGCTGCCCTGAGATGAATTTATTTCAGGAGAGTATAGTTGATTCACAGTGGTTTTATTCAACGCGTTTCAGGGGTCTCATGCCGGTGGTATTTCCTGATGAAACGCATTGAATAAAACCACTGTGAATCAACTATACTCTCATGAAATAAGTTCATCTCAGCGGCAGCGCAGAATTTTAACTACAAATCTCCCTCTGAAGACGTAAATATGGATGGCACACGGACACGGACCTCATCAGTACTGTTTTTTTCCTGTACAGTAATCACCAGGACATGTGAAGGAGGCCTTGTTCTGACCTGATTTTGAGTATCAAAATAGGACATATTCACTTGACCTGTGTGCTGTCTGATCATGGTTGTGTGAATGTGGCCTTAGTTAAAGAAATCTCACTGAAAGTACAGCCTCAGAGAACAATTTACTGTATTTTTCGGACTATAAGACACACCGTACTATAAGACACACCCCAAATTTGGGGTGAAAAATGCAGAAAAAAAGATTTTTTATAAGATGGGGGTCCGTCTTATTGTCCGAATTTAAGATCTCTTACCTGAGGGCAGGCAGTGGCAGAGCAGGGTCACAGGAGGCATGGTGGTGGCAGAGGTGAGGTGATGCTAAGGTGCGGTGGGCGGAACGGCGTGCACCTGAGCAGGGTCCCATCCTGCTTAGGTGGGCGACGCCATGGCCTGGTGTCCATGGGGAGGTTGCTGTGGCGGTGGCAGACGTGCGGTCACTTCCTCAGGCGGCAGCGGCCAGGGTCCCTTCCACATTTGAGGTGACGCCACAGCAGTAGTGAAGGAGAGCAGCAGAGCTGGGTGGTTTTCCTGGTGGCGGCGGGCTTACCGGCATTGTGGCGGCGACAGAGGTGCCGGCATGATGTGGCACGGTGAGCTGTATGGCGTGAGCAGGTCCCATCCATATTTGAGGTGAATCCGCGGCCCGGTATTGATGGAGAGCAGCAGCGCTGGTGAGTTACGGTATTTTCCGGTGGCGGCGGCCATCTTGCTGAGGCCGCGCGTGCGCAGATTCACTACTCTGCGTCCCAGGGCTTCAGGAAAATGGCCGCCGCGATCTCCATCTGCGCACGCGCGGCCTCCCGCGGCCATTTTCCTGAAGCCCTGGGACGCAGAGTAGTGAATCTGCGCACGCGCGGCCTCAGCAAGATGGCCGCTGCCACCAGAAAATACCGTAACTCACCAGCGCTGCTGCTCTCCATCAATACCGGGCCGCGGATTCACCTCAAATATGGATGGGACCTGCTCACGCCATACAGCTCACCGTGCCACATCATGCCCGCACCTCTGTCGCCGCCACAATGCCAGTAAGCCTGCGTTCCGACTATAAGACGCACCCCCCATTTTCCTCACAATTTTTTTGGGGGAAAAGTGCGTCTTATATTCCGAAAAATACGGTACTTAAAGAGGACCTGTGACCAGGTCAAAAGTGAACAGCTTTTACTCTTATTTTACACCTGCTGCACTCCTGAGTATTTTATATATACAGTGTGTTCATAAAGTCATGGTGCACTTTTGACCAGTCACAGGATCTATTTATAGTTTACATTTTCGCGCCCTTTCTCTGGCCCAATCATATCAGACCTCTTCATAAGGAGAGATAACAAGAACCAGTCACAAACTCATTTAAGCCTTTGCTGAGCCCCCAGTAAGATTAACCCCTGAGAAACTGTACTCTGATTAATACACTGCCAGGTCTGTGACATCATGCAACCACAAGCTTATGCCAGCTGTGTGGTTTTCCATGCCAGTTGAGATGTGAACGGTTCAGAGGAAAGTTCAGTGTGTTCTGTGGCTCGCTAAATCGAATCTGTGACCAAAGTGCTATGTAAATATCTGCGCATTTATAACAAAGCTGCACAACATAGGAATAACATTACTCGGTGGTATAAGCAGTTGAAAGAAACCGGCAGTTTGATGGAGAAACCCTGTTCTGGTAGGCCATCAGTCAGGGATGAGTCTGTAGAGGCTATACGGGCTATCTAGCTAAGGAGCCCTAAAAAATCTATGCTTGCGTGTGCTCAACAATTACACCTAAGCAAGACTACAGGTCATAAAGTGTTAAAGAAACTTTTCTGTTTTACGGGGTACAAATTGCGGCTTTCAAACTGGTGGATAGACCAAAACGATGCGCGTTTGCTACAGATATGCTTCATGAGATCAACAATGATGTTAGATTTTGCAGAAGATTGTGTTTAGCGATGAGGCGACCTTCGATATCTGTAGACATGTTCATCGCCCATAAGTCCGAATATGGGCTGCTGAACATCCTCATGCCTATGTTGAGTACAAACATAATACCCCTAAAGTGAACGTGTGGTGTGGCCTGATGCATAGTTCATCGCATCTCTGCTTCAGGAAAATGGCCGCCGCGATCTCCATCTGCGCACGTGCGGCATCCCGCGGCCATTTTCCTGAAGCCCCGGGCAGCAGAGCACTCCATCTGCACATGCGCAGCCTCAGGAAGATGGCCGCCGCCACAGAAAAGCCGGTGAATAGCGCAGATCGCGCTCTTTGTCTGCCGCTGCGCAGTGCATTTGGCAGTTGCGCATGCACAAACCACTACACCAACGCCGGGAAGATAAGCAAGAGGTGGGGGAGAAACAGCCATTTCACCACGCCCTTTTGACCAGACCAGCGTGATTGACAGGCGAAAACGGCGACTTTGGTAAGGTATTTCGGCAGCATAGGTGGGGAATCAGGGGACAAAAAATACACTATTGTAAAGCACAGCTCAGGCCCTATTTAACGATATTTTTATCTCATACTGAAAAACGGAGTGACAGGTTCCCTTTATGAAAAACTTTAACCCCTTCCTGACCAAAGAGTTTTCCAGTTTAGCACTTTTATGTTCATATTATCTATCTTCCAAGAGTCATTGCTTTTTATTTTTAACCCCTTAATCCCATCTGATGTACTATCCCGTCGAGGTGGGGTGGGCCTTAATTCCCACTGACGGGATAGTACGTCATAGCGATCGGCCACGCTCACGGGGGGAGCGCGGCCGATCGCGGCCGGGTGTCAGCTGCATATCGCAGCTGACATCCGGCACTATGTGCCAGGAGCGGTCACGGACCGCCCCCGGTACATTAACCCCCGGCACACCGCGATCAAACATGATCGCAGTGTACCGGCGGTATAGGGAAGCATCGCGCAGGGAGGGGGCTCCCTGCGGGCTTCCCTGAGACCCCCGGAGCAACGCGATGTGATCGCGTTGCTCCGAGGGTCTCCTACCTTCTTCCTCCCTGCAGGTCCCGGATCCAAGATGGCCGCGGCATCCGGGTCCTGCAGGGAGGGAGGTGGCTTACCGAGTGTCTGCTCAGAGCAGACACTTGGTAAGCCTGCAGCCCTGCACAGCAGATCGCAGATCTGACAGAGTGCTGTGCACACTATCAGATCATCGATCTGTAATGTCCCCCCCTGGGACAAAGTAAAAAAGTAAAAAAAAAAATTTTCCACATGTGTAAAAAAAAAAAAAAAAAAATCCTAAATAAATAATAAAAAAAATATATATATTATTCCCATAAATACATTTCTTTATCTACATAAAAAAAAAAAAAAACAATAAAAGTACACATATTTAGTATTGCCGCGTCCGTAACGACCCAACCTATAAAACTGCCCCACTAGTTAACCCCTTCAGTAAACACCGTAAGAGAAAAAAAAAAAAAACGAGGCAAAAAACAACGCTTTATTACCATACTGCCGAACAAAAAGAGGAATAACACGCGATCAAAAAGACTGATATAAATAATCATGGTACCGTTGAAAACGTCATCTTGTCCCGCAAAAAACAAGCCGCCATAGAGCATCATCAGCAAAAAAATAAAAAAGTTATAGTCCTGAGAATAAAGTGATACCAAAATAATTATTTTTTCTATAAAATAGTTTTTATCGTATAAAAGCGCCAAAACATAAAAAAATGATATAAATGAGGTATCGCTGTAATCATACTGACCTGAAGAATAAAACTGCTTTATCAATTTTACCAAACGCGGAACAGTATAAACGCCTCTCCCAAAAGAAATTCATGAATAGCAGGTTTTTGGTCATTCTGCCTCACAAAAATCGGAATAAAAAGTGATCAAAAATGGTCACGCGTCCGAAAATGTTACCAATAAAAACGTCAACTCGTCCCGCAAAAAACAAGACCTCACATGACTCTGTGGAGCAAAATGTGGAAAAATTATAGGTCTCAAAATGTGGAGACGCAAAAACTTTTTTGCTATAAAAAGCGTCGCTGGTTTCACACTTGCGTTTTTGTCTGCAGCGTTTTTTGCACAAAAAAACACATGCGTTTTTTCCCTATATTTAACATTGAAAACGCATGCGTTTTTTTGTACGCGTTTGGTCGCGTTTTCAAACGCATGCGTTTTTTTTCTGCATGTGTTCATTTTCAGAAATACAGCCTGCAGTATTTTCTTGCATTTTTAAGCACATGCGTTTGCGTTAAAAACGCATGCGTTTTTATCGAAAAAAACCAGAAAACACACTGAAAAGCCACCCACCACCATCAAGGTGATAAAGGGATCCAAACCCTAACCCTAACTCTACCCCTAACCTCACCCCTAACCGTTTAATGAACATTTTCTGACAGTCATAGTGCCACGTATTTCAGTGCCACGTATTTCAGTGCCACGTATTTCAGTGCCACGTATTTCAGTGCCACGTATTTCAGTGCCATGTATCACGTATTTCAGTGCCACGTGTTTCAGTGCCACGTATTTAAGTGTCACGTATTTCAGTGCCACGTATCACATATTTCAGTGCCACATATTTTAGTGCCACGTATTTAAGTACCACGTATTTCAGTGCCACGTATTTCAGTGCCACGTATTTCAGTGCCACGCATTTCAGTGCCACGTATCATGTATTTCAGTGCCACGTATTTCAGTGCCACGTGTTTCAGTGCCACGTGTTTCAGTGCCACGTGTTTCAGTGCCACGTGTTTCAGTGCCACGTATTTCAGTGCCACGTATCATGTATTTCAGTGCCACGTATTTCAGTGCCACGTATTTCAGTGCCACGTATTTCAGTGCCACGTATCATGTATTTCAGTGCCACGTATTTCAGTGCCACGTATTTCAGTGCCACGTATTTCAGTGCGACGTATTTCAGTGCCACGTATCACGTATTTCAGTGCCACGTATTTCAGTGCCACGTATTTCAGTGCCACGTATTTCAGTGCCACGTATTTCAGTCACGTTTAGGGTTAGGGGTAGGGTTAGGGTTAGGGCTAGGGTTGGAGGTGAAGTTAGGGTTAGGGTTGGGGCTAAAGTTAGGGTTGGGGCTAAAGTTAGGGTTAGGGTTTGGATTACATTTACGGTTTGGATTAGGGTTGGGATTAGAATTATGGGTGTGTCAGGGCTAGGGGTGTGGTTAGGGTTACCGTTGGGATTAGGGTTAGGGGTGTGTTTGGGTTAGGGTTTCAGGTAGAATTGGGAAGTTTCCACTGTCCAGGCACATCAGGGGCTCTCCAAACGGGACATGGCGTCCAATCTCAATTCCAGCCAATTCTGCGTTGAAAAAGTAAAACAGTGCTCCTTCCCTTCCGAGCTCTCCCGTGCGCCCAAAAAGGGGTTTACCCCAACATATGGGTTATCAGCGTACTCGGGACAAATTGAACAACAACTTCTGGGGTCCAAGTTCTCTTGTTATCCTTGGGAAAATAAAAATTTGGGGGGCTAAAAATCATTTTTGTGGGAAAAAAAAGATGTTTTATTTTCACGGCTCTGCGTTATAAACTATAGTGAAACACTTGGGGGTTCAAAGTTCTCACAACACATCTATATAAGTTCCTTGGGAGGTCTAGTTTCCAATATGGGGTCACTTGTGGGGGGTTTGTACTGTTTGGGTACATCAGGGGCTCTGCAAATGCAACGTGACGCCTGCAGACCAATCCATTTAAGGCTGCATTCCAAATGGCGCTCCTTCCCTTCCGAGCTCTGTCATGCGCCCAAACAGTGGTTCCCCCCCACATATGGGGTATCAGCGTCCTCAGGACAAATTGGACAACAACTTTTGGGGTCTAATTTATCCTGATACCCTTGTGAAAATACAAAACTGGGGGCTAAAAAATCATTTTTGTGAAAAAAAAAAAAAGAATTTTTATTTTCACGGCTTTGCGCTATACATTTTAGTGAAACACTTAGGGGTTCAAAGTTCTCAAAACACATCTAGATAAGTTCCTTGGGAAGTCTAGTTTCCAATATGGGGTCACTTGTGGGGTTTTTTTACTGTTTGGGTACATCAGGGGCTCTGCAAATGCAACGTGACGGCTGCTGACCAATCCATTTAAGTCTGCATTCCAAATGGCGCTCCTTCCCTTTCGAGCTCTGTCATGCGCCCAAACAGTGGTTTCCCCCCACATATGGGGTATCAGCGTACTCAGGACAAATTGGAAAACAAATTTTGGGGTCCAATTTATTCTGTTACCCTTGTAAAAATACAAAGCTGGGGGCTAAAAAATCATTTTTGAGAAAAAAATATATATATATTTTCACGGCTCTGCGTTATAATCTGTAGTGAAACACTTGGGGGTTCAAAGCTCTCAAAACACATCTAGATAAGTTCCTTAGGGGGTCTACTTTCCAAAATGGTGTCACTTGTGGGGGGTTTCAATGTTTAGGCACATCAGGGGCTCTCCAAACGCAACATGGCATCCCATCTCAATTCCAGTCAATTTTGCATTGAAAAGTCAAATGGTGCTCCTTCCCTTCATAGCTCTGCCATGCGCCCAAACAATGGTTTACACCCACATATGGGGTATCAGCGTACTCAGGACAAATTGCACAACTTTTTTGGGGTCCAATTTCTTCTCTTACCCTTGGGAAAATAAAAAATTGGGGGCGAAAAGATCATTTTTGTGAAAAAATATGATTTTTTATTTTTATGGCTCTGCATTATAAACTTCTGTGAAGCACTTGGTGGGTCAAAGTGCTCACCACACATCTAGATAAGTTCCTTAGGGGGTCTACTTTCCAAAATGGTGTCACTTGTAGGGGGTTTCAATGTTTAGGCACATCAGGGGCTCTCCAAACGCAACATGGCGTCCAATCTCAATTCCAGTCAATTTTGCATTGAAAAGTCAAATGGCGCTCCTTCCCTTCCAAGCTCTGCCATGCGCCCAAACAATGGTTTACATCCACATATTGGGTATCAGCATACTCAGGACAAATTGCACAACATTTTTTTGGGTCCAATTTCTTCTCTTACCCTTGGGAAAATAAAAAATTGGGGGCGAAAAGATCATTTTTGTGAAAAAATATGATTTTTTATTTTTACGGCTCTGCATTATAAACTTCTGTGAAGCACTTGGTGGGTCAAAGTGCTCACCACACATCTAGATAAGTTCCTTAGGGGGTCTACTTTCCAAAATGGTGTCATTTGTAGGGGGTTTCAGTGTTTAGGCACATCAGGGGCTCTCCAAACGCAACATGGCGTCTCATCTCAATTCCAGTCAATTTTGCATTGAAAAGTCAAATGGCGCTCCTTCCCTTCCAAGCTCTGCTATGCGCCCAAACAATGGTTTACACCCACATATGGGGTATCAGCGTACTCAGGACAAATTGCACAACATTTTTTGGGGTCCAATTTCTTCTCTTACCCTTGGGAAAATAAAAAATTGGGGGCGAAAAGATAATTTTTGTGAAAAAATATGATTTTTTATTTTTACGACTCTGCATTATAAACTTCTGTGAAGCACTTGGTGGGTCAAAGTGCTCACCACACATCTAGATAAGTTCCTTAGGGGGTCTACTTTCCAAAATGGTGTCACTTGTAGGGGGTTTCAATGTTTAGGCACATCAGGGGCTCTCCAAACGCAACATGGCGTCCCATCTCAATTCCAGTCAATTTTGCATTGAAAAGTCAAATGGCGCTCCTTTCCTTCCGAGCTTTCCTCCACATATGGGGTATCATCGTACTCAGGACAAATTGTACAACAACTTTGGGGGTCCATGTTCTCCTGTTACCCTTGGTAAAATAAAACAAATTGGAGCTGAAATAAATTTTGTGTGAAAAAAAGTTAAATGTTCATTTTTATTTAAACATTCCAAAAATTCCTGTGAAACACCTGAAGGGTTAATAAACTTCTTGAATGTGGTTTTGAGCACCTTGAGGGGTGCAGTTTTTAGAATGGTGTCACACTTGGGTATTTTCTATCATATAGACCCCTCAAAATGACTTCAAATGAGATGTGGTCCCTAAAAAAAAATGGTGTTGTAAAAATGAGAAATTGCTGGTCAACTTTTAACCCTTATAACTCCGTCACAAAAAAAAATTTTGTTTCCAAAATTGTACTGATATAAAGTAAACATGTGGGAAATGTTACTTATTAAGTATTTTGTGTGACATATGTCTGTGATTTAAGGGCATAAAAATTCAAAGTTGGAAAATTGCGAAATTTTCAAAATTTTCGCCAAATTTCCATTTTTTTCACAAATAAATGCAAGTTATATCGAATAAATTTTACCACTAACATGAAGTACAATATGTCACAAGAAAACAATGTCAGAATCGCCAAGATCTGTCAAAGCGTTCCAGAGTTATAGCCTCATAAAGGGACAGTGGTCAGAATTGTAAAAATTGGCCCGGTCATTAACGTGCAAACCACCCTCGGGGCTTAAGGGGTTAATTGACAAGTCAGACTCAGTACAATTACAATGATACCAAACTTGTAGGGTTTTTTTTTATATTTTACAGGCTATAAAAATTCTGAACTTTGAAAAAAAAATTTACTCAATGGACCTGCATCAGGACTTGTTGATCTTTTCACTAATAGCAGTTAAAGATACATGGCTTCTTATTGCATTTTTTAGTGAGGTGCTGTGACTAGAGATGAACGAATGTGTTCAGAAACCGTTTGCCAATCTCAAATTTGGCACGAACGTATCACATGTGGTGCTGCTGAAAGTGAACCTGCCCTGTGTGAAATCAATCTTTGGTTGCAGGATGGTGCAGGAGTATCTGGAGCTCAATATCAATGCCATCAGGGGGGTTTGGACTCTTGCACATTTTGGTCTTCCAAAATGGAAATGTGGACTGAGCTTGCCTGTCATGCATTTGAAGTTTTGTCATGCCAGCGCTCTCTCAGATCATGTCTTCAGCACTGCTGGTGGTGTCCTGACGGATAAGCACATCCAGTTGTCCCCTCAAAGTGTAGGCCATCTAACTTTCATCAAAATGAACAAGTTATGGATCTCCAATGAGTTTTGCACACCAGTCGCAGATTGTGCAGACTAGGTGATACTCTCATTTTTAGTTTCATGTATTGATCTTGCGTTATTACAGTCTGTGCCATCTTTGTGGTGTCTTCGATGCCTGCTGTTGTTACTGCTGCTGATGTTACAAACAATTTTTTGAAATGTGGAGACTCCAAGTTGGGTCTCCATCTGGTGGGTTGCCTATAGTAAAAGGTGTGTCAGAGGCCTATTATACTAATTCCACTAAGTAGAAATTGATGTCACTTTAGTGGTGTAAAACAATTATTTTTTGAAATGTGGAGGGCTGCTCTTACTTTTAGTCAACTACCAGTATTACTATTCTTTTTTTCTATGAATTGCAGTCTATGAAACTGATGTTTATTCTATCTGAGTGTGGCGGGAAAAAAAAAATTGGAGGTGTTGCATGAGGTATGAGATCTCCCAGCTAAGAGGTCTTACACTGCTCCTGTAACCACCATGTCCTCATTGAAACTTCTTTTCCAAGCAGTAAATGCTGGGCCAGGCCCTGATAACTCATGCATGGCCCATGGCTGACTGCTGCTGTGCCATTTGCAAATTTCTACTGTGGGTCAATTGATGCCACTTTTCAAGGTGTCTGCCCCTAATTTTAGGTGTTTGAGAAGCTTTTTGTCACCACTTAAGATGTTGTCTATGCATTTCGTTTTGCCTCCCCATTATATCTAATGGGGTTCGGATACGTTCGGTGAACCGTTCGGTGAACGGCAGTCCGTTTGGTGAACCCGAACCAAACCTTGAAAGGTTTGCTCATCTCTAGCTGATACCAAAAACAAAAATTCTGACAATTATTTTTGTTTATCTACTTGCATTACCTTTCAAGTTAACTGAAAAGATGGTAACAAATTGCAAGCTTTCGAGACTACATACATCTCTTCATCAGGCAAAGACTAAAACAAATTCTGAAGAATCACATATTTATGCACAACATAGTATAGAAAAAAAGGGAGAGGGGAAAAAAACCATGGATAAGCCAGGTGACATGAAGCAGAATTACCATGGGTGATAAACAGTTACGTCCATAAATATTGGGCCCATTCTTAGATAAGGATTGTTTTATTGTCCTGTGATTAGGGTCTGGTTCTGTTGTGATGACCCCACATGGTCTGATGGGCAAGTTCATTAGTTGATGTAAAAAGACATAAATCCGTGTGACACATTCATTCCTGCATTCAGAGTGTCAAAGGTCGTCATCAGTTTATATTCCCAGACTCTCCTGTCTTTCTGCGATTTGAAGTTACCCTTTAATACAAGTAATTTCAAGTCCATAATGTTATGATTTGAGAGACAGAAATGTATTGCCACAGGTATATCCATACTTTTTTCTCTTATTGTATGGCGATGAGAGTTCATCCTTGTTCTCAGTTTCTGCCCTGTCTCCCCTACATACAGACCCCCAGTTGGACATTTAGTACAAATAATTAGGTACACCACATTAGAAGTGACGCAGCTGAATGTACCTGGTATCTTGTAGTCCTGATGTGATGTTTATCACCCATGGTAATTCTGCTTCATGTCACCTGGCTTATCCATGGTTTTTTTCCCCTCTCCCCTTTTTTTTTTTTTTTTTCTCTATACTATGTTGAGCATAAATATGTGATTCTTCAGAATTTGTTTTAGTCTTTGCCTGATGAAGAGACGTATGTAGTCTCGAAAGCTTGCAATTTGTTACCATCTTTTCAGTTAGCCATTAAAAGGTATCAACCACTGAGGACTCTCAATTCTAAATATTTTTCTATCTACTGGCTAACACGGTACCAAGATATATTTCTTTCCTCTTTCAAGTTAATTAATTTTACATTTTGATAGATAAAGTTTTTATGTATACGCAATAATAAATGGGATTTTTTTATTTGGAACACGGGTGATTCAAACTTTCAATTTATTTATTTATTTTATAATTTTAAAAAAGTTTTTGATTTACTTGTGTTTTTTTTTACTTTTTTTGATTGTATAATCGCTTATGCTATCTACAGCAGTGCTACAGTATTGCCGCATATAGTGAAGATAACATTCTATTATGAAGCTCATTTAAAGGATGCTGGCTATATAACATAGTCTGCACCTGTCATGGGTGGAACATGTGGAGTTCCTTAACCTATCGTATACACCTACATCCGATGTGTGACTATTACATTACATTATATAATCAAGAACAGGGATCTAGCTTGAGGACTATAGAATCTCTTAAGAGACACTGTATTAGTGACAGCAATATCACAAGAAGGAATGTTTTTGTTTGAAAAGAGGTAGTAGTATTTGAAACAGCAGTTGACTTGGATTTTTTGACATATAATGCAACCTGATGACAATGTCTGCAGCAGCCCTTCTGTTACTCTGGAATAGCCTCTGTGTCACTCTTTTTCTCAGTGCTTGAGTCAGCCTCTCACTACTCTTTCTAGCAATGCACCCCTGTAGGCCCCTTTCACACGTCCATTTTTTATGTCCCTATGCTGTCCGTTTTTCAAGGGCAGCAAATACAGACACTTGCACACCCATTGTATTCAAAGGTGATGCGCACATGTCAGGTTTTTCAAACAGATCCTGTGCACATCTGAATGTCATCAGCGTGACATGGCGCCTGGGAAGAAGCAGTACAGTTCTCGCTGTTCCCAGGCGCCAGCTGCTGAAGGCAGCTCTCTTGTCACTTATTATCCCTGAAATCTGTGTGACCAGGTAACAATGATGGGAATTGCATTCAGCAGAAGCTGTGTAACTCCTGTGAAACAAAGAACGGAATGGGCTCCCGTGCAATTTCATAACCAGCAAAGGAAAATCCCACAGTTTGGGGCTGATGTTAGTAATCTGGGAAAAGGATTTAATGGATGCACCTTTTCTGGGGAAGCTGAGGGCTGATGTTGTTAGCCTGGGGGGACGGGCAAAATCTCTGGCCCCTTCCCAGGGTATTAATATCAACCCACAGCTGTCTGTTTAGCCTTTGCTGGTTTTTAATTTATAAGGGGACCATACATCATATCCCCTAAATTCACCAGGAAAGGCTAATCAAACAGCTTTGAGCTGTTATTCATAGGCTAGGGGCCTTTTGGGATATTGCGCCTTGTCCCAGATTATTCCATATTTTTTTTAAATGTACCATAATTGTTTATTTTACAGAGGAGAGAAACAGCTGCTGCTGAATACAACTCCCATCATTGTGCCAGGTTGTGCAGATCTCAGGAAGACCAAGCAACAATGATGAGATCTTCCTTCAGCAGCCAGCGCCTTGGAATAACGCGAACTGCCCTTCTTTTCTCAGGTGCCAGTAATGTGTCATACGAATTTCATACAGATGCCATACAGATGTGAAACACGAACACGGACAGCAAATAGACACATGGATGACACAGGGATGGCACACGGACCACAGAGCTCACCAGTAATGTTTTTTCCTGCACAGGAATCACCAGGATGTGTGAAGGAGGCAGAAGTTTGTCAATCTTGCGCAGTCCTGCAGCCTACTGACTTATCTCCTGACACTGCTTTCCTTGCCAGCTTTCCCACCATTGGTGGCTAATCATCACTTGTTCACTCTGGCCTTTTATATAGCCCTGGGATAGCATGTCCCATATGGGAAGTACTACTCACAACACTAATAGCTTGCAATGACATCAATACCTTTTCTGTGAGTCTAGTTGTTATGTGGACATGAGAATATAAATCGCATATAAGTGTTCACGTGACTACCAACTAGCATGAAAAATACCAGGCAACATACGTGGAGTCTGC
Organism: Ranitomeya variabilis; assembly: GCF_051348905.1. Lineage (NCBI taxonomy): Eukaryota > Metazoa > Chordata > Amphibia > Anura > Dendrobatidae > Ranitomeya > Ranitomeya variabilis. The sequence goes on along the minus strand of NC_135237.1, from coordinate 447,234,645 downwards.
AGACTTTTGTCCCCACAATGGATAATCCCTTTCATTTCTTAAACAGAAGACATGCAGAGGTACCTTACAATGAAGATGACAGTTACCATCTAAAGTTTATAGAGAGAGGTAAATGCTGCAAACATATATGTAAATCAGAAATGCAAAGGTGAAAATGCTACATATTGCATTACCCACAACTAGGTACAATGTTTTTCAGCTTTACGCCTCCTCGTTTTCCTGGATGTACCAGCAGCTGTTATAATTACAGTAATAGGTGAAATACTCATTACTGCAATATAGTCAGTGCTTCCTGGATGTTATAGCAAACCTGTTAAAAATATAAAGTGGTTTGCAAGATCGACACATGATCTATATAAGACGACATCATATATATGTGGATATATTACAGTAAAATAAAAATATAGCCACATGAACCTTTGTCAATATTTGTGGTTTTCTTTATTGTGCACAGATCATTGCTCATATTTGCAGCTGTTGTTATCTTATTAGTCACGCTACTGCACTTGAAGTGCTAATACCCAAGACTTGGCAGATCCTCTTCTTTGATATACTTGTGATGAAGGGCATCTAAATGCATATAATGTGTCTGCTCAACCTATTCACGTGATGTCTCAGTTGTTACAACATTCATAGATGTTATTGCAATTCCTATCTGAGACATTGTAACTATCTTACTATGGCTTCTAATATTTGATTATAGCTTATTTGTAGTTTATTATTTAATCTGTACAGCTTCTTGATTCCTTCTGTGAAAGTTCAAAATAATTAATAATAACAATGACAAATTATATATTCCGTACAGTTCATACTTGTTATATGTACATGCATTCACCCATTTGGCCACAGAGATATTTATCTAATAATATATAGGTAGAGATGGGTGAAACCATACAAATTGACTGTTATATTTCATTAAATTCACAGATTCCAGAGAAGGTGAACAATTTGTGATTCCATTCATTTAAAACAGCGCAATTTAACATATTGCTGAAGATTGCATTAGTCAGATAGGGCTCTGGCTTCAGGCACGACAGTGTGGGCTTCCTTATACCGCTAACTCTTGAAGCTCATCAAGAGAATGCCAAGAGTGTGCAAAGCAGTCATCAAAGCAAAAGGTGGCTACTTTGAAGAACCTAGAATATAAGACATAATTTCAGTTGTTTCACACTTTTTTGTTAAGTATATAATTCCACATGTGTTAATTCATAGTTTTGATGCCTTCAGTGTGAATGTACAATTTTCATAGTCATGAAAATACAGAGAAATCTTTAAATGAAAAGGTGTGCCCAAACTTTTGGTTTGTACTGTATATATATATATATATATATATATATATATATATATATATATTGCCTAAAACACAAAGGAAACTTTTACAGATCGTTTAAAGGGAACCTATCACCCCGTTTTTTAAAGATTAGATAAAAATAGTGTGAAATAGGGGCAGAGCTGGGCTTTACATTAGTCTTCGCTATTCAGCCGTTTACCGGTGGGCGCGGCCATCTTTCCTGTGGCCGCGCCTGCGCAGATGGAGCGCTCTGCTGCCCGGGGCTTCAGGAAAATGGCCGCCGCGATCTCCATCTGCGCACGCGCGGAATCCCACGGCCATTTTCCTGAAGCCCCGGGCAGCAGAGCGCTCCATCTGCGCAGGCGCGGCCACAGGAAAGATGGCCGCGCCCACCGGTAAATGGCTGAATAGCGAAGACCGCGCTGTTATTCATCTCCTGGGCAGTGGATTCACCTGCTGGACATGCGCACACCACTACGCCACCAACGTAATGATGAGCAGGATCCTGGGGGACAAACAGCGCTGTGACCACGCCCATCCGACCTGACCAACTTGAGTGACAGGACAAACGGCCACTTCACAAAGGTATTTCGGCAGCCTAACGGGGGTGTAAAGGCACCAAAAAGGCACTAATGTAAAGCCCAGCTCTGCCCCTATTTCACACTATTTTTATCTAATCTTTAAAAAACGGGGTGATAGGTTCCCTTTAACCTTCAACTTGCCCAGAGTTTTACATGCCGCTGTACATAAGTCCAAACTGGTATTTTATGAAAGGAATACCAAGCAGTCCAGTAAGTGATACATCCCTGCAAGTTTTCTTGCACTATGTTATGCTGCTCTTAAATATGTTGCAAAAATCTGCTGAGAGATTCCCTTTAAAAATCTTGAAAAGGTGCAAAACTATCCTAGGAGACCTCAAACTGTTAAATACATCTTATCTTTTCTGAGCAATGAAATGGAACTTGACAATTGAAACATGCTGACCGATTCCAGCCAGGCATGGGGAAAAGCCACCGGAGACCCGCCTAATAAAGAATGTTTACTCTGCAGCACTTAAGATTCAAACCTACCTGGCTTAAATTCGACACTCAATGCTGGATATATCCTACCCATAGTTTGGGCAGCATATATCAGTTGTCAGGTTCTTTTTAAAGATTTTTAAGTACTAGTGATTTATAGTGAATAATTCGCAACAAATCTAATTTTAGGAAAAAATTTCAATGAAACTGGCGAATTTGAAATTGAAAAGATTTGATTAACTGTATACAGTTTATGGAAGTTGGTGTAGATTCTTTTCAGGGCAAAATAATGTATAACTTAATTTTAAGTCATTTTTGGAACATTTTTAAGATGAGTTATTAATGAACTATGGTAATAATTATTATTGATAAAATGTATGACTGTTTTTATGGTTGGTGTGCTAACTTACATCTGGTACAGTATTTTTTTTGTGAGTTCTACAAACAAACCTGAACCACTAAGACAGACTACAAAATTGTTATATAGTGCAATAAAACTGCAGGTATAAAACTATTACTAAAACAATTGCAACTACATACTTGCAGCTACTTGCATTGATTTTATGCTTAGAAAATCCTCTCAATGATGTGCATAAGTTCAAGAGACCTCAATATTAAATAGCTGATACTCCTCTTCCTACGCACTGAAAAGTGACTGCTTTCTACCTACACTTAATGACAGTGAAAAAAATATCAACCAACGGTCACAGCTCATTAATACCGATGACTGTACAGTCCTCAGTTCCTATGGTACTTAAAGGGGTTATCCATTCTAGAATGAAAAGTCTGCAGTCACTCAGTGTGACTGCAGACTTTCAAGTCCCCCCAGTGCACACACTGGGCACTGCAAGGATTCTTCGGTTTCTGAGCCAGGAACGGCGGAGATGTATGCCATATGCATACTCCCTAGCAGAAACCATCTAGTGGTCACAGTCTGACTCTATACAAGTGTATTGAACAAGGCCACAACAACTAGATGGATACGCCCTCTGGACAGCCGTGTCCACTTGACGGCAGCACCCTTGCTCTATTTACTTGTATAGAGAGATGCTGCACCAACTAGATGGCTTCACAGCCGTTCCCTCACATTGAACAATGCGTTTGCTGGGAGGATTCAAAAGTCTGCTGTCACACAGAGAGACCTCAGACTTGTAATTTGAGACCAGACAATCCCATTAATATGTTGTTAGGAAAAAAGAAGATCAGGCAGAATTTGAATTTGCCTTTTCGTGCGGATTTTACCTGGATGTCAGGAACGAAATAGAAGTTATTCTCCACAAACATGCAATGTGGTTTTCACAAGACCTCAGAGCATAATAAACGCAATACGTAAAAAAAATACTTATAATCACTTCACGGCTCACCTCTACTTTACGGTACACCTCAGTCACAGTACATCTCCGGCCACTGTGTAAGCTAGGTCAGGGCTTGTGGCCATACAATGATCTCTGAGATCTGCAGCCGGAAGTCACGGTCTGGAGTTAAAAAAAAAAAGTTGGGACTTCTAGCTGCGAGTAGGTCCTGGATAATGTGCAGTGAACTTAAAGGATTGCTTGTGTCCGGAAGCCCCAGCCTAGAGTGAAGAAAGGGCTGGAGATGGGGTGCGATGGAGAAAAAAAAAATATTCACCATTTCAGCAATCTCCGCTGATCCCTGCAGCTGGAGAGATCAGCAGAGACATGATCTTTGTTTTATTTTTTACCTCTTGCCAGCTGTCTACTCTTCAGTAAGATGCTGACAGCAGCTAGTCGCCATTTTGCTGAATTTAAGCTGAGCAATTTACAAAAAAATCCTTTTCTCCAGACTGCAGATTTTTGTAAAATTTAAATAGAATTCAATTGAATAAATTCATCTATCTCTATATGCTGTTTTACTATGACTCTATGAAAACTGTACCATACTGACGAGTGAGAAACAAAATCGAATTAATTTAGGTTGTCTAACACAACTTTCTGCTGCTCTCGAGAAGGGCAGCATAAATCTAGGGATATTCCTTTTAAGTGAAAATCCTTTTTACCTCTCTTACAATTAAAATCATAAGTTTAGAAGAGATTGTGTAAATTTGCAGTATTTTGGGATATAAGAGACAATAACACTAATTACTTTTTCTTTCAATAGGAGAAATGGATAAGGTATTATCCCCATTGGTAGCATGGACTTTTCTGAACACAGCACCTGGCATCTGTATAAACCACCTGGACAAAGTATACAAACCAGTCTAGCACATGGTACAGAAATAATTAAGCGTGGTCAATGTAAGACTAAGGCTGGGGTCACACATGGCGTAAGAAAATACGCCACGTATTATACGTCCGTACTACGGCCGTAATACGGAGAAATGTCCCCAAAATATTGATCCGTAGTCAGGGTGTTTCAGCGTATTTTGCGCATGGCATCCTCCGTATGTAATCCGTATGGCATCCGTACTGCGAGATTTTCGCGCAGGCTTGCAAAACCGACATCTAATGGATTTATGTGCTCAAATGTTAGGGAAAACATATATACAGTATATATATATATATATATATGTCATTGAGACACATATATATATATATTCTGTATTTAGATTTCATTCAGCGCGATATCTGTGAACAGCCGGTAATTCAATTGCCGGCTTTTCATTTCTCCTGCACAAACCCGACAGGATATGAGACATGGTTTACATACAGTAAACCATCTCATATCCCCTTTTTTTTTGCATATTCCACATTACTAATGTTAGTAGTGTGTATGTGCAAAATTTCAGCGCTGTAGCTGCTGAAATAAAGGGTTAAATGGCGGAAAAAATTGGCGTGGGCTCCCGCGCAATTTTCTCCGCCAGAGTGGTAAAGCCAGTGACTGAGGGCAGATATTAATAGCCAGGAGAGGGTCCATGGTTATTGGCCCCCCCGTGGCTAAAAACATCTGCCCCCAGCCACCCCAGAAAAGGCACATCTGGAAGATGCGCCAATTCTGGCACTTGGCCACTCTCTTCCCACTCCCTGTAGCGGTGGGATATGGGGTAATGAAGGGTTAATGCCACCTTGCTATTGTAAGGTGACATTAAGCCAGATTAATAATGGAGAGGCGTCAATTATGACACCTATCCATTATTAATCCAATTGTAGGAAAGGGTTAAAAAACACACACACACATGATTACAAAGTAGTTTAATGAAATAAACACAGCGGTTGTTGTAATAATTTATTGTTCTCCCATTCCATTTCCAGGACCTCGCTTGGCAACATAATAAACGCACAAGATACATACCTTCTGCTGTCAGATCTCGTCCCACGAAGTAATCCATCTGAAGGGGTTAACTAATATTACAGGCAGGAGCCCTGCAAATGCAGCTGTGCTCCGTGCTTGTAATCCCCGGGGAATGAATGAAATGTAGGTCATTGACCTACATTTCCTTCAGTCGCGGTGATGCGCCCCCTGGTGGATGTCCTCATATGACCTGGAGCGTGGGAAAAAGTTCCCAGGCTGCAGTTCATGAGAACATCCAGCAGGGGCGCATCACCGCGACTGAAGGAAATGTAGGTCAATGACCTACATTTCATTCATTCCCCGGGGATTACAAGCACGGAGCACAGCTGCATTTGCAGGGCTCCTGCCTGTAATATTAGTTAACCCCTTCAGATGGATTACTTCGTGGGACGAGATCTGACAGCAGAAGGTATGTATCTTGTGCGTTTATTATGTTGCCAAGCGAGGTCCTGGAAATGGAATGGGAGAACAATAAATTATTACAACAACCGCTGTGTTTATTTCATTAAACTACTTTGTAATCATGTGTGTGTGTGTTTTTTAACCCTTTCCTACAATTGGATTAATAATGGATAGGTGTCATAATTGACGCCTCTCCATTATTAATCTGGCTTAATGTCACCTTACAATAGCAAGGTGGCATTAACCCTTCATTACCCCATATCCCACCGCTACAGGGAGTGGGAAGAGAGTGGCCAAGTGCCAGAATTGGCGCATCTTCCAGATGTGCCTTTTCTGGGGTGGCTGGGGGCAGATGTTTTTAGCCACGGGGGGGCCAATAACCATGGACCCTCTCCTGGCTATTAATATCTGCCCTCAGTCACTGGCTTTACCACTCTGGCGGAGAAAATTGCGCGGGAGCCCACGCCAATTTTTTCCGCCATTTAACCCTTTATTTCAGCAGCTACAGCGCTGAAATTTTGCACATACACACTACTAACATTAGTAGTGTGGAATCTGCAAAAAAAAAGGGGATATGAGATGGTTTACTGTATGAAAACCATGTCTCATATCCTGTCGGGTTTGTGCAGGAGAAATGAAAAGCCGGCAATTGAATTACCGACTTTTCACTAACAGCGCTGCGTATTTCTCGCAAGTCACACTGCAGGTCCGTGTGGAATCCGTATTTTTCGCGCCCCCATAGACTTTCATTGGCGTATTATTTGCGCAGTACGCTGACAAACGCAGCATGCTGCGATTTTGTACGGCCGTAGAACGCCGTATAATACTGAACCGTAATATACGGCTAATAGGAGCAGCCCCATTGAGAATAATTGTGCCGTATGTAATGCGAGTTTTACGGACGTAGTTTCTGCGCTCTTACGTCCGTAAAACTCGCATGTGTGACCCCAGCCTAAATGTAGTCAAAATCTGTACTTAAATTTAAACACAAGCCTTTATATTTATCCTCTGAATATAAGTTGTAATGTCCTAAATGAGACTAAATAAGCTTTAATTTTGTAAAACATAATTACCTAGTCAGTGCTCAATCATCCTTATTGTGTGTAATTGAGTTGGCAGAATGGAGAGCAGGAAGCTTGGTCTGACACATGCATGCTTCCATTGTTGGTGGCGATACAGCAAGTAGACATTTCCTGGCCCCTATCAGCCCTGTTGTACTTAGACTTGTGGTCACTCCAAGGTAAAGCTTGGTTTTTGTTGTGGCTTTCAGAAAAAGTTTTCAAGTAGATCACAAACTATAATCTGAGTGCAAAATAAATGGTTTACTTCTTTTGTACAAAGTGAATTTTGAATAGGTTTTATCATAAATATTCTGTCTTCAAATAAATTCTCATTAACCTCTTTCCCACCCTAGACATATCCATATGTTCCTGTGACCTGGGTCTTATTGACCTAGAACGTATTGTCCCGGCTAGGGTTGAGCGACTTTCATTTTTTTAAGATCGAGTAGGGTTTTGGGAAACCCGATTTTGTCCAGAGTCGAGTCGAGTGCAGTCGGCCGATTATCGCTAAAAGTCGGGGATCGACCGAAACACGAAACCCAATGCAAGTCAATGGGGAAGCATAGTCGGCAGTGAGTGGAGGCCAGGAAAACACTTACAGTGCCCATTTTAATGCCAAAAACATCCATTCTTGTTTCTGAAGCTTGCCAATCTTAATTAACTGTATAATAATAGTTGGGCATAGGGAATTGGGGGAAAGTTGTGGGGGGAGTAGGGCTGGCTCAAGTTTTTCGTGGGCCCAGGAAATGCGGACTACGTCACGGCGGTGTTGCAGGGAAAGGTAAGTATTTAAAAGTTGCAAGTGCTGTGATCCTGAGCAAGCAGGGGGGGGCCCACTCGTTCGCATTGCCACTGGCACAGGGCCCCTCAAAGTACGGCGGTGTGTTTGCATGGCGGGGGCGCCTCCCACCAGCAGCGACACTTTTGCGTACTCTGAGGGGCCCTGTGCCAGTGACGTCGCCAACGAGTATGCCCCCCCACCTGATGAAGGAACCTGCACTTTCATCTGCACCTTCCTCTTTGTCCCTGTGTAAGGTGGTATAACATGCGGGAAGGGGAACCTTACTTTCAGCAGGGTCAGATTCTGGCTGTGTAGAGTACAAGGGGAATGTAGTGGTCTAGGTCAATGTACCAGTAGACTCATTTAGCAGTGGCTGGGCAATGGGCAGGATGAGGAGGAAACAGATATAGGGCCAAAGAATAAAGTAGGCTACATGCAGTTCAAAATTGGTAACAGGACTAAACAGGCGGCATTGCTTTGTTCAGTGGAGTAGCAAACCCAAGAGCAGCAGACACTGTTTCAAGGGCCTAACCACACTAGTAGGCCAAATGCAGTTTAATATCTGATAGTATAGGGCGAAAGCCAGAATGTGGAAGCTCAGCTTTGTTCAGTTGAGGACAACACCAGGGAGGGGCAGACACCTTTAGTAGGCCGGAAAAGCCTATTGCATTTTTTAAAATGGTAATTTGGAGCAGAAGGTTGAAGCTCAGCTTTATTTAGTTGAGGGCAACACCAGGGAGGGGCAGAAGCCGTTAGTAGGCCCTAACCACCCTTTTTTTTTTTTAAAACGACTTAATGAGAGCCGGAAGGTTGAAGCTCAGCTTTATTTAGTTGAGGACAACACCAGGCAGGGGCACACAGACAGGCACCTTTAGTAGGCCGGAAAAGCCTATTGCATTTTTTAAAATGGTAATTTGGAGCAGAAGGTTGAAGCTCAGCTTTATTTAGTTGAGGACAACACCAGGCAGGGGCACACAGACAGACACCTTTAGTAGGCCGGAAAAGCCTATTGCATTTTTTAAAATGGTAATTTGGAGCAGAAGGTTGAAGCTCAGCTTTATTTAGTTGAGGGCAACACCAGGGAGGGGCAGAAGCCGTTAGTAGGCCCTAACCACCCTTTTTTTTTTTTAAAACCACTTAATGAGAGCCGGAAGGTTGAAGCTCAGCTTTATTTAGTTGAGGACAACACCAGGCAGGGGCACACAGACAGACACCTTTAGTAGGCCGGAAAAGCCTATTGCATTTTTTAAAATGGTAATTTGGAGCAGAAGGTTGAAGCTCAGCTTTATTTAGTTGAGGACAACACCAGGCAGGGGCACACAGACAGACACCTTTAGTAGGCCGGAAAAGCCTATTGCATTTTTTAAAATGGTAATTTGGAGCAGAAGGTTGAAGCTCAGCTTTATATAGTTGAGGGCAACACCAGGGAGGGGCAGAAGCCGTTAGTAGGCCCTAACCACCCTTTTTTTTTTTTAAAACCACTTAATGAGAGCCGGAAGGTTGAAGCTCAGCTTTATTTAGTTGAGGACAACACCAGGCAGGGGCACACAGACAGACACCTTTAGTAGGCCGGAAAAGCCTATTGCATTTTTTAAAATGGTAATTTGGAGCAGAAGGTTGAAGCTCAGCTTTATTTAGTTGAGGGCAACACCAGGGAGGGGCAGAAGCCGTTAGTAGGCCCTAACCACCCTTTTTTTTTTTTAAAACCACTTAATGAGAGCCGGAAGGTTGAAGCTCAGCTTTATTTAGTTGAGGACAACACCAGGCAGGGGCACACAGACAAACACCTTTAGTAGGCCGGAAAAGCCTATTGCATTTTTTAAAATGGTAATTTGGAGCAGAAGGTTGAAGCTCAGCTTTATTTAGTTTAGGGCAACACCAGGGAGGGGCAGAAGCCGTTAGTAGGCCCTAACCACCCTTTTTTTTTTTTAAAACCACTTAATGAGAGCCGGAAGGTTGAAGCTCAGCTTTATTTAGTTGAGGACAACACCAGGCAGGGGCACACAGACAGACACCTTTAGTAGGCCGGAAAAGCCTATTGCATTTTTTAAAATGGTAATTTGGAGCAGAAGGTTGAAGCTCAGCTTTATTTAGTTGAGGGCAACACCAGGGAGGGGCAGAAGCCGTTAGTAGGCCCTAACCACCCTTTTTTTTTTTTAAAACCACTTAATGAGAGCCGGAAGGTTGAAGCTCAGCTTTATTTAGTTGAGGACAACACCAGGCAGGGGCACACAGACAGACACCTTTAGTAGGCCGGAAAAGCCTATTGCATTTTTTAAAATGGTAATTTGGAGCAGAAGGTTGAAGCTCAGCTTTATTTAGTTGAGGGCAACACCAGGGAGGGGCAGAAGCCGTTAGTAGGCCATAACCAAAGTTGAAGGCCAAATGCAGTTTAATTTCTGATACTATAGGCCGAAAGCCAGAAGGTGGAAGCTCCGATTTAGACAGTGGAGGACAATTTGAATTAGGGACTGCAGACAGACTTAGTAGGCTGTCCCCTGTGGACCATGCATCCAACACATTAACCCATTGTGCCGTAATGGACACGTAATCTTCCGTGGCCATGCCTACAGGTCCATGCGTCTGTTGTCAGGTGCACCTTTGTACTCACAGATTGCCAGAGTGCATGGACAATGCGGTCTTCTACATGCTGGTGGAGGGTTGGGATGGCTTTTCTCGCAAAAGAAGTGTCGACTGGTTAGCTTGTAGCGTGGTACAGCGTAGTCCATCATGGCCTTATTAATAGTAAATAAAATATATAACTAGGCTCTATGAACTTTTAAATAGGTTCCAGGGGTACACGGGCAGCATTGGTGTGGTCAGTGGAGGAGTATTGCAAGTAGGGGCTGCAGACAGGCTATCAAAGGCCTAAAATAACAAACAGTAGGCAGTCATGGCAGTTTTACATCGGTTACATGGATACACAGGCAGGCACTCCAGGCAGCATTGTGGTCAGTGGAGGAGTATTGCAAGTAGGGGCCGCAGACAGGCTATCAAAGGCCTAAAATAACAAACAATAGGCTCATTGCAGTTTTACAGCGGTTACATGGATAGACGGGCAGGCAGCTTGGTGGTGAGTGGAGGAGTATTTAAAGTAGGGACCGCAGACAGGCTATCAAAGGCCTAACATAACAAACAATAGGCTCATGGCAGTTTTACAGCGGTTATATGGATACACGGGCAGGCAGCTTGGTGGTCAGTGGAGGAGTATTTAAAGTAGGGACCGCAGACAGGCTTCAAAGGCCTAACATAAGAAAATGGGCTGGCTGTAGGCACTTTATAATTGGTTCCAGGGGTACACGGGCAGCAGTGGTCTGGCCAGTGGAGGACTAGTGGAAGGAGGGACCGCAGACAGGCTTCAAAGGCCTAACATAAAAAAATGGGCTGGCTGTAGGCACTTTATAATTGGTTCCAGGGGTACACGGGCAGCAGTGGTCTGGTCAGTGGAGGACTAGTGGAAGGAGGGACCGCAGACAGGCTTCAAAGGCCTAAAATAACAAACAATAGGCTCATGGCAGTTTTACAGCGGTTACATGGATACACGGGCAGGCAGCTTGGTGGTCAGTGGAGGAGTATTTAAAGTAGGGACCGCAGACAGGCTTCAAAGGCCTAACATAAGAAAATGGGCTGGCTGTAGGCACTTTATAATTGGTTCCAGGGGTACACGGGCAGCAGTGGTCTGGTCAGTGGAGGACTAGTGGAAGGAGGGACCGCAGACAGGCTTCAAAGGCCTAACATAAAAAAATGGGCTGGCTGTAGGCACTTTATAATTGGTTCCAGGGGTACACGGGCAGCAGTGGTCTGGCCAGTGGAGGACTAGTGGAAGGAGGGACCGCAGACAGGCTTCAAAGGCCTAACATAAAAAAATGGGCTGGCTGTAGGCACTTTATAATTGGTTCCAGGGGTACACGGGCAGCAGTGGTCTGGTCAGTGGAGGACTAGTGGAAGGAGGGACCGCAGACAGGCTTCAAAGGCCTAAAATAACAAACAATAGGCTCATGGCAGTTTTACAGCGGTTACATGGATACACGGGCAGCTTGGTGGTGAGTGGAGGAGTAGTGCAAGGAGTGTCTGTCCCAGTACTCCCAAAATATAAATAGATGTTAATGTCTCGCAAAACAACCCAAACAAAAAAAAAGGTGGCATACTTAGGTACAGGGGTGGGCTCATCTGCTGAGTTTCTGACATAGTAATTTGGCAGTAACTATTTAATGGTGCCAATATAGGACACAGACACAGACTACTTTAAGTTGCATCGTAGATGTCTACAAATTTGTATTGTCAGTGCCAGACATTGAATGATGTCAGCGAATAGACTAAAGATTGGTGGAGCTGTGCGACATAATTTTGCATGTGGTAGAGCACATTTTGAGCTGGGGTAGGGGGGAACTCTCTAGAGGCCGGCGGGACCGCCCCAGGGCCCCTCATGTTACAACGGTGTGTCTGACGTTGGGTGTGCACCACCACCGCCAGAGACACTACATTGTACTATGAGGGACCCAGTAGCAATGCCGTCAACCAAAAGCGAGCACACCCACCTCTTCAGACAAACAGCAGTCTCACGGGTGCTTGCGCCAAGTCGCGATACCACGGCCCCGTGTGGGGAGTTTGGCCATTTAGGGAGGTGTAAACATGTCGTATGCTGTACAATCAGCTGCAGCAAATTAGACATTAGAAAAGTAATTCACAGGCAAGAGCCTTTCATAGGAAAGCTAGGTGTCGGCCGGGCAAGGTGGGGCAAAAGATTTCGAAATCCAGTTGTGGTTCATTTTAATGAATGTTAGATCGTCAACATTTTGGGTAGCCAGACGAGTCCTTTTTTCGGTTAATATTGAACCTGCAGCACTGAATACTCTTTCTGATAGGACACTTGCTGCCGGGCAAGCAAGCTCCTGCAATGCATATTCTGCCAATTCTGGCCAGGTGTCTAATTTGGAGGCCCAGTAATCAAATGGGAATGACGGTTGAGGGAGAACATCGATAAGGGATGAAAAATAGTTAGTAACCATACTGGACAAATGTTGTCTCCTGTCACTTTCAATTGATGCAGCAGTACCTGTCCTGTCTGCGGTCATAGCAAAATCACTCCACAACCTGGTCAGAAAACCCCTCTGTCCAACGCCACTTCTGATGTGTGCACCCCTAACACTCCTAGTCTGCTGCCCCCTGGAGCTCGTGTGAGAACGATCACGTGCGCTGTGTGCTGGGAATGCCTGAAGCAAACGGTCAACAAGAGTTGATTCTTTGGTTGCTAATATTAGTTCCAAGTTCTCATGTGGCATAATATTTTGCAATTTGCCTTTATAGCGTGGATCAAGGAGGCAGGCCAACCAGTAATCGTCATCGTTCATCATTTTCGTAATGCGTGTGTCCCTTTTTAGGATACGTAAGGCATAATCCGCCATGTGGGCCAAAGTTCCAGTTGTCAAATCTCCGGTTGTGATTGGTTGAGGGGCAGTTGCAGGCAAATCTACGTCACTTGTGTCCCTCAAAAAACCAGAACCCGGCCGTGACACGCAACCAATTTCCTGTGCCCCCGGGAAAGGTTCGGCATTAAAAATATACTCATCCCCATCATCCTCCTCGTCCTCCACCTCCTCTTCGCCCGCTACCTCGTCCTGTACACTGCCCTGACCAGACAATGGCTGACTGTCATCAAGGCTTTCCTCTTCCTCTGGTGCAGACGCCTGCTCCTTTATGTGCGTCAAACTTTGCATCAGCAGACGCATTAGGGGGATGCTCATGCTTATTACGGCGTTGTCTGCACTAACCAGCCGTGTGCATTCCTCAAAACACTGAAGGACTTGACACATGTCTTGTATCTTAGACCACTGCACACCTGACAACTCCATGTCTGCCATCCTACTGCCTGCCCGTGTATCCTCCCACAAATAAATAACAGCACGCCTCTGTTCGCACAGTCTCTGAAGCATGTGCAGTGTTGAGTTCCACCTTGTTGCAACGTCTATGATTAGGCGATGCTGGGGAAGGTTCAAAGACCGCTGATAGGTCTGCATACGGCTGGCGTGTACAGGCGAACGTCGGATATGTGAGCAAAGTGCACGCACTTTGAGGAGCAGGTCGGAGAACCCAGGATAAGTTTTCAATAAGCACTGCACCACCAGGTTTAAGGTGTGAGCCAGGCAAGGAATGTGTTTCAGTTGGGAAAGGGAGATGGCAGCCATGAAATTCCTTCCGTTATCACTCACTACCTTGCCTGCCTCAAGATCTACTGTGCCCAGCCACGACTGCGTTTCTTGTTGCAAGAACTCGGACAGAACTTCCGCGGTGTGTCTGTTGTCGCCCAAGCACTTCATAGCCAATACAGCCTGCTGACGCTTGGCAGTAGCTGGCCCATAATGGGACAACTGGTGTGCAACAGTGTCATCTGCCGATGGAGTGGTTGGCAGACTGCGTTCTGTGGAAGAGCTGTAGCTTCTGCAGGAGGACGAGGAGGAGGAGGAGGAGGGGGTGCGAACGCCTACAGCCAACTGTTTCCTAGACCGTGGGCTAGGCACAACTGTCCCTAAATTGATGTCGCCTGTGGACCCTGCATCCACCACATTCACCCAGTGTGCCGTGATGGACACATAACGTCCCTGGCCATGCCTACTGGTCCATGCATCTGTAGTCAGGTGCACCTTTGTACTCACAGATTGCCTGAGTGCATGGACGATGCGCTGTTTAACATGCTGGTGCAGGGCTGGGATGGCTTTTCTGGAAAAAAAGTGTCGACTGGGTAGCTCGTATCGTGGTTCAGCGTACTCCATCAGGGCTTTGAAAGCTTCGCTTTCAACTAACCGGTAGGGCATCATCTCTAACGAGATTAGTCTAGCTATGTGGGCGTTAAAACACTGTGTACGCGGATGCGAGGATAAGTACTTCCTTTTTCTAACCAGAGTCTCATGTAGGGTGAGCTGGACTGGAGAGCTGGAGATCGTGGAACTTTCGGGTGTGCCGGTGTACATGGCAGACTGAGAGACGGTTGGAGACGGTATTGTTTCCGCCGGTGCCCTAGATGCAATATTTCCTCCTACAAAACTGGTGATTCCCTGACCCTGACTGCTTTTGGCTGGCAAAGAAACCTGCACAGATACTGCCGGTGGTGCGGAAAATGGTGGCCTTACAGTGACGGAAGGGATGTTGCGTTGCTGACTAGCTTCATTGGCCGAGGGTGCTACAACCTTGAGGGACGTTTGGTAGTTAGTCCAGGCTTGAAAATGCATGGTGGTTAAGTGTCTATGCATGCAACTAGTATTTAGACTTTTCAGATTCTGACCTCTGCTTAAGCTAGTTGAACATTTTTGACAGATGACTTTGCGCTGATCAGTTGGATGTTGTTTAAAAAAATGCCAGACTGCACTCTTCCTAGACTCGGATCCCTTTTCAGGGATTGCAGACTGAGCTTTAACCGGATGGCAACGCTGTGCTCCAACAGGTTTTGGCTTTGACACGCGTTTTGGGCCAGATACGGGCCCGGCAGATGGAACCTGTTGCGATGTTGATGCCTGCTGCGGCCCCTCCTCCACCTCCGCTTCTGAACTACTGCCGCCTGCACCCTGTTCCCCCAATGGCTGCCAATCGGGGTCAATAACTGGGTCATCTATTACCTCCTCTTCGAGCTCGTGTGCAACTTCGTCTGTGTCACTGTGTCGGTCGGTGGTATAGCGTTCGTGGCGGGGCAACATAGTCTCATCAGGGTCTGATTGTGGATCTGTACCCTGAGAGGGCAATGTGGTGGTCTGAGTCAAAGGAGCAGCATAGTACTCTGGCTGTGGCTGTGCATCAGTGCTGTCATGATCTCCATGGCCAGAGAACTAGCATAAGCCTCAATAGGAACAAGCTCTTGGAAGATGTAACTGTACTGACCATGAACTAAACCTACCGCATCATCTAGAAGTAGCCAGGTAGCATGTCCTACTTTTTATCCCTATATGCCCAGCGCCGGCCGGAGAACTAAATAATGCTAGCAGAGGGAAATATAAGACCTGACTCACCTCTAGAGAAATGCCCAAAAAAAAGGAGACAGAGGCCCCCCACATATATTGGCGGTGATTTTAGATGAAACAACAAACGCAGCAGGAAAATAGTTTTAGCAAATTTGAGGTCCGCTTTCTAGATAGCAGAAGACAGAAAGCATACTTTCATGGTCAGTAGAAAACCCTAACAAAACACATCCAGAAATTACTTTAGGACTCTGGCATTAACTCATAATACCAGAGTGGCAATTCCTGATCAACAAGAGCTTTCCAGACACAGTAACGAAACTGCAGCTGTGAACT